>NC_069693.1:55753691-57209347 GCF_023699985.2 Odocoileus virginianus | reverse complement strand
TTCGGGGGGGTTTTCCCCCCCCCCCCCAAAAGGGAAAAAAAAAATTTTGGGGGTTTTTTTTTTCCCCCCAAAATTTTTTTTAAAGTTTAAATTTAAAAATTTTTTTTTTTTTGGCCCTTCTCCCCTTTTTCCCCCCCTTTTTTTTAAATTTTCGGGTTTTTTTAAAAAAAAAACCCCCCCCCCAAAAAAAAAAAAAAAAAATTAAGGGGTTTTAAAACCCCCCCCGGAAAAAAGGAAAACCCCATTTACGGTTCTTTCCCCCTAATTTTAAATAAAAAAATTCCCCCCCCTTCCCCTTTTGTTTGCTTAAAATTTGGGTTTTATCTCAAAATTGGTCTTTTTTAACATAAAAAAAGGGATTGTTGGGCCCCGTTCCCATTGGCATTTAAAATTTTTCAACCCCTTTAAAAGTCCCCATGTTTCCACTCCAAAATTTTTTAAAAATTTTTAAAAAAATTTTTTTTTTGGGAAAATATGGAAAGTTTTTAAATTAAAATTTTTAAAAAACCCTCTGTTTGCTTAAAATTTTATTGTTGGTTATAAAATCTCTTAAAATAAAAAAGTTTTTCCCCTTTATTTTTTCCATTTAAATTTTCCTTTTTAAAAAACAACAAGAACTTTTTGTGGGGGAATTTTTTTCACATTTTTTTTTTTTATGCTGGGATCTTTTTGGAGGGGTTTTAAAATTTTTTTTAGGTTTAAAAAGTTGGGGTAATTGGATGGTTTTGGATTGAATTAAAAACCCAAAATTTTTTTAATTTTAAAACCCCCCACAAAACCCCAGATGAAATTTTAAAGGGGGCCGGATTTTAAAAATTATTTTGGGGGAAAATTTTTTTTAATAAAGTCCCAAGGGTTTTAAGGGCCTTAACCCTTAAAAAATTGCTGAATTTATATGAAAGAATGTGAAAAAAGGTAAAAATTTCAATTTTCAAGGGTTCCCAAAAAATTTTTGGGAAAAAAGGGGCTAAAAACTCATTGGGGAAATCTTGGGGGAAAAGTTTTTGGCCTTCCCCTCCTCGCAAATGTTTGGAGTTCTTTCCCAAAAGGGGGCTGGCCCTATGGGGTTGCCCAACCGGGGGGGTTGTTTTTTTTTTTGGGGGCCCCCCCCGGGGGGCGGGGTTTTGGGGGTTTTTGGGGGGGGGGTTGTCCGCTCCGGGAGGAGCCTGGCCTGCAGGAGGCTGCCCTGAGGGCTTGTGGTGGCCAGGCAAGCCTATGCGGGAGGAAAGGGGCAGCCAACCAGCGAAGTTCATGTGGGCTGAATGGTTAGGTGTCCTGTTTCCTAAGGGGGTTTTTGGGTCCCCCCTTTTTGGGCGGGGGGCTGGGGCTTTTAGGGGGGACTTGCCCAAACCAACCCTTGGGAAAGTCCAAGGGACGAAATGTCACAGGAAAGAGCGAACCCCCAGGGGCTCAGCCCGGTGTTTGCAGAGGAGGGGGTTGCGAAACTGAGCTTGGGCTTGTTAGCGTGGGGCTGGGCCTCTTGGGGGGCCCCTGAAACATTTGATGGGGTGAATGGGGTGGCCAGGGGAGGGGTGCGTTGGAAAGGACAGGGAGCTCAGCGGGGGGTCTTGGGGGAGGAAGTTTAGGGAGGAGTGGGACTGGGGGTTTTATTGTTGGTCTCCTGGACCCTTTTCAGCTTTTTCCTGGGGGCCCAAGGCCACCAGGGGAGGAGGGGGGTCTGCACCCAGGGGGGTTCCTGGGGACCTGCCAGGTGGGGTTGGGGGGCTTGGAGATCTGTGTTTCCTGGGGCTCAGGCATCTGCTAGGGCCCTGGGGAAAACACGGCGGCCCAGAGGTGAAGAGCTGGTTAAAAAGTCCACCTGGAGGGGGGACCGGAACCCCAAGCAGATTACTGGTGTTGTCCCCGAGCTTGTGGGTTTTCAGGGCCCTCGTCCGGGGGGAAAAAAGGGGGCCCCAAAAAGGGCCCCGGGGGGGGGAACCCCCGGGGGGAAAAGGGGGGCCCCCCCCGGGGGGGGGGCTTTTGGGGCCCCCCCTTTTTTTTGGGGGGGGGTTTTGGGGGGGCCCCGGGGGGGGGGCCCCCCCCGGGGGGGGGGGGGGGGGGGGGGGGCCCCGGGGGGGGGGGGTTTTTTAAGGGGGAAAAAAACCCCCCGGGGTCCCCCGGGGGGGGGGGGGGGGGGGGAAAAGGGGGGGGTTTTTGGGGGGGGTTTTTTTTTTTCCCCCCCCCGGGGGGGGGTTTTTTTTTTTTTTGGGGGGGGGGGGCCCCCCCGGGGGGGGGGGGGGGGGGGGGGGGGGGGGGGGAAAGGGGGGTTGGGGGGGGTTTTTTTTATTTTTTTCCCCCCGGGGAAAATTTCTTTGGGGGGCCCCCCGGGGGGAAAAAAAAAAAACCGGGGGGCCCGGGGGCCCCCCAGGTTTTTTTTAAAAGGGGGGGGGGGCCCCCCCCCGGGGGGGCCCCCCCCGGGGAAACGGGGGGGGCCCCCCCCCCGGGGGGGGGGGGGGGCAACCCCCCGGGGGGGAAAAAAAGGGGTTGAGGGGGGTTTTTCCCCCCCGGGGGGAAAAAAAAAAAGGGCAAAAAAAGGGGGGGGGTTTTCCCCCCCCCCCCCGGGAAAGGGGGGGAAACCCCCGGGGGGGGGGAAAAAAAAGGGGGGGGAAAAAAAGGGGGGGGGGGAGGGGGGGGGGGCCCACCCCAAGGTTTTTGGGGGGGTTTTTCCCCGGGGGGGAAAAAAAAAAAAGGGGGGGGGGGGGGGGTTTTTTTTTTGGGGGGGGGGTTGGGGGGGGGGGCCGGGGGGAAAAAAAAAAACCCCCCGAAAAAAAACTTTTTTGGGGGGGGGGGGGGGGGGGGCCCCCCGCCCAAAAAAAGGCCGGGGTTTTTTCTTTTGGGGGGGTGGGGGGTTTTTTTTTTGGGGGGGGGGTTTTTTTTTTGGGGGGGGGGGAAGGGGTGGGGCCCGGCCCCGGGGGGGGGGTTTTGGGGCCCCCAACCCCCGGGGGGGGGAAAAAGGGGGCCCGGGGGGGAATTTTTTTTCCCCCAAAAAAAAATTTTTTTGAAAGGGGGGGAAAAGGCCCCCGGGGGGAAAAGGAAACCCGGGGGGGAAAAAAATTTTTGGTTTTTTTTTGGGGGGGGGGGGGCCCCCCTTTTTTTTAGGGGTTTGGGGGGGGCCCCTTTTAAAGCCTTTTGGGGGGTTTTAAAAAAAACCCGGGGTTTTTTCCCCCCCCCCGGGGGGGGCCCCCCCCCCGGGGGGGTTTTTTTTTTTTTCCCCCCCCCCCCCCGGGGGGGGGGCCTTTTGGGGGCCCCGGGGTTTTTTGGGGGCCCCCTTTGGGGCAAAATTTTTTTCCCCGGGGGGGGGCCCCCGGGGTTTCCCCCCGGGGGGGGGGCCCCCCCCGGGGGCCCCCCCCCCCCCCCCCCCCCCCCCCCCCCCCACCCGGGGGGTTTTCCCGGGCCCCCCCCTGGGGTTTTTTTCCCCCCCGGGGGGGGCCCAAGGGGGCCCCCGGGGGGGGCCCCCGGGGGCCCCCCCCCCGGGGGGGGCCCCCCCCGGGGCCCCCCGGGGGCCCCCCCCCCCCCCGGGGGCCCCCCCCGGGGGGGGCCCCCCCCCCCGGGGGGGTTTCCCCCCCGGGGGGGCGGCCCCCCCCCCCCCCCCCCCGGGCCCCCCCCCCCCGGGGGGGGGGGGGGGGGGGCCCCCCCCGGGGGGGGGGGGGGGGGGGGCCCCCCCCCCCCCCCCCCGGGGGGGGGGGGGGGGGGGGGGGGGGGGCCCCCCCCGGGGGGTCCCCTTTGGGTTTTTTGGGGGCCCCCCCCCCCGCCCCCCCGGGGGTGGGGAAAAACCCCCCCCACCCGGGGGAAATTTTTGGGGGCCCCCCCCCCCAAAAAAAACCCCCCCCCCCTTTTTTTTTTTTGGGGGGGGGGCCCCCCCCCCCCCCAAACCCCCCCCCAAAAAACCCCCCCCCCCAAACCCCCCAAAGGGGTAAAAAATTTTCCCCCCGGGGGAAGGGCGGGGGGGACCCGGGGGGGGGGGGGGGGTTTTTTCCCCCCAAAAAAAGCCCCCCCCCTTTTTTTCCCCCAACCCGGGGCCCCCCCCCCCCCCCTTTCCCGGGGGCCCCCCCCCCCTTTCCCCCCCCCCCTTTTTTCCCCCCCCCCTTTTTTTTTCCCCCCCCCCCCCAGGGGGGGGCCCCCTTTTTTTTCCCCCCCCGGGGCCCCGGGGGGGGGGGGGGGGCCCCCCCCCCGGGGGGGGGTTCCCCGGGGGGGGGGGGGGGGCCCCCCGGGTTTTTGGGGGGGGGGGCCCCACCCCCCCCCGGGGGCTTCCCCCCCCCCGGGGGGGGCTTCCCGGGGGGCCCCCCCCCGGGGGGGGGGGGCCCCCCGGGGGGGGGGGGGGGGGAAAAAGGGGCCCCTTTTTTTTTTTTTGGGGGGGGAGGGGAAAAGGGGGGGGGCCCCCCCCTTTTTTGGGGGGGGGGGGGGCCCCCGGGGATTTTTCCCCCCGGGGGGCCCCCCGGGGGGGGGGGGGGGGTTTTTTTTCCCCGCCCCCCCCCCGGGGCCCCCCCCCCGGGGGGGGGGTTTTCCCCCCCGGGGGGGGGGGCCCCCCGGGGGGGGGGGGCCCCCGGGGGGGGGGGGGGGGGGGGGGGTTACCCTTTGGGGGGGGGGGGCCCGGGGGGTTTTTTTTTTGGGGGGTTCCCTTTTGGGGGGGGGGGGCAAAAAAGGGGCCCCCCCCCCGGGGGCCCCGGGGGAAAGGGGGGGGGGCCCCCCGGGGGAAACCCCCCCCCGGGGGGGGGGGGGGCCCCCCGGGGGGGGGAAAAAGGGCCCCCTTTTTACCGGGGGGGTTCGCCCCCGGGGGGGGCGGGGGGGGGGGCCTTTTTCCCCCCCGGGGCCCCCGGGGGGGGGGGGGGGGAAAAATGGGGGGGGGGGCCCCCGGGGGGTTTTTTTTTGGGGGGGGCCCCCAGGGTTTGGGCCCCCGGCCGGGCCCCCAGGGGGGGGCCCCACCCGGGGGGGAACTCGAGGAAGGACGTTGGGTGCGACGGAGGCTAGTTTTCAGGCTCTTGGGTGGGCTGTTGCAGGCAATCCATCATGACCTCATCTAGGATAACTTTTTGGGGGCCAACGAGAAAAGGCCAGGCTGGAAAGTTGGAACCCCTGGGCCCTTTTAACAGGGGCGGGGCCTTCCCCAGGAAGGCCCAACCCGGGGAGCTGCTGTCCACCGTGCGGGGGGGCCACAGGTTTATGGCGAAAGGGCCTGGAGGATGTGTACGGTTGGGTGGCCTGTTCCCCCACCGCCCGCCTGGAGGAGGGGGTGGGGGGAAGGCACAGGTGGGCGGGCCCACCGTGGCCTCAGGGGGGGGCAGGATGTGCAGGCGCCAGGGTGGCGGCTGTGATGAGGCCCAGCGTTCCCTCGGAGCCCACAAAGAGCCCGGTGAGGTTTTTGTAAAAGCCGGGCTTGCGCTTCCTTCTTCCGGGCCCGGGGACACGAGGCAGATGAGCGCCCAGGCCACGTGCCGCCGGGTCTCTGGCCAGAGGCCAGGAAGGAGCAGAGCCCAAATTCTGGGCTGACCGCCCTCGGCGCAGACTACCCCCCAGGCAGCCGCTCCCCTGTGCACCTGCTAAGTCGCTTCAGTCCTGTCCAGCTTTCTGTGACTCTGTGGACAAGGCTCCTCTGTCGCTGGGATCCTCCAGGCCAGAACCCTGGAGGGGGCTGCAGTGCCCTCCTCTGGGGATCTTCCCCGCCCAGGGACGGAACCTGCGGCTCCTGGGGCTCCTGCCTCGCAGGCGGATTCTCTGCGCCTGAGCCACCAGGGAAGACCCGCTGCTCCCTGGCACAACCCCAATCAGGCCTCTGGACCACCAGCTTGGGCCCACAGCACAGCGTCCTGTCTCGCCTCTCCCAGAGGCCCCGGCCCCGGCCGGGAGAGGGCGCTCACCAGAAGCGCCGGCCGCGGCCCGCGGTGTGCAGCTGCCGTCCGCCGGGCAGCACCACCTCCAGGTTCAGCACGTTGTCGCGCATGGTGCCGTAGCGCACAGAGTTGGTGCCCGAGGCTCCGGTGGCCGCCATGCCGCAGAGAGAGGCGTCTGCACCTGGGTCTGGAGGGCAGAGGGCAGCTTGGGGCCCGCAGAGGGGTCCCGCTGGGCCTCAGAAACACCCTGTCCCCAGGGAGCCCCCCAGGCCCGGGGCAAGGCCCCGCGCCCCAGCCTACCCACAGGGAACCAGAGGCCGCAGTCCCGCAGGTGGGTGTTGAGAGCTTTGCGGGTGACGCCGGGTTCCACCACCACAGAGAAGTCTTCGGGATTCAGCTCCAGGATTCGGCCCATGCGGATCAGGTTGACACAAACGCCACCCTGGCGGGAGGCATTCAAAGGATGGCTGACCTAGGCCTTCCTCCAGGAGGACCTCAGCTCATGGCTCCCAGCAGGCGGACCGGAGCTCCAGGATGGCAGGGAAGGGGCGCCGCGCGCGGCAGAAGAGGCCGCCTGCCGCGCACGTGACAAGTGTGACCGGAGAGCCTGGCCCGCGGAGGGGGCCGCCCGCCGCGCATACCTGGACCGCGCAGACTCCACCTTCCAGGCCGGAGCCTGTGCCGAAGGGGATGATGGGAACGCCTTGGCCGTAGCACAGGGCCGCCAGCTGGCTGACCTGCTCCACGTTCTGGGGCCACACCACGGCGTCCGGAGGTTGGCACCTGCAACCAGACCCTCAACGTGTAGGGTGTGTGCTACCCTCAGGTCCCGCTCGTGTGTGTAGCTATTGCAGGGCCTGAAGCTGCGCAGTAGGCAGAGAACACCCTCTGGAGGCATAGAGGAGAGGTGGAGAATGCCAGAGCACCCGAAAGGGGGCCAAAGACACCCCAGGGCCCTCACTTGCAGGGGCCTTCTGATGTGGGGGTGGGGGGACCCACATGTGCATGGACTCATCGTGCCCGTGCTGCTCTCGGACCACAGCCGCGGTAGACACGTGGGGGCTCCCCACAATTGCCTTCAGAGCCTCCACAAAGCCCGCGCTGAGTCTGCCCTGCAGGGGAGAAACACACGTTGGCAGGGTCACTCAAAGATACCTGGGGCCACCTGGCTGGTGGGGTGGGGCTTCCATTGCCTGTGAACAGAGGCACCCACAGCCCCGCCTCACGTTGGCCGGCGGCTCCTAGGGCTCTTGGAGCCCTTCTCGGTATTTCTTCCCATTTTACTGACGGGGAAAAGAGACAGAGAGTGTGTGTGTGTGTGTGTGTGCGCGCGTGTGCGTGCGTGCCGGAGTCCCAAGGGGGCGCTCTGGAGTCCATAAACCTTTCAGTTGAAACCCCCCAGTCCAGGTCGTGGCAGACGCGGGGGCTTCAGCCCCTCTCACTCAACACCCACATCTGACACAGGGTGAGCCCAGCGATTCTCCCCCGGAGATCTCCGGATGCTGGGGCAGCACGGAGCCGGGCCCCCCACCCTCTAAGGGGCTCCTCCTCTCCTACGCACCTGCGTCCCCCTGGAGCAGTAGCCCCTCCAGGAGAACAGTCCCCAAGTTGCAGCCCGGAGCAGGTTGGCCATAGCTGTGCAGTCGCCGGTTAGCACCCCAGGCTATTGGTTGTGCTGGGGGCGGGGCTGCTTAAGGTGGTGCGGCCTTAAGGTGGCCCTGCCAGAGCTTGCTGAGTCAGGACTTCTTGAAGGAGAGGTGAGGTTTAGTGAACCAAAGGGAGACGGAACAGCAGCCACTACCTCATTTAAGATTATGCAATGACTTCTTGTAGTCCGAGTACCCAGAGCTCCAGACAGGCTCAGGGGCTTGGCAAATACCCTTGGGCTTTCTCATCCCACAAGACCCAGCTTCAGTGCCACAGAGTAAGCCTTGATGGGGCTCTGAGTAGGAAAGCACAGGGAGGCTCTTGGGGAATGGGGTGGGCTACTGCAGTAAGGCAAACCAGGAAGACTTCCTGGAAGAGGAGTGCTAAGGATGAGCAGCAATTTACCAGGTAAGTGAAGGAAAAGATAGTTGCGTCCCTTTGTCTCCACTCTCCCACTGGGCATATCCCAGGGTCTTGGGGAGTGATGTGGCTGCTGCTCTTGAAGCTATTCCAAGCTTGGTTTTCCTCCTACAGAAACTGAAAAAATGTGTTGCTAACATTACTGAGATAAAGCTATTCTTGCCTTTGTTTTTCTTCCCAGTCAAACCAGGAATACAAACTCCTACTTGGGTCTTTCTCCCCAACCACATTTGAAATGAATCCACATGTCCACTTTCAATGTGTTGCTTAACTGGCTTATCTCAAAAGTTGTCTCTTTGTAACTTACCTAGGGATCCAGTAGTTAAGCCTCAACGTTTCCAGTGCAGGGGATATATAGGTTCAACCCCTGGTCAGGGAACTAAGATCCCGCATGTCACACTGCCAAAAATTTTAAAAAGAAAAAAAAAAGTCTCTTTGACAGTTGGTTAGTTCAAATCAAGATCTAGGGAAAGCCCTCATGGAGCAACAGGTTAATGTGTCTCATAAGCCTCTCTTAATATACAACAGTTTCCCTCTCGCCATTTTGCCATGCCATTTACTTGTTAAAGAAACTAGGACACTTGTTCTGTAGAATTTTCCACATTTGGTTTTTGGATGATTGCATTCTTGTGGGATTGCTTAATATATTTCTCTAGCCTCTGTACGCTGATAACTTTGATGGTGGATACCTGACATTACACATTTTTCATAACCTATAAAACTTATGCAACACCAAGAGTGAATCTTAGTGGAGGCAGATTTCTAAAAGATCATTTAGGAGGTTGGTTAATCATGTCGAGGTTTTTAGGCCCTTATTCCTAGGAAACAGATGCTGAATTGTATAGGTGAATGATGTGAAAAAATCTGTAACTCAATTCCAAGTGGCTTCCCAAAACTACACACATGAAGCAAGCCAGGTAACAACATTCATTGTTGAATCTTCAGTGAACAGTGTACTTGTTCCTTCAACTCTCCTGCATGTTTGGAGCTTCTCCTTACAAATTGGCTGAGCACCTACTAGTTGCCAGGCGCTGGGGGGTGGGGGTGGGGTGGCACTCCAGGGAGGAGCCTTGGCCTGCAGAATGCTGCCCCTGGAGGGCTGCTGGTGGCAGGCAGCCTGCGGGGAGGAGAGGCACCAGTGAGTTCATGTGGCTGATGGTTAGTGCTCCTGTTTCCTTTATTGGGTGGTTTTGGGGGGGCGGGGGGGTGAGGCATGAGACTTGCCCCACACCACCCTTGGCACATCCAAGGGACAGAAATGTCACAGAAGAGCGAACTCAGGGCTCAGCCCGGTGTTAGCAGAGGAGTCGTGCGAACCGAGCTTGTCTGTTAGCGGGGCTGGCTCTGCTGCGGGCCTGAACAGTTGATGGGGTGAATGGGGTGGGGCGAGGGGGCGTTGGCAGGAAAGGAGCTCAGCGGGGTCTTGGGAGGAGAGGAGTGAAGTGAGCTGGGGTGTTATGCTGGCTCCCCTGGACCCCTTGCTTAGCCTCTTTCCTGGGGGCCAAGGCCACCAGGGAGGGAGGTGGGTCTGCACCAGGGGGTCCTGGGACCTGCAGGTGGGTGGGAGCTTGGAGATCTGTTTCCTGGGCTCCAGGCATCTGCTAGGCCCTGGGAAACAGGGCGCCCAGAGCTGAGAGCTGTAAGTCACTGTGGAGGGGAGCGCGACCCCAAGCAGATACTGGTGTCTGAGCTTTGTGGTGTCAGGCGCCCTCGTGTGGGCTTCGGGGGAACAACTGCCAGGCACCCCGGACAAGGAGGAGCTCTGGCTAAAAATCTGTCCCCTCCTCAGGCTGCAACAGGTCAAAGGGCAGGGGCCCGGTGAGGGATGAGGGCATCACAGGCGGAAAGACAGAAAATCTGGAGGAGGTGGGGCAGGCAGGCACAGGTGGCCATTCACAGGTGCAGCTTGCTCATCTCCAGACAACTGCAAGTGGGGCTCAGGTTTATTTGGGGGTGGGGTGGGGGGCACAGGGTTGAGAACATAGAGCAGAACTTCCCTTCCCCACCAGCAAAGGGGCGTTCCCCTCACCAGGCAGATGGAGCTGGGCTATGGGTGCTGCATCCCCAGCGTTTGTTCTCCTGTCCTGGGCTGTGGAGGGCAGTGGTTCTAGTCTTTGGGGTGACCCGTGGTGCTTCTCCCAGCCAGGCCCGGATGTGTCAGAGCAGAGAGGAAGCTGCTTCGCTGGGAATGACCCCGAGCAATTTTATTGAAGCAAAGGCTCCTGAGGACAGCAAGAGAGCTGGGGAGAAGCCGGTGGCCTGCCCAAGCTTCCGTCTCCTCTCCCTGGTCCCGGGTTTGTTTAAGAAGGCAAGGGAAGATCTTTCCAGCTGGTAAAGACCCCTGCAGAGTCTGGGGGCTTGAAAACAGGTTCCAGAACGGGAGGTGCCACCCTCTGGGGGGGCTTGTGGGTCAGGTGCTCGGAGCCCCTCACAGCACCTTGCCTGGGTTCATGAGGCCTCGGGGATCCAGCGTGGCCTTGAGCTGCCGCATGGTCTCCATGCCCACCACGCCCACCTCCTCCAGCAGCAGCTGCCGCTTGCCCAGCCCGATGCCGTGTTCCCCGGTGCACGTGCCGTGGAGCGCCAGTGCGCGCCTGGGAGGCAACCGGAAGGGATCCTCAGCGGGAGCCGCCTCGCCCCCCGCCCCGCCTTCCTGCCCCGCCTCCCGCTTCGCCCTCACCTGCCCAGCTGCTCTGCAAAGGCCTGGACCCTGAGGAGCTCCTCCGGGTCCTCGGGGTCTACCAGCAGGATGCAGTGGAAATTCCCGTCGCCCACGTGCCCGACGATGGTTCCTGGGGGCCCAAAGACAGAGCTGCGGCCCCGGCCCCACCCCGGCCCGCCCCAGGCGCCCGCGGGAGGCTGGCGGAACCTGTGAGTCTCCAGGCCTCCAGGTCCTCTTTGGTCTGCACCAGGATCTCCGACAGCCGAGAGATGGGCACACACACGTCGGTAGAATAGCCCTGAGTTGCGGCAGCTCCGTGAGCGTCCCCCCCTCCCCCGGCATGCTCGGGAGGTAAGGGGCCAAGGCTACAGATGGGCTCAGGGAGCTCGACCTCTCACATGCATGTGCCCGCTCCATCTCTAAGCCTCAGTTTCCCCTAGGGAACAAGACGACTGGCCCAGGTAGGCTCCCAGGGATCTCAGCCTGCTCCCCACCCCCAATCAGGTCCCCTAGCACTGCCTACCTGGGTGGCCAGCCTCCCCTTCCTGTCGGTTACCACCTCCCCCTTCACCACCTCTTCCTCCAGGAAGTCTGCCTTCTGTGTTCAAACTCCTAAGGGCACTGTGCTGCCACTGCTTGGTCCCTGCACCCAGGGCCTGGTTCGAGGAAGGGGCTCCCTCCCAAGGATTTGGCAGTCTTGCCCGCCAGGGCCTCAGCTGGCCGCCCTGGACAATTGGGCACCAGGCTGAGGAAAGGCTCCCATGTCCATCCCAGCCCGCTCACCTTGCAGCCCGGCCGCAGGGCCAGGCTTGCATACCAGGCGTTGTGCCGGGCTGCCCAGAGGCGGCTGCGCTCCTCCGCCTCCTTGGCCCAGGAGAAGTGGGAGCCTCCGTTATGACGGATGATCTCCTCTGGGGTGGGCGGGGGGGGGGGGAGTTACACCAAGCTCTACTCTGGGGGCAGCCTGTGCCCCCTGCCCACAGCACCCCAGCACACCTGTGCGCTGCACCTGCTCTGCCAGCGCCTGCTCGGAGCCGTGGAACTCGAGGAAGAGCGTGGGTGCGACGGAGCAGTTCAGCTTGCTGTGCCTGTTGCAGGCATCCATCATGACCTCATCTAGGAACTCTGGGGCCAACGAGAGGCCAGCTGAAGTGAACCCTGGCCTTTACAGGGGGCCTCCCCCAGAGAGCCCACCCGGACTGCTCACCGATGCGGGCCACAGGTACTGCAGCCTGGAGGATGTGTACGGTGCTGTCCACCGCCGCCTGGACGGTGGGGAAGGCACAGGTGGCGGCCACCGTGGCCTCAGGGACAGGATGCAGGCGCAGGGTGGCGGCTGTGATGAGGCCCAGCGTTCCCTCGGAGCCCACAAAGAGCCCGGTGAGGTTGTAGCCGGCTGCGCTCTTCCTGGGCCCGGGGACACGAGGCAGATGAGCGCCCAGGCCACGTGCCGCCGGGTCTCTGGCCAGAGGCCAGGAAGGAGCAGAGCCCAAATTCTGGGCTGACCGCCCTCGGCGCAGACTACCCCCCAGGCAGCCGCTCCCCTGTGCACCTGCTAAGTCGCTTCAGTCCTGTCCAGCTTTCTGTGACTCTGTGGACAAGGCTCCTCTGTCGCTGGGATCCTCCAGGCCAGAACCCTGGAGGGGGCTGCAGTGCCCTCCTCTGGGGATCTTCCCCGCCCAGGGACGGAACCTGCGGCTCCTGGGGCTCCTGCCTCGCAGGCGGATTCTCTGCGCCTGAGCCACCAGGGAAGACCCGCTGCTCCCTGGCACAACCCCAATCAGGCCTCTGGACCACCAGCTTGGGCCCACAGCACAGCGTCCTGTCTCGCCTCTCCCAGAGGCCCCGGCCCCGGCCGGGAGAGGGCGCTCACCAGAAGCGCCGGCCGCGGCCCGCGGTGTGCAGCTGCCGTCCGCCGGGCAGCACCACCTCCAGGTTCAGCACGTTGTCGCGCATGGTGCCGTAGCGCACAGAGTTGGTGCCCGAGGCTCCGGTGGCCGCCATGCCGCAGAGAGAGGCGTCTGCACCTGGGTCTGGAGGGCAGAGGGCAGCTTGGGGCCCGCAGAGGGGTCCCGCTGGGCCTCAGAAACACCCTGTCCCCAGGGAGCCCCCCAGGCCCGGGGCAAGGCCCCGCGCCCCAGCCTACCCACAGGGAACCAGAGGCCGCAGTCCCGCAGGTGGGTGTTGAGAGCTTTGCGGGTGACGCCGGGTTCCACCACCACAGAGAAGTCTTCGGGATTCAGCTCCAGGATTCGGCCCATGCGGATCAGGTTGACACAAACGCCACCCTGGCGGGAGGCATTCAAAGCACGGCTGACCTAGGTCTTCCTCCAGGAGGACCTCAGCTCATGGCTCGCAGCAGGCGGACCGGAGCTCCAGGATGGCAGGGAAGGGGCGCCGCGCGCGGCAGAAGAGGCCGCCTGCCGCGCACGTGACAAGTGTGACCGGAGAGCCTGGCCCGCGGAGGAGGCCGCCCGCCGCGCATACCTGGACCGCGCAGACTCCACCTTCCAGGCCGGAGCCTGTGCCGAAGGGGATGATGGGAACGCCTTGGCCGTAGCACAGGGCCGCCAGCTGGCTGACCTGCTCCACGTTCTGGGGCCACACCACGGCGTCCGGAGGTTGGCACCTGCAACCAGACCCTCAACGTGTAGGGTGTGTGCTACCCTCAGGTCCCGCTCGTGTGTGTAGCTATTGCAGGGCCTGAAGCTGCGCAGTAGGCAGAGAACACCCTCTGGAGGCATAGAGGAGAGGTGGAGAATGCCAGAGCACCCGAAAGGGGGCCAAAGACACCCCAGGGCCCTCACTTGCAGGGGCCTTCTGATGTGGGGGTGGGGGGACCCACATGTGCATGGACTCATCGTGCCCGTGCTGCTCTCGGACCACAGCCGCGGTAGACACGTGGGGGCTCCCCACAATTGCCTTCAGAGCCTCCACAAAGCCCGCGCTGAGTCTGCCCTGCAGGGGAGAAACACACGTTGGCAGGGTCACTCAAAGATACCTGGGGCCACCTGGCTGGTGGGGTGGGGCTTCCATTGCCTGTGAACAGAGGCACCCACAGCCCCGCCTCACGTTGGCCGGCGGCTCCTAGGGCTCTTGGAGCCCTTCTCGGTATTTCTTCCCATTTTACTGACGGGGAAAAGTGAGAGAGAGAGAGAGTGTGTGTGTGTGCGCGCGCGTGTGCGTGCGTGCCGGAGTCCCAAGGGGGCGCTCTGGAGTCCATAAACCTTTCAGTTGAAATCCCCCAGTCCAGGTCGTGGCAGACGCGGGGGCTTCAGCCCCTCTCACTCAACACCCACATCTGACACAGGGTGAGCCCAGCGATTCTCCCCCGGAGATCTCCGGATGCTGGGGCAGCACGGAGCCGGGCCCCCCACCCTCTAAGGGGCTCCTCCTCTCCTACGCACCTGCGTCCCCCTGGAGCAGTAGCCCCTCCAGGAGAACAGTCCCCAAGTTGCAGCCCGGAGCAGGTTGGCCATAGCTGTGCAGTCGCCGGTTAGCACCCCAGGCTATTGGTTGTGCTGGGGGCGGGGCTGCTTAAGGTGGTGCGGCCTTAAGGTGGCCCTGCCAGAGCTTGCTGAGTCAGGACTTCTTGAAGGAGAGGTGAGGTTTAGTGAACCAAAGGGAGACGGAACAGCAGCCACTACCTCATTTAAGATTATGCAATGACTTCTTGTAGTCCGAGTACCCAGAGCTCCAGACAGGCTCAGGGGCTTGGCAAATACCCTTGGGCTTTCTCATCCCACAAGACCCAGCTTCAGTGTCACAGAGTAAGCCTTGATGGGGCTCTGAGTAGGAAAGCACAGGGAGGCTCTTGGGGGATGGGGTGGGCTATTGCAGTAAGGCAAACCAGGAAGACTTCCTGGAAGAGGAGTGCTAAGGATGAGCAGCAATTTACCAGGTAAGTGAAGGAAAAGATAGTTGCGTCCCTTTGTCTCCACTCTCCCACTGGGCATATCCCAGGGTCTTGGGGAGTGATGTGGCTGCTGCTCTTGAAGCTATTCCAAGCTTGGTTTTCCTCCTACAGAAACTGAAAAAATGTGTTGCTAACATTACTGAGATAAAGCTATTCTTGCCTTTGTTTTTCTTCCCAGTCAAACCAGGAATACAAACTCCTACTTGGGTCTTTCTCCCCAACCACATTTGAAATGAATCCACATGTCCACTTTCAATGTGTTGCTTAACTGGCTTATCTCAAAAGTTGTCTCTTTGTAACTTACCTAGGGATCCAGTAGTTAAGCCTCAACGTTTCCAGTGCAGGGGATATATAGGTTCAACCCCTGGTCAGGGAACTAAGATCCCGCATGTCACACTGCCAAAAATTTTAAAAAGAAAAAAAAAAAGTCTCTTTGACAGTTGGTTAGTTCAAATCAAGATCTAGGGAAAGCCCTCATGGAGCAACAGGTTAATGTGTCTCATAAGCCTGTCTTAAGATACAACAGTTTCCCTCTCCCCCATTTTTCCATGCCATTTACTTGTTAAAGAAACTAGGACACTTGTTCTGTAGAATTTTCCACATTTGGTTTTTGGATGATTGCATTCTTGTGGGATTGCTTAATATATTTCTCTAGCCTCTGTACGCTGATAACTTTGATGGTGGATACCTGACATTACACATTTTTCATAACCTATAAAACTTTACAACACCAAGAGTGAATCTTAGCGGAGGCAGATTTCTAAAAGATCATTTAGGAGGTTGGTGGATCTCAAGCAAGAATGAAGACTGTGACAAGAAAATCTAACTCTATCTTTCTAAATGTATAAAGCGACCTCTTTGAAGAGGGTGGAGGAAACAGGTGCTGACTCACCTGAATGGAGTTTTAATTTAGACTAAAGGCAGAAGAATTGCCCATCAGTCAGTCAAATTGTTTCCCGCAGGGAGACAAGTTAACACTTCTGAATCGGCTTTATGTGTAACTGTATTGATTGACTAAATTAATAAGTAGGGAAAACAGACAAGTCTCCTGTGTAGAAGAATCCTAAATAAATTATGTAGAACTTTCCCCCTAAAGGGAGGAAGCATAACTTCCCACTTCCTAATTGTGGGCTGCTCCTAGTGACTTCCTTCCAAATTTACATTATGGAAAGGGGGAAAGGAAAAGGGTGACGTTATAGTGGAGAGACCTGGCAAGTTCTACTTCAGCCCGATGATCAAAATCAACAGCAGCGTCAAATCATGTTGATGGTGCCTGTCCTGAGTTGGATAGCATCCTCTCAAAATTCATGTCCTTCCCAGGACCTCAGAATGGACTGTATTTGAAAACTGGGTTGTTGCAGATATAATCAGTTAAGATGGTGTCCTACTGAATAGGGGTGGCCTTTAGTGCAGTGTGACTGCTGTCCTTGTAAGAAGAGGAGAAGAGATACAGAGAGGAGAGGAGAATGTCACGTGACCACAGAGGCAGCGGTGAAGGTGCTGCATCTGGGCATCGCGGAAGCTGGGAGGAAGCAACGAAGGATTCCTCACTATGGGTTTCAGATGCTGCATGGTCTTGCCAACACTTTGATTTCAAAATCAGGAATTGTGAAACGGCAAATTTGTGGTGTTTTCAGTCACTCAGTTTGTGATACTTTTTTAAATAACAGGCCGAGGAGTCTAATACACTGCCCTTGATAGGATAGGATAAAAATGTTTCTTTTTACCTCTGATATCTTCCTCCCCAAAATCCATAACCCCAGTCTAACCATGACAGAAACATCAGACACTCACCAGTAGAGGAACCGAATGCCTGACAGTACTCGAATCTGTCAAAGTCATCAAAAACGAGGAAAGTCTGAAAAAGCCACAGCCAAGGAGAGTTCATCTTAGTTCATTCAGATTTTGTTGCTGACGTCCATTGCTGAATGGACTTCAGTAACCCATTAACAGCAACATTTATTGGCTTACATAACATTTAATTCTCACAATTCTGGAAGCTGGGGTGTCATGGTCAAGGCATGGGCAGATCTGGTGTCTGGTAAGAACCACTTGCTGGATCAGAGACAGCTGTCTTCTCGATGAGTCCTTGCATAGTGGAAGGGGCGAGGGAGCTTTCTGAGACTGAGCACATTCATGACGGATTCACCCTCCTGATGTAATCATCCCAGCAAAGACCCTACCTTTAAGTACCATTGCATCGGGGGTTAGTTTTCAACATATAAATTTTGTGGAGACACATTCAGTCTGTAGCAAAGCCTAAGGAAATGAAGACTAAATGTAGCCTCCTGGATGGAATGTGGTAACAGAAAAAGTACAGTCAGTAAAATTAAGGAAATCTGAAAAACTGGCTTTTAGTTAATAATATACTATTATTGATTCATTGGGCCTCCCAGGTGGTCCTTGGTAAAAAATCTGCCTGCCACTGCAGGAGACAGAAGAGATTTGGGTTTGAACCCTGAGTCAGGAAGATCCCCTGGAGGAAGGCATGGCAACCCACTCCAGTATTCTTGGAGGATCCCATGGACAGAGGAGCCTGCAGGGCTGTAGCCCATTAGGGTCGAAAAGAGTCAAACACAACTGAAACAACTTAGCACTCACACACATTGGTTCACTAATTATAGCAAATGAACCATACTAATTAATGTAAGATGTTAATAATAGAGGAAAACTGTCCACTCTTGGGGGGAGAGATGGAGCTCTGCTATCTGCTCAATATTTGGTAAATATAAAACTTTTCTGAAAAAATCGAGTCTATTAATAAAATACAAATAGAAAAGGAGATTAATGAGGGGGGGATTGGACCCTAGTAATTAAACATACCATAAGACACAATAATAGTTAAGTGTGATATTGTTGCATGAATAGACAAAGACCAGTGGAAGAGAAATAGAAAGTTCAGAAGTATAACCAAATACACACAAATATTTTATGTTTGATAAAGGTGGCACCTAATGTCAGTGTAGTAAAGATGGACTTATTAACACATGGTAGGTATCAGGGAGAAAAATAAAGTTGGATCCATATCCAAAATAAATACCAAAGAGATAAAATATTTCAATGTAAATAAGTGCCATCATTAAAGTATTAGAAGAAAGTGGTATTATTTATTTGCGTATTTTTGGCCGGGCTGGGTCTTCATTGCTGCTCAAGGACTTTCTCTAGTTGCAGAGAGTGGGCGCTCCTATCTGGGCGCGGTGTCCGGGCTGCTCGCCGCAGCGGCTCCTGTTGCAGAGCGCGGGCACGAGGGCGCGCAGGCTCAGGAGTTGTGGTGCGTGGGCTTAGGCGCTCTGCAGCATGTGGGGTCTTCCTGGGCCAGGGACCTAATCAGTGTCCCTGCGTGGCAAGGAGAATTCCCGCCAGGGAAGCCCGAAAATGGCCTTTTTCAAATGTGTTGATCCCATAGATTACTAGTTACAGGTTTCAAATTTCCGTTATGCAAAATGAATGAATTCTAGAAATCTGTACCACATTGTGCTCATGCAAAACAGTACTGCACAGTACACTAAAAAATCTGTTAAGTAGATAGATCTCATGTTAAGTGTCCTTACATTTTAAAAAAATTTATTTATTTGGCTGCACTGGGTCTTACTTGCGGCACCCATCTTTGTTGTGGCACAAAGTTTCTTTTTTAAGTTGCAGCATGTGAACTCTTAGCTGTGGCGTGTGGGATCTAGTTCCTGGACCACGTCCCCTACATTGGGAGCTCCAAGTCTTAGCCGCTGGACCACCAGGGGAGTCCCAGGTGTTTTTACACTTAAAACAATATTTTAATAAAAAATGTTAAAGATCTAGCCAACAAGGAAAATGATGCAAGAATCATTTTTAAATATTAATTTATTTTTTATTGAAGGATAATTGCTTTACAGAATTTTGCTGTTTTTTGTCAACCTTAACATGAATCAGCCATAGGTATACTTATATCCCCTAAGAAACATTTTTTAAACTAAAGAAGAAACATTGCTGACCCTTCATTGTCACATTTAGAACCAGAAATGTTTGCTTGACAGCAATGTGTTGAGAAAGTCTGTCATAACAGTTGTCTGATTCGTGTCAGTACACTTTAATTTCAAAAGTACTTTTGTTGCTCCGTTTACTACTCCACTGAATCAGTTAGCTATTGCTATAGTATAACAAACACCTAAAACTCCATGGCATAAAACAATAAACATTTATTCTTTTTCTTGATCCCAGGGTATCAGCTTGATCTGGGAAGGGGCTGGAGACTAAGGTCAGCCATGTGGGCAGTCAGATGTGCCCATGTGATCAACCTCCGGTAAAGACCCTGGATGCCAAGGTTCAGCTGAGCTTAGGGTTAGCTGTGCTTCACGTGTGATGTCACACACCACTGCTAGGAGAATCGAGTGCTGTATGCATGACACCCCTGAGAGATCAGCTGGGATCGTGTGCCGTGTGTCTTCCGGACCTCGGCCTTTGTGCCTTTCCATTGCTGATTTTAATCTGTATCCTTTCACTGCAGCAAAATGTAGCCGTGACTATAACAGCTTATAACAGAGTTCTGAGTCCTTCTAAGGAAAAATTGAACCTGAGTGTGGTATGGGGGAGCCCCTAAAACACTCATATTAACATTTTGAAGCCATAAACAGCTTATCTTTGTCAGAATTAAAACTTGGCTTTTCCAGACTTTTTCCATTTGTGATCAGGTATTTGGACCAATGGAGTCCTGATCTGTTCTGTTAATATTTATGGATCTGCTCTTAAAATAGAGGAAGCTTTGATTCAGCTGCTTATTTTGTAATAATACTTTGTTCAGTGGGGGAAGGAGAGTGTGGGATGAAGTAACATTGAAATACATACATTACCACGTGTGAAACAGATAGCTGACGGGAAGTTGCTATACAAGGCAGGGGGCCCAGCCTGGTGCTCTGTGACAACCTAGAGGGGTGGGATGGGGCGGGAGCCGGGAAGGAGATACGCGGAGGGGACGTGTATACCTGTGGCTGAATAGTGCTGATGTACGGCAGAAACCAACACAGCATTGTAAAGCAATTATCCTCCAATTAAAAATAAATATGTGATAAAAAAGACTAAGGCAAATAGAAGAAATTAAACAAGTTCAGAATATTTGCTTTTTAAAAGAATAATACTGTGTCCAATAATATTCAAACCTATGTCTTTCTGACTTGTATGCAGTTATCTCTAAATCCTCTATAAAAACCAATGTACCCAAAATTAAACCTGATTCAGAATGACTATGATTTTTTTCCCCTAAGGTGGGATAAACAGGATATTCTTTTTAAAATTTTATTTAATTATTCATTTATTTTGGCTGATTCACATCTTAGTTGCAGCACTTGGGATCGTCATTCCATCATATGGGATCTCCTAGATGTAAGACACACATCTCTAGATGTGACACACAGGCTTAGTTGCTCTGCGGCATGTGGGATATTAGATTCTGAGTTCTCTGACCAGGGATCCAACCCTTGTCGTCTGTATTGCAAGGCAGATTCTTTACCACTGGGCCACCAGGGAAATCTTTTTTTTTTTCTTCTTCTTCTTTTTTTAGTGTAGTCTTTAGGTGTCTCTTCACAAAGAGGAGACAGATCGAGGAAATAGCTGGAGTTCTTTATAATCCCAAGACCTGGCCAGCCCAAGAGAAGAGCCAGAGGAGCAGCTGCCTACCCTGGTGTATTGTGGAGGCACTGCTGGCCCACTGAGGTGGGCAGCCCTGAAAAGTTGGGTGATGCTGGAAGCTGCCCACTCCAGCAGGATGCAGGATGCAGGATACATAGGCAGCACTTGGTGCACTCAGCTGGACAGATGTGCACAATACTGGCAGTAGTTGGGTTTCAAGCATCAGTACTTCCTGCCCCAGTCATTCATTCTTTCTTCATCTACATCAAGCACAGTGCTGGAAAGGCCATGACAAATGAGACAGACAGTCCTCGTATGCACAGAGGACCCCTGGATCTCAGCCACTGACCTTGTAAGACCCCTTCATTCATTGAGGATAAAGATGGCCTTGTCAAGCACTCAAATAAGGTAACAGGATTTTTTGAGGCTCAGGTTGGTTCCATTCCCCAGAGTTCATTTATGTTAAAAATAAAGGAAAGAAACTCGCCTGGTGGTCCAGTGGTTAAGAATTCACTTTGCGGTCCCTAGTCAGAGAACTAAGATCCCACATGCATGTGTGCGTGTGTACTCAGCCGTGTCTGATTCTTTGCAACCCTGTGAACTGTAGCCCGCCAGGTTCCTCTGTCCATGGGGATTCTCCAGGCAAGAATAGTGGAGTGGGTTGCCATTTCCTCCTCCAGGGGATCTTCCCCACCCGGGGATTGAACCAGTGTGTCCTGCATCTCCTGCATTGGCAGGTGGATTCTTTTACCACTGAGCTGCCTGGGAAGCTCCATGCTGCAAAGCAACTAAGCCCGTTGCTACAACTACTGAGGCTGCACGCCACAGCCAGAGGGTCGGTACCTCCAACAAAAGATCCCGCAGGATGCAACGAAGATGTGCTGCAACGAAAACCTGATGCAACCAAATAATTTTTTAAAAAATAAAGGAAAGATAGTATAATATATTCACTTTGCTACAAATTAGAAGAATTTTTGCAGGGTCCCTACTTTGTAATTTTGCCTTGAAAAAAGTTAATTGAAGGTCACTTTTCAGAGCCCCAAACGAGGAAGGAAAAGCTTGTGATTAGATATCATTCCTTTTCCATCATCTCATCTATAAAAAAGAGGGAGGCCAGTCAACTGGCTGGGAGAAATTGGTGACAAGATGGAGTGGTGTTGTCAAACACTGGAAATAACACAAGGAAGGAATATCCACCGGTAGGGGTCTGATTATGGAGTCTTAGAGTTATGATTTTAGGGATTATGGAGCCCAAGAGAGTCTTGGCTCAAACCTCACCTGCTGAGTAAAGCCTTCACTAGCCATTCTGCTCAAAAATGCACCCCTCCACAAGCTCTTGATACAACTTTTTTGGGGGGCATGCTAAGTGGTGTGTAGGATCTTGGTTCCCTGACCAGGGATCAAACCCTTGCCCCCTGCAGTGGAATTGCAGAGTCTTAACCATTGGACCACCAGGGAGGTCCCTGATGTGACCTTCTTAGCAGTGCGCACCATCTGACATGCTCTGTTTTACTTGTTCGTTGCCTGTCTCCCCAGGTAGAACGGAAGCTCACAAGGAGAGGGCTCTGGGTCGCTCAGAGCTGTGTCCACGCACTGTGCCTGCAAGAATGCTGAATAAAGGAGTAGAAAAGAAAGACACTTGGGGAAAAATTAAACTTTCTCAGAAAAAGAATCGTTTCAAGACCTGGAAAGGAGTAAAGAATCACTGGTAATATTTGGCTAAAATTTCTTCTTAAACCTTGACCTCAGGTTCAGAGTTCAGACGAAGGAAGAGAAAATTGAGAATTAAAATTTATGGTGATCAAGACAGTCCAGGCCATGTGGAAGTTCTTCAGATAAGACAATCCAGTGTTTTTAGCATATGGGTGAAAAGGGGAAAAAAAGATATGGAGGAAGGACCTGTGTATTAAAAGACACTAATCCTGGGCCATGGATTCATTTGAATTTTTAAAAAAATATTTATTTGGATATGCCAGGTCTTAGAGCATGCAGGATCTTTAGTTTTGGCATGCAAACTCTCAGTTGCATCACATGGGATCTAGTTCCCTGATCAGGGATCAAACCTGGGCCCACTGCATTGGGAGTTAGGAGTCTCAGCCACTGGACCACCAGGGAAGTCCTCGACTGGATCTTGAGTTTGAAAAATTTGAAGAAGTGTATGACGTTCATGGAAACAAATTGGAAATGTGAACACCAACTGGATATTTGCATAGTATTTAGGAAATACTGTAAAATTTTTAGATGTAATAATAGTGCACAGTGACTGTGCTTTAAGTATGATCCACAGACCCCTGCAGTCTCCAAGACCCTTGCTGAGGATCCAGGAGGTCAAGGTCACTTTAAAAAAATTACTTGCTGGGGAGCCTCCTGGGGAGGCACTGGCAGTTACGGCCTCGTTTCAGGGTTTTCGGGCCGTGCGGAGGCATGCAGGGCTGTAGTTCCCAGACCGGGGGTAGAACCCTTGCCCCCTGAAGCACAGGGTCTAACCACCAGACCACAAGGGAAGTCCCTGGTAGTCACTGCTTTCTGCACTCTCACACAATTACAGGAAAGAAGTGCCAGTTTCACTAAAGAATGACTTCAGTGGAGCAGTAAAAATGATTAATTGTGCTTGTCTCAACCTTTCAGCGCTCGCCTTTTTAATATTCTGTCCGACGAAACAGGAAGTGCATACGGAGTATAATACTTCTGCTGCACACAGAGATGCAGTGTTGTCTCCAGGAAAACCACTTGTGCTGTTGTTTGAGTCATAAGTTGAACTAGCTGCTTTTCTCATGAAACATTTTTACTTGAATGGCTGATAGTCAATCGAAGGCTGGGTGTTTGGCAGACATTTTCTCAAAGATGAATGAAGTGAGCTGTCATTTCAAGAAAAACCAGTGACTACAAGTTGTTGCTCAATGGTAAAATTATCTTTCAAGTGAAAATTTGAATGTTGGCAAAAACCTGATTCTGCTTCCCAAAACTTAGGAAAGCTTTTCTATTGAGACCAGTGGTGATATTATTTATGGTCATTTGCTACTATGCAATAAAATGTATCAACATTTTAAAGATCTTTAGGACTCAGTAAGCCAGTATTTTTCAAGTGACCAGGGTATGATATGACAAAATCATGGATTTGAGATAAAGGATCCATTCAAAGTGCAAGAAAGACCAATGAATTTTAATGTAGCAGAGTACACAAGTTGTTTGATATAATCGGATGATCTAGGATCTGTGCCCCATGGGAATGTCATTTGAGCAAATGAACAAAAATAAAATTTTTTGCTAGTATCTAGGAACAAACCCACAGACAGAGGAGCAGAGGAGCCTGGTGGGCTCTGGTCCGTAGGGTCACCAGAGAGCAGGACATGGCTGAAGCGATTCGGCACACACACGGGCAGGAACAAACCACACTTCACTCCTGTGCTTTGGAAAATTTGCTCCACTCTGAACAGTCGCTATGATAACAGAGTCTTTCTGCATCCAGTAACAGTGCTGACTGAGCATGTGGTTACTGTTAGGTGCCAGCGCTTGTTGGAAAGCAAGTGGATGCGACAACATGTTGGGAACCACTGGGACATGCTGGGCAGTTGACTGAGAAGAGAGTGTGACACCTTCGTGGAAGGTAAAAAAAATTAAAGGCAACATTTAAATTAAAATTTGCAATGTGTCTTTTTTTTAATCCTCCACACTTTCCCTCTATTCTTGAGGAAATTAATAAAGAATAATGTGCAAGGTCTTCAGAAACAGCCCCCCCACACAGTACTCTACATTGTTGCATAAGGCAGTTGGGAATGTAACTCATGTGTGTAGAATTTAACTCATTGGGGGAAGAGTGTCTATTTATTCTTTTTATACATTTAAGTATTTAGTCTTTCTAAAATAGGTATAATTTTTTACAAAAATAGGATCACACTTTGCATAATTTGTGTGATCTGCAATTTTGAATGTATCAGACACCTCCCCCATGGAGTTAGCATGTGTGTGTGCGCTCGGTTGCTCAGTCTTGTCCAACTCTTTGCAACCCCATAGACTGTAGCCTGCCAGACTCCTCTGTCAATGTGATTTCCCAGGCAAGAATACTGGAGTGGGTTGCCACTTCCTTCTCCGGGGGATCTTCCCCACCCAGATATTGAACTCAAGTCTCCTGCATTGGCAGGTGGATTCTTTACCGCTGAGCTACCAGAGAAGCCCAATGGAGTTAGTATGCATTATCATTTTCAATGTCTCCCCAGATTCCATTTACATATTATGATTATTTTAATTACATCTACTGAAAGATGTTTAGATTTTTCCAGTGTTTTGTTGCAGATATAGGCTGCAGTGTGAGAACATTCATGTATACACATCATTGTACAAAGTTAAAATCTATAATTTAAAAATTTTAACTTTTGATACAATGAGGGCTTCAGAAAGATTTTATCTTAAAGTCCTACCAGAGTTGTATAAAAATTTTTGGGGGGGGCTTCCCTGGTGGTCCAGTGGTTAAGAATTTGCCTTGCAATGCAAGGGACACCAGTTCAATCCCTGGTCTGGGAGGATCCCGCCTGCCGTGGCGCAGTAACTAAGCCTGTGTGCCACAACTACTGAGCCTTTGCTCTGGAGCCTGTGAGCTGCAACTACTGAGCCCACAAACCTAGAGCCCGAACTCTATAACAAGGGAAGCCGTTGCAGTGAGATCCCCGCTCACCACAACTGGAGAAAGCAGTGTGTAGCAACGAAGACCCATCACAGCCAAAAATAAATGATAAAATAAATGAATGAATACACATTAAAAAATTTTTTTCGCCAAGTTGTTCCAACCCTGGGTATACTTACTCTTTTAAAAATTGTCCAAACTGATATGTGAAAATGATATTACATATGTTATCACATTGCTTTTGATTTTGAGTAAAGAGAAAACATTTTTAAAATGTTTATTTCTTTAGTTCCATGGGGTCTTTTAGTTGCAGCATACGGGGTCTTTGTTCTTCATGCTGGATCTTTTGTTGTGGCCCACAGGTGGGCTGCAGCTTGGCTACATGTGGGGTCTTAGTTCCCTCCCACTGATTGACCTATATCCCATTTTACAAGGTGGATTCTTACCCATTGGACCATCATGGAAGTCCCCTCTGCCTGCCTCTTGCTTGAAGAAAACTTGCCTTGTAGGCCTTCCTCAAGGTTCAAGGAACAAATTTAATCCAAGAAATGTGAACATAAAAAAACAGAGTCAAGCAAGTCAAAATAATAATTGTTTAACCATTAAACAAATTCAGGGACCTTTAGTTAATCCTGGAGGGCTGTAGATACTATTGTGAACCAAGACCTTGAATGACTTTGCAAAGCCTGAAACCTCCCCCCAGGTGGAAGAAGTTAACTCAATATTGACCACAAGCATGTAGACCCCAGACGGGTTGAAACCAGAGGTTGGTGAGTCAATCAAGGTAGATTCCTGATTACTTCATCACCAGTCAATCATAAAAGTGTCCATGAGCTGATTACCCCACAATCTTCTCCTTCACCCTGTCTTTGTTTTTTTAAGATTAACTGATTTATATATTTTTGGCTATGGGGGTCTTTGCTGCATCTGGGCTTTCTCTCGTTGCTGATTGCTTGTGGGCGTCTCATTGTGGTGGCTCCACTAGCTGTGGTGCACAGGCTCTCAGGTGCTTGGGTTTCAGTAGTTGAGGCTCTAGAGCACTGGTTCAGTAGCTGTGGTGTACGGCTGTAGTTGCTCCACGGCATGTGGGGTCTTCCCGCACCAGGGATCAAACCCATGTCCCCTGCCTTGGCAGGTGGACTCTCAACCACTAGACCACCAGGGAAGCCCCATCCTGTCTTTAAAACACTTTCCCTGAAAGACGTCAGGGAATTGCATTCTTTGAAGCAGTATCTGAATCTACACCTTGCTTAGCCTTGCAATAAACTCTGCACTTTTCTTTACCACAACCTGGCATCATATATTGGCTTCAGTGTGTGCATACAGACCCAGGTCTGGTTCAATAACAGTAGATTTTGAGACCGTATATTGTTTAGTTGAAAACTGGTTGCTTCCACTACACACCTATTAGCATGGCCAAAATCCACAACACCAACAACAGCAAAAGCTGGCAGCGATGTGAAGCAATAGGAACTCTCATTCATTACTGGTGGGGATGCAAAATGGTACAGCCATTCTGGAAGACAGTCTGGCAGTTTCTACAAAACTATATTCTCACTATACAACCTAATGTGTTCCTTGACATTTACACAAATGAGAAACATTTTATTTCCATGCAAAACACTGCACAGGGACGCTTAGAGAAGCTTTTGTAATTGTCAAAACTTGAAAGCAGCCCAAGATGTCTTTCAGTTCCTGAATGGGTAGATCAAATGGTGGTACATGCAGACAATGGAATATTCAGTGCTAAAAAGAAATGAGCTGTCAAGCCATGAAAAGACATGGAGGAACTTTAAATGCCTATTACTAAGTGAAAGAAACCAACTTGAAAAGGCTACAAACTGAATGATTCTAACTATATGACATTCTGAAAAAGACAACTGTAATAGGGAAGAAATTTTGTATTCTATTACAAGTTAATCACTAAAAGGATGTTGCCTCAAAACTTAACATTGTACATAATCACCCATCTCTGGGAACCCTACTTCCCAGGTCATGTGCATTAAGCTAAAATACCTTTCTTCAGCTCACTGGAAGCACCTTGACCAGGCCCACCTGTGAATAACTGCACGAAGAAGAAATTAATATATCCCCTCCAGAGGCTGCCGGGAACCAGGAACTGTTTGACTCCTCCCCCTCCCCTTTTAGGGGATGTGTAAAAGATGCCTGAATCCAAAAGTAGGCAAGATGGTTCTTTGGGACATGAGTTCATCCTCTTCTTGGTCTGCTTGCTTTCCCACTTCAGTCGCTATTCCTTGCCCCAACAACTTGTCTGTTGAGTCTTGCGTGTAGCTTAGACTCGGTGATAATCCGAGCTGTACAGTAAAAAGATCAGTGACTTTCAGGGACTTAGGGAGAGGGAGGGAAGGATGAATGGACGGAGCACAGGGGAATTTGTGTGCAGTAAAACTATTCTGTGTGATACTGTGGTGGTGGATCCATGTCACCGTATGTTTGTCAAAACTCACAGAATGTTCAACACCCAGCGTGAACCCTAATGTAAACTATGGACTTCGGGTGACTTGTCAGCGTATGTTTAATTGTAACAACTATACCACTCTGGTACTGGGTGTTGATAGTGGGGGAGGCCATTCATGTGTGGGCACACGTGGTACACTGGAACTTTCTCCTCAAATTTTACTGTAAATCCAAAACTAAAAAAAAAAAAAAACCTGACAGCGCATGATACCTTTATAACCAATTTTATTTATTTTTAATATCAGAAAGGTAACAATGTGATATATAGTTATCTTTGAAAGGTGAGCTCATGGGTGATATTTGCTCTATTTTATATATATTTTCTAATTCAAATGCTGTGATCATAGATTACCTGTGTAATCTTTAAAAGCTAGGACTCCTATTTTGGGGGAGGTGGTGATTGTAACTCATAACCCCCCTTTGGTGGAAATGAGGTCCAGGCCAAGGGATTATCAGGTTCAGCACTCATCCGACCGGCTAAACAAGGTGAAAACTTTCCTGAGAGTCCCTACGGTGTGGCCCTGCGGGCTTATGGGAAATGTAGTCCCGAAGTTTGACGGACCACCCCTCGGAGGACCCTGGGACGGCGTGCAGCCCCTTACATCTGCGCATGCGCACTGCTGCGAGCGCGCCGGTGGCCGCCCTTCCCCCACCTGCAGCCGCGAGTGGGTGACAGGGCCCCGGTCTCCGCACCGTGACCCAGCCTGGCTCTGCGCCACGAGCGGAGGCTGTGCCCCTCCAGGTAGGAGGGGGCCTGCCAGGGCGCCCCGCGGGGCCGCGGGGGCCGAGGGGCAGGGGCCGAGGGGCGGGCTCGTGCCCGCGCGCGGCGGGAGCCCAAACTTCGGAGCCCCTCGGGGCGGCGTCGGCGGCTGCCCGGCGCTGTCGGCGGCGCGGGGCTGGCAAGGCCGCCTGGCCAGACGTGCGGGGGCGGGGACGGCGCGGGGGCGGGCGGCGGCGCGGGCCGGCCTCCCTGCCTTTGTCCGGCGGGGCGCCTCCAACCGGCCGCGGAGGTCTCCGGCCGCGCCGCCGTGCTCTGGGAGCCGGCGGGCGGGCGCGCGCGCGTCCGCGCGTACTCGTGACCCGGCGGGCGGCGCGGGGCGAGGCAGGGGCGGGGCCGGGCGTGCCTCAGAGCGCACTGGCGCCGCGTGCGCCGCGGCCGGGGCCTCGCGGAGGAGGGCGGCCGGCGCGCCCTAGCGAGGCGGGGAAGGCGACGCCGCGACCTCCCCGCCGGGCCCTCAGCCGGGTCTCCCCGAGGCGCGCCCTTCCTCTGCGTCTCCGCTCGTTCCCGCGCTTACCCGAGGTGGCGCAGCCAGCTGGTCCTGTCACACGAGCGACAAACAGTTTTTATTTTGCCTCTTAATCTTGCTCACCAGTAGTTTTTACCGCGGAGGCGTTACGGTTTTTTCAGTGGTTAAGTTGACTGCTCTTCTTTTATTGGACACCCCCAAACCTCCACCGTTTTGAGATTATACACCTTTGCTAATGATTCCCGCTGATACTTTAGAATAAATTATATGTTAAAAATCTGTTCGTACTTCGACGATCCAGTTGATGGTTACATTTAATTAGGGGGCATGGACACCTTTATAATGTTGGATCTTACTATCGGCCTTCCCATTTGTTCAAGTTTTTCATTTTTTTTCCCCTTAGGAGCCCTTTGTAAGTTTTTTCATGAATATTTGCGTTTTTATCTTATTCTTTTGTAATTTATTGCTATTGAAGATGGAATCTTTTCCCCATTATTTCGTTTTTGCTCTCGTATTTGATATTTCCCACTTTGCTTATTATGTGTATTTGAGATTGCTGCTTTTTCTCCCTAATTAGTGTAGCTAGTGGTTATTAATTTTTTTAATGCAAAAGAATAACTTTTTAATGTCTGTACCATCTGTAGTAATGTCTCTCCCATTATTATTGACATTGATTTTAATGCTATAACTGTCCTCTAAATACTGCTCTAGCTTCACCCCTCAAATTCTGGTATGTTTTGTTTTTCATTTCCATTTAGTATTTTAAACTTCCCTTGTGACTTCCTTTTTCACCCATTGGTTGTTTAGAAATTTGTTTCTAAACATTGGGGATATTCTAGATCTTTGTCTATTGCTGATTTCTAGTTTAATTCTGTTTTGGTTAAAGAATATACTTTGTTACATAATTGAGTTCTTTAAACCTTGTTGACTTGTATTTCCCTGGAGGTCCAGTGGTTAAGAGTCCAATTGCCAATGCATGGGACATGCTTCAGTCCTGGGAGGATTCCACATACCTGGGGCAGCTACTGTCCATGCTCAGCAACAAGATAAGCCACCACAGTGAGAAGCCTGCACACTCGGATGAAGAGTAGCCCCCACTCACTGCAACTAGAGAAAGCCTGCTTGTAGCAGTGAAGACCCAGCACAGCCAAAAATAAAAATAAAAGTTTTATTTTATGGCCAAGGATATGTTATACCTTGAGGATGTTTTTTATGTACTTTAATGACTATTGTACAGTTAGTGGTAGAGTTTTCTGTAAATACTAAATGGGTCAAATTTGTTGGTAGTGTGGTTTAGTTTTTCTGTATCCTTACTGGTTTTCTGTATGAGTGTCTTGTCACCTACTGAGAAAAGAATCCTGAATTCTTGAGCTACAGTTGTGGATTTTGCCTGTCTTTTCTTTC
The DNA here is from genome assembly GCF_023699985.2 of Odocoileus virginianus. Taxonomy (NCBI): domain Eukaryota; kingdom Metazoa; phylum Chordata; class Mammalia; order Artiodactyla; family Cervidae; genus Odocoileus; species Odocoileus virginianus. The sequence goes on along the minus strand of NC_069693.1, from coordinate 57,179,526 downwards.
AGTTTTATCAACTTTGGGTTCTTTTATTTTGAAGTTCTTTTGTGCATAAACATTTAGGATTGTTACGTGTTCTGGTGATTTGATACGTTTATGATTGTCATTTATCACAGTGACATTATGTAATATCACACTTTATCCCTGGTAATTTTTCTTATTCAGTCTACTTTGATATTAATCAGTCCAGCTTTCTTTTGATTAATGTGTGCAAGGAATCTTTTCTTATCCTTCTACTATTTTTTTCCCCACTGTGCTGCATGTCATGCAGGATCTTAGTTTCCCAACCAGGAATTGAACCCATGCTCCTTGCAGTGGAAGCAGTCTTACCCACGGGACTGCCAGGAGAGCCCCTGTCCTTTTTGTTTTGATCTAGCTGTTGTTGGTGAAAATTCAATTAACAATCAAGAAGAAAATTTTATTTGAGCCAACCTGAGGATTATAACCCAAGAGACAGACTTAGGAGCTCTGAGAACTGTTCTATTAGATGTTGAAGGCATAGTCATATTTTTTTTTTTAACTTTTAATTTTGTGTTGAAGTATAGCGGATTAACGATGGATTAACGACGTTGTGATAGTTTCAAGTGAACAGCAAAGGGACTCAGCCATACAAATACATGTATGCATTCTCCCCCAAACTCCCCTCCCATCCAGGCTGCCACATAACACTGAGCAGAGCTCCCTATGCTGTCCGGTGGTCCTTGTGGGTTATCCATCTTAAATACACACTGTGTACTTGTCCATCCCAAACCCCTAATTATCCCTTCCCCTCAGCAACCAAACCAAGTTTGTTCTCTAAGTCTGTTGAGTCTTTTTCTGTTTTGTAAGTTTATTTGTATCATTTCTTTTTAGATTCCACATATATAAGGGCTATTAGACACTCTTCTGACTACTTCAGTCAGTGTGACAATCTCTTGTCCATTTTTGAGACAGAGGATCATTTACCAAAATGATATACTGACATAAAGTTCACTAAGTATACAGTAGTTCAAGTAAACACATGCAGAGTGAACCTCAAGTCATCAAGACCACTTACAGAGTTGAGAAAGAATGTTACTCTTTTAAGAAGTTACATTGCCCACATCAGAAGAAGACATGTTTATGGCAAGTAGGCATTCCTACCTTTGAGGAGGTCTGGTTAATGTGTAATGCAGATGGATGTATCATACTAAATAGGGAGGGAGGAGGCGCAAATAAACTTCTTGAGTGAATCACAGTGAACTTTTAAATATATTCCAATGCTTTGTGTGTAAGGTAAGATCCTTAAAACTATACTTCCATCAACAATTTCATCATCTCATCTTTTATAAAAGCTATTAATGTCATATTTTACTTTTACATATCCTATAAGTTCACAAAACTTTTCTGGTCTTTTTGCTTTAGACAATCAATTATCTTTTAGATTGATTGAAAGTAAGATAAAATGTCTTTTATAGTTCTCTTCATTTTAACCACTCCCAGAGATCTTTATTTCTTTGTGTAAATCCACATTTCTGTCTGGTATCCCTTTTACCTGAAGAACATCTTTAAAAATTTTTTATTTAAAAAAAAATTTTCTTTTTTATTGTAGTATAGGACTGCTGGTAATGCATTCTCTGTTTTTGTTTGATAAGGTTTTTATTTCACTTTTTTTCCCCTGAGATATATTTGCTGGGTATAGAATACTGGATTGGTAGTTTTTTCTTTTTTAAAAGATGTCACTACATTGCCTTCCAGCTTATATAGTTTCTGATGAGAAACTGATTTTTTATCTTGATACCTCTGTACAGGCAAACCTCAGAAACAGCATTCAGTTCCAGATCACTACAATAAAGCAAGTCATATGAATCTTTTGTTTTCTCAATTCATATAAATTTGTTTACCTTTATACTGCAGTCTGTTAAGTCTGCAATAGTGTTATGCCTAAAAACAATGTATATAACTATTTATTTGGCTGTGCTGGGTCTTAATTGCAGCAGGGCCATCCCTGGTGGCTCATTGGTAAAGAATCTACCTGCCAATGCAAGAGACTTGGGTTCTATCCCTGGGTCAAGAAGATTCCTTGGAGGAGGAAATGGCAACCCACTCTAGTATTCTCACCTGGAATATTCCATAGATGGAGGAGCCTGGTGGGCTCCAGTCCATGTGGTCATAGAGTCAGATACGACTTCCTGACTGAGCACACACAAGGGATCTTCCGGTTGGAGCCTGTGAACTCTTAGTTGCAGCATGTGGGATATTGTTCCCCAACCAAGGATCGAATCCAAGCCCCCTTCTTTGAGATCATGGAGTTTTAGCCACTGGACAACCAGGGAAGTCCTCTACATACCTTAATTTAAAAATGCCTTATTCAGCATCGAAACATGTATATTATCTAGGGTGAAACAGATCACCAGCCCAGGCTGGATGCATGAGACAAGTGCTCGGGCCTGGTGCACTGGGAAGACCCAGAGGAATCGGGTGGAGAGGGAGGTGGGAGGGGGGATCAGGATGGGGAATACTTGTAAATCCATGGCTGATGCATGTCAATGTATGACAAAAACCACTACAATATTATAAAGTAATTAGCCTCCAACTAATAAAAATACATGAAAAAAAATGCGTTATTACTGGGACTTGCCTGATAGTCCAGTGGCTAAGATTCTGTGCTTCCAACGTAGGGGGCCTGGGTTCAATCCCTGGTCAGGGAACTAGATCAACATGCCACCACTAAGAGTTTGTATGCTACAATGAGGAGATCCTATGTCTGAACTAACATTGAAGATCCTGCATGCTGCAGCTAAGACCCAGTGCAGCCAAATGAATAAATAAATATTTTAAAATGTTATTACTACAAAGTGCTAACCACTATTTAACAATGCTGAGTTGCCACAAACTTTCGATTTGTTTTTTAAGAAGAGCAATAAAAAAAAAAAAAAAGATATGTCTTTATGTAGTATGCCAGGGTTTTTTTTCTGGCTGCTTTCAAGAATTTCTCTTTAACTTTGACTTAAATATGATATGTCCAGGTGTATCTTTGTTTTGTTTTTTTATACTTACCCTTTTTGGATAAATTATCCTAGTTTTTGGATCTGAGGTTTGATATTAGCCATTTTTGGAAAATTCTTGGTCATTATGTCTTCAAATACTACTTTTAAAAATATTTATTTATATATTTGGCTGTGTTGAGTCCTAGGTGCAGCCCGTGGGATTGTCATTGTGTCACATGGAATCTTTTGTTGCGGCCCTCAGAGGATAGTTGTGGCATGCGGGCTCAATAATTGCAATAGCATGCTTAATTGCTCTGAGGGGCATGGCATCTTACTTCCTCAACCAGGGATTGAGCCTGCACCCCCTGCATTGGAAGTGCGGAGCCTTAACCACTGGACTGCCAAGTTTTTGGCAATACATTATTTTTGAAAATAATTATTTATGTATTTACCTGTGCTGGGTCTTAGTTGGGGCACATGGGATCTTCAGTTTTCATTGCAGCACATGGGATCTTATTTTTTGTTGTGGCATGCAAACTCTTAGTTGTGCAAGTGGGATCTAGTTCCCTGACCGAGGATTGAATCTGGGCCCCCTGTATTGGGAGTGTGCAGTCTTAGCCACTGGACCTCCAGGGAAGTCCCTCCAATACATTTTTGTTAGACCATTTGATATTGCACTACAGCCCTTAGATTCTTTGTCCTTTTCTTTTTTTAAACTTCCTTTTTGTGTCTCAGTTTGGATAATTTCTTTGGACCTATCTTCAGATTTACTGAAAATTTTCTCAGCTCTGTTGTAGCATTGCATATTGAAGATGGTCTTTCAACTCTGTTACCGCATTTTTTTTTAGCATTTTCATTTTTTTCTTGATGGTTCCGTCTCTTGAAGTTCCCTATTTGTTAATTTATTTTGTAAATCTTTTCCACGAAGCTTAATATATGAATCATAATTTTAAATCCCCTGTTTGATAATTAAACCAGTTATGTTTTCTGTCATTTTGTCAGGTAATATTTGTCTTAGTCTTACCTTTTCAGATGTCTCATAATGTTTGATTGAATGTGGGTTCTGCCAGCATGATTCTTTTTGCCCTTTCTGAACAGGCGAAAGGACTAGCCCACGAGGTGGAATTTTCTCAGGTGATGTGTAAGGATTTATAAACAAGTCATCCTGGAAGTTCTGAGGCAAGTCAGACCTTTGATAACAATACCTTCTGTTTTCCGCTATTCCAGTTCCACCTTCATAGTTCTCTGCCTTTATCCAGAAGCTGCAGAAAATGAACAAATCCCAGGTGAGTGGTTTATTCCTAATATTTCTGTGCATTTGAGGAAATATATAAGGACCTAGAAAATGAAATGAAAGGTATAAATGAGTAAAATTCAGAAAAACATAGTAAGAATAATCAATACCAGCAGACAAAAAGTAAAATCAAGTTAATCAGGTATTAAAAAAAAGTTAAGTAAATTAAGTTAGTTAATTAAGCAATTCTTGCATTGATTATGAATACCACTTCCTTGGCTCTCAAGTATTAGGTCTAAATTAGTTTTATGAACGTTCATGTAGGTGGTGTTTTGAGCAGCATTCCCAGGAAGAAAAACAGATTATTTTGTCTCTGGTTATTTCATATAGCATTCTTCAGGGTAATACAGTGTGTATTTTATTTTTCCAGTGAGATTAACATGATGCCAGAAAACTCACTAAAGATCTGGATATGTATTTAAATTCTCCCCCAACTTACATGAGTTCCATTGTCATTACTTTCTTGAGTAGCATTCCAGAATGTACTTCTACATATTTACACAAGTACAGCTTTTTATGAGATGGCATACTAATTATACTGTTCTGTTTATATGTGTTTTGTTTTGCTTTTAATGAATAGACTTCATTTTTTTAGAATAGTTTTGAGCTTACCAAAAATTTGAGTGAAACGTACAGAATTCCTTCTCTCCCTCTGCACACATGGTTTCTTCTGTTATTAACATCGTGCATTAATGTGGCGTAGCTGTCAAACTGATGAGCCAGTGCTGATGCTCCACCTGAAGTTCACAGTTTACATTAGCGTTTGCTTTTGGTGTTGTGCATTCTGTATGTTTTGACAAATGTGTAATGACATGTATCCACCATTATTGTATCTTAGAGAAGAGCTTCACTATTCACAAAATCCCTGGTGCTTCATCTATTCATCCCTCCCTCCCTTTCCTTGAGCACGTGGCAGAATTGGAGGGGCAGTAAAAAGTATATATATATTACATATATATATATTACATATATATATATTACATATATATATTGGATATATATATTACATATATATATTACATATATATTACACATATATATTAAATATATATATTACATATATATATATGTATTGGATATATATATTACATATATATATATTACATATATATTAAATATATATATTACATATATAATGGATATATATATTACATATATATATTACATATATATAACATATATATATATAATATATTGGATATATATTACATATATATTACATATATATAATATATTGGAGATATATATTACATATATATTACATATATATAATATATTGGAGATATATATTACATATATATACACATATATATGTAATATATTGGAGATATATATTACATATATATATTACATATATATATAATATATTGGATATATATATTACATATATATATAACATATATATTACATATATATAATGTATTGGATATTAATATATTGGATATATATTACATATATACATTACATATATATTACATATATATATTACATATATATAATATATTGGATATATATATATATTACATATATATAATATATTGGATATTAATATATCAGATATATATATTACATATACATTACATATATATTACATATATATGTAATATATTGGATATATATATTACATATATATTACATATATATAATATATTGGATATATTAATATATTGGATATATAGATATTACATATATATTACATATATATATTACATATATATAATATATTGGATATTAATATATCAGATATATATATTACCCATATATTACATATATATTACATATATATATTACATATATATAACATATATATTACATATATATTATATATATAATATATTGGATATATATATTACATATATATATTACATATATATATATATATTGGATATATATATTATATATATTACATATATATAATATATTGGATATATATATTATATATTATATATATACATATATATATAATATATTGGATATATATATATATTATGTATATTACATATATATTATATATTATATATATTATATATTATGTATATTACATATATAATATATATTACATATATATATTATATATTATATATTATATATATTGCATATATATATTATATATATTAAATATATATATTGCATATATATATTATATATATATATATATATATTGCATATATATATTATATATATTACACACATATATAATATATTGGATATATATATTATGTATTATATATTACATATATATTATATATATTATATATTATATATTATATATTATATATTATATATATTACATATATACATATATATATTATATTATATATATAATATATGACATCTATATATTATATATTATATATTTCATATATATATTACATATATGTAATATATATATTGCATATATATATTGCATATATATTACATCTATATATTATATATTATATATATATTTCATATATATATTACATATATATAATATATATTACACATATATATTACATATATATTGCATATATATAATATATATATTACATATATATTACATATATATATTGCATATATTACATATATATTGCATATATATATTGCATATATATAATATATATATTACATATATATATTACATATATATATTGCATATATATATTGCATATATATATTGCATATATATATTACATATATATATAATATATTGGATATATAACATATATATATTACACATATATGTTACTATATATATTACATATATATTATATATATAATATATTGGATATGTATATTACATATATATATTTTACATATATATATTACATATATATTACATATATATTACATATGTATATATTACACATATATATTATATATAATATATTGGATATATATTACATATGTATATTACATATATATATAATATATTGGATATATATTACATATATATATTACATATATATAATATAGTGGATATGTTATATATTATATATATATTACATATATAGTACATATATTATGTATAATATTATATATAATATATATTACATATATAATATATTACATATATATTACATATATAATATATTACATATATATTACATATATAATATATTACATATATATATATATTTTATATATATATATCTCAGTGGTTTCTTTTTCCAGAATGTTACACAGTTGGAATCAGTCAGTATGTAGCCTTTTCAGACTTTCATTAATAATCTGCATTTAAAGTTCTTCCATGTCTTTTCATGACTTGACAGCTTATTTCTTTTTAGCACCCAATAATATCTCATGGTCTGAATGTACCACTATTTATTTACCCATTGAGCAATTGAAAGACATCTTGGTTGCCTCCAGGTTTTGATGGTTACGAATTAAGCAGCTATAAACATGTCTGTGTAGTGTCTTTATGAATGTAAGTTAATCACTTGGGTAAATGCTAAGGAAGACTAATGCGGGGTGGTACAGCTAGATTGTGCACCAAGAGTAGCTTGTGAGAAACTGCCCAGCTGTCTTTCCGAGTGGCTATAGTGTCTGCACTCCCACCAGCAGTGAGTGAGAGTCCTTTTGCTCCACATCCTTGCCAGCGTTTGCTGTTGTCGGTATTGTAAACTTTGCCCACTTTAATAGGTGTTTTGCAGTATAATTTGATACTTCTCTGACATCTTAAGTGTCTTTACACACGTTTACTTTACCATTCATATATCTTTAGTGAAGTGTCTGTTAAGGTCTTTGGCCCTTTAAAAAAATTAGTTTTTAACTGAAGTATAGTTGATGTACAGTGTTGTGTTACTTTCTGCTGTACAGTGAAGTAATTCAGTTATACATACATATGCATTCTTTTTAAAAAATATTCCTTCTTATTATACTTTATCATAGGATATTGAATATAGTTCCCTGTGTTTTATCTTGGGACTTCGTTGTTTATCTGTATGTAATAGCTTATATCTGCAGACCCTAACCTCTCACTCCATCTCTCCTGCAACCCCCGCCGCTTGGCAACCACAGGTATGTTCTCTGTGGGCATGATTCTGTTTCTGTTTCACAGATAGGTTAGTTTGTTTTATTTTTTAGACTCCGTGTATAAGTAATTTTATATGGTATTTGTCATTCTCTTTCTGACTTACTTCATTTAGTATGCTATTGTGTGTGGCCCACTAGTGGATTCCATTATACTTAAGTATCTAATCTCTTTTGGATTCTCTTCCCCTGTAGCTTATGAGAGTGTGTTGAGCACACTTCTTTGTTCTATCCAATGCTTGTTCGTTTTTCTTTGGTGTATCTGTGGGTATCTCTGTGACGTTCTGTCTGTGTATAAGTGTGTATGGTTTCATCCCAATCTTCTTGGTTATCTCTTCAATCACTGTATATTTGCCTTTTTTAAGCCTAAGCCTTTGTCTAACTCTGGGAATCTCTTTGCATTTCCTAAGTTAATTCATTGTATTTATTTCTAGATTGAGGTTTAGGGAATCCCCTGTGCTGTTTGTCTTTTCAGATTGCATTTGTAAGGCATTCCCCGAGCCAGTTGTCTCTGTCTCAGTTACTTGATATAGTGTGATCATCTCCAGTATCTGCCATGTTGCTGCAAATAACACGATTTCATTCTTTTTTAAGGCTGCATAATTATTCATGGCATATATGTAGCACAACTTCAATATATAAACCTGGGCACATAGGTGTTGTGGTTGCTTCCATTTCTTGGCTATTGTAAATAATGGGTTCCTGAACATTGGGGTGCCTTATTTCATAGTATAGTTTTCCATGCATATAGGCTTGGACAATCTTGCTGTAGGCCTGGGTTTTGTTTTAAAGGAACCCACATAAGGTTCTGCATCTTGTCTCAACAATTTCCATTCCCAGAGGCAGCGGAGGAGGGTTCCCTTGTGGCTCAGCTGGTAAACAATCCTCCTGCAATGCTGGTGACCTGGGTTCGATTCCTGGTTTGGGAAGATCCCCTGGAGAAGGGAAAGGCTACCCACTCCACTATTCTGGCCTGGAGAATTCCAGGGACTGTATAGTCTATGGGGTCGCAAAGAGTCAGACACGACTTTCACTTTCAGTATTTATCCCTGTGTTGGGGTATTATGGCTGCTTTGGGGCCTTGGCGCCGGGAGAGTGCCTTCCTGAAATGTGGGGTGCCTATGTTGTTTTGAAGGATGCATTTCCCTGAAAATAGGGCCTGCTGAGGGCTTGCAGGATCTCCTGGTAGGTGCTCGTTTTGTTCTAAAGGAACCTGCATAAGATTCTCCATCATGGCTGGTCACAATTTCCATTTCCAGGAGCAGCAGAAGAGGGTTCCCTTCTCTCCCTGTGGGTCTCCAGTGTTTATTGTTCTGATTTGCTGGTGAGGGCTGCCTGATGATAGTTGGTTGTAGGTTTGCTTGGCATTTCTCTTAGAGGCGGAGTTTCTTTACAGGTGCGGATAGTTGGTTTCCACTAAGTGTGAGGAAAATTTACCTTTTGCGGTCGGGTTTTGAAAGTCGGGCCTGTTTTGAATTCTGTCTCTCTGAACTACCCTAGGTTATTTGTCGAGGGTGGGGTCATTTAGCTTAATCAGGCAGGCCTCTGACTGGGAAGAGCCTGTTCAGTTCAGTCACTCAGTCGTGTCAATTCAGTTCAGTTCAGTCGTGTCCGACTCCGTGCGACCCCTTGAACTGCAGCACGCCAGGCCTCCCTGTCCATCACCAACTCCCAGAGCTTATCCAGAGCCATGTCCACTGAGTCAGTGATGCCATCCAACCGTCTCATCCTCTGTCATCTCCTTCTCCCACCCTCAATTTTTCCCAGCATCAGGGTCTTTTCCAGAGAGTCAGCTCTTCACATGAGGTGGCCAAATTATTGGAGTTTCAGCTTCAGCATCAGTCCTTCCAATGAACACCCAGAACTGATCTCCTTTAGGATGGACTGGTTGGATCTCCTTGCAGTTCAGGGACTCTCAAGAGGCTTCTCCAACACCACAGTTCAGAGCCCCTGGTTTGACGATGTTCCAGGAAACGGCCACAAGGCGGAAGCACTTTTGCCGGCTCTGGTCAGTCAAGTGGGCACCCAGAACCTGAGCTGTAGAGTAGCGTGCAGACTGCCCGAGTAGACACCAGAGAGCTTGGGTGTCCTTCCTCCATGCCGCTTTCCTTTCACAAAGCCCCCGCACCACCCCCGCCTGGCCAGAGCCATCTCAGCTGCCAGAAAGGTGCTGTGTTGAGGCTTCCTATATACGTGGATTCTGTAAGGAAGAAGTTGAAATTGGGAACCCCCCACCAGGAGAAATGGAGATGGGAACTTTAAAATGCTTCCAGCCCAGAGTGTCCAGGATTTTGGGGGTGCAGTAGCCTCGGTATAGGTGCAGGAGTGCCTGGCAGTTTGGTTAGCTGTGGCGTGTCCCAGAGGGGACCAGGCGCTGTAGATGCAGTGAGGACTTCTGCGCCCGCACACTCCACAGCCCTGGAGCCGGGCTGGGGAGCTGGGCCTGTGGGGCTCCAGGGGTGTACCGGCACCCCAGTCAGCAGGCCTGAGGGGTTGGGGTATGTGTTTGTTTTCATTTTCTCCTTTCCCTGTAATGTGTATTCTTCACTGGAGTCTGTTGATTCCTGTTATCATGTTTGTTTGTGGTGGAACAAGCAGTGGATTCCTTTATATTCACGCATCTGTTCTTTTTGGATTCACTCCCCTGTAGCTGCTGACGGTGTTGAGCGCACTTCCTGATTCTGTCCGGCCCGTACTTGCTCATTGTTCTCCATGTGTCTGTGGGTCTCTCTGACCATGTGTCTGTGTCTCTGCATGGATTGTTGAGTTCCAGCTTCCTCAGTGATCTTCACACCCCGACCCCCACCCCCAGGGTCCGTCTTGAATTTCATAAGCTTACATTTGCTGTGTAACTGGGAGTCAGACTGTGTTTGCTAAAAAGTTTTAGTTGATTGTATTTTTCGATTCCACCTATAAACAATACCCTGTACCATTTTTGTCTGTCTGTGTTATTTACTTGACACACCGTGATCATCTCTAGATCCTTCCATGTTGCTTCAAATGGCATTTTTTCATTCTTTTCTATGGCTGAGTAATTAAGGCATATATGAAGCATAGCTTCAGTATTTACCCCTGTGTGCAAGGACGTTATGGCTGCTTTGGGGCCTTGGCGCCAGGAAAGAATGCCGTCCTGAAATGTGGGCTGCCTGTGTTGTTTTGAAGGATGCATTTCCCTGAATATAGGGCCTGCTGAGGGCTCGCAGGCTCTCCTGGTAGGTGCTGGTTTTGTTTTAAAGGAACCTGCATGAGGTTCTCCATTGTGGCTGGTCGCAATTTCTGTTTCCAGGAGCAGCAGAGGAGGGTTCCCTTCTCTCCCTGCAGGTCTCCAGCATTTATTCTGATTTGCTGGTGAGGGCTGCCTGATGATGGTTGGTTGTAGGTTTGCTTGGCAATCTCTTAAGAATTAGGGAGGCAGAGATTGTTTCAAGGTGCAGATAGTTGGTTTCCATTAAGTGTGAGGAAAATCCACCGTTTGTATGTGGTTTTTGAAAGTCGGGCCTGCTTTGAATCCTGTCTCTCTGAGCTACGCCAGGATGTTTCTCAAGGGCGGGTCCGTCAGCATCCCGCAGGCCTCTGTCCGGGAAGCACCTGTTCGCCCCTGGTTTAGCGGTGTTGTTCCCAGAAGCGGCCAAAGGGCGGCAGCACTTCCACCAGCCGCGGTCTGCGCGGTGGGCACCCAGAACCCGAGCCGGTGTGGCGTTCCTGGGTCGTCGGGGAGCGTGCAGACCGCCCGAGGAATCGCCGGAGAGCCTGAGTGTCCTTCCTCCGCACCCCTTTCCTCTCACAACCACCCTCCCACCCCCACCCCCTGGGTCTGAGACGGCAAGAGCCAGCTGAGACGCAGAAAAGTCCTGTTTTGAGGCTGTTTCCTACATAGGTGGAGAGACTGTAAGAAGTTGAACTTGGGAACCCCCCTCCCTGGAGAAATGGAGACAGGGGGACCTCTCTCCAAGTGCTGCCAGCCCAGGTGTCTGGGATTTTGGGGGTGCAGTAGCCGGGTGTAGGTGCCAGTGTGCCTGACTGGTCAGCTGTGGTCTGCTCCAGAGGGGCCCAGGCGCTGTAGAGGCAGCGAGGGGCTCATGTCCTGGCAGCCCTCCTTGATGCCCCAAGCCCCGTAGTGTCCAGCCCATAGATCTAGGCTGCTGGGTCCCCAGGGCTATGACACCACCCAGGTCACCGAGACCCAGGTGGACGAGAGTGGTCATTTTTTCTTCATTTTCTCCTTTCCATGTAATTTTTTTTCATGGAAATATAATAGTTTTACATTGCTTTTAGTTTTAGGTAGAAGAAATTTATTTAGTTATATATGGAGTTCTAATCAAGTTGGTCTTGAACTTTTCAGAACCTTTAAAGTCATATATTCGGTATTGTAAAAGTATTTATTAAGTTAAAAAGAAGTATGCTGAAGACTCCATTTTGTCTGGACTCACTCTTCCTTGCTTCAGTCTGTTCGTGTTTGGTCCATTTCTTGGTCTGTCCTTCTGCTGAGGGAGCTGGGAGGATGCACCAACAATGCCCCCCATTGGATGCGCTGGCTGTTTCCTGTGCTCGCTACCACATACTGTTGTCCATTTAATGACCTTCTACAGCTAAGGCTGTCCTTGGACACCGGAATCATGGTGAACTGTCTTTCTTCCGATAAAACTGGAATGTTACCTCATCTCCATGGGTCCTTTCGCAGGGGTTCCCACCTCCATCCTTCCTCTGGTTCCACCTCCTGCTCACAGGGTCCTAACAGGTGGTTTTCCTGGGATTGCAATTTACTCAGGGATGACAGTATCGAGGAGGACATAGTGAGCCTCAAGCCGGTGGTTGTTTGGTCAGGTGTGTTCCACTCTGACTTCCATGTCACAAACGAGACTTTCTCTATGGCTCACTTTTCCTGAGACCGCAAAACGGGCTAAAGGAAATTCTGCAACCTTCTGGCCATTTTTCCTAGCAGCAACTCTTATACTGGTGCTTACAGGCACTTCTGTGTACTATGTCTGCCGTGCCTTAAATGACAGGTGCCCTCACAAAAATACTGACGGTAATTGAAAACGACTTCAAATAGAGAAAGACTTAAGAAACCAGTTTCAAGAGTTAAATTTTACTCACATTGTTTAAGAAATTAAGAAAATGAAAAGATTTGTAACATCACTGATTTGGGGGTAAATGCCAGTCAGCAGTACAATGAGCTGCCCCTGTGGCACCGTTCAGAGCGGCCCTCCTCCCAAAAATCACGAAGAAGAAATACAGGAGTGGGAGGGGATGAAAGGGAGACCCCCGGCTTCTGGCGGCCATGTCAGCGGTAGCAGCCTCTAGGAGGGTCATTGTGGGGGTTCCTTAAAAATCTTAGAAGAGGTGCTTCTCTGGTGGTTCGATGCTTCAGGCTTCGCTTTCCAATGCAGAGGGTGAGGCTTCGATCTCTTGTCGGGAAGCTGGGATCCCAGATGCCTGGTGGCAATAACAACCAAAACATTACACAGCAGACGATTGTAACAAATTCAATAAAGGCTTTAAGGATGGTCCACATAAAAAAAAAATCTTAAAGAAATTCTAAGAATAGAGCTGCCCAATGATTCAGGAATTCTTTTCCCAGACCTGTGTCTAGGAAAAGCACAACTGGAAGAGACATGCACCTAAGGTTCTCTGTAGCACTGTTGCTAAGAAGTATTTATGTATTTGGCTGCCCCAGATCTTAGTTGTGGCACAAGGCATCCTCAGTCTTCACTGCAGCATGTGAGGTCTAGCTCCTTGGCTGGGGATCAAATAGGGACCCCCTGCATTAGGAGCTCAGAGTCTGAGCCCCTAGACCACCAGGAAGTCCCACTGTAACACTACTGACAGTTGCCAAGCGTGGAAGCACCAAAGTGTCCACCAGTAGATGAACAGATAAAGATAAAGCCAGTGCAACACTACTGGCTCGTGAGCCAACGATGCCATTGGCAGCAGCACGGAAGGACTTAGAGATGCTGCTGCTGAGTGATGTAAGTCACACTCAGAAGGCAACGTAAGGTGCCACTTATAGGTCGAATGTAAAAGTTGGTAGTCATGAACTAATTTACCAACAAGAAAGAGTCACAGCTAAAAAAAAAAAAAGAAGAAAGAGTCACAGCTATAGTAAACAAACTTATTGTTACCAGAGGGGAAAGACAGGGCAGACGGACAAGCTAGGAGGCTGGAATATACATGCATTCTTGTATACGGAGAAGAACTAATGGACAGGGACCTACTGTACTCACACTGTACTTACCTAGATGGAAAAAAGTCCAAAACTGAATATGTAGACACCTGTCAATATGAGTCAGGTTGGTGTACACAGAACAAACAGTATTCTCCAGTTTAAAATACAAATATTAATTCAAAAAGAAAAACAGAAACGCCTACTATATTTCCTTGGGCCCCGTTCACCCAGGCTGTGTCACATCCCTGGTGCCTGAGCAGACTTGGGTCCCAAGGCTGGACTGTCGTGAAACACAGGGTGCTGGGAGGATGTACCAAGAAACGTGTCACCTTTGACCCATCATGCCTGGTCCCCTCTGCATGGAACCACAGTCTTCCAAGTGCAGGAGCAGCCAAAACAGGACTTGGGCAACCAAAGGAAGGTGGCCCTTTTGGCCTGGAAGAGATCTGAAAGGTCACCTCATCGCCACCTCTCCTGTGGGGGGGTAACCATCTCCAGCCTTCCCCATTGGAGCCGCCCCCCCTCTGATGACAGTACCCATAACAGGAGGTTTTCAGGGCTAGGGCTCTGTCTGGAAGATGAAGGGTAAGAGGGAGGAGACACAGGCCCTTGGGTGTCTGGTCAGGCGCATCCCACTCTAATTTATAACCAAGGAACAGGACCTTCTCTCCCTCAGGCTCACATTCCCTGAGTAACCAGAATGGGGCAAGAAGAAACCCTGCCACCTTCTGGCCATTTCTTATTAAAAAACAGCTTTAAAGTCAGTGCTTAGGGGCACTTCATAATCACCAGACCTTTGGGGCTGTAAGTGACAGGGGCCCTCAAAAAATGTCTTGGGTAGATAATCACAAACGACTTCAAATAGGATAGGCTTTCAGGAACCCAAGTTCAAAAGGTAAATTTTACTCATGAAAAGCTCCTCAGCATTGCTAATTATTGGGGAAATACAAATCAACACTCCAGTGAGGTATCCCCTTGCAGCAGTCAGAATGGCCATCAACACAGTCTACAAACAAGAAATGCTGGAAAGGCCATGGAGAAAGGGACCCCTCCTAAGCCACTGTTGGGATTATAAACTTGGTAACAGTCACTGTGGAGATCAGTATGGAGGTTTCTTTACAATCTAAAAACAGACCTGCCAGACGATTCGGTAGTTCCACTCTTGGGTGTCTGTCCAGGGAAAACCACACTTCGAAAAGGCACATGCTCACAAGATTCCCTGCAGCACTGTTTACAGTAGCAAAATGTCCATTGACAGATGAATGGATAAAGATGTGGTAGACATATTATGCAGCCATAAAATAATGCCATTTTCGGCAACACAGATGGACTTGGAGATAATAGTGAAGTAAGTCAAACATATAAAGGCAAATATGATACCACTTACAGGTGGAATCTAAGTGAAACTAGCTCAATCATGTCCAGCTCTTTGTGACCCCATGGACTGTACAGGCCATGGAATTCTCCAGGCCAGAATACTGGAGTGGGTAGCCTTTCCCTCCTCCAGGGGATCTTCCCAACCCAGGGATCGAACCCAGGTTTCCCACATTGTGGGCAGATTCTTTACCAGTTGAGCCACAAAGGAAGCCCCAGAATACTGGAGTGGGTAGTCTACCCCTTCTCCAGCAGATTTTCCCAACCCAGGAATTGAACCAGGGTCTCCTGCCTTGCAGCTGGATTCTTTACCAGCTTAGCTATCAGGGACGCCCAAAGTGAAAGTCACTCAATCGTATCCAACTCTTTACAATCCCATGGACTATACAGTCCATGGAATTCTCCAGGCCAGAATACTGGAATGGGTGGCCTTTCCCTTCTTCAGGGGATCTTGCCAGCCCAGGGATCGAACCCAGGTCTCCCGCATTGCGGGTGGATTCTTTACCAGCTGAGCCACAAAGGAAGCCCCAGAATACTGGAGTCGGTAGCCTCTCCAGGGGATCTTCCCGGCCCAGGAATCAAACTGGGGTTTCCTGCATTGAAGGTGGATTCTTTACCCACTGAAATATCAAGGAAGCCCAGTGGAATCTGAAAATTGCTACACATGAAAGAATTTACAAAACACAATCTCAGATGTAGAAAGCAAACTTAGTTACCAAAGGGGAAGGGTTGAGGAGAGGGATAAATTAGGGGGTTGGAATTATCATATACACCCTAGAAAAGAGATGATTAAGCATCTACTGTATAGCACAGGAATATGTAGATACCCATGTGTATTAGTGAATCGAGTTGCTAAATACTTAACCACAACATTAAAAAAAAATTTTTTTTTGGTGTGGACCATTTTTAAAATCTTTATTGAATTTGTTACAGTCACTTTTTTTATGTTTTGGTGGGGTTTTTTTTGGAAGCAAGGTGTGTGGAGTCTTAGCTCCCCAATCAGGGATCGAACCGCACCCCTGCACTGGAAGCCGAAATCTTAACCACTGGACTGCCTGGGAAGTCTTAGAGAACATGACATTTTAAGTGAACTACTCACCAGTTTAAAACCAAAATTAAATTCAGCAACAGAGACATGCCTGCTGCAGTCCCTTAGACCTCACTGATCCCGGCAGGTGTCACATCCCTGGAGCCACAGTAGGCTTGGGCCCCAAGGCTGGACTGTTACGTGGCTGAGCGCCGCCCCCGACCTGTAGTACCAAGAGCGCCCCGAGACCTGCAGCTTCACACATTAGGAGCTTCGTGTTTGTCCCCGCACCGAACAGAGTTTGGGCACATATTCTGTGATTATGGATCTTTCAAGTGATACAGAAGTGAGACCCTTTTCCTGGGTCACAGGTGTGTGGACAGGAGGAAGAGGCTCGGATGAAAAGGAAAGAATGAAGTTTGGGGGAGCTCTGGAGAGGGAGGGCACGAGCCCACCCTTAAAACAGCACCCGATCTTCCACATGCCCTGTCCCAGCCACCTGCTCCATGTTCCAGGTCCTCTCACACAGGCCTCCAGCTGTCAGCCCAGGACTCAAGCAGCATGTTTCTGAGCCCAGAGTCTCGCCTCTGGTGCGAGAACGCGCAGTCGGAGCACAGCCAGCCTCCCGCGGCGTCCAGGCTCTGTGCCTGTTGGTCAGGCTGTAGGTGCCCAGTGGGGTCCTGCTGGCAAGATTCTGTCCCCTCTGTGAAGCAGCCAGTTTGAGCCAGAGAGTCAGAAGCACATGCTGAGCAGCCCCTTCTCTCTGGGCGCCTCCCTGAGGTTACAGCAGCCCCATCTTCAGGCCGTCTCAGATGCCGAAGCCCCCAACTGGGCAGGAGACCTCCAATGGGCATCTGCTCTGAAGGCACGCCGGCCGCCTACCTGCTCTCAGCCCATGCAGCTGCATAGTTTGGGGACCTCCGGCAGATTTCCTCCCTCTGTCTCTGTCTGCAGTGAAGTTACCTACAGAAGTTGAGGGTCTCGTGGAGAAGGAAGATCTTTGAGTCAGTGTACCTCAGCCCTGAGAAATTTATATCAAAAATGAACCCGAAATACTATGTTTGTCTCCTTTTGTTTCTAAAGAGAAACAGCTCTAGTTTTCTAACTCATACAATTTCTGGTCTAAAAAATCATAACATCTAATGGGGACAGTAAGAGAAAGAAGGTTTTTTGGGTTTTTTTTAAAGAAAGCAGATTGAAATACATGCCACATGAGAAATAACAACCAAAGTCCTTCAGGGTTTAAAAGAGGAGGGACTCAAATTATGGAAGGTCCCATCTAGGCCATCTGTGACCTGATCCAAGTGGGAGGATCTGTGCAGAGAGAGGAGTCAGGGGAAGGAGGGTGGAGGAGGAGTTTGAAATGTGTTGAACGCTGGGCTAGTCACTAGTTTAAGAGATAATGGATGATGTTTCTAATCCAGCCGATCCTATAATTAGAGCTATACTTTAGAAAAATCATGCTAGCTTATAATGTGGGGTAGATGAGAATACGAGGAGACAGGAAATCAGTTAGGAAGCGTTGGTGGCAGCTGAGATGCAGTGAAAGGAAGCGAAGGACAGGAAATCAGAGTTAGGAAGCGTTGGTGGCAGCTGAGATGCAGTGAAAGGAAGCGAAGGTTAGACTCGAGGGCTCTACAGCTTGCTCTAAGGGTGAAGACTGATCTTGGTCCTCTGTTCTCAATTTATTCCTTGGGAAACTAACCAGTGTTCCTGTTTTTGTAACGAATTTCAAAAGTGATCTGAAAACAGGAATAAATACTTACTACTGGGAAAATCTTGATTGTTGACCTCAGTGATATTGATCCTAGGCATCGATGACCTACCACCAGCATTCTCTGCTCCCAGGCTACATGGTAAAGATTCCTGTAGGATGTTGTAAGACAATACTTTGGGGTGACCTGAAAATTTGTGCAATATGACTAGGTCATTTGTAGTGTTCGGATCTTTATCTCATATTTTTTTCTTACTTCCTATAAGTTTTCCTGGGCTTCCCAGGTGGCACCAGTGGTAAAGAATCTGCCTGTCAATGCAGGAGACACAAGAGACACAGGTTCAATCCCTAGGTCAGGAAGATCCCCTGGAAGAGAAAATGGCAACCCACTCTTTTTCTTGCTTAGAAAACCCCATGGACAGAGGAGCCTGGCGGGCTACAGTCCATGGGGCTGCAGAGAGTCGGATACGACTGAGCATACACACATAACTTCCTGAGTCTAAGAACTTTTAAGATCTGTTCTCAGCAACTTTCAAGCATGCAATACAATATTATTACCACAGTCACCATGCTGTACATTATCTGACTTACTTTCTAAGGGGAAATTTGTACCTTTTGGCCCCTTTTACCTAACTTTCCTACTTCTACCATCCAGCATCTGGCAGCCAGTCTGTTTGCGGTATCTACATGGTTGTGGTGGTGTTTTTTTTTTTTTTAGATTGTACATATAATTGAGACCATAAATCTTTATCTGACTTATTTCATGTAGCATAAGGTCCATGTTGTCACAAATGGCAAGATTCCATTCTTCTTTATGGCTGAATGATATCCCATCAATGGATACTCAGGTTGTTTGCATATTTGGTTTTTGTAAATTATACTGAAATAAACATGGTGATAAGTCATCTCTCAGTATCCTCGGGGAGTTGGTTCCAGGACCCCCCTTAGATACCAAAGTCCACAGATGCTCGAGTCCCTTATATAAAAGGCGTGGTATTTGCATCTAACGCACATACATCCTCCCATATACTTTAAATCATCTCTAGATAACTTAAGCTCCTCTCGGCCGCTAAGCTTCTGCGCCGACTGTCGCAGCCTCCATGCTTCTGTGGCACTCTCCTTCCCTTGGTGGTCCAGTGGCTAAGACTCCACACTCCCAGTGCTGGGGGCCCAGGTTCAATCCCTGGTCAGAGAACTAGATCCCACATGCCACAACTCCACGCGTGCACACGCACCAGCCAGCCAGCTGGTGGAGTTTGGTGTGTGCGTGCCCACCTGCCCGCCTGCCTCACGCCAGGTGGGGAACGGGAGTGCACTCACTATGCCAGCAAATTTGGAAAACTCAGCAGTGGCTACAGGACTGGAAAAGGTCAGTTTTCATTCCAAGCCCAAAGAAAGTCAATGCCAAAGAATGCTTAAACTACCATACAATTGCACTCATCCCACAAGCTAGTAAAGTAATGCTCAAAATTCTCTAAGCCAGGCTTCTGCAATACATGAACCATGAACTTCCAGATGTTCAAGCTGGTTTTAGAAAAGGCAGAGGAACAAGAGATAAAATTGCCAACATTTGCTGGATCATCGAAAAAGCAAGAGAGTTCCAGAAAAACATCTATTTCTGCTTTATTGACTATGCCAAAGCTTTGGACTGTGTGGATCACAATAAACTGTGGAAAATTCTGAAAGAGATGGGAATACCAGACCACCTGACCTGCCTCTTGAGAAACCTGTATGCAGGTCAGGAAGCAACAGTTAGAACTGGACATGGAACAACAGACTGGTTCCAAATAGGAAAAGGAATATGTCAAGGCTGTCTATTGTCACCCTGTTTATTTTACTTCTATGCAGAGTATATCATGAGAAATGCTGGGCTGGAGGAAGTGCAAGCTGGAATCAAGATTGCCGGGAGAAATATCAATAACAGATATGCAGATGACACAACCCTTATGGCAGAAAGTGAAGAACTAAAGAGCCTCTTGATGAAAGTGAAAGAGGAGAGGGGAAAAGTTGGCTTAAAGCTCAACATTCAGAAAACTAAGATCATGGCATCTGGTCCCATCACTTCATGGGAAATAGACGGGGAAACAATGGAAACAGTGGCTGACTTTATTTTTCTGGGCTCCAAAATCACTGCAGATGGTGATTGCAGCCATGAAATTAAGACACTTACTCCTTGGAAGGAAAGTTATGACCAACCTAGATAGCATATTAAAAAGCAGAGACATTACTTTGCCAACAAAGGTCCGTCTGGTTAAAGCTATCGTTTTTCCAGTGGTCATGAATGGATGTGAGTTGGACTATAAAGAAAGCTGAGCGCTGAAGAATTGGTGCTTTTGAACTGTGGTTTTGGAGAAGACTCTTGAGAGTCCCTTGGACTGCAAGGAGATCCAACCAGTCCATCCTAAAGGAGATCAGTCCTGGGTGTTCATTGGAAGGACTGATGCTGAAGCTGAAACTCCAATACTTTGGCCACCTGATGCAAAGAGCTGACTCATTTGAAAAGACCCTGATGCTAGGAAAGATTGAGGGCAGGAGGAGAAGGGGACAAGAGAGGATGAGATGGTTGGATGGCATCACTGACTCAATGGGTGTGGGTCTGGGTGGACTCCGGGAGTTGGTGATGGACAGGGAGGCCTGGGCGTGCTGCAGTTCATGGGGTCACAAAGAGTCTGATACGATTTCTGGGCATCCACACCAAGGAAACCAGATCTGAAAGAGACACGTGCACCCCAATGTTCATCGCAGCACTGTTTATAATAGCCAGGACATGGAAGCAACCCAGATGCCCATCAGCAGATGAATGGATGAGGAAGCTGTGGTACATATACACCATGGAATATTACTCAGCCATTAAAAAGAATTCATTTGAATCAGTTCTAATGAGATGGATGAAACTGGAGCCCATTATACAGAGCGAAGTAAGCCAGAAAGATAAAGACCATTACAGTATACTAACATATATATGGACTTTAGAAAGATGGTAACGACAACCCTATGTGCAAAACAGAAAAAGAGACTCAGATGTATAGAACAGACTTGTGGACTCTGGGAGAAGGCGAGGGTGGGATGTTTCAAGAGAACAGCATCGAAACATGTATATTATCTAGGGTGAAACAGATCACCAGCCCAGGTTGGGTACATGAGACAAGTGCTCGGGCCTGGTGCACTGGGAAGACCCAGAGGGATCTGGTGGAGAGGGAGGTGGGAGGGGGCACTGGGATGGGGAATACATGTAAATCCATGGCTAATTCATTTCAATGTATGACAAAAACCACTGCAATGATGTAAAGTAATTAGCCTCCAACTAATAAAAATAAATGGGAAAAAAAAAAGCATTCTTAAACTAGAAAAAAAAAAAAAAGAGTCGGACACGACTGAGCAACTGAACTGAACTGAGATAGCTTAAAGTGCCGTGTACAATGTAAAGGATGTGTAAATAGTTATGTATATATATATATATATATATATATATATAGGCACCACACCTGTAAGAATGGCTATTTCACTGTGATTTTGATTTGCATTTCCCTGATGACTAGTGATTCTGAACAGTTCATGTACCTGTTGGCCATTTGTATGTCTTCAGAAAAATGTCTGTTTGCTCTGCCTGTTTTTTTAGTCATATCGGTGTTTTTTTCTGCTACATTCAGCCCTCATCAGATACGTGACTTGCACATATTTCCCCTCATCTGGTGGATTGTCTGCAGCTCGTGTCTGACGAGGTTTTCGTCTGTTGACGTTTTTTCCTCTGCTGGGCAGAGCCTTTAAGTTTGTAGTCTCACTTGTCAGTTTTTACTTTTCTGCCTTTTTCATGGTGTGGATATGGTAGAGAGATCTTTACCCATGCTTCATAGTTTATCTTGTAATTGGAATTTCACATTCTGCCTTTAAATATTCAGAGCTTTAACTCTTTAAATATTGTTTAGTTTGAGACTATGAAAGTAATATGTATATGAGCAACATCACTAACTGGTAACATTAAATACTGCACATTAATATTTAATCTTACTATCTGCCAAATATAACAATGCTGGAATTTGTGGGAATCTGAATAAATGCTTTAACTATTATAAAGATATTTTTGGAGGCATGACAAAACAATGAAATTTTACAGTTGGTGTCATATGTAAATTTTAAAGATGATTCTTTTACAACATAGAGTATGTTTTTATGTGTCCTTCCTGCATCACCAAGTGCTGATCGTATCAGAATAAATAGCAATATGCCATTTCAGGGATCAGTTTCATTCACCGATGTGACTGTGGACTTCACCCAGGAGGAATGGGAGCAACTGGACCCCTCTCAGAGGATCCTCTACATGGATGTGATGCTGGAGAATTACAGCAACTTACTGTCAGTGGGTAAGGACAACTTTCGGGTGTGATTTAAGGTTTGGGTCCTTTCTCAGTTACCCAAGATTACAAGCTTCTGAATTACTAGGTGGTTTTCGTCTCAAGCTTCATGTATTAAAGCTGAGGTAGTGCAGACTCTGAAGTTCTGACTTCTGTATTTTCAGGCTTTCACAAGTCCAAGCAGTTAGGAGTGATGTTCCATTATCAAGGTCTCTAATATTATCAAACCAGATTTTCAAGTTGGGTCAGTAAGAATAGTTGTGGGTATCAGAGTTAGAATTTCCAGGCAGAACTTTCTAGGGAGGGACTTCTCTGGTGGTCCAGTGACCAAGACTCCACGTTCCCAATGCAAGGGGTCCGGGTTCACTCCCTGGTCAGGGAACTAGATCCCCTGTGCATCACTCAGACCCATTGTAAGCCAAATTCTCCCCCCCCCCCGCCCCCCAAAAAGGAACATACTAGGAAAAATGTGGAAGGTGGGAAGGAGAATCTTATAGAAGCCAGTGGAAGTGATATCCTAGAGATTATGAATGGGTTAGTACCTTTGAAGTATTGTTTAGGAATCTGTTTTTCAAATCCCTAAACCTTTAGAGAAAGCTGAGGACAGATGACCTGTGCACCTCATATCTTGAGTCATGCCTCCAAACATCAGTCTCTTCCTGCTTAGCTTTTTTTCCTGTTTCATTTTTATATCTATTTGCCTCTCATACTCAAGCCCTGATTCTTTCCTAGCATGTTTTAAACCCTTGTTTCACGATTAGTTTCTCTTTCATTAGTATTGTCATCTAGCCAGAATGGTGACTTCTATATTGTAGGTCATGGGAATTGGAATGTAGCCTCAAGGAAAATACACATTTTTCAGTACAATAGTGACATAAATGGCCTCAGGATCCCAAGGGTCAGGAATATCCAGTAATACAGAGATGAAAGTAAAGGTTCATACAGCATAGGTGGAGGTCTGGTAAATTTGATCCTTGAGATTCCTTGGAATAAAAGCAGGGACTTAGACTGGTTTGAGAAAGAAATTAAACACATGAAAGTAGAAAAATAAGATATAATGATAGAAACACTTTCTCCAACAACTTTGATTGAAAAAAATAGTGCACCCAGCAGTAGCATTGAGTGATTCTGTCAAAAGGATCTTGGATCACTTTTATATTTTCTACAGAATATATGAGTTTCTGGATTTTGCCTTCCAACTTGCAAAAGTCTGACTTTGGAGATTTGGAGCTCCGCATAGGGTTCTGTCTGCAAACCTGTGAGAATGTTGCCTTTAGGAGTTACTGGTAAACTTGCTAGAGGAACAGAGGAGAGGAAAGGGGAAAGAGCCTTGAGTGTGTAAATGTGGCACCCATCTGACCACAGTTAAGAGTCTCAGCATTGGGTGCTCAACTTAGATCTGTCTGGTTTTTTCCCTCAACATCTATGTAATATCTTGTTCTGTGTCAGCTGGTGTCCTTGAGGACACCAAGTCTCATTTGTCTCTGGAATTGCCAGCCTTCCCACATCAGTTGTTTTTATTTTACTTTACCCACTTTTAAGGCCGTTTTGTAATCTGGGGTGTCCATTGTCTGTGTCCATTTTGCCACAGGCTTTGTCTTTTTCTTTCATTGTTTAAGAGCTAGGAAAACTTGGAACTGGGGACTTTTTTATACTGTAAGACTGGGTCCCAAACTAAAGAAAGAGACAGCCCTGCAGTGGAACATTTGTGGAGCTTCACATTCTGTAACATTATGATGAAAAGGTTGACAGTATTTCATGTGCTCTTTCCTAGAGGTATGGAAGGCTGATGACCAGATGGAGACAGACC
Organism: Odocoileus virginianus; assembly: GCF_023699985.2. Taxonomy (NCBI): domain Eukaryota; kingdom Metazoa; phylum Chordata; class Mammalia; order Artiodactyla; family Cervidae; genus Odocoileus; species Odocoileus virginianus. The sequence goes on along the minus strand of NC_069693.1, from coordinate 57,154,836 downwards.
ACAGAAGCCCAGATGAGCAAGCGAGACCATTTATAATCTTTAAGGACCAAACCACAATCGAAGAAAGAGATAATAATCTCTTTGGAAAAACATTTAACCTTAGTGCAGACTTTGTTTCTTTAAGACAAGTACCCTATAAATATGACTTGTATGAAAAAACTTTGAGATATAATTCAGACTTACTTACTAGCAACAGAAACTATATAAGAAAGAATGCAGACGACTGTAATGGATTTGGAAAAGCACTCTTCTATCTGAAACAAGAGAAAACCCATCCTGGAATGGAATACTCGGAATATAATAAAAGTGGGAAAGCCTTCAGCCATAAAGAAGCCATTTTTAAACACCAGAAAATTAGAAACTTGGTGCAGCCGTTTATCTGTAATTATTGTGACAAGGCTTTCTCGTTTAAGTCACTCCTCATTAGTCATAAAAGAATACATACTGGAGAAAAGCCTTATGAATGTAACGTGTGTAAGAAAACCTTCTCCCATAAAGCAAACCTCATTAAACATCAGAGAATTCATACGGGCGAGAAACCCTTTGAATGTCTGGAATGTGGAAAAGCGTTCACCCATCAGTCAAACCTCATTGTGCACCAGAGAGCACATATGGAGAAGAAGCCCTATGGATGCAGCGAGTGTGGCAAGACATTTGCCCAGAAATTTGAACTCACCACACACCAGAGAATCCATACTGGAGAACGACCCTATGAGTGTAATGAATGCGCAAAAACCTTCTTCAAGAAATCAAATCTCATTATACACCAGAAAATTCACACAGGGGAGAAACGCTATGAGTGCAGCGAATGTGGAAAATCCTTTATCCAGAACTCACAACTCATTATACACATGAGAACTCACACTGGAGAAAAACCCTATGAATGCACTGAGTGTGGAAAAACTTTCAGCCAGAGGTCAACTCTTAGATTACATTTGCGAATCCACACGGGAGAGAAACCGTATGAGTGTGCTGAGTGTGGGAAAGCCTTCAGCAGGAAGTCCCGACTCAGTGTCCATCAGAGAGTTCACACCGGGGACAGACCCTGACCCTGCAGCCACCTGTACCAAGGAGAACCCGTCCCACAGCGAGGAACCTCACCAAGGTGCTGAAGGAACAGGGGAACTCTTACTGCAATCTGTCAACTCAAATGTGTAAAAACGGGGTCCCCTAAGAACAATATTGTACCAACAGTTAGGTGTGATACCCAAACAATATGTACCAGAATATATCCAACTGTAAATAGACAAACTTACCTGTATTACAGTGAGCTTTTAGAAATCCTGAGTGAATTATTCAGTAATGAAGTATTCTGGGCCACATAAAGGAGCTAAAGACAGTACTCTACGGATTCAGTGGTTATGTGCAAGAATATGCCACACACACACACACACACAAACAATGTGTTTTAGATCTGCACATGTAAATTTAACAGACACTGAGAGTTTGACATTCTTGTCCTAATAATTAGGACATCCAAACACAATTTTCCATACTAAGCGTCACGTATTTTTCAGTACCTTACAATCCAGGGTGCATTCCAGAGAGCATACGTCTCCTCTTGTGAGCACACTGTTTCAGAGTTGCCTCGTCAGTCAACAGAAGACAGTTTAGCCTTCTGGGTTTGCTGAAGACTTCCCAGAAGTATTACTGACACATAAGTATGCAAGTGTGAGATAACTGGGAAACTGAAGAGAGTGAAAAGGAGGCAGTGTGCAGCATGGAACACGGGCTGTGTAAAGAAAGCCGCACCGGTCGTGTGCCTGTGTTTCACTGGGGTGTTTACGTACAAATGCATGTATTACCAAGATACTGTATAACCCAGGAACCACTTGTATTCTGTGTTTCCCTATTTCTCTTAATATTTTATACATTGTCTTGCAACAAATAGGATGCATATGTAGTTCAAGTGTTACATTTCAGAGACTTAGAGAAATAATTTATTTTAAGTAACTGTCAATAAATGTCTTATATTGCTTTTTAAAGCTTCCATATGCATAGTCCACTTTAGAAATAAACTTTTGCAGAATTCTATTTAAAGGAGATAATTCTGCTTCCATGAGTTTCACTGTCATCAACCAAAAGCATTTCCCTATGGAATCTGACTTATGTAAGTTATGTCTTTCTTTTAAAGACTCACAAACACTTTATTAACCTAAAAAAATTTCTTACTTTTGCATAACTCAGATACCATTTTAGGCCTTATTTCAAATTCACAAGTTCCTTTCCTTATTCATCACAGATCATGTTGATTTAGCAAACGGCTGCTGTAACTGGCCTTTCTTTCTTGTAGTTATTTTTGGAGGTTGTTGATGTGCTGTGACTGTATATGAACATGAGTGATTTTCTGAACAAATCTGCCAGAATATCCATAGTCAGTAAGTCTTGTCTTTCTAAACTGTCATCTAATGGCAAGGAAGCCGCAGAAGAGGATCACTTCATACACTGCTGTTAGAAATATAAATGTGACAGCCTCCTTGGAGATAATTATTACTCTGTCTTTTAACATCAAGAACATACATCCAGTTGACCCTTGGACAGCACTGGTTTAAAATGTGCAGGTCCATTTATCCACAGATTTTTTTTCAGTGAGTATATACTCCAGTCCTCTGTTGGTTGAATCTGTGGATGCAGAACCTTGAATACAAAGGACCGACTTAAGTTATACTTGGGATTTCAACTACACTGAAGGGCTGTGCCTTTATCCCCTGTTGTTCAAGGGCCAACCCAGCAGACTTGCTTTTGGGAATCCATCCCTAAGAAAAAAAGTGCCAGCACCTTAAACTGTATATTTATCAATGTATATTGTATTTTTTGGTAAGGACAAAAAAAGGAAACAATGTGAATGACCATTGGTAAGAGAATCATTGAATAAACTATGGTAAAGATGTACCACAGCTAGAACATAATCCATGGAAAAGAGAGCATGCAGGGGCAAATGCCACCAGGACAGATGGGGTGGGGGAGTGTGTGTGTGTGTGTGTGGGTGTATACACCAGGGCAGATGGGGTGGGGGACTGTGTGTGCGTGTGTGGGTGTATACACCAGGACAGATGGGGTGGGGGACTGTGTGTGCGTGTGTATACACCAGGACAGATGGAGTAGGGGGGAGTGTGTGTGGGTGTGTACACCAGGACAGATGGGGTAGGGGGGAGTGTGTGTGCGTGTGTGGGTGTGTACACCAGGACAGATGGGGTGGGGGAGTGTGTGTGCGTGTGTGGGTGTGTACACCAGGACAGATGGGGTAGGGGGGAGTGTGTGTGCGTGTGTATACACCAGGACAGATGGGGTGGGGGAGTGTGTGTGCGTGTGTGGGTGTATACACCAGGACAGCTGGGGTGGGGGACTGTGTGTGCGTGTGTGTGGGTGTGTACACCATGACAGATGGGGTGGGGGACTGTGTGTGCGTGTGTGGGTGTGTACACCAGGACAGATGGGGTGGGGGACTGTGTGTGCGCGTGTGGGTGTGTACACCAGGACAGCTGGGGTGGGGGACTGTGTGTGCGTATGTGTGGGTGTGTACACCATGACAGATGGGGTGGGGGACTGTGTGTGCGCGTGTGTGGGTGTGTACACCAGGACAGATGGGGTGGGGGAGTGTGTGTGCGTGTGTGTGGGTGTGTACACCAGGACAGATGGGGTGGGGGACTGTGTGTGCGTGTGTGGGTGTGTACACCAGGACAGATGGGGTGGGGGACTGTGTGTGCGTGTGTGGGTGTGTACACCATGACAGATGGGGTGGGGGACTGTGTGTGCGTGTGTGGGTGTGTACACCATGACAGATGGGGTGGGGGACTGTGTGTGCGCGTGTGTGGGTGTGTACACCAGGACAGATGGGGTGGGGGACTGTGTGTGCGTGTGTGTGGGTGTGTACACCAGGACAGATGGGGTGGGGGACTGTGTGTGCGTGTGTGGGTGTGTACACCATGACAGATGGGGTGGGGGACTGTGTGTGCGTGTGTGGGTGTGTACACCAGGACAGATGGGGTGGGGGACTGTGTGTGCGTGTGTGGGTGTGTACACCAGGACAGCTGGGGTGGGGGACTGTGTGTGCGTGTGTGGGTGTGTACACCAGGACAGATGGGGTGGGGGACTGTGTGTGCGTGTGTGGGTGTGTACACCATGACAGATGGGGTGGGGGACTGTGTGTGCGTGTGTGGGTGTGTACACCATGACAGATGGGGTGGGGGACTGTGTGTGCGTGTGTGGGTGTGTACACCAGGACAGATGGGGTGGGGGACTGTGTGTGCGTGTGTGGGTGTGTACACCAGGACAGCTGGGGTGGGGGACTGTGTGTGCGTGTGTGGGTGTGTACACCAGGACAGATGGGGTGGGGGACTGTGTGTGCGTGTGTGGGTGTGCACACCATGACAGATGGGGTGGGGGACTGTGTGTGCGCGTGTGTGGGTGTGTACACCATGACAGATGGGGTGGGGGACTGTGTGTGCGTGTGTGGGTGTGCACACCATGACAGATGGGGTGGGGGACTGTGTGTGCGCGTGTGTGGGTGTGTACACCAGGACAGATGGGGTGGGGGACTGTGTGTGCGTGTGTGGGTGTGTACACCAGGACAGATGGGGTGGGGGAGTGTGTACGAGTGTGTGCACAGCAAACTTTGTAAAAATCTAAAAACTGTTAATTTGTATAGCATTTTAGAGGTCTGGAGAATAGAATTCTCTGAAGTAAAAACGGAGATTTTGCTTGCATTCCTTGGTCGCTCTTTGTTTATGGTGGAACACCACCATAACCCATGAACGTGGACACGGTCCACAGCGCAGCAAGGGGGATAGCTCCGTCACCCTGGGCAGCAGCCAGCTGCTGCGCTGTGCTCCTTAGCCTGTGTTCCCAACAAGAGCGCATATCTGACAGTCACTGCTCACATGATGGAACCTTATAAAAAAGACTAATAAAGACAGAAAAACCATTGGAAAAAGTGCAGGGAATGCCAAGGTTATTATTACTATAAATTAGCAAATTACAGTGCTTTGAGAAAGTTCAACATAACCGCCTTTATAGCTGCACAGATGACCAAAAGGGTGACTGTCCTTTCATGAGCTGTTTGCTCCCAAGGCCCTAGAAATCCAGATCAGAGCTCATCATGCCTTCTTTTCTAAGTGCCCTGGGATTCTCATACAGCGGACTGGTTTTAGAGGAACCTCCTCCTAAAGATGAGTTCTTTGCCTGGACATAGGGCTGTGTTCACCAACCTCAGAGCAGGCTGGGAGCAGGAGCTGTCTTTTCACTGGTGAGCTGCAGGCCAAGAGGGACAGACAGTTTGCACAACAAACTACTGTCTTGACTCCAAGGCCCACATCCACATACCTGGCCCTGTGACCTTTACTCCACTGATTTTAATTAGACATTTGTTTTTCATTTCCACAGATACCTTTTTCCTAACTAGAGTGCTTAAGTATTTTAACTTTTCCACATTGTTTCATGCTCTGTAAATCCAAAGTTGGGATCCTCTTCGTGGTATAAAGCTGGCCTGGCTAAGTGGAATTGGCCTCACTCTCCTGTTGGTCTCAGGACTGGTCAGATGGGGAGACAGAGCTTAGCGACTCTGAGATGTGAGACAGGGGTCCTCCCCAGGAGGCTCGGCTAGGTGCAGTGTCGCTGGAGGTTTATCCCGGCGGCCCTGCCGTCTCCTCTCACGTTCTAACCTCTTGGGCACAGTCCGTCCTCATCTCTTCAGCTGAGTGACTGACAGCCCTGTTCCCAGCTGGGCAGCTAGTGTGGGCAGTCAGGGCGCTGTGCCCTCCTGGGCCGTGACTGGCTCAACCCCTTACCTGAAGCCAGGTCCCGCTGGCCGAGGGACAGTGGACTCTCGGGACCTGGTCTCCACGCGACCATCTTCCGACTCCGTCAGGCCTGAGCTCTGGTGTCTTGGAGGAGGAAGCTCGTGGTGCTGAGCGCGGTCAGGGGAACATGGCTGGGCCCCTGTGCCCTGTGTCCCAGCTCTCGGCTGGGTGCTGGTGACCATCTTCTCCACAGGTCCGCCCTCCTCCTGCCCCAAAGAGCGGCCGCCCTCTGCCCCAGACACTCACTCAATCATGCCATGTGCAACACGTTTGACTAAAGGAGAGCCCACCCTCTCTCGGTTTTAAAAGGACAGTCAGGATGTTAAAATGCAACACGCAAGCCAAGGCACACCTCCAAAGGTTAGAGACTCATGAAAGAACCCAGAGATGGGCACAGGAGAACTTACGGGAGCGTAAACCCAGGAGACGTCGGGACTGTGGCTCTTGACGCAAATCGTGGCAGTGGACCTGGAGACATTCATTCATGCTAAAAAGACGTCGTGAGCACCAAGGGAGCGGGTGCTGCCCGGAGACGCTGGGGAACAAGAGGACGCTGTGACGGGGCCTGCTGCCCTTGGAGTCTTTACATGTTGGTGGAATATCTGGGAGCAGACACTCGGAGCAGAGGACAGGCTCCGTGAGGCTGGAAGTGCCGGTACCAGCTGGGCCTGTTCCTATGAGAAAATATGAGAAGCCACAGTTCAGTTCAGTCGCTCAGTCGTGTCTGACTCTTTGCGACCCCATGAACCACAGTACGCCAGGCCTCCCTGTCCATCACCAACTCCAGGAGTCCACCCAAACCCATGTCCATCGAGTCGGTGATGCCATCCAACCATCTCATCCTCTGTCATCCCCTTCTCCTGCCCTCAATCTTTCCCAGCATCAGGGTCTTCTCCAATGAGTCACCTTTTCGCATCAGGTGGCCAAAGTATTGGAGTTTCAGCTTCAACATCAGTCCTTCCAATGAACACCCAGGACTGATCTCTTTCAGGATGGACTGGTTGGATCTCCTTGCAGTCCAAGGGACTCTCAAGAGTCTTCTCCAACACCACAGTTCAAAAGCATCAATTCTTCGGTGCTCAGCCTTCTTCACAGTCCAACTCCCACATCCATAGATGACCACTGGAAAAACCATAGCTTTAACCAGACGGACCTTTGTTGGCAAAGTAATGTCTCTGCTTTTTAATATGCTATCTAGGTTGGTCATAACTTTCCTTCCAAGGAGTAAGTGTCTTAATTTCATGGCTGCAATCCCCATCTGCAGTGATTTTGGAGCCCAGAAAAATAAAGTCAACCATTGTTTCCACTGTTTCCCCATCTATTTCCCATGAAGTGATGGGACCAGGTGCCATGATCTTAGTTTTCTGAATGTTGAGCTTTAAGCCAACTTTTCCCTCTCCTCTTTCACTTTCATCAAGAGGCTTTTTAGTTCCTCTTCACTTTCTGCCATAAGGGTGGTGTCATCTGCATATCTGAGGTTATTGATATTTCTCCCGGCAATCTTGATTCCAGCTTGCACTTCCTCCAGCCCAGCGTTTCTCATGATGTACTCTGCATATAAGTTAAATAAGCAGGGTGACAATAGACAGCCTTGACGTACTCCTTTTCCTATCTGGAACCAGTCTGTTGTTCCATGTCCAGTTCTAACTGTTGCTTCCTGACCTGCATACAGGTTTCTCAAGAGGCAGGTCAGGTGGTCTGGTATTCCCATCTCTTTCAGAATTTTCCACAGTTTATTGTGATCCACACAGTCCAAAGCTTTGGCATAGTCAATAAAGCAGAAATAGATGTTTTTCTGGAACCAGCCACCAGTGACAGACAGAGGGAAGCTCAGTTCCTCTGAAGTTCTGAAAGCAATCCTCTTGCTTTTTCGTGAGAAGCCACAGCAGGGCTTTAAATAAGGAGTAGCATCATCTGCTTTTTAAAAAATAAATGAGCCTCACACTAACAGGGAGGAGAATTTGGGCAGAGCTGCCCAGAAGCCAAAACCCCCACTTAGAAGCCTCGGATGGAGTTCTGCCCATTCACAGCTCCCACCTGGATTGCTTTCAGAACTTCAGAGGAACCGAGCTTCCCTCTGTCACTGGTGGCTGGCAGTTAATGAGACATCATCTTGCCAGGATCCAGGGTCACTTCCTTCCATTTCCCTGGATCTGGTCTAGTGTCTTCTGGCGTTTGCCTCATTCTTCCTGCCTCCAGCCTAACAAAACCCCTGAGGACTGCCTGTGCCCACCTCAAAACTGGGGATTCCACACCCCGAAAACCGCTTCGAGCAGGGAGTGCAGGTTGTCTGGGCTGACACCGGCACCTCTCCTCTGCGGTTGGGGCTCAGTGCGGGGAGGCCTCCTGTGCTCCGCGGGCTGCTGAGGTTACTGAGAGAGACAAAAGGTGGGGCAGTGCATGGGGCAGTGGAGAGCGAACAGGGCTGAGCGGGGAACCCTGCGATTTGGGGGGGTCCTGGCGTGGAGACAGCCGGAGGCCTTGGGGGCAGTGGCTTCAGGTCATCTTGCTCAGGACAACAGACCGGGTAATGTTAGCACAAGCCTGGCTTCCGCCGTGCTGAGGACCAGCCTCGGGGCGGGCCTGGCTTCTGGGTACAAGGCAGCCTGAAGAGTGGGTCCAGGATGGCCAGGCCTGAGGAAGGAAGAGGCCACTGAGGGGTGCCCTGCGGAGACAAAAACTTGTCATCGGGGGAGCAGACCAGCCAGAGGAATGGATGGGAAAACGTGACCTCAAGGGGGTCAAGCTGGTGAGGGTGTCAGCACGGCCCCCCCATGGTCTCAGGAAGTCAAGGGTGCACAGAGGTCAAATGACAACAGCAGCTACCCCCAGACTGGTTCATGGTGGTAATAGCAGTGAGACAGGTTGGCACCCGGACAGAGGTCTCCTCAAGGACCGAAACACAAGGAAGCCATAAGGGGCTAAAAACAGCTGTGTGCAGGGGCAACGGGCAAATTCTGGACAAAAAGATACCAAAAAAGACCCCCAAACCCTGACACTCTGGAGAGCTGACATCAAAAACAGGGTGTCAAGAGCAGATGAGTACAGTGCGTGCCCCCCAGAGGCAGGCGACCCCCTAAGCCACCCCCTGGCTCCCCCCCACGGGACCAGGAGCCCCCTGGGAGAGCGGGCCAGGGGCCTGTTCCGTGGCCTCAGCCCTCCCGCCACAGTAGGCCCGGTAAAGCCCCACCTGAACTTCCTGCCGGCCTCTGTCAGTGTCCTGTGACTGGGGAAGGCCAAGAGTCCTGGCTGGAGTCAGCCTTGGCGATGCCCATCGTGGGGCACTTGTCTCCTTCCAGGGAGGGCGTCGGGCAGCTCCAGGGCCCCGGGTGCAGCCTCCCCGCAGGTGACGAGTGGCCGCCTGGACGCCTTGTTCCTCTTCGCCACGTTTGGTGAGGCGGCCTTCCTGGCCCCGGGCCCGCGGGAGTCTCCTTCAGGAGACACTCTGCCCTCCCCTCTGCCCCCTCCCTCTCCTCCGTCCTCTCCTCCGGACAGTGGGCGTCGGGCAGCCACAGCATCACTCTCTGAGCATGTGAGCCCTGCCCACTCTGGCCGGCGTGGCTCTGTGCCAGGTGACGCAGAGGTGGGGGGCTCACCCACACTGCGCAGACCCCAGTCCCGGGGGCTCTCCCCGACGGCAGCTTCTGAAGGACATGCAAGCCTCCTCCCGTGTCGTGGCTGGGTCCGGCCGTCCGGCCTCCAACCTGTTTTCCTGCCTCTGCCTCCGTCTCAGTACTCCTGCCCATCCTCCCTCTGTGCCCCCGGGTCCTCACCCCCCACTGCCTTCCCCTCACCCTAAAGACATCCTCTCTGCGTCTGTAGGTTTTCGTTATTCATATCTCTGTTTTAGGCTTCCCAGGTGGCTCAGTGGTAAAGAATCCACCTGCCAACGCAGGAGACGCAGGTTCAATCCCTGGGTCAAGATCCCCTGGAGGAGGAAATGGCAACCCACTCTAGTATTCTGGCCTGGAGAATTCCATGGACAGAGGAGCCTGGCGGGCTATAGTCCATGGGGTCGCAAAGAGTCGGACACAACTGAGCAACTAACACTTTCACTTTCTCTCAATTCTAATACCACCTTACAGTTGGGTTTTACTGTCCCAAGATGGGAGAATGGACTGAGGTTCCCTATGTTCAGGCATTCGTAGTTCTTTACCAAAACCCTGCTCTACGAGGTTGCTATAATCAAAAGTCTGGTGAATGATCTCCTTATAACCTTCCCCAGCTCTCAGGGGTGGGGGAAACCAAGTCTCCCCTGCTTCTCCAGAGCCACCTACTTCCCCAGATCCTTCTGGTGTCCCAAACTCTAGCTCCCTGCGTCCCTTTATGCCCTCCGTGACCCCAGAGGGGATAGACTAGTCCTCTGGGTAACTTGTCGTGGAACTTCCTATCACCCAGGATCAGGGCAATATGTTCTCTTAAAGAAAAAGTGAAAGTGTCGGTCACTTAGTCATGTCCGACTCCTTGTGACCCCCATGGACTGTAGCCTGCCAGGCTTCTCTGTCCATGGAATTCTCTAGGCCAGAATACTGGAGTGGGTTGCCATGCCCTCCTCCAGGGGATCTTCCCCACCCAGGGATCGAACCCGGGTCTCCCGCACTGCAGGCGGATTCTTTACCGTCTGAGCCACCAGGGAAGCCCATGCTCTCTTAGGGAAGAGAGAGAGAGAGAGAGAGAGACCAGACTGGGGTGTGCAGCAAGGTCTGGCGGTGCTTTATTTTTTTACCGTAGCTCTTATACCCTAAGTTAGTACATTTCTAAGGGGAAGATAAGCACACAGAGTTAGTTTAACATTACATCAGTTTGCCCTTTATGAAACCAGGATGTTTTTCTGCATACTTCTTTGTTTATGAGAGTCTTTTTCCATAGTAGATTTTTGTACATTATCTTCTGGCCTTGGGGCCTATTGACATTTTATGACCTAGATGAATGCAAAGCTGTTTTCCGTAATCTATTCTTTATTGTTCCATTTTGCCTTGAGCTTAACAATAAACAGAAAAGTTGCAGTTTCATGGTACAGCAGGTTGCAACATAGTAGAAATACAATCCTGTTAACACAAAGGTCAGTCCTTTTTGCAGAAGTTATCAGTTAAATTTATCTAAAAGGTTTACCACACAAAGACTCTGCAGCTCTGGTGAGACAGCCCCTGTTTAGCATTCCTGGTTAAAATGAACAATTATCTTATTGTTTCCACACTAGGGCTAAACTCTTATTTTTCTAAATCTTTAGCTATATTAACAATAGTTTCCACTGCACAACCTCAGCACATTAAGAGCAAAAACACAGCAAGCAAGCATTGACCCAATAACCACTTTTAGAATAATATTTTTGTGTTCTCTAATGGGGCTTCCTCACCCCCCGAAGGGCTCCATGCCTATTAGGGCCTTTTGTGTGATCAGGTTCTTTATGCTGTTTATGATTAATGTGTTGTGAGCAGTCATGTCCATTAGTACGCATTTGCCAAGCAGGCTAGAATGCCAGCAAAGGGGCCTAAATTGAAACACTCCTTTCATCCTGGATAATCTTATAGGATACCACCGTCCAGGGGACATGTTGATTAAAGTTCTATGTTGATTCTGTTTGGAGAGAGATTGGGGAAGGCTGTCTACCTGTGTCACAGAAATTAGGGAGTATTCTAATATAGCAAGCGTCAGAAAGACAGAGATCATCTTTAAGGTGAGCGCCGGGGCAGCTTTTCGAAATCCCTGAAATCCTGATTTACCTTGCTTGTCAGGTCTTCTCCTCGTGACCTTGTCATGGGTGGGATCTTGTGTGCTGGCTCCCGGCAAGGGACCAATCCAGGCATTTTGTTATGAGTGGAGACGGAGTCCCAGTCAGGCGCCCCACTGGAATTGCAGCTCTCGGGGGGAACAGAAGCCAGGAAGCTCACAACTCAGTGTGTATAGAAGGATCAGGAAAGTGTATCAGAAGCCAGTTAATATGAAAAGGTTAAAGCAATGATCCAAGATGAAAAAAAAAATTCAGCCCTCTTTCAGGGATGCCTTGTGCAGGCTTTTAGAATATTCACAAATACTGATGCATCTACTCCTGAGAGTCAATACAGCTGGGATGACACCTCATCAGCCAGTCTGCTCCTCATTTTAGGCACAGTCTCCAGAAGTTAACTAAGGCCCACAAACCCCGATGCCCCAACTCCTAGAGATGTCAGTTGGGGTATTAATAATCGAGAATAAGCTGAGGAGGAAGAGAGAACCCAACATGAAAACATAGAGGCCAGGGGTCAAGCAAAACTGATGGTTGTAGCTGTCAGCCATGCCTTGTGACCTCGGGACAACCCAAAGGGGCAAGGAAGTTTCACCATCTGTCAGGAGGTAAGACCAGCCAGGGAAATGCTTCAAATGCAAGTCAGCTGGCCCACAGGCCCTGAAGTGCCTGAAGGAGCCCTCAGCCCCGGCCGGCCTGCAGACGGACAGGTCGTTCCAGATGGTGCTGCCCCGTCCTGAAGGGGCGCGGGGGTCTTGCTCCAGAGAGGGCCATGCCGACACCTGATGTGGCCCAGGGCTTCCAGCGGCTCCCCCACAGCAGGTGTCTGTCTCCAGCGGGGAGCCCTGGGTGGTGCCTGATGTGCCAGGTAAGAAAATCAGTTTTCCAGTTGATAGGGGACTCACTTCCTCTGTCCTGACCTCTCACATTGGGCTGCTTTCCTCCAAAAGCTGTACCATGAGTGGGGTCCACGGAAAGCCTCACACCCGTCTCTTTACTTGGCCTCTCAGTTTGAACGAGTCTCCTCCGTCCACGGAATTTTCCAGGCATGAGTACTAGAGTGGAGTGGGTTGCCATTTTCTTCTCCATCTTCCCAACCCAGGGATTGAACCCAGGTCTCCTGCATTGCAATCAGACCTGGGTTCGATCCCTGGGTTGGGACGATCCCCTGGAGAAGGGAAAGCTACCCACTCCAGTATTCTGGCCTGGAGAATTCCATGGACTATATAGTCCATAGGGTCGCAAAGAGTCGGACACGACTGAGTGACTTTCACTCACCCACTCAGCCTGAACAGCGTTTAACCTCATGTGCCTTTCTGGTTGTGTCGGGGTGTCCTGCCCCACTACTGGGGAGACACCTTCCCATCTCCCTCAGAGCCATAGTACAGTTAGGCCCCGAGCAGCCACTTTCCTGACAAATCAGCTGGAAGAACAAGGACCTGTTCCCAGCCATATTCTACACGCAGTAAACCCTGCAGTTTGGGGCAAAGGAATTCCTGGGGACGCTATAAGCATCCAACCTGTAAAAATTAGCCTTAAGCCAGAAGTCGCTAATCCTAACAAAAGACAGGACTGCATAAAGTCGGAAGCAAAATAAGGTTTACAACCTCTCATAAATTTTTAAAACATGGCCTCTTTGTACCCTGTCAGTCTCCTTGTAATCTCCTGTTCTGCCTGTTGTTCGGCCAAATGGGGAATATCGAATGATACAAAACCTCAGAGCAGTGAATGAGGCAGTGACCTGATACATCCCTATGGCCAATCCCTAGTGTATCAGTCCAGATTCCTGGAGATGCCAAGTGGTTCACTGTGCTTGACCTCAAGGATGCCTTCTCTTGAATCCCATTTCAACCCTCATCTCACTGTTTGCCCGTAAGTGGACTAACCCCTACTCGGGGCAAATGCAACGATATAGCTGGACAGATTTACCTCAGGGTTATGGGGACAGTCCACACTTGTTCACACACGACCTAGGAAACTAAGGGAAATGCATGTAGAAGGGGTCACGATGCAGTGCACGGGCGATATACTGGAAAAATGCAAACCAAAACTACAACCAGGGTCACCGGCGCCAGTCATCAGCAAATCTACGACAATAAATGGAGACCCCCATGGAGAAAAGGGGACCCTCCTACACTGCTGCTGGGAATGGGAACCTCTAAAAAGTCACTATGGACAACTGCATGCAGATCCCTCACAAAACAAAAGCAGAGCTGGCGTCAGATCCTGCAACCCCCCTCCAGGTCCTATATCCGGGTAAACCATCCTTCCAAAAAACACACGCAGTGGAACGTTCAACACCACACTGCTTAGACAGCCAAGGCGTGGACAGCCGCAGTGACCTTCCCCAGAGGGAGGGATTCATACGATGTGCCATGCATATTCCAGGGACTATCAGTCATACAGAGAGAAAGAAAGCATGCGAATTGCAGCAACACTGATGGACCTGAAGGCGATCACACTAAGTAGGATAGAGAAATGCAAATCGCATATGAGACCATTTAGAGGTGGAATCTAAAAATAGATATGCATGAAGGAATTTACCAGACAGACACAGACTCGCAGATTCAGACAACAAACTCAGAGTCACCCAAGGGAAAGGGAGAGCGTGGGGTGGGCAGAGATAGTTTAGGACGCTGGGATTGAGCCATACGCACTTCCAGATTTGACAGACAGAAGGAAGCATATGAATAAGGATGTACGGGATAGAACAAGGAGCTCTATTCAACTCTCTCATAAGCTAGATGAGATCAGAATCCAAAAAAACCAGATACATGTATATGTATAATAGAATTGACTTGCTGCGCCCCTCAAATAAATACAACATGGTAAAACAACTCTATTAGAAAATGAAAATCACATGAACGATAACACAGATGCCTCCTTTTCCCTCGCGCTTTGGCCCCGCCCCCGGGGCCTGAGCGGGCTTGCCTCCCAAAGCGGGACAGTAATCAGGTGCGGGAGCTGGAGACGACGTGCCAGCAGACGAGCGCCCCGGATCCGAGGTGCCAGTCCCCTCCGGACGGGACCACAGGCTCCACACCCGGCAGGCCCTCCGGGGACGGCAGCGCGTCTGCTGCACCCAGTAACTGGTGGCAGCTCTGGGCTGGAAGAGCTTCCATTAATCACCCTATTTTCACCTCTGCTGGTGGTGGGGTCCCCACTTCCAGCCTCCTTCCTTAGAATCACTCCTGACACCTAACAGGCACGGCTGCCTCTGCACAGCACTCTGGAGGTGGGTGGGATCTGTCAGAGGGCTGAAGAGTAAGGGACAAGAAGGAATGACAAGAAGGCAATGGGCGTCTCTTCTGGCACTTCATAATCTTCAACCAGGGAACCTTTGCGAAGGCTCAGGTTGCCCCAGTTCACCAACTGGGACTAGAGGAAGTGCTGCCACCTTATGGCCATTGACTAGAACAACAACTTTAAAATTGGTGCTTCTGAACACGTTTTATTGCTAACAGCCTCTATGGAGAATACCCCTAGTGGAGGTGATGAAATTCCAGTTGAGCTATTTCAAATCCTCAGAGATGATGCTGTGAAAGTGCTGCACTCAATATGCCAGCAAATTTGGAAAAGTCAGCAGTGGCCACAGGACTGGAAAAGGTCAGTTTTCATTCCAATCCCAAAGAAAGGCAATCCCAAAGAATGCTCCAACTACCGCACAATTGCACTCATCTCACACGCTAGTAAAGTAATGCTCAAAATTCTCCAAGCCAGGCTTCAGCAATACGTGAACCATGAACTTCCAGATGTTCAAGCTGGATTTAGAAAAGGCAGAAGGAACCAGAGATCAAATTGCCAACATCTGCTGGATTATTGAAAAAGCAAGAGAGTTCCAGAAAAACATCTACTTCTGCTTTATTGACTACGCCAAAGCCTTTGATTGTGTGGACCACAACAAACTCTGGAAAATTCTGAAAGAGATGGGAATACCAGACCACCTGACCTGCCTCTTGAGAAACCTGTATGCAGGTCAGGAAGCAACAGTTAGAACTGGACATGGAACAACAGACTGGTTCCAAATAGGAGAAGGAGCACGTCAAGGCTGTCTATTGCCACCCTGCTTATTTAACTTATATGCAGAGTACATCATGAGAAACGCTGGACTGGAGGAAGCACAAGCTGGAATCAAGATTGCTGGGAGAAATATCAGTAACCTCGGATATGCAGATGACACCACCCTTATGGCAGAAAATGAAGAACTAAAGAGCCTCTTGATGAAAGTGAAAGAGGAGAGGGCAAAAGTTGGCTTAAAGCTCAACATTCAGAAAACTAAGACCATGGCATCTGGTCCCATCACTTCATGGCAAATAGACGGGGAAACAGTGGAAACAGTGACAGACTTTATTTTCTTGGGCTCCAAAATCACTGCAGATGGTGATTGCAGCTATGAAATTAAAAGACACTTGCTCCTTGGAAGAAAAGTTATGACCAACCTAGACAGCATATTAAAAAGCAGAGACAGTACTTTGACAACAAAGGTCTGTCTAGTCAAAGCTACGGTTTTTTTCCAGTGGTCATGTATGGATGTGAGAGTTGGACTATAAAGAAAGTCAAGCGTCAAAGAATTGATGCTTCTGAACTGTGGTGTTGGAGAAGACTCTTGAGAGTCCTTTGGACTACAAGGAGATCCAACCAGTCCATCCTAAAGGAAATCAGTCCTGAATATTCATTGGAAGGACTGATGCTGAAACTCTAATACTTTGGTCATCTGATGTGAAGAGCTGACTCATTTGAAAAGTCCCTGATGCTGGGAAAGACTGAAGGTGGGAGGAGAAGGGGATGACAGAGGATGAGATGGCTGGATGGCATCACCGACTCGATGGACATGGGTTTGGGTAAACTCTGGGAGTTGGTGATGGACTGGGAGACCTGGCGTGCTGCAGTTCATGGGGTCACAAAGAGTCGGACACGACTGAGCGACTGAACTAACTGACTGATGCAGGTTCCTTTCAAAATGACAAAACAGCTAGCTTAAGATACTGCATTCCCACTCTGGGGCCCATATCTGGACAAAATCATCTTCAAAAAGACACCTGCAGTCCACCGTGGCCCTGTGAGTAATAGCCAAGGCATGGAAAGAACAAACACGTCCATCCACAGGTCAGTCGTGTCCTGCTCTTCCGGCCCCATGGACCGCAGCACTTCAGCTTCAGCATCAGTCCTTCCAATGAACGCCCAGGACTGATTTCTTTCGGGATGGACTGGCTGGATCTCCTTGCAGTCCAAGGGACTCTCAGGAGTCTTCTCCAACACCACAGTTCAAAAGCATCAATTCTTCAGCAATCAACTTTCTTTATAGTCCGACTCTCACATCCATACATGAGCACTGGAAAAACCATGGCTTTGACTAGATGGACCTTTGTTGTCAAAGTACTGTCTCTGTTTTTAATATGTTGTCTAGGTTAGTGGACTGAAAATGTGCTACATATATTCAATGAACTATTTACTCAGCCATAAAAAAGACTAAAATCATGCCATCTGCAGCAACATGGACAGACTGGACATGATCACACTAATTCAGAGGGAGAAAGACAAGCAGCATTTGCTATCACTGACAGGGGGAATGTACAAGTGGATACACATGAACTAATTTATCAACAGAAGCAGTATCACAGATTTAGAAAACGTTTAAGAGCTACCAAAGCGAAAGAAGGGGCATTTTGGAGGGAGGTAGAGATAATTCACGGAGAAGGCAATGGCAACCCACTCCAGTACTCTTGCCTGGAAAATCCCATGGACAGAGGAGCCTGGTGGGCTGCAGTCCATAGGGTGGCTAAGAGTCTGACACGACTGAGTGACTTCACTTTCACTTTTCACTTTCATGCACTGGAGAAGGAAATGGCAACCCACTCCAGTGTTCTTGCCTGGAGAATCCCAGGGACGGGGGAGCCTGGTGGGCTGCCCTCCATGGGGTCGCACAGAGTCGGACACGACTGAAGTGACTTAACAGTAGCAGTAGAAATAATTTAGGATGCTGGAATTAAACCATACACTGTTTTAGATAGGATAGATAGATAAACAGAATACTGAAAATGGACCTACTGGATAGAACAAGGAACTCTACTCAACACTATGTCATAAGCTATATGAGAACACTGTCCAAAAAAGAGCAGACACGTGTGTATGTGTAACTGAATCACCCTGCAGTACACCTAAATGAACAACACTGTAAACACACTGTACTCCAGTATACAAGCTACATGAAAAGATGAAAATGAGAACAGATGCCTACATTATTCCCCTTGGCATTGGAGACCCGGGCTGCTGTCACATCCCTGGGGCCTGAGCAGGGCTGGTCCCCGAGCCTGGGCTTCGGCCCATCAGTAGGAGCTGGGGAGGGTGGGCCAGCAAATGAGCCCCACCTTGGATCCTGGGTCCCAGGTTCCCCCGGATGGGGCCAGAGCTTCCCCCCAGGCAGGTCCTCCTATTTCTAAGTCAATCCCCCTGCACCCAAAAACGGCGGACACTGTGGCCAACATGAGCTTTCAGCAGGCACCCTACCCCCACCTCCGCTGGTGGCGGGGTTCCCACTTCAGCCTCCTTCCTCAGGGCTCCCATCATACCTACGTGGGACAGCTGCTTCAGTGCAGCACTTTGGAGGGGGTAGGGGTATGTCTGAGGGGTGGGGAAGGGATGGGGCAAGGAGTAATGACACCTGAAGCCTTAGGCGTCTCTCTACTTTACAACCCAGGAACACGACCACTGCCAAGACTCGGGGCCCCCATTTGCCAAGTGGGGCAAGAGGAAGTGCTGCCGCCTTGTGGTCCTTGTCTGGAACAACAACTTTAAAACTGCAGCAGACGGGCACGTTTCACAGGAGGCCTGTGGCTTCTAACTTCGGCCTGATGCAAAGAACCGACTCACTGGAAAAGACCCTGATGCTGGGAAAGACTGAAGGCAGGAGGACGAAGGGGACAACATGATGGGATGGTTGGATGGCATCACCGACTCTATGGACATGAGTTTGAGTAAACTCCGGGAGTTGGTGATGGACAGGGAGGCCTGGTGTGCTGCGGTCCATGGGGTTGCAAAGAATCGGACACGGCTGAGTGACTGAACTGTGGCTTTTATTTTTTTGTTTGTTTGTTTTTTCTATTTTGAACTGTGGCTTTTAAATGGCCTCCACCAGAAAGAAAAATCCAGCTGCAGGAAATAGAAAAAGAAATCCAAACAGGGCCTACTTTCAAAACTCAATTTTAAGAGGCAAATTTAGCTCACACTTAAAAAAAATTTTTTTTTTTTTAAAGTACCTGAAAAGAACTTCAGCCTCCCTGGTTCTTAGAGAAATGGAAATCAAAACGATAATGATCTATTTCCAGACTCCAGTCATAACCAGATCTACCAATAATAAATGCTGGAATAGGTGTGGAAAAAAGGAAAGCCTCCTACGCTGCTGCTGGGAATGGATGTTGCTAACAACCACTTCGGAGAACATCATTCAGGTTCTTTTGAAAATGGCAAACAGAGCTAGCACAAAATCCTGCAGTCCCACTCTGAAGTCTACGCCCAAGCAAAGCATCCTCAAAAAGACACATGCAACCCACTGTCACTGCAGCACTGTTTACAACAGCAAAGACACAGAAGCAAACAAAACGCCCATCCACAGGTGAATGGATACTGAAGATGTACTATGTACACGCAACGGACAGTAAGTCAGCAGTAAAAAAGAATAAACCACGCCATTTCCAGCAACATGGAAACTACTGTCAACCGTCTCCACGTCTGCTGGCGGTGGGGTTTCCACTTCAGCCTCTTCCTCAGAGCGGCTCCTGATAGCTGTCTAGGACAGCTGCCTCAGCACAGCACTCAGCGTGTGGGCTACGTCTACGGAAGGAAGAATAAAGGGCAAAATGTAATGATGCTCAGGGCCCTGGGTGTTTGTTCTGGCACCTTGCTCTCTAGTTTATAATCCGGAACATGCCTTTTACTGAGGCTCTGCTTGCCCCAGTTCAGGAGTGGGGCATGAGGAAGTGCTGCCTCCTCGCGGCTGCTCATTGGAACAACAACTTTAACACCAGAGTTGAGCACATTTTCTTCAGGAGGCCCTCAGAGACTTATTGCCGCCCCCCCCACCCCCCCTCCCCTCCCCCCTCCTCTACCCACCCACCCCACCTCGCCTACCCCCCACGCCCCCCCCCTCCGAGAAATAGCTCGCAGTAGGTAACAGGAAAAGAATTCCAAATGGGACTGACTTTCAGGGCCAATTTCAAAAGGCAATTTTGGCTTACACAGGAAAAAACAGAACCTGGACCTGAAAAGCGCCCCAGCCTCCCTCAGTCTTAGAGAAATGTAAACCATAGTATAGAAATGCAAACCGCAGTGGAAACACTATAATGAGCTATCAATGGGCACCAGTCCTCAGGAAATCAACAAACTGTAAATGCTGGAGTTGGTGTGGGGAAAAGGGAACCCTCCTACGCTGCTGCTGGGGATGGAAATTGCTAACAGCCGCAATGCAGAACGTCACGTAGCTGCTTTCAGAACGAAGAACAAAGCAAGCATAACATCCTGAAATCCCACTTCAGGGCTTATATTTGGACAGACCCCCCTTCAAGAAGACAGGTGCACCTCAACCATCGCTGCAGCACACTTTGCCACAGCCAAGGCATGGGGCAGCTGAAGCTCCCGCCGGGGGTGCGCTACAGGCCTGCGATGGGTCTGACTCGGCCATTAAAAGGAGGGAACCGCGTCGTTTGCAGCAACGCAGACGGGCCTGGAGATGATGAAGCTAAGTCAGAGAGACAAACAGCATATGGTAGCACTTACAGGCGGACTCTGAGAATGATGCACATGAGCGAGTTCACCAGGCAGATACAGACTCCCTGGCTGAAAACAAGCTCGCAGTTACCGAAGGGAGAGGAGGCGGCGGGGGAGGGGCAGGGCAGGAACAGCGGCAATGCAGGGTGCTGGGCACAAACTGCACACACTTCTGCACACACAGATACAGACAGGGCACGCTGAACAGGGATGTGCACAGTGGAACAAGAACCTCCACCCAACAACACAAGCTCTATGGGAAGAGAATCTGGAGAAGAATACTTACCTGTATGTGTAGAACTAAATCAACTTGCTGTACCCCTCAAACAAACTGAGCATTGTAAATCAGCTCTCCCCAACAGAAAATACAATTAACGTGAAAGAATGAAGCCGAAAACAAACGGCTCCTCCCCGCGGTTTTGCTGCCCAGGGCTGGAGTCAGCGCCCTGGGGCCTGGGCACGCTTGCTTCCCCAAGCTGGGCTTCCGTCAGCTTGAGGGGCTGGGGTGCCAGTAAATGAGCCCCCCTGGAGCTGAGGTCCTGGTCCGCTCTGGGTGGGACCACAGATTCACACCCAGGCAGGCCCTCCTACACCCACACCAGGCCTTCTGCTCAAGAAGTATCTGATGCCCTGCGCTGGCAGATGTTTCAGCAGCCGTCCTGTCTCCTGTCTGCCGGTGGCAGGGTTTCCATTTCCAGCCTCCTTCCCTGGGGTCCCTCCCACAGCTACACGGGCAGCGGCCTCAGAGCAGCACTGGGGCAGGGGCTCGGATATGACTGGGGGTGAAGAGTAAGGGGCGAGAAGTGATGACACTCGAGGCCCTGGTGTTTGCTTTGGCGCTGTGCTCTAGTTTACAGCCCAGGAACCGCCTGGTGCTAAGTAAGGCTCGGGTCGCCCAGTTCCCCGAGTGGGTGTGGGGAAATGCTGCCACCTCGTGGCTGACAACTGGAACAACAACATTAAAGCTGGGGCTTATGGCCACATTTGGGGGAAGCTGAAACTCCAATACTTTGGCCACCTCATGCAAACAGTTGACTCATTGGAAAAGACCCTGATGCTGGGAGGGATTGGGGGCAGGAGGAGAAGGGGATGACAGAGGATGAGATGGCTGGATGGCATCACCGACTCGACGGACATGGGTTTGAGTAAACTCCAGGAGTTGGTGATGGACACGGAGGCCTGGCGTGCTGTGATTCATGGGGTCGCAAAGAGTCGGACACGACTGAGTGACTGAACTGAACTGGTGGCTCAGCTGATAAGGAATCTGCCTGCAATGCAGGAGACCTGGGTTCAGTCCCTGGGTTGGGAAGATCCCCTGGAGGAGGGAAAGGCTGCCCACTCCAGGATTCTAGCCTGAAGAATCCCATGGACTGTATAGTCATGGGATCGCAGAGAGTTGGACACGACTGAGCAACTTCCACCTTTAGGTGGCACAACTGGAACTGCCAACGTAGGAGACGCAAGAGACGTGGGTTCAATCCCTGGGTCAGGGAAGCTCCCTGGAGGAGGAGATGGCAGCCACTCCAGTATCCTTGCCTGGGAAACCCCATGGACAGAGGAGCCTGGTGGGCTACAGTCCACTGGGCAGCAGAGATGGGACATGACTGAGCACAGCGCGGGGACGGGCACATTTTGTTCAACAGGCTCTAAATGAGCCTGCTCCCCGAGAAGTGTACAACAGTGGGTAACCAAGAAAGACTTGTGAATAGGGCCAACTTTCCAGACTATTTTCAAAGGGCAAATTTGTCTCATACATAACAAAAAAACACAAAACCCGGACCCGAAATGACCTCTGCCTCCACAATACAGAGACGTGCAAACCACAGCCACAACAAATCCACAGACTATAAATCTGGGAGAGGGTGTGGTGAAAACGGAAGCCTCCAGTGCTACTGCTGGGAATGGAAACTGCTAACAGCCACGATGCAGAACATCATGAAGCTCCTTTCAAAAGAAGAACAAAGCTAGCATAAGATCCTGCAATCCCACTCAGGACCTATACTCAGGCAAACCATCCTTCAAAAAGACACGAGAATCCCATGATTCACTGTGGCACTATGTACAATAGACAAAGCACAGAAGCAATCAAAACTTCCCTCCAGAGATGAACAGATACTGAGGGTGTGCTACATGTATGCAATGGATATTATTCAACCATAAAAAAGGAATGGAATCATGCCATTTGCAATATGGATAGACCTGGAGCTGATCACACTCAGTCAGAGAAAGACAAATAGCTTATGATATCACTTACAGGTAGAATCTAAAGTGGATACACATGAACAAACTTCCCAAACAGAAACAGACGCACAGACTTAGAAAACAAACTCTGAGTCCCCAAAGGAAAAGAAGGGGCTGGGGGAGGGGTGACAGCAGGGATAAGGATAATGCAGGATGTTGGGAGTAAACTGCACACACTTTTAAACACATAAATAGAAATAGGTCATACTGAATAAACACGTACAGGACAGAACAAGGAGTTCTATGTTCTATAATAACTCCAACAATCTGTCATAAGCTCCATGGGAAGGGAATCTCAAAAAGGACAGATACATGTTTGTGTAGGACTGAATCAATTTGCTGTACACTTCAAACAACAACATTGTAAATCAGCTCTGTCCCAACAGAAAATAAAAATAACGTGAAAAGATAAGACCGAAAACAAATGGCTACTTTTTCCCCTTGGGTTCGGTGGCCTGGGCAGGAGTCACCTTCTGGACCCTGAGCAGGGTTGGCTCCCAAGGCTGGACTTCAGGTTGGGTGATGTGCCAGCAAATGAGCGCCTCCTTGGCTCCGGAGTCACTAGTCCCCTCTGGATGGGACCACAGGCTTCACACCCAGGCAGGCCCTCCTATAGCTACACCCAGCCTTTTGCACCCAAAAAGTGGCTGAGGCTCCGGGCTGGAGGAGCATACAGCAGTCATCCTCTGCTGGTGGTGGGTTCCCACTTCAGCCTCCTTCCTTAAAGTCGTTCCTGAGAGCTACATGGGACAGGTGCCTCAGGACAGCACTCACCTGCAGCCTGGGACATGACTGGGGGGGAAGAATAAGGGGCGAGAATCGGCGACACTCGCGGCCTTGGGTGTCTGTTGGGGCGCGTTGGCCTCTTACAGCCCAGGAACAGGCCTTTCGCTAAGGCTCAGGCGTGGGAGGTGTGGGCAAGTGCTGCCGCCTTGTGGCCATGAGCTGGAACAACGACTTTAAACAGCTGCATAAGGGCACCTTTTCCTCAGGATGCCTGCTATGCTCTAAATGCCGCCAGCACCCCCAAGAATTATCCTGAGGTAGGTAATACAGAAAGAATTCCAAGTGGGGCCGACTTTCAGTGCCAATTCAAAAGGCAAATCTGGCTCACACTTAGAAGAAAAACACAAAATCTGAAACTGAAAAGACCTCTGCCTCCCTAAGACTAACAGAAATGCAAACCATGTCACCAGCTGTCATCTGGTCACAGTCCTCAGCAGATCCGCAGACAGTGAGTGCTGGAGTCGGTGTGGGGAAAAGGGAGCCCCCTTGCGCTGCTGCTGGGGATGGAGCTGCTAACAGCCACAACGCAGAACATCATGCACCTCCCTTCAGAACCACAGACAAAGCTAACCTAAGAGCCAGCAGTCCCACTCCAGGGCCTATATTCAGGGAAAACCATCCCTCAAAAAGACACGTGCACCCCAACATTCACTGCAGCACTATTTACAGTTGCCATGGCGTAGAAGAAACACAAATTTCCATCCACAGATGAATGGACACTGAAGATGGGCTACATATGCAAGGGACTGTTACTCAGCAACAAAAAATTATGAAATCATAGCATCTGCAGTAATGTGGGTGATGTGGAGATGATGAAACTAAGTCAGAGAAAGACAAATAGCATATGATATCACTTACAGATAGAATCTAAAAGTGGACACACATGAATGAATTTATCAAACAGAACAAGACTCACAACTGAGAAAACAAATTCAGATTTACAATGGAAAATTAGCAGCTGGGGGAGGGGCGAAGGCAGTGATAAAGATAACATAGGATTTTGGGAATAAAGCAAATACACTTCTAATACATTGATTCTAACAAAGCATACCGAACATGGATGTATGGGATAGAATAAGAAACTCTACTGAACACTCTGTCTAACTCTATGACATAACTCTATGGGAAGAGATTCTGAAAATGAACATTTTCATGTATATGCTGAGTTGAATCAGATAAACACAACATTGTAAATCAACACTACTCTAGTGCGTCACTTCCGGGCACAGCGCGGTGCCACTGAGCAGACTCAGCTATGGAAGGTAAACTATTGGTGACATCCAAACAGAAGACTGCAGTGGTGTGTGGAGTCCCCACTCAGGTGGTCTGCACAGCCTTCAGCAGTCACATCCTGGTAGTGGTGACCCAGTTGGGGAAGATGGGTACCCTGGTCTCCCTGGAACCCAGCAGTGTGACTAGTGACATCGGCAAGCCTGTGCTGACCACTAAAGTCCTCCTCGGGAAGGATGAGCCTCTCGTCCATGTCTTTGCAAAGAACCTGGTGGCATTTGTGTCTCAAGAAGCTGGAAACAGAGCCATTCTCCTTGCCCTGGCCATGAAGGACAAGAACATGAAGGTGGTGAAGGCCCTGAAGGAGGTGATCCAGATGTGCCAGGTGTGGTGAGCCTGGAGCGGCCACCCCTGCCGTCCCCAGGGACGCAAGGATCTGAAGGTCCTCCTTGAGTTAGGAGGAGGAGCTCTCTGGCTGTGGCCCTTGAAGCTAGAAGCAGCACAGACTCCTCAGGCTCACCTTGGTTTGGAGGCTGACGTCCCCCATGGAGGGAGGACAGGAAACATGTCCTGAGAAGGTTGTGAGTCCTCCTCCCCAGGTCCAGACAGCTGTACCTGTGTGAGAATTGACGGAATGAGTCAAGGCCCTTAAATGTTGGGGGGAAATTTTTTTTAATTAAAAATAAATGCATATCCCCCCCCCAAAAAAACACTACTCTAAGAGAAAGTAAAATTACATGAAAGGATAAAACCAAAGACAAACGGTTACTTTATTCCCCTTGGGTTCAGTGAACAGGGCTGGAGTCACCTCCCTGGGGCCTGAGCAGATTTGGTTCCCAGGTCAGGACTTCGGTCAGTTGGGGGAGCTGGAGAGGACATGACAGCAAATAAGCCCCCCTTGGATCTGGAGGGCCTAGTTCTCCAGATGGGACCCCAAGCTTCACATCCCTGCAGACCTACACCAAGCCTTTTGCATCCAGTACATGGTGGATGCTCTGGGCTGGAAGAGTCCCGATCGATAGTCATCCTGTCTCCACCTCTCCTTTCACAATGACAAAGCAGCCAGATGTTTAAGACATTGCAATCCCACTCCAGGCCCATATCTGGACAAAAGCATCTTTCAAAAAGACATGTGCACCCCAGCCTTCACTACAGCACCATTTACAATAGCCAAGACATGGGAGCAGCCAAAATGTCCATCCACAGATGAACGGACTGAGGACATGCTGCATATAGGCAGAGGACTATCACTCAGCCATAAAACCGAGCTACCAGGAGGCCTACAGGTTTTAAACGACGCCCACCCCTGAGAAAAATCTTGCGGTAGGTAACAGAAAGGAATTCCAAATAGGACTGACTTTCAGGGCCAATTTCAAAAAGCAATTCTGACTCACACTTAGGAAAAAACATGAAACTAGGACTTGAAAAGAACCTCAGCCAACCTCATTCTTAGAGAAATGCAAAGCACTATCATAAAGACTTACTTGCTGGGCACCAGTCCTCACCAAGTCCACAAACAATAAATGCTAGAGAAACTGTGGAGAAAAGGGAACCCTCCTATCCAGCCGCTGGGGCTGGAAACTGCTAACAGCAGAACATCATGCATCTCCTTTCAGAACCAGATACAAAACTAGTGTAAGATCCTGTGATCCCACTTCAGGGCCTACATTCGGACAAAACATCCTTCACAAAGACACATGCATACCAGCATTCACTGTGGCACTATTTACAATAGACAAAGCGTGGAAGCAACCAAACGTCCCTCCAACATAAATGGATACTGAAGATGTGCTCCATGTATGCAAAGAACTATTACTCAGCTACAGAAAACATCCACCTGCAATTCAGGAGACCCTGGTTCGATTCCTGGGTCGGGAAAATCCGCTGAAGAAGGGAATGGCTACCCACTCCAGTATTCTTGGGTTTCCCTTGTGGCTCAGCTGGTAAAGAAATCACCTTCAATGAGGGAGACCTGGGCTCAGTCCTGGGTTGGAAAGATCCCCTGGAGGAGGGAAAGGCTACCCACTCCAGTATTCTGGCCTGGAGAATTCTATGGACTGTATAGTCCATGGGGTCACAAAGAGTCAGACACGACTGAGCAACTTTCACTTCCCCAAAAAAAGAATGAAATCATGTCATTTGAAGCAACATGGACAGACCTGGAGATGATCAAACTAAGTCAGAGAAAGACAAATAGTTTATGATATCACTTACAGGTGTAATCTAAATTGAATACACATGAACAAATTTACCAAACAGAAACAAACTCACAGACTTAGAAAAACAAACTCAGAGTTACCGAAGGAAAAGAAGGGGCTGGGGGAGGGGTGAAGGCAGGGATAAGGATAACGCAGAATGTTGGGAATAAACCACACACGCTTCTAAATACACAGATAGACAGAAACAAAGCATACTGAACAAGGATGTGTGGGATAGAACAAGGAGCTCTACCAACACTGTCATAAGTTCTATAGGAAGAGAATCCAGAAAAGAACAGATACACCTATGTCTAGAACTGAATCAACTTGATGTATACCTCAAACAAACACAATAGTGTAAATCAGCTCTACCCCAATAGAAAGTAAAAACTGTATGAAAGGATAAAACCGAAAACAGACGGCTACTTTATTCCCCTCCAGTTCCGTGACTGGGCAGGAGTCACTTCCCGGGAGCCTTACTAGGCTGGGTTCCCAAGGCCGAGCTTGGGCTGAGTTGGGAGAGCTGGGAAGGACGTGCCAGCAAACAACCACCGCCCCTTCGATCTGGAGTGCCTGGTGCCCTCTGGATGGCGCCACAAGCTTCACGTCCAGTGGGCCCTGCTACAGCTACACTAAGCCTTTTGCACCCAAAAGCTCTGGGCTGGAGGAGCTTTCAACAGTCCCCGTTTCCACCTCTGCTGGTGGCGGGGTTCCCACTTCCAGTCCCCTTCCTTAGAATCGCTCCTGACGGCTATGTGGGACAGCTGCCTCAGCACAGCACTTATCTGGGGGTTCGGATATGACCGGGGGGCTAGGAGTAAGGGGCAAGAAGTGATGACACTCGAGGCCGTGGGTGTGTGTTCCGGCGCTGTGCTCTCGGGTTCACCACCCAGGAAGATGCCCTTTGCTAAGGCGCTGCTTGCCTTGGTTCCCCCGATAGAGGCATGAGGAAGTGCTGCCGCCTTGTGGCCATTAACTAGAACAGCAAGTTTAAAACCAGAACTTCGGGCGTACTCCCTTCAGCAAGCCTGTGGGGCTCTAGTTGACCCCCGCCCCCGAAAAACATCCTGCAGCAGGTGACAGAAAAAGAATTCCAGATGGGCCTGGCTTTCAGAGCCAATGTCAAAACGCTAATTTGGCTCCTACTTACCAACAAACACAAAACCGGGAACTGACAAGACCCCAGCCTCCCGAATTCTTAGAGAAACGCACACCACAGCTATAACCAACTGTCCTCACCAAACCCACAGAGGATAGATTTAGGAGACAGCGTGGAGAAAAGGGAATCCTCCTGCGCTGCGGCTGGGAATGGAAACTGCTAACAGCCACAGTGCCCAACATGCAGCTCCTTTCAGAACCACAGACAAAGGGAGCCTAAGACCCTCAGTCCCACTCCAGGGCCTATATTGGGCAAAACTATCCTTCAGAAAGACACGTGCACCCAACGTGCACTGTGGCACTACTGACAATAGCCACAGAGTGGAAGGAACCAAAATGTCCATCCACAGATGAATGGATACAGAAGCTGGGTTACATATATGCCAAGGGACTGTCACTCAGTCATAAAAAATAATGAGATCATGCCATCTGCGGCGATATGGATGGACCTGGAGATGACCCAACTAAGTCAGAGAAAGACAAATACTATATGATATCACTTACAGGAGGAATCCAAAAAGGACACACATGAATGAATTTACCAAAGAGAAACAGACGCACAGACTTGGAATACAAACTCAGGAGTTACCAAAAGAAAAGACGGGGCCAGAGGAGGGGCAGGGGCAGAGATAAGGTAGGATGTTGGGAATAAACCAGACACTCTTTCAAATACACAGGCAGACAGGAACAAAGTACACTGAACAAGGACGCATGGGATAGAACAAGGGCCGCTACACAACACTATGTCACAATTCTATGGGGGGAGAATCTGAAAAAGAACAGATACATATATACACAGAACTGAACCAACTTTCTGCACACCTCAGGCAAACACAACACTGTAAATCAATACTACTGTAAGAGAAAGTTAAAAGTACACGAAAGGATTACAGGAAGACAAATAGTTACACCATTTCCCTCGGGTGACCTCGCTGGAAGCCACTGCTCAGAGGCCCGAGCAGGCTTGCTTCCCGAGACTGGACTTCAGGAGAGCTGGAGAGGATATGCCAGCTAATGACCCCCCACCTTGGATCTGGAGTGCCTGGCCCCCTCTTAATGGGACCACAAGCTTCACATCCAGGTGGGCCCTCCTACAGCTACACCATCTTTTAAATTCAAAAATGTTGGATGCTCTGGGCTGGAAGAGCTTTCAACAGTCATCCTGTCTCCTCCTCTGCTGGGGGTGGGGTTCCCACTTCCAGCTTCCCTGGAGTCCCTTCTGACAGCTGCATGGGACAGCTGCTTCAGCACAGCACTTAGGGGTTCAGATATGTATAAGGGGCAAGAAGTAATCACCTTGGGTGTTTGTTCTAGCCCTTTGCACTCTAGTTTACAACCCAGGAAAATGCCTTTTGCTAAGGTGTCCCAGGTGGCGTTAATGGTAAAGAACCCGCCTGCCAATGTAGGAGATGCCAGAGATGTGGGTTCTATCCCTGAGTCAGGAAGATTCTCTGGAGAAGGAAATGGCTACCCACTCCAGTATTCTGCCTGGGAAGCTCCATGGATAGAGGAGCCTGTTGGGCTACAGTGCATGGGGCAGCAAAGATCGGGGAGGACTGAGGCCAGCACGGGGATGGGCACATTTTAGTCCACTTTATTCAGCAGGGCTACGGGGCTCTAAATGACCCCCGCCTCGGGGGAATATGCTACAGTAGGTAATCGAAAAAGAATTCCAAACAGGCCAGACATTTGGGGCCAATTTCAAAAGGCAAATTTGGCTCACACATAAAAAAAAAAAACACCACACAAAACCTGTACCTGAAAAGACCTCTGCCTCCATAATACACACAGAAATGCAAACCACAACTAAAAAGAGCTATCATCTGCTTACCGTCCTCATCAAATCCACAAACTATAAATCTTGGAGAGGGTGTGGTGAAAAGGGAAGCCTCCAATGCTACTTCTGGGAATGGAAACTGCTAACAGCCACAATGCAGAACATCATGAAGCTCCTTTCAAATGAAGAACAAAGCTAGCATAAGATCCTGCAATCCCACTCAGGACCTATACTCAGGCAAACCATCCTTCAGAAAGACACGAGAATCCCATGATTCACTGCAGCACTATGTATGATAGATAAAGCACAGAAGCAATCAGAACTTCCCTCCAGAGATGAACAGATACTGAAGATGTGCTACATGTATGCAAAGGACTATTACTCAGCCACAAAAAAAGGAATGAATCCATGCCATTTGCAGCAATATGGATAGACCTGGAGATGATCAAACTCAGAGAAAGACAAATAGCTTATAATATCACTTACAGACGTAATCTAGAAATGGATACACGTGAAAGGATTTACCGAGCAGAAGCACTCACAGACTCAGAAAACAAACTCAGGAGTTACCAAAGGAAAAGGAGGGGCCAGGACGGTGTGAAGGCGGGGGAAGAGATAACGCAGACATGGGAATAAACCACACACTTGTAAATACACAGATCGACAGAGAGCATTCTGAACAGGGTGCGCGGGATGGAGCAAGGAACTCCACCAACACTGTCATAAGCTCTTGGGAAAGAATCCGAAGAAGAACAGATGCCTGTGCGTGTAGAACTGAAGCAACCTGCAGCACACCTACACACAGCACTGCAAGTCCGCTCTACCCCACAGAAGATAAAACTACATGAAAGGCTACAACTGAAGTCAAACCTCGGGTTCAGTGACCTCGACTGGAGTCACCTCCAAGGCTGGACTCTGGCTGGGTTGGGGGATCTGGAGAGAACGTGCCAGAAGATGAACACCCTTGGATCCTGAGTGCCCAGTCCTCTGCGGATGGGACCATGAGCTTCATATCCAGGTGGGCCCTTCTACACCCACACCAAGCCATTTGCACCCAAAAAATGTTGGATGCTCTGGGCTGGAAGAGCTTTCAACAGTCTTCCTGTCTCCATATCTGCTGGTAGCAGGGTTCCCACTTCCAGTCTCCTCCCTTGAGTCCCTCCTGACAGCTACGTGGGACAGCTGCCTCAGTACAGCACTTAGGGAGACGTTAAGATGTGTCTGGGGATGAAGAGGCAGGGGCAAGAAGTAATGACAGTCGAGGCCTTGGGTGTTGGCTCCAGCACTTTGTAATTCGTTTACAACCCAGGAACACGCCTTTGCTAAGGGTCTTTTTGCCCCGGACCCCGAGTAGAGTATCAGGAACTGCTGCCGCCCTGTGGCCGTAAACCGGAACCACAACTTTAAAACCAGGACTTATGGGCCCATTTTCTGCAGGAAGCCTGTGAGACTCTAAATGACCCCACCCTCAAGATACAGCTTGCTGGAAGTAATAGAAAAAGAATTCACAACAGGGCCGACTTTCAGGGCCAACTTCAAAAGGCAAATTTGGCTCACACTTACAAAAAGCAAAAAACATGGACCCGAAAAGAACCTCAGCCTCCCTAACTCTTCAAGAAATGCAAACCAAAACTCCAGCAAGCTATCATCTGGCACCAGTCCTCACCAAATCAACAAACAGTAAATGCTGGAGACAGTGTGGGGAA
Organism: Odocoileus virginianus; assembly: GCF_023699985.2. Classification (NCBI taxonomy): domain Eukaryota; kingdom Metazoa; phylum Chordata; class Mammalia; order Artiodactyla; family Cervidae; genus Odocoileus; species Odocoileus virginianus. The sequence continues at coordinate 57,123,454 of NC_069693.1, read as the reverse complement.
AAGGGAACCCTCCTACACTGCTGCTGGGGATGGAGATCTGACAGATGCTACGGAGAACTGTATCCAGGTTTTTTCCAAAATGAAGAACGGAGCCAGCAGAAAGTTATGAAATCCCGCTCCAGGGCCTATTCCGGCCAAAACCACCCTTCTAAAGGACACAGGCACCCAGCGTTTACACTGTGGGAACTGTTCACGATGGCACGGCATCGATGCAACCACAATGTCCATCCGCAGATGAATGGGTGCTGAAGCTGTGCTACACATATGCCGTGGACAATTACTCAGCCACAGGAAAGAATGAAAATGCCGTTTGCAGCGACATGGAAGGATCCGGGGATGATCACACTGTGTCAAGTAACTGAGACACAGAAAGATGAGTATGATATGGCTTATATGTGGAATGTAAAAAAATTGTACAAATGATCTAATTTGCAAAATAGAAACAGAGTCAGAGATGTAGAAAACAATTCGTGGTTATCCCAGGGGACATGGGGAGGGGGAGGGATAAATTACAGGATTTGGGTCAACACGTACACAATACTGTACATAACATAGGTGACTAGTAAGAACCCACTCTATAGCACAAGGAACTCTGTTCAGTATTCTGTAATATCCTGTATAAGGAAAGAATTAAAAAAGATGAATATGCACTTCCCTGGTGGTCTAGTTGTTAAGAATCCACCTGCCACTGTGGGGACGTGGGCTGGATCCCTGCGTGGGGCAGATTCCATCTGCTGCCCGAGCACCGCAACCGACCTCCCCCAGCTCCAACCGATGTAGCCTGCAGGGCCTGGCGCCCGTGCTCTGAATCCAGAGGAGCCGCCACAGTGAGAACCCTGCCCAGGGCAGCTAGAGGGTGGCCCCTGCTCGCCAGGACTGTGGGAAGACCACTGAAGTCAAAAAGTAAGTAAACAAATAATAACATTTTTAAAAAGAATGAGTAAATGTGCATTTATAACTGATTTGCTTTCTTGGACACCTGAAACTAACACATTGTAAATCAACTATACTCCAATAAAAATTAAAAGTAAAAAAAAAAGTAAAATTTTAAAGAAGAAAAGAAAATATACATGTATCCTAATATTCACTGCAGCACTGTTTATAAATAGCCAGGATATGGAAGCAGTCTAAATACCCATCAACAGAGGAATGAAGAAGATATTGTACATAAACACAGTGAAATATTACTTAGCCCTAAATAATGAAATAACACCATGTGCAGCAACATTGAAGGGCCTGGAGATTATCATACTTTGTAACATATTTCAAAGAAAGACGAAATCCTATGCGGAATCTAATTTAAACAATGATACAAATGAACAGATTTACAAAACAGAAACAGACTTACAGGTGTGGAAAATACATGGTTATCAAAGGGGACAGACATAAAGCAATTATCCTCCAATTAAAAATAAATTTTAAGAAAGAGAGCCAGCAAGGACCTGCGGTATAGCACAGAGAACTCTCAACATTCTGTGATGACTTATACAAGAAAATAACCTGAAAAAGACTGAGTCGGTGTGCATGTGTAACAGCCACTTTCTGTATACCTGACATAGGATGTTGTAAGTTAACTATACACAAATAGAATTAAAAAAAAAAGATTCTGTGCAGGAGGAAGGAGAGAGGGGAGCTGACTGGCTGTTGCCCATCTGCAGGTCAGGCTCTGAGCTATTCTCACAGCTGCCAAAAAATGTCAACTGGCCATTATCTCTGAAGACCCTGAAACCCACAACCTTCTTGAATATCCACCCCAGCTACAAGCTTGTTCCCTCCAAGATCCCACAGATCCCACGCCCCCGTGGCCTTCCCCGAACAGGGCAGAACCAAGAAGCTCACCTCAGGAGGCCTCCCTGCACTGAGGGAAAGGCTGATGGGTGTCAAGGCCTCCCATGGAGGAGAGAAGGGAAGCGCCCAGGGCTCCGGCGTTCATTCCAGGGCCTCCCCTTCACGTGGACATTCCCTGCCTGGGGCCGGCCCATCCTTCCATGGGGGGGTCCCTGGGAAAGCTCACACTGAAGGGACACACTCCTGAGGCCCATCTCCTGCTGTGCAAATTTGGCCTGAGCCAATGGCAAGAGTGCTGCACACCCAGTTCCCTTGGGTACATGGGAGCGGGGGTTTCCTCACACCAATGAACAGTTCTCAGGCCCCAGAGGCACTGGCTGCATGTCCTAAGATTCACCTCAGTTCTGACACTGTCTACCTAGGGATTACATTCGATTCCACAGTTCAGGGTTCAGTCCTTCAAGACTGCCCCCCACCCCATTTCAGAGGCCAGTCTTCAGTCCCGGATGTCATCTGCACTTCTAACTGACCATCTGTAAATCAGAGGTTCCCATGACCCCCTCCCTTGAGCGCAATTAATTTGCTAGAGGGGCTTGCAGAACTCAGAAAATTTGTTTACTCACTAGACCACCAGTTTATTATAAAAGCATATAACTCAGGAATAGCCAGAATGGACCACAAATTATGGGCAGGAGCACAGAACTTCCATGTCCCTTTGAGGGTCATCACTCTCCCCAAATCTCTACCTGTTCACCAAGCTGGAAGCTCTCTGAATCCAGCCCTCTGGGGTTTTTATGGAGGTTTCTTTACACAGACACAGTTGATTAAATCATGGGCCACTGGTGACAACTCCAACTCCAGCCCCCCTCCTCCCACTGAGGGTGGTGCTGAAAGCTCCAACCCTCTAACCACAGGCTGTCTCCACTGGCAACCAGCCCCCAAATATAGGTGAGTTCTGAAAGTCACCCCATTAAGAAAAGACACCTTTATGGCTCTCATTACATCAGAAATTCCAAGTCTTAGGAGGTTCTTGAATTGAAAGAATCAATATGGTCAAAATGACTATATTACCCAAGGCAATCTACAGATTCAATGCAGTCTCTACCAAATTACCAATGGCATTTTTCACAGAACTAGAACAAAAAGTTTTAAATTTGTATGGAGACACAAAAGACCTCGAATAGCCAAAACAATCTTGAGAAAGAAAAACAGAATTGCAGGAATCAGGCTCCCTGATTTCAGACTATACTACAAAGCTAGAGTCAGCAAATGGAATATTACTCAGTCATAAAAAAGAATGAAGTAGGGATTTATCTGGTGGTCCAGTGGTCAAGATTCTCCACTTTCACTGCCGAGGGCCCAGGTTCTATCCCCAGTTGGGGACCTAAGATCCCAGGAGCTGTGTGGCATGGCCTAAAAAGATAAAAAGAATGAAGTAATGCCATTTGCAGACAGACTTAGTATGATTATAGTAGGTGAAGTAAGCCAAACAGAGAAAGATAAATAGCATATGATATCACTTACACCTGGAATCTTTAAAAAAAAAAGATACAAATGAACTTATTTTCAAAACAGAGACACAGAAAACAATCTTACCGTTACCAAAGAAGAAAGCTGGTGGGTTAGGAGGAGGAATAATTTAGGGGTTGGGACTAACATATACACACTGTGTGTGTGCCAAGTCACTTCAGTCATGTCTGACTCTTTGCAACCCCATTGAGTGCAGAACCCCATGGAGTGTAGGACAGGCTCCTCTGTCCATGGGCTTCTCCAGGTGAGAACAGACTACTATACATAAAATACAGTGCTTGCTTCAGCAGCACGTATACAAAAAATGGAATAATTCAGAGAAGATTAGCATGACCCCTGCACAAGGAAGACCTGCAAATTCACAAAGCACTCTGTATTTTTGTCCTGAAAACATAATGAAAAGGAAGGTTCACCAAACAAGCTTTATATGTTGGTCACCTATGCGACTGTCACCACTTTGAAAAATCCACAGTTACTGTGGATGAGAACTGCTGATTGCTGAATCAAGTTACAGAATCCCCAAACTAATTAAAATAAAACAGATACCCAACAAGGACCTACTGACAGCACAAGGAACTATACTCAACACTCAGTAATAACCAAAACGGAAAGAAGCTGAAGAAGGATAAATACACACACACACACACACACACACACATATATAAAATTGCTGTGCTGCTGTACACCCAAAACTAATATGACATTGTAAATCAATTACAGTTCAATTAAAAAAATAGCAAAAAAAAAAAAGTCTTAGGAGCTCTCTACAGAAATGGGGATGAAGATCAAACATATATTTCCTATTGTAAATCACAGTATCACAATTGTCAACCAAGAAATAGTGCAGGAAGCTGCAACAAGAAGAGAACTTATTGGGAGTTCTAAGAATCCCAATTCAAAAGATACATGTTCAAGAAAAACCAAGAGAGTGTTCACAGGAAGACAGTTGGCACTTACAGATGCAAAAAGTCATGAGGTTAAAAGCTGCCTGGCAAGAACTGAGATCAACTCGAACTCAAGCTGGAAAATGTTTGTCCTTGAGGAATCGCAAATTTTTTTTAGGGTCAGGAGATAAGTAGAAAGGCTATGGTGAGTAATTTTAGGGTAAGGGTCTGGTAAGTATCTTGAGTTTCTGGCAGATGTTTTGAATGACTCCATTATGACAGTGAGGGGTCAGAAGGTCTGAGTCTACCCAGGCTGAGATGTGCGTAAGCCACGCTCCTAAAGGGCCTCCAGGCTCTCTTAGCAATGGCAATTCCGTTTCGCTTTTCCTTTCACCCAGTCTACACTTTGGTGTTCAAACATGGATCCTTTATGGCAAAACGATCTTAAAAGTGGCAAGATACTGGCATACTGCTAGAATCCCATTTAGTCATTAAGAACCATCCAGTCCACAGCATTCCATATGAAAATGTCTACCACAGTGAGGTTGAAACTGAGGGCAGTCAAGAGTTAGATCCCTGAGACTCTAATTTGCTTAATACATAATGTCCCATAACCAAGCTTGCCTTAAATGTTCCTGCAAATTGCGTACTCTTCAAGATTTGCGTAGCTGAGACACAAAAAGTAGTGAGACTCCTTTTATCACCCTCTACTGGTAGTATCTGTGACATAAGGGTTGTTATGGTAACAGGTACTGAAGTTGTTTTTCAGGAACATGGAGCTAGTCTTGCCAAGTTCAAACTGGTTGGGACCATCGACCCTCCATCTGCGCCTGCATGGGTGTCCAGTGCATGACTTTTTGATGTCAGGGCCAAAATCTCCACCCTTGGATAATGCTGACACCACCACGTTCTGAATGTGCAGCTCACAAAGCAGCATGTGACTCAGATATGGCTGTACAGAGCAGCCATTACCTCACCTTTTTCCTGCCTCCAATTAGCCAGAAAGTCAGCTGACAGCCTTCTGGGAGTTCCTTTGTACATAACTTGCTGCTTTTAAGACTATCTTTACATGGCTGATTCATGTCAATATATGGCAAAAACCACTGCAATACTGTAAAGTAATTAGCCTCCAATAAAAATAAGTGAAAAAAAAAAGACTATCTTTAATTTTTGCCCCCACTGTTTGCAAGCAGAGAGTCTTCTTAGGGAGGTTTTTTTTTAAATTTTTTTTTGACGTGTTATTGCTTTACGAGCTTTCCAGGTGGCTCAGTGGTGAAGAATCTGCCTGCCAATGAAGGAGACACAGGTGTGATCCCGGGGTCAGGATGTTCCCCTGGAGAAGAAAATGGCAACCCACTCCAGTATTCTTGCCTGGGAAATCCCATGCGCCCGAGAAGCCTGGTGGGCTACAGTCCCTGGGGTCACAAAAAGTCGGACACAACTTAGTGACTAAACAACATAACTGCTTTACAGAGTAGTGTGAGCTGCTGTGGTACGACGAAGGGACTCAGGTGTGTGTGTGTGTGTGTCCCTCCCGCGTGGACCTCCCTCCCGCCCCGCCCCTCTAGGTCATCACAGAGCTGCGCGCTGAGCTTCCCAGTCATTATCTCGTCCACACATGGTAACTATCTAGTCACACATGCATTTCAGCGCGACACTTGATTCTCCTTGGGTGGATACTCTTTGGGACTCTGGGTTTCTTGGACCTGGAGGCCTGTTTCCTTTCCTAGGTTAGGGAAGTTTTCAGCAACTTTGTGGATATTGTGTTGTTCTGTTTTACAAATTGAAGGTTCATGGCAACCTGGCATCAAGCAAGTGTACTGAAGCCATTATTTTCCAACAGCATTTGCTCACCTTGTGGTCTGTGTCACATTGCAGAAATTCTCACAATATTTCAAACTTTTTCAGTTATTAGTTGATATGGTGACCAGTGATCTGTGATGTTACTATTGCAAAAAGATTACAATTTGCTGAAGGCTCAGATGATATTCAGCATTTTTTAGCAATAAAGGTTTTTAAGGAAGGCATATACATTGTATTTTTTAGACATAATGCTACTGCCCATTTATGTATAGTGCAAACATAACTTTTAAAAATATATTTAATTGAAGTACAGTTAATTTACAATGTGTTAGTTTCAGGTAGAAAAACTTAAAAAAAATTTTTTAATGGCTCTTTATTCATAAATTTGATGCAAGCTTACAAATTTACTGTAGACTGCTAAATAAATTTGCAGTGAAAAATAAAGTAAAAAAAAAAAAAAAAAAAGCATGTCCAACATGCAGCTGTCAATCTGCTGGCCATGAGGACATTGAACAATTCAATAATGTATTCAAGATTCATCCTTAGGTTTAAGGAAATTTAATTGCTTTAAAGAACTCTGCTTTGTCACCTGTTATCTGAGCAACTGACAATCAGAACTTTATACAAATAAAACATTGCTTTTATTTGTACTAGGAAGCCCGAACATTTGTGTGACTCACCTTAATGCACTGTTTGCTTTATTTTGATGGCCTGGGCCTGTACTATCTCCGAAGTCTGCATGTACTCTGTACACAAGTTCTTGTAAGGCCCTGGGTTAGAGACGCCTCCCTGCAGAAGCCCCTCTGGTGAGAGGGAAAGGGTATCTTCTGGGAGGGGTACAGCTGACGTACACCCGACATCTGGGGAGGCCTTTCCAAAGTACTGGACGGCGAGGCATCCCGTACTCAGTCTGTGACCCGAGCTGCTTGAGCACGTGAGGGTGGGGGGTGAGGCAGCTGCCTCCTCCTCCTCCAGACCCCCGGCTGTCGCTAAGGGCCTGGGGGTTCGATCCATAGCTAAGGCACAATTTTCTCACAAAAGGCAAGCCCGGGCAGGGCACGCTGATATCGAGGAATTAGCAGAGACCCCAGCTGGCTCAGTGTTACCCCCGTTTCCACACGTGCTAACGGCTCCACGCCGGAAATCCTCCCCCCTGACACCCAGACTGGCCAGGCCCTCCACGCCCCTCTGGCTGGGACCCTTCCCCACCCGCTTGAGAAGTGGGCCCACAGGACCTGGGCGCATCGAGAACTCACACTTCAACAACTTGGGTTCAAGGGAGGGGAACCCTGCCTGCTCGTGATTACCATAGAGGACGGCATCTTCTACGCCCAAAGCAGAGGCCGTCCAGCTGCATCCGCGGAGACCCAGCGCCCCTGCGGGCGGCTGACTCCCTGGGCCGCTGGCTGCTCTGCAGTCAGAGCCATCACCTTCTGACCCCGGGCCGCTCCGCACCACCCCGGCCTGGGGCTCCCCCTCAAACAGGTCGTCTCTCCCCTGACTGCGTGTCTCGTGCCCGCTGCATCGCCAGCCGTTACTGGCCCTAACCTGGGCACTCACTTTTCATCAGGACAGCCTCACTTTCTTTTTGGCTGTGCCGCTCAGCTTGCAGGGTTAGAGCCCCCCCCAGGGACTGAACCTGGGCCCCGGGCAGTGAGCAGGCAGAGTCCCAACCACTGGACAGCCAGGAAGTCAGCAGAAGACCCTTCTGAAAGAGGCTCCCCTTAGGTCGCTGTTAAGCAAGTGATCCCTGAAATGGACTAAGACAGGACCCTATTTTGCTTGATTCTCCCTCTGGGGCCTGCACACCCCGCAGACCCCCCATCTCCCCACCAGTTCCACTTCCAGTCTTCTCTGGCAATCTGCAAGCTTTACCCCTCCACGACAGGGTCCTTTCTCTTCTGTCCTCTGACTCCACTTCCCCTTCCATTCTGTATTTTCCATCTTCTCATTATCGGCTTGGAGAAGGCAATGGCACCCCACTCCAGTACTCTTGCCTGGAAAATCCCATGGACGGAGGAGCCTGGTGGACTGCAGTCCACGGGGTCACAAAGAGTCTGACACAACTGAGCGACTTCACTTTCACTTTCCACTTTTATGCATTGGAGAAGGAAATGGCAACCCACTCCAGTGTTCTTGCCTGGAGAATCCCAGGGACGGGGGAGCCTGGTGGGCTGCCGTCTATGGGGTTGCACAGAGTCAGACACGACTGAAGCGACTTAGCAGCAGCAGCAGCTTTGCACTGGTGACCTGATCGAGGGCAGATGGCCCGTGACCGTTCATGGCTGTGTGGCTCCCAGGCAGATGCTCAGTAAGCGCAAGTGTGAGATCATTTCTTCTAAAACCCTGACAGGAGCGTCCCTGGTGGTCTGGTGGATGAGACTCCCCTTCCAATGCAGGGGGGTGGGTTCATCCCTGGAGGGGGAGTTAACATCCCACATGATGCCTTGTGACCAAAAAAACCCACAAAAACAGAAGCAATGTTGTAAGAAACTCGATCAAGACTTTAAAAATTGTCCACATCAAAAAAAGTTTAAAAGTAAGCTTTTTGTGTGTGTGTGCTCAGTCATGTGGTCAGGAAGCAACAGCTAGAACTGGACATGAAACAACAGACTGGTTCCAAATAGGTAAAGGAGTACGTCAAGGCTGTCTATTGTCACCCTGCTTATTTAACTTATATGCAGAGTACATCATGAGAAACGCTGGGCTGGAGGAAGCACAGGCTGGAATCAAGATTGCCAGGAGAAATATCAATAACCTCAGATATGCAGATGACACCACCCTTATGGCAGAAAGTGAAGAAGAACTAAAGAGCCTCTTGATGAAAGTGAAAAAGGAGAGTGAAAAAGTTGGCTTAAAGCTCAATATTCAGAAAACTAAGATCATGGCATCCAGTCCCATCACTTCATGGCAAATAGATGGGGAAACAGTGGAAACAGTGGTAGACTTTATTTTGGGGGGCTCCAAAATCACTGTAGATGGTGACTGCAGTCATGAAATTAAAAGACGCTTACTCCTTGGAAGGAAAGTTGTGACCAATCTAGACAGCATATTAAAAAGCAGAGACATTACTTTGACAACAAAGGTCTGTCTAGTCAAGGCTATGGTTTTTCCAGTGGTCATGTATGGATGTGAGAGTTGGACTATAAAGAAAGCTGAGCATTGAAGAATTGATGCTTTTGAACTGTGGTTTTGGAGAAGACTCTTGAGAGTCCCTTGGACTGCAAGGAGATCCAGCCAGTCCATCCTGAAAGAGATCAGTCCTGGGTGTTCATTGGAAGGACTGATGCTGAAGCTGAAACTCCAATACTTTGGCCACCTGATGCAAAGAGCTGACTCATTTGAAAAGACCCTGATGCTGGGAAAGATTGAGGGCAGGAGGAGAAGGGGACGACAGGATGAGATGGTTGGATGGCATCACCGACTCAATGGACATGGGTTTGGGTAGACTCTGGGAGTTGGTGATGGACAGGGAGGCCTGGCGTGCTGGGGTTCATGGGGTCACAAAGAGTGGGACATGATTGAGCGACTGAACTGAACTGAACTGAGTCATGTCTGACTCTGATCCCACGGACTCCTCTCTGCATGGGATTCTCCAGGCAAGAACACTGGAGTGGGTTGCCATGCCCTTCTCCAAGGGATCTTCCCGACCCAGGGATCGAACCCATGTCTCCAGCATCTCCTGCATTGGCAGGCAGGTTCTTTACCACTGTGCCAAAACTATTTAATAAAAAAAATACAAAAAATAAAACCCCGACAACAGAGGGGCCACCTTCAGGCCGGCTGCTCTCCCTGTTTACAGAGGTCACAAGGGTGCCAAATGAAACCAGACCCTCTCCTAACTCACAGGAAGTAAAAATCATTGCCTGGACACCAATCCCTGGCACAGTCTGAGTGTCTGAAAGAGGGAAGGAAACTCTCTGCTTGGTAGAGATGAGAATACGGTGAGAAAGCCACAAACTATGGTTGGATCCCACAAGAGCCGCAGTAACCCACAATCCACAGCTTTCTCCCCGGGAATTGGCACGCTCAATATACAGTCAGCTCAGCCATGACCCCAGCTAAGCTCATCAAGCATCAGTGCTCGACGTGGCTATGACTAAATGACTTTGCACAGCCAGGATGACAGTTATACTCTTGGGCCAACCATCATGCAGATCCAGTACTGGAACATACCACTCCCACCTGTGATGGCGCCGCAGGGTGGAGGAGTGGGGAAGGTTGGGGAGCCCTATCGGAAGGGCTCAGGGCTCTAGATCACCCAGCCCTGAGCAAGGGATGGACTCCCTTTCCAGGCAACTGGGCCTCTGGAAGCAGCGTCTAATGATACTCACCCCCAGATTCCTATACGTGGAACCCTGCCACCAGCTGGCCCTGTGGTTGCCTGCACATAAAACTCATCTGGTTCCAGGGACTGTGCTCCCATAATCTGTCCTGCACCTCAAGGGATAGTCCCAGGAAGCAGCATCCATAAGGTCCTCCCTGGCCTGCAAATAGAGGTGCACCCAGGATCTTCACGTGCTTTCGATGCTGATGAAATGTACTCAGGGGATGAAGGGCAGCCGCCCGGCCCATAGCTGAACGTGCCCCTGAAGACCCCAGGGGGCTCCTCACAATTGGTCCCCTAGGAGCAGCAGCAGATGCGCAGCTCCGTCCTCGGGGAAGCCCCCAGGTTACATCAGGGTAGCCTGCATCCCGCTCACGACCAATACGCCCACCAACAGTGACATGGGAGAGTCGCCCACCATGACTCTGCACAGCACCTCGCCTCTGAGTAAAAAGGACTCGTTGCTGGAAAGGACACCATCTCAGACCACATGGCCAGCACCCAGGCTGTTTGCCTTTGGAGGTGCCTTGGCCTCCTTCACCAGAGATGGCCCCCCCGGGACACACCACCCCTTCGGAGACCTCAATACTTGCTCAGATGCTGAAATATTGCTCAGTGTTACCCAAATATATGAACAAATTTCCAGGGCCCCCGAGTTCACGGACCTGTTTTCATGGCTGGATGTTTTAAGTCTGGGACAACAGCTATGGAGTGCATTTCAGACTGTATATTATTATTGGATTTGCACATTTTGGATTTAGAGGTGTATTTTATTGGTCACAACTTGCTCTACCCCTGAGTTTTAACTTAGGTAGCCTGCTACCCAGGCTGCTAATGTCTTTATCATTGACTCCAATGCCTCAGCATCACAGGGTGGATTGTAGTGTAAGTGCCAGACAGGGGTTTTGTGTGTGTGTGTGTGTGTGTGTGTGTGTGTGTGTGTGTGTGTGTGTGTGTGTGTTTGACTGAACTTATTTCATCTTTACTATGAATTCTGAATAAAAATGCAGAGTGACAGTTAAAGTGCTAGTTGCTCAGTCGTGTCCGACTCTTTGCGACCCATGGACTGTAACAGCCCACCAGGCTTGTCTGTCCATGGAATTCTCCAGGCAAAAATACAAGAGTGGGTAGCCATTCTCTTCTCCAGGGTATTTTCCTGACCCAGGGCCTGAACCCTGGTCTCCTGCATTGCAGGCAGATTTTTTACCATCTGAGCTGTGCAGAACATAATCTGAATTAATATGTAGAGAAATGAAATTTTGGCAAAACAAAACTACTGTTTAGGGAAATTAAACTGTATACTAGTATTTTCTGTATATACTTAGCAGTAAATATATTACAGGTAACATTCCAAGACATCAGTTCCATGGTTAAAAAATTGTTTTAAATATGGTTCCATGGTTCAATAAAATTTTAAAAAATACCATGCATACTGAAATAATGATAGAAGTGGAAATTTAAGTTTTCATATTAATAAGGAAGCCCAGTTTGCTAAAGCAGCATTAATATCATTCACGTAAGATTTTAACTTGTTGTATGTTTTTGTAGTAAATGTAAATGTTCTTGAAGAGCTGATTCACTGGAAAAGACCCTGATGCTGGGAAAGATTGAGGGCAAGCAGGGGATGACAGAGGATGAGACGGTTGGATGGCACCACTGACTCAATGGACATGAGTCTGAGCAAGCTGCAGGAGATAGTGAAGGACAGGAAACATGGCGTGCTGCAATTCATGGGGTTGCAGAGAGCTGGACACGACTTGGCGACTGAACAACAACAACAAATGTCCTTGATAATAAAAAACAAAAAGTGTTATTTACTTAGGACAAAAATAATAACGGAAAGAAGGAAGGACCAAAATATTTTTATATGGTTATTCAGAGACAGAATTTTCGTGAATTTAAGAGGAATGAAGATATTCAAATAGTAATAGAAAATCATTAGACTTATCTGAATGTTCAGATGCTTATGTAAGTTTTCAATCCATCTGGTTTTATAAAACCAAAACTTTGAACACAAAGCAGAAAAGTTCACATTACCTTTTTATATGTTCCTAAGTATCAAACTGAATCCATTTATTATGAATTTAAAGAACACAGACTTTAAAACTAAAATACAGAAGTACCTGATTCTTTTCAATTCCACAAATACTAGCACCCCAAAGTAGCATGTAATCAAACCTCTATGCTGCTTAGTGAATTCTCTCCAATGTCTAGAATAAACTTTGTGTTTTTAAATTTTAATGCAAGTATCTGACAAACCTTGGATCGCCGAGACATCCACTTCATAGACAACTGAGTCAAACACACTGCCAGTCACATGACTGGATAGAGAGCCAGCCCCCCACACGTGACGCTGTAGCTGCTGGCCTGAAGACCCCACTCGGGAAACTCTCGCTGGTGGTTAAGAACACTGCTTTGCCACGTGGAGAAAGGACTCCTGCCTCCTAAAGCCCACAGTCTAGCTAGAGAAGGTCCAGTAAACAGGCGACTCCAACGAGCATCATTAGCTTCGAGCTGGGGGGCTGGGCACCGCGTGCAAGCTCGGAGGAGGGAGCGCCCAACTCTGGCTGAGGCAAAGGAGGCCTGGTCAATCAGAGGAGCTGCACAGTGGGAGCTGCTGGCCACCCGTCCTGGACTTCTTTCAGTCCCACAGACTGAGCCAGGGTTTCCAGGAGCCCGTAACCATCCCCGTGACCCTGCGGACCAGGACCCGGCGGCCCCTCCCGTCTCGCTGCCGTCACCGTGGGCTCTGCACGCCCTGGCAGTTACTGTGGCAGCGTCTCCCCCAGCCGGCCTACGGGGGAGCCGGAGAACTCCTTGCCCGGGCTGGGGCCCCTCCAACAGCACATGCGCTCCTGGCCTCCCGCGGAACAGGCAGACTCCGGGCCTGCGTCACGCAGCACGGCCTCCCCAGCCAGTCCTTCTGCCAGCCTCACCGCCCTTCTCCCGCCGTCTGACACGGTCACTCTGGCGTCGGGGTCGCGTGCTGGTTTCCGGCTTCTAGGAGCCATCCAGGAAGCATGTCGGCACCACCCCCAGGGGACCCGCTGGGGTGTTCAATCCCACACCCTGGGAGAAGTCTCCCTCGCCAGTCAGCTCTCCCGGATCCGATTTCACGGCCTGACCCTGCGTGACCCTGGCTCACCTGGCTTTGGCGGCAACAGGCCTGCCGCTGCCTCGGACATGGCTTCTTTCCTCTCTTATCGGACCTGCACTGCTCGGTGGACGGACTGCAGGCGGGCGGAGGCTGCGGGAGCCTGGGGTCCTGCCGGGCCTGACCCCGGGGAGCAGACCTGCCTGGGTCGCGTGTTCAACCTTGGAGCTCAGCGGCGCTGGCTTTACCCTGGACCCCGTCCTTGGCTTTCTCACCAGGTGACCGGGCGGTGAGGCTGGGGGGCAGCTCTTTCTGTGTTTCAGGGGGGCTCTGTGGCCTTCAGCCCTGGCTTTTTAGTTGCCAGTGAATCACTCTCAGCTTCTCCTTTCCTTTTTCCCTGAAGCTGAATCATGCTTAGCAACGGCCACGCCGTCTCACCAGCCTTGGAGTTGCTCCCTTCCTCTCCGTTTCTCAAACTCTTAACACATGGACCCCACTAGTGAATCCTCCCCCAGCAGACTACCATCCCCCCCATTGCAGTGGGCGTTTTAACAACAGCTTCATCATTACCTTGTGCCACGGGCGGTGCTCCACGGCCAAGGGTGAAGGGTTCTCAAGCCAGCCAGCAGAGAGCAGCAGCTCCAACACCCTCCTGGGGTCCGCTCCCTGGGCTCCACCCTCTCCCCGGAGCAGCAGGCACAGTTCGAGCTTCCAGGGAGCAGAGGCTGAGACAGAGGTTGGCACCAGGAAATGCATCAGGGAAGGCTTCTGGGATCAAAACCTGGAAAGGGAAGGGATGGCGCTTTAAAACAGAGCTGACCAATCGGCGATGGGGACGGCCTCGGAAGGCAGCATGCCCTTGGTCAGGGTTCCCTGCAGCTGAGGGAGCTGCGAGCACTCACCACTGAGGGCTATGTGCTGGCAACACTCCCCGCAGCTGGGGTGTCCATCAGCCCTGCAGCAGGGTCTGGGCAGATCATGCCCGCGGTCATTAGCTGTGGGCACAGATGCTGCATGATGGATGACTGTGAATGGTGTGACCCTCCACAGGTCAATGACGACCACTCCCTTCTGATCTGTCCGGACATTTCAGTTAAGCAGGAAGGCCGGTCATCTGTAGACAGAAAAGGATGGCAGCATGCACTCTGTCTGACACAGATAGGAATCCTGAACGGGCTAAGTGAAGTTAAGTCAAAAAGAGAAATACCCTATGATACCACTTATATGTGGAGTCTGAAACATGACGTAGGACTTCCTTAGTGGTCCAGCAGTTAAGACTTCATGTTTCCATTGCAGGGACACGGGTTCAATCCCTGAGGGGAAGATCCCGCGCACCACTCAGCACAGGCCAAAAATAAATTAATCACATTAAATATGACATAAATGAACGTATCTACGAAACAGAAGTAGAATCAGGGGCACAGACATTAGACTGGCGGTTGCCAAGGGGCAGGGGGCGGGAGAGGGATGGGCTGGGGGTTTGGGGTTAGCAGATGCAGATTATTATACAGAATGGATAAAAAACAAAGTCCCTGTGTGTAGCACAGGGAGCTCTATTCAATATCCTTTGATAAACCATGATGGGAAAGAATATGAAAAAGTATATATGCATAACTGAATCACTTTGTACAGCAGTAACTTAACACATCATTGTAAATCAGCTATATGTCAATTAAAAATTAAAATTAAATAAATAGTAAAAAAAAAAAAAAGAATACTGTATGAGGCAGTCTTAGCAGGGCCCATAAGCAGACCCTTCCCTACAGTGGGTCTCTTTACAAACTGGGACAGACTCTCAATAATGGAACTTTTTATTTATCTATACTTCTCAGTTTAACACCTAATTGGAAACTACTTGGATATGCTAGTTTTTAAAATGCAATTTTTTATGACATTTAAATATGGAGCAAATATTCCTTTTGAAAATTTAGCATCCTAATAGAGATGTGCTGTTAAGTGCAAATTACACACAGGAATTCAAACAATTAATATGAGAAAAAGAATGTAGAATATAACATTAGTAATTTTAAAATACATTGAAATGATATTATTTGGATATATTCAGTTAAATAAAATACATAAGTAAAATTAATTCACATATTTCTTTTGATGTTTTTAGAAAGGCTATAATAACATCATCTAAAATCGTCCATTTGGCTCACATTACATTTCTAAGTCAGGTTTCCCAGGTGGCGCTAGTGGTAAAGAACCTGCCTGCCAATGCAGGAGACACAGGAGACTTGGATTCGATCCTTCGGTAGGGAAGATGCCCTGGAGGAGGACATGGCAACCCACTCCAGTATTCTTGCCTGGGAAACCCCATGGGCAGAGGACCCTCATGGGCTGCAGTCCATGGGGTTGCAAAGAGTCAGACAGGACTGACCGAGCCCGCATGCACGCACGCACGTTTCTTGAGTCAGGCAGCAGCCAGTCACAGCCCCACAGTTTTCACGTGGGCCACGAGGTGGCAATTCTATCCTGGCATTCAGGTTTTCAGACTCCAGGAGATGGGTTGGCGGGGTGGTGGGCAGAGGTGAAGGCAGGTCTGGCTACTAAGTGAAGAAGGAACTTAACTGGTCTTGTGCTTGTTACTCCATTTTAATTCGAATCACATCCCACATCCATCTGTATGTAAATGGTTCTGATGTAGACATAAAATGCTTGTACTTTGCTCTCCTGAGTTTGAGCAGTCTCCCCACCTCAAACCCTCAGTGTTCCTTAAGACACTGGGCTTTAAGGAGCGTGTTAAATAATTTACTTCACGCCCTCTCCTCTGCCCAGCCCTCCTCTCTCATGTGTCTTTTCCACCCTTTCACATGTTCATCCTCCAAATCAGGTTTAACTGTTTGGGCTTGTCCTCTGTTTCGTTACTAATTAAATTGTGTGTGTCACCTTAATTTCAACATACTATGACCCACTATCAGAACAATTAAAATTTCACTGGGAGGAGAAAGATATTAGGAAGGATACTGACAGGGAAATGCGGCAGGGAGACCAATGGCATTCCCTCCCAGATGCCCCGTTAGCCTGGACTACTGGCTGCCTCCTCCGAGACCAGATCAGCAGGAACTCTATAGGGAAACATCGAAATATGAGACCTGGGAGAGGACAATGTGAACCGGGGCGGCGGCTGTGTGTGTGTGACCGATGTGTGCTGGTACCGATGGTGGAGGCTGTAGGCCTTGCTCCAGGAGGATAAAATGGGAAACAAACTGTCGTAATTCTGTCTGCTTCTCCCTTAAACCCAGTGCTTTGGGGCCATGGATTCTGCCCCAGGCCCCTCTGTGACAGAAGGACAGGTGTCATCAGTATACATGGGTCGTGCAGAAACGTGCAGGTCAGGAACCAAGGACGCTAGAAAACCATCTCCCCAGCTTCCCAATGCCCACTCCTGTGGATGGGACAAGATTCCCGCCTTCCAGAATGCTCCATGGGTCAAGGTGGCTCCAGCAATTAGGACCTGGATCCCACCCCAGGATGGAGTCCTGAGCAGGGAGACCGGGATTCAAAGCCTCAGCTTCCTGAGAAGTGTGTATGTGTGTGGGTGCTGAGGTACTGGCAGCCTGGAAAGGGAGCAGTAACAGCCCCTTGGTGGTTGAGGGGGACCTGGCAGCGCCACGCTGCCCCGACCACACAGGGAGCCATGTGCAGACCACGCTTATGTACAGTGGATTTTATTAAGGACTTTGGGGGTGGGGATGCCAGGGGGTCCGGGCTCAGTTGGCAGCCAGGGTCTCCTGCACCCAGGGCATAAGTGCAGTGACGCGGGCGTACACGGCGGGTGTGGATGTGGAGCACGTGCTGCTGCCCCAGGACACGATGCCCGCCAGGGTCCAGGCTCCGTCCTTCTGGCAGACCAGGGGGCCGCCAGAGTCGCCCTGCAGGAGGAGACAGGACTGTTCAAGCCAGAAAGAAGGGGCCAGGTCCCGGTGTGCCTGGAGCTGGCCGAGCCCAGGGGGTGCAGATCAAGGGCACTCGGACCTGCTCAAAGGGCAGCCCCTGCTCTGCCCCCGACTGCTGGGGGGCCTGGGGCAGGGGCTGGTCCTCTCAGCCTCCCGTCACCTGTAAAACAGCCTGCAATGTCCGCTTTGTGAGCATGGTGTGAGATTAAACACCCCTGGAAGCCTCACACCACTCCTGGTCAGGGCCAGCCCGCGCCAGGACACCTCCTGGTGCTGCTCCATGCCTTCGCTGGGGCACCGGGCAGGGCCTGAGGTTAAGTAAGGCATGGCAGAGAGGAGTGGGCCTCATGGCCTGACTAGAGTGGTGGTGGGGAAGGGGCAAGCAGCCAGTGAGGGTGGGCAGGGTAGCAGGCCATACCATGCAGGAGGAGACGCCGCTGGCCCCCGCGCAGATCATCACGTCAGTGACCCTGCTGCCCCAGTACTTCTTGCAGTCCGTGTTGGACACAATGGGCAGGGTGGCCTGCTGCAGCTTGTCAGGGGTCTTGAGGGCTGAGAGGACAGAGGGCGTGGGGTCAGGGCCCAGGGAGAGGACACCAGCGCGCGCCGGAACCCTGCCCTCCCGCTGCATGGGCCTCCTGTCACGACGGTCGTGGGTGCTGAGCGCCACCTTCCCAGAGTCTGGGAGGCGGCTCCTCTCGGTTCCACGCCAGGCAGTGCGTCTGCGCTCCCAGCACAGCTGGTCAAACAAGTCCTGCCTCCGAGCCCCTGCGCCCGGCCCGCGGGGCCCTGCGTGAGGGTGGAGGCGCCGTCCCTCCTCCCCAGTCCTCCTCTGTCTGGGGGTGCTGGGGGGACCCAGAGGGAGCACCTCCCTCTTCTGCCCTTTCCTGGCCGCTTGTGTGCTCAGTCGCTCAGCCGTGTCTGACTCTTTGTGACCCCAGGAACTGAAGCCCCCCAGGCTCCCCCGTCTGTGGAATTTTCTGGCAACAACACTGGAGTGGGTTGCCATTTCCTCCTCCATTCCTAGGTGCTTGCGTCCTGTTAAAGGACAGGCAGGCTTTGGTCGGCACTCAGGCCTAAATCTGACCTGGACACTGGACTCCGGGTTCAGACCTCAGGGGTGCTTGACACAGCCACCCTCCTCAGTCTGGAAGGGAGTCTGGGCAGTCTGTCTCCATGCAGGTTAGAGGGGCGACACTTGCTGGAACTCAGGTGTTTCTTCAGAAGCTGACTGTTCATGTATGTGTTATTAAACCTTATTTTTATTCATGTTTGATTGGCTTTTAAGTGAGTGTTTTTAAATAAAGAAATGTGGAGGTTGATGACTGTATACGAATTGATGACCAAAACATCTTTAAATAACCATGCGTGTGCCACCTGGCAACTCCTGGGCTCAGGGAGCCCCACCCCAGGCCCCCAGCTGGTGGGCGGAAAGGCTCACCGTTGTACTTGGTCTTGCCCCAGCCCGTGGTGGCGCACAGCATCCCGGCGGGGAAGTCCTCTTCCGCGCTGGGCAGGCACACAGCCGACACGGTCTCTGAGAACTGCGCAGGCGTGGCCAGCTTCAGCAGGGTGATGTCGTTGCGGACGGTGAGAATGCTGAACTTGGGGTTCTTGAAAACCTGCAGGCGAGGCCCAGAAGCACAGCTGAGGCCCTGGGGTAAATCAGGGATCCGCGGGTTTCGAGGAGACCATTTCCTCTCCCGATGATCTTTTCAGGGCAAACAGACCCACAGGAGCCCAGGGTGAGAATCCTGAGACTGGCTCGAGCCACCTGGCTCCTGTCTCTCAAGGGGCTGAAGGTCTTCCCCTCGCCCCCTCCCCAGCCCCAGCCTGCAGCCCCCAGGCTGACCCCCGGCCCGCCCAGCGAGGCCTGTGCGTACCTTGCCAATCTTCAGGACCTGCGTGTTCTCCGTCTCTGAGCCCTGATCAAACTCCCCGGCCACGACCACATCGGAGGTTCTAGGGGAATCAGGCGGTGGTTAAGGACTGAGCATGCACCCTGCTCCCCTCGCCCACCCCAGGCCGAAGACGGAAGCAGAACCCCGAGCTCTGGCCCTCACGTGACCCCGCAGTGGGCGGCGGTGACCACCCAGTCCTCGCTGATGAGGGAGCCCCCGCAGAAGTGGAAGCCGGTGCTGTCCTGCAGGAAGATGCGGAGGGTCAGCGTACCCTGGACCCTGCAGCACTGACCTGGGCAGTGGCCTCCTGCCCAGCTGAGCCCCCAGTGCCTACCCCTCACGCACTGAACCCCCCTCACCTGCAGGGACACCTGCCAGGGCCAGGAGCCGGGCACGGCGTCCTCGCCGTTGACGATCCGGGCGAGGCCGCTCAGCACAGGCTGGATGGCCGGGACCCCACAGCCTGGGGAGAGTGAAGAAGTGCTGAGACCCAGAGCCGGTCTGCAGAAATCCCCGCTTCTACTTCAGATGCCTAGGCCAACTCAGAACCCACCGCCACGCTCCCCACTTCTCCTGGCACCCTGTGGGCTCAAAGATGCCCACACAGCCTACCGACCCCAGGAGCCCACCCTGGATGCAGACGGAGGGCCACCCTGCCTGAAGGAGCAGGAGACAGGCTGAGACACGGGACTGACCCGTGTGGACGCTGAGGCCCACCCCTCCTTGCTGGGAGGCCTCCCACTGGTCCCCAGATCCCTGATACCCATTTTCCTCAGGACTCTGGGGAGCAAGCAACATCACCTCACAAGTCAAAGCTCACCTGTTAGATTGGTGGGGTCCGGGGGGGTCGTGAAGTTAAAATCTGATAACCCCAGCCCCTGGGGAACCCAGAATGCTGACAGCTGATGGGAGAATGTTTTACACTGAAATCTCTATTCCCAGAGATTTCAGGAACTCTCCATTGTATAAAATTTTAATTATTTAATAAAACAAGACTTTGATTTCATGCTGTAAAAGGACACATTGAGGAAAACAGGAAACAGAGGACCTGAACTGTCACAAAACAAAGAGAAAAGTCAGGTGTACTTGATGTGTCCATGACACATGTGCTGTCTCAGGAACAGGTGAGGTCTTGGCGCCTGTATACAGGTTTTACAACTCAGTGACGGGGAGGAATGTGGGGCAGGTACAGCCCTGATGACCAGCCAGGCCACCTGGAGGTCATATGAGCCTTGCTACAGGTCCAGTCCAGTGTCTCCTGCCCGTGTGGACAGACAGCCACTCACGGAAGGAGTGGACAGACCAGCCCCTCATCCCCAAAATACATGTCATCAACACAACCCTTTTTTTTTTGAGCAGCAAGAAGATTCAATATCAACTGTGATGTATTCACCCAGCTGAGTGCTCCGCAGCAATTAAAGTAAATGAGCTGGGTCTCTGTATTAATGAGAATAAATCTAAAAGTACGCAGGTAGGGAAAGGCAGGTTGTAAACCTGATGTAGCAGATGATACAGCTCATGTTAAGTTTTTACAAATATTATACTGCGCTGGTGGATTTAAAAATGTGTGGTAAATTTGAAAAGCCCACACAGAAATAACGCACAGTGAGTTTAAAATAGGGGTCACCTTCCGAGAAGGAGAAGAGGGGACTTTAGCTCAAATGGTTCTATGTTTTATTTTTTGATTGTATTTTATTTTTTTGGTTCTATGTTTTAAAAAGAAATACCTGAATGAAGCAAATCTGGAAAAAGATAACATTTACTAAACTCCAATGAAAGGTACAAATGAGGTATTATTTTCCGTATTTCTGTATTTCCCACTATTTTCTTTTTAATAGAAAAAAAAAAACAAACAACACTTGGAAAGTGCCTAGAGGGGTATAGCCCCGGGTGGAGGCCGTGGGAGGCTCTTGTGACCACACCCTCACTCTGCCACAGAGCCCCAGCCTGAGCCACGTCGGGGCCCCAGACCTCTTGCAGCCGGACTGGCCTTTCCTGCCCCAGGCGCAGAGTGTGAGGGCTGAGGAAGCTCCCAAAGGCGCCCGCTCCTCCCTGAAGCCTCGCCTGCCCGTCGGGGTGTGAGGCCCAAGCGGCAGGGCAGGCCTCTGATCTCCCTCCCAGCCAGGCCCAGCTCGCTCCAGACAGAGCCCCTCAGCCCTCTAACGGGGCCTGGCTCGGGGCCGTCAGGCACTCAGGGGCTCTGGGACTTCCTCAGCCGCCTCCCAGACCTGGCCAGCCATGGCCCTGTGTGCTAAGTCTCTTCAGTTGTGTCCAACTCTTTGTGACCCCATGGACTGCAGCCCACCAGGCTCCTCTGTCTGTGGGATTCTCCAGGCAAGAGTGCCGGAGCGGATGGCCATGCCCTCCTCCAGGGCATCTTCCTGACCCAGGGATCAAACCGGCATCTCTTATGTTTCCTGCATCGGGAGGCAGTTTTTCCACCACCAGCGCCACCTGGGAAGCCCCGAATGCATCCTGGCACTCACCGAAGGCGGCCCCTACAAGGGCAAAACAGGAGAGGAGCCAGAGGGGGGCCATGTTGCTGCCGTCGGGGAGATACGGGGCGCCTGCCCCACGCTCCTTTTATATCCTCCGGGACCCCACAGGCTCCACCCAGCCCGAGAGCCATCTCCCTCCTGTTATCTAGGAACCTTGGGCGATAAAGGGGACCAAGCCCCCCCGGAAGCCTGAACTGGCTCTCAGCCTCAGACATCCCAGCGCCTGGGAAAAGGGCAGCTGCCCTGGCACAACGTGGCCCAGGAGTCTGCCAGGGCGTTGAGGGCAAGACCAGTGCCCAGGCTGGGAGCTCAGGTCCCGCAGGGCCTGGCTCAGGGCAGCCAGGACACAGGGCGGTGGGTTCTGCTCCCATTGCGCCGGGAGGATTCCCAGCTCCTAAGTACAGGCGGCCCCAGCACTGGGCGCAGAGAATCCCAGCTGGTCATCACTGGGGGGCCTTGGGTTCTCAGAAAAGAGTGCTTTCGATGCAAGACTCATCTAGAAGCACAGTATCACACAAAGATGCTGGGCCATCCAGAGGTCACCTCGAAACCAGCCCAGCCAAGCAGCTTCGAGCCTGTGTGAGGGCACGTGAAGGAATCACCCCCATGGGTGGCCACAGGCAGGTTGCCCAGGTTGGCAGACATGCTGTCCCGTATCTGCTGCTAACCTCAAACACACATTCTCTCCACCTGTGATAACTCACAACTTAAGAAACTTGTGATTGCATAAAGCTTGAGCTTCAGAAACAATGGGGCTTTAATTTAGCACCATCACATGATACAGTGAGGAAACAGCAAGGAAAGGATTTTAATTGTCACAGAACAATGGGAAGAGGATAAATGGAGGTAATACACCGGCGGCATGTTTGCTGTCAGTCAAAGACTTTCCAGCACCATGGACACAAGGTCCTTCTCTCCCCTGGGCCAGGGCCTGGTGTGGACCCCGGGGACAACCCACAGGAACAGAGCACAGGGCACTCCTGCCCTCGTGGGGCCAAGACCCCAGTGAGAGACATAGACATGAAACAAACAAGAAAAGAACATGGGGAGCCCGAGAAACTAAGAGAGGGTCTGGGCATCTGCTGCTCCGGACCTGGGCCAGCCCGGGCCTCACGGATAAGCCAGTCTGAGAAGGAAGATCAGCCAGCTGGGCAAACTGCATTTATTTCCAGAGCGTCCAGGGCTCTGTGGTCCCAGGGTCACGGGCATCTGGAGAGAAGCTGGTCGGGGCAAGCAGGACAGTGTTACAGGTCTGGATTTGGACTTCATCAGCTTTGAAGTTCTGTCACCAAGTTGTGAATTTAGTTTTGTTTTAGAATTCTCTGCAGGGGGATGTTCAAAATACTTAAACACTGTTGAGCAGACACTCTGACCAGTGAGAATGGTGACACGGCCCGGACAGGCCCACAGAGGCCCTGAACCCTGTCTCTGGGGGGAGGCGGAGGCAGCCAGATTGCAGAGGGCAAACAGAGTGGGGGCCAGCAGCTGTTTGATAACTGGGTCTGAAGCTTTTGGATTTTTTAAGAATTATTATTATTTTTGGCTGTGCTTGATGTTCGTTGTAGCACGTGGGCTCTTTACTGCAGGGCGCATGCTTCTCTAGTTGCCCCCACGGCATGTAGGATTTTAGTTCCCCAAACAGGGATTGAACCTGTGTCCTCTGCATTCACAGGCAGATTCTTAACCACCGGACCACCAGGGAAGACCCACTTTTGCTATTTTAACAGGCTGGGATCAGTCCAGGAAAGTCAGCCCTGGCTTTGAGCATAAGGAATAATCCATACTGAATTCCAGGCCAAGGTAATTTATGGAAATATTAACATTTCCTGTTTTGTTTTTCCTTCACTCATTCCAAGCAGGTAGCAAAGCCATTTGAGATTTCCTTGCCTCTGGGATTTTTCCAGAGTGGAAAGCAGAAGCAGCCTGAGGTCACTGGCTCCTGAGGCCTGTTGGGAAAGTAAACTCTTGGCTCAATAGAGTTCAAGAGTGATAAGGCCTTGGCAGGGGTGGGGCGGTGGGGGTGTGTTCACCACAGGGCAGGGGGCGCTTCCCTAGACCATAGAGATTTTCCAGACCATGAGGTGAGCACCCCTAGGATGAGGGTGACTGTCCTGTCACAAGGAATGACAGCCTTTGCCACTTGCCTAAAGCCATCTCCCCCTTCTTGTCCTCGAGGAGGGTTCCCCTGGAAGGTCACCCCAGCCCAGCTCTCGGGGGCGGGGGAGGACTCTGATGAACAGAAGCCAGCAGAGGCAGAGGTGAGGTGAACCCCAGCCCTTCCCTTCCTGCTCCTTGGCTCACTCCCGTGCAGAGGTGGTGCTTGGCGCCTCGGCTGCCATCCTCAGATCCAGAGAGGAAAGACCCTGACCCAGAACCACACCATTGCCCAGTGCTGAGCGAAAGCCTACACCTGCACACCTCCAGATCTCTGCCGTGTGAGAAATGCAAATCTCTGCCGTTGAGCTACTGTCAGCCAAGTGTTTTATCCTGAAAAGCATCTTCAGTGACGCAGAGTAACTGTGGGAATGCTCCTGGATGTCCTCTGTTTTCCCTGCAGACCTACTCTCCACCCTTTCCATCCTGCTGGCCTCCAGCAAGACTGTCCTTCAGGGATGAGACTGCATGACAGCGTCCCTGGTTCTCTGGCTTCCTGGTGGGGTCAAAGCCAGAGACGGGAGGAGAGAGGAGTCGAGTATTTATTCTCTGGGTGCCGCCCCCACCCCCCGAGAGGCTGCTGTGGGTTGACACAAACTACTATGTATAAAATAAGCTACAGGGGGCAATTCCCTGGCAGTCCAGTGGTTAAGACTCTGTGCTCCCATTGCAGGGAGTATGGGTTCAATCCCTGGTCAACTCCTGGACAAACCAAGGTCAAGGAACTAAGATCCTGCATGCCTCAGGGAGGGAAAAAAAAAAGCCACAAGGACACATTGTACAACATGAGGAATACAGCCAATATTTAACAATAACTACAAATATAGCTAATATTTAACAACAACTATACAACAACTATAAATATAAATAACATTAAAAATTTATGAATCCCTATATTGTACACCTATAACTTATATAATACTGTACATCAACAGTACTTCAATTAAAAAAAAACAAAGAGCTCTGAAAATGGATGGTGGCGATGGCTGCACAACAGTATGACTGTACTTTGTACCTTCTGAATTGTACACTTAAAAATGATTAAGATGGTAAATTTCATGTTATGCATATATTTTAGTACAATTTTGAAAAGTGAAAAAAAAAGTGATACCCCTTCACAGCTGTAATTTTTAAAATGGAAAATAAGTTTTGGTGAGGCTGTGTGGAAATTGGAATCTTTGTACATTACTGGTGGGAATGGTGCAGCTCCTGTGGAAAATAGTCTGGCAGAGTCCCAAAAGATTAAACAGAGAGCCACCATGTGACTCAGCAATTCCACTCCTAGGTACACAATCCTTAATCTTTGGCCCTGCATCCAGTTTAGGACTAACTGCAGAAAGCTAAGTGTGTACTCCTAATCAGTCTCAAAGGATGCCCAGATTCTAGTTGGCCCTCCTCCAGCTTTCGTGTGCCCACACCTCCTACGGGTGCATCTGAAGCTCTCCACTATAAAGCATTTCCTCTCCTCTGCTTGCCTTTGAGTCTGCCAAACGCAAGTGATGCTGCCTCACTACCTGGGTATAGCAAGCTCTCAATGAACAATCTTTTTGATCCTCATTTGGGTGGTCTTTACTGATTTCCACAAAGGCCAAGCTCCTATTGGCGGCCTCCTCCTTCCTTGTCACCCTCCCCGGGGGCCAGGTAATCATTCTTGCATTTCCAGCCCCACTGACCTTAGCCCTGAGCACCTCCATCTCCTTATGGTTTCCCTAAGCCCTCGCTACACCTTTAGAAAGTCTCTTTGTTAGACTCTCCAGTGAGACTCCTGGCAGAATAAAATCAAAGTTCAAATTTCAATCTGTAATAGCAAAATAAAGAAACCTACACTTCTTTCCTGCCTGTGTTTAGGGCTGAGAATCACTTCATTGCCAGAAGCAAAAAGCGAGTGGGATGATAGATGGGTAACAGCCCCAAAGTCCCAGCAAGAGAATGGGTACATGCAGTGTGGTGTATGAGACTTCCCTGGCGGTCCAGTGGTTAAGATTCTGCCTTGCTAAAGCAGGGGTTGTGAATTTCATCCCTGGTTGAGGAACTAAGATCCTACACGTCAAGCAGCATGGCCAACAGATTAAAAAGAAAAAAGTTTTTTTAAGTGTGGTGTATTACACAATATTGTAAAGCAACCATACCTCAAAAAGATTTTTTTTTAAGTGTTTTATACTTATGAAGTGCAACACCACTCAGCAATACAAAGGAACACACTGCTGATACACTCAGGAAGACATTTGGTAGAATGGGAAGAATCCAGACACAAAGACAGCATACTGTATGGTTTCATGCATATAAATTCTAGAACAGGTAAAACTAATCTATGGTGAAAGACATCGGGACAGTGGTTGCTGGTTGGCTCAGAGAAGGGGAAGATGGAAGTCGGCACGAGGAAACTCTGGGGAGTAATGATATTATTTTACATCTTGGCTGTGGGGTTTGTTACACTATCATCTACATATGTCAGCACTTATCTGTTCACTTTGGATCTGTGCGTTTCACCACGTGCAAACTGTATTCATTATATCTTACCTTTGATGGTAAAGAGGGTTGGGATTTGACCCCCTCAAGAGGAGGAGCTCCCAACCTGAGGAGACTGCCTTCTGAGGTCCCGCCTGGAGGAAGAGGGCACAGTCCCAGAGGCGCGGCCCGAGCCCTGACACGACCCCGCGCGGGGCCAGACCCCAGGAGGCGGCTGGGCCCCCGCCCGCTGACCCGGGCTCCCGGGCGGGCCCCGTCTCCTCTCCTGAGGGACGGTCTCTGAGGCACACCTGTCCGCGGGCTGACTCCCGCACGGCCCCCTGAACATTCTAGACGCCACAGACCGGCGACGAGCGAACAGGTGCAGAGTGAAGGCCTTCTGACAGGAAGGCCACCCGCGGCCGGGGCCGTCCCTCCCCCCCCGGCGTTTGTCTGGGCTCTGGGAGTCTACGCAGGGTTCCAGACACAGGGACGGGCCAGACAAGCATTCGCGGCAAAGGGAACACAGGAAAAGGCTCTTCACTGTACACTGGGTTGGTCAGACAACCTTGGGGTCCAGAGGCCCCGGCCTCCGACCTGTAAGGAGGGGCCCACCGGGAGGGCGGCGGGGGTTCCACCCGGAGGGAAAACGCCCAGAGACCAGAAGTCGGAGTTGTGGGGATAGACTCCGCCCTCAGGGGACCTTAATCTGGGCGGGGGCGGGCAGAGCGCGCAGTCTCAGGGGCGCGCGCGGGAGGGCACCGCTTGCCCCGCCCCGCCCCGCCCTTAGCCCCGCCCCCAGTGGCTCATCCGGCCCGCCCCCGCCCCCTTGGCCCCGCCCCCAGAGGGCTCCGTCCGGCCCGCCCCGCAGCTGCGCGTCTTCCCAGATCGCCGCCGGCCGCGTGCAGGGGGCGCGGCGCCCGCAGGGCCCGGGCCGGCTGTCGGCTCCCAAGGCCACGGCCACGGGTCGGCCTCGGTCGTGCTCTCCCACCGGCCGCGCCCCAGCCCACTCAGGCTCGGCGGCTGCCTCCTCGCATTTGTGCTTCACCAGGGCGCCCTCCAGCGGCCCCTGGCCTCTCCCCCTGCCTCGTGCCCTCCCGGTGCTTGCTGCCATCCCGGCTCGCTCCACCAGGCCTGTGCCTCGACACCGGCCCCACCCAACAGCTAGCAGACTGGTAGATCACAGCTTCATGTCTCCCTCAGAGTGGGGCCTCCTGCTTTGGCATTAGTAATAATAACAGCAGTGATTATGATAACTCCTTGGCTGGTGGTAATGTATATTTTACTGTGTTTTTTTTTTAAACTGTTCCCCACTCCTTTCCCACGTAGGCTCATAAGGCAGAACTTTGTGTTTCTTTCTTTTGTTTGTTCTGTCCCAGCGGAGGCCTGGTAAGCTCTGGCTGATAAGATGGATGAACTTGAACAGGTGGTGGGTTTCCTATGGACAGGGCTCACGCTCTGCATTCTGTTTCATAACCTGCTTTCCCACCTAATGCATTGTGGCCGTCCCTTCCTGTCACTGGCAGTCCTTTAGAAAGCACAGAGCGCCCCACAGGCAGTCAAAAAGGAAAAGTACCAGATGGGCCAGGCCTTTTCATGAAGTAGGACCTGTACTTTAGGCATCCCCATTTTACATATTAATACTTACAAAAGGGATCAGAGAGGCTGAGTAACTTGCCCAAGGCCCCCACAGCTGTTTGTGCCAAAACCTGTGAACCACCACACTAGAGTCATCAGTGCAATGGAAATGAAAAATAGCCATGAGATACCATTTTACCCATGTGTTTTGGGGTGCTTGCCCTGTGCCTGATGGCCTCATCTTCAAATTTCTCACTCCCCAGTTTCCCAGTTGCTGGGAAAGGGTCCTACTGCCCACCGGAAGTAAGCCTTCTTGCCTCCTGCTTTTCCACCTGGTGCAGCCTCCACCAGCTCTTGCCGGGACAACAGCAGGGGCCCCCTAGCTGGCCCTGAGCCCAGTCCTGCCTTTCGATGCCATGTGCTCAATTCTAAGGGCAAGATGCCTGGTGGGGGGGCCTGGCTCCACGTGAACGGGCAGTGGGTGGCTTGCCCTCTGAACCACGTGGCACACAGCTCACGTGACCACCGCTGACACTGAACTGAGCCTTCAGTGAGCCGCTATGGTCATCCCGAGACGAGGGGTGCATCCTCAGCCCACCGGTCACCCGTGCCTTACCATGCTGCAGTCCCTGCCCCTCCTCCTACGTGACCACACTGCCCATGGGGTGCTGAACCACTGCAGACCAACTCGATTACTTGCCCAAGGTCCTCCAGACTATGAGAGACTGAGCTAGGGCTCAGATCCTGCCCAGACCTGGCTGCTGCTCGAAGGGCCCCTCCAGAAGCAGGGCCTGGAGGAGGAAACCTGACTGTCCTTTCCCCTTCACTGGTTGAGGGCCACCTTGTTCGGCCCATCTTTACCCTTCTCACTGGCCCAAACTCGGCCATGGTTGCAGCTGCTGCCATCCCAGGCCCTGATGCCAGCCCTGCTCTGGCACATCCCACCCAGTGGGCACATGCCCAGGAAAGGGACTATCACCTCAAGGTCTTCAGATAGCAGCCTGGTGCACAGGGGTATAATAGGGAGCCCTGCAGCAGGCATCCCACACCTCTCTGAAGGCAGCACCATGAACTTCCTTTGGCTTCTCTCCTGCTGTGCCCTCCTGGGCACAGCCTTTGGTAAGTACCTGGGCAGGCAGAGGCCAGAAAGGCTGTCTCCCCTTCCACCAACTGTTGGAAGGGATGCTGGCTCCACCAACCCCCAGATAAGCTAGGGGAAGTTCCCAGGGTCCCTGCTCTCACTCAGCCATGCACGGTGCTGTGCGGATCTCTCTCCCTCTCTGAGCCTCATGTCTCTAGAATGAGGACACTGGGAAGACTGGACCACACCATCCAGTGTGAGGTCCCCAGGGTGGAGGTGTGCAAGGAGGGTGGGCCCTGTGCAAGGAGGGGGAGCGGTTCTAGAGGGCCAGAAAGTTCTGTGAAGAGTTAGTGGCTCCCAAGCAGGCTCAGATGATGAGCAAGTGGGCGGGCGTGGCTTGGCCCCCATCAGCTCTTTCAGGCCCTGAACCAGCCCTTTTAAACTTTTAAATTTGTGTTCACTGTGTGTCAGGCACAGAGTAAGTTCCTGCTTTGCCTTAGTAGTCAAAGCATCTTTCATCTTTATGATATACCAACTCTATGAGGTTGCCTTACGATCCCCATTTTGCTGATGGGAAAACTGAGTGAGTAAGCTGGGCAGTGTGATAGGGCTGGGTTCAAACCCACAGAGCCCAGCCTGCTAGCCTGTCCTCTGGTGCTGCCACCACATTGCACTCGGTCTGCTGGCCTGTGCTGTCCCTGGGGGTATTCCTGGGGCCATGGGTCCTGGGTGAGACCTTGGCCTCCATGCCTCACCCCACACTCCCTCCCCAGGCTGCGGGGTCCCCGCCATCCAACCTGTGCTGAGCGGCCTCTCCAGGATCGTCAACGGGGAAGAAGCTGTCCCTGGCTCCTGGCCCTGGCAGGTGTCCCTGCAGGTGAGGGGGGTTCTGTGCGTGAGGGGGCAGGCACCAGGGGGTCTGCCGGGCGGGGGGCTGCTGCCTGGGTCGGTGCTGCTGGTGTCCAGCACGCGCTGACCCTCCCCATCTTCTTCCAGGACAGAACCGGCTTCCACTTCTGCGGGGGCTCCCTCATCAATGAGAACTGGGTGGTCACCGCCGCCCACTGCGGTGTCACGTGAGGGCCCCGGGTCCCCAGGAAACCCTTTGGGGTGGTTTCTTCCAGCACTGAGGACTTGTCCTTTAATGCCATTTCCCAGTTTCATTTTGTTTGTTTCTCCTCCCCCGGGGTCTCCTTCTCTCCCAGGCGAGGGTCTCCCCTGGAGTGGAGGGCAGGCTGCCCCTAGCCAAGCTGGGCCACCAGCAGGCTTCGAGCCCCAACCCCGAGGTTCTTACCTGCCTGCCCCGAAGCCGCCCTGTATTCTCGGCAGCCCGAGCCTCGGCAGCCACATCCGGCCACCCGCCTCCCAGGTTCTAATATTGAGATGTGCAGCAAATCCAGGTCCTGCCGGTCTCCCGGGGTCGCGGGGAAAACACGCGACAGGCGGGACCGCACAGTGGATTCCGAGCTTCAAGCTCCGAGCCACACCACACCCCTGTGAGCACGCGCACAAAGACACGCAAACTCTCGCACATGCTTGTGCCTCGACGCACATGCGCACTCCACTCCCCACCTACCCGCCTCCAGCGGGAACCTCTCTTTTCTCTGGCTCTCTGCAGAACATCCGATGTTGTCGTGGCTGGGGAGTTTGACCAGGGCTCAAGCTCTGAGAGCATCCAGAAGCTGAAGATTGCCAAGGTATGGTGGCCCCCCGGGGTAGTCCAGGTGTGACCCCAGTTAGGGCGGTCCCTCGGGAGTGGCCACCCACACGAAGTCCCAGACACTCCAGCTCCCCTCGGTCACCCTGATACCCCATCAGGATGTAGCAAAGCAGAAGGCCAGGTGTGTGAGGCTCCAGGAAGGGAAGGTCTGCACCTTGAGCCTGGGCTGCAGTTCCTGGCCTTCTCCCCAGACCCCAGAGGCGGCTGTTTGTCTCCCCCCACCCACCCCCACACAGGTTTTCAAGAACTCGAACTACAACTCGTTAACCATCAACAACGACATCACCCTGCTGAAGCTGTCGACGGCGGCGAGCTTCTCCCAGACTGTGTCCGCCGTGTGCCTGCCCAGCTCCAGCGACAGCTTCGCCGCCGGGACAATGTGCGCCACCACGGGCTGGGGCCTGACTCGATACACCAGTGAGTGAGGGGTGGCCACGGGCCACCATGGGCGGGCTGGCTGGGAGGTGGGGAGCACAGTCGCTGACCACCCGCTCTGCCCTTCCAGATGCCAACACCCCTGACCGGCTGCAGCAGGCGTCCCTGCCCCTCCTGTCCAATACCAGCTGCAAGAGATACTGGGGCACTAAGATCACCGACGCCATGATCTGTGCGGGCGCCAGCGGTGTCTCCTCTTGCATGGTAGGGCCCCCCAGCCCCGGGAGGGTTCAGGCCAAGGGCTTGGGCAAAGAGGGAGGAAATGGAAGCTGTAGGCAGCCCTCTTTCAGGGCCTGCCATTCTCTTCTGGAGCATTCCTGCCAGAGTAGCTGGGAAAACAGGGCTCCCGGAGAACCCCCAGTGGCCTCAGCAGAGGGGCACAAGAGCGGGGGCCTCTGCTCTCAGAGCTGCCGTGTTACAAGATGCCCTTGATATCCGCATCTGAGCAATGGCACCTCCTGACCTCGTGCAGTGCACAGCCTGAGCAGCAGAGCATGGTGGCCCTAAAGGCTCCCGAAGGGGGTTGGCAGACCTTCCTCTCTCCCGGTGGCCCGGTGGCCAGCACCACCCTGTACTTTCCTCCTGTCAATCAAACCTGCTCTATTGAGCCTCTGTTATAGGACCCCAGGGGTGACCCAGGCTTCCAGGGGCACAAACCATAGGAGCTGCTGAAGTTTCTTTCACAACCCCTCTAATATGCACATGCTGAGCTTCCACTGGCTGTCCAGTCTGGGACTGGGCACTGGGAACAATGTTCACAAGTCTCTGGGCTGCCAGCTCCAAGCCCCCTCCTCTCTGTCCTGCAGGGTGACTCTGGCGGCCCCCTGGTCTGCAAGAAGAACGGAGCCTGGACCCTAGTGGGCATCGTGTCCTGGGGCAGCAGCACGTGCTCCACATCCACCCCCGGCGTGTATGCCCGTGTCACTGCTCTCGTCAACTGGGTGCAGCAGACCCTGGCCGCCAACTGAGCCCCCAGCTTCACGCTGGCCTCCCTGCCAACCTTGCTCCTACGTAGCCCCAATAAACTGGTGGAAGACATGTTGACAATGTCTGTGTCCTGTGCTGGGGTTTCTGGGAGTTTGTTCTTCTCCTGAACTTGGACCTTCACTGAACCAGGTGGTGGGGGGTGTCCAGGAGGGCTCCTCGTTGGTGCGCCTCCCACAAGTGGCCAGGAGGGGTGCACACAGATGAGGGAGGACCTTGGCCTCCCACCTCCCCCTGCGGGGTCCTCTTCATCGACCCTTGGCTCCTGGTGTTCAAGGCCTGCCCTGGGGAGGGGGACCTGAGGGTGGAGTCTGGTGCTGGCCTCACACACCTGTGACTCCAGGAAACCTTCCCAGGAGCGGCCCCCAAGGGCTGTCTCTTTCCCAAGCCACGCTCCAGTCAGGTGCTTCTCAGCCCAAGGTTTTCTGATAAGGAGGGGATGGCGAGGCAGGCTGTGATTGGTGGGCCAGGGCAATATATTGGGGGTCCCTCGGGCAGACCCCATCTCCCCTGCTGAGCCGCACACCATGGCCCTTCTCTGGGTTGTCCTTGGCTTCTTCCTCTTTGGCAGCAGCTTCGGTAAGTGCAGGGCTCAGGCAGGCCTGGCAGCCCCAGGTCAAGCCTGGCCCCTGCCCTGGCCCCCAGCCCCAGAAGCAGGGGATGGGAGGGTCCAAGTCCTCGTACCTTAAACCACCCCTGCCACCCACCCCTCCAGGTGCCCCTCTGGCCCTCCTTGGGCACCTACACCTGGCTCCCCACTCCTCCGCTGGGCCTGGGGCCCTCCTGCCACCTGGAGGTCCCTTGGGCTCCTGACTTGGTCTCCTCCATTCGCTCAGAAGCCTTGGGGTGGTCTGGGCTCCTCTGCCCTCCAAACATGCCACCGAGCCATGTGAACTCTGCCTCAGGAATGTTCCCCAGGTCCATCCATCTTGCCCGGCCCCTCCACCCTCTGGGTTTGGACACACTCCTGGGTTGGTGCCACCCCACCTATGGTAATTGTTCAGTCGCTCAGTCGTGTCCGATTCTTTGCGACCCCATGGATTGCAGCATACCAGTCTTCCCTGTCCTTCACCATTTCCCAGAATTTGCTCAAACCCATGTCCATTGAATCAGTGATGCCATCCAATCATCTCATCCTCTGCTGCCTCCTTCTCCTCCTGCCTTCAGTCTTTCCCAGCATCAGGGTCTTTTCCAATGAGTCAGTTCTTCGCATCAGGTGACCAAAGTAAAGGGTAATACTCTCACCCAAATCTGCTTCCCCTGAAGACTCAGAGGCCATGAGAACACCCAGGACATCCTAGCCTCTGGGAAAGGATCCTGGACTCAGAGGGGATGGACACTCCCCTCAAGGCACACAGCAGGCCGGGGAGCCTGGGCCCCAATTGCAGAGACCCTCCGCTTCAGGGACCGTCCACAAGGGGGCTAAATTTCCTGCAGCAGACAAAGCTCTGGGTGCCAGGGTGCCACGGAGGCCTGGAAGAGCCACGTCTGCACCCTGATCCCCCTTGAGGCACCATCTACAGACCAGCTGCCCCGTCTCTGCCCCTCAGGCTGCGGGGTCCCCGCCATCGACCCTGTGCTGAGTGGCCTCTCCAGGATCGTCAATGGGGAGGACGCCGTGCCCGGCTCCTGGCCCTGGCAGGTGTCCCTGCAGGTGAGGGGGTCCTGAGGAGGAGCAGGTTAGACATGGGGGAGCTGAGGCGGGAGAGGCAAGACTGACTCTCTCCCACCCCCTCCCCAGACCAGCTCCGGGTTCCACTTCTGCGGAGGCTCCCTCATCAGTGAGGACTGGGTGGTCACCGCCGCCCACTGTGGGGTCAGGTGAGGCCCCACTTCACCTGTTCAAAGGGACCACCTTCACCTCCCAGCCCCAAGCAGGCTCAGGGAGTGGGCACGGGGCTGCTCGGGGGGCAAGGGGCTGGGGGCGGCTGCTCTTGTTCCCCACCTGCAGGCAGAACAGTCTCCAGGAAAAGCCACCCTCCACCCCCCCCAGCACCCTGGCCCCCAGACCCCAGCTTGGTCCAGGACAGTGGGTCTGGGCCTCCGCCTTCACAGTACAGGCAGAGAAACTGAGGCCCAGGGAGAACAGGGGTGCCCCAGGGTCCCCGCATGATGGAGCCCAGGTGGGCTCGCCAGCCTGGCACAGTGCTCGGGACTCTGCGGGGGCGGCCGTGAGCCTGTGCTCCGTCTGTGGCTTCCTTTCTAGGCAGGGTCACCTGGTGGTGGCCGGGGTGTCTGACCAGGGCTCCGAGGAGGAGGCCGGCCAGGTGCTGAGAGTCGCAGAGGTACTCACGGTGGGCGGGCAGCGCGGGGAGGTGGGGGTGAGCGCTGGGGCGGGGAGGAGGGGGTCGCTGGGGGGGGGTGGTCATGGACTGAGGACCCTGACCAGCGGCTCCGCTTCACCCCGCTGGCACCTCTCTAGGCTGACTTTCTGTTCTTCTTGCCAAACACAGCTCCTTTACAAACACTCAAGGTTGTTTTGCTCATTGTAGGAAAATGCAAAATATGTCACATGCCACCCCTCCCCCCCCAATTTGGTCTGTTCGGCTTCATCTGTGTTCCCTCAACACCCTTTGCACCCCCACCTCCCAACTGCACGCCTGCACCCCCCTTGCCCCCGCCCCTGCGGCCTGCCCAGACCCCGCCGTCCCGCGCAGGTCTTTGAACACCCGCAGTGGGACCTGCGCGCCGTGCGCAACGACGTGGCCCTGCTGAAGCTGGCGGCGCCCGCCCGCCTCTCCGCAGCCGTGGCCCCCGTCTGCCTGCCCAGCGCCGACGCCAGCTTCCCCGCGGGCTCCCTGTGCACCGTCACCGGCTGGGGCAAGACCCGGTACAACGGTGAGTGTCTGTGAGGACTGCTCAGGGCCCAGACTCCTTCTGTGCTTCCAGCTAAGTCCTGAGCACAATCGGAAACCGCAACAATCAACCTTCCCTTTCTTTACGTAAAGAAAGTGAAAGTGAAGTCGCTCAGTCGTGTCCAACTCTTTGCGACCCCATCGACTGTAGCCCACCAGGCTCCTCTGTCCATGGGGTTTTCCAGGCAAGAGTACTGGAGTGGGTAACCATTTCCTTCTTGAGATGATCTTCCCGACCTAGGGATTGAACCCGGGTCTCCTACATTGTAGGCAGACGCTTTACTGTCTGAGCCACTGGGAAAGTCCACTTAACCATCTTAATTAAAACCCTATCAAGCAAAATAAAAAATGAAGTTTAACAATATATACCTGACCAGTTTCCGAAGAAACACCTAAGTTCCAGCACCTAAGTGTCGCCCCCTCTAATATGCATGGAGGTAGACTGAGACGGGTGGGTGCGCCCAGCACCCCTGAAGTCAGGCTGGAGCACCCAGGTTGCCCCTCCCTCCCTGACCCCAGCCGCCTCAGGCTCTTCCTCGCATCCTGCTGGTCCTTTAACAGGCCGCGAGCAACCAGGAAAGGACAGAACGGGGAGGTGCTCCCTCGTGGGTCCCCCCAGCGCCCCCAGGCAGAGGACTGGGGAGGAGGGCCAGCAGGCAGGGCTCGCTTGACCAGCTGTGCTGCGAGCGCAGACGCACTGCCTGGCCTGGAACCGAGAGGGACCGCCTCCCAGACTCTGGGAAGGTGGCGCTCAGCACCCATGACCGTCGTGACGGAGGTGGCCCATGCAGCGGGAGGGCAGGGTTCCGGCGCGCGCTGGTCTCCTCTCCCTGGGCACTGACCCCATGCCCTCTATCCTTCCAGCCTTCGATACCCCTGATAAGCTGCAGCAGGCCACCCTGCCCATCCTCTCTAATGCTGACTGCCAAGAGTTCTGGGGCAGCAAGATCACCGACGTGATGATCTGCGCAGGGGCCAGTGGCATCTCCTCTTGCATGGTACGGCCGGCTACCCTGCCCACCTTCACTGGCTCCCCCTGGTCAGGCCAGGAGGGCTGTCCCCTCTGCCACGACCTCCTTACCCTTACGCCCTGCCCGGTGTCCCAGTGAAGGCGTGGACCAGAGCTATCAGAGGCTTCTGGTGAGAGCTGGCCCTGACCAGGTGTGGTGTGAGGCTTCCAGGGGTGTTTAATTTCACACCATGCTCACAAAGCGGACATTGCAGGCTGTTTTATAGGTGACGGGAGGCTGAGAGGCCCAGCCCCTGCAGGCCCCCCAGGAGTTGGGGGCAGAGCAGGGGCTGCCCTTTGAGCAGGTCCAAGTGCCCTTGGTTTGCACCACCTGGGCTCGGCCAGGTCCGGGCACACTGGGGCCTGGCACCTTCTTTCTGGCTTGAACAGTCCTGTCTCCTCCTGCAGGGCGACTCTGGCGGCCCCCTGGTCTGCCAGAAGGACGGAGCCTGGACCCTGGCAGGCATCGTGTCCTGGGGCAGCAGCCGGTGTAGCCCATTCTTACCTGGTGTGTATGCCCGGGTCACCAAGTTCATACCCTGGATTCTGGAAGTTCTGGAGGCCAACTGAACCTCTGCCCCACCCCAGCTCCCATCTGTGTAAAACCCAAATAAAAGTGCCTGCATCTTCACCTCTGCGTCTTCGCTGGGCTGGATGAGGGGTGGGAGGGTGGCCACTTTTCCTGAGGACCCTCGAGTTCAGAGCTGAGAGGGCTGGCAGATGGCCCAGCCCTACATCCTTCTTCAGAGATGGGGAGTGAGGCCCAGATTCACATGCACCATGGTAACAGCTGGTCCCCTCCCGGGAGGAGGGCATAGCAACCCACTCCAGTGTTCTTGCCTGGAGAATCCCATGGACAGGAGCCTGGTGGGCTACAGTCCACGGGGAGTACAGGCCACAAAGAGTCAGACGTGACTGAAGCGACTCAGCACACTCTGGTCCCCTATCTCCCAACTTGGAAGCCAAGTCTCAGTGTAATTCAGATGGAACACCTCTGGAGAAGTTGCACAAGCTGAAATTAAGAGCTGCTTTCTAAGGGCTAAGTTCTGGACAAGGGCTGAGAAGGAGGGTGTCTCTGCATGGAGCCCCAAGCCTCCCAGGGGTGCCCTCAGTGGGAGGCTCTCTGTCTTCAGATGGGGGCCCCAGCAGGGCTCACTGGCTCCTGGAGCGGCTCCCACCCCTGCACCCGCCTTCCCCTCGGCCACTGCCGGGGACCGGGGTGATTTCCATCAGACCTCAGCGCTGGCCACACGGCACAGAGCCTTCCTTGGCCATGGGGCTCCGCCAGAGGCGGCTCTTCAGCCTCCTTCCAGCAGCCCAGGATCCTCTGCCTCCTCTCCAGGCCCAGCCCTGCTCCCCCAGGCCTTCGTTTTCTTTTGAAGAGACCTACTTTCTCTTCGCCCTTCCGAGAGACCAGCCACAGCCTCAGCCTGAAACCCCTGGAAACCCCTCAACCCGCCAGCCCACCTGTGGCACCTAGCCTCTCATACCTCAGGAGGGTGCTTTTCATTTTTAAATTTTATTTAAATGTAGACTATTAGTCAAATGATTGGAAAATCAATAATGAAAAATAGTTTCTTAGGGTTTTCTCCTGGTGCAGAGAGAACATACCCCCCAGCCAAGCTTGCCCTGTGTGTGTGGGGGGGGGACGTGGCCCCCTCACTGGTCAGCCCAAGGGGTCCCCTGAGGCCGTGTGGGTGGTGGGGCCTGTGGACCCCAGCCTGCCCCGAGGGCTGGTGCCCCGGGCCTGCAGTGCACTCGGGAGAGACCGCCAGCCCTCGTGGCCTTGGCTCTGGGCCCGGCTTTGCTGGGGCTCCGCCGGGAGGCCCGCCCCACCTCCTGGCCCGTCATAAATACACACGCCGCCCTGCGCAGTCTGGGCGCCCGGCCCCGCGCAGTACAGCAGCTCTCCGGGCTCACGCCGCCCTGCCCTTCTGCCCTCGCCCCTCCGCGGGCGGCGCTCAGGCAGCAGCCAACTGGCCCAGGACGCGGCGGAACTGTTGGGTGCTGTGGCCCAGCTCCTTGACCCGGTCCACCATGTCCTGGGCGGCAGCGGGCGACGGGTACTGCAGGGCGGCGGCCTTGGTGGTGGCCACGATGCCGCGCAGCAGCTCGCAGAGCAGGTTGCTGTAGTGGGTCACCTGGCTGCGCACGTCGGCCGCCTGGGCCTGCCGCGACAGCGTGTCCCCGATGAACACCAGCTTGTGCGCGCTGAGGATGACGAACTTGCTGTGAGCCACGAAGATCTTGGGCGGCTGGTTGGTGGCCACGGCGGTGAAGAAGGCGTCCACGGCGTTGGTCAGCGTGCTCAGGTTGGCCTCACACTGCTCCAGGTAGAAGAGCAGCAGCTGCCGGTCCGAGGGCCCCAGGCCGCCCGGCCGCCCCGGCGCCCCGGCCTGAGCCGGCGTCCAGCTGGCCAGGTCGTGCTCTATGGGCCGCGACACCTCTTGCTCCAGCCGCTCGAACTGCTTCAGCTGGCGGAGAGGGACAGCAGAGTGAAAAGCAGGCCGCGGAGCAGAAGGGACGGAGCCCAGCAGGAGGGCGAGCGCCCTGG
This sequence comes from Odocoileus virginianus, assembly GCF_023699985.2. Taxonomy (NCBI): domain Eukaryota; kingdom Metazoa; phylum Chordata; class Mammalia; order Artiodactyla; family Cervidae; genus Odocoileus; species Odocoileus virginianus. Next base: position 57,084,909 of record NC_069693.1, on the reverse strand, counting down.
TCAGAGGCCCGCGCTGGCCTCCCCGGTCCCACCCGCCCAGCCTGCCCTCAGACGGTCTCCAGACAACCTTCCCACTCAGCTCAAGAGGTGGCAGGTGGCGTGTGTCACAGCTTTGAAAAGACAAAACCGCTAGAGAGGGGGACGGGATGGCTGAGTGGCGGCTGGGGTGAGGGGTGGCAGTCTCCTGGTTTGGATGCTGCTGTCCTCAGATGCCATCCCTGGCGGGGTAGGGGAGCACTGAGAAAAGGGAACGCACTCGACACTTTCTTTCCAACTTCCCATCAATCTCTAAGTATTTCAAAATGAAAAGTTAAAAAACTATTCTCCTTAACATATGCAGTGTAAAAAGATTCAAATACACGCGGCAGAAAAGAAGAGAGTTATCACTGGAGTTTCATGCACCCTGAAATCTGTTAAATCTCTGGTGAATTATCCTTTTAGGACTATACACTGAAGTCGTTGCAGAAGAAACGATGTAAGGTCTTCACAATGATGTGGCAGACAAGTTGCTGCCCTGAGAATGACTGGGGCTGAGGAAGCCCGGGGTTCTTTTTCTCCAATGAGTTTACCTGGGGGGGTTACTTTCTTCAATTTTATACATGCATTAAATCTCTCACATAAAAATGTTAAGCAAAACCAAAATCTCATAGTATTTGCCTATTTCAGAAAAAATTCCCACCATTAACTAATGAATATTCTACAAAGGTGTTTTCCTTTAAACACAAATAGTCCCTTTCCCTCTTGAATTAGAAAACTGGAGGACTTCCCTGGTGGCTCCATGGTTGAGACTTTGCTTCCACTGCAGCGGGTGCAGGTTTGATCCCTGGTTGGGAAACTAAAATCCTACAAATGGCCCCCTCTTCCCCCAAACACAACCCTAGGAAAAGATAAAAACTGGAAACATACAGTGTACTATGTATACATATATTAAATATCTATCTGTATATATATATATAGCTTACAATATACATTAAATATGCATACATATTATAACTTACCTTGAGCACCCAACAATAACGGGCCATGCACTTCCTGTCCGTAGTACACATAAGCCACATGATAAAAATCCCCAGCAGTAGCAGCTCTGGCCTGGGCGTCAGTGGCGTGGACTGACAAGTCCTCACCACAAGCTGGTTCTGACTGGGTGGCTGTGACCGGCCCTGCACAGACTCAGGTTTCAGGCTTTACTTTATTAGCAAACCACTGTGACACTGACCCTTCCTAGCACTTGAAACCCTGACTTTCCCTCTTAGCCGGATACTTGGTGAAACTCACTTGGTTCTCTTGTCCAGCGTGAGAATATGCTCATTTTTTGTGGCTTTGTCTCCAGTGAGTCCTTTCAATCTTTGACAGTTTAACAGCTACATCATGTCTACTGTCCGAATGGCCACACTTTATTCAGCCTACACTCCACTGGTAGGTATTTGGTGGTGGTGGGCTCTCCAGAGTTTTCACTGGTGTGGATGTGGAACAACAAACACTCCTGTCAACATATTTTATGTTCCTGTGCCCCTCTCTTGGAGACTCAAGATCTTTAGTTTCTCAAACACACTCCTTTTACTTCAGCTTCTAGTAATTTATCTAAGTGACTGACCAGGTGTATGAAGAGATTTGTAGTCAGCACAGATTTGTTTACAAAAGTAACTCTGGGAACAAACTAAATGTCCACCAACAGGAGTCTGGTTAAGTAAACGCTCTAAGAGCGCAGCAGCAGGCAGAGAGACACATGTGGCACATGTCCACTTCCTAAGTCAGTGGGGACTCCGCTCACAGCCAGTCATTAACACCTATACCTTGACTGCACCTGTTCTACGTGCCCAGCACCTCCTGAGCATTATATACTGTTTACCCATTTAATTCTCACACTGACCCCAAGATGGGTTTAACTATGTTCCCTACTTTGCAGCTGGGGAAACGTGGCTTTGAAAACCACACCCCAAGTCCCCGGTCTCAGGGTGAACCTGGAGGGCTCTCTCTGAGACCACCCTTCCCCATGCTCAAGGAATGGGAGATGAGGGAAACTTTCTGGGTGATATTTTCTGTGTTCATTTTTTACCAGAGTATATTTTAATTTTTAAAATCTTCATAATCAGAATAAAACTCCCTTTTAAAGAAATCCATTTCCTATTCTATGGAAACAAGCCAAAATATGAGGAAAATTCTAGGTCCTTAGATAAACACAGCAGTGTTTTTCACAATAAGAAAAACGGGGTACAAACTAAACATTCAACTATAACTGATGTAGGCTGACTTTAAAAACAATTTATGGTCAATATTTAACGCCACGGAGACGTCCTGAGATGAAAGCAGATGTAACTGTTTCCATTCACGTCTCAGCCATGGACAGAGGCCCCTTCCGAGGCCGGAGCTGGACTGGAAACCAGGCCCAGAGCGTGGCCACCGCCCCCGAGGGTGAGCGTCTTCTTTCTGCTTTCACACTTCTCTGCGTGTGCTAAGATTCCTACCACGAGGACTGAGAGCAACCTAAACACAAGCCGCACTGACACACGGGGACAGTCACGCGGGAGAGCGGGGCGGGGTGGGTCTGGGGAGCCCCGGGAGACTCAGCTCGCAAGACAGACTCTCAGGACGGCGGCGCCAGGAGAGGCTGCGAGTGGGGGTGCCCTCACCTGCTGCAGCTCCAGCTGGCCCTTCCCTTGCCTCATGATGTTGCCCTTTTCCAGCAGCTCCTTCTGGGTCTTCTCAAATTCTTCCTTCCCCTGGAGGGGAGACAGAGGATGGAGTTGAGCCACAGCGCCCAGGCCAGGGGGGTGCAGTGAGGCCAGCGGTCGCTGGGGGCGCTGCGGCCACACTCGGGGTGAAGACGGACGGGGCTGGGGCAAGGACGGAGCTCGGGGCTGGGGGTGAGGACGGGGCGGACGCATGCCACGCGGCCGCGCGAGGGGCGGGCTCGGGGCTCGGACGGGGCCGACGCACGCCACGCAGCCACGTGTGGGCCTGCCCTAGGGCTGGGCTCGGGGTGAGGCAGCAGGGCCCCGGGACTCCTTTAGGCCCAGCCCTCAGACTTGCACCTGCCAGTGGCACGCATGGGCTCAGAGTGAGGACGGGGCGTGGGGTGAAGATGGGCCGGGCGCACGCCACACAGTCAGGCCCCACTGCCCTGCCCGGCTCCCACAGTGGGAATCACAGCCAGGCCTGCCCCCTGGTGTACAGGGTCTGCCTGCCCATCCCTGCCCGCTGTCCCTGGGACGCCCACTCGGCTGACACCCGGGCCTCGGCTCAAGAGGCCCAGCCCGGCTCACTGTCCCGTCACCTCGCTGATCCCCCTCTCCTCCTGCCAGGATCTTTGCCTTTGCTTGTACTTCAGGATTCACTTCCCCAAACAGGGCAAGGCAGCAGACAAGTCCTGCCCTTGCAGGTGATCGGCAGCCATCCCTGGGGGGCACTGCAGGACCTCTGATGGTGCAGCCACATGGGTCCAAGGGCCTGAGATAGGGGAGGATGGGACTCCAGGGTCCCAGCTGGCCTGGAAGGTCGAAGTGAGGAGGGCACTGGGACTCAGCAAGCCCTTGCCGGGACCCACATCTACCTTCGGCCACAAGAGCCTTCTCTGGGGGGGTTAGGGTCCCCATGACAGGGTGGCAAAGCTGGAGCCCTGAGGACCAGGGGCCCTCCCCAGGGCCCAGGCACACCCACCTGCAGGTGGACGTAGTCATAGTCCTCCATCCAGCCCCCCTCGCTGTTCTCATACTGCCCATCAGGCGAGTCCTGGGAGGTGAACTTGGGGGGTGAGGGCAGGGGCCGGGACTGGATGCTGCTGGCCTTGTCAGTGGGGTTGGGGTGCAGGGGGCCACCCCCCTCTGGCCCCGGAACAGAGGCCTTGGTCCGTCTGAAGAGCAGCGAGGCGTTGCCATGCAGGAAGGAGGCCAGCTGCTTGGCGTCCTCGGGCACTGCCCGTGAGCAGGCCACCAGGCGGTCCAGGTCTTCGGGGGTGGCCCCCAGACCTCCCCGGCCACTGTCGAGGGCCTGGCCATGGGCCACCAGTGTCTGGTACACGTCCTCCATCTTCTGCAGCTGCCGGCTCAGCTTAGCGTGCAGCGTGCGGTCAGAGGTGTGCATGGCGTTGCCCACTGCGCTGCGGGCGAACTCCAACAGCTCGTGGACGGCCGCGTGCACGGCGGCCACGGCGGCCCGCAGATCTGCGGCTGGAGGCTCCTGAGGCTCGGGGGGCCCGCGCCGGACCCCGCACCCGCCTGCGCTGCCTGCTAGGTCCAAGAGGTGGGCCACAGTGGCACTCACGCCCTGCTGCAGCCTGGCTAGGGCCTCCACGGCCACTTCCAGCTCCAGGGGCTCGCGGCCCGGCACCGCCGCCTCCAGGGAGGAGGCCGACTGGCTGCTGCGGGTGCTGCCGGTGCTCGAGGCTGACAGGCGCTTGGCGTCGACCGGGGCCTCCCTCTCGGCCGCCGGGGGCACCGAGTACAGGCTGGCATCCGCCATGGCACTGCTGGCCGCCTCGGGGGGCAGGAGCCGCTCCCGGGGCACGTCGTAGAGGGTGCCGGGGCCGGGCCTCCGCAAGCCGGGGGGCACGTCGTAGAGGTCGGGGGCCGGGGGCGGCACGTCATACACATCCTCAGCCGGCGGGGAATCCGGAGGGAGCGCGGCCAGGACCAGCGGGTGGCGGGTCGGGTCGAAGGGCTTGGCCTTGGCAAAGGCGGGGGGCACGTCATAGGTCTCCTCACGCAGCAGGGGGCCGTCGGGCACGTCCTTGCTCACCGACGGAGGGACATCGTACACCTGGGGGCCGAGAAGCAGGTCACAGTTACCCGTCCACCTGTCCCCACCCCGGACCTGAGGGTGGACCCAGGCATCTGCACACACAGCCCAGCGCTCAAGCGTCGCCATTCTTCCTGCAGGTTACGCTTCAGAACCTGACTCTGAGGCCAGACCAGAGCTCAAAATCACGGCCCCACCACTTACTAGCTCTGTGACCTCAGGCTCTGGCTGCACCTCTGTGCCCGGCCAGTCGCCTATGAGAGAACGCCCTCACGGGTTTATTGTGAGGACTACACGATTTAATTCTCTGTGTAACTACAAACACTCAGGGAGAGGTCAGCTATTGCACCATTACCTCCACCACCATCAGCATTGCCACCACTGGGACATCCTCTAGTCTGTCAGTCTCTCAGTCCTGTCCAACTCTTTGTGACCCCATGGACTGGAGCCTGCCAGGCTCCTCTGTCCCTGGGATTCTCCAGGCAAGAATACTGGAGTGGGTTGCCATGCCCTCCTCCAGGGGATCTTCCTGACCCAGGGATCGAACTTGCTTCTCTTACGTGTCCTGTATTGGCAGGCAGGTTCTTTACCTCTACTCTGTGGCAGACATTAATAGGTGGCTGAGCCACCTGCATGCTGTGCTCAGGGTGCTGACGCCCTGGTTCGACCAGGACAGTCCTGGTTCGTGCCCGAGGCCCCTTCTAATTACTCATACTCTTCCTCCCCCTCTCAGAAGAACCCTGGTTCGGATGGTGCATTCTGTGGTCCCCCTGCTATCCCATGTGATGCTCTTAAGAACCTCCTGGAGAACGCCCTGCAGGGGAGGGACCCTTTCCCTGACGAAAAGGCCGAGGCTCGGAGGGGCACCTGGTTTCCACCCCCATCACAGAGGTCCTGGAGGCAGGCCTCTGGAGCCCCCTGCTCTGCAGGCCCCCGCCGCAGGGCACACACAGTCACACCCAGCACCCTGCGTGGCCACAGCATCCCTTCTGCGCTCACCGCGTGGTGGCTGGCCGGCGGCAGGCCCTTCTCCACACTGGGAGGCACGTCGTACACATCCAGCGATGGGTCCCGGCCATTGGGACCTTTGACGGCCATGGGGGGCGTGTCGTACACCTAGGTAGGGCAGGAGAGGCGCAGTAATGCAGGGGCCAGGGCCACCTGAGGGCAGGGAGAGAGGACCCCAAGCTGCACCCCAGGGCCTTCCGGGCCGGGGCTGGGGAGCGCAGCGCCCCCACCCACCACCAGCCTGCACACCCACCTCCTGGCTGCACTGGCCGGGCAGCAGCCCGCGCACCGGGGGCACGTCGTAGATGTCCTGGGGCCCGGGGGCCAGCAGGTGGCGAGGGATGTCGTACTCGTCCTGCTCGGGCGGGGGGGCCTCAAACACGTAGCCCTGCCCCACGCGGGTGGGCACCACCACCTGCGGGCAGACGGCTGGCCGTCACCTCCGGCCCTGGAGGCCAGCCTCCACGACCCGCAGGGCGCTGCCGCCACCCAAGCTGAGCAGGACACACACGAGGGCCCCGGAGCCGAGGGCGTGCGCGTCCCTCGGAGTCCTGGCCTCTCTTCAGTCAGACTGCGTGCAGGGACCACAAGGACCCCACTGTTGGCCAAGAGCCATCTGGTGAGGCAGGACACAGGTGCTGTCTCCACAGCCGAGCAGCCCGCAAGGTTCCAGAGGCGCCTACACATGGGCTGAGGAGGGGGCCACGCCTGCCGACAGGGCGGCCTGCCCGCGGCGGTGTCCCCACCGGAGGGCCCGGCAGCCACCTTTGGGCTCCAGATGATGGAGGCGGTGGTGCCAGGCGGGGCTCTCCCCAGGCCAGAGGAAGAGGGGGCCTGCAGGCGATCCCGGCGGTCAGGGCCCGGGGCCTCCCTGCCCTCCTTGTCCCGCACACCCTTGGGGGATTCCTGGGAAGGGGGTCACCGAGAACTCCCAGCCCCCAGAGCCAGTTATATGGCAAACAGCAGGACACACACTGTTCCGGCAAGTTGTGCGGGGGTGTGAGGGAAGGATGGAGACCGGAACCAGGACCCCCGCTCCCCACAGCACCACACCCCAGGGGCTGCGGAGACCACCCTCCACGCACCCAAAAGGACAGGGCCTCGGTAGGGAGGTCTTCCCTCCTGGTGCAGGGCGCGGGGTCCCTGGCCCGCTGGTGGGCAGGGCTTGGCAGGCAGCCTCCCGCTGCGAGCCTCGTGGATCTGTGACCCGGCAGGGGCACACCTCCTCCACACAGCTCCCAGCTCAGCCCTCTTGACAAAATGCCATTCTGTTCCCTAATCAAACGGGAGGTCCGGGACGCGGTGACTCAGGGCTCCCCATGCATTCCTGGGGGCCTAGAGGCAGAGGTAGGCCTGCTCTGGTGCCCCCGCGCCCGCTCCGCAGCCGCTGGGCGCCCCCGGGGCAGAGGCGTGGCCGGGAGGGGCTCACCCGCGGTGTCCCCGCCCCCGGAGCAGCGAGCAGGCGGTCCTTCCCAGGCTCTCTTCTCCAGCCCCAGACTTGAGTCTCCTCCAGGGCTATTTTCAGACGCTGGAGCCGGCCAGCAGCAGGCCGGGGGGCGGGGGGGGCGGCGGCTGGCGGGACGTGGCGGATCAGCAGGACCCTGAGGCGAGGTCCGACGGGACCCCGGGACGAGGGGTGCGTCCCGGCCTCTCCCTCCATGCCCGCCAGCACCGCCGCGGGGAGCAGCCATGCTGGCCGACAGATGTCTCTTGTTAGAGGGCAGAGCAGGCAGTCAGGGAGACCCGTGCCCTAGAGATCCGCGGAGCCCCTCATCACAGGTTGCTGGCTCCACACCTGAGGCCCCATCAGCAGACCTGGCACCCCAGGGGCGGGGGACAAACCCAGAGCTGAGCAGGAGACACAGCCCCCAGACCACGGCCCACACGAGCTCTCACGCACACATCTCAAGGCGCAGGAGACAGACACGAAGAAGCCGAGAAAACACGCCCCCCAGCCATGGCCAGACACACATCCAGACCATTACCTGGGCAGGCGCCACAGGGCACCGTCGGGAGACCGAAGTGAGACTGAAGGCTCCCAAGACCCCAGAACCCGGCAAGCGCCCTGCTGCCTTCTGCCTGGGCCAACCACCGCCGGGCAGCCTGTCCCTGTTCCGGGCAATGTGCGTCACCCCATGCGACCCAGGCCAGCCCACTCTATGGTGCTGAAGGACGGAGGCCCAGGTCTGACATGGGCTCCCCCCTCCTGAAGAGCGAGACTGAGCTGAGCCGGGTCTGCAGCTGACCCAGAGGCGCTCCCCCAGGACTGGCCTCCTCCTCTGGGGCCCCCGGCTTCTGCCCTCAGCTTCCTAAGCCATGCCCTCGCCCCAGAGGGTGCCGACTCCCGAGGTGTCCCTGACCTCCCCCAAGCCACACAGGCCGCCCTGCTCCAGGCTGCCGACAGGTGACTATTCCTGGGTGCCTGCCTCATCAGTCACCTTCTGTTTCCCTGGCCCCAAGGCCCCACTGACACTCTGCAGGGTCCCCCTCAGTCCAGCCAACCTCCAACCCTAGAACCAAGGGCCTCAGTTTCCCAGGCATCTGAAAGCACAGTCTGAAATATGGGCACAGATGCACGCTGCAGGATATTTACAGTCTTGCAGTTTGTCACAGAGACACTCGCCATCAGAAACCCCTTGGAGCCTGTCCCCCAAAGAGGGGGTGACAAGCAAAACTGGGGGCAGCTGTGATCACACTTAGGGACCCAAGAAAATGCTTCTGGTATCTAATGCCAGATTTATGACCTCAAAGGCGAAAGTCTGTACCATCTGTGAAAGATGAGTAGTTCAGTAGACAAAATATGCTGAAATCCCCCAGCGGGCCCGTCTCGATTGGGGGAGCTCCTCTCCAGGCATTCTCACACATTATGCACCTGCCCGTGACAAGCAAGCACAGCTTTCACGACTATGAAATAAAAGCAGATGCAATCGAGGCTGCCCAGGCCAGGAGCAGCGAGGCTTCTCAGGTGAGGGCGAGGTTCCTGGACGCAGAGCCTTACTCCCTGGGGCCCCAGCCAGGTCGGGCCCCTCGGGGACACGGGCTCTGGGCAACCCCCGCAGTGGGCAGGCAGGGGGAGCTCGCCAGCCAGGGGAACCCAGAGAGCAGTCCAAGAGCAAGCCGCGTGCACGGGAGGGAAACAGGACCCACAGCTAAACGTGGGCCCGAGTCCACAGCCCGCAGTGGGGCCTCGCTGCGCCGCCGGGCCAGGGGCTTCCACTGTGTCCGGCCTCAAAGCTGCGCCAGGACACGCCCGCCTGCAGAGCCTCGGAAAGGAGAGGGCAGGCGGGGAGAGCGCCTGCCCGGGGAGTGTGAGGAATGGAGCTGTGTGGGTGTGCCAGTGGGACTCTGGCCTGTCCCCAGGCTCACCAGCCAGTCTCCCCACCCCGCCCCGTGCCACCGTGCAGCAGTCCCTGATGGGCCGCCCCAGCCCAGCCCCCAGCCTCTCCAGCCAGGCGGCCGAAGGAGCAGGCGGAGACGAGGGGCCTCCGCCCAGGCCTCCCGACTGCCAGGCTCTGCCCGTGGCAGGGCCAGGGTGACACCACACGCTGGACCACTGCCCGGCGGGCATCTCGGCCCCGGGCCGGCAGAGCACAGAGGCCCAGTGCTGTGGGGAGAGTGTCCTCAGACGGGCGGCTCTGGGCGAGACACGCACTCCAGTCCTGCTCCTTCCATGGCAGACAGGCCCCGGGGTGAGGGGCGTGTGGGAAGGTCGGGGTGCTGCTGGGGTGCTGGGCTCCCACCTCCCATGGGCAACAAACAGCCTGCCAGGGACTTGGAATGAAAGGCCCTCTCGGGCGACCAGATCGTCCAGCAGGCAGTGTGCACCCCCAGTCCAGGAGTCACGGGCAGGTCACCCTGTGGCTTCTGCAGCTCGCTGCCACGGCCTGGGAGAGGGTCGGGCACCTGCGGGACGAGCACACTGCTGAGGGGCCCCCGGGCGCCCTGGGCCCTTCCTCCGTGCCCTGCCGGCTGGCACTCATGCAGCCGCTGTCCTGGCCTGTGGGCCCCAAGCGAGGTGGCAGAGCAGCAGGACGGAGCAGCTGCAGGCCCGACAACTGCGGAGGCCCCGCCACCCCGCACCGCTCACCCTCACCGCGCCACTGGGCAGAGAAGCGTCGCCGCCAGCCAGCATCCTTCTGGGATCCTGGCCACTCCAGCCTTGCGCTCCATACTCCAATTACCCATCAGAACCTCCACTCCCCTTTCCTGGGCTCCCTGCGCCCTCCCCTCTGCGCAGAATGACTTTATCCTGCACGGCTGGGCAGGTCACTCCCACCCCAAACCCTCTGTCCTCAGGAGGGTACCAGGCCCCCAGGGTCCTGGCTACTCTCAGGCTTCCTGGGCCAGCTCCAGCTGCCACGCCAGTCTTAAGACATGCTGGTCCTCTGCCGGGAAACCCTCCCATTGGGGCTTGTCAGCTGAAGGACACCTCATGGCCCAAGACCAGCGCCATGTCTTCTCCGGGGAGCTCACCCCCACACCAGCAGACACGTAAACACTCAGCACTCACCTCCCACTGCAGCCCCACGCCAAACACGGAGCCGCTACAGAACCCCCGTGGTCCCAAAGATCACACTGGCTGGACCCTGCTGTGTCCAGCAATCAGCCCTGGGCAAGACCCCCCGGAAGGGCCGCCTGATCTCCCAGGGAGGCCTTACCTTGGCTGGCGGCTTCGTCCCCTCCCAGTGCCGTGCGTCCATGGATGGGGGCACCTGGTAGACGCCCTGCCCTACCCCGGCGGAGGGCGGCACCTGGTAGGTGTCCTGGGCGGGGCTGCCCGGCCCCGGGGGCACCTGGCAGAGGTCTGGGGCTGGGCTGGGGAACGGGTGATGAGGCATTTGCTTGGAGAAGGCGGAGGTCTGCTTGGCCGGTGGGGACTGGAACTGGGGGCTGGGCCCCGGGGCCTGGTAGAGGCCTTGCTGAGTCTTGCTGGGGGTGGGTACCAGGTAGACACTGTCTGGCTGGGGCGGGAAGGTGGCTGGCAGCATGGGCGTGTACGGGGCCGCGGGGGCCAGGAGGCTGGGCTGGGGCGGGCCGGGTGCCGCCGGCTTCTTGTCATGCATGCCCACCAGGATCTTGAGGCGGTTCCCGGGCACGATGCCTTGCCGGCCGTGGAGTGAGCAGAGCCACCAGCCGCCCAGGCCCTGCGTGTCCCGCTCCAGCACCGTCATGATGTCACCCTTGCGGAAGGAGAGCTCATCCGGGGACTCGGCCACGTTGTCATAGAGGGCTTTGGCGAGCACGTTCTGGGGAGAGAATCGGGGCGTGAGGGCAGAGGTGGTGCTCAGCACCCGCGGCCCGCCCGGCTCCCACCCTCTCCAGGACTGGGGGGGCACATGGCTCTGGCACCGAGGCAGGAACTACGCAGGGTTTAGCGGGATCCCTGCGCCTCTCTGCCCACCGCCCCTGGCAGAACAGCCCCGCTGATGCTGGCGCTTCTTCAAACGCGCCTGCAGAGTGCCTCAAAACCCTCGCGACTGCAGCCTCCACCCACACTCCAGGATGGCACCCAAGCTACTGAAAAAAAAAAACACAACCAAACACTTCCAGAGTCACGCTACAGGCTGGACCCAAGGCTGGGGAGGGCAGCGATCATGACAGAAATGGCCACCACGTCCTGCAGAGAAAACAGGATGCACACCCTGCCTGCTGCCCCGCTGGTGCGATCAGCCAGGAGCGAGAGACCAGACAACACACAGGAGCAAAACAGTCATCGTCTGCAGAGCACACGCCATCTACGTAAAAAGCCCAACAAGCACGAAGGGCCGACCTCACGGGAAAGACGTCAGCAGATAACAAAAGCTGCAAGTTATCTAAGAGTTAAGCAAGCACAGACTCCAGGAGACCTCGGAGGAGAAAATGCACCAACTGGACCAAGCTTAAATTTTCTTTTTTTCTTTTACTATGATTTTTATTTATTTTTTTTCCATTTATTTTTATTAGTTGGAGGCTAATTACTTTACATCATTGCAGTGGTTTTTGTCATACATTGAAATGAATTAGCCATGGATTTACATGTATTCCCCATCCCGGTCCCCCCTCCCACCTCCCTCTCCACCCGATCCCTCTGGGTCTTCCCAGTGCACCAGGCCTGAGCACTTGTCTCATGCACCCAACCTGGGCTGGTGATCTGTTTCACCCTAGATAATATACATGTTTCAATGCTGTTCTCTGGAAACATCCCACCCTCGCCTTCTCCCAGAGTCCACAAGTCTGTTCTATACATCTGAGTCTCTTTTTCTGTTTTGCATATAGGGTTATCGTTACCATCTTTCTAAATTCCATATATATGTGTTAGTATACTGTAATGGTCTTTATCTTTCTGGCTTATTTCGCTCTGTATAATGGGCTCCAGTTTCATCCATCTCATTAGAACTGATTCAAATGAATTCTTTTTACATGGCTGAGTAATATTCCATGGTGTATATGTACCACAGCTTCCTCATCCATTCGTCTGCTGATGGGCATCTAGGTTGCTTCCATGGCTATTATAAACAGTGCTGCGATGAACATTGGGGTGCACGTGTCTCTTTCAGATCTGGTTTCCTCGGTGTGTATGCCCAGAAGTGGGATTGCTGGGTCATATGGCAGTTCTATTTCCAGCTTTTTAAGAAATCTCCACACTGTTTTCCATAGTGGCTGTACTAATTTGCATTCCCACCAACAGTGTAAGAGGGTTCCCTTTTCTCCACACCCTCTAAGCTTACTTAATATGTTACAACTGCAATAAAAATGCCAACAGAATTTTTGGGAGAGGGAAGAAGTCAATCAAAGACAAAGAATCTTTCTAGAATTAAGTGGAGAAATAGAGGTCGGCAGGTAGGCAGGTTAGTTCTGAAAATGGAAGGCAAAGAGGCACTGCATTCCTGCCATGAGGATGGGTCACAACTCCAGACCACGACTGGGACCCCCACAGTGATGGCGAGGGCAGGACCACAACACACATGCTCACGCACCTCAGGAAGAGAAGCCCGTTTGGACACTTGCCTCACGTTACAAACACCTGTAAAAGGTACGAGCTTAGAGGTGACAAAGAAAACACTGTCCCAGACTATCTCTGGGACTTTGGAGTGGAAAAAATTATAGAACAAAACCCCAGAAAAAAAGACCACAAAAGCACACAATCTAAGGAAACAACAACAGAAGCAAAGATAGATTCAGGCTCACTGACGTGAATGGTTTCAGCTGGATGGGCGAATCACAGAAAGCTGGCAGGTGGCAGGCCACCAATGACAAGACGATCAAATCTGGAGTCTGGAGGGGCCCTGACATCTAAGCAGTGAAAAGGCAAAACACCAGCAGAAAACCCACAAAACACAAAGAGTTCTCTGAAAGGGAAAGCAGATTGGCCAAGACAGCCACAAAGGATGCGCAGGGTCCCAGCCGGCAAAGCAGGACACATTCTAGATTCTGCCCTGAGCTCTGGCAGGGCCTGGGGACTAGTGAGGAATGCCAGCCATGCCCGCCCGAGTTACGGCTGCAAAGAGGTGCTCTACGGCCCAGAATGCTGTGTGCAGATGTCACAGGCTCCTACAGAACAACTCTGCGTGTTTTTCACAGACACTTGTCCGAGAACAGATTCCAGACACATTACATTTGCATGGGTGCCTCTGGGGGAGGGACAGAAATGAGACAGACATCAGGAACAAATGGGGAAAATACAGCAAAACAGGAAGGCATCCCGTAAGGCTGAAGAAGGCTGCAGAAGGGCAGCACCATCCCCTCAGCCCCGCTCTTTACTCCAGTAAGTACCCTTAGTTCTCACAGCTGCCCCAGAACCGCTGACTTGGGGCGCTGCTCTGTTCTCTGTGAGTCAGTCCCCCCCGGAGCGGGGAGACACGCTCCACGCAGAGGCCCCAGGGCCCAGCAGGAGGACCCCAGTCCTGGCAGACAGCGTACTGACAGGCCCAGAACCTCCCTAGAAACAGGGAACGGGGAAGAGGGCCCCGCCTTTCAGTCCTTGGCCTGCTGCATGTGCGGGGGCAGGGCCCAGAGGTGCCCCAGGGGCCCGGCGGGAGGGCCACGGCCAGCCCGGCCCCAGGCAGGAGTGGAGGCAGCAGGCAGGGGTGGGGGCCGCAGGCAGGAGGGAAGGCAGCAGAAAGGGGCGAGGGCAGCGGGCAGGGGCGAGGCAGAGGGCAGGGGCGAGGGCAGAGGGCAGGAGGGAATGCAGCGGGCATGGGCGAGGGCAGAGGGCAGGAGGGAGGCAGCAGGCAGGGGCGAGAGCAGTGGGCAGAAGTGGAGGCAGCATGCAGGGGTGAGGGCAGCAGGCAGGGGTGAGGGCAGGAGGGAGGCAGTGGGCAGGAGGGTAGGCAGCAGGCAGGGGCGAGGGCAGCAGGCAAGAGGGAAGGCAGCAGGCAGGCGTGAGGGCAGCAGGCAGGGGCGAGGCATCAGGCAGGAGGGAGGCAGCAGGCAGGGGCAAGGGCAGAGGGCAGGGGCGAGGGCAGGGCAGAGGGCAGGGGCGAGGGCAGCGGGCAGGAGTGGAGGCAGCAGGCAGGGGCGAGGGTAGCAGGCAGGAAAGAAGGCAGCGGGCAAGGGCGAGGGCAGCAGGCAGGGGCGAGGCAGCGGGCAGGGGCGAGGGCAGCGGGCAGGGGCGAGGGCAGCGGGCAGGGGCGAGTGGAGCAGGCAGGGGCGAGGGCAGTGGGCAGGAGGGAAGGAAGCGGGAAGGGGCGAGGGCAGTGGGCAGGAGGGAAGGCAGCCGGAAGGGGCGAGGGCAGCGGGCAGAAGGGAAGGCAGCAGGCAGGGGCGAGGCAGCGGGCAGGGGCGAGGCAGCGGGCAGGGGCAAGGGCAGCAGGCAGGAGGGAGGCAGTGGGCAAGAGAGAAGCCAGCTCCTGGCAAGAGGGTCCCAGGCTGCAGCCTCCAGGGCGGTAGAGAGCTCGGCGGGGTGCAGCAGAGGCCCAGGCCTTGCCGGGAGGGAGGCCAGGCCCGAGGCCAGGACTGTGCCAGGCCGGCTGGGTGCCAGCCCCTCCTCTGCGTCTCCTGGGGCCTAAAGAGTCAGAGCCTGCTCTGGACCTGCTCGGAAGCGGGACTTGGGGTGGGACCACCTGCATCCACTGGGGCCTGCGTCTTGTCCCCTGGATTCATCAGCGGGCAGAGAAGAGAGAGGATGGGGTGTCACCCAGCTCCACGTCGGCCTTGGGGGCCATAAGGAGCTCCAGGGCCCCAGGACCGCACGCTCAAACTTCAGGCTCATAGTGTTGGCGGGGAGTGCACCCCTGCAGAGCCGGAGGCCAGGAAGCTGGGAATCAAGGAGGATGAGGCCCAGGGAAGCCAGCCCCTGTGTGGAGCAGAGGCCTGCCCACACCAAGGGGAGCAGTGGGGTTCAGGCCCCACACAGCACTGTCCACAGCACATTAGATCAGGTCAGTTATGAACACAAGAGGTGTACATGATTCCTCAATAAAAAGTCACTTGAACTTGAAAAATGGGGAGAGGATAATGTTTGAGATGATGAAAGAATGCTTTTTCCTCCTGTTTTTCATAAATTTGCAATTTGTATTTAATAAGCATTTTTTGGTTTGGGGGCTGGAAACACATACATCTTGACAACCTCCTGGGCTCCACAGCAGGATGGGATGGCCCAGGCCGAGGTGGGTCAGAGGGCAGAGGCCTGAGAGGAGCCCCACAGCCCGCTGGGTTCCCAGGTCCCAGCCCCGGCTGCCTGCAGGAAGAGCAAGTTTCCCAAATATGGTCTGCAGTCTGCTTGACGGAGCACACTGACTCTGCCGGGGGGGCGGGAACGTCCAGCCCACCCTCCCCCAGCGAGTGACCCCAGAACACGGAGCCACCCCGCTGGGTCCCCTCAGCCCCTGCCCCATGACACAGGAAGTGCCAGCAGAGTGAGTCACAGGAAAACCCCTCCAGCCCAAGGGGGCGGGTGCAGACAGGGGCATGCCCGCGGACGCCCCCCACCTCGGAGGAGGGCCGCCCGCGGAGCCGGCAGAGGGGCTTCAGGCAGCGCTGGCCTCTCGGGCGGCTGGAGGGCTCCACCCAGGGCCAGCGGGAAAGGGGGACGGGGTGGGAGGGAGGGCCCAGCCCCAGGAGGGCGCCCAAGGAGCTACCGGGGCACTGTGTGGCGTGTGAACACGTGGAGGAGTCAGCCCGCGGCGACCATACAGTCCAGGGAGGCCCGCGCCGGGCTGGGCAGTGCCTCCAGAGCGGGCACACGGCAGCAGGTGCCTGGCACCAGGAGTGCCTTGGCCTGCGTCAGCTGGTGCCCGCTGCCGCCCCGAGCCCCAGGGGCGGGCTCGCCACGGCCCAGGCACTGCCGCGCGCCAGCTGGCCGGGCACCACCCCGGGGCCTCCCAGCCACTCCTCACGCCCATCCCCAGGTCTGAGCAGCAGCACCAACACTGGCCTGGGTCTGCCCTCCCCGCACTGCGGGGACCCCGAGCAGGCCCCGCTGCCTCTCTGAGCACCCGGGCCCCCTGAGCTCAGGGGGGAGCCTGCTCTCCCAGGACGCTGCTTCTGGTTGGTGAGAGGCTTGCCTGGCCAGGTGCTGGGTTGGCCTCTGCAAGGCAGCGCGAGCCTAGCTTGACGGAGAAGACACACCACGGTCCGCCAGGACAGGGCGAAGAGTGGGACGCAAAACTAACGTGACAGGGCCAGCTCCCAGAGGCCGGGCTGAGGGCCTCCCCAAGAGAGACGTCTCAGGCAACTCACGAAGGACGAAAGCCAGGCGGCCAGGAAACCGTGCAGGGAAGCGCGTGTGGACAGAGGGCAGACACGAGACAGGACCGTGAAGCGGGGACAGGCTGGAGGGGAGCCAGGGCCGCGGCCTGGACTGGCAGGCCGCCTGGGGAGGACACAGCGAGGGGCCAGTAAGCATGTCCAGTGGTGGCACGCCGTGGCAGAACAAGGCAAGACCCACTGCTCCGGAGCACTCCTGCGCTGCAAGCGAGCCCCCGGGCCCGGGACCTTGCTCCAGGCTGAAGAGGGGCCTGTCCACCCAGCACCCGGCCCGCCAGCCTCCGTCACGAGCCCCAGGGACGTAGATCCAGGCCCTCGGGAGGGCACAGCACAGAGGCCCACCCATGTCCAGGCACCCCGTGGACGGCGGCCACCCACTCGAGCCTCTGGCCCCTCGCTCCTGACCTGGGGAGCCCCTTGCTAAATCTTACTCCTTCAGGATGCTACTCGGGTGTCGCCACCCCCAGGAAGGCTCCCACGTCCTTTCCCGGGCACCCACCGCCTGCTGCGTCCTCCCTGAAGTGCCGATCGACACCCCTCATCACTGCCCACTTCGTATCCCCCAATCTGGAGGTCCAGGACTGGGGGGGGGGAACCCCCGCACAAGCCGGGCTGAACCAGGGGCTGCTGACCTGCCGGGTGCAGGAGGGGGCGGTGCCCTGGCCTCCCTGGGAGCCGCCTGAGGAAGCCAAGACGGCCCCCTGACACGGCCTCGCCCCAGAGGGAGGGGACAGGGGCACCGCCAGCCCGAAGCAATACTCCCCAGGCAACAGTCTGCCACCGGCGCACCCAGAACAACGGGCTGGTTGTTGCACAGGGAGCTGAGAGGCTGTCCGCAGGCTGGCCTGGTGTGAGAATGGCCCTCGTTGTGTGCGCCAGACCCACCCGGGCCCAGGGCACAGAGCAGCTGGGCCATGGCCGCCATCAGACGGGTGTGCCTTCCACCCGCTGCCCCGGGGAGTCCCAGGTGTGCTCTGGGTGTCCCCAAACCCAGGCTCGGGGGTGGTGCTACCTGGCGGCTGAGAGACTGACAGAATCACAGTGACGACCTGACGACACGGCTCTTCTGCACACTCAGTTATCTCCTCCACCCATCGTACAGACGGGGAAACTGAGGCGCGCAACCGTTACCTGATCTGCCAGCGTCCTGGGCAGGACATGGCAGAGGAGCCCTGAGCTGTGTGGCAAAGCGCAGCCGGGTGGCCCCAGGGCACTGCTCAGGTCCATGGAAGCCGGGGCGGAAAGTTCACAGGCCTTGTCCCCCACCTCCCCATCCCTGCCCCCGCCACACACCCTGGCCCCGAGCACAGAGCCCCACACATGGCACTCACTCCGCAAACACTGGTTCTCTTCATGCATGGCCGTCTCAACTGTGGGCCAAGTTTATCTCTGGGGTATCCTGTTTGCTTGTCCCAAAGAGACCCTGCGGCCAGTGGATACAGCCAAAATGTGTGTGTGCCACCGCGGCAGCCCACGCCCACAGCTCACTCGTACCCTGGGACGCCCCCAGGAGGGCAGCCCCATGCCTAGGTCCCTGACAAGACTCCACTCTGCTCTGGGCTGCAGTGGGGCAGGGAGGACAGTGCCTTTTCCCTTTCCAGGGGTCCCCACACCCCCATCTCAGACAGCTGGCCTTGGCATTGCCCAGGACAACTGAGGGATCAGGGTCTGGGCTCAGGTCTTCAGTGTTCAGCGTGAGGAGCATGGGTGAGCCCCCCACGCCAGAGCCACCCTCTGGGAACAAGGGAGGCGTGCCTCCTTCCCTGCCTACTGGGCAGCGCCCAAGCCCCCAACGCAGAGCAGGCCCCAGGCCTGACTGCAGCAGCCAGAACAGGTCCACAGACACAGACCGGAAACCCGGCTGTGGGGAGTCACGGCCAGCAGCTCCCGCGGGCCAGTAGGCGCCCGGACCTGGCCGTGGCTCACAGTGGCTAGAGCAGAAGCCTCTATGTGCAGGTCCCAGGCAGGGAGCAGGGCGCGGGCAGGCGTCCCGGGCACAGACCCTGGAGGCTGGGCAGGGAGGGCCCTCCTGCCGTGGACACGACCTGCAGCCTCCAGGACACCAGATGGCGGGAAGAGGTGGGCCTAGCCCCAGGCGCTGAGGGGCCCCCGGGGAGGGACGAGACCAGAGCCCTCCGTCCCAGAGCCCGACCCACCTGCTGGCTGGGAGTGGGCCTCGCGCCCTGAGCCCCGCACCACTGCCACCCGCCTAGGGAGCTGATCCAGACCCCAGACGCGCTGGGATGGACCGCCCTGTTCAGTCTTGGGATCCGGCTGCTCGGCAGAGGGCCAGCACAGGCCGACCTTGACTTCACGGCCAGCATCAGGCCCTGGGAAGCCAGAACAGCCACCCCCCAGGTTTGCCACCAGAGGGGCCGAGGCAGAGGCACAGCCCATGTGGGGCGGCAGGGGCGTTGTTCCTTACAACGCCTTGGTCCCCCTCTCCAGTCCTAAATGATAACTCTCAGTAGTCCTTAAAGCAGCACCACCTGCTTCAGCAGGAGGAGGGAAGACACACGGGCACAAAGAGCACAGTTCTCCAGCTCAGAACAGTTCCAAGCCCCGACTTCCAGGACGCGCTGGAAAAGGGGTCTGGGACGGGGCCCTGCCCCTCCGCCCTGAGCTCCCTCCAGGCCAGCCAGTGCTTGGTCCCTCTCCCCACACAGAGATGGAAGCAGGTCAAGTCAGAGGCTCTCCCACCCGCCCCCTGGAGGGAGACCACCCTGGAGCTCCATAGGGGCCTTCAGGGCCCAGAGAGGAGGAACTTGGACAGTATCTTCCCGGAGAATGACCCAGTGCCCGCCGAGCACTGTCCCCACCCCCTTCCACCTGCTGGCTGGTTCTGGACGCCCCAGCCAGCCGTGGGCTCCTGGGGGATGGAGGAGAGCTCTCCAGGCTGAGAGAAAACGGACACTGAGACCCCTAAAAGAATGACAGATGCCAGGTGGGGGCCACTGAGGCAGTGCGGGAGCCAGAGAGAGACCCCACGGAGCTGGCACTACCCCCAGTCCCAGAAGGAGGGGAGCACATGGACGAGCTGGGCCACACCAGGAGACTGTGCTCTGGGTCAGCTCTGAGGACTGTAACGTCCCTCTCTGGCCTCAGTGCCCCCATCTGCACCTGGGGGGAGCAGCTGTCTGGGGGCCTCTCCCGCTCGGGCAGCACTCCCGGGGCACTGCCCTCAGTTCAGTCCCTTGCCCAAGCCTGGGCAAACGGGGCCAGCCCGCAGCGCTGACACCTCTGTTCAGCATAAGCATCCAGCTCTCCAGAGCGGAGGCTGACTGTCCTGGCAGAGCCTGGGGCTGCCCTAGCCTGCCTCTACACTGCACCCACTGGACTCTCCCCTAGCCGAGGTCAAGTGGGTGGTGGGTGCCAGTGCCAAGAGGGCTTGCCAACAGCTCCTCCCAGACTCCCTTCCGGCCAAGCTCCACCTGCACCCGGGCCTCTCTCTTGCTTTTCTAAGCCTGTTAGCCCTGACGTCCCTCCAGCCTAGCATCAGCTCCCCACCCTGGAAAGGAAATGGTCATGGGGGAGATGAGGCCACCGCCGGGCCTAGCTGCAACCGGCACAGCAAACCTGGAGAGGACCTCCCAACTGAGACTCTTAAGGCTGGGGAGAAAACAAGCTCCCTGTTCTCACGACCAGCTAGAGATGGGAGACCCCGACAACTCCCCGGGCCCTAACCCCTCACACTCCCCGACCTCCCCCAGGCCTCGGCAAACTGCAGCTTCTCCGAACCCGTCACCACCACCCGGGGCTCCGCCGAGCGCAGCAGCAACCCAGGGACGGAAGCCCGGGCTTCGGCCACCTCCCGGCTCGCACGCTCCACCCGCGGAGGCGAGGGCCCGGGATGGGACCGCCGCGTGGGCCTGGACTGCCCTGCCCGCCGTCCAGCTCCTACAACTCCTTTTGCAGCGAGCGAAGGCCATAACCGAGAGGAGCCCGCCCCGGATCCCGGAATCCAACGCTGACGACCCGGAGGTTAATTATTAACTTATCCGCGGACCACGCACTTGCTCCCGGCGCCCTCGATCCCTAGCCTGGGACAGGGGCAACCGACCCCCAAAACACACGGAGCACCACCTCGCCTCCTGGAAATTCACGGCCCAGGGGGCCCCGGGTCGTTGCTCCAGGCGATGGAGGGGGGCTCGGAGACGCGGCTCTCAGGCCCAAGGTCACCCGGCAGGCGCGGCCGGCAGGCGGGAGCAGGCCTGCGGCCAGCGACTTTCCCGGATCCAGGAACTTCCCTGCGGCCCGCGGCGCCTACGGTCCCCCACAGCCCCTGCCTTCGCGAGCCCGGGCCGCGCAGAGGGGGTTCCCAGGACCCCGGCCCCACGCCCCCGCGGCGGCCGTTCCCAGGACCCGCGGGTCCGGCAGGAAATGCCTCTCACTTAACCCCTTCCCGCCTGGGCCCGCCCGGTCCGCCCCTGTACGGGCAGAGCCGGGGGACCTCCGCGGACGACCCCGGGTGCGCGGACCCCGACCCGGCCGCGCTCACCAGGTAGTTCATGGTGTCCGCTGAGCCTGGGCTCCCCGCGGGGGCGCAGAGCGAACCGCCCGCGCCGCGCACTCGCGGCGTCCCGAGCGCCCCGAAGCCGCCCGGCTCCCGGGCCCGGGTCCAGCCGCCTCAGCGCCTCCCTGGCCACTGCCACCGCCCAGGGCCGGCCCGCCGCGCCCCGCCCGCCGCCTCGCCCGGCTCCGGCGTGCCCGGCCGCGCGCACCCATTGGCCACTCGGGCCCCCATGCAAATAGGCCGCCGGCCCGGGGGCGGGGCGCCGAGCAGGGCCCGCCTAGCCCCCGCCCCCGCCCCCGCCCCCGGTGCCGGGACTGCGCGGGGCTCCAGGAACCCGCCTGCCCCGCGCTCCGAAGGCCTGTCCCTGCCCTCCACCGAGGGCGAGCACGCACCCTCCTGAAAGGCCAAGGCCTTCCTCTTTCGGTAAGACTGCCGGGATTGCCCGCCTCTTCTGCGGCCGTGGTAGCCCCAAGGGCGCCAGCCTTCCCCGCCAGCCAGCGCAGGTCATTTCACACGTGTCCATCCAACAGTCCGACTCAGATCTGCACCCGGAGGAGCATGCCCCAGCTGGCAGAAAACTAAGATTCCGACCACCGCACCGACTCTGGTCAGGCCTGTGGTGTCTTAAGAGCCCCAGGATGTGAAGACACGGCAGGGAAGCCGGGGACGGCAGGGAAGCCGGGGACGGCAGCTGTCTCTGTGGGTAAGGCGGGGAGAGGAGGCCCGGAGCGCATCGTGTTCTAACAGCCACAGTGTGCGGGAGGCTCCAGCGCACCGGGGACAAGAAGCGTGTCCATCTACCCCCTGCTCCGAACTGAATCCAGCTTTCCTAGTGCTGCCCCCAGGCCTCTGCCCCCAACCAGATCCCTCAGTCAGCCCTGTGGAGGCTGACACCTCTGGCCC
This sequence comes from Odocoileus virginianus, assembly GCF_023699985.2. Taxonomy (NCBI): domain Eukaryota; kingdom Metazoa; phylum Chordata; class Mammalia; order Artiodactyla; family Cervidae; genus Odocoileus; species Odocoileus virginianus. The sequence goes on along the minus strand of NC_069693.1, from coordinate 57,063,065 downwards.
AACAACTCCCCTGTTTCAGCAGCAGGTGCTGGGAGGGATGCTGATGGGAATGGCCAGGAGGGAGAAGCACTATGGGAAGCTGAGTGGAGGGCACCTAGGGAGGGCACCCCTCCCTAGGAGACAAGCTGTGACCGTCTCTGAACGTGGTCCAGGGCTGCACGGCGGTCTGCAGGGAGATCTAGGATGGAGCCGGCTCCACCTGGGGTTCTCCCACAGGCTGCCTTCTCGAGCCACTTGCTGAGTGTGCAGACACCCTCAGGCAGCTCGGAATGCCAGCGAAGCAGTGGGGCATATCCTGTAGAGAACGCCCGGGGGTGGCCTATAAAACACATACAAGCTGGAGGAAGACCCAAAGGTGTCCCTCCACTGACACCCAGGCTGACAGCCCCTCTCCAGGTGTGCTACCATGGGCAGGCTCTCCCTCATGTATAAAAGGAAGGGGCTGGCTGGTCATAGATCTCTTGGAAAGCTTGTTAAGAGACAGATTCCTAGGTCCCTTCCTTCAGAAAAACTGGGAGTGGGGGGAATCCAGACATCTGCATTTCCCCCAAAAGTGTTTGGGGAACCACTGGACGGAACTCTCAGCACAGCGTGTGGGTAAAGAGCAGCAGGGTTTGGACACAGGGGGACCCAGAGTCCTCAAGAAGGAACGGGACAAGCTGCCACCTATGGCCACCTTAGGACTGGCCCCCTGTGCCCTTCGAAACAGCCCAGTTCCCCACAGGAGAGCCAGCTCTCAGGGAAATGCTGCCAAGGGTGTCCCCTCCCGCTTGTTCCCAAGCCTGCGCCCCAAAGTCAGAAAGGAAGCCGTGGGCCTGCCCTGTCCTCAGCCTGACTAGCACCTCGGCTTCCAAGGAAACATCAGAACAGCGGGCCGTGAGTGAACACCTGTCCATGCTGAGTGGAGGGGGTCCTTAGGTTTTCCCGGGGTCTCCACTCGGGTGGAGAGTGGGGTGGGGGCCAGGCTCCACAGCCAGGCAGCAGGTCTCCACAGAGATGGGCAGGGACATCCTTGTTGAGCCGGCCTTGGGAGAGCGAGGAAGCCGCTGGGAACAAGACCAGAGACCCTCCCTCCGCGGGGCTGGTTTAAAGCCGCACGGGGGCGGGGCTGCTCTAGTGGGCGGGCAGGCGGGGGAGGAGAACCCAGCTCTGGCCCAGGCATTTCAAAAATTTGCTCCTTTTCCACTTAAACTCCCCACCCCCCCAAGACTGTGCCTCCCAGAATGGCATTTCCGCTTTAGAATCCAGGCCCCGGGATCTGTGCCCCACTGTGCTGGAAGGGGAGAGGCTGAAGGGGGAGTGGGGTGCCCCCTCCAGGCCTGCCTGGGGATCTGGGGGAGGGGCGCCCATTGGGCAGCTCCGCGGGTCTGTGGGGGAGCAGACCCTCCCAGGCCAACGGCCAAGGGACGCAGCCCCCAGGACAGCGCTCAGTCCAGCCCTGGGCCAAGGCCTCTATATGATCACATGCTCACCTCGTGCCCACAGTGATCCTGCACAAGCTTCCCAATTCGCCCCATTTTCCAGATGAAGAGGCTGAGACCCAGTTTCCCGCCCCCCCCACCCCACTCCACAGACTGCAATCCCTGAAGAGAGGGCCGGAGGGGCTGCTAGAGCGCAGCCCACCCTGAACCCCCTGCGGCACCTTCAGGACCTGTAGGGCAGAAAGGGGGTCATGGAGCAGGGGTGCCCAGGGAAGCCGAGGACCTTGCCACACTCAGAGGCCCCAAGGGACAAGTATGTAGGACCCAAGCACCATCCTCAGACACAGTGAGCTCAGAAGGGGGCCCGGGAGCGCCCCTCCCACACGAAGGCCACCCTGTAGGGTGACCGCACCGCATGGCCGGGACGGAAAGGATGGACAGGTTGGGAGAAGCCAGCAGAGCGCCAGCTCCTCCCAGAGCACCGTGGTCAACCCAGCGGCTGCCCCTCTGCCAGGCTGTGGGCGCACTCACAGCTGAGGTGTCCCCCCAGTCCCCGGGGGAGCAGCTGTCTGTGCAAGGCCGATGGTGGCCCGCGCCCCAGGCTGTTGGTTCCCGTGCGTCCATCACCGGCCCGCTGGGGCAGGCGCTGCTGGCGATCCTGGGCCTTGAGTGAGGAGACACGGCGCCTGCCCTCTGGGCTTCAGGGGGTCTTATTGTCGACGTCAGACCCACAGCACAAAGAACAGTTCTTGCTTTAGCCCCAACAATGTCTGTGGCAGCATTTATAACAGCAAACAAAGAGAGGCATAATGTAAATGCCCAGCTATAGCGGACTGGTTGGGCCACCAGAACCTCTCGATGGAATCCTGTGCAGCTATTAAGATGGCCACTTTCAAAGGCTAAAATCATGCAAGAAAATGCTGATGCCAAGTTAAGCGTGGACTGAAATGGCTAGCTCCAAGTGGCTCAGACAGCCGCCTTCTCCTAAGCCTGGGCTTTCCCAGCAGCACTGAGGGGGGCCGGCCGGCTCCAAGGGCGCAGCAGCAGGGAAGGATTTCCTGAGGCCGGAGGTGAGGGCTGCCAGCCACAGGGACAGGAAGAAAGGATGCCTCTGGAAGGCCGTGGTGGACGCCTGGCCCTGGGCTGGCCACGCACACCAGCAGGCTCCAAGGCAGCCTGTGAGGCGGAGCCAGCCCTGCAGGCAAGGGGGCAGGACCCCGCAGGGGCCCAGCTACGCCAAGAACCACTGTCACACGGCTGCCGCCCCACACATCGCCCTCCCGGGGCCAGGACAGAACCATCCCACCCAGAGGCTCGGACAGGGGCAGGGCCTTGCCCCGGCACACCTCCAGAAAGTGACAGAGCCACAAAGTGCAGACCGGCTACCAGGGCGTGTTCCCACAGAGGAGCACCCCAGGGGACCCCAGACAGAGCAGCCCCCGGGGGCTGGAGCCATGAAGCGTTGCCCTCCAGGTGGAGAAACCACGGGCGTCCATGTGTCATTATGGCGGTGACCAGCTGTAGGGCAGGCTCCAGTCCCCCCGCAGGACCCCGGGTCAGCCCCCAGGGGTCTGGGTGCAAGGGCAGGACCAGGGCAGAGTGTGGGGCAGACCCAGAGCTGGGGGGCTGGACAGCCTGGACCCCCACCTTAAGGCAGCTCCCTCCCTGCCTCAGGCTCTTTCAAGGGCAGCACAGTCTCCTAATTCTTTTAATTGCTTTTCTAATTTGAAAATTAAGCAGGCACAGAGGCACCTGCAGGGAGGTGCTGGCTTCAGATTGGGGCTCTGCTCACATGGCTGGGGCGCTTCCCAGGGGCTCTCTGCCCCAGCCCTGGGTGCGGACCCCAGTAGCCTGAGAGCCCCCTTCTCTTCCTGTGTGCCTCAGAGAGCCAACAACCAGCTCCCCCACTTCTGTGCACAGAGGCCTGCCCCCCTCCCCGGCTGGCACCGGGACCCCACTCCCTGGGCCCTCACCCCTCCCCTGGTCCTCGCCCCCACAGCGGCCCCTCAGCACTGCCTGGGGGAGGGCGGGGGGTGGGAGAAGGGAGGGCTGGGACGAGCCCCTGTCCTCGGAGAGAAAGCTGGGCGGCTGAGCTCTGGCGGGCAGCCTGGGCGGCAGGGCCAGGGTGTGGTCAGGCAGCACCAGCCCGCCATCTGCCTGCCTCTCCCATGGCAACCGGCCCCGGCGCGAGGGCAAGGGGAGGGGCGACTGAACATGCCATCTGCTGCCTCCACCCGCTTCTGCCGGAGGACAGGTGCCAGCACCCACCGCGGCCCCCGAGGGGATCAGTGTGGCCCCGACATCAGTGGGGGTCGGGGAGCCGGTGGGGTCACAGGAGGGACCCAGGAGCCCCAGGCTAACGCGGCCCCCGATGGTGGGGCCGCACAGGGCCCCGCCCTTCCGCGCCTGCTCCAGCCTGCAGGGTGCTCCAGGCGCCCCTGGCCCACTGGTCCTCCTCCGGGTTGGCCTGCAGGCCAGGAGCTCTGAGTCCACCCGGTGTGGGGCCTCCGTGGTCGCTGCGTCTCTCACAGCCTCTGGGATGGCACATGTTAAATGTAATCACAGGCCAGGAGGCTGCAGGCACATTCACGCCTCCACCTTAGACACCAGCCCTGCCCCACCAGGCACGCTCCTGGGCACCCACATCTCGTGCACAAGTGCCCTCCGGTAAGCCGCCCCTGCTCTCCCAGCCCTGCATTTCCACACCCCCTGGGCGGTTCTGCAGCAAAAACCTTTCTGCGAAGCACAGGTGCCCCCAGACCCCCAGCCACCGTGGAGAGGTGGGCAGGGTCTCCCCTCAGCCCGGCGACTGGGGTGTGGCCATAACGGGGTCTATCAGGACACACCCTCCAGCACCTGCTCCCCGCTGGAACACCACTGCCAGAAAACAAGTCCTTGTCCTTGGGGAACGTCCACTCCAGGGTGGGTGTGGGGGGCAGCGGCGAGACACAGAATGTCTGGGGAGGACGACACAGACAGCAGGGAACAGAGAGGGCTCCTTTATACAGATGCGGGCTCCTCTCTGAGGAGGTGGCATTTGAGCAGCGTGTGACTCTTTTGCTCAGGCTCATTATACAGAAAAAAGTAAGTCAAGGTTTGTAAAAAATAGCACAGTCATGCCAACAACTCCCGGGGTGTGAAGCACAGCACGTGGATAGGAGCGGCTCTCAAGCCAGCCTCCCCCATTGGAGCTTCTTGAGGGGTCCTCGGGACCTGCGGAGTGACTGCCTGGCGGGGTGCCTTGGCGGGCAGCCAGGGACAAAGTGGGGAGCCCAGGAATCCATCCAAACCAGGGAGGGTGGAGAGACAGGGGCAGCTCCCAAGAGAGCTCCATCTCCTCTTAGAAGCCTCTCCCCATCAGCTCAGGAAGAGGGGATTTGAGCCCCGGATACCTAGGGAGGGCTGTGGACAAGAAGGCACGTGTCACACCGCTCTGAACAATCACGGTACTTTGGGGAACTCGGCATTTAGGGAACACAGACAACTCTCTGGGCATGCCTCAAGGCACACAGGCCTGGATATCAGGTTTTATAAAATACTGAAATCGGGTATTATACCATCACCAACGCTAGTATGTCCTAGTATTAAAAGCACTCAGCACACAGGACTAGAGACAGACATCCATCAGCAAGAGAGCAGGACGTAGAGTCAGAAGTGGACTGCTCAGCACAGCAGCGAAGACAGAACTATTGATACACACCCTGTGGGTGAGAATCTCAAAATCATTTTGCTGAATGAAGTCAGACCCCAAAGAGTATACACTATGATATGCTTCCTCTTGCATCAAGTTCAAGAATAGGTGAAACCCTTCCATGATGAGAGAAATCACAATGCTGACCACCAGACATCAACACAACACTATAAGTCAACCACACACCGGTAAAAATTAATTTCCTAAAATGGGTCATGGGATAATCATAGTTTTTCCTTTTGAAAAAACAAAAAAACCAATGTTGACCACATTATAGGGGTGGGGCACACTTTACAGTAAGGTAGTACCTGTGAACTTTCTGAGATGATGGAGAGGTTCAGCACCATGATTCGTTGATGGTTACATGGGGTCTACATTAGTCAAAACTTATCCAACTGTACACCTAATGTCTGTGCATTTCACTACATAGAAAACCTTCTCAGTTAAGAGAGTCTCAATTGGTAAAAATAAAACATATCACAGAGGAAACAATAAAGGGCATTAGGAATACCAAAAAGTAGGTATTGCGATCCTAAACCCAATGCGTTACTTTTTGCTCTGGCTGTCAGGGAGTGTCAAGTTAAATTTGTATGCCTACATACCCCATACATTACAAAGCTCTGGATTTTGTGATGATCCCAAACTCTGTCCTTCACTATAATCTGTTTAAAATCCTTACTGGAATTTGGTAGGGTTTAAATAATAAAATTGAATTCCTGGGAAAAAAAAAAAAACCTTAGAGAAGGGATTAACTTTAGAAAGCTGTAACTTGTGACCAGCTCTCCTAGTGGGCATCCATCACCACCTCCCAGGTCCCTGACCTGTCCCCAGATCTTTGTCTTGAAGAGAGGGAGACAGTGGTTCAGTAAACTAAGAGAAAGCCAAAGAAATGATGGAGTGAGACTAGGATGCAATCACAGCAAGCGGCTGTGATGAAGCCCTGTCAGAGGCTGGTGAGGCGCAGCTGAGCGCGGGGAGCACACCTCCTGCTGGGCCACGGGAGGGGAGGTCAGGAGGGGCCGCCTCCTAGCTCTGCGGTCCTACCTCAGTCATAAGCTAGAGCCCCCTCCTGGAGGGGCCAGGATACACCCCACAGTGTCTCCTTCCCACCTAGCCTTCCCATGCTCGGCAGGCTGCTCTGACCACATCTGAAATCAGCCCTGTGCGCACAGATCCAGCAGCTTCCACCTCCTGCTACACGGCACCCACTCTTGGGGGCACTCAGGGCAGGGCATCCAGCCGGCCTGGGGCACAGTGGGCCCGCTGTTGGCACCACTGGAGGGCACTCCATCTGCTGGGTAAGGGCAAGTACCTGCCCATCCAATGCTGAGAGACAGGGGTCCCACAGGCAGGCAGGGGAGTGGCCAGGGTCCTCCTACAGCTTAAGGCCTGGCAGGAATGGGCCACAAAAAAAGGGCTACTGGAGGCAGACTGGGCAAGCCGTGGAGAATTATGGGGGCAGGGGGCTGGTTGTGCAGGAGCCAGGAGTGGTCTTGGCTATCGCACCAGCCACCAGTGGCAGGATAAAGATAATAACCTCAACAACAGTAGCTGCTATGACTTATTAGCCTCTTAGAGAAAGCTTTCTGCAAACCTCGCCAAGATCTCATAAAAGCCCAAGATCTCAGTGCCCTTATGATCCCCAGAATACAGAGGACACAGGCTCAGAGAGGTTCAGGGGTTCGCTCAAGGTACAGACGACCCTGCCCCATCATTCTGGAGCCACGGCCCTCAACCCGCCAAACACTGTCCCCCCAGAAGCGACTCTCTGGGGCCCCATCACCATCAGCTGGGCTTCCAGTGCCTGTGCAGGGACGCAGACCCCGGGGTGTGGGGGCTGGCCAGGGGTCATCGGTGCTCCTTGGACCACCTCCTCAGCAGGTGAGCAGGCTGGAGAGAGAGGAGCCAGGCGGGCCCGGGTCCTGCCCTAGGAACCTGACAGCAACGAGACAACCCCCTGATGATGAGTGCACGACCACTGCTGGGAATCGTGGAGGGCTTCCCGCAGGGGGCCTCTGCTGAACAAGAGGAGGGACAGGGGAAGCACTGTGGGGTCAGAGGTCACTTCCCAGCCAAGGCCGGTGTGGGGGGGCGTGCCCGGAGCTCTGGAACCTGAAGCGAGGACCTTGGACTTGGGCTTGCTGAGCTCTGCTGCTCTCTTCTGCACCCGTCCTCCCAGGCCCCCGCCGCCTCTGGCCTGGCTGCCCAGGCCGGAGCCACCCAGTCCCCTGGCCAGCTCTCCAGCAGTGGCAGCAACTGGCAGAGAGCCGGGTACAAAGGGCACCCCGGGACCATTGGCAGAGGCTCAACCAGGTGCCACTCCTGCTCCACGGATCTCCCGATGGGCTGATCCGCCCTGCCACACCTCCCCAGAGAGCTGCCTGGCCACCCTGAGCCCCAGGAGCCCCACGGTGCTCCATGGAGCCCCAGAAGCTCCATGGGTGCTGAAGGGCTGACTCGAACTCATGCTCAGAAAGCCACGAGCGGAGGGGCGCTTTCTCAGCAGCCCTGGCCTCAGCACGGCTCAGCAGGCCGCAGGCCCACAATTACAGAGGCCACGCTCGCTTGCTGGCTTTGGACGCCGCCTGACTCGGTTCCCAGCCTGGCCCCATCCCTCAGTGGCCGTGCGACCTGGCAGGATGACAGGGCCTCCTGGAGCCCAGCGCCCGGCACAGGGAACGCTCCACACACGTCAGCACCTGGCTCCTTGAAAGAACCTGTCCCTCACTTAATACAGGAGCAGAGGAGAGGCTGGAGCGGCTGTGCCCATTTCACAGACAGGGAACAAGCAGCAGGAACAGGCAGCAGACAACTTCTCTAGCAGCTGGAAGCCAGCTTCCTGCCTGACAGTGCTGGGGGGCAGCGTCACTCCTAAATTCAGATCATGCCAGTGTCCACCAGGGCTCTCGGGTGAGTGGTGTAGCCATTTCCCTTACCAAACGTCTCCTGCCTGCCCAGAGAGAGGAGGTGGGCCTGGGCGCTGAGCAGCCATGCCTGAGAGGAGGGCAGACATCAGAGAACAGCCAGGAAGTGCCTCTCCTGGCGCTGTGTGAACTCTGCCCTCAGCTCAGGGCACAGGCGGGAGTATGAGGCGGGGGGTCAGGAGGACCCTGCGTGCCGTCCTCTCTCTGGGCCCCAGTCAGTTGTACAGTCATGTCTGACTCTGTGCGACCCCACGGACTGTATCCTACCAGGCTCCTCTGTCCATGGAATTCTCCAGGCAAGAACACTGGAGTGGATTGCATGCACTCCTCCAGAGGATCTTCTTGACCCAGGGATTGAACCCGGGTCTTCTGCATTGCAGGAAGATTCTTTACTGTCTGAACCACCAGGGAAGCCCCAGACCACATGTGGGTCAGATGATGGAGTGAGACCAGCTGGTCCTTGGAGGGTCCCCCTGCTCTGACACTCAGGAGGTCCCTCCTGGCCCAATCTGGCCTGTCCCAACCTCTTTTCCCCCCTGGCCCCCACCATTGCCTCCCACCCCATTCTGAAGCATCTGGTAATTGCTGTGGGCCAAAGTGCCTGCGTCAGCCCCATCCAGGAAAAGACTGCCCAAATGAACGGGTATGCTTAAAACCCAAACGTGTCTGTGAGCACCACGTGGGCGGTCATCATTCTGGGTTCCCAGAGCAGGGCTTGAGCAGGAGGCTGGCCTCACCACTCACCAGCACATGAAAGCAATTTTCTGAACATTTCATGGCTGCTCCGAAAATGAACTTCGTCTCCCAGTGCCACCAGTTCACACATCACCAGCGGGCCCGGGAGAGACCCAGGGTGATTCGATAGTCCGGTATGTGTGGACAGAGGGAGACACCCCCCCACTCCCCCTGCAGAAACTCCAAGGGCTGCGGCTGCAGACGGAAGGGTGGGAGAAGATGTGGAGCTGGCAGTGTGGACGGACAGGGCAAAGATGGACCGCAGGTGTCCAGGGCAGGTGTCCACAACGGTGCCTGTCTGTGCAAGTCGCACCCACAGTGGGGCCCTCACACCAGCCCTCTCCTCTCACAGACGGGGCCACGGAGGCACAGAGCCCAGGAAGGCTGCCCAGAGTGCTCAGGCGAGGGGTCCGGGTGCCATCCCAGACCCTGTATCCAAACCTCTGCTGTGACTGTGGAAAACCACACAAAAGCGAGCATGGACCTCCCAAACTCAGGCTGTCCAGGCTCTGATGTGGCCTAAAAGTCCCATTCTCTGTTCACTCATGCCCTGGAGACTCCGGCCCTCGGGCAGGCTTAGGTGGCCCACCTCGTCTCTCTGGTCAGTGCCCAACAGGGTCAGGGCAGGTGCCCTGATGCCCTGAGCCAGAAAGGACCCAGAGCCTTGCAGGAAGGCAGAGCAGGAGAAGGACTTGGCAGGCATTTTCTGTCTTCTTTCTTTCTTCCTAAAGATGAGGCAATTATGCTCAGAACCAGAACAGACGGGGGTGGGGGGTTCACATCAGCACGGTCTGGAAGCCCTAATTTTTTCATCTGTAACTCTGCATTAACCGCTTCTGGAGGCGGGCAGGAGCTGGGATCTTTAATTCCATAATAACAATGCTTCGCTCTTACACAGCATCTCTTCTCCGATAATCTCCATGCGCACTCTATGGTGGTTAATTAAAAGGCCACTTGCCCTGCCAAGAAGCCCCAAACTGTCTGCCTCATCGTAAGGATGGGGTCCCCCAAGTGGGAAGCAGTTCCACAGACAGGCCAGGTGGACATGCACCCAGGGACCATTGCCCCCTCCTGTCAGAGGGAAAACCCCTAAAGGCCACCAGGAAACAATGGCTGGAGGCCAGGGCTTTACAGCACAAGGCCCTCTTCCCAGCAGGAAGTAGGGTAGCAGCCCGCACCTCAGGTGGTGCCTCTGCAAAGCGGGCTGGGGGCTGCATCTGAGGCCTGGTGACCAAGGGCAACGGGGACCACTGGCCACCCTCGCAGGCGGGGCTCAGATGCCTGCAGGTGACCGGCCTGTGTGGAGCCCGGGGTGGGGTCGCCCGAGCCTGCTTGCTGGGCTAGCAGGAGAGGGTGCCAGGTGAGAAGAGAAGCCCCCACGGCTAGGGGGGTAAGAAGAGGCGAGGGCTTGCACCCTTGGGGGCTTCAACGGCAGAGGTAACTTCCCGGAGAGTGCATCCTCGGGTTCTGAAGGGTGGGCGCAGATCCCCACCGCTAAGCCGGCCTGGGCGCGAGGGGTCGCGGAGAGAAACATCCGGGCCCCGGCCGGGGAGGCCCCTGAGCACCGCAGGGCGGCGGTCCCAGGCGGACCCCCGGTGGGGGTACGTGGACCCCGCCCCCTCAGCCGGCCCGGCCGCCTGGAGGGGGTCCAGGGGAGCGGCCGGGCCCTCTCCCCGCCGGGCCTGGCCACCTTGGCGGGGGGGGGGGGGGGGGGGGGGGTTGCTCCTGGGTGCCGGCGCGGACCCCGCCCGACCCGGGTCCCCAGGGAGAGGGCGCAGGGAAAGGCGGGGGCGCGGAGGCCGGCCTCGGGGAGCCGCCCCCCGCCGCCCCGGGCGGCGCGAGGCCGCGGGCCCGGTGGGGGCAGGAGCGGGCCAGGCCGGCGGTCGGTACTCACCGGCACGGACATCTTGGCCGCCGCTCCCGGGGCCCAGACGGGCAGCGGCGCCGGCAGGCGGGGCGCTCGGTCCGCCGCGCTCAGCGCCCCCGGCGCGGTCCCGGCGCTCTCGGGGCTCCCGCGCGGTCCCGGAGGTCCTGCGCGTTCCCGGCGCGCGCTCCCGGCACTCTCGGGGCTCCTGCGCGCTCCCGGCGCGGGGTCCCGGCGCTCTCAGGGCTCCCGCGCGCTCCCGGCCGCTGGACTGTCCGGCCGCCCCAGCCCGCGCCGCGCATGCGCCGCTAGCGCCGCCCCTCCCCCTCGGAGCTCCGCCGCCTGCGGCCGCGTTAAAGGCGAGGACCCCGGACCCCGGGCTTTTTCTGTCGGCCCAACACGGCGACAGGGCTCGGTCTCCGCCCTTTACCCATCGGTCAGGGACCACCTCGAGGCGCACCATCTCCTGCCTGCCTGCCGGCTCTGGAAGCCTGAACGCCCACCCCACCCCACCCCACCCCCAACCCCACTTTGCCCAGCCCAGGGCGCTGGCCGCCTGCCCTGTGGTCTGGCCGGGCTCCCAGCCCGTGTCTGAGGACGATTGCAAGTCAGCCGATCAGGGCTCCTAGAAACCTTTCCCGCTCTCCCCGCTGAAGGCCTCGGGACCCCTCTCCACCCCCACCCGTATCCCCCCAAGCAGCGAGGCCCAACGTTCCTCGCCGGCGCTGCCTCCCCTGACTGCTCCTCCTCAGGGATGCTGAGCGCCCGACTCCCGGAAACAGCCTGGCTGATCCAGGTCACCGAACAGAGCTGGCCTGGCTCCTGGGGAGGATCCTGCCTCCTGCTTATCCCCGCTGAAGGGCCAGCCCTGCCCCGGAGCCCGGGCTTCAGACATCGAAGACAGACGTTCCAGGGCTTGAGCCTTCCTTTCTCTGGGTTAACCCCCAGTTTCTTCAGCTGTTGCGCAGCTGCCGTGGTGCCCAAGTCTGAGCACATACCTGCGCATCCTAGCTGCCCCGCCCCCTGTCCCCCTTGCAGTCCCCGCGGTTACTTCTAACAGACCGAGGCTCTGAGCCCCCTCAGCTACCAGAAGGCAGTACCGGGGTCTGACCACTCTGTTCCGCTGCCCACCACGTACAAACAGTCCCCGCTTCCCGGGGGCCCTTCCCGGACTAGAGGCGGCAGGCAGGGCCACAGCAAGCAGAGGGGGGTCTGGGGTGACAGCTGCCACCCCCTCAAAGGGCCTTCTGTGTGTGTCTGGCAGGCAGTCCTGCCCGCGCCCACCCGCCCGCATCCAGCTGGTCCGGGGCTCCTGAGCTGGAAGCCGCAGTTAAGTGTGGTGCCCGGCCGCGCGGTGTCTCAGAGGTGCCCCCCCACAAAACACACACACACACACACACACACACACACACACACACACACTGCCCCAAGCCCCGCCTTCCTGCTGAAGCCCGGCTCCGCCCCTTCTTTCTTTCCCACTCTGTCTGAATTCTTATCGCCCACTGTTCCTGTGTCCTCTCCCGGCCCTGGGAATTGAGAAATGGAAACCCAGCAGAGGGGTGCGGCTGGACCACAATCTCTAAAACCATCCGTGCCTCCAACTGGCCCCCTGTGACTGCTTTCCCAGAAAGGCCATCATAGGCTCATCCCTTAGTGCTGGCAGAGAGAACACGGGCCAGACCCTCCCTCACTCCGAGGTAGAGACCCAGGGCCTTGGGTGTGGGGCTGGGAGCAGCCAGAGGGGCCCCGTCATTGCACTGAGCAGCCAGCAGGACCAGGTGTCTGTGAGAAAACAGTGGCTGCTCCCCCCTGGCCACCGCCCAGCAACCCCCCACTGCCCAACACCCCCTTACTACCCAGCTGGCAAATGATCCCCAGATGACTCCTCGGTGCTGCAGAAAACAGGCTCTGGGCACCTCACAACTAGCGGTTTACACCAGGCTGTCTGAGCAGGCACCAGCACCCTGGGAGTGTCCTCAAGGGTTACCAGGGACCCAGGGAGACAGGGGTTACGGTTGCTCCTGGCACTCGGATGGAAGGGGATTTGGACATGGCCAGAGTAAGTCTTCTCAGGTGGTTCAAGCGGTAAAGAATCCACCTGCCAATACAGGAGACGCAGGTTTGATCCCTGGATGGAGGAGATCTCCTGGAGGAGGACGTGGCCACTCACTCCTGTATTCTTGCTGGAAAAAGACAGAGGAGACTGATGGGCTACAGTCCATGGAGTCACAAAGGAGTTGGACACAACTTAGCAAATGAACGCACACAGACACAGAGTAAGTCTGGGCAGAGACAAGCTTCATACCCAGTTCTCCAGACACTCAAACCGAGCCTCTGTGCCCCAGGCTTTGCCAGAGCATAGCCAGCCTAGGAGAGTGCAGTGAGGCTTTGGAGGCACAGCAGGCACTGTGTAATGATCCTACATTGGTCACCATTGATGAACCAACGATGATACATCCTTACTAACTAAAGTCACACTTTAATTAGATTTCCTTCCTTCTCCCTTCTGTCCTTTTCCTGTTCCAGGATCCCACCAGGAATCCCACATTACCTGTAGTCATCATGTCTCCTTAGGCTTCTCTGGACTGTGACCGTTTTTCAGACTTACCTTATTTTTGATGACCTTGACAGATTTGAAGAGTACTGATCACGGATTTTATACAATGTCCCTCAACTGGGATTTGTCTGATGTTTTTCTCACAGTTAGGTTGGAGTTACGAGTTTTTAGGAGGAAGACCCAGAGATAAAATGACATTCTCAACACATCATCTCAAGGATACATCATATTAATAGGGTTCACTCTTACCAATGTGATGTTGACCTTGAACCCCTGACTGAGACAGTGTTTGTCAGGTTACTCTGCTAAAAAGTGACTCTTTTTTTCTTTAGTTTTCAACAGTGTACCCTTTGAAAAGAAGTGAGGGGTTATGTTCCACCTCTGTGATGATACAGTATCTACATCAATTATTTGCATTTCTTCTGTCTGGGAAATTGTCCCCATTATTTATTTATTTATTCAATCATTTATATAAGTAGGAACTGATGGATATTTATTTTACATTTTGGATTAAAATCCAATACTAGTTTATTTTCTTCTTCAAATTGTTCCTGCTTTGGCTGGGTTGAGTGAATCAGTTAGTGAATCAGATTTTTCAAGTGAATCTAGAAATCCAGATTGTTTTATAAAATCTCTAGGTTTTGAAACATTGATTGTGTAAGCCAATGTTTCTTCCTGCCAACTCTGGCAGCAAGTCCTGGAGTAGGCTAACCTGCTTTGAACCCTGCTCCTCTGCTTGTGGGCTTCTCAGGTGGTTCAGTGGTAAAGAATTGGTCTGCAATGCAGGAGATGCGCGGGTTTGATCCCTGGGTTGGGAAAATCCCCGAAAGAAGGAAATGGCAACCGACTCCAATATACTTGATGGGAAATCCCATGAACAGAGGAGCCTGGCGGGCTACAGTCCACTGGGTCACAAAAGAATCAGACACAAAAGAGTTTGTTTGGGGGAGACCTAGAAGGACACTTCAGGGTTGGAGGTAGCTGGCAGGACCCTGTGAGCCCTGGGGTTGGTAAGAAGGAGCATCACCCCAAGCATAGTTTCCAACATGAGAGTTGAGCTCCACTACTCTGTAGTAAAACCACATTGACCTGGAGTATGCAGCACCAGGTGTCCTGTCTTATTCATGCTAAAATGTGAATGACCACCTCTCTTCAGGAAGGCAAGTCAGATTGGAACAGAAAAGAGGTTCAGTTGAGTGGAGTGGATGGGGGGCCTCACTAGCCTGCCAGGCTAGACCTTGGGGTTTGGTCCTGGCACCACCTCACACTTACCATGCGACCTTAAGCAAGGCCAGTTTCCAACATCCTTGAGGGTAATTTCATAGTCTGGTCAAGGACGGGCCCCCGGGGTAGGGCTCCTCCTTGTCTGTCCTCGGGCGCAGAACCTTGGGTATGCTCTGCTGGAGGGCCTCTGGTCAGGGGAGAGAGAGGTCAGGTCATCAGGCTGCTGGGCCCAGAGGGAGGCCCTCGTCCCTGAGATAGTGAAGCTTTAGGGCCTGGTAGCAGGAGGGAGATGTATTAGCTTCTTACTGCTGCTGTAACAAATTACCCCAAACTCAGTGGCTCAAACAACATGAATTTGCTACCCTCCAGCTCTTGAAGTCAGAAGTCCAAAGGGTTGAGAGGGCTGCATTCCTTCTGGGGGCTCTGGGGAGAACCCCTCTCCTGGCCTTTCCCCTTGCTCGAGGTCGCCTGCCTTCCTCGGCCTGTGGCCCCGCGTCACTCAGACTCTGCTTCCATCATCGAATCTCCTTCTCTCATTCTGGCCCTTCTGACCTCCTCTCATAAGAAGCTTGAGATTACGTGGGGTCCACTCAGGAATCCAGGAAAATCTCCCCATTTCAAGATCGTTAGTTTAATCACAGCTGGCAAAGCATGTTTTGACTTACAAGGTAACTCAGTCATAGACTCTGGGGATTCAGATGTGTATGGGGGCAGACTTTGGTACCCCGAAGCTGCTCGCCCACTGGGTACTACAGCCTAAACCCCCACCGTGGCTACCCACTGGGCCAGCCCGGGAACCCTGTCACTCAGCGCAAGAGAGACCTCTCGCTGCTCGTGGGAACAGCTATAAGTCATGTGTGGCTCCAGCATACAGTCTGGCAAAAACTTCTAACAGGCAGGGAACTTTTGACCCAGAAATTCCATGAATTTATCCTTAAAAATGCACGCAAAAAAATGCAGTCACAAGTAGCCAAAGATTTACGTGCAAGGATGTAACTTGCAGCTTTCCTTATGGGAACGACTTACAAGTTCAAGAAGACACCAGTGAAGCAATTCACGGAACATTCCCAGGACAGAATTCAATCCTGGGCACCACCACAAATGATGTAGAATGACATGGAAATATGTTTATAATATACTGTAAACTAAGGAAAAATAGGCTTCAATAATAGGTACAGGTGGTCCTGTTTTCACAAAAATTCACATATTTATATTTATGTCATATATTTACATTGGGTAGTGTGGAAAGGTAGATACCCAAATACAAGTTATGGATATTTTGGGGTAGGGATTGGATTTTTTTCACCAGCATGTCATATTTAGGGAGGGCCTATTCACTGCCTGATACTCTACAGACTAATAAGTAGAGCTTTTTCTTTCTTTATGGATTAAAATTTCAGAGGAGACTAGTTTTTTTAGTTGCTTTTTGGAGGAGACGAGGGAGTTTTGGTGTAATTAAAATTATTTCCTCTATCTTCTAATGTTTCTTGAGTGAATATTCATTATTTGTACAATTTTACTCACAGTAAACACTTTTTAAAATTGTGGTAAAACATACATAACGTTAAATTTATCATTTTACCTAGTTTAAGTGTACAATTCAGTAGCAGGGAGTATTCAGTCACAGTGCCCCGTAATCATTACCACTATCCATTTCCAGAACTTTCCCCATCTTCTGGGTAGAAACTCTGTGCCTGTTGAACAATAACCTCCCCTCCCTCTCCTAGGCCCTGGCAACCACCATTCTCTCTGTCTTTATGAATTTGCCTATTCTAGTACCTCACACAAGTGCAATCATACAATATTAATCCTATTGTGTCTGGCTTATTGCAGTTAGCAAGATATTAGTTGCCAAGTTCTAGGAAATACAGGTTCCCAGGCAGCCTCGTCACCTCCAAGCAGGCAGCAGACAGAGGGGAAGGGAGCTGCCGGAGGTGCCCAGCAGCAGGGAGCGCAGCTGGGCAGACCCGTGGGCCCCAACCCCTGCTCCCGCAGCCTTGCCGCTGGCCTCCTCTCTTCTAGGGTGTTCGTAAACACCCAGGGACCAGAGCCCTTCCAGGAGCAGGCCTGCATTCTCAGTGACTGTGACAAGTGGAATTTCACTCTCCACTGGGAGCAACCCCCAGGCCACTGTGTTTCTGGATCCAGGGATGAAGCCTCCCAGCTGATGAGTACACATTCTCTAAATTACTAAACAGTGGCTGCCACGCTGGGGTCACCAGTGCGAGTCCCCAGGGCAGCGGTTCTGTTCTCAGCGAGTCAGGCCCGCCAGGCCCCCACTGCCATCGCTGCCGTGCTGTCTGGAGGCCAAGGGTCCGCGTGGGGGTGCTGGGAGCGCCTCGCTGGGAGCGCCTCGCCGCTCCTCCTGGAGCGAGGCTCACTCTCATGGAAACGGAAGGAACTCAGTGCAGGGAGGGCGGCCTCTATTGTGACGGAACCGGCCCCTTTGACCCCCATTGGCAGGGCGGGGCGGCCAGCTCTGGGCAGCAGCCTGGCCGTGTGAACTTCAGCGCGGCATGTACATTCTCTGAGCACGGTTCCACCCCGTCTGTCAAACGGGACTCAGTAAAGCAGCCCGGCAGCCACAGCTCTGGGAGCCCCCCCACTTTATTCTGAGACTACCCCCTCCTCCCTCCCAGAGTCCCGCAGGGCCACGGCGCCCCAATTCAGAAGTCCTGAATGGACCGGGCTGTCAGGATGGCCTAGAAGCACCACAGGCTGCTCGCAGGCTCGAGTCCCCCGCCTCCTCCGGCCAGTTTGCCCTGCTGGGCCCCTGCTTTCTGCTTCTCAGGCTCCCCTGAGGCGGGCGCTGCTGCCTGTAGGCCCAAACCCTTCTCTGTGAAGGGAAGAGCCCCGGGGAGAGGAAGGCTTCAGGAACGCACACAGAGCTAGGACCTCGGTCTTCTGGGAGGAAACCCAGAAGACCCCCGATCAGGGGTGTGAGGGTAGGACAGCGCCCTTTGGGAGCAGCCGCAAGCTCGCTTTGTTCTTCTGTGGCCTCTGGGCCTGTCGGTTTATTGAACAATGAAGAGTAGGTAATTATGTGGGCGTGGTTAAGGGTGCAGCCACCCTGGGCCAGCCAGCAGCCTGGGGGGACACTAAATGCCGCGAGTTCAGCTCAGCAAGGTGACAGGGCAGCTGCCCCAGGGGCTTTGAACTTCCTGGGGGTGTTGTTCCTGCCTGGTGTCTCAGGCTCTCAAGAAGGAGGTGAATCTCTGTCTTAGATGATATCCTGGCAGATAGTCCCTTCACACATCTCCGAGGAAGGAGTCTTTCCAGTCCTGAGGCCTACGGTGACCCAAGCTCAGCTCACCCTAGGAGGCCCCGGGTCTTGCTGTGACTGACAGCAGGGACCAGTTCTCCATCTGCAAACACAGAATCCAGGCCAGTGCTGGCTCTCACAGGCCGCCGGCTCCCCCTCGTCTAAGGATGCGCAGAGAGGAGCAGATGCCCCAGGTCCAGTCTGTTCCCGTTGCCTCGTCACTGTTAACCCCCGCTGGACAGACCGCAAATGTGAGGCTGCATGAAGCAGCCCAAACTACAAGAGAGCAGGGGCCAGAGCTGATGTTTGGGGTCTGAACCCCAAGTTGGGAAGCCGCGTGTAATCTGACTGCCCGTCAGGATGGACGTGGGCGCCCTGGACACACAAAGGGGCAGCTGACACGAGAAAGGGATGGGCAAGCCATAGAGGAGAGGAAGAGGGGCCTGAGTTAGGAAAGATAAAGACTGAGAGCCTATGAGGTGGAGGCCACGTGGTTGTGAATGATAACTTAAGGCGAACGTGGACCTCCTTACCAAAACTCAGGACCGTCTGGGAACCCTGAGAGGAGTGAAGTGAAGCTCTGTCTCTTAACCACACGAAGCTCACTATCCCTGAGCAGGGAGAGGATGAACGTGTGCAGTGCCCAGTCGCTCAGTCACATCCGACGCTGCGACGCCATGGACCACAGCCCGCCAGGCTCCTCTGCCACGGGGACTCTGCAGGCCAGAATACTGGAGTGGGTTGCCATGCCCTCCTCCAGGGGATCTTCCCAACCCAGGGATCGAACCCAGGTCTCCTGCATTGGAGGCGGATTCTTTACCATCTGAGCTACCAGGGAAGGCCAAGAATACTGGAGTGGGCAGCCTACCCCTTCTCCAGAGGATCTTCCCGATCCAGGAATCGAACCAAGGTCTCCTGCATTGCAGGCAGATTCTTTACCAGCTGAGCTACCAGGGAGGTCCTGATAAATGTGCTCAGAAAATGTTTAGAGCGACTCACAGATGAATGTGCCACAAAACTAGGTTTAGATAAATGCAGGGTCATTGAGGGCACGTTTCTGTTGCATTAGGGTTCTGCAGACAGGCAGAAACAGTAGGATACAGACAGGCTCAAGAGTGCCATGGAGCCCCGAGGGAGCTGGCGGTGTGCGTCCTAGTGCAAGCCTGCAGGCACCTGCTCCAGGAGCGCCGATGGACAGGAGAGATGGGTGTCTGTGCTCAGGGGGAGGCTAGCTGGGTGTCTGAGACCAGACTTGCCCTTCCTTCGTCTGCTGGTCTCCTCAGGCCCTCAGTGGGTTGGATGACGCCCATTGACACTGGTGACTCTCATCTTCTCGTCAGTCTATCCATTTGAATGCTACTCATTTCTAGAAAACCCCTTCAGACATGTTTTCCCAGCTACCGGGCCATCCCTTAGCCCAGTCAAGTTGGCACAAAAAATTAACCATCACAGCCGCCCAGCCCAAATGCTTCTTGCAGAGACAGAGCCCTGGGCTGGAACTGCAGAAGGTGCTAGTACTCAGGGACCATCAAGGCCAGTCTTCCCCAGGCCATTCTCCCTTTGGTTATGGACACGTCTTGCCCAAAGCACTGGCTCAGAAACGCACTGTGCTCACAAACAGGCAGAAAGGGTTTCCTTGCTGAATCTTGTCTTCTCAGGGAGTTTACATAGGAAGAGAGGGCACAACTGCCCTGCTGGAGAGAGGGAGACCCTTCTGGGAGGCAACTGGGCTTTATATTTCAAGGCCTTGAAGAAACGTGCACCTTCCTTGTCATGACAACTCCACTTGTAGCAGTGATCTGGAAATGGTCAGGGATGCAGGTCCAGATCCAGGACTAGGCAGTTCACCACAGCATCATGTAGAGTAACAAAAGGCGGGCAACCTCAATGGCCAGCAAAGATTGATGAACTAAATTTTGGTACAAGCATATAATGGAATATTATGTAGTCATTAATAATCACAAAGAATGTTTGAAAAATGGGGATGTATTGTACATTTTTCATGGTTCATGGTAATGACTTGGTGAATTGGTTCATGGCTCAGTATATATCACAGGTTGAAACAAGAATACAAAACTGCAGATACTAGGTGGTTGAACAGAGTTCCATGCTGATGGAAACATTCGATATCTGTACTGTCCAATATTGCAGCCCCGGTCACGTGACTGGTGAGCACTTGAAATCTTTGGCTAGTGGGACTGAAGAACTGAATTGTGAATTCTAATGAATTTAAAATAGCCACATGTGGTTAATAGCTTCTGTAGTGAGCTTCATAGGTAGAGTATAATTCCAACTGTGTTAAGAAAAGGTATGTGAAAACATAGGGAAATGGACAGAGAAGAATCCCAAAATGTATATAGCAGTTTTCTCTGGAGATGCAGTGCTTCCAGATTTTCCAACGATGAATGGTTGGCTTTGACAGTCCGAAGGGAAAACAGGTCCCTCAGGAGAGGGAAGGAGATGACAAGCTCGGGGCAGGCAAAGCCCCGCCGGCAGGAGGGCCGGGCCCTGGCCCAGTGGCTGGGGAGGTGGGGCGTCTGCCTCGCGGGGGGCTGGTTCTGACAGGCGCGCTGTGCCTGTGACTTGCGTCTCCTCCAAGTTGGCGGGCACCCTCGCTGGCACGCGAGAGCATGGCTTAGCTGGGGCGAGCATGCGCGCCAGCACGTGGGTCCTGCCCGCTGCCGCCAACCTGGCAGCCCTGTGCTGCTTCCGCAGCTGTTTGCTGAAAACTGGGTGGGCTCTGTTTGAATGTTCACTTATTTCCCAGACTTTCCTTCAGTTACTTCTCCAGTTACCCGTAACTTTACGGAGCTTCCCTCCCCGGACTTCGGAAGGCAGGAGAAAGTTCCTGCAGGTGGGTCTCAGCCAACGGCAGGGAGGAAGCCTGGGCTGGCTCATTATGATTTGCTGGTGTGTCAGCAATTTAGGAGCTTGGATTGTTTGAAGTGGCAAGAATAAAGGAAGATGGAATTTTCCTAAAGACACAGCTGGAGGCTTACAGATTTTTTTTTAGGTAGAGAGGCCATGAGCAATGTTCTCAAACTTCAGAGCACATAGGAATCACAGGGCTGCCTGTGTGACATGCAGATTCCTAGTGTTAAATGCAGAAATGGGGGCAGAGGAAGCCAGGCCACGTACCCGAGGGCACCAGCTGGTCAGCAGAGCTGGGGTGAGAGTGTCTGGACTCTCCCACGAGGCTGTCTTTGACTGTCGTGCTGTGTCTGTCTCCTGTGGCAGATGTTTGGCATCAAAGGAAGAGTGAGACAAACATGGGGTCCAGCCCATTCTCTAACGCCAATTAGATGTCCAACAACTCATTTCTGCCCTGTCTAACCACCAAGATTTAGCGCAGACCCCACTGGTTACTGGCTCAGTCACCCAAGACTGCGCCCACTGCAGACGCCAGCTGCACATGAGGAGCTGTGACCCCCGCACTGGGTGTGATAATCTGCTAGAACAACTGCCAGACTCAGGAAGGTGCTCTCTTTACAAGCAGTTTATAAAAATGGTCCAGGGGGGTCTGAAGCAGAGCGCCACGCTCCCGGCACGTGGATGTGGTCAGCAACTTGGAAGCTCCCCAAACTTCGCTGTTTATGGGGCTTCATTTAGGTTCCATTGTGTTGGCATGATTGATTAAGTCATTAGCCATCAGTGATTGCTTGATACCTGGCCTCCTTCTCCTCCCCAGAGATCGGGGGTTGTGGTGGGGAGGGGAGGGGCTAGAAGTTCTAACCCTCTAGTCACAGGGGTGGTTTTCCTGGTGACCAGATTCCCATCCTGAAGCTACTTCGGTTTCCCCAGGTGTCATCTCATTATCACAGACAGTAAATTCCAAGTATTTTAGGGGCTTTGTGCCAGGAACTGCACAAAAATGAAAGATACATTTATTTTCTATCATACCACATAAGGTATTTACAATTTTCTGGAAAACACACCTGCATTTCTACCACCAGTTGTCTACAGCGGTCTCAAGAGCACACACACAGGTCGCACCACACACTGTTGGTGCAGGAAGGCTGGGTGTCTGTGTGACTGGGGGACCCAACTTCAAATCCAAAGGTCCTGTAACGGGGCTCAATGGTAGAGCTGTAACCGGACTGCGAGGTCCAGTTAGAGACAACAGCAGGGATGAGGTAACCTTACACAGAGGGTCCACCCCGCCACAGACACAACCTCAGGCACCCGGAGAGCGCCTGGACTCAAACACGTCTTCCATTTGTCCGTCAGGGCGCCTCAGATGCGGGCAGGCTTAGGTTACTAATGCAAAGGCGTTAACTGGAAGAAGTAAGGCATTAAATCATTAGCAGAGATTAGTGGGGCTGGGTGGAGGGTGGCTCCCTGCCTCCCTGCAGAGGCCCGGCCACATGCCTCTGCACCCTGAGGAGCTCAGAGCACCAACAGCAGCCTCGGGTCACAGCTGTGGCCTGGGGCAGCTCAGGGTGCTGGGCAGAATTTGAGGACAGGCAGCTCGGTGACTTCCACTAGAAGACCCAGACACTGACTTTAATTAATTTTGGAGCCTCTAAATTTCAAGCTCATTTATCCAGGTCAGAAACCATTTGTCTGCATCTAACAAGCTGCAGCCTGCCACAGCATCCTTACGGCCTGTTCGCGTGCGTCTGTGCAGTCTTGCGGGTGAGGAAGGCGGGCTCAGCAGGACTCGCACTGCCGGTTGCGCTGGGGTGGGGCACGTGGCCTGGCTCCGAGCCCTCGGCTTCCCCAGCGGCCCAACCTGCTTTCAGAGACAGGGGAGCTGAGGTGGAGCTACATACGTGAATCACTCCTCCTGGGGAATGTTCCACAGCCGTGGAGGGATCGTTCTGGAATGCCTGCTAGCCCAGAACAGGAGACAGAGAGAGCTCCCTGACACCCAGCAAGTTCATCCCCATGGCAACTCTCCATCCCTGGACTGCCCACGCCTTGGCTCTCTCTCTCCCTAAGGAGACTGACAGAGGTGATGCAAATTTAAATATGGGCTTGCCTTTCTTTAAAAAAATTTTATCTTGGGACTTCCCTGCTAGTCCAGTGGCTAATCCCAATGCAGGGGGCCTGGATTCAATCCCCGATCAGGGAACCAGATTCCACAAACTGCAACTAAAACTAAGACCTGGCGTAGCCAAATAGATAATAAAAACATTTTATCTTGAAATATTATAAATAGACAGGTGTAGTGAATAATGTTAAGAAATATGTGTGTCCTCATTTCCCAATTTAAGATATAAAACCACATCATTAAACAAAGCTCCTTTGTTATCTTTGATTGTATAACCTTCCCAATCCCATGAGAGGTAACACTATGCTGAGATTAGTGTCATCACCCATTTGTTTACATATATTTATATGTGTATATATAATTACATAGGATATATATAGAGAGAGTCAATATACAATCTTTCTCATGTTTAAAAATTTTATTGAGGCGAAATTCATATAACATAAGATTAACCATTTTAAAATGTACAATTCAGCGGCATTCAGTGCATTCAGTGTCGGGAAACCACCACCTGTGTTTGCATGCTTTTGAACTTGTGTAACTGGGGCTGTGTGTTAGGCATTCTGTGCATCAAACCTGCTTACAGGGTTCATCTTGTTGATGCATGTAGCCCTGGTCCCTTCACTTCACCGCTGTACTGTATTCTCCTGTGTGGCTATTTCACAACTGACCCTTTCTCCTGATGGCCAGAGGATGGTTTCGAGGTTTTCCCTGTCACCAATAAGCCTGCCTCCCTGTGCACACACCGGCACTTCTCCAGGATGTCAAGCCAGGAGCAGAGCTGCTGTGTCATGGGCCGAGTGCAGCTCCAGATCTGAGGCATCGCCAAAGTGCTCTTCAAGGGGGTGCTAATTTATACTCACAGAAGCTTGGCTGTCTTGGGGAGCTGGGAGCCAAGTGTGCAATTTAATTAGAGTAACTTAACACTTGGATAGTGTATTTCATTTAATAAAACGCTGTGAGGTTGGCAGAGCAGGATTATTAAGCATTCTCAGAAAACTTTGAAGACAAGGAAATCTAAGACACAGAGGGAGGGACTCACCCTGAATCGCAGGGAGCCAAACCCACTGTCTGCGTGCTCCTCCTGTTACGTTAGTTTCCCTCCTTCCTTCCCCAACACAGCCACATTGTCCCTTACTTGAGCAGAGATCCAGCACCCCATCAGCTTTCGGAGGGCACACTAATGAAAGCTCACAGGCTGACCCTGGAGAGGAGCCCTGGGAAGGAGGGTCTGTGGATTGGGCCATTCTAGGCTGCAGGGAACCAGGCGGAATCTTCTGGACTTCTACAGCCCACTCTCCTCCTTGTGGTCAACTTGCCTACGCACAAAGACTGCATCTGGGAGTAGTACTGTTGGATCTAAGTTGCCTTGAGACGGCATAAAAAAACAAAAAGGCTGCAGAAAAAAAACAAAACACTCTGAGGGTAAGATTTTTCCTGTCAAAGTAGGAACCCTGGGCACACTGGTACGCCAGGGAAGGAGATGCACTGGGATGGCATTTAAGATTTAAATCACCTGGGCACCAGCCCCTCCTGCCCCCACTCGCTGAAAGCAGGCAGCATCCTGAAGAGGAGACGGCAAGCCGGTCTGCACTGTGGCGCACACTCTCCCCTGCAGAGGTTCCGATGCTGCCCCGGGGCACCGAGGACTGGAAGCTGAAGCCTGTGTGCCCACGCCTTTGGCATACTTCTGGCACCAGAGTGTGCCAGCTGTCACTGTTCTCAAGTGTAAGTGTCCTTCACCTTTGGCTCTTCTGTCCCCTTGCGCTCCAGTCTTTCCTTTCCCACGTGAATCCTCCAGCCGGGAGCCGGATCCAGCAGGTGAGAAGAGGCTGTTTCATCTTGCCTGCCCCCTGCCCTCCAGGCCTACCAAGTGGATGTAATCACTGTTAGTTTCATAGTCTGACCTCAGGCAAGTTTCCTCTCCTGGTCAGGAAAAGTGGGAGAAAGCATCAGGCACATGGGACCAGCCTGTCCTTTGTTGATGAAACTGAGAGCTTCTGAATGCCTCCCCTGGAGTTCACCATCGTATACCAACTCCTTTTTAGTAATGAAAAAAGAAGAAAAAGTCATGGGCTCCTACCCAACATGCCTCAGCAATTCCAGTTAAATGGCAGAAGAAAGCTGCGCCTGAGACCCACGCCACACAAACCTGCTCTGTCCTGCTAAGGCCAAGAGGTGGCACGGCACCTGAGACCCCGTCCCCTGGCCTGCCTGGTGCCTCCTGGCTTCCGGCAGCATCGTGGCGCCACTCCTTTCCTGGAGGTCTTCCATATCCTCCTGTGGCACCAGCCACCAGCCTGCTGGCCCGGTCAGTTCTCGTGACCTTAGGCCCTGGGGTTTGTCCAGTTCTCTCTGCTCAGCTCCGACGGCGCACAGCTCAATCAAGACTTAGTTCTCAATGCTGCCCTTTTCCCCCGGGACTTTATGCAGCGTTCTTAATTAGAGCACTGTGTTCCTTGGGAAATAGGTGAACAGAACGCATAAAGAAGCCTGTTTTTCTTCTTTGACGTTATGCTGTTGTAGGGCAGGTTTTTTTCAGTAACGGGAAAGTACGCGAAGGCCTGGAAATCGAATGCGTTCATCTGGGACTAGGAGAAGACTGATGGCCAGAGCGAGGCCAGGAAACTCAGCTCTCAGGGATTTTCTGGACTCCACAGACCGGCCAGGAAGTGTCCTTGGCCGCCTTCCTCAGTCGTCCCCGCCACAGTCAAGGGCGGTGCCCGGTGCCTGGCAAAGGACTGTCGAGCTGTCTCCCAGCGCTGACTCAGGCTCCCCACTTCCTGCAGACATTTTCCTTGGCAGTTCCCTACTCCTGGAAAGGGATGTTATTTCCCTTGGGAGTTAGGCAGATCAGTTTTCACTAACCATGGATGTGAAGAGCTAGATAAACTGTTATCCACCTGTTCTTAAAAATTGCTGGCTACAGTTCAAACAAGACTCCGATGGAAGAGATGATTCTGTATCGAAGATGCACACACCTCAGTCAGCCCCGTCACCCAGCCTGGCCTCAGTGAGGAACGAGGGTCAGAACCTCAGGACCACGCAGGGCTGACAGTCTGGTCTTGGCTGCGTGAGCGTCTGCCTGTGTATCAGAGAACCAGAGGCGGAGACCTGCGCGTGTTCCCTGCACGTGTCACTAGCTCACCTCCACCCTGTGAGGTTCAGAAAGCGGAGTTGTGCTCAAGGTCACAGGGCTGGTAGGTGTACGGGCAGGATCTGAACTCCAGTCTCTGGAGCCCTACTGCCCCTTAACCCCGTCCATGTTACTCAGGACGTCCGCCCGCCCACCCCCAGAGGCGGGGTGTGAGGTCTGCTACTTTATTAATATGAAGTTTGGAATTTAAATCTTCTAAAGAGTTAAAAAAAAAAAAGTCCTTTGGGGTTTTCTTTGACAAACCCCCAATCAAAGAATTACTGAGGTGAGAACACACGGGAAGTTGACTTTGGAAAGGAGAATGGCTGAGGGAAAAGAAAGATCTCTAATTCAGTGATGGCATATCCTTACTTTACATCCTTACACTGTATCAGCGAGGAGTCCCAGTCAGGACAGAAGCACGGGGCCCGGCGTCGCACCAGCACAGCGGGCCCCGTCTCAGACAGCCCCTGCTCTCGGGCCCACGGCGAGTGGGCCACACGCCCTTCTCCACAGCAGCCAAGACAGGCCCGAGGAATGGGCTCGGCCTCTTAGACTTTGCAGCAGAACAAAGGGACGGCAAGTGGCGTCATCCTCACCAGTCTCTCACAGGATCAACTTGTACTTTTTTTTTTAATTTTTATTTTTGAAAGGACAAACTATTAAAAGTAAAACAAATGAAATCACATGAGATCAAGATACAAAGGCAGAAATTCAATGTAGAAAAAAGGACCTTGCTGGGAGACAGTCGATGAGAAACAGGAAACATCTCGCAGACACACAAGAAGCTCACGCTGTAGAGAGGACTGAGCTGCCGGGGGCTCCTCATCACATCAGGGCTTCATTTTGCTCAGCCTGAGATCTCGCTCGATTTCAAACTGCCTATGATCCACTCGGTCTAGAAAAGCTTTTCGCTCGATGTACCTGGAAGAAAATGAAGATGCCGGTCAGCACTGAGTAAGAAAACACCTCCGCGGCAGCATCCCCTCTCCCTGGGGGGAGGGGCCCACCCGGCCCGGGGCTCAGTGGGTGACAGCAAATGCAGGCAGGTGACCACGGGCAGCGCCCAGAGGGGCTACCACTACTCTTTCAGTAATGTCCAGACCACTCATTTGGTCTAAACAAGGCACTTTCTGGTTCAGAGGTGAACAAAAGTAAAATGAAAAACAGAAAGCAACAACTTATCAAGGGGAAGTCCATTAGCAGCCGGGGGCAGGAAAACGTGATTGTGTAACCAGGTTTAAAGGAAATCAGGGCTCAGTCAGGCCTGGGTTCGAGCCTGACCTGGTCACACAGCAGCTGCAGTGGCAAGCGCTCACTGTCCGGGCACCTACCAGCTGGCGGCCCTTCCTTCCCCTCACCCATCCCTCCTCTCCCGTGTCCTCCACCCACCTGGGGCCAGGGGCCTTCCGTGAGGATGACAGAGAAAGCTTCCCTAAATTCCTCCAAGGGAACGAGGTCAAGTGCCTCTGCGCCCAGGGCCCACGTACTCAGGGTCCCCTCAAGGCGGGCGGCCTGCCCCTCGCCTACTTCGGCCTGCCAGGCACGGTGGGAGGGAAGTCCCAGGCTGAAGCTGGCAGGCACCGAGGGGAGTGAGATACAGCTCCATTTTCACGCACCTTCTGGCCACAAAGTGCGCTGCCATTTGCCTTGGCGGGAGGGGCTCTCTGCCAAGTAATTTACTAAGAGCAAAATTGCCACTGAAAATGGGAGACATAATTGAATCTGTGTGCTAATCTTTCCTTTGTTGCACTGCGGAAAACGTGCATCTGTGATGACAAGGTCATTTCGCTTGTGGTGAGCACGTCACCAGCTTCAGGACCCCATGTTCCTCGGCTGAGCTCACCCTGTGAAGGGCAGCCCACCCTCCCTGCTCTCCCGACAGGCGGGGTGGCGGCTCGGGCCGAATCCTGACCCTGTGACTTGCTGGCTCTCTCTGAATAAGCCTTCTAACCTGGCTAATTCTTTCTTAATCTGCCAGGAAAAAAAAAGATGATCACCCCTACTCTGAAGGCCTGCGGCGGGGATTAAATGAAATAGTGTATATACAATGCCTAGCACAGAGCAGGTGCTCCATAAAATGGCAGTCACCATCATTTCGGGAAGCCAGCTTCTACAGTCAGGGCTCTGAGGACCAACAACTCAAGAGAAGCAGTGAGCTCTCCGGTGCATGTTACCAGCATCTGTGACAACAACCCAGCCCAGGATCAGGAACTCAGCAGCTGAGTCAAAATCGCCATGGAGGGGCCGGAATGGCTGGAAATGCAAGGGCACGGCCTGCCTGTAAATTCGACGTGAGCCCTCAGGGTCAGGCTGTCAGATTTAGCCAGTGAAATACAGATCACAGCTTCAGATTCCCTGGCAGACGGCGAAGCCACTGCCGGGGGCGGAGCACCCTTTTTGATAAAGTGAGAAAGCAGGAGAGATGGTGGCGGGAAGTGGACACACACAGAACAAGCTCCTTCTCCGTCCACCACAGAGGCCCCGCAACTCCCCCAGTGGGGCCCTGAGCCAGAACTGACTGATGGACTGTGTCGCCTCACAACTGCTGCCCTCCACACACCAGCTCAGGAGCCCTGGCTGAAGACCACAGTGGGGGTCAGAGTTTTGACAGCAGCTCGCTTAACTGCCCCTAGGGTTTCCATAGAAAAGAGGTGGGGGGGCTGTGGTTGAGAAGACTTCAGGGCATGTTTCAGGAGAGCTACCAGCCAGGGTCATCTGAAAGCGCGGCCTGAGGACAGAATAGGAAGCAGGCAGCTTTGAGCATTTGTGGTTTTTCCTCTTTGACCTTCCTTTAAAGTAGAGGAAGTGCTACTTAAATTAAGATGCTCACTGAGCATAAATAATGGCCTCGCAGGTTCCTGGAAGCTGTGTCAGGTCCAGCTGACCTTGAAACCATCAAGAGCAAGGCCAGGCTGGGTGCGAAACAGTCAGGTGCAGGAAGAGTTCGGGTTGAGGGAACGCCTCCAGCAGCAGAGGGGGTGCATGTGCAGAAGGCAACTGAATTCTCAAGGGCAACCCAGACAAAGGCCATCCCGGCAGGTCTGGCGACTTCACTCCCCCATTTATAGCACCTGCAGCTGCTAACAGGAGCCTTGTGATGGCTTTGGCTTGATGCCAAGAGCGGACCAGAAACCAAAGTTCTACTGGACAAGCCTCTCCCTGCCTCCCTGAGATCAAAAAGGTGCCAAGGATGAGGGCTGTTCCAGCATTAACTGTGTGTGTGACTGTGGGCAGGATAGTTCATTTTTCTTCGCTGGAAAACATGAGCAAAAATTACAACACCTCTCTGACAATACAGTGAAACCATGAGAAGTACTCTGTAAACAATAAAACCAGAAATGACTATGAGCACTGTGGGCTTCTTGCCTCCCATTTCTGACCTGATTGTATCACTCCCAAGCCTCAGAACCCGGGACAGCTGGAACAGGGACCAAGAGACCAAGGGCTCCAGAAAGAGGAAGGGCTTGCGGGGAAGGCTGGCTCTGTAAGGTGGCCCGAGCAGATGACCTATCTAACCTGAGCCTCAGGAAGTTTTCAGGCCCCGTAAGCAGGTCACAGTCTCCAAGGAGAACCACCAGTTGACAAGTGCAAAGGTTTTTTTTGGGTCAGTGCCCAGCACTCCTGGGGACCAGCCTGGTTCAGCCCTGTCTACTGCGGGGTGGAGGTGGGGACATGCCCTTCCTGCCACCATTCCCTATGGAGCCCGGTTAAAAGGCCGCAGCTCTTCACTGTCACTCACAAAGTAAGCTAACAGCACTAAAACCCAAGGGATGTGCTGAGCCTTTCCTTTCAGAACCAGGTTAGACACAATAGGCTTGGTTATCTTTTTGATCTTTCAACCCAAATTACTTTTCTGCCACCAATTTCCTTGACATCCAGGCCGTTGAGGAGGGAAGGAAAAATGGAAGAAGACAAAAAAGCTCCGCCACACGGTCACAACTATCCACAAGAGGCCTCCAGACCTATGGTTAGGAAAAGAAAGAGTAGGGACTTCCCTGGCAGTCCAGTGGTTAAGACACTGCCCTTCCATCACGGGGGACACAGGTTTCATCCCTGGTTGGGGAATTAAGATCCCACATGCCGGGTGGAGCGGCTAAAAATTGGGGATGAAGAGTGGAGAAAGAGCACAGACAGCTGCAGGGAGTCTGAAGTGGCACACGAGGACGTCCTGTGACTGGTTATCACTCTGCCCCCGGCAGAGCCCACAGGCGTTCTGTGCAGCACAAACCTGGGAAGCAAAGTGGATCAACACCAGAAAGCAACAGGCAACACAGGCCCTGAGGCTGGAACAGAGCTCTGTGATGGGTGTGAGGAGAGGCGAACTTTGCAGTTCTGAGACCCGCGCAAGAAAGCAGCAGTCTGCCCGACATCGACACAGCACGAGGCAGAGGGAAAGGACTCGAGCGCGCCCCGGGGGCCAGAGCGAGAAGGCGCTGCCTGTAATGAGGCTTCTTCCCACTGCTCTCCTCCCATCTCACCTCAAAGCTGAGATTCTTGGGGGTCACGGAGATAGGCTCTTTGAAGAAAGAAAATTCTTTTCTGTGGTCTCTCCAAATCACAAACACACCTGGTTTCCAATCATCACGCTCCACGACCTTCAGTTTGATTGCCAGGAGCAGCCAAGACCATGCCTGGCCTCCTCTCCTTCTCTGTGCACTGATCCGTCTTCTAAGCCTGCCGGCCTCCGCCTCAGCAGTGCAGGAGAGACGTGCCGCTGACAGTGGATGCGCCAGGGAATCTAGTAAGAGCGGTTGCAGGAATAGAGGGAAGCAATGCTAGAGGCCTGAGGGCCACACAGATCTTGAAATACTGGACTGAGTTCTGGAGTGCGGGGCTCAGAGGAAAAGCAGCAATTCTTTGCTGTTCAGCTGACCTCTTTGGTACAGGCATTTTAACCAACCTTGCTGACTGAAAAAGATGCCCGAGTGGAGATCTCATTCCGACATGCCATGCCCTTCTTTTCTGGGGGGTTAATTCTAATCCTCCTAGGTTTCAAACAAAACCACGGGTGCCTGACAGCTAGCAGAATGGACATCCAGACCAGCACAACAACTCAGCGCCTGCTCTGGGCAGACACTCTGAGAAGGTACTGGTGGTGGGGAGGTGAGCCAGACCCTGCCCTTGGAGCTTATTGCACATGAAACACAGCACGATGCCATACCATGTGACAGTGTGAGGAGGATCAAACAGAGAGATGTGATGGAGGGTTTCTACAGTGGGCTACGCTAGGGAGTAGAGAGCGGCACCCGAGTGACCAACAAGAGCCCAGCACGGAGGAGGAACTGGGGAGGTGCTGAGGAGCGGAGCAGAGGCTGGGCAGCCGCAGGCAGGCAGAAGTGTAACAGGTGGGCAGTGGACGGCTCAGGGAGGGCGTGGAACGCCTGGGGAGGAGGTGAACGCTGACCTAAGTGCTACTGAAGGGCTTTCAGCAGGGAGAGCAGGGAAAATGGTTTGCACATTCAAAAAATCACTTTGGCTGCGACGTGGAGGAGAACAGAGGTACAAATGCAGACGCCTGTGGCTGGTACCGGACTGCGAGCAGCTGGGAGGGGCCAAAACACTTCACAGGAGAATTTTCTATTGCACTTTCAGGACTGACTTCAAGGGTTTTCTTTCATCAGTTGAGTGGATAGGGATGGAACCATTTTCTGCGAAGTCTGAGGAAGGAGACTGTTTATGGAAAGAAAGCAAGCCCAGGTTTCCCCTGCTATCTGAAAGTAAAGTATTCCTATGACACCTCTCTTAGCTGACATGGCGTGAAGAAGCAGCTACCTTTTTGGTGAAAATGAAACCTCTTCAGATTTCTTTCAGTTAGGGAGAAAAGGGAGAGCATTCATGGAGGTTTTTGGTAAAAGCAAAATGGCACAGAGCAAACTCCTGAAAAGCAGGGGCTGTCTGTATCTGGTTTTGGATGTTAAGTCTGAGGTGCTTCTTGCACATGCAAACGGAGATGTGAACTAAACGGCTGCTACGGAGGCTTCAGCTCAGTGGGGTGCTCAGGCGGGGCTAGCTTTTCCGGTAGTGTCTTGCTTCATGTGCAGTCAGCTCCAAGCGCAGGGTCTGGTTCACCTCCCCATTACCAATACCTTCTAACAGTATCTGTCCAGAGCAAGCCATGGAATTAGTGAGCTTTCCTGGAGGAGAGAGTGTGAGGAGCTGCCCAGCACGTGGGCCTGGGGCCTCCTACCTTAAAGCGCAGGACTGGGAGGAGGTGCCACCAGGCTGTACAGGCCACAGCGTGGTGCTCCCGAAGGCCTGGCAGGACCACACCAGGAAGGAGTTTAGAGGCAGCGAGCATCCAGCCTCCCAGCAAGGCCCTACGCTGGGAGTGGTCAGTAACGGCAGATGGGAGAAAGCAGAGAGGGTGGGAGGCTGGGGGGTGGGGTGGGGGCAGGGGGAACCCTATCTGTAAACATGCCAGACATTCCCCAACTTATTATCTAATTCCCATAAAACACCCGTGAGGATACTGAAGAGTTTCTACCGCACAGATGAAGAAACGGGGGCTACAGCACATGACAGGCTGGCAGTAGGGTCCAGAGTTGAATTCAATTCAGTTTATTGTGAAACAGAACATACACCCAACTCCCTCGTAGCTCAGATGGTAAAGAATCTGCCTGCAATGCAGGAGACCCAGGTTCAATTTCTTGGTTGGGAAGATCCCCTGGAGAATGGTAACCCACTCCAGTATTTTTGCCAGGAGAGTCCCATGGACAGAAGAGCCTGGCGCGCTGCAGTCCACGGGGTCACAAAAGTCAGACACAACTTAGCAACTAAACCACCACCACACCCTCACAGTATAAAGTGGGCAAGGAAGATGAACCATTTTATAAAGCAAGCCAAGAAGCAGAGGATAAGCACCCCAGAGAAACCCAAGCTGGCCTGGGAGAGCTTGCTTTATAATGATTCACAATCAGACAGAACTAGACCGTAATATCAGAGGAACAGAACCTTAAAGCAGAAATGTGGGCAGGTTCACACCTGGCTGGGCTTGAGTGTTGGATACCGGTATGTGCGTGGTGGTGAGAGATACACATGTGCCTCCAGAAGGCTGGCAGCATTGTGCTTCTTGACCTAGTGATGGCCTAACCATGAACTTCACACAGACATACATGGTGAGTATTCTGACTTGCTTCTTCACAAACTGACCTAACGGACACACTGTTTTTGCCCATTTTTGACCTCTGTATAAATGGAATTAAATCAATAAAATACATGGCATTATACTGCATGAACCTGTGTTCTTATGTTACCAAAACTTACCCATGTTCATTCCAATAGCTAAAGAGTATCCCAGTTCATGAACACATCACATCTTATCTGTCTAGTACACTATTATCGATATCTGAGTTGTTTCCAGTTTGGGGATGTTACTAGAAGTTCGTTATTGAGAAGCTACCTGTCAGTATAACCCCTCCTTTCAGAGAAGTCTCTTTTTTTCTGGCTGCTCTTAAGACTTTTCTCTTTGTCTTTGGTTGTCTGTAGTTTCACCCTGCAGTGTGGATTTCTATTTTATTTATCTTGGGATTCTTTGGGTTTTAAAGTCTATAAAGAGGTGTCTTTCATCTTTTCCTACACTGTCCTCCAGGAAGCTTCACTTCCCCCTTTCATATTTTTTTGTCTTTCTGTCTCTCTGAAGTATATTCTGGATCTTTTCTAGTTCGTGTATGCTCTTAGATAATGATCTAACTACTATTAAATCTATCCTCTGCACTTTTAATTATGGTTATTAAAATGTTCAGTTCTAGAAATTTTGTCTGGGTCTTTTTCAAATCTGCGAGGGCCACCTTAAACAGAATCTTATCTATGTCTGGCCGTGCTGGGTCCCACTGCAGTGCACGGGGTGCTCACTGCTGCAGGAGAGGCTTCTCCAGCTGTGGCAGCTGGGCCTCTCACTGTGCTGGCTTCTCTCGTTGCAGAGCACGGGCTGAGCAGGGGGTCAGGAGCTGCGGTGCACAGGGTTCGCTGCCCTGCAGCATGTGGAATCTTCCCAGACCAGGGGTCGAACTTGTGTTCCCTGCACTGGCAGGCAGACTCTCAACCGCTGGACCATGAGGGGAGTTCTAGGGCCACTTTTTATAGTTTCTTCTTCTTGTAAATATTTTCAACTTTGTTTACTTATTTAAATACAGCAGGCATAACTGTATTAAAATCTGTATCTGCTATCTTCATTGTCTAAATTCTCTGCCAATCTGATCCTGTGCCTGCTGTTTCTCAAGGTGCTTTGCTTCTTCTTGTGAATATTTTAAGATAGCAAAATTGCTTTTAAAAGACTGGACAATAATAATTCAATACTAACCAATGTAGCTTCAAACTGTATCAAAGGTTTACAAGGGGAAAGATGGCATAGCGCTTACTGAAGTAGAATTACTATCAAAACGCAAAAAGCACAACATAATCTTTTAACCTCAACTATTATTTTGGACTTCCCTGGTGGCTCGGATGGTAAAGCATCTGCCTACAACGAGGGAGACCCGGGTTTGATCCCTGGGTTGGGAAGATCCTCTGGAGAAGGAAATGGCAACCTCCTCCAGTACTCTTGCCTGGAGAATCCCATGGACGGAGGAGTGTGGTAGGCTACCGTCCATGGTGTCACAAAGAGTCAGACATGGCTGAGTGCTTTCACTCTCTCTCTTTCTCTATCTTATTTTAATCAGGACTGTATTTATTACAGGAATATTTTTATCACCTGTAATCATTTTATGTGTTTGTGATCTGGATTCTTCTATGTGAGAACAATTTAAATATGGTACCTGTAAAAAGGTCACAGTCTCATAATAACTATGGTAGAGGCCAATGATTATTCACAAGTACCTTATTCGAGATGTTATCAAATATGATCTTTCCCCCTTCTTAGTTCCAGCAGAGATCACTTTTGTTCCAGGGTAACACTGTCTGGGATTCTCCACCCTCAGAGTAGACTCTCCCCAGATGACCTCTGCTCTCGTTGGCATGTGTGTAAGGGAATTTGGGGACCTGACCAAACAGACCTTTCAGGTTTGGCTTGTGCCCCCTGCCCTTTGACACTGTGGCACTGGGCGCACTTCTCCACAGAAATCTTCTTGCCTGTTCTGAAGTTGGCTCTCTAGTTACGCAGATGCTGGAAAGGCTCACCCAGCAGCTGATTGTCTTGCTCTCATTTCTAGAATTTTGCTGCTGTGGTCTAGTAATTCTCAATCCTGGCTGTACATGAGAAGCACATGAGGAGTGATTTAAAGATACTGGTATCTGTGATTTTTTTTTTTTAAATCGAGGTACAGTTGATGCACAACATTATATAAGTTTTAGGTGTGCTGTGCTAAGTCACTTCAGTCGTGTTTGACTCTTTGCAACCCTATGGACTGTAACCCACCAGGTTCCTCTGTCCATGGGATTCTCCACAGTAATTCACAATTTTTTGGCCACGCTGCATGGCTTGTGGGATCTTAGTCCCCTGACCAGAGATCGAACAGGTGGTCCCCTGCTGTGGAAGCAGAGTCTTAACCACTGGCCCAGGGTTACTCCCCAGTAATTCATCATTTTTAAAGGTTATACTCCATATAGTTATAAAATATTGGCTGTGTTCCCATGTAGCTTCTTTTTGCTTTGTTTACTAGGTTAGATTCCACATATAAGTGATGTCATACAGCATTAGTCTTTCTCTGACTTATTTCACTAAGCATTTCACTAGGCATAATATCCTCTAATCCATCCATGTTGTTGCAAATGGCAAAATCTCATCCTTTGCTGTTGTTGTTGCTGTTGTGCTGGGTCTTGGTTGTTGCACACAAGCTTTCTCTAGTTTTGGTGAGTAGGGGCTACTTTTCATTTGCAGGCTTCTCTTGTTGCGGAGCATGGGCTCTAGGCGTGTAGGCTTCAGCAGCTGCAGCACTTGGGCTCAGTATTCATGGCCTGAGGGCCCTAAAATGTGCATGAACCCCGTGTTGAAGCTCATGGGCTCCAGAGTGTGAGCTCGGCAGCTGTGGTGCACACGCTTAGTTGCTCCATGGCATGTGGGATCTTTACGGACCAGGGATCAAACCCATGTCCCCTGCATTGGCAGGTGTATTCTTATCCACTGGACCTCCAAGGAAGTCCAAATTTTCATTATTTATTATGGCCGAGGAGTATTCCATTATGTATGTGTACAAGTGTGCAAGCACACACACTCACACCCTTGACTCTTGATTCAGCAGTGTACAGGGAGGTCTTTATCATGTGAACTTGGAAAAAACCCAGAAGAGACTTGTGCTTAACCAAGGTTAAGAACCACAGCAACAGTTCCTTCCTTGGAATAGGGGCTGGGCCCTTAATCAGCCAGCAGGAGCCAGGAGAGGCAGTGAGTGCAGGTGTGGGGTGGGCGCTGGAGAGGGCAGGTGAGAGGTGCCGAAGCAGAGCGCAGCAGTCATGAGACTAACACTGGAAAAACACAGTCAGATCCGTGGAGTTGCCTGGCTGGGGGGAAAGGCTCAGAGACAGGAAAAAGCAGAGAGCGGCAAAGTTCCGTGCTCTTGGCTGTTCCCTAACCCAGTTATGTGATTTTCCATTGCCTGAAAAGCCCTCCTTGGGCAGATGTCCTTTTTAATCATCTTGTTTTCGCTTCCAGCCTACATTTTCTTATCTCTCCCTTATCTTCAGCAGCACCGCTCCTTACTTTTACAAGACCTCTATTAACAGAAAGAACATTGTCTAACCCATATAGTCAATCCTCAGAGAAGCAGTAAAGTGTGGCACACACGGGCAGTTCCTCCGCTGCCTGAGATCACTGGGCAAACAGGAGAAGAGGCGGGGCTGAGTTGCCTGGTCTGAATCAGAGAGGGGAGGTTGGGGCGTGCGTCAGAGACCTCGGGGTAACACCAAGCCCTGCCAGTGCTTTCTCGTGGGCTTTCCCTGGATGGCTTTGGCACTTCTGCCCTTGTCCTGTGGCCAACCATCTCTGACAGATGAACTCAGAAGCCTGGTAGCTACACAAGCTCATAATGTCATTAGAGAAAAAAAAAATTTCATATCCTGATCAGCTTCTACATTCATTCACATAGTCTTGAAACCTAATCTTGAAAAATGACCCGCCCCCCCAACAAATCTCCCACCTATCTTTATTAGAATTTAGCTTGTAAATACACCTGAGCGACTACCACTTAACACACACCTTTAGGTGACACTGACAGGTGCTCTGCAAAGGGCGTATGTGGACAGTGTCGTCCATTTTACTGTGCTCCACTACACTGCACTGTGCAGACACTGTTTTTGTACAAACTGCAGGACTATGGCAATTTTGTATTGTCAGATGACTGTTAACATTTTGTAGCAGTAAAGTATTTTTAAATTAGGTATGTACATTGTGTTCTACATACAATGCTTGAACACTTAACAAACTATCAGTATAGTATAAACATAACTTATACCCACTGGGAAACCAAAAAATTCACATGAAGGCTTTATTGTGTTATTTGCTTCATCGTGTTGGTCTGGAACTGAGCCTGCAGTACCTCTGAGGTCTGCCTGTGCTATATAGCTATACACATGATAAGCAGATCACATGTTTGGTCTCACGACAGCCTCATGACCATCAAGATCACCAACCTCTCGATCACCCCAGTTTACTGGCAATGGAGCTGAGCCTCAGGGACGCATAGGGACTGCAGGAAAGCGCTTGTCGGCGAGGGGCGGGGCTGCCGGGCCGGGCCACGCACGCCTCTCTCTCTGTGGGGGGGGGTGGTGGTGGTGGTGCTGGGTCATGCTGGCCTCCCTTTCTCTGTAGGGGTGGTGGCACTGTGGGTGCCGGGCCATCCGCTGGGCCACTGCGCACCTCTCTCTCTCTCTGTAGTGGGGGGGCGGTGCTGGGCCACTCGCGCCTCTCTCTCTGTAGGGGTGGGGGCGCCGGGCCGTCCACCGGGCCACAGGTGCCTCTGCAAGGGACAGGAGTGGACTCAGAGCCACGGACCCAGTTTTGCAGTCCCTTTGTTCTTGGCTTCTTCTGAGGTTCCTAAGAAACCACTGAAAACCATTTCTCCTGGGATATGCCTGTGCAGAGTTTATGGACATCTTCTTTGTACTGCTAAGTGAAGAGGAAGAGGGTACACGTGATGGTCAGATGTTGTCTGAGGGCTGGTGTGTCACACAGGTTGAAACCAAGGGTGAAGGCCCACGCGGGTCAAGATAACCCAAACAAAAAAGTCCCACAATAATGTGACAACATCTAGGCACTCCACCGGCTCTGTGTTTGCCTGGCTTCTCAGAAGACCAAATAATTCGGATGAGGCCAAGGCTGATACGGTGAGCCAATCTGGCCACACGAACGAAGGAGCTGACACAGCTCACAGGAGCCGCACGCCAGCAGAGTCTCTGAGGCAGCCATGCCTGTTCCCCAGGGGGTTCCTGCTCACACGCCCTCCCACCCTCAGCCCATCACCTCAGTGTCTCCCTCCCCGGAGGGACCTGCCCATGAGAGCAGAGCTTCAGCAGCAAAGCAGAGCACTCACAGTTTTCACCTCACTGTGGAGAGCTCCCGCCTACTCACACGGGGTGGCGTGTGGGCAAAGAGCTCTCCCGCGGCCTCGAGGGCGTCAGAGGAACAGAACGCGCGGGTTCTTACCCCTCCTTCCCTCGGTTGTGGATGGCTAGCTCCTCGCCAATGCCCTCTTCCTCCTTGAAGCTCTCCCAGTCCAGCTTAGACTTCTCTAGGGTGCTCATCTTCTGCTTCTTGGCTCCGATTTTCCCCAAAAGGCTGCTCATGCCACTTGATCTTTTTAACCTAGGGGAAGCAAAAACATGAAACATGGAGCATGTAGAAATTCTGATCTCTTGAGTAACGGTTTTTCTGACTGCATGGGCCTCCCTGATTCGAGCTCCTTATCTTAATGGAAGCCGTGCCTGCTTCCTGTCGGGGGGAGAACTCGGTAGAGAGGCCAGAGCTCTGACTCGCTCTCCCTGCTGGGCGGCCCCGCCGCTGTAACAAGCCGGGGACAGGGGATCCTCATGACCTCTCTCTGGTGCGTATGACAGACAGGCCTCTGCCTGCAGGAGCGAGAAGCCCAGCATGACTCAGTCCTGGTCTAGAATCACATGCCATGGTTCATATCCAACTTGAACCACGTGTCTTTAGGCAAGTTATTTAACTATCAATATATCTGCCTTGGTTTCCTAATCTACAAAATGAACACTTACTCACAGGGCAGTAGTCTCTCTTCTATGTAAAGTGCTTAAGACAGCACCTGGCCCAGAGTAAAGGTGCAAGGTGAATGTTATCCACCCTGTGTCACTGTCATCATCTATGCACTAAAGCCCCAGGGAATCCTTTCAAGACAACGAGAACCAGATCCCAACACTGATGAGCAAGAGGTCATACTATCTTTAAAAGACTCTGAAGATCATTTCCTTTCAACTCCTATGAATCAGGACCCTGGTTTTTCCCAGGAGGTGGAGAACATTCCTCACCCCGAGAGCAAGGAATGTACAGCCTGTGCTCTGCTTGCTGGTGACGCTATCATGGACGGCGGGAGAAACCTCACATGCCCAAGTTCAAGTCCTGGCAGGTTGCATGTTTCTAGTCAATGTTAAATGTGTGAGTTCAAATAAGCAAAACAAACTGCAGCTAGTAAGAAGGCTCTATAAGAAGAAGGAACTAGAGAAGGAACATGGCTTTTGGTCTCTTTAGAAAGTAAAACAAGTTATATACCAGCATACAGAAAATTAGAAATCATTTTCTGCTCTACTGGGATATGCAAGAGAGTTAAAACTTTTAAAAACTCTATGAGCTAACATCACAAGGCCTACTGATAACATTGATAATAGTACCTCTCACTTGTCTAGAAGGCTAATTCTCCAAGTGCTTTTCATGGCCATTTTCTCATCTTATTCTCCCTAATGCCTGTGAAAAAGGAGCACTGAGTCTCAGAGGTGGAGGAGGAACCTTCGAGGTGATCTTGACTCACCAATTATTCTGAAGTCCCACCTCCCTGCAGCATAGTGCCGGGGAGGGACAGCTTACTACCTCTGCCCTGGAGAGAGGCAACAGGCCAGTGTCCACAGTGAACACGAGACTCTAGGGGCTGGACAGTTACCCTCCACATTCTCATTCTGTTCATACTGGTGGAGGGGATGTTAGCTTCCCCGTCGTGGTCATACCCTACTACATGCTGTCAGCTTAAGATCAACTCAGAAGAGGCTGGGCAGGCGTCACTGTCCTCACTAAGTTGGACAAATAAGCCAAGAGTGGAGAGGTTAAATGCTACAGCAAAGCTCAAACCAAGAGCAGGTGCAGCTCCAGGATAAGACAGGCCTTTCTGGCCCTCAGGGTGGGGCACTGTGCTCTCACCTCCAGTGTGGGAGTTTACTGGAGAGATCTCCTAATGGCTACTTTGTTCCCAATTTGCTTATGAATTTTCCAAACAGTTTTTAATGAGCTTTCAAGTCATACTTTCTAATTCTTTTCCAGATAACTCAGTCCCTACAACAGTCTCTCCATCCACACACACAGACTCTATTTTACCAGGAACAGAGCATGAGTGTGTGCTTGGTCGCTCAATGATGTCCACCTCTTTGCAACCCCATGGAGACAAGTGAAGACAAGTGAAGAGCCTGTAGGCCGCCAGGCTCCTCTGTCCATGGGATTCTCCAGGCAAGAATACTGGAGTGGGTTGCCATTTCCTTCTCCAGAGGATCTTCCTGACCCAGGGACTGAACGTGTGTCTCCTGCATTGCAGGTGCTGATATTTTACCAGGAACAGAGCATGAGGGGGGATGAGGAAACTTAATATGGCTCAAATGTTTCCACTTCTCACCTGCTGCACTATACTGGTTCTCAGTTTTATTTTCTCTCACTTGGATACATCAGCAGCCTCTTCACTTGTCTCTCTGACTTTTATCTGGTCCCATCACTCACTTGTTCCATCCTGGCATCAATGTTATTAATATATGCTGTCTTTAGAGTGAGTTTCCTAAAACACGAAGCTTAGCACGTCTTTCTGTTTAAGTACCTCTTCCCTGACCCCGACTGCTCTTAGGATAAAGTCTAAATGCCTTCAGTCTTGAAGTTCTTCCTGACCTTCCCTCACCACATCTTCCTTTGCAGCCAAAGCTCCAGCCACACCATCCCGACCGTGCAGTTTACCTCTCTGGTCTTGTCTCAGCCGGGAAACCACCTCCTGCAGGAGGCTCTCCCAGGCCCTTCCCGCACTCTCCGGATTAGACACCTCCTGCTGGAGTGTCAACAGCGCCCCGGTTCTCTCCCACCGCAGGCCTGCTTCTGTCCGTAATGCGTGCCTGAGGGGCTCCGCTCTCAGCCACGGCCACACGGGTCAGCTCGGAGGAGGCTCAGGGCCGCTGCTGACACCTCGCTAAAGCCACATACCCGCGGGCTTCTCATTTCTGGCCACGGGGCCTCCTCCGACCCTGTCCACATGTCACAGGCACTGTGGTGGAATGACTGTGGGGAGCTGGTGGCTGAGTGGCCAAGCTCTCGTGCACAGGCGGGCGGCTCTGGGAGGCACACCGAATGCCCCTCAGAAGTCCTGGTGACGTGGGGCCCTGTGGCCTTGGGCACACACGCCTGTACTGGCTTTCCCCCCTTCCCGGCCTCACCTCCCCTGCTCCCTCAACTCCTGCTTCTTGAGACGCCTTCCCAAATAAGCTACCTGCACTCAAAGCCTTCCCCAAGGTTCTGCTTTGTTGGGAATCTAAAACAGATGCTCAGGAGAAACACAGCCTGCCCTGTGCCGGCTCTGTATGATGTGGACACTTAAGTTCTGGGTTTCCAAATCTCTCTCTAGCACATGGATATAGTTCTGCCAACAGGAGACATTCAATAAAGTCAACAGTGTTACCTGGACCACAGAAGCAACTAGTGGGAAAGGATTAGACTTTTTTAGAATAAAAGGTATTTGGAATACTTCTAAATTAGGGAATTCTAAGGGCAGGAATTTCCACTTATATTTGCCAACCAGTTCTCAGCAACTCAGGGTTTCCCATTTTATCTGGGCAACACCATGACCTTGTACACATCTCTCCCCCTTAGCCTACAGCTCTGATGGCATTACCAGAATACACCATCTTTTCAACAAAGGAAAATGATTTTTGCACACAGCAGTGAAGAGGTGTTAGAAAAGGAAAACAGTCACAACCCCTCTTTGCCTTGTTCACCAGTAAACATCAGCAAACTGTCACCTGTTCTATTACG
Source organism: Odocoileus virginianus (assembly GCF_023699985.2). NCBI lineage: Eukaryota > Metazoa > Chordata > Mammalia > Artiodactyla > Cervidae > Odocoileus > Odocoileus virginianus. The sequence goes on along the minus strand of NC_069693.1, from coordinate 57,021,099 downwards.
CTTTATGGAAAAGCTTCCAGGTCTGCCTCCACTGGACTATTAACACAGTGTATGATTTCCTAATTTGATGGCCTCAAAAGTTAAACTACTCATCTTTTATTTGAGGCTAAATCAAAGTGAACAACACATTTACAGTAGTCGTCAAAGCATGTGGCGGCGCCTCATCACTGAGACCAGCACCTCTCCTGGAGTCTGGCATGTGAGGTCTCATACTCGCTTTCCACCTTCAAACAGGGCTGCAGTGGCATAGTCCTGGAGTCAGTCCATCGCAGCCTTCAGGAAGGCAGAGCGACTCTGACCTTGGCCCCCTCTCTGCAGCGAAGGTTCATCCATCAGGCTTTCAGGAAAGCTGAGGCAGGCAGCAGACAGTCAGCTTCTGGGCCGCGGCTGGGAGCCGTCTCTGCCCTGCTGGGAAGTGCAAAGCACGCCGTGCCCTGCACGGCCCCCACACAACAGCGGCTGGGCTAGGAGACGGTGACCCGGCACTGGCGTCCCACAGGCACTGAGCAGCTGTGTACTGGGCAACCAGGCAAAGGGGGCACTCCAGATCCCCTTGGTGACCTCTCTGCTGTCAGCAGGAACCCATGCAGCTTCAGGCATCAGAGTTTACTCTGGATCCTAAGCCGTAAGGGCGAGAGACTACCAGGAAGTTGGTTCTGACAGCTCAAAACCCCTTCCCCATCTGCAGACTTTCCAGTCTTGGTTCTAAAGGGGGGTGAGCTGTGTCAGAGAAACCACATTCAAGAGAACCCTCACCCACCTTTAGAGACCAAAGCTCACAGGAGGGCGCCTGCACTTGCTCCCTCAGAATGCAGTCAGAACGTTACATTCAGACACGTCCAGAATATTGCTGCCAAGATGTTTCCATGTAATCCAAGACATTTCAACCACCTCCTCCTGCTCTGCTGATCTCACGACCGTATGTTCGATGTGAACACTAGCTCCATCTGAGGGGCATGGCCGTCGCTCTGACCAGCAGGCTTCTGTGCCATCACAGTGTGGCTGAGTGCGCAGCACGCTGGTGAGAGAGACGCTCACTAAGCCTTTGCTTCTGTGCTTTCTGTTCGTTCCCCATCAGTCAGCAATTATCTCAACTCCCTTCCCGCGACACCAAGCCTGATGGCTTGTCCCAACACCACACACCAACCAAGACCTCACAAAAGAAGATTCAGAATCTCAGAAAAGTAAAAAGGGTAAAAGGGCAAAATGACTGTTGTCTTTTTCCTTTCTGAATTCAAAGTTTACAATGATAATCTGCTAGAACTTACACTGCTTTTTAGCCCCTGAAATGTAGGTTTAACAAAATTCATTGCAACTAAATGATAAAGTCCATTCTGTTGAATCTGTTATAAAGATATTAAAGTAACATGTTTTCTTTGTTCCAGTCCCATGAACATGGACACAGATTCACCCAACTGATCTGCTCCATAGCAAAAGCACTGCTTTATCTGGCCATGTTCAGTGAAGCTCTGGATCCTGCTATTTATTTATAAGATGTACTGGAAAGGAGCTGGAAAAATAACTTCTTAGACAGAAATAGAAAGGATGACAAGACAGAGCAACTGGTTCTCAAGAAAGAGTGGGAACATCTTTCCCATGATCTTTAAAATCAGCCTCAGGCGCCCAGTGGTCCCACAGAATAGAATTTGAGGTTTGGGAATGAATTTAGAGTACATTCGTTCATTGGACACATCCGACAGAGATTACTCAGAAATTACTGTACATCAGACAGTGTGCTTGGAACTAGGGATTGATACAAAAATATATAAAGCATAATTCTTGGCTTCAAGGAGAAAATCTGGTGGAGGAGATGATTATACAAAAAAATTGTGACCAAATACTATTAGGGCATGAAAGAAGGAGCAGCTGAGAGGCCAGATAATGCAAACTCTTTGTTTTACAGATGTGTTAACTAAACTCTAAGAAGGTTAAGAAATCTGCCCAGGTACACAGTGAGAGACAGACTTGGGTCCAGTACTCGGTGCTTTTGGTCACCTTGCTGATACTAGAGATGAGGACAGATAACCTTTGGCCATCCCTTCCACACTCCAATTTCACTGCTGATTTTGGGGGCTGAGGGAAAATTCTTATCTTCCCTGTTGTCCTGGAGCTCACTGTACACAGGGCCCATGTCTTACTCATTCTTGGCTCATTCATCATTGTACAAAGCTTTGCCATGGTATGTGATCACTACATGTTTAATAGGATTTGACAGTGGACAAATGAATTTTCTCTTATAACAGAAGTTTTTAACATTATATTTTAACCAACAGCAAAGAAAAGGAAGCTCCAAAACTGAACCAGCAAGGATAAGGTCAACACAAAGTGCATGGGAGTTCCACTGACCTCTACCTGGAACTTCAACACACACAGCCCAGCTCAAGTCTATGCCTTCCGACTCACAACTTGCTTAACCACTAAAATGCAAATTATTTGGAACTAAGATTTTTGGGCAGAGATAAGCAGTTTCCTTAGTATCTGTCATCTGTTTACAAAGCAGGAGTGGACTTTTCGTAGCTCACCCATGGACTAAGAGCCATACAAGGGTCTGGAACTGGCATGGTTCTTCCCGAGAAATGGGAAGAAGGTTTATGATGGAAATTCTTCAGTGAGAGCTGTCTGCTTCAGTGAGAGCCGTCTGCTTGTTCTCTTGCAGATCTTCTTTGGATTAAGCTGAAATCCCTAAGAATGAAAAGTAAAGCCCCAGTCCCTGGGCCAATTTCACTCCCCACCTGCATAAGTCTCTTAAGTAATCTTCCCAAAGCCCAAGACCAGACGACTCAAGGAAATGGACTGGAAGCCAGTGGCACATTAGGAAAAGAGTTTAAATCCCATTCACTTCCCAACATTGTATTGCCAGTATTCTATGGGACATTGGGCTCAGTAAAGTGGAAAACCAGAAACATTGACATTGATACACTGCCAGCCAAAAAAAAAAAAAAAAAAAACAGAAAAAGGAAAAAAGGCATCTACCAGCAAAAGGTGAAATAAAAGCTGGCAACAAGTAGCAGCTTCACAGTTTTTGTACAAATAGAAAATGGTCTGCTAACTCAGTTTTATTGATCTTACGCCAATCCAAGAGTAAAGGGAAGTTAAGTTTTGTCTGATTTGTTTTCAGCTGCTCTCCATCTTTACAGCATGTCTGTGAAAACTGGTGATGATTCTGGTAGCAAAAGCCCCGAATTCTAAGCTCTTCTAAAATACTATGTTACAGAAAGCCCTTTCCAACTGTTTCTTCCCTATCTGTTAAGCACAGGACTGTTTTGCTTGCTGGGAGGACTATTTTAGCTGACTTGGTTCTATTTAAATGAGCAGCTCTTCCTACAGAAGACACACCATCCCTCCAGTCAGCTCTCTTCAAAGCAGCAGGAGTCCTGTAACTGCACAGTCTCTGGTCTCTCTTATGATCAAGGTCAAGTATTTCTGAGACAAGTAACTTGTGGCTGGGGACTCTCAAACAACACTGAAACGGACTTATTCTCTGGGACAGCTAATGAGCAGCTGGGCAGCAGTTGATTAGCGTCATGTGCCGAGAGAAAGTTAATGCCCCTCTTTGTGGAGAGCAGTCCTCCGCCAGTCCATTGTTCTGTGAGACCAGCTCAGTGGGCTTGGGCCCCTTGCCACAGAAGGCAATTGTTTGTTTTTATTGTTGTTTGTTTTCATTAATCTGCCTAGTTCAGACCTTTCAGGGCGGGTCAAAGTTAGACAAGCATTAGGAAAGAATGGGTCCTTCTCCATGCCAATCCTTGGCGCACATGAGGCCTCTGCAGTGCTTGGTTCACACACTTAATGCAGAGAAAAATACTGTATGAAGACGTAAAAGGCCTGCGTTGTCAGGCAGGTGGGTGAGCTCTAGAGCACCCAGTCCGCTCCTGCTTCTGCGAGATGGAATGTGACAGCACAAGGAGGCCAAAGTGGTCTGCTGAGAACGTCCCCTCAACTTTCCAGTTTCAAAATGTCAAACTGACAGAAAAGATGAAAGCAGAGAACAACTATTTATCTAAATACTCTTCACTATAATTCACCAGTTATTAACATTTTGCCACATTTGCTTTCTCTCTCTCTCCTTCTCTCTATATATACAAATTTTCTTTTTGGGGGGGTGATTCATGCCCCATCACCTCTGGGTATAAGAAAGTCTCCAAAAAGTGAAAAGGCAGTCATTGGAGAAAGGCCAAGGGTTATCATCATCAGCAGGGTCCTAGACTAGAACTGCCAATGGTGAGCAAACACAGAAGCATTCACCTTGATATCTGGGTTCTCTTCTCAAGGGTCAGAGGCTCGGTGTGCAGAGGGTTAAGCGAAGTCAGTGCAAAGTCAGTGGCGAAGAAAAACCCTCTGGTCTGCCCACCAGACCTTGAGGAAAGGATACTTTTCTGTTTCCCTTCTCCTTTGTCCCACTCCCGTGTGGTTTCATCTCATTCCCTGGGAAAGAGATAATGCCACATCCCTTCCTGCCTCTGCTCTGGCAACTTCCTTCCTCACACCATTCCCATGGCGGGGCCCAGGGCGAGCAGGGGAGAGCCGCCACCGCGTTAGAGCAGTTGGGGCCTGAAGCAGGCCAGGGGGCTCTCCAAGGAGGAAATGTTCTGTTTACTGGGAGTGAGGATTATGCCTGGGGGGGGAATGGAGGCCTCTCCCCAGAGGTGCTGCTGTTGCTTTAATTTGCATGATCAGGCGCAGCTGGGAAGAATAATGTACTGATCAACACAAACAGACCATTTACATTTCTGAGACAGACTTTTAAAGAAATTATTAAATACAGCTCCTAACAAAACTCATAATGGCATTTTTCTTTAGGCAAACCCTGGGATCTCAACTGAGGCAGGCACAGCTTGTTTTCCAGACACTGCGTCCATATGGGTGCCAACCAGTCACAGCCCTGGGGCAGAAGCGAGTGAGCAGAGCGAACCCCTCTGTGGGGGCACTCTGGGGCCTCCCTGGGACCGAGCCAGGCCAGGCGGCTCCGGACTATCCGCCGGGGCTGAGGGCAGGAGCCCCGTTCACCCTGACTGGTCTGATCCGGGCAGGAGAAGAGCGCCTCTCCCAGAGACAGCGGCCAGTGAGAAGCAAAGCGTGGAGCCCGGAAGACAAATGTGCCCGACTGGGCTGTTCTGGCTAACTGCTGACTCGGGAGTTGGCATGCTTTCTCAGACCTCAGCATTCTGCTTTCTTTGACTTCCAGCTTGCTTTTTCTCAGGGAGATCTCTCTCTCTCCTCATGAAAATGTCTGAGGATGTCAACATAAAATACATTTTAAAGTCTTGGCCACCTCCCAGGCTGAGATCAGGTTAGAGTCTCAGGATGTGGCAGTATGCTCAGTCAGATCAGGGAGCGCTCACTGAAATGAGTCGTGCCTGTGCTCCCTTCTAGAAATGGGGAGGCACATTAACCACAAGGCTTCAGATGAAACACACATGAGTTACCTAGCATGTATTTTGCAAAATTACTCCCCCTCCACGCCTCAACTTCTCACCACTACTAAACAAGCATGCTAAGTTGCAAATGAGAAGGATATGAACATGGGACAGAGCTTGATTCCTGACACCTCGCAGCTCTGTCTGGAGAGGGGTGTGCTTGACAGTCCTCTCATTAGATGAAGCTGAGTGGTGAAACAGGTTGTTTTCTAGCACCTGGCGTGCCTGTGGGGTCCCTGACTCCAGCTCACTCACCGCATGGCAGCTGCACAGTCAGTCGCTCGCTCACTGGCCAGGGGATCTTCTCTGGCCTCCCAGGAGGCGCTTTCCTGCTCACTCAACAGGCAACTCAACACGGCCCAGACCCCAACCTGTCCCTCTCCCAGGGCAGCGCCTGTCTTCAGATAGCCAGGACACACCATCATCCAGAGTTTTCCCATCGTCACAGCACCCCTCACAATCCAGGATTAAAGAGTCCTTGGGAAGCAATTACCTGCACAAGGGTGATCAAAAGAAGGGGGTTGTTTCCAGCCTGAGCCCGAGGTGTCACTTCGCTAAAGCAATGCAATGGATTTCAATAAAGAGGAATATCTGTTCCCACATAGTCTGGTAGAGAAAGCAGAAAACTTTCGTTTTCACTGCACTCAGGAAATGGTTTTCATGTATGTTAACCACAACTGGGTAATCTGTATAACCACAACATAGCTCCTCTTTAATAAATGGAAGATTTTTAAGCACTGCATCACTGACCACCAAAAAGAATTCCCACCCTCCATCTCTAAGGAAGAAAAAATGATAAGGCTAAGGAGAGTCTCTTTCTTTAATCTGCCAGTCAGGGGTCGCTGAAGAAGCTTTTTCATTCAGAAACGTAGACTGTTTCATGAGGCTTCTGTCATCCAGCTCCACTGCTGAATGATGGATGAACCTTGAACAAATCCAGTTTCTCTGCATGCTGGGATCCCCTCAGAGCATTTATAACCATGATCCACAATGGGTCATAAGGTAAATGTACGACTATGGGTCATGGCCAATAGGTGTGAAGAAGGAGCTTTAGCGACTGCTGCCTGGGAGATGAAGGTATGCTGAAACAAGGCTGGCCAACCCTGCCTAGCACAGATGGTTCAAGAAAACGAAAACAAATCAAACCAAACATCATTAACTAAAGATGCGAAGGGTGGACTGGACAGTTCTCCAATTCATCCTTGTATATTACTAGCCCTGGGAAACTTGGCATCATTCTCTCCCTGCTGTGAGAGCAAGGCCTCTGTCCTCTGGCTCCTTGCCCTGAAGCCAGGAGCAGCCTGAGAGAGCAGGTGACCCTCTCCTTGGGGGTAAGTGGCTTCATGATGCCCTTCCTGTCACTGTGAGGTAATTCAGCAAAGACTGTGTGAGCATGTTCACCATTCCTGCTGCCCAGAAGAAAGTCGCTTTGGAGCCAGAGGTATTGACACTGGTGGTCTCATTTGAATGATATTACTAAAACTAAAAGGGCATTCATGCAAAAACACACAAAACAACTCCCCTCCCCCAAACTTACCTAGTTGTCATGAAGAGCTTTTTTCTAAAAGTGAAGATTAAGCTACTGAACTGATTTGTATTCTATTGATCAAAGAATGCTGGAAAAACTGGTGACACATCATTTTTTATTCTCAGTTAAAACTTTTAAGAACAGCTTGACTGCAATACAATTCACATACTAAAGAAGTCACTCATTTAAAGTATGCAAGTCAATGGTTCTCAGTGTATTCAGTTGTGCAGCCAATATCACAGTCTAATTTTAGAACATTTTATCATTCTCTCAAAAAAAAAACCTCCTCTTCATACCCATTCATTAGCAGTCACCCCATTCCTCCAGCTCCAGGCCAGGAGCTAATCTATGTTCTGTCTCTACAGATCTGCCTGTTCTCCCAGCTATCAATAATATCTGTATTTTACTATTTTAAAAAATTTTATTATTATTACTTTTTGTCATGCCATACACTACGCAGGATCTTAGTTCCTTGACCAGGGATTGAACTCAGGTCCCCTGCAATGGAAGCATGGAGTCTTAACCGCTGAACCACCAGGGAAATCCCAGCCAGCTAATAATTTTAAATCGTAAGTTTAAGACTATATAGTTGGTATCTGTTGTAGTTAACTACAAGAAACACTTAAAATTTCAACTTGTCCCATATATTGATGGTCATATATATATATATATATATATATATAGATTTCATAAAAGCCACGAAAATCAGCATCTAGACTTCAGACAGGAATACTGGAATATCTGAGCACTGCGTATATACTAAGTCCTGAGGATCATCACCACTACTTTGGAGCTGTGTTTTTAAAGCAGTGAGGTGCAGTGGCTTAGCATTCAGTGGAGAAAACTGCCCCTGCCACTCAAACCTTTTTGTTTGCTTGTTCTAAAGACCGTTTGGGTGAGAAAATTGATCTGAGCCTCAGATAACTCATTAATGTGTGTGTGTACTTGGTCACTCAGTTGTGTCTGACTCTGTGACCCCACGGACTGTAGCTCACCAGGCTCCTCTGTCCATGGGGACTCTCCAGGCAAGAATACTGGAGTGGGTAGCCATGCCCTTCTCCAGGGGATCTTCCCTATCCAGGGATCAAACCCAGGTCTCCCGCACTGCAGGCAGACTCTTCACTGACTGAGCCAGCAGGGAAGCCCAAGTATACTGCAGATAATGATAAGCACCTTGAGGTGTGATGATTAAAGGAGGTACTCATCAACCTAGCCCTTGAGTGCCTTCGGTGTCCCAGATGCTGTTGGCCACTGGAGATAGAAACAAAAATTTCTTAGCCTCATTAACGTCATTTGCTCAAGACAGAAACACAAACAAGTAATTAATCAGATTATGAGAAAACTAAGTGCTTTAGGAGCCTAACAGTGTGAGCTGGGGAAGGCTGCAGAGAGGGAGGGGGAGGTATCTGAAATGTGCAGGACGAGAAGGAATTTGCCAAGGAGGCGAGGTGGGATAAAGAAGTCAACAAAGAGCAACCTCTGCGACGCATGTGAAAGCACTGAGCAGCACAACGCCTGGCACAGAGCAGAAAAGCAACACTTCTTGTCGTTCCTACTCTTGTCCTCTCACGCCCTTAAAAAGATGCTTCTCTGTAATCCACAAACAAATTAAAACCTTGCTGCTGCTAGAGAAAAACTATGGATCTTTAGCAGTTGCTTGTTCTTTTTCTGAACTAATTCATCTTTGGCAGCAAAGTATATTTTAAATTTCTCCTGAAAAACTTCAAACCAAGAAAAGTTGATCTCCTTTGATCTAGAACAGTCCCCATGCCTGTAGAAAGGCCCACAATTTGGACTTGTCCGACTGTTAATGTTGGCTGCTTTGGGGGCATCTGGGAGTCTTCCAGCACACAATCTTTGGACGGCTTTTCTTCATGGACACTCACTTCCTGAGTGATTTCATCCAGTCCCAAGGCTTATATACCAGTAAACTGCCTCTGACTCCCAAATGTCTTATTTTCAGCCCAGACCTTGCTCCCTAACTCCAGACTTTCACTAACTGCCCAGCAGACTTCGTCTGCAGCAGCTTTCCACACCTTAGCAGAAGGCACAGCACCTGACCAGGTACTCACCTCTCAGACCTGCTCTCCAAGACTAACCCCACACTCACTCCACCGCAGGTACACACCCACCTTTGAAGGCCGAGACTCAAGCCATTCCTTCCACCTGAAATACCCTCTTCCAATAGAACATCTTATTAACTTTCTTACCTCCCTCAAGTCTGTGCCCAGATCTCAACTTCTCAGTGAGACTTACACTTACCATCCTGTTCAACACTCTAACCTTCACCCTCACCCCACGGTCCTGCTCCCACTACCCTCCTCAGATTTTTCTTTTCTTCTTAACATTCAGCATTTTCTAACACATCACATAATTTATTTATTATGTTTATTGTCCATCTCCCTCTTGGGGTGGAAACTCCACAAAGGCTGGACCTGATGTCTGTTTCGATCACTCATCTAATCCAACCTGGTGCAGCGCCTGGCACATGGCAGGCACTTTTAATAAACATTTGTTAAAAGAATGCATGAAAATTGGGAAAACATATCAACTTGGTACATTATAAACAGATTACAATAATGATATCTACTAAGGTAACAATTCTTGGTGTTGCCTAATCTCGTAGCTGCTGCACATTCTTAGCCAGGTTTTCTGCAGGAGAAATTAGCAGTTTAGACATGGGAAAGGCATTTGTTCATTGCAACAGATGGCAGATCCCTCCTTGAATGGCTGTCAGGAGCCTGGAATTTGTCCTAGGCTGGCCTCAGTGTCACTGGATAAGAGCCTGCAGAATGCTCAACAACCCTGCCATGAACTGTAATCTGGTGGCCACACGCTAAAATATCCTTATTGAAACACAGGTCAGGGACAGCATTAGAGGGAATACTGGATGAACCTTTGTTTTTTTGGTCTGTGACAAGAGAATTTGCACGCACACACACACACACACAAAACTGATATATGCCTTCGTATTTTGTGGCTAATGAAGCTCTGAAACAACCAGGTCAGGAGACAGAAGGAAAGAAACACTTATGAGGGTCGCAAATGAGTCTTTTTCTCTTGCCACTGTCACTGCAGAGCAAAGCTGCTCTTGTTGGTTTGGTCTTGGGGGCTACTTTTAAGTCACATACTCTGCTATGTTATGGGCCAGAAGCAATGTCTGAGCCCAGTCTTGAAGCTAAAACCAACACTGGATGGATGTAATTGGAGCAATTAACTAACTCAATATTCAGCCAACTGAATAACTTCTTGTCAGAAGCTGCCAGAAAGAATTATTCAGGTGTATAGGTTTGCTACTGGCAGCAAGCTGAGCTGCAGCAAAGACGACCACTCTTTCCAGCTGCCACAGCCAACGACGTCAACTACGTCAAGGTAAGAGAATTATGCAGATAGGAGCTCTCTCTCTTGTTCAGTGGGCACCTGAGCTGGTGGACACACTGGAAGGGATAAGATGGGAAGAGCAGCTAGAAAAAGAGGCAAAAAGACGTGGGTGCTTCTCACTGCTGGTGGTCTGGGTGCCTGGGGAGAATAGAAGACCCTAAAAACGTTCAAAGGGGTGGGGGAATGAGGTCATACACAAAAATTGAAGACTTCCAAATGGCTTGAGACTTCTAGAAGCCTGACTGTGGAGAAACGTCCTTACAATTCTGATGGGAAATCATTTCCCACCTCATGTTATATCCAGAAAGACCACTGCTAAAATGTAAAGACAGAACAAAGTCATCTTCAGACATGCTAAGTTTCAAAAATTTATCTCCTGCATAACATTTCCTCAGGATGTTACTGGAGGATGAGCTCTATTAAATGAGGGACTAGAAAGAGTAAGACAAGGAATCCAAGAGTCAGGGGAGCCACACAAAGAGGGATGGAAGGCAGGCCCAGAACAACAGCTGCATAGAAAGCCCAGAGAACAGAGTCCAGACCCGAGCAGAAGGATGGAAGACTTCAGAAGGGACTGGGGGTGGGGGTGGTATGAAACCGACACAGTCAAGAAAAGTATTGACAGGGATTTCACAGACCTGTGGGAGAGTTGGAAAAAATGTAACAGGAACATAGAAAACAAACTATGAAAGCAAGCTAACAAATAACATGCTGGGAAAGATTGAAGGCGGGAGGAAAACGGGACAACAGAGGATGAGATGGCTGGATGGCATCACTGACTCAATGGACGTGAGCTTGAGCAAGCTCTGGGAGATGGTGAAGGACAGGGTAGCCTGGCATGCTGCACTCCATGGGGTCGCAGAGTCAGACACGACTGGGTGACTGAACAATATCAACAACAAATCAGACACAGACATGAAAGGAAACACAAAGCTAGTCCACACCCGGGCTCAGGGAAGGGGCAGTACGAGAGTGTTATTAATTCCTTCTCTTTCAAATCAGGAGTTGGTGTTCCTTAAAGACTAGGATTAACAGTAAGTTAACAAATAATGTCTAAAATTGAAAAAAAAAAAAAAAAACCCAATATACTAAACACAGTAGTTTAAATTATGGACAAAATAATACCAGAAGAACTAGCTAAAACAGTTTAAAGTGGTTGCCTCTAAAAGCAGGATCCAGAATGGGATTAGGAGACTGCAGAGTGCATTTGGATGTTTCACACTATGCCGCTGTATGACTTTGAGCTGATAACAAATCTGGGTTAATAAATCTTAATGTTCCTTTCAGCAGGAAAAGAAAAGAAAGGAATGTTTCTGAGGAGTCAATCAGTCTATCTCTTCACTGGACAAGCTGGTGAAATGATCTGTTCCCCAGTTAAGTGCACTGCTGAAATGATTAAAGAGATGAAAGCTAGTACACTCTTCCAGCACTTAACAGAAAAGGTTTTGCAGAATCATATTTATTCCTCAGTAGGTTTTGTATGCTGTTAAGTTTTAGAAAGACAAAAATCTTTGAAGGCCGCCCCTTCAGATAAGACACTGAGCTGCAGAGTCAAAGTAAATCATGGGAAATGGCTAAAATGGGACGTGCCTCTGTCAAATGAGAACTGGGAAGGGAAGTCCTGGAATGACACTGAGACTGTCATCAAACCAGAAAGTTTGTTTTAAACAGGGAGAGGAAAGTAAAAAGGCGATGAAAGGAAGTCTTTAAAGCTGCACTCCTAATTCATCTGCTGCTTGGGCTGGCCGCCCCCCCACCCCCACCCCCGGAGAAATCACTCCTCCACATTTTCTACTTCAGTGACTGAGACATAGACAAACCAATTTACCTCTGTGAGAGGTCATGAACATTATTAATCATTAATACTTTGCAAGAGCCTCTGTGGAACAGAGATATTGCAATATCAGTTACTCACGATCATCTGGAAAGGCCACTGACCCCACCCCCTCCCACAGATCCAGGACTTGCTCCTCTTGAAGCACTGGATCCACTCCAGCTATACAAAGGTTTGCATCTTCCTTTTCCTGTAATTAATTAATCCAAACAGAACCCTTTAAAACAACAGAAACATGTGAAAAGGAATAGGAAAGAGGACAATAATGAGGACAATAATAAGGACAAACTGTTGCCAACAATCAATTCCCTCTGGCTAGCCAATCCTGTCAAGCCTGAAATGCTCTGAAAAACATCTAACTGGACTTTCCAGGGATGCAAACGCCAGAAAAAAGGCTGCTTACTGGCCAGTAGACCTAGCCTGCTGCTGCAAAGCAGAAACCATCAGCTAGAAACGGTGCAGGAGGTGGAGAAAGTTTTCACTAGGGCGAAGGAGAGAGAGGGAGAAATGGTCAGGTAAAGCACAGGAAGAAGCCTTTTCCCTCACTTGTTTTTTATTATTCCAATAAACTGTCAAAATAAGGCTAAAAAAGAAACAAAACGTGGGATAGTCCAAGCACAATCTAAACCCTACCAGATTGAAAAAAAAGTCTGGAGAAAAGAAAACTTCCTATTCAGCAGGTCAACCCATGGGCTAAGGGAATGCATATGGAGGGTGAGAAATGGCTCAGCTGCCCCTACAATTAATCTCCCCATCAACACATTCCAGGGACTCAACCAATTCAGCAATCCTCTGGAGCCAGCCATCTCTTTCATGTTGTCTTCCTGTCTTATAAAAGCTGCAACCTGCCCCCTTGCCAGGTTTCAAATACTCTCAGGTCTCTTGATTTACAATGAGACATGAACTATTAGAACATGAAGTATGTATTTGTCAGTGACTTCTTGCTGCTAGGGGTTGGGTGGCGGCAGGGGGGGGGGGAATCTTTATTTGGTTTATGCATATGGTCAAAATACAAAATGATCAAAAAGGGACCAATGAAAAATAATATCCTACCAGTCTCCCAGCCAGAAATTCTTTTTCTCTGAAGCAACCGGTGTTCCCAGTTCCCAGTGTCCTTCCAGAGTGTCTCTGCATGTGCAATCATTGTCAGTCCCCTCGCTATCTTCTCCAGTAGGACCTAATTTCCTATCTGAAAACCTAAATCTCCATATATTTAGTTTTTATTGGGGTCTGGAAAGAGAGCTCTGCCAGTCAGATTTTAATAATCTGCTTCTTCCTGCCAGAGCTATTTCATGCATATCCAAGCAATATATATTTGTCTATATTCCCTCCCACCCTGCACATGAATTGACTGTAGGCCTCTGCACTACTCTGCCCCTGGCCTTTTCCCCTGATTTATGTATTCCAGAGATCATTACACATCAGTACACAGGGTACTTTCTCTTTCTTCTCCAAGCTGCATGCTGTCCTACTGTATGGAAGAACCACAGATCACCAGACAGCCCCTACTTACAGACCTTGATGACAATCAGTTGTCACTACAAATACAGAGGGCCATACCCTTGTCAAAGCGCGGTTCTCAAACTTTGGGATCTCTGCCAATCTGGTGAAAAATAGCATCTCCTTGTTATTCAAATTTGTGTTTCTCTTTTTATTAGGGAAACTCAGCATCTTTTCTAATGTGTAAGAGACATTTACATTTCTGTTCTGCTAAGGGATTTTTTTGGCCCTTTTGAAAACTGGGTGAGCTCTTTCTCGATTCCATCTTTGTGGTCGCGGCAGTGGTGTCCGCGATCTAGTTGCCAACATGCAGCTCTTTGTCCACGCCCAGGAGCTACACACTCTCGATGTGACTGGCCAGGAGACAATCGCCCAAATCAAGGCTCATGTAGCTTTGATGGAGGGCATCGCTCCAGAAGATCAAGTCCGACTCCTGGCTGGCACGCCCCTAGAGGATGAGACTCTGGGCCAGTGTGGCGTGGAGGCTCCGAGCACTCTGCAAGTAGCCGGCTGCGTGCCTGGAGGTAAAGTCCGTGGTTCCCTGGCCCACGCTGGGAAAGTGAGAGGTCAGACTCCCAAGGTGGCCAAGCAAGAGAAGCAGCAGAAGACGGGCAGGGCCAAGAGTTGTACGCAGGACAACCGGCGCTGTGTCAGTGTCGGGCCCACCTTTGGCAGTAAGAAGGGCCCTAATGCCAACTCCTAAGTCCTCTGTAACCTTGGCTTTCTCTAATAAAGCCACTTAACCCAATCAATCATTTAAAAAAATTAAAAACTGGGTGATTAATACATTTCTTATTGATTAGCAGAGGCTCTTACTAGGGAAACTTACACCTTGTTTGGATTTGAGTTGCAAATGAGTTTCTCCTAGTTTGTTATTAGTCTTTGTTTATTGTGGTCTTTGTCATAGGTTTTTCACTGTGGTTTTTTTTTTTTTAAATGAATGTATTGGCATTCTTTTAAAAAGGCTTCAAATGATCTAAATGTCCATTGACAGATGGATGGATAAAGATGTGTGTATACTTTAGTACTTTCAGTAACCTCAATGGCAAATTCAGGAAGGAGGAGGAAAGAATTTGGAAGCAGTGATGGGGTACAAGGAAGACATCTATTTCACCTCCAGGTCTTGGGAATTGTGAAGTTTAGGAGAAAAAGCAGCTCCAGCCTGAGGCTGCTCAGGGGAAACCATGATTCCAGGGGCCCACTTGGCCCAGTTTCAGTGAAGGCACAAGGTGAAGGATTTATTCATCAAGGAAGCAGAGTCAGCAGGGGGTCAGGATTTGTCACCCCAAAATATGCCACTTTGGCCTTTTGATTTTTCTGAATTAAAGGTACTTAAGAAATAGCCAGTACAAAAAGGACAGTCTGACCCTCCTTGTCCCCCTAATCAGCAGGTGATAACCCCCCATAGGAAAGGGAGCAGAGGGGTTGAGGGCATCCTTATCACCAGAGAGAGGGAGTCTAGGGCTGAGAATGCCGTATAAACACACTGTGCTACTTCTTCACCAACTCACTACCCCGAGCCCAAACCCCTTTGCTCAACCCTTCACAAATCTGTGGTTTTTTCGTCTAAAAGATATAAAAGCTTCCGGTTTCAGTCACTTCTTTGAGTCTCATATTTTTATGAAGCTCTGGTACATACAAAATTAAATTTATTTTTCTCCTGTTAATCTATCCTATGTCAATTTAATTATTAGCCTAGTGAAAGGATCTAGGAGGAGAGAAGGGAGATCACTGGGTCCCGAGTACAGGCGGGTACGAGAGAATGGGCAGGGGCGGGGGTAGATGAGCATCTCAAAGATGAGCAGAGACTGGAGACCTGGCCACGCGGGGGCATCCACGGCGGACGGCAGAGCAGCCTGGACTGCGGACCTCTGGGCAGCCGCCTTTACCTGCGTCTACAGGGGTCAGTGCTGTCAGCAGCAGGCAGCTGCTCAAGTTCCACACTACTGGCCTAAAGCATTTTCTGCTGTGTTTTTCCCCTTTTATTAATGCTTCTGTTTCCCCCTTGAATTTTCCTGGACAGCATCCCTCTGGTAATTCTCTAAAATAGGGATCATGAGTAGGAAGTTGAGTTCTTGCAAACTTGACAAATGCCTTCACTGGATCTCAATACCTGGGGGACAGCTTCCCTGGGTATGGACTCTGAGGTCCTACAGTGTTTTCTCTCAGATCTCTGAATATATTGCTTCATTGTTTTCCTGCATCCAACATTGCCAATAAGACTCTTACACCAACCTGATTTTAGGCTCAACTGTTTTTTCCTCTATCTCAAAGCTCTTAGGATTTTTCCTTATCTTTAGAGACTTCTAATGTATGTGTAAAATGTAAGCCCTCTTAATACATTTATAGTGGGCCCTTTCATGCTAAGGATTATTTTCTTGTTTTGGAAACTTTCTTCCATTATGTCTTTGGGTATTTGCTCCCCCTGTTTATTTTTCCTCTCTTCTCCCAGAACTCATATTCTGTGAACCCTGAAACTTCTGAAATGACTCTTTTTGTTAATTTACTTTTCTGTCCACCTATTTAATTATTTTAAAACCTAGGAAAATTCTTCGGATTTCTCCCCTGCTCACTGTTAATTCCTTTTAGTTGTATCTATTAGGCTACGGAGTCCCTTTAATGAGGTTCCAGCTGAACAATCATGTTTTATTTCCAAGATCTAGGAAACAATTCATTCTTTCCCATAAGAGTCTGTTCTTGTTTCATGAATTAAAGATTTTCTTTTTATTCCTTGCAGGGTATAAACACATTTCCCTTTAAGTCTCCTTCCTTAGGTTCTATTTACAGTAACTGGATTCTCCAATGTTTGCTCTTCAATTTCTTGAGTTTGTAGTTTCTCTCTCATGATGCTGGTTTTCCTGGGGTTTGCTGCTGTGCGTGCTCAAGTGAGGTTCTAGCTCCTCAGTGTGGAAATGCTCCTTCCATTTACCACAGCCAAATCCAGAAATTATGGGGGGATGGGGGGTGGGACACGCAGAGCTTTTAGATTCTGCTTTCCACCTTTAATATGATTCCATCTGCCTTCTGTCCTTCAGGAATTCCTCAAACTTTTAGACTATCTAGGACATCCTTTCTTCCCAACAGTTAAAGACATATAGCTTTCTGACATATTTAGGAATTTGGGGCGCATTGGGGCCCCTGTGTGGCGGCATGTGTTCAACTTACCATCTTGAGCCATCTTAGCAGTGGCCATTTAGCACTGACCAGATGGAGTGTTTAAATACAGACCACTAATGCTAAGAACCTTACAGACAAATGCCTTACGTAGAAGACAGAGTCCTCGGAAGTCTCTAAGTGGTACATGGAGAAGACGATAGACCTATTTACTCCTTTTTGCTTACCTCCTTACAAACCCTATCGCTTTTCATGATTTCTCAGCTATCAGATTTGGGATGCTTCATTTGGACAACGAAATAATAATTTTAAGTTAATTAACAAGCATTTTGGTTTTCTAAACCAAATGTAAAACACCAGCCTAATGAGTCATCAAACAGTTCATTAGAATCTAATCAACTAATAAAATCACATTTTTAGAACTGCAAAGCTGAGAAATGATCCTATAGCAGAGCTATCTTCAACAACCCTGGGGCCTCCTTTAAAAGACAGAACATAATCAACAATCAACTGCTAAAAGAAAAAGTAATCTGGGAGAAGAAATAATGTTTGGTTCTGAAAGATAACCAAATTTAAAGGAGCCTATTTTTCCTCTAATAAGCTGAAGAGAGGATCTGCCTCCTTTAAAAAATGCTGGGTTCATAACATTTACTTATAGAAGTAAACTCTCCTTTGCTTTCTATACATTTCTATACTGAAATGTTTACACA
This sequence comes from Odocoileus virginianus, assembly GCF_023699985.2. Lineage (NCBI taxonomy): Eukaryota > Metazoa > Chordata > Mammalia > Artiodactyla > Cervidae > Odocoileus > Odocoileus virginianus. Next base: position 57,003,615 of record NC_069693.1, on the reverse strand, counting down.
GAACTCAAATACTTCTGTTGCTCAATTCAAAGCAGTTTCTAGTCAGAGTAATGGGTGGGGAAATCCTTCAATAAAACGTCACTGCCTTGGGGTAAAATGCAACATGACAAAAACAAGACCAGCTTTATTAAGGTTCTGCAGTAAGAGGAAAATAATTCTTTTAACGATATTTCTGTCTGCAAGTGAAGTGAATGCTCGAGTAAAACATTTTCAGAAATTGAGGCTGCTTTGGTGGACTTGGCTTCTCTGTAGTATAGGTTCTTTTCTTCCTCTTCTGTTTCTCATTTGCCAGGTAAGAGTTAATTCATAAATTAGTGTCATGTTTCAACTCCATAGAAAGCTTCTAAGCAGAGGGTCAATGCAAGGACCAAGATTCTTCATTAACTCATTAACAAGACAGGTCACTGTGGCCTCCGGGTGATTTATCAGCAGGAAAGCCTCAACTGGTAAGAGCTGCTTGTTTCCTGCACATCTCAAAATTCAGAATGAAGAGGTGGACTCCATTGTGAGTCTGTTTCCTGACTTGGAAGGAAAGAAAATATTTTCACGATGACTATTCTTTTCTCAGGCTGGTGTTACATTTGGTCCAAAGGCACAATGGCCAAACATGGGGCTTCTTCTCCCAGAGCACTTTCTAAATGCTTTTTTGTTCCCAGGTAATTATGTTCGAATGGTGCTACGCATAACCTCACTGGGCTTCACCAATGAGGCACAAGTTTTTAAATGAATTTTTATGTAAATATTAATAGCTGTAAATTAGGCAAGTTTCAGCAGTAATTGCCGGTCCCTCCACCTGCCACCACATACCATCAGCTACAGTTCTCCCTGGGGGCTGCTGTTCCTGTGAACTACTGGTCACAGTCCAAAATGGACCAAAATCTATTAGTAACCCTATGGAAACCCAACTGGTTTTGCTATAATGTTCAGAAAGGCTTTCTTCTGTAACACTGAGCTGGCATATACCTTGAGGAGGACAGTCATGAAAAATTGAGCAATCATTGCACTGTCAAAAGAAGACAGGGAGTTTCTCTCCAAAATATGTGACTAGTTGGATTAGCAGGGAGCTTAAAGCAAAACTCCAAAGTAAAACCTCTCAGTGGGGGTATTATAAGTAAAGCTCCCATGCACTCGGTGTTGCTCTGTCTTTTAAGCCTCAAGAAGGCTTCTGTGGCCTTACTGCAAACAGCAGGTTGCAACAGGGAAGAGGGGGAGAAAAAAAGGACTTGATTTCTCACCCTCCCCTCCTAGCCCTGAACCAGCAGTCCTGACACACCTTCCACGGCGCCAAGGAAAGGCAGCCACAGTATTTCTGGAGGAAGTGAAGCTGCTGTGTTTTCTCCCGCCTCTGGGGTTCTGCACCTGCCACCAGGTCCAAGGCCCCCTTTCTGTGTTCGGTTTGCTGCTCTTCTCCGGCAGCCTGCTCGGGAGGTAGTGTGGAGCAGCTGAGACCTAGCCGCAGGCACTCCTCGCCTCTCTCAGTGTCCATTCCCGTGGTCTCTTTCAGTTCTAAAACTCTAATGGCGTTTCCTTAATTCCTAATACTTTTAACTCAAGGGGTGTCGAAAGCTGTAGGAATAGAATATCAGTTACATTGTTCCTGGAGACCCCAATCTTCAGCAAAGGTAGAAAAGGCTAATGACGTTATTAAGAGATATCTGCGCAAATTAACTCAAGAGCCTCAGGACAGCTGGCTTAAAGTTCTACCCATAGCTTTAAAGAGGGCTCAGACTGCCTCTAAAAAGGAAGGACTGTCCCCCTTTGAATGTTATCTATGGAAGACCCTTTTTACACATAGACATTGTTATAGACCCTGAAGCCCTAGAATTAACTAACTATGTGACTCAGCTTTCAGCCTTTCAAGAGACACTGTGGAAACTCCGGGAGGTGAGTCCGGACCCCGCCTCTAAGCCAAACAAGCCACTGTTTGAGCCAGGCACGGAGGTCCCGATAAAGACTTTGGGGTCTGGAGGCCAATCTCTCGAGCCCCTCTGGGAAGGCCCTTACCAGATTCTTCTTTCTTCTCCCACAGCTGTCAGGGTGCTAGGAATTGATTCCTGGGTGAAACCACACTGAAGTTAGAAAGTGGCAACCTGGCCAAAACTAAACAATGTCATTTTATGTCTTCATATCCTCTATGCTCTCACCTTTTACTTTTCAGATGGGCCTGATAATCTATGTGGGCCTGCTTCTGCTGACTCCAAGAGTCCTGAGTCTGCCACCTGACCCTAAAGACAACACGTTCCTGTCCTGGACTCTTTCCTACGCTGCATTCCACAATCGGTCTAATTGCTGGGTCTGTGGAACATACCACCCCCCCACCCCCATCAATTGAAGGTATAACATGGTGCGTTTCTTCATTTCAAGAAAAGGACTTTCTTCACTCTGCAAAAACCTTCACCAACAACAATCATACCTGACTCCTTTTCTTGATCTGATGACATCTAACAATCCTAAGATGGACTGATGTAACTATGGACATAATATAACTTTTAATTTTGATTATGTTTTAACTTGGTTTAATGACTATTTTGCTGCATATAAGAAGGTAAATGGGTCTAGATCTGGTGGTTTTCTACCTGATATTTATCAAATATGGGATGAGGTCATATGGCTAACTCCTAAAAAGGGACGCCTATTATCTAATGCTCCCATATGCTGGGAACAAATAGAGCCATCCCCAGAAGCTAGCCGACAACTTAACGATAATGATTGGAAATAACTGGGATTTTTGCCCCAAGAACTTTGCACTACAATCATTCCTATGTTTTCCAACCCCAGTTCAGGTCCTCCTTTTGCCTGGCCAGGCACTCATTGGGACTGGACCTCTCAGTCACGCTGGTTTGCTCCAAACGGGACCTCCTGGATATGTGGCTCTTACCTATGGGTGTGGCTTCCCCCTGGCTGGATAGGGAGATAAACCCTAGGTCTAACTTTTACTCATGGCTTCTGGATCTTCCCCATTGCTCAGACGATAAAGAATCTGCCTGCAGTGCAGGAGACCCGGGTTCGATCCCTGGGTCGGAAAGATCCTCTGAAGAAGGGAATGGCAACCCACCCCAGTATTCTTCCCTGGAGAATCCCAAGGACAGAGGAGCCTGGTGGGCCACAGTCCATGGGGTCGCAAAGAGTCGGACACGACTGAGTGACTAACACTACACTACTACACTAATACTTGTGCAGCACATACATTCAAGCTAAACACTTTAATACGCACTCTAAGTGCCTGAATATCACAGGCCACACCAAGGATGTTCCCAGTTGCTGGCATGCTGCCACAAAATTCACTAACAGGACCAATCTGTGGAGTTTGCTACACTAGAGGTTTTATAATCCTCTGCTGACATTAGAATTTATATTTTTACTATAAAATGCAGAGAATAGTGGTGCTTTCTAATCGTTATTGTTGGGAAGAAAATCTTGGAGCTTTGAACAATTGTTACTCACAGTAGTCACAAATTGATGCTGGCACTTCTGTTTCCACTGAGAAAGTTAGAATAACAGGAACTTACGTGTACACAACTCTGCTGTGTCTCTGCTTCCTAAAAGCTTTGGCAAAAGAGTGTTTTCTTTACCAGCTGACTCGTTAACAGAAAGGCTGTAAAAGTTTGTTTAATTAGAACAAGAGGGGCAGGTAGTTAGGAGATCACTGCTTGCTCATCACTTCCCACCCCCAGGGCTGTCAAAGACATACGCAGTAGTTTCTGACTGACTCCTGCGACTCCTGCCTCCTGAGTATCAGAGTGCCTGTTTCTCTATCTGCACATGAAAGCAGAAGAGGCATTCTTTATCTAGGCTCTTACTTGAGAGAAGAAGAAAAACTACTTTGAGGTTAGGTGATTAGGTTAAAGTCAGGAACCTCATCTTGCCTCTGGAAGAATCCTAAGATCAATGACTCTCAATCATGGACAATTTTGCCCCCAGGGAACATCTGGCAATGTGTGGAGACATTCTGGGTGGTCATAACTTGGGGAGACGGAAGAGGTATGACTGGCACCAAGTGGGCAAAGGTTGGGGAAGCTGCCGAACAGCCCGCCATTCACAGGCCAGTTCTCCACGACAGGGGACTATCCAGCCCAAACGTGAGGGGAGCAGGGCCTGAGATGCCCTGCCTGAGGGGCAATGGCACTCCCGCCACCCCAGGGAGCAGGTCTGCTGCAAGGAGGACAGATGTGTCCCTGACACCGTGTGCTGAGCTCCTTGGAAACAGACAAGATTCAAGGTCTGGTTCATCAGTGAGCATTCCCTACAAGCTCCAACTTCTGGTTGTTCTTAGGAAGATGGGAGACTGGCTTGGAAACTAGAAAAAGTCTCTACACTGAATTCAGACTCTACTGCATGATAATAAATGCTTCCAGATAACATTCTGCAAAACTCTTTCACATTTTAGCTGGTTAGATAACCAAACAAAGGTAGCACTAAATAGTCTTCTCTGTGTGCACACATTCTAGCTTGCTTCATGGCAGTTCCTTTGTTGAGGATTCTACTTTTGAGCAGTCCTCAAGTGGCCTGGGTACAGCCTGGCTACAATTCCTTCACACTGATGTGTTGATTCCATCTTTCTCCAGCAAAAAACGTGCTGGACCACATCATGTAGATGAGAAGCAAACTCTAATGAAATTGTTCCAAGATGGACAGGAATTTTAGGGAAAATATATGTCTATGATAAAACAGTCTTTAGGGAAGCATGAGCCCCCAGAGCACATCAGGAGAGCCTGGGAAGGAGGTTACGACTTCATCACTACTTCAATTATTTTAAAAGCTTCCAAACAGAAACTAAGCAATAAGCTTTGGAACTGCCTTAGTACACTAAGTAGAATTCTCAAAGGTGGTCTGATGAGCTAAAAATGATCAATATCCTAATAGTGACTAACCCTACCCCTTTCTGCTGTACTACTCTAAATCAGTTAATAAATGCAAAATCAGTTCACGCATGGTTAATTTCCTAAGGAGGCAAAGAAAAGGAAATAATTTGGTGGATGATTTGATAACTGTATAGACTGGGCAGCAGATGAGTATGCGACATTTCCTGCAGAATTTTTAAAAAGCATTTGCTTAATTATGACATTTCAAGAATCTCAGTAAGAAACAACTTCCTCCTTATCCCCAAATTAAAGCAGCAGGAACAATTTTAGCACTCTTTAAATAAGAGGGGTAGGACAATTACGGTAAGACAATGTGCTGTAAAAACCCAAGTAACTTAAAACCCAGTGGACCAATTGCTTGGCTGTTGGATGAAACTAACAATTAACTAACTAACCTCCGGTACTAGGGCATACATTCTGAAGCCAATGAAAAGCTTGCCCTGTAAGCATATACAAGGCTTTGGAGGCCTATACACGTTTTTCACCGCTACACACAAACAGTAAAAAAGGAATCAGCGTGATGACTGCACAAAAATGAGACTGTACTAAATAGTATTGATTCATATGCTTTAAGATGGTTCATTTTGTGTTACATGAATTTCATTTACCTCAATAAGGAAACAGAGGAAGTGGGACTTAAACCACAAAATCATGGGAAGAACGCCTATTAGAAAAATACCTATAAAACAACAATATAATTCATAACCAATCAACAGTATTATAGCTCATGTACAGGTGTTTTATAGTAGACATATATATATATATATATTCACATGAGAAGAAAAGCAAAAAAGAAAAGGAAAGCTGAATGAAAGACTACTCAAAATACATTTCTGAATGAAAATAATGATCTTTAAGAAGAGTCTGGGAACAATATAATTTATAAAGAATGTCCCTAAAAGCTGTGAGAGACTTGGTAATAGGAGATTAAAATAATCTGTTCCTACTGTGACTGGTTTGAGGCAGACTAATGTGGAAGTAGGAGTATAAGCAAAGTGACAGAGTAAATTTTAAAATCTTGGGAACTGCTGATTTTTTGTTGTTGTTGTTGATCTTTTTAAGACACATGTTACTTGGTCCTAAGTTTGTATCTGGCCGCCATAAGACCTGGCCAAGTAATCAGTGACTGCACTGAAGCTGCACCAGGGAATAATCAAGGCCGTCTTGTGATAAGGTCTGGAGGCTTCTGGGTTTCCACCCAAGAAAGCGGAAATGTTCATTAAGAGAAAATAACAGAACTCAATGACAGTGTGAGCAATACTGAATGACAGGCTCAAATGTAAATTTCAGCATTCATAATCCATCTTCCATGAGGATTTGCCTTGCTTAAATTCTGCTGGACACAGGGCTTACTAGTCCGTCTAGTATTAATAACAGAACAGTGGTGAGATTGTGCTCTGAAAGCTCCTGGTGAAATGGAAATTAAATAGCCCAAGAACCAGGAATACTAATTTGCCAGAATTCTCTGGGAGTAAATGATCTACTGCACATAGTAGCAGATGGACAGATAGGATGAAGGAAATAAGAATAAACTACAAAATTTCTAGATGCTCTACACTGTGTATACTTGAATCTTCTAAGATAACTCTTAAAAACTTCCACTCAAAAAAAAAAAAAATGCCAACACTCCCTATGAAAGAGAGTCGCATGCCATCCAGACTCTGGAAATAACCCTGCTCCATTCCTCTCCTCTGAGGTCGTATTTTGCTGCCTAATAAAGACCTGAAAATCCAGTCAGTCATCAGGACTTCCCCAAAAAGTGACTGAGCTTCCCTCAGAAAAATGCAGATGGTCTCATCTAACCTTCCAGAGTAACAAGTAGTTGGTGCCACAGTGCATTTGGGGAGCTCAGGTTCAGTAACAAACATCAATATTCCTTTGTTAATATCAACAGAACACAAATCCAAAGTGACTTGGAAAAACTGAAAGAGCAAAGCAATTAAAAAAAAAGGTAAAGAGAAAAAAATAAAAATATTACAGTGGAGAAACCTGGCAGACTCCACTTTAACCAAATGATCAAAGTTAGCATCATTAGTAATAAGTTGGCATCATGTGTGGTAAGAAGGGCACACCACTTCTTGGGCAGTTTTTCTAAACTTCCACAAGCCCAGCCTCATCATGAGGAAAACTCAGATGAGTAACATTCTACAAAATACACGATCAGTAGTCTTCAACAGCGTTAAGGCAAGAAATACAAAGACTGGAAACCGTCACAGATCAGAGGAGACTATGTAGACATGGCAACTGAGTGCAAGGTGGAATCACAGTTTGGATTCTGGAACGCAAAAGGGATATTAGTGGGAAAACTGGTGAAATCTGAATAATGTCTGATGCTTAGTTAATCATATACCAATGTTAATTTCTTAGGTTTCTTTTTTTTTTTAATACATGGGCAATCTTCATATTTCTTTCTCTTACTTGGATTTGTTAATTTCTAATAGAAATATATGTAATTTTAATTTTACCAAAGATTTCCTAAATTTTTCAGTTGGTATTATACACCTCTATTTTTCCTAAGAAAAATATTTGAACAAGGACTTTCTTGGTGGTCCAGTGGTTAAGAATCTGCCTTCCAATATGCAAATAAAGAAAAAAAAAAAGAATCCAACTTCCAACGCAAGGGATGTGGGTTCAATCCCTGGTGGGGGAAGTAGGATCCCATATGCCATGGGACAACTAAGCCCACTTGCCACAGCTAGAGAAAAGCCCGGGCATCATTGAAGACCCAGCACAGCCAAAAATAAATAAAATTAAAGCAAAGAATAACTTGTCATAGTTGGAGGGGTACTTCTCTTCCTCACAAGGAATTCAGTCCTTTGAGAATAGAGACCTTTTCCTTTCTTCTTTCTATCGCTAGCACAACACTTTGCCAAAAGGATTCCTTATGACCAGGTCAAAAAGGTTAAAAAAAAAAATAGAGAAAGAAAGAAAAAAAAAAAGGCAATTTCACTTAAGAACAAAGCAGCAATTTGCTGTGTCTGTCACAAGCATTATATCTGCCTCTTTGTGGAGAAGGAAGCTGAGATTAGGGAGGTCACACTCCTGGAAACGGCTGGGGTGGGGTGCAAAGCCCTGGTCTGCCTGACTCCACACTTGAAGTCATGAGAGTGTGAGGCTCACAGATGTGGAGGCCCTCCCCAAATCTAAGACATATCTGCAGGGGAAGTGTCCCCTTGATGGTATAAAAATGTTGTGGCCTTGACGGTCTATTAGCTTTGAACGAACACTGTTATCACGCAAGATGTTTCCATTAGGGGAAGCTGGGTGGAGGGTACATGGCATTCTCCATTCTGACTCTGCAACTCTTCCATAAATCTTAAATTTATTTCCTTAAAAGTGGTAGAGAAAATATTGTTGCCTAAATGTAATGGGATATTCTGGATTGAACTCTTATGGCAAAACTGGAATATAATGTAGAATGTGGTTAAGTTTTGTCCTCTTGTTGATATCTTAATTTTGACAAATGTCCCATGGTCATATAACTGTTAAAATTAGGGGAAGCTGGATTAAAAATACATGTATCATTTTAGCAACTTTTCTGAAAGAAACTATTCAGATTGTTCACTATAAAATTATTCTAAAATAAAAACTTTATTCTTATTAAAAAAGAAAACCCAAAAGCCATAAAAATTAAGGGAAATAAACATTTTATATACAATTATAATTGCATTTGTAATGAAATAAATATAATTTTATTAGAATAAGGCTAACTTATTAAACCTTAATTCTTTAATAGATATCTTTTTAATATTCCATTTTAAGAAGTAGAAGTAAGCACTCCTGCCAAGAGTGGTGGTCTCTAGGAAAAGCATTTGTACAACCGAGTTGCAAGCTAGATCTGCTTTTCCAGATAAAACTATGGTTACTCACACTTGGGTACTTTGCAGATATTTTCTCATTTCTGAAAAACGAACGAAGTCTTTCACCTGAAGGAGAACAACTGACAGTATCTGCTGCCAATGAAAAATTCTGAGATTTAGAATTCTGGAAAATTTGGATCTACCACTGTGAGCTGGATAGCTTCCCAGTACTTAAAGACTTTCTGATGAGATGGTGGTGATATTAATGAATGCAACTTGTTAATGAAATCAGTCAACATTAGCTCCTTTTTTTTTTAACATTAGCTCTGTGTAATCCAGTGAACTAGCATTTTACAAATGCCTAAAATGACTAGTGTGTGGTGTTACAAATCATGTATATTGGTTAAAAAAAATCATTCAAAACGCAAGTGAGACCAAAGATTTTCATGTAATAGTACAAAATGCTTACTGATATGTTTTCAGATTCCACGTTGCAACTAAGCTTTAAGAAACTACCACTGGAGAACTTTGTGTATTAAATAAAGAAATCCAAGTATCTGAATTTGGTGTGTTGATGAATTAGATGCTAATGCATAAAGCCACTGTATGTTTTGTTGAGCTTGTCAATAGTTTGTATTATGTTTTTAAACAGGGAAATCAAGGTGTTGCTTTTTTATGAGGCGAGTTATATGTACTATTCTCTCTATTTGACAGGCTGTGCTGCCTACCGGAGCTTGCCTGCAGCAAACAGTGAGGAAGGGCAGATCTATCTAGTCATTGGCTCTCGGGGTGCTGGAGGTCCTCAGAGACAGGCAGCAGCAAGGACCCAAAGACACGTGCTATGCCTGCAATCCTGCTCCTGAGGCTTCCAGGGAAGATCACAGTCACACTGATCCCACAGATCTATGATTTCCAGACTCAGACCTGCTCTTAAAGCTGCTCAGAAGTCCTGGGGAGTGACTCTAGGGAGCTCCCCTTTCCCATTTCCCAGAGACTGTTCCAGCCACCACCATACTCCTTGAGTCCCTAACATCATCTCCTCTTTCCTGTTTTAAGAACAATCAAGTAGGAGCCCTCTTAATTTCCAGGCCATTCTCCCCATGTGGAGGCTCTATGCCTGTGTACTCTGAAAAGTGAAAGTGAAAGGGAAGTCGCTCAGTTACGTCAGACTCTTTGCGACCCCATGGACTGTAGCCCAGCAGGCTCCTCCATCCATGGGATTTCTCAGGCAAGAATACTGGAGTGGTAACCATTTCCTTCTCGAGATGATCTTCCTGACCCAGGGATGGAACCCGGGTCTCCCGCATTGTGGAGTCATTGGGGACCTCCACCAGGCGGTTTCAGAGGAGGAGTATGACAGTCCAAATGCAGTGGGAGAAAGCAGGGGCCAGGGTGTGTGAGGGATGCAGCAAGTGAGGGCAGACTCTTGGAGCAACCACAAGGGAAAGGCTACAATAGAAGGAGGGGGTGCACCTGAAGAAGTGAGACTGCTGGGGTGGTGGAACAGGACGGGTGGGATCCGAGCTCAAGGAGTGCACTGGTTCTGGAGCAGAAACTACCGGAGCACATGAGCGCTAAGCACAGAAAGCCCGTTGAGCGCGCCAAGCAGAAGCGCTCGCACAGGACGCGCTCCTTTCCTGACTATTTAAAGACAGGCTGAGTTAGCGCCAACACCGATCAGAAATAGACGGACACTGAGCTGCAAGAACTCAAAAACTCTACTCAGACAAAGTTGTAATGGCAACTAACAAACCAATGAAGACACGGAGTTCTAAACACGGCTAAATATGGGCCACAGGATGGGTCATGGGTGTGACCAGCTGCACCTCATGGCATGTCAACGTGGACAGGGGAGGGCGGTGGGGCCTGGAGAGGCCGGCTGACATGTTAACTGTGATGCATAAATCTGAATCTTACAACAGGAGGGTAAGTGCAGAAGGTACAAATCTTCACCCCCTCGGGGGCTTTGTCTGTATTGGCAGTTGATGCTGCGGTCTGCCGTAACCCCCTTGTGATGACTGGGAGGAGCTGGGAGGGCGCACGTGTACTCTGGTAGCTTCTATTCCAAAACTAATGCACTCCTTGGGCTGTAGATTCCACCCATCCTTTTCTACCTCCTCAGCATCTCACTTCTTTAGATACACCTCCTTCTTCTATTTTAGCTTTTCCCTTTGTAGTTGCTCCAAGAGTCTGCCCTCACTTGCTGCATCCCTCATACACCCTGGCTCCTGCCTTCTCCCACTGCATTTGGACTGTCTTACTCCTCCTCTGAAACCACCTGGTGGAGGTCCCCAGTGACTTCCTAGTTATCGAAGGCAAAAGAACTTGTTCTCTCTTTTGTTGTAGGTTTTGGGGATGTGGGAGTCCTGGATATTTTTGCTGGATTGAAACCATTATTTAGAGCTAAAAGTTTCAGAAATATAAGGGTCACCGAGAGAGTTCACCCAAAGCAAAGGATAGTAGGAGGCACAGAGAAATTTAAGATGCTTTTCAGTGTTCTATAACTAGAAGTAGCAGACCTGGACTTTGAAGCCAAGAAACTATGCTCCTGCTGGCTTACCCTCTCACTAAACTCCTATTTCTAGTCTTCTGTATTTTTTCTTTTAAAATAAGGTACTTCAGAGGCTTTCCCAGTAAGTACATACTGATCTTAGGGTTTAACAGCTACATTATATTCCATTGTGTAGATATACTATATTTCATTAGTCATATATTACTGGGTATTTAGGCTCTTTTCAGTTTTGCTATAGCAAAAAAAAGTTGTAATGCTTTCTCATAGAAAAAAAACTATCATTAGTCATATTTGGTGTAGTACTACAGAACAATATCCCAAATGATCCAAATAGCTATTAAAATACTCCTTTCTTAATAAGAAAAATAAGAAAACAATATAGGAGAAAAAAAAGAGTGCTCACTTCGGCAGCACATATACTAAAGCTGGAACGATACAGAGAAGATTAGCGTGGCCCCTGCACAAGGGTGACACGCAGATTCGTGAAGCCTTCCATATTTTTAAACAGATCACCAGCCCAGGCTGGATGCATGAGACAAGTGCTCGGGCCTGGTGCACTGGGAAGACTCAGAGGGATCGGGTAGAGAGGGAGGTGGGAGGGGGGAACGGGATGGGGAATACATGTAACTCCATGGCTGATTCATGTCAATGTATGACAAAAACCACTACAATACTGTAAAGTAATTAGCCTCCAACTAATAAAAATAAATGGAAAAATAATAATAATAATAAAAACAACAAACAAGAAAAAAAAAACAACAAAAAAAAGAAAAAATACTTCCTTTTCCAACTATGTATCTGTATAAGACCGGCTTTTTTGCACATAATTCAACCTAAGTAACATATTTTAAAACAGCTTGAATGGAGCAGCAGATCTGAGAATCCAGTTATCTTCTATTAAGATATGCATGTGTGCTTAGCTGTGTCCAACTTTTTGTGACCCCATGGACTACAGCCCACCAGGTTCCTCTGTCCATGGAATTTCCCAGGCAAGAATACCGGAGTGGGTTACCATTTCCTTCTCCAGGGGATCTTCCCAATCTAGTGATCAAACCTGTGTCTCTGGCATCTCCTGCAATGGCAGGTGGTTCTTTTTCACTGCGTCACCTGGGAAGTCAATCTTCTATTAAACCAGACATTAAAGAGAGAAAATCACAGCAGGACTCTAATTTTTTTTGGTAAACACAGTTATTTATATTATGTTAACATGTACTGAAGTTCATGATTGTTATTTGAAAATGAATTAATAAATATTTTAAAGCTGTTCTCAGTTTTAACTTTTTACACTATAAATGGCAGTTTTAAACCAGCTCAACAATTTTGAAGAGTGCTAAGAGGTCCTGAAAACAAAAAGTCTGAGAACTGCCAAGCTGGGTAAAATGCATACAAGCTTCTTTTCTCCAATGCAGGGGGGTGGGGTGGGGGGGGTGCGGGGCAGGAAGCCAGACTCTTATTACAGCGAATAATTCACACCACCGGCTCCAAAATAGCTAAGCTCTGCAGAGGCTGATATGCTATGAAGTGAATCAAGTGTGTTGAAGTTTTAGTCAGTCTGTGCATTTAATTCTGCCCACCTACTCCCCAACTCTTAGCAAAAAAAAAAAACACAACAAAACCATCAAATTACATACCTTGTGTTTGCCAAACCATGAAGCCAGTTTTGTTTTGTTTTGTTTTTTTTACACGCCTTTGCCACCTTTAAGGAGTTTCCCTGACCATCACCACCTCCACATTATACAAAGGCAAGTGGCTCAACTTCTATCAGATTCTCCTATCTTTTCTCCAGGGATACCAACCCTGAGCACATTTGGAGACATATTCAGGACTGTTAGAAATAACTGGTTTTGAATTCAGAATAAAATAACAACTACCTGTGGCCCAATAGGGATGTGCTTCATGGTCTCCTTGACCACGGTCAATTTCCTGAGGGCCAGAGTTTCATAAATACAACCTGAAGTTTTCAATGTTTGTTGATTGTGCTATCCAAGCCCACATTTGCACTGTTAATGGATACACTCCAACGAAAGATGAAAATGATCCACTAGATGAAAATGACAACTAGTTTTCTACTTGGTTGAATCTTGAATACTTTCTATCTTTTTAAATGCTGGTCTCCCAATAGAGCTTGGAATACCTGTCTTGTGACGTACCCACACATACTTCTTACCAAATCAAATAAAAAATGACTTCTGGAAGGATGTCCCTTCTGAAATTAAACACAAGGGTCCTTATACTACAAAACAGCTTTATTTCACAGATGTGGTGACTTTGGAGTAGAAGTCAGGGAGGGCTGGAAGTGACTCTAAAGAGAATGATGTATCTAATTAGTCAACCACTGACTGGGTGCTGAATCACATGGCTGGGTAGTGAATAGTTCCTTGGAGCCAAAGTAATGGGATAAATTCTAAATTCTGGCCTTAGATGAGTAAGAAAAGCTGTAGGGAAAACAGAGCAAAAAAAAAAAAAAAAAAACAAAGAAATCTATGGTACTGGCAGATCAAAGAAAGCATAAACCATTTTCCCCTTGAGATCAATTTACCCATGTAGAGCTATATCTACTTGTTAACTGTATCATAATACAAACAAATAATGTTGTGTTTAACTGGGGTCCATGTAACTCATATCAGTTGCCAAAGTGCATCAGGGCCTCCAGACTACTAGACTACCCTATTCAGACTTAAATAGAATTAGTTCATCTGTCATCTCATGTAGGAAAAAACACGCACCCACCCCCTCTCTTCTGGATATTCTCAGAGTGTTTTACTAGTTGCTTTCAGTTTCTATTTCTTTCAGTTGAGTTCAGTTTACAGCCTCTGCTCTGTCACTCGTCTTTAGCACACCGTCTATACACGTTATGTTATGTATATTGGTGCCCCTGACAGATACCAACCAATTCTGCCACCAGTGCAAAGCTGTGGGCCATATCACTTTTTCAGAAAGCTTCAGGAAGGGCAGTGGTGCTGGTGTGGAGGAGGGAAGCCTCCACCTAGCACAGTAACTGACTTAGAGTGGAACAGAGAATTAACCATCTCTCTTTTTGGGAGTCCGTGGGAACTCTTCACCAGCTAGTTCTTCTCTGAAGGTCCTACAAGTAGTCAAGAATTCTCAGTATACGTGTAATTTTTCTAGGAGGCAGGTCCATAATTTTCCTTAGATTTTCAAAAACCTCAAGGTCCAAGAACTTTATATTTAGGTGAAAACATCAAAGTGCACTCTAATAGTAAACAATTGTCTCCCCATTAGGTAACTGAATAAGTAATAGGGAAATGAAAATTAAAGCTATAGGAAAAGTTGCAATCTAATAGTAAACAAGGACATACTGTTTTACACCCATGAAAATGGCAATACTGAAGTGAGCCAATGCCAAGGACTGGAGCAATAGGAACTCTCACTTGCTGCTAGACTGATTCAACCACTTCGAAAACAAACTGACATTATCTTCTTTTTTTTTTTGACATCATCTTCTTAGGTTAACATTTAAACACATTCTAGACCCAGTCATTCTTATAGCAGTTTTCAAACTGTTGCTTTTAATCTAATGGATCATGAGTCAATTTAGTGGGTACAACCAGTATTTTAATAAAAGTAAAGGAATAAAATGTTATATTTTTACCTCATTACACACAAATAGTGCATTTTGTCTTATTATATTTCTTCCTACGGGGTCATGGTTAAAAACACTTCCTGAAACAGACCTGGGGTAACACCTACACGTGTGCATAAGCAAAGGTGGAGGGGAATGTTCAACTTGTTCATGTTAAGATGCACTTTGGGCTGTCCTTTCAAATATACCACTCCTTCCCCAATCTCCTTCCTAAAACCACTCATTAATTCAACAAATATTTATTAAGTGCCTGTTTCTAACATAAATTCTTCTGGGTGCTGCTGATACAGAGGTAAGTAAACCAAGAAAGCTGGGTTCCCACTGGTGGGGCTTATGACCTCAACATGTAAACATACACGGTCCTGACCACAATGACAATACCCAACCACCACCCAGTACTGAGAACTTTCATAGGTGAAATTCTGGGTTAAAGTCCTGTGACTTTCAGGTCCCCATAAACGCCTCCCAGAGTGATACTGCTATCAGAGTTTGTTACTTTGGGACAAGAAGAAGTCCAGCAGGAACTAAAAACTCCCATCTCAAAACAATGTTCAGTCAGATATTACAAAAATTTAGAAAGGGATAAGAACTGGGAAAGTTCAGAGAATGAAACATTTACAATACACAATAGAACTCCCAGGACATCTGTAGCCTCCATAAATATACCACGGAAAAAAAATCTGAACGCATGGCACGGGCATGTTTTCAACTAGGCTGGGCTCTTTCTGAATTTCTCATGTCAGTTTCCTCTGGTTTCCTTGTATTTGTTTTCAGAACTTTTGTTATTTTTTTTGCTCTTTTCCTTCTACTATTCTGCAATGTGCAGCTATGGCATGGATTGGAGTGACGGCTAAGAAAAACAAGCAAAAGAGCTTGTCTTGACCAATTCCCATAACTACAGGAAGTTATTTGTATAAGATGAAGAAACTCAGAAAAACCCAGGTATTCAATGAAGCTGTTCTTTCCCAGAGGTTCTTTTGCCACCATCAGACACTTGCTATTTCCTGGAGTGTATGGTCTATACATATTAGGTGATGATAGCCAAATGGGACAGTCCTGGGTCACCATTATATTCTCCTGTTTTTACCTGTCTGACCTACAGGCTTTAAGGCAAAAATGTCCTTTGCAGCAAAAAAGAAATCTCTCTACGATGGCTTTGTGTAGTCTGTGGTACAGCATCCTACTCTAGGTAGAGAGGTAGGGTCAGGCTGCAGCTCTAGGAGTGCTGATGCCAACACTGTGCTGAAAGGTCACTAAAGTAGAAATTAAAACACAGCTTTCCAATTTTTTAAAGAGTCAACCTCCTGCCTTCCTTCTAGGAAAAGCATCCTTATGTCCTGGATATTCCTGGACAAGCCCAACTTTTTTACTTTACTCCTTAATGTATAACTATATCTGACTTATTATTTTTTAAATTTTATTTATTCGCTGCACAGGGTCTCAGTTGTGGCATGCGGAATCTCATCTGCAGCATGTGGGATCTAGTTTGCCAACCAGGAATCAAACCTGGACCTTATGCATTGGGAGCATGGAGTCTTAGCCACTGGACCACCAGGGAGGACCTCCTTATTATTATTATTTTCAAAAATTTTGGCAAAGGCATTTATTTAGGGGAAAAAAACCACAAAGCTTATTTTACATATCGTAATGCCTTTAGGACTGTCCATGCTGTTGGCTTATTTTTTAATACCATTGTATGACTTTTCTGGTAAATAAAACTACAAAAGAAAAAAATTTTGTTGCAGCAGTTGTGCTGATTTTTGGTTTATAAAATATACTCACCAGAGCTCCAAAAAAAGCGTGACATGATCTCCAACACAAGCTATGAGCTGAGGTACCTTCCAGAAGCATACACTCTGCTCTTCATTACTATACCTATTAAGCAAACCTAAGTGAAGGATCTGTTCATGGATGGGAAAAGAATGACTTCACTGTGAAAATACAGTTCACTGTGTGCTCTTCTACTACTGACTATAAAGCTTCTGCCCCACAGGGTTGTTTTGCATAGAAGAGAGAATAAAGCTTTTTAGAAACAGTGGTGTTACATGGAGCCTGAGGCAAAGGAGTGGACCTCAGTGGCCACAGCGAGAGCACTGTGTTACTATGGCAGTGGCAGACCTTATGGCAATGGAGGGTCTCATGAGCAAAGTGTGGATCTGAAATCCACCTGCGTGCCTCTGATGACCCTGTGGTGAATGAGCTGAGAACACTAAAAGAGCCACCACAGGGAAACAGATGAAATGTTTGGCCATCATCCAGGAAGGAAGAAATGTTTGGTGTAATGCTCTTTACCTTATCATTAGAGTCAGATTTGGCCTTTTTTCTTTTAATGTTTATTTTCTTTAGAGAAAAACGTAAGTCAAAGAATGAGATGGAGAAGGAAATCTTTAAAATAGCAAAATGGCTTCATGCATGAAAGTATGAGCACAAACCCATTCTGTGGCCTCCTCTTGTGACGCTCACCTTCCCAATTGCTTACTAAATATTTATTGCTCATCTAATACATAATCTATGGGGAGCCTGAACAAATGCAGGAAGCTTTTTACCCACAAAGAAATGGTGTTTGGGCAGGATATTTGTATTCTGGCAACTATCCAGAACTGCTCAGCATTGACAAATGGGAAACTGATGTGAGTTTCTCATAGATCCTCATTCATTTGTTTAATAAATGTTCACTGACAAACCATTATGAACCAAGTACTAGACCAAGAAGAGTGAACAGATTTGATTCGTGCCCTCAGGGAATTAACCATCTAGTGAGGGAGAAGAAAGGTGAAAAAATAAAACAGACAACAAAATCTATGTACTTACAAGTTGAGGTAAGTTCTACAAAAGAAAAGAATCAGGGACTATGAGAGAGAAAGACAGTGGGAACCGAATTTATTGACGAGGTGTGTCCTGAGGTTCTTCTCCCCTCTAGATACAAGTATCTAAAATAAAATAATTTTTGAAAATTTATTACCTCAAGCACCTTTCTGCCAGAAGAAAAGATAAGGGCTTTATTAAATCATTTACATGTTTTAAATGGTAATTAATGTACAAGGCACAAAATTAAAATTGAAAATATGCCTTCCTTCCCTCTCCTATCTTCTAGTTACCAAATTCTGGCTCCTCTGAGACAAATATTGTTATTAGTTCCTTGAGTATCTTTCTAGAGATAATACTAAACTAAAATGTAGGACAAGGCCATTCCTCTGAATTTTTTTGTTTGTTTTGGAAAATATATTTATTTTTCATAAAAATGCTACTTTTACTAACATGTATGAGTTTATTCTAGAGAAGGGAATGGCTACCCACTCCAGTACTTTTGCCTAGAGAATTCCATGGACAGAGGAACCTGGCAGCCTACAGTCCATGGGGTCGCAAGAGCTGGACATGACTTAATGACTGATACTTTCACTTTCAATGAGTTCATTACTACCTGAATGATTTCTTAGCTTTAATTTCTAATACAAGAACAAATATCAAAAGTTCTTTGGGGTTCTCAGTGATTTGTATGCATGTAAAGAAGTCCTAAGACCAACCAGTTTGAGAACCACTAATCTAGGCATTTGTTTATTTATTTATTTATTTATTTTCATTTATTTTTATTAGTTGGAGGCTAATTACTTTACAATATTGTAGTGGGTTTTGTCATACATTGACATGAATTAGCCATGGATTTACATGTATTCCCCATCCTGATCCCCCCTCCCACCTCCCTCTCTACCCGATCCCTCTGAGTCTTCCCAGTGCACCAGGCCCCAGCACTTGTCTCATGCATCCAACCTGGGCTGGTGATCTGTTTCACTATAGATAATATACATGTTTCGATGCTGTTCTCTGGAAACATCCCACCCTCGCCTTCTCCCACAGAGTCCAAAAGTCTGTTGTGTACATCTGTGTCTGTTTTTCTGTTTTGCATATAGGGTTATCGTTACCATCTTTCTAAATTCCATATATATGTGTTAGTATGCTGTAATGTTCTTTATCTTTCTGGCTTACTTCACTCTGTATAATGGGCTCCAGTTTCATCCATCTCATTAGAACTGATTCAAATGAATTCTTTTTAATGGCTGAATAATATTCCATGGTGTATATGTACCACAGCTTCCTTATCCATTCGTCTGCTGATGGGCATCTAGGTTGCTTCCATGTCCTGTAATCTAGGCATTTATAAACGTACATCAGGACTTCCCTGGTGGTCCAGTGACCAAGAATCTGCCTTCCACTGCAGGGGATGCACGTTTGAGCCTTGGTCTAAGCCCACATGCCACAAGCAGATGCCAGCGTACTGCAAGAGGAGGTCCGCACACACTGCAACGAAGACTCTGTGCAGTCAAAATAAATTTCTTTAAAAATGTAAGTCAATTGTTCATTTTTAACCCTACTAAACCCTGGTCCACCTACTGCATTATTTTGGTAAAGGTTTTAGAGTATGTTCTGAGTAGATTGGCAACAAGATGGAAACCAAGTTACTTATCTGTAGCTACAATATGCTCTGGATTATTTGGCCTTCAACACATCACAAATTTCACCATGGTGACTGGCTAGTTGTTTTCCTACAGCACCTTAAACGTTTAATGTATTAGTAGGTGGAATTACTCAAAGCCCATAAAGAGTTTTCAGAAAGTAATTATATATATATGATAGCTGAAGCTGAATGGCAAAGTTAAACATATACTTGTGGTGACAGAATAATGAGAGAAGCTATTTTCAAAATCGAATAATGCAGTAATGGTGGAGTAGATTTTATGGTCTAACCCTCCCACAATCAGATAACAATGAGAAATTCTGGGTAAAACTGGAAAAACAAGTATTTAAAGGCACTAAAGAGCAACCAAAACCAGGCAGAAAACTGGAATGGAGTCAATCACCAGAAAAACGGACCCAGCTGACAGAGCCCAGTTACATACAGAGCTTTGCCTGCAGGCATGCACCAGTCCCTGTGGCACAGAGTGGCTACAACTCAAGTTGAAAACTGCATTTTCATGGCAGATCTGCCCAAGTCAAAATGCCAAGATAATACTCTACCTACTTCCAAAGTGGACTTTTCGGGTAGCTCAGCTGGTAAAGAATCCGCCTGCAATGCAGGAGACCCCAGTTCAACTCATGGGTAGGGAAGCTCCCCGAGAGAAGGGACAGGCTACCCACTCAGTATTCCTGGGCTTCCCAGGTGGCTCAGATGGCAGAGAATCCGCCTGTAATGTTGGAGACCTGGATTCGATATCTGGGTTTGGAAGATCCCCTGGAGGAGGGCATGGCAACCCACTCCAGTACTCTTTCCTGGAGAATCCCCATGGACAAAGAAGCCTGGCAAGCTATGGGGTCGCAGAGTTGGACATGACTGTGTGACTAACACACACACACACACACGCACATGTGCGTGCTCAAACTTCCAAAGAAGGAGCCAGCAGTAATATTCATCACAGAATTTTCTTCCCTCTATTATAAATAGAAAGATGTGTATGTGTTTTATGTCTGTGAACGAATAACTCAACACTGGGCGGGAGGCACACCTGCAAGCTCAAGACTGCGCCCAGGAGTGCTCACCAGTCTCGACAAAGTGTCAACTGACACTCTGCCAAAGGGTCCAGATCATGGGACTTTCCGGCTCTCTAAGGAAGCAATGTATAGCTGCCTATAAATTTTAGATTTTAGACCTATTAGGAAAGATGTTTTGCTTAGAGAAAAATGAAAATAATTAGAAACAGGAGAGCTTTTCAAAACAACGTTTACACAGTGAGCATTAAAAAAATCTCTTTAGCTCAGGCACAGAATACTGGCTTCTTTTCGTTTGTGACCCTCTATCCAGCCTAAACTTGCTGTGTAACTGATCATGTGTAACAACTGATCATGAACAAAAGAGGCAGTTTGAACTCCAGCAGAAAAAATATACTTGCTCCTCCTAAGACTGTTTTGATTAGAACCCTGACTTCCTCTACACAATTCACCCATTCTGGCTGTAATAACCACTTCTATTTGAGGCGAAAACTGTTTTTATCAGATTTCTAAATATGAAGAAGCCTCTAAAAACACACTGTTTATCAGAAAGCAAAATAATAAATAAACTAAATGTCTCTATAGGGAAATGGTTTTATAGATTATAGAACATTCAAAATAGAACACTATGCAGCCACTAAGAGAAATATCAAATAATCTATATGCACAACACGATATGTGTTAGTGTGTATATTTTTGTATTTTTAAGCAAAAATGACACATTTCAAGAAAACAGGTTTGGATGACTTCATGTAACTAAAATCAACTGTTACACATGCAGAAAAATCCCAAGCACAGGTAAGTACATAAAGATAACTAAATGCTTAGGAAAAGGTCTAGAATAGAGCTGTTCAATTGAAATATAATGGAAACCACAAATAAGAGTCACAAATATAATACTTTATAGTATCCATATTAAAAAATGTAAAGGTGAAGTGAATTTTAATTATCTATTGTATTTAACCCAATATATTAAAAATGTTACCACTTCAATAACAAAATGGATACAAAAACTGAGATGTTTGCTTATTTTTTTTCTAACTGTTCCAAATTTAGTGTGTATTTTACACTTACAAAATATCTCAATTTAGAGTAGCCACATTTTAATGCTCAGCATTAAATGCTAAGCATCAAATATGCTTAATGAAGACTGTACTGAACAGAGGAGGTCTAGGAAAAAAAAAAAACAAATTATTAACTTTCATTTTGTTTTCTATATATTTCTGCACTGTTTGGACTTTTTAAGCAACAGTTTAAATTGTTTTTACTTTCATGATACTTAAAAAGGTGATTGTTTAAATATAATCAAGACAGATTAAAAAACCTAAACACACACACCAGAACGATGAGGCAAAGAAAGGAGAAACCATCTCAACCTTAGGATAGGGAAACTTCTTAGGAAACAAAAAGCACTAACCATTAAAAAAAAAAAGATAAATAAACCAAACTTGAACAAAATTTTAAATTTCTGCTCATCAGAACATACCATAGGACTTCTGGTGGTCCAGTGGTTAAGAATCTGCCTGCCAATGCAGGGGACACGGGTTCAGTCTCTGGTCAGGGAAGATCCCACATGCTGTGGGCAACTAGGCCCGTGCGCCACAGCTGCTGAGCCCAAGCGCTACTGAGCCTGCAAGCTCAAAAGCCTGTGCTCTGCAACAAGGGAAGCCACCACAACGAGACACCCATGCACCACAACTAGAGAGAAGCCCCTGCTCGCCACAACGAGAGAAAAAGCCCTCGTAAAGCAAAGACCCAGCACAACCAAAAATAAACAAATGAATTAAAACACACACACACACACACACCATAATGGCCAAGTGGTAAAGAATTCACCTGTCAATGAAGGGACACAGGTTCAGTCCCTGGTTGGAGAAGAGTCCACAAACTGTGGAACAACTAAGCCCATGTGCCCCAACTACCGAAGCCTTCGTGCCCTGGAGCCTGTACTCTACAAGAAGAGCCGCTGCGATGAGAAGCCTGAGACCCGCACCTAAAGAGCAGCCCCCACTGTCCACACCTAGAGGAAGCCCCCACTGTCCGCACCTAGAGAGCAGCCCCCACTGTCCACACCTAGAGGAAGCCCCCACTGTCCGCACCTAGAGAGCAGCGCCCACTGTCCACACCTAGAGCAGCGCCCACTGTCTGCACCTAGAGAAAGCCTCCACTATCTGCACCTCGAGAAAGCCCCCACTGTCTGCACGTAAAGAAAGCCCCCACTGTCTGCACCTAGAGAAAGCCCCCACTGTCTGCACCTAGAGAAAGCCCCCACTGTCTGCACCTAGAGAAAGCCCCCACTGTCTGCACCGAGACAGCAGCCCCCACTGTCTGCACCTAGAGAAGCCCCCACTGTCTGCACCTAGAGCAGCCCTCACCGTCTGCACCTAGAGAAAGCCCCTACTGTCTGCACCTAGAGAAGCCCTCACTGTCTGCACCTAGAGCAGCCCCCACTGTCTGCACCTAGAGCAGCCCCCACTGTCTGCACCTAGAGCAGCCCCCACTGTCTGCACCTAGAGAAGCCCCCACTGTCTGCACCTAGAGAAGCCCTCACTGTCTGCACCTAGAGAGAAGCCCCCACTGTCTGCACCTAGAGAAGCCCTCACTGTCTGCACCTAGAGCAGCCCTCACTGTCTGCACCTAGAGCAGCCCTCACTGTCTGCACCTAGAGAAAGCCCCCACTGTCTGCACCTAGAGAAGCCCTCACTGTCTGCACCTAGAGAAAGCCCCCACTGTCTGCACCTAGAGAAAGCCCCCACTGTCTGCACCTAGAGAAAGCCCCCACTGTCTGCACCTAGAGCAGCCCTCACTGTCTGCACCTAGAGCAGCCCTCACTGCACCTAGAGAAAGCCCCCACTGTCTGCACCGAGACAGCACCCCCACTGTCTGCACCTAGAGAAAATCCCCACTGTCTGCACCTAGAGAAAGCCCCCACTGTCTGCACTGAGACAGCAGCCCCCACTGTCTGCACCTAGAGAAAGCCCCCACTGTCTGCACCTAGGGAAAGCCCCCACTGTCTGCACCGAGACAGCAGCCCCAGCCCCCACTGTCTGCACCTAGAGAGCAGCCCCCACTGTCTGAAACCTAGAAAGCAGCCCCCACTGTCTGCACACCCCACTGTCTGCACCTAGAGAAAGCCCACTCACAGCAACAAAGACCCAGTGCAACCAAAAATAACAAATATAATTATGAGCTAAAAAAAACATATACAGAAATACTCAGTAATAGCATTTAATCTGACAAAGTACACATATACAGAATATATTAAGAACTCCTACAATTCAACAAACTGATGAACAACTGAATAAAAAACTGGAGGATACATTTCACAAAAGAAGGCATACAAATGGCCAATAAGCACATGAAAAGATGTCATTATTATTACTAGGCTTCAGAGCAATGCAAATGAAAACCCACACCTACCAAAATAAAAAAGACTGACAAAACCAAACGTGGACCAGGATATGGACCAAGTGGAACTCTCACACATGCTGGCAAGAATATAAAATAATGCACTCACTTTAGAGAACTGTTTGGCAGTCTGTTTTTCACATTAAATACACACCTACCCTATGACCTAGCAATCCTATTCCTAGGTATTTATTTACCCAAGAGAAATAAAAACATATGTCTTCAAAAAGAAACAACCCAGACACCCATCAACAGGATGGATAAACTGACATACTCTCATACAACGGAAATAAATGAATATGACACAGTAACATGGGTGAGTCTAAAAAACATTATGCTGAGTAAAAAAAGCCACGAACAAGAGTTACACAACATATGACTGATATACATCAAACTTTGGAATAGGAAAACTACCATATCGTAATGAATGGTTGCCTGGGGCAGAAGGTGCCAGGGGAGGTGGGGAAGAGAACCACCTGAGAAAAGGCATGAGGAAGCTTTCTGGGGAGATGGAGTCATACCACACAGACCTCATTTCAGGAGGGGCTCATGGATATATACAATTGTTGTAACTCAATGAATTGAACACTAAGGCTCCTGTGATAACTAACCTATACTCTGTTAAGAAAGTCAAATTCTGTGGGGAACCAAAAAGCACTCAACAGATGCTGTTTAATACATCTTCTGAGTAGATGAAGACTCAGAAAATAACGAAGCTTAGAATAAGGGGATTGTCACTAAAATGCTCTCCACCATTCTTGAGTTCACATGAAATGTAATGAAAGGATACTAACCACAACTAAAATGATATCCTTATCTCTCTACAATCTTGCCTTATTTATATCTCACCCCTTTCTAGCATATTCTCAATATATAGCTACCGGAAGGTATCTAGCTGAAATAACAAAAAAAGAAAAAAAAAAAAGATGGCAAAGAAGAGAAAAACTAAGTATGAGAGAAGATACAGAAAGATCTTCCTGTGTTCAAGTACAATCTAGTCAATTTAGTTTCAAAGGAGGAAAAACATGAAGCCATTAAATATGCTCTCAACTGAAAGTCAGAGGAATCATTCAAGAAGTCTTTTCCCACTGGCCATACCCGGTTCATTCAGTTCTATTTTTTTCCCTTGCAGTAAGAACTGTTAGAAAATCCCCAAAAGCTCCCCGAAAGCAACAGAGAGGAAGTCACCCCAAATTGCCTTAGCAATAACTAGAATATCATGCCAAGTGGCAGAATGTTTAGCTCAGGTCCCTGTAACGTCTCCTATATCTACTCCATTTACTGCACACAACTTAGATGGCAGTCACCAGCAACAGCCTGAACTCTTGCCAGTGTATGTTACACAACAAAATCCTTCAGGTACACTTTAACCCAGGGAAAGTGAAAGTGTTAGTTGCTCAGTTGTGCCCAACTCTTTGTGACCTCCTTGGGCTGCAGCTCACCAGGCACCTCGGTCCATAGCATTTCCCAGGCAAGAATACTGGAACAGGTTGCCATTTCCTTTTCCAGGGGACTTTCCTGACTCAGGGACTGAACCTGAGCCTCCTGTACTGCAAGCAGATTCCTTCCTGTCTGAGCTACCCAGTACCTACAACTGACTGGAGAAAACCACCAGAGTTATCCGTAAGGACACTCAAAGTTAAGTGCAGGAAAGGCTGAGGGGCACCATGTGCTTCCTGACTAGAAAACAAGGCTTCCAAGTACACATCAGAGCTTTTGTTCACTGTGCAAGGATGTGTATTGTGAAATGTCTTGTTATAGAAACAACGCTTTTACAGCAAGAGGACAACTCAACCTGAAATAAAGGAAATAGCAGGAGTTGTGAAATACATCCTGTGGAATGAGTAAGGAACTTCCCACATGTCTATGTGTGAAATATGACATGATCAAACTGAAATGAAGTGTCATTCTAATCACATGAATAGACATTACAGTTTGTTTCTGGGGTCAACCACTTGCTGAACACAAGCTGTGGAACCAAAAACATTCTGCTTTTAAGATTAAGACTGATAGGAGAATACATATAAGCCAAAAAAATGAAATCTCCTTAGATCTGAGTTTACCTAAGACTTAAAAAAAGTAGTGATCATTAATAAAATCTATTTATTTATTCATCCATCCAAGAAATGCCTATAAATTATTTTCCATGTAGCAGAATGGGTATTAAAGAAACAAACAAAAAAGACACAAGACCTACATCCTCAAGTTCACAGACCAACATGTAAACTGACAAAGGACAGTACAGCAAGTGCTGCAATAAAGGCTATTAACAGATGCAGTGGGAAACAAGTATTACTTAAAGTTTCCAGATAAAGACACAGACACTGCCTCTGGCTGATTTACACAGAAAAGGAATTTACTTAAAAGATATTGGGGTGGAGGAGATATTAGGCTTTGAAGCATTCACAGAACATATGCCAAGCCAGACCACACCCAGGGTCATAAAGCTAATGTCAATGAATGTAGAAGAGGTAAAGGGCCTGTCCCGGCAGGCCAGCGGTGAAGGCTGCACTGCCACCGCAGGGGACACGCATTCAGAACATATAAAGAGCTCTTACAGACAATCCAATTAAAAATGAGGAGCAGATCTGAACAGACTGTCTCCAAAAAAGATACACGAATGGCTAATAAGCACATGAACATGATCAATATCATAAGCCACCGGGGAATTCCAAATCAAAGTTACAGTAAGATGGCACTTCACATCCCCAAAGATAGTTATGACCAAAAAGAGGGATAGTAACAGAACTGATGAGGATGTGGAAAAGTAGTGCATTTGTGGAAATGTTTCTTTGGAAAACAGTCGGCAAGCTCCTCAAATAGTTAAACACAGTTACCATATGACCCCACTCCCTTCCACTCCCAAGAGAAATGAAAACACATGTCCACAGAAAATCTTGTATACAAATACTTACAATCTTATTCATAATAGTCAAAAAGTGGACACTGACTTGAATGTCCACCAACTAATAACAAATAGCCATACAACGGGCTATTATATGGCTTCCCTGGTGGCTCAGATGGTAAAGAATCCACCTGCAATGTAGGGAGACCTGGGTTCGATCCCTGGGTTGGGAAGATACCCTGGAGGAGAGCATGGCAACCCACTCCAGTATTCTGGCCTGCAGAGTCCCCGTGGCAGAGGAGTCTGGCGGGCTACCAGTCCATGGGGTTGCAGAGTCAGACACGACAAGAAGAAATGAAACGTTCTACAATGTGAATGAATCTTAAAAACAGTATGCTACGTGAAAAAGCCAGAGACAAAAGATCATGTATTATACATTCCATTTATATGAAATGTTCAGAATAGGCAAACCTACAGAAAAAGAAACAGACTGGTAGCTGCCTAGGTTGGAAGTGAAAGGAATAGGTGGGGTGGGAGGAAATGGGAAGTGACAGCTAATAGGTGCAGGAGTTCTTGTGGGGGAGATGAAAATTATCTCTAATTGGTCATGGTGATGTCTGCAAAACTGTGACTGTACTAAAAACCACTGATGTGTACACTTTAAGGGGGTGAATTATATGGTACGTCAATTGCATCACAGCAATGCTCAAAAAAAAATCATCATAATCCTTCATATTAACAGGCTAAAGGAAAATAAATCACTTGACTATATCAATCTATACAAAAAAAGCCACTGACAAAATTTAATACCTACTTATTACAAAAATCCTGAAAAAAATCAGTAATAGAGGGGGTACTAATTCAACTTGATTAAAAGCATCTATGACACAAAGAGCCTATGGCTTTTTACATTACAGTGTACAGGTTTCACATGTACAGCTTATACGTTATAGTGAAAGACGGACTGTTTCTCCCTAAGAGTGGGAACAAAGCAAGGATGTCTGCTCTCACTGCTCTTATTCAATACAGTGCTGTAAGTCCGAGCCAGAGTACTAAGGCAAGGAAAGGAAAAGGGAAGAGAGACAGAACAAGGGACAAAATTGTCCCTATTTGCAAGATTAACTATGTAAAAACGCCAAGGAGTCTATTTTTAAAAATCCTAGAATATGTGAGTTAAGTTAATATCAATTATATTTCCATATACTAGCAATGAACATGTCAACACTAAGATTAAAAACACAATAAGAGGGAAACCCTGGCAGTCCAGTGGTTAGGACTCTGCAGTTTCACAGCCAAGGGCACAGATTCAATCCCTGGTTGGGGGAACTAAGATCCTGCAGCCCGTGTGATGCGAACAAATTGAAAAAAATAAAATAAAGTCAATTTTTAAAAAGAGAGAGAGCTGGAGTGGCTATACTGATATCTGACAAAATAAACTGTAGAATAGAAAAATGCTAATGAAGACAAAGATAAATTTAAAAATACAATGCCATTTATAATCATTCAAAAGAAAATGAAATATTAGGCATAACTAACAAATTATATATATAGGACTTACATGTTTAAAACTGCAAAATGCTAATAAAAATAAATGGAGACACATACAAAATTCATGCATTGGAAGACTCAATATAATAAAGACATCAATACCCTCTGGACTGACTTATAGGTTTATATTAGTCTGCTTGGGCTGCCCCATAGCAGCATACCATAGACTAGTGGCTTAAATAACAGAAATGCATTTCCTCATAGTTCTGGAGGCTGGAAATCCAAGATCAAGGTAAGACCTCTCTGGTTGGCAAACAAATACGTTCTTGCTGTCTTCATAAGACCCATTCTCTGTTAATATTTGCAGAGAGAGGTCTGGTGTCCCTTCCTCTTCTTATAAGGAGACTGATCCTATGGGATGAGGACCCACCCTTATAACCTCACTTAACATTATTTACTTTCTTAATACCTTATCCCAAAATATAGTCACACTGGGGGTTAAAGCCTCAAAATACAAATTTTTAAGACGGGAGGGAGGAACACAATTCAGTTCATAACAAAGTTTAACACAGTTCCTATCAAAATCCTAGAGTTTTTCTAGACACTGACAAAATTATTTTAAAATTTATTTGGAAAGGCAAAAAAACTAGAAGGGGTTTTAAAAAATACTTCTGAAATGAAATAATGAAGTGGGAGGAATCAAATGACCACATCTCAAGATTTATTTTATAGATCAGTAATCAAGACTGTGGGATAGACACATGTGAACGGAACAGAGAAGCCAGAAATAGACAGAACTACACAA
The DNA here is from genome assembly GCF_023699985.2 of Odocoileus virginianus. Taxonomy (NCBI): domain Eukaryota; kingdom Metazoa; phylum Chordata; class Mammalia; order Artiodactyla; family Cervidae; genus Odocoileus; species Odocoileus virginianus. The sequence goes on along the minus strand of NC_069693.1, from coordinate 56,974,810 downwards.
ATAAGCTGAATTATTTTTTGACAAAAGGGCAAAACTAATTCAAACACAGCCCTTTCAACAAATGCCACAAAGAAGATGGCACAGGCAAAAAATAAATAAAATGAAACAAAAATTTAAAAAATCATCCTTGACCTAAATCACAAGCCTTATGCAAAAAATAACTCAAAACAGTTCATGAAATTAAATGTAAAACATTAAAAAAAAATCAAAGAAAAATCTGTGGGATGTAGGACTAGGCAAAGAATTCTTAGACTTGACACCCAAAAGAAAATCCATAAAAGGAGAAACTGATAAACTGGACTTCATCAAAATCAAAAACATATGCCCTGTGAAAAAATCTTAAAAGGATAAAACAGCTATACATTGGAAGAAAGGATCTGCAAACAATATCTGATAAAGGACAAATATCTAGAATTTATAGACAACTCTTAAAACTCAGCAGTAAGAAATTTAAACAATCCAGTTAGAAAATGGGCAAAAGACATGAACAGTCATTTCACCAAACAGGATATACAGATGGCAAAAGAGCACGTGAAAAAGTATTTAACACCTTAGGGAAATACATTTATATGCCATTAGAGAAATATAAATTAAAATCATAATGAAGTACCACTACACACCTACTGGAGTGGCTAAAATAACCAATAATGACCATGCCAAATGTTGGTAAGAATGCAGAGAAATTGAATCCCTTACACACTACTGGTGGGAATGTAAAATGGTGCAGCCCCTTAGGGAAAGTTGGACAGTTTCTTATAAAAGTATATATTCAACTACCATCAGTTCAGTTCAGTTGCTCAGTTGTGTCCGATTCTTTGTGACCCCATGGACTGCAGCACACCAGGCCTCCCTGCCCATCACCAACTCCCGGAGTTTACTCAAACTCATGTCCATTGAGTCGGTGATGCCATCCAACCATCTCATACTCTGTTGTCCCCTTCTCCTCGCGCCTTCAATCTTTCCCAGCATCAGGGTCTTTTCCAATGAGTCAGTTCTTCGCATCAGGTGGCCAAAGGATTGGAGCTTCAGCTTCAGTCCTCCCAGTGAATATTCAGGACTGATCTCCTTTAGGACTGACTGGTTTGATCTCCTTGCAGTCAAAGGGACTCTTTCAAGAGTCTTCTCCAACACCACAATTCAAAAGCATCAATTCTTCGGTGCTCAGCTTTCTTTATAGTCCAACTCTCACATCCATACATGACTACTGGAAAAACCATAGCTTTGACTAGACAAACTTGTTGGCAAAGTAATGTCTCTGCTTTTTAACATGCTGTCTAGGTTGGTCATAGCTTTTCTTCCAAGGAGCAAGCATCTTTTAATTTCATGGCTGCAGTCACCATCTGCAGTGATTTGGGAGCCCCCAAATACAAAAGTCTCTCACTGTTTCCATTGTTTCCCCATCTATTTGCCAGAAGTGATGGGACTGGACACCACGATCTTCATTTTTTGAATGTTGAGTTGCAAACCAACTTTTTCACTCTCCTCCTACATGGTAGTTTCACTCTCAACTACCGTATGACTCAGTAATTGACTCCCTCTCAGAGCATTTACCTCTGAGAAATGAAATTTTAATTGTGGTGAGAAGAATAATGGGCCCTCTCCCTGAAAGATATTCACTCCCTACCCTCCTGGAATCTGATTTAGTTACCTTACCTTCCATGGTAAAAGGGATTCTGCAGATGTGATTAAGGGTATGGTCCTTGAGACAGTGGAGATAATCCTGTGTGGATTATCAGTGTGGGCCCAATCTAATCAAAGAAGTCCTTACAAGCAGAGAACCTTTCCCAGCTAGGTTAGAGATGAGATGAAAGGAGGAACACACATTCCTAGCTTGAGAGGGAATCAACCAGCTAGTGCTGGCTTTGAAAACAGAAGGTGTCTCGAGTCAAGGAAAGTGGGTGGTCTCTGGACGCTGGGAAGGCCCAGATCTGAGAGCAAGAAAATGAAGCCTGTAGTAGTCCTACAATCACTAGGAACACAGACCTGCTTTGATTTTAGCATGGCGAAACCATGGTGTTGGGCTTCTAGTCTACAAAATTGTAAGACAATAAATTTGTGCTTTGTAAGTAGCTGCATTTATGGTAATTTGTTACAGTAGCAATAGAAAACCTGTTCACACAAAAATAACACACTTATGTGAATTCCCTGGCAGTTCAGGGGTTAGGACTCAGCTCATGCACTGCTGTAGCCCGGGTTCAATCCCTGGTCAGGGATCTAAGAGCCAGCAAGACACATGGAGTGACAGAAACAAAACCAAACACCCCACAAATACACACACTTAACAACCACACAAAACCTACACATGACTATCTGTCACTTTATTTGTGATACTGTAAGACGTTACAATAGAGGGAAGCTAGGTCAAGGATTCAACAACGCTGTTATTTTACAAACTGCATGTGAGTCTACAATCTCTCAAAATAGAAAGTTTAATTAAAAAGAAAAAAGATATTGGGTTACTCATCAAAATCCAGGAGGATTTAAGAAGCAAGTTCAGAAGCTGGAAACAATGCCCCCCAATCACACCACAGACCTAGACTGAGGGTGCTGCTGTCAGGGGTCCCACACACACTGCAGCCGCTGCCCCTACGTGGGCCCAGGAAGATCTTCCGAGTTCCCTGCCTCTGCCTCACTAGGCCTGGACTGAAAATCCTGGGCAGGTATCTGACTCAAGAAGCCCAGGTTCCTGACTGAAAACTAGCTACAAAGAGCACTGGGAAATCAATGGTTTTGAATATTGGGCTCCTTGCCTCCCATGAAGCGTGGCATTTATGAAATGTCTTGCAGATTTCTGAGGGGGTGAGGCACCAGACAGACAAAAAGAAGATCCAAATACCTGGTGGTAAAGATTTTCAAAACAGATATTAACATGGAGCTGGGTGGGGGGGCGGGGAAAGGTAACAAGACATCAGTCTTATTTATTTAATTTGTCTTATTTATTATATGGATATGAGGAAAATTCATAGTAACAAAAAATAGTTCCAGATATTTTGTTTCTGAAGAGAACAAGGAAAACCAACAAAGGGAGGAATGTAAATAGCTCAAAAAGAGAAGAAAAACAACAGATATTTAAGATATACAGTATTTTAATGGTGAAAATCAATAGGGTTTGAATAGGAGAAGAATCAGTTTATATCTGATATGAAAGAAAGTCATCAAATGTGTTTTCAAAGGTTACTGGGTATTTCTTCCTATGCTCAGAGTGGTCAGAAGTATTTCCTTTGAGTAACTTCAAATTCGCCAATTGTAAAGACCAACTTCATACTAGTTGCAGGGAAACATTTTTTTTAAAAAAGCAATACAAATAAATAAATAAATAAGCAATACAGGGTATCTGCCCTTAGAGAGCTCACAATGAACTTCCAGTTCAGGCAAGATCAATGTTTAATATAACCTAAACATTTTCCAATAAACACTAGATTTAAATATACCAAAAGAGCAAATATTATTTTAAATGCATAGTTAAACCACAAGAGAGAAAAGGGAAACCCCCAGGGTGCCAGGATCAAAGAAGGAACTGAAAACCACAGTGGTAGAATATGAGCTGATACAATGGCTCTACAAGGAGCTGAATGGGGTGGGGAAGAAGTTGTAATGACTTCCGCCCTGGGTTTTGCTGTCCACATGATAACAGGACAAGTCTTGGACTTATAAAAGGAAGGTGGAAGGCTAGAACTAAAGTCTCAAATAAAACAGAAACTATGTATCTTCAGGGAAAGGACAGACTAGGAGAAGTTCACTTAACAGCCTATGGAGCAAACAAGAAAGCTGCTCTCTGCTTGGACAGTAGGGAAAAGGGAGAAAAAAGTATATCCTGAGAACTGGAACCCAGGGCCTGTTATCACACGGAGCTGAGGTTCATAATTACTCCAGTTATGATAGCTGAGTGTTCCAGAAACTTCAAAGCAAAAAAAAAAAAAAAGAAAAGAAAACATAAAAAGCCAGGGCACCGAGTGGAGAATTCATCTCACTTTAGAGAAATATAATTTCACTAAGCCATAAGAGATCACGCAACAGACAAAACCTTAGTAAAGATGATAAAGAATACTAAACACAAAGGGACAAAATCCACTATAAAAGACAACAAATGAAATAAAGACAGATTTATAACTCTAAGAACTTCTGATAAAAGAACAATCAGACAGAAACTACAAAGGAAGCACACATAAAATGATGATGAATATAAAAGAAAACCTCAAAACTATATGATCCTATGAGAAAAAGAACAAGCAGATTTGCAAACAAATCAAATAAAAATTCTAAAAATAAAAAGAAAACATACTTATTGAAATGAAACTCAGTGAACAAGTTAAGATAGATTAGACATGGCTGATGAAAAAGTAAAGAACTGGGACACCAGAAACAGCCAGAAGGCAACTCAGAGAAATAGTGAGGTGAAAAATACTAAAGAAGTGAAGTGATGTGGAGAACAAAATGAAAATATCTGACATACAGGCATTCTAAAAGGTGATGATAAAATGCAAACAGACAATATTCAAAGAGATAATGCCTGAGAAAATTTCAGAACTTTCAAAAGGCATGAATTCTCAGATTTAAGAAACAAAACTTAATCCGTACCATCCACACTGTATTGAAACTGCAGAAATTCAATGTCAAAGAAAAGATCTTAGAGTTTTATTCTCTTCAAAGCATGAATAAGGAAGAATAAAATAACTGTACTTTATGGTCAAATATTTAAAGGGCCATTAGTGGGACGGGAGTACAAAGAGAGAGGGTCTGTATCAGGACAGAGTGTGAGAGGGTAGAGCTGGGCTTGAAAAAGGGGCAAGATTCCCACAGATGGGAAGAGATGAGGGCACCCAGGGGTGGGTACAGGGAGACTGAATAAGCTGATGGAGGAAAAATATGGGGCAAAGGGAAGGACCCTTCTCTGGCTGTCAAATAGAGTAACAGAAAATAAAGTGTGGTTTGCTGGAACTAAAATTCGTTCACTAATATTAGGCTAAAGAATTTGAACTGAATAGTAGGCAAAAAGAATCACATTTTTGAGCAAGTGATAGGATCTAAACTGAACCATTGCCCCAAATCTCTCATTCCAGCAATGGCATCCAGGGTGGATATGGGAAGAAAGACTGCAGTCTTTTAAGTGAATTTAGGAACCAATTATAATAGTCCAAGCTAGTCAAAGACTTTAGAAAATATTTCAATTACAAGACAGATGATGAAGAAAGAAAGACCCAGAAAAGAGACAATGTCAGTGAAGATGAAATATAAACAGAAGGCAGGAAGAGAGAGAGGGAAAGAATATAAATGAATATTCAGAACATTCTGAAGGTGGAATTAAAAGGACTTAATGGACTGGGCAGTTGGGGGTAGGGGGAGGGTAGGAAAAAGAAAGGAAAGAATTGAAGACAGCACTGAGGCTGGGATGAGTGTTTGAGGAAACAGTGGTGGTATATTCTCTCTCCAGAGACAGACAAGCAGTGTGACCCAGCACGTAAGAAAAATGGGTTAGAAAGAAGCTTCAGTTTAGAAGCTCTCTTTGAGAAGCTACTTAGCTTCCCAGGCTCCATTTCTCCAGTACTGTAAAATGGGAGAATTTAGAGAAAATGAATTAAATGTTGGACCACTGTGGTGTCAAGAGGATTCAGAATAAACTTGTAGCAAGCAATGAGAAACATGGGTCTGGAGCTCAGGAGAAAAGCAGTACTGGATGGACAGAGAACTACCAGCACTGAAGAGATGGTCAAAGCTGTCGGAGTACACGCATGACAGTATTAAATGCATAAAAAGAAGAGGCCTTTGAATCCTGAGAAAGCGCTACACAAACACAGAAAAGGTGGCAGTGGAAAGCAGATGACATACCACACTGGGAGAAAGGAGATGTGTTCCATTTTCCATTGCCAATCAATTCCCCCAGGGATTGATAAATGTAAGGAAAACAAAAGTCTTTATCCAAACTTTCCCTACTACATCTGAGAAGCACTGATCCTTCTCTTTCATTTTGGTGCTGACCAAAGTCCTATTTCAAAGGAGCTTTAAAAAATACATATACAACTCCAGTTTCATAAAGACAGATACTTCAAAAGCTAAGGCTTTGTGCTGAAATTCTACCTGGCTCATTCTATGATACCGTAAAACACATAGCTGATTGTCCAAGTTGGCCCAATAAGAAAGCTGGCTTCACCACAAGAAGACTGAGAAATTGAGGGCCAGACAGGTCCAACGTAAACTAAATCGGAATGACTTTCTGAAATGCTTTCAAAAACTAGGATTTCATTAACCCACAGCATATACAAAAACACAGCTGGGCAGCAGACATGATGCCTGTGGTTAATGCTCTAAAGGAAACTCCCCTCAAATCTTTTCTTTGAAACTAGTTACATGAGGCAAGAGTTCAAGATCGAGAGTGTTTTCTACACGGGATCCTTTGGATCTTTCTAATTCTCATGTCAAATAAGACACGTCACGCTCTGACCATAGAGAAAATCTTCTCTTTTGGTTCCTACCTGTTACAGTTCACCATCTCGCAAGCAGCTGGGTTTAGAGCAAAAGCCAATGCAAAGTGTGGTTTGCTCTTGCTCAGTCTCAAATAAGCAGCTACTGAAACTGTAAGCATTTCAAATTCAAGGGAAGTCTAACTTTCAAAAGGCTGTGACATTTTTTTATGGTCATAAGCATCTAGAATTACTATTAGTATATCTAAAGATTAACACTTATTCAGAATGTCCTATTTTCTTAATGATGCAGAAATACTAGCCTAGGTTAGAAATTTTAAATTATTTTGAATGAAATTTATCATAGGTTCCCTCAGATAACAGGGTTTTGGCAAGAATCCAGGGCTAGTAACTGACTATAGTTAACTGCTGGACCTCACATCAGCCTGATATTCAATCCCTGACGAAAATAATGAGAACAAAGCTACTCAGCCTCTCCCATAAGAAAAACTCCCCAATCCAAATAAAAATATTCACCAAATATGCATCTTTGTATATAATCATAACCTCCCACCAAACAGCACCAAGATGCCTGTATCACAACATGATCAGAATGTAAGAATCACTGGCTGCTAAGCTTCGGACAAATGACATTCTTCACTGACATGAAAACATTTGGGAATAGTGACCTCCACACTAAGGACATAAAGAGAGAAGTAACACATAGCATTTTAAAGAATCTATAATATACTACAGTCCCTAAATTGGCTTACAACTGCTCTCAGCGTTCATAAAACTCAGATTTTTATCTGAACTCTTAAATGACTGAGAATTAATTAACTTTGATGATTTGATATGACATGGAGACAATCTATAGGTGACACCAAAATCTTAACTTATTCTTTCTCTAACATTTGACGAATGCACCAAAATGTAGCACTAGTTTAATTCTTGGGCGGGGGGCGGGGGGGAGCCTGTTTCTGCTAACAGTTTTCAAAGGAGGTAGAATTTTAAGCCATAATACAAACCAGTAGGTTAAGAGGGATCAGTTAACATGACTGTGGAGAAACATTTGGATACTAGTAAAGTAATGATGTGCAGAAATGTGCCCTTCAATTCATATAACAATGAAGATTTCAAACTGTTGTTGCCTATTTGGCAGCATCTATAAGGATTTAAGGTGCACACATTTGACTCAGCAATTCCACTTATAAGAAATCTGTCTTCCAGAAATAACAACATGAGAACATTAAAAAAAAAAAAAAAATGTATGTACAAGGATTACTACAGAACTATTCCTAAGTGCAAAATTTGAAAAACTGACTTATTCACCAATAAGGGAATGGCTGGTTATTCAAATCATAGAATATTCACACAACAGAGTATCATGCAGGCATAAAAAAGTGTAGATATTTATACTGGACCTGAAAAAATGCCCAAAATAAGATTGTTAAAAAATACAAGTTGCAGATTAATGAAAAAAGAGTAAGTCCATTTTTGTTTTAATGTATATATATTATAATATATTAGCATAATATAGGGAAGGATTGGAATATAGCTGATAACTGGCTAAAATGATTAGCCTCTGGGACTGGAAATGAAAGAACTCAAGAGGAAAAATCGTTTTTCACTTTCTAAGCACAATGGTAAAATTTAAAATGAAACAAATTCTCTAATAAAATAAAAATGTAGAAACTATATATAAAACATAAAAACATTTCATACCAAGAGAGTAATCTCGTATCATCAGAGGAAAGTGCACACACACACCCAATCTCAGGGATGTCTGCTTCTCCTGTGATCTCGCCAGACAAGCCCTCTCTTCAGGGGAACTCTGCCCTCTAGTGCACGCTGAAAGAGGCTAAAGCACAAGAAGCTGCTGAAATCGATAAATTCGTGTTGTGACCAAAATACTCCCACTTCAGCCCTACCGCATCACAATTCTCCTTAAATGAAGGCCTCTCTGTATCTTTTCCAAATCAACTTCCTACCATCACACCAACTAGGCTTCATGAGAGTCATAACTGCAGCTACCTACCCTTTCTATGCTTCCTGACATGCCAAGAAGCACCCAACGCATCTTCCTGACTCCTATTTCACACCAAGAGAAACTTGGCACAATCAAGGGTATAGGAACACAGAAAAATAAAAACTTTAAATTTTATAACACATAAAGCTACCTGGCTCTTAGACTTGTTGCCACTTTAACTCAAGGGTAAAGGCAAAGTTTTTAAAAACGAGGTTGCTCTGTGTAATAAAGCAACTCCTTGATAGGACTTTCTAAGATCAGTAGAATTTGTTCAACTCTGGGCAACCTGGGAAACCAAAAGGGACATTTCCTAGAGGCTCAGTATATGCTGTAGGCATTCAATCCCATCCTAGTGACTACAAAGGAAAAATGTCCTTACTTTGCAGCTTTTCTATGTTTGGGTTCTCATTTAGATGCATGAATTACTTGATCCAACTGTCAAAAAGTCTCCCCCAAAAACTGAAAGGTGGGGTGAAAGGAATATCTTTAATCTCTCCATTCATAATTCTTTCAGTTACTAGCTTGGCCTGGAACAATCTCTTCAAATCAAGAATGTGCATGAGGTGAGATCACCTGTAATAAATTCAGAATATTCCAAGTATTCATGGGGAAATCTTAAAAGAATTAATTTCAATTTCAAATCTACTTACCCTATACCTGCAACAACTGTAGAATATACCTAAAAAAAAATTTAAGAATAAGCTAATACCAAATGAAGCAGAATATAAGCATCCATTGAAGAACATGAAGGTGAAAGTCGGTACAGGGTTTTCTTGCCCCAACAAAAAGGAGCATTCTGGAGCTGATAAGTAAAGTAACAGCAGTACCAGTGAGGCTGATAGAATCAATCATTTCCTCTTAAAAGCTGTTTCTAGATAGTCCTATTCTGGAACAAATGGTTGCAAGAACAACTGACCTTAAAACAAGCCGACAAGGATATCCCCTACTCAGGTGTCCTGGCAGCTGGGCGGTGGTCCTCACATAAGCTTTCTGCAATGCAGAGTTCAGGCCTCAAGAGGAGTCCATTGCTGCTGCTGTTTAGTCGCCAAGTCGCATCCGACTCTGCAACCCCATGGACTGCGGCACGCCAGACTTCCCTGTCCTTCACGATCTCCTGGAGCTTGCTCAAACTCATGTCCATTGAGTTGGTGATGCCATCCAACCATCTCATCCTCTGTTGCCCCCTTCTCCTCCTGCACTCAATCTTTTCCAGCATCAGCCTCTTTTCCAATGAGTCAGCTCTTCCCATCAGGTAACCCTAAAGTATTGGAGCTTCAGCATCAGTCCTTCCAATGAATATTCAGGGTTGAATTTCCTTTAGGATTGACTGGTTTGATCTCCTTGCTGTCCAAGGGACTCTTAAGAGGCTTCTCCAGTTATCACAATTTGAAAGTACCAATTCTCAGTGCTCAGCTCTCACATTCCATCTATACATGACTACTGGAAAAACCACAGCCTTGACCATACAGACCTTTGTTGGCAAAGTGGTATCTTTGCTTTCTGAACAAACCTGGAACTCATTTTTAAAATATGCTAGGTCCTTCAGTTTCATGAGACAAGGCTGAGAGTAAAATGTAACACAGGAAGCCCAGACTAGTCATGGTTAACCGGGAAAAGGCTTCCAAAGGAAGCGGGATCAAATAGTCATCCCACTCCCTTCAAAAACAACAAAACACAGAATAGCTTTCAAAGAGGCCTTCATCAGTTATAAAGCTGAAGAGATACTTTTAACAAAAAAAGTCAATTAGGAAAGTAAGAAAGAATGGTTATTAAGCACAGTGGCTGAGAGCTCAGGCTTTGGTCTCAAGTAGAACTAGACTGGAATCCAGGCTTCACCATCCATCAACTATGCACTTTTAACAAATTAAGAGCACCTCCCTGAGTTTCAGTTTCCTGATCTGTGAAATGGGCACAAAGTTAGCACCCATGTCTTCAAGTGTCCATTGGGAGTAAATGGAATAATACATGTACATTTAGCACTGTACCTTAAATCTGGTAAACTATCAATAAACAGAAACCACTTATTCTTTTAAAGCAGATAAACATTTAACCTACAATCTGAGAAGACAGTAAGCTTGATACTTAATCTAGAGAACAAGTTGGCTCCAAAAGGTAATTACTTGACCACTGAAGAGGAACCCGGGGTTCAAGCATGTGAGAGTCATCTGACTGCAGGAGCCAGGCAGGCAGCAAAACTGAGGCGCGTGAATGGGAATGGGCACAGCCCACCAGCTCTGCTCCAGTTCCTTCCTGCTGTCAGGAAGGGGGGGGGCGGGGCAGGGGCACAGCTTATTTCTGAAGAAAAGCCAATAATCCAAAGTGTCATGCCACCTCTCCTGGTTTTTAAATACTGGCCAAATAAAACACCCAAGGACAGATCTGATTGATCAACTGCCGGTTTGTGAATGTCTACCTGGAGGGGTCTCAAACTGGAACGTGAAGGATCCCAGCTCCCTGAAACAGTGTGTCGCGAAGGGGACACGACTGGCATTTGGGAAAAGAAAATTCTCTGTGTAAACTGTCCTAACCACTACAGGATATTCAGCACCCCGGAACCCCACCTACCAAGCACGAATGGTCTCAAGTCACGTGGCACCAGAATCTCTCTCTCATGACACGTTCCTGAACACCACCTACTGGCAGAACCACATCCACTAAGAGCAACAAAGTCACATTCAAACGTTAATGAGAAAGTCCTGAACATCTACTTACAAACAGTAATAAAATAAGCGCAGGGCCAGCCCTGAGTCAACTGAAGTAAAACCCCAAATTATCATCAAACAGGAAATCTCACTAAGTAGAAAGCTTAGAGCTGGCAGTGGGAACAAACCAAAAGTCTTAACCTCTCTCCTTACATCCAACATGAACTATGACAAAAGGAAATTGCCTTATCTTTTATCTAGCCATTTCTTTTTAATGTTACTAGACATTACAGCTTCCCACCGATCTCTTTTTCCTACAGCAGAGCTTATATATAGAACTATACATGCTCTAAAAGAAATCAAGGTGGAAGGAATCTCCTGGTTAACACGTGAATTCTCCTCTTTTGGCTCCTTGTCCTATCCAAGAATGTGTCCAACTTACCACATGGCCCAGCAGTTTCATACCCAGGTTCACACACATACCCCTACAAAAACTAGTACATCAATGTTCGTGCATGCTCAGTCACTCAGTTATGTCTGACTCTTTGTGACCCCAGGGACTGTAGCCCACCAGACTCCTCTGTCCATGGGAACTCTTCAGGCAAGAATACTGGAGTGGGTTGCCATGCCCTCCTCCAGGGGATCTTCCCAATCCAGGGACCAAACTCAGGTCTCCTGAACATGAATGTTTAGAGAAGTATTATTTGTAACAGTCAAAAAGAGCAAACAATCCTATGTCCATCAACTAATGAATAGACAAAAAGAGGTACAGTCATACAATGGAATATTATTTGGCCATAAACAGGAGTGAATAAGAGACACAAGAATGGGCCTGAAAAACGTTATGCTTAGGGACTTCCCTGGTGGTCCAGTGGTTAAGACTCCGAGCTCCCGAAGCAGGGGGCACGGGTTCCATCCCTGGTTAGGGAACTAAGATACCACGTGCTACACAGTGCAGCCAAAAAAACCGAAACACATCATGCTAGTCAAAGAAGTCAGACACAAAACAAGAAATGCTGTATGATTCCATTTACATGAAATGTCCAAACAGGCAAATCTAGACAAAGAGATAGATTAGTGGTTCCCTGGTGGTGGGGAAGAGAGAGGTGTATAAAAATGGAGAGAGACAGCATTTTGGGGGAAGTACTGCACAATTTGTTCTCTTAAAAAGAAATCTGAAAGATATCACAGGTCATGTCTAGAATGCCCACTTTCTTCAAATGATCTTAATTATAATAATTACCAATAAGCACTTACTCATGATATTTATTCTTTTGAAACAAGCTGATTATCTTCTTCTGGGAATGGCCCTTCTCTGGCATTCAGTAACCTGATCATGTATATCTACTCACAGGCCCACAGGCGCATGCCACCTGATCAGGCAGTGAGCATCAAACCTGGAGGGGAAGTCACATTTCTGAGGTAGCCTGCCTTTTTTTTTGCTATTGATGTAAATTTATTTTCTGTGAATAATTCGGAGATCCTTTTTTCACTGTCAGGCAAAAAACTTGAAATATAATTGTATCTAGCTTTGAGATGCTCCTCTCAATGTGACTGTAACTACTTTAAAAGTAAAATGGCCTAAAAAACAAATCAACATACACTAGAAGTCTGAATGATTAATAATGAGATTAAGATCAAAAATTAGAAACTTTTCCAACCCAGTGCTGTGGCTATGTTTGATTTTTGTTGCTTGAAGTGAAATGCTCAATGATCTCTATCAAAGACTATATATTGAAACTTAAAAGTCAACAAGGTTTTATTAACTCATGTCCAAGGAGTTTGGGAGAGATCAATGGCTCAGACAGACTCTGTTGTATGAAGTGAAGGTCCTGGGGATGGACAGCTCAAACACACTCAATACCAACAGGTCTTCAACCAGCAGTGTGACACTGTGAGGAATCCTCTCTTCTATTTTTGGGGCAAACAGTGCTAACCTGACACCACCCATGATGATGTCTGAGACTCAACAATGAAGCCTTTTTTCCTTCCTCAGGAGATCTAGGTGACAACACAAAATTACACAGGAAAATGATGTCTTGAACCCTTATGTTTTACTGGCTTAGATCATTCTCAGTCTATAAAGAGGAATCTAAAACAGTAAGCCCTTAACCAAATAAGTTAATGTCTCTGGCTGGGATCATAAACTTGAATGGGACTAATGGCTGCCCACTGTTGGAATAAAGTATGTAGTAAATGCTGGGTTGAAGACAAGCAGTGAATGTACCAGCCAAACACCCACAAACACTGACAGAAGCTGGATTCAACTGGTCAACAGGGCTGGAGGGGAGTGGAGGGTGAGAAGTGGATAGAGCGCTTAGAGTAACAGGACCAGGAGAATTCAGACAGTAGGATGAGCATGGTGCTTCTTCTACCAACTGTAGAGTTAACTGTCATCTCTGATTCCTGCCTCCAGTGAAAACTGGATGTTTGGTTTACTCTATCCCCAAAGTATAAACTTTGGATTTTTTAAGCCAAAGCAGTGTACTATTTTAAACATGTGGAGGAAATGCATTTTCAGTTACAAATGTTTGCTCCTATGATTCTAGCAAAGGATGTGGGACAGGATGTTTTACTCTCCTGCTCTGGTTTTCCTGTATTGCTTAAATCTGTTTAGAGAGGAGAGAAATAAACAAACAAAGTGTTTCTGCTGGGCAACCTCTATTAAGTGAAACAATTCCAACACTGAAAAAATATTTTCCTGCGTTAAATAAAATTCATTTAATAAATCTGCTATCTCCTGTAGACGCTTCTCCTGAAGACTCTCCATACTGTGTGTGTGCAGCCTGCAGCACACACTGATGTCTGCACTGATAAAATAGTGCTAGACACCTCAGAGCAACGGAATTCCTTTTGACCCTGTCTTTTCCCAAGTACAACTACCACCACTGTGGACATTTTTCGAGATAAATCTCAGAAGAATGATCATCTCAATCTTGAAGGTCATCTTCTGGGATTTATTGAGAAAGTCAAAGTCCATGTATCATTAATGAAATGTGTCCCTGTTTTCATGTACAAACTGTGAGGACTTTTTTACTCAGCCAGACACATCCTTGTAATCTTGTTATGTTTCATTATAGCTTTCAAAGAAGCTCAAGTTCCACTTCACCCTGTCATGAAGGAGTGAGTTCTTTAATCTGCTGAGGGACACACTGGCTGACCCATCTGGATGGCCCTGTGTCCGTCTCCATGCTGCTCCTTGCCCCAGATGCTGTCCTGTATGGGTGTATTGACAACAGACTCTCTTTTTGATCCAACTTTAGTCAGGCTCCTTTGAAACCTCTTCTCCATGAGGTCTCAAACTCGGCCCCCCTCCTTGTTGGGCTTGCAGAGCTCAATTTTAGCAAGAATTCTGCTAAATCAGGTTAAACAGAATCGCCCACCCTTGATAGCTGACCACGCTCAGTATGAACAATTTCCTCATTTCCTGCCTTTGATGTATAAGTCCTTGGCCCGCCTTCAACAAGAACCCTGTTGGGTCAGTTGAGACAGAATCTTCTCACCTCTGATGTCTCTGCTCAGCACTGGTCCATTCACAGACCATCCTCCCACCCCTAATTCTGCTCCCTGGCCATAAATCCCCAGCTCTCTTTGCTGTATTCAAAGTTAAGCCTGAAAACTATAATGAGATACACACGAGTCAGAATGGTCATCATCACAAAATCGACAAACAATAAATGCTGGAGAGTGTGGAGAAAAGGGAACCGCCTTGCACTGTTGGTAGGAATGTAAACTGATACAGCCACTATGGAGAACAGCATACAGCTTTCTTAACAAACTAAAAACAGACCTACTATGTGACCCAGCAATCCCACCACTGAGCATACACCCAGAGAAAACCATAATTCAGAAAGACACATGCACCCCAATTGTTCACTGTGGCATTATTTACAATAGCCAGGACATGGAAACAACCTACATGTCTGTCAATAGAGGAATGGATAAAGAAAATGGGGGTACATCTGTACAATGGAACATTACTCAGGCAGAAAAAGAAAAATGAAACCAAGTCCTTTGTAGAGATGTTTATGGACCTAGAGACTGTCATACACACTGAAGTTAAGTCAGAAAAACAAATACCGTATATTAACACCTATGTGTGAAATCTGACAAAATGGTATAGATGATCTTACTTACAAAGCACACACAGACACAGATGCAGAGAACAAAGGCATGGATACCAAGGGGAAAAGGGGGGACAGGATGACCTGGGAGAAGGGGACTGACACATTTACACTGTGAATAAAACAGGCAAGAATGAGAACCTGCTCTACAGCACAAGGCGCTCTGCTCAGCGCTCTGTGGTGACCTAGCAGGCAGCAAACCCAAAAGAGAGGGGTGCATGGATACGCATAACTGACTCGCTCTGCCGTACAGCAGAAACTAACACAACATCGTAAAGCAACGGAACACAAAAAAAACTAAAAAGTAAAAAGCCAAGCCTGATCTTTCTCCCCTAGTGTGACAGTTGTTAATACCCACTGCAATAATCCTGAATAAATCTTCCTTGCATTTTAACAAGTAGAGGATCATTTTTTCTTCCATGAGCCTCAGTGGCCAATGGAGTCCCCAGCAGAGAAAGGACGGACGGAGGAATGGGATATTTGATTATTTATCCCCCTGGATGATCCATCGCGCAAGCACAGCTCTCAGCTCCTGACAGGAGGTCCTCCTTATCCTCACTGCCACAGGCTGCTCCCTGCCGTGCCCCTCAGGTCGAGGGGTGGTGACGGAGCCTCATTATTACTAATCGCAGGGATACCGCACTCTCACTATCTGTGTAGTCTTTTATTACATTGTGAGTTCTCAAAATCTCGAGAGGTGTCCTAATTTGAGGATGCCATCTGTTTCCTTCTGGTTCCCACTAAAACATAGCCGATTTCTTATCTCTGAAAGGCTAGTAGCTCTTTCTAAGAAAGAAAGGCGTGAATACAGAATACAGTGAGATTTTCATGACTGACTCAGTGACTTAAACAAGGTGACCTTGCCAAGATGCCATTTCTCCCTCCTCCGGTTACCTTCAGAATTATGGAACAGTATTTTCTGAAACACGCTGTTTCCAAGTAGAATCTCTATTTTAAGAAACACCAAGGAAGCTAGAAATAAAAATTATGCTACTTGAAACTAACTAGGCTAGAAATCTAAGGCAGAAGAAACTCTGACTTTAT
This sequence comes from Odocoileus virginianus, assembly GCF_023699985.2. NCBI lineage: Eukaryota > Metazoa > Chordata > Mammalia > Artiodactyla > Cervidae > Odocoileus > Odocoileus virginianus. The sequence continues at coordinate 56,958,573 of NC_069693.1, read as the reverse complement.
TTCTATCCAGCACTTAATCCACAGTAAGTTTCACCGTAACACTTTCAATAAATCCAAGAGGCATTATTTAATAATATCAGATACAAGCCTGTTAACCCAGAGACATGCCTGCAGAAGGCTAATTCTATATGTAGTCTACAGCAGTATTAGTTAAATACAGGTTGTAAGAGATTGTGAAATTGATTCAATGGGTCACAACATTCTTTCAAAAAACATACTACACATAATAATAGACATAAAATAGAAGTCACCATACACACCTATATTTATGGGTAGACTAAGTCATAACTAGGGATCCCCTGGTAGCTCAGACGGTAAAGACCCTGCCTGCAATGAGGGAGACCAGGGTTCAATGCCTGGGTTGGGAAGATTCGCTGGAGAAGGGAATGTAGAAGAGAACTGCACTCCAGTATTATGGCCTGGAAAATACCATGGACAGAGGAGGCTGGCAGGCTACGGTCCATGGGGCCGCAAAGAGTCGGACACGACTAAGCGACTTTCACTTCACTTAAGTCATAATATAAGATATATTTCTTATTGTGAGTGGCAGTCAATAATGTCTGAAAGTCACTGGTCTGCAGAGAATCCCTCTCAGACAATATCATGACTAGAAAGCTAAAAGCATGTTGCTTTAGCTTAGAGCCTCCTATTTTTATCTCAGCCGTCACAAAAAAAAAAACACAAAACAAAACTTCACCGTTTTAGGGGGAAAGGATGAAGCAACAAACTGAAAGGTCAGCAAATCAACTATAGGTGACTTGTTCCACCCCAAACACCTCAAGGAAGAGAGAGCTCTGCTCAGGAGCCAGAGGTGGTCAGTGCTGTGATGGGAGTGAATGGCCCGTGTTCACCTCTCTTGAGGCGAATGCCCTGACCCCTCCTACTTAACTGATGGCTTTACTTACTACATGTAGATTAAGAAGAAAGAAATTTTTCCTTCTTCCAAGGAAAGAATTCTAGTCTTCAGCTCAAAATAACTCATGTACTATGGAAAGTATGAAGGGAGAAAAACTGTTAAGTTCTTGACAATGTGCTAATAAAATTATTTGTAAGTCACCCTTGACCTTTTTTTGTTCCTAGGAGATCCTTGGGGTGGAAGGAAGTATTCAACTCAAATCTTTATTACAAGTTATGATAAACTGCTGATATTTACATTAAAAAATCATTTTTTAAATGTGAAGTCTACTATATGTTCAGCTCTGTGGCCAACACTGTAAACCAGGACTTTGCTCAGAATCAAACAAGAAGCCTGCATCCTCCATTCTGCAAGCACTATTCTCTGCATCCTCCATGTTGGCAGGTATTTCAGCAAAGACAGAACAGCAGTGGAATTCCTTCTCCCAGGAAAGGAACCATGAGAGCTACAGGTAAGGGCGCCCTTGCTGTGAAAATAGCTTCTCCAATGTGCCAGGTACACCTCGGCCTGAGACGAGACTACTCACCCTGACCCGGCAGGAAGTGACGGCACAGATGAAGGAATGTTAGGCTGGGGTTTTTCTTTCTCGTTTTGCTTGAAGAAGGATTTGGCTTCTTTAGATGTGGCATCCACTTCCTTAATCACCCTGTAAGGAAAGAGACACCAAGTTTACAAGCAGAAGAAAAGGAGAGAAACAAAATCTAAGAAAAAGGCATAAAGAACCAAGGAAAAAACCACTAGGCTCTCTGTAAATTCTGGCTGATGAGCGTTATGGTTAAAATTTACTGCAACAGTTCTAGACAGACATTAGCCCTTGTTAATTTAACAATGAAACAACAGCAGATGGAAGTCTGATGTCTCTCACACCCCCTCCATTACTTCTGTCACAAGACCGTCACCCTGAATCACAGCCCACGTGAGATCACCGAAGTGAAGACTGGGAGGGCTCTCCCACTGCACATCAGTGCTCATGCTTAAGTCAAAGTGGGAACAGGGAGGTGGAGTAGTTGGGAGAAACACACTGGCATTATTTCAAGGAGAAAAGTAACAGTATAAACAATTGGGAATACTCTAAAGAAGGTTCCTGTTCTATACCTTAAACAACCCAAAGGTGAAACAAAATTCCTTAAAACTAGCTACACAGATAGTGATTTAGGAGTGGAAGAAAGCTACCCGATTGGGAACCCTGTCCAATTTCAAATCTGAGAAAACTGGCCTCAATAAAACTGAGTCCTAAAGGATCAAATGAAGATATGAATTTGATGCCAGAAATTTCTGATAAAGAGGGGAAATGCCTTATGTCTGCCTTGGGTTTCCCAAGTGAATAAAAATGTCTGAGGAATTTTGTTTAACTCCAATCTGTCTGTCTGAGGGTCCAAGATTATGGTGTTACTCTTGAGTGTTCAAACAGGTCATTCACAATAATGACAGACAAATCCTATATTCCATATTTGCAAAGAACAGAAGTTCTTATCTTTTCTTTTTCCTTCTAGGCTTCTTGGACTAGAACCAAATTTTTATATTAAGAACTATCTACTCCTGCACCCGGTACTATTTTACCATCACAAGTAGCATAAAATGAGAGTTTTACAAATAAGAATCTTTGGGACTTCCCTGGTGGTCCAGTGGCTAGGGCTCCATGCTCGCAATGCAGGGGGCTCAATCTTGATCCCTGGGCAGGGAATTCAATCCCATGTGACACAGCTAAAAGATCTCACATTCTGCAACTGTGTGGATCACAACGAACTACGGAAAATTATCAGACGGGAATACCAGATCACCTTACTTGTCTCCTGAGAAACCTGTATGCAGGTCAAGAAGCAACAGTTATAACATGGAACAATGGATTGGTTCGAAACTGGGAAAGCAGTACATCACAGCTGTATACTATTATCCTGCTTATTTAACTCATATACAGAGAGTGTGTGTGTGTGTGTGCGCTCAGTCGTATCTGACCCTTTGCAACCAATGTTGCCCGCCAGGCTCCTCTATCCGTGGGGATTCTCCAGACAAGAATATTGGACTTGGTTGCCATGCCCTCCTCCAGGGGATCTTCCCAACCCAGGGATCAAACCCAGGTCTCCCACATTGGAGACGGATCCTTTACCATCTGACCCACCAGGGAAATGTGAAATTCACATCTCACCATGTGAAATGCCAGGCTGAATGAATCACAAGTGAGAATCAAGACTGCTGGAAGAAATATCAACAACCTCAGTTATGCAGATGATACCACCCTAATGGGGGAAAACGAAGAGGAACTAAAGAGCTTCTTGATGAGGATGAAAGAGTACAGTGAAAAAGCTGGCTTGAAACTCAACATTAAGAAAACTAAGACCATGGTATCTGGTCCCATACCTTCATGGCAAATGGAAAGGGAAAAAGTGGAAGCAATGACAGATTTTATCTTCTTGGGCTCCAAAATCACTGCAGATGGTGACTGCAGCCATAAAATTAAAAGTTGCTTGCTTCTTGGAAAGAAAGCTATGACAAACCTGGACAAAAGCAGAGCCATCACTTTGACAACAAACATCCGTATAAGTGAGGGATACGGTTTTCCCAACAGTCATGTAGGGATGTGAGAGCTGGTCCATTAAGAAGGCTGAGTGCCAAAGACAGAAATATAGATCAATGGAACAGAATAGAAAGCCCAGAGATAAATCCACGAACCTATGGTCACCTTATCTTCAACAAAGGAGACAAGGATATACAATGGAAAAAAGACAATCTCTTTAACAAGTGGTGCTGGGAAAACTGGTCAACCACCTGTAAAAGAATGAAACTAGAGCACTTTCTAACACCATACACAAAAATAAACTAAAAATGGATTAAAGATCTAAATGTAAGACCAGAAACTATAAAACTCCTAGAGGAGAACATAGGCAAAACACTCTCCGACATAAATCACAGCAGGATCCTCTATGACCCACATCCCAGAATTTTAGAAACAAAAGCAAAAATAAACAAATGGGACCTAATGAAACTTAAAAGCTTTTGCATAACAAAGGAAACTATAAGCAAGGTGAAAAGATAGCCCTCAGATTGGGAGAAAATAATAGCAAATGAAGCAACAGACAAAGGATTAATCTCAAAAATATACAAGCAACTCCTGCAGCTCAACTCCAGAAAAATAAATGACCCAATCAAAAAATGGGCCAAAGAACTAAACAGACATTTCTCCAAAGAAGACATACAGATGGCAAAAAAACACATGAAAAGATGCTCAACATCACTCATTATCAGAGAAATGCAAATCAAAACCACAATGAGGTACCATCACACGCCAGTCAGGATGGCTGCTATCCAAAAGTCTACAAGCAATAAATGCTGGAGAGGGTGTGGAGAAAAGGGAACCCTCTTACATTGTTGGTGGGAATGCAAATTAGTACAGCCACTATGGAAAACAGTGTGGAGATTTCTTAAAAAGCTGGAAATAGAACTGCCATATGACCCAGCAATCCCACTCCTGGGCATACACACTAAGGAAACCAGATCTGAAAGAGACACGTGCACCCCAATGTTCATCGCAGCACTGTTTATAATAGCCAGGACATGGAAGCAACCTAGATGCACATCAGCAGACGAATGGATGAGGAAGCTGTGGTACATATACACCATGGAATATTACTCAGCCATTCAAAAGAATTCATTTGAATCAGTTCTAATGAGATGGATGAAACTGGAGCCCATTATACAGAGCGAAGTAAGCCAGAAAGATAAAGACCAATACAGTATACCAACATATATATATGGAATTTAGAAAGATGGTAACGATAACCCTATATGCAAAACAGAAAAAGAGACTCAGATGTATAGAACAGACTTGTGGACTCTGGGAGAAGGCAAGGGTGGGATGTTTAGAGAGAACAGCATCGAAACATGTATATTATCTAGGGTGAAACAGATCACCAGCCCAAGTTGGGTGCATGAGAAAAGTGCTCAGGCCTGGTGCACTGGGAAGACCCAGAGGGATGGGGTGGAGAGGGAGGTGGGAGGGGGGACAGGGATGGGGAATACATGTAAATCCATGGCTAATTCATTTCAATGTATGACAAAAACCACTGTAATGATGTGAAGAAATTAGCCTCCAACTAATAAAAATAAATGGAAAAAAAAAAAGAAGGCTGAGTGCCAAAGAATTGCTGCTTTTGAACTGTGATACTGGAGAAGACTCTTGAGAGTCCCCTGGACTGCAAGGAGATCAAACCAGTCAATCCAAAAGGAAGTCAACCATGAATATTCACTGGAAGGACTGATGCTGCAGCTCCAAAACTTTAGCCACCTGATGCAAAGAGCTGACTCATTGGAAAAGACCTTGATGCTGGAAAAGATTGAAGGCAGGAGGAAAACTGGGCAACAGAGGATGAGATATTTAAACAGCATCACCAACTCAATGGACATGAATACGAGCAAACTCCAGGAGATGGTGGGGGACAGAGAAGCATGGAGTGCTATAGTTCATGAGGTCTAAAAGAATCAGACTCAGTTCAGCAACTGAACAACTGCTGTCCTAAGAAAATCTCTCCATAATACGTCAAGAGTCAAACACAGAGGGAGAATCTGTATGATAGATTAGACCATCATCTCCTAAATAAATACTCCTTCCCTGTTGACCAAGAAGATATTCCCCAACCTCCACAGATAATAAGCTTGGATATATGACTTCAATGGTCAATGAGATGTTAACTGATTTGAGAGGAAAAGAAGCTTTAAATGTATTTGTGCGTTTTTACTTGTCCCTTGAATTCTTCCCTTTAGCCATAAGAATATGCCTCAAGGAGCTGCTGGTCTAAGAGAGCATAAAGACACATGCTGCAAGTCTCAACCCAATCAGCAGCTTGGACACCAGCCTAGATGAAGTGAACTCCAGGTATCGAGAAACACATGTGTAACAAATAAATGGGTATTAACTGCACACTGCTTTTGGGGGGATGGTAGGTAGCATTCCTGGACCAACAGCTAACACATTTACAATTCATGAGTAAGAACACTGATATCTAAGGAGTTAAGTTACTTTTTCTCATCTAGAGATTAAGCAGCAATGCTAGAGAGAATCTTTTAACTCTACTTTCCAAATATGGTTGCCATAAATATCCTAGCTCCCATGCTGTCCAGAACTGACATTACTCCAATGAAAAGAAAGGGTATGTCACCCCACCTTGGAACTGAGTGGGCATCGCTCCTCAGTCTTTTGGCTAAGATCAAGTGTGGAACTGAGTGGGCTTTTGTGGCTGCATCAGCTCACGAGGTTCAGGGGAAAGGGCACTTCTAAGACTTGCTGAGAAAAGTGATACAGAGCTTTCAGGTGGCTCTCTCTCGGAATGCACCTCTAAAACATCACGTTTCCACATAAAAAGCCTGTCTGCCTTGAAGCCACCATGCTGGAGAGAACACATGGGAATACCACAGGGAGAGAGAGATATCTAAGGAGCCTGTTCCAGACCCCAAGTGTTTGAGTCTTCCTGGCCCAGACACCAGACAAGGAAGTAAATAAACTATCAAGATGGTCCCAGACCCAGCCACTAAGTACAACTGCAAGACAGGCTCTGCACAAGAACCACCTAGCTGAGTCCGGCTACCCCACAATTAAAGAGAAATTATAATAAAACAATGGTCTTAAGTGGCTAAGTTTTGGTGTGATTCCTTACACTGCAATAGAAAAAAAACCAAAATAAACTTATGTCTAAACCTTAGACTTGCAGAGTCCAAGAATACTGGCCTGGAAAATTGCTTTAAATCTCCTTGCCCTAGGCAGAATCTGGGGAGACCTAAGATGGTTCATGAAGAGAAGTGAAATCTTTCGCTTGGAAATGGTGGTCTGAACACATGCTCTACTTTCTATTTCCTACCAAAACCCTACCAAATAGTCGTAATAAATTTACAAAAGCAGAACTACACAAAAGATAAGAACAGGTATAATAAGAGAAAGATATCAATTAAATTTTTGAAGGCAGAAAGCAAACAGACAAGTTAACAGTTGATTGAGGTCTTTGGTCTGCTCTCTCAAGCTGAAGCCATGTGGAATGGTCAATAAACAAGCCATATCCTACAAAGGCTAAGGAAATGGAGATAACAGGAATCTTTGAAGGTGGAGGAGGGGAGTGGGGTTAAAACCAACTAAGCACCCAGGTCCCAGATTCCCTTCTCCACCAGGTACCACAGGCTACTGACCACAACCAATCCAGCAGAATCCATTACCTGGCAGAAAGATGAGACACCAAAGTTCTAGACTCAAAGGGGAGGGCTGAAGTTTCAAGACTCATTCTCAAAACAGACAAATTAAATGAAAATGTATCTACTCAGATTTTCCATGCCACAGCAACCCCGAAGGTTATGTGTTCCCTGTGTGTTTGCATGGATGTGTTATTAGATGGAGTTGCTACCTAACCTGTACTGGACTTCGTACCAGTAAGAAACAAACATGTGTTATGCTACTGACATCCTGGGTTTATTTGTTACCCCAGCATAGCCATTACTATTACATCAATTTAACTGACAGGAATTTCAGAATAAGAGAAAATATAAGGTTATCAACAAAAAGAAAAATTTCCTAGAAGGGTACGTTTCCACAAAATGGCTGCTCCAAAAAACATCTGACCCAGCAATTTACTTTATTTCTTTATTTAAAATAAATATTTTGACCGCACCAGCCACCTTACAGGATCTCTATTCCCCGTCCAGAGATCGAATGCAAGACACAGCAGGGACAGCCTCAAATCCTAACCACTAGGCTGCCAGGGAACTCTCAGACCTCACAGTGTAAAAAGTTCCACATCAAGGCACAGCATTATTAAAGTTCAGAAGGCTAGTGATTTGAGAAGATACAAATCATGTGCCCCCAAATTACAGGGAAAGTAAAAGAAGACTTTACTTAAAGTATGCTTTGTTTTCTTATTTTACCACAATATGAACAATATGTTTCTGCTAGCAATCTAAGACAACTGAGTGGACATTATCTAAAAAAGCAACCTAGATGCAGGTACTGTGTTACATGTGAGACAGAAAAAGATGTAACATGGTCTCTGCCTTGACTGGCTCACAGTCCATTGGGATAGCCAATCATGAAAACAAGTCATAACAAAATATGATATACAGTAAGTGCCATAAAGCAAGCAAAGAAAAAAGGATAAGCTGTGGGGGGAAAAGTATAAGGAAAAAGAATCTCTATAAATTTATTACTGTCAAAGTCTTATTCATATTCACTAGGGAAAAAAGTTCTATTAACTGGAATATTTCTCTCAGGGACTCTGGTAAAGGACACAAAGGAATAACAAGCAGAATACTGTACACTGAGGCTATGTCTAGAACTCCAGTTTTAATAAGCAATGAGAAGAGATTCGCAGGAATTCCCTGGGAGTCCAGTGGTTAGGATTCAGTGCTCTCACTGTCAAGGCCTGAGTTCAGTCCCTGTCTGAGAAACTAAGAGCCCGCGATCCATGGGGACAGACAGAAAAAAAAAAACAAGGGCGGGGGAAGCTATCAAAATATCTTCAAGTAAGAGAACAGTTAAATTATAGACCACTTCTAATACACAAGAGGGATCCCTGTCAGAAAAAGGCCCACCATTTGCAACAGCTAATTCAAGTGCTATCAGCAGAAATTCCATCTTAACTTCATTTTCACTTAATCAGAACTTCCTGAAAAGTCTTTATTTAGCAGAAACTTTCCATGACTGGCCTCTTCCAAAAGGTGAATCATTTAGGAAAGTCTGAGCTAACTGGCTATATGATAAGGAAAGGTAAAAAAAAATTACTACTTTTCCTCATTCCCCAATGTTAATGAGCTACACATTTTTCAAGTGGAGAAAAACTGAAACAAAATGGTAAAAACTCAAAATTTAGCATTTAAAACATATTAAGAAAAAAACTAACACACTAATCTTTGCTAACACTACCTTATGCTTATACTTATAAATTCTTCCCAGTCATTATAGTTCTTTCTCATTTTTTTAAGATGTAATAATGCTCTTAATTGATACAAAGACAGAAAGAGCAGAATAATGACATCAGGAGATTAAAAGATAAGCTCAAATCCATTTACCAAGTTTATATCAATTAAAATTCAGGCCCTCCAAATTCTTACATAACATTCCTTATAATACATAAATTTAACTATAAATACTCTAAGTTTAAAAATAATGCTGCCAACATAGCAATTATTATCAGAATTATTTAGAAAGAAAAAATTCCAGAGAACTTTTCTTTAGCATGTTATATGTCTTTGCAATATATACGTTTAAACAAATAAGCATATATACTACCTCTGAATATAAAATGTATATATATGTGAGTGTGTATATTTATTGGAAAAAAAAGTGTTTCCTTATTCACATTTGTTTCTTTGATAGATACTGGGCTGCCCTCTTCTGACAAATGACAGAAACAGCAGGCTCCCTGGATACTCATCCAGTATTTAAAATCATGATGCATTTGCTTAAAAAATGAAACGGGAAAAAAATTTTTTTAAGAAAATTTGTGCCAACTATATTTATAAGTATTAATAAATTCACAAAATTTAATTTGATTAGGAAATTTAATGATTTTTCATAATAACAGTTATTCGCCAGCTTTTCTTACTCTGTCAAGTCAATGGTAGAGTTATAATAAGTCTTTTTCAGATATCCTGTATGATACGTGGGAAATAATGCAAGCCAAGAAAGATTTCCAAAAATTTAAAACCTATATTCCAAAAGATACATTAAATTCTTTCTGTACTTTTGTAGGACTTCCAAACCATTAGAGGTTCACCTTCAGTGCTGTATACTACCCTCTCTGTTGGACAACAGTTCCCAGTGTGATTTCTGGCAGCAAAATACATTCTTAATTCACATCATCAAGTTTATTTAATGGATCCCAAAAAGGATTATAAGGGAAAAGACTGTCTTTGTAAAGGAGAATCCCAACAGATATCGCCTAAGCGATCTAACTCATCAGCACCAGTGCTGGGTGGTAATGATATGATGCGCTGAGGAGGACAAATCATCATCAGTGCAGTATTTTTGTCTAAAGTGATTAACATGAAGCTAACCATGAGGAAACAATGCAACAACCGAAACTGAGAGACATTCTGCCACACAGATGGGCTCTTAACACCACATGCAGGGGGTAATCCTGGACTGGATTTTGGACTGGACAAGAAATACAGATATTAAGAACATTTTGAAATAACTATGGAAAGATCTGACTAGAATTGTACATAGAGCTACCAAAAATGTGAGCTGCAAACTACCTGCTACTGGTCTAACAAAAGATAGGTACAAAAATTTTGAGTATTTAAAAACTTGCCTAGAAATTTGATAATGTCACATTATTCAAGATATGAATGATGAACTCACAGCATTAAATAGAACATATACCAATTATTGCAAAGTACTCATATGTGATATTACTGTATTAGTCATGTGCAGTTAGACCATACTACAGTGAGAAAGTTTAGGGTTATTTTCTCAATCAAAACCCCAAAATGTGATAAAATGCAACCATTTCTCTTTACAAATTATTATAATTTTTTAAATCATATGACTTTAAAATTTATATGTTAATAACTAAGAAAGTAAAATTTTTATTATTTTTTAATCCTAAATTGCTGATGGCAAAAAAATAACCCACACTGTATGTCTCTGCAAAAAAACACCCTTTTTTAAAAAAATATCTTTCCTGAATGCAGCAAGTAATAAACCACATGATGATAACAGAAGTGACTTCAAAGAAATGAAGGGCAACTGAGGTGAAGCTGATTTTACTCTATGAGCCCTCACACACTGGGCTTGGTTTTCGATCACACAGGTCTAAAACCACAGTGAGTTCTTTGCAGAGATGTTTTAATTAGTAAAGCAACAAATTCACAAAAACTTCTGCAGAATTTACATATAAAACATGAAGAAATAAGCACAAAATCAAAAGAATTATTTGAAAGAAACACTACTGAATTCAAAAGTCAATAGAAACAGATGCAAAATTCCATTCATTGGCATTGTGGCCTTTTGAGAAAGAAGCACTTTCAGTTGCTGAACTAAATAGAATAAACCATCCCCAGGACATTAGTAAAAGACCATATCAATGATGCTTGCTTGGAAATCTTGGTGAATCTGTGACAAGGAAGGTAGTTCAAGTTTAACTTTCCAATGACACCATGGCTTGAAGTATTCGGGATCTGGCTTATGATAAACTACGACAAAGTTAGCAAAGTGTTTCTTCAATGCAATTTGAAGAATGACAAATTACTGCTGATATGAAAATTATTTTAATATTTGTGATTTAAACATGAGGGTGATATTAAAAGGTCTTTTTCTCAAAAACCAGTTTCTTGTTAACGAACATTAATTGACAGCGATCTGTATAATAAAAGTAGGATCACATGACAACGGACAAGATTCCAAGTGTAAGTGTTTGGGAGAGTTAAGCTCCAATGACACAGCTGCAGGACACGGAAACACTTTAGATTAAGGAGTCTGTGCTAGAACATAAATCAACACGCTGCTTCCTTTGCTGAGAAAAATCTTACTACAAAACAAAAACAAAAAACCCCACTATTCTGAGCACAGTAGGAAAACCTGTGAATCATATAAAGCTAATACATTAAATTTAAAAGACTATATTTGATAAACTGAAAGCTGATCATAAATGTGGATATATTATCATGTATGCTGAGGTACAGTGGTTATGAAGAAAGTGCTGTTAAGAATGATGAACCACAGAAAAATGTAGTGCTTCCAAAAGAGAAACATTAACCATATGGTCCCCAGTTCTGAAGATTTCAATTAGATAGTAAAACATGCTTATCTGTCTGCTTTGGTCAGTGGATTTTTTAGGCTTTGTTTTGTTTTTTTGAGGGTTGGGGGGCTGTGGCAGGAACCTTGAAGGAACTTAAGTTTCTTGACCAGAAATTGAACCTGGACCCTCAGCAGTGAAAACAGAGTCCTAACCACTTGACCGTCAGGGAATTCCCAGTTTGGTGTTTTCAACAACCTTAGTACTTTCATACAAAGATGAGACTGAACATATTTTTCAGAAGCAAATAAATAATAAGAGCAAAAGTGAAAAATAAAAGCCTGAAGAACAGTCCCCACAAATTAACATGTTTGACAGAATATTTTGAATTGTACTTTCCATAAAAAAAAAAATCCACACATAGAGAATTCATGCATCCAGAATTCCTTTTTCCCATTGAAATATAACTTACTTATAACTTGACAGGATAAACGACTGGAACTGACTACTGATGAAGCATGGAAGATGAAATTGGAAAACACAGTTATTACTAATCATTTCATGATGAACCTAAATCAAATCATTACTCTCTATGCCTTAAACTTATATAGTGCTGTATATAAATTATTTCCTCAATAAAACTGCAAGAAAAAAAGCAGTTATTAATGACTTTGTTTGGAAAAAGTAAAAATGAAAATCCTGAACTTAATGAGACTGCCTTAAAATTCACACGTCCATCTCCATTAATTTTTTTTTCACCTCCATTAGTTTTACATTATTGCAGATTATTATTTAAATTATCTGCAGTGAAGGACCCTGACATAAAATTTTCAACGTGTTGCAGAACAGTATTATTGTAAAAGACAATCAAAAGAAATTATTAGAAAAATAAATTTAAAAGAGATACAATACAGCCTTTTGAGATGGATTTCTTTATGATGAATATTATTTTTTAAAAAATTAAAAAGAAGACAAGGAAGAACACCAACACAGAAACAGTAATTTACAAATACATTATCCTCTAGGAGTAGGGCTGTCACCAATCCCACTTAGACTAGATAATTAACGAGAAAGAAAGAAGCCATATTGACACATTACAAACTGTAAAAATTAATATAAACAGTACTGTTTCAAAGTATGTGTCTAGATGTTAAGTATTAAGAACAGATACTCTACTCTTAGTTTCTTGTTTCAATTATAGAATTAAAGTGGATTCCTTTGATCAATCACTTACACTCACACTTTCAATGACCAACATGTAGAGTTACTGGGAATTCTCTGGTGGTCCAGCAGTTAGGACTCAGCGCTTTCGGCACCGAGGTCGGGGTTTCAACCCCTTGTCCGGGAACTGAGATCTCACAAGTTTTTTCGGGGTACAGCCAAGGAAAAAAAAAAAAGAGTATAGTTGTATAACTCTTTTCCTTTTCTTATTTATGTTCATTTTGATTGTATATATTGAAATGTAGCTTTATATCTGCATGTTAAATCTTACTGTTAAAAGTGTGAGCTTGCATTTTCTATCTTTTTAACATACTTTTCTAATAATTCCTTTTGTTGCGTTTTACGAAAGTATTGGTCTGCAGCAGGCTGAACATTTAAAATCAGGATCCTTCACTAGAGCGAGCTGAGAGAATAATCTGTATTAATGTGAAATCTACTGGATGTGAGAGTTATATTGAGTCACCATGGAAAATATCTTTGTTCTTAGGAAACAGGAATGAAGTATTTAAGAGTGAAGTGTCATGAGACCTACAATTCTTAAAAGGTTCAGCCAAAACAAAAAGAGAGAAATACAGATACAGATGGTGGAGAAAGAGGCAAAACATTTACAGGTGGTGAATCAGTATGACAGGCATATGGGTGTTCATTCTAATACTATTCTTAGAACACTTCTGTAAGTGTAAAATTTTTGAGAAGAAAAAGGGAGAAGAAAAAAAATAACACAAAAAGAGTGGAAATATCTACCCATGTGTGCTGAGTACTCAGTCGCTTCAGTCACATCTGACTCTGTGACCCCATGGACTGCAGCCTGCCAGGATCGTCTGGTCCATGGGATGCTCCAGGCCAAAATAATGGATAGGGCTACCTTGCCCTTCTCCAGGAAATATATATGTGTGTAACTTACTTCGTAGCAGAAAGTAACACAACATTGTGAATCAACTGTATTCCAATAAAAAAAGAGCCAAGACCACCACCAACAAAAAAATAATAGTTTTCCTTCACATCATTTATAAAACAATGCCAAAACTTTCTCCAAGATATATTTTCACTAGATGAAACAACTGATGGAAATTAGATATTAACTGCTTTTAAGAACATCAACTTTAAGGAAAATAACATTACTGATTGGCAGGCACTTCATTTGTTTCCTCTAGCTCTAAATTACAAATCCACTGTTTTCATATTATAATTTTTTTAAAATGGGAAAGAGGAAATTCTAGGCATGTGGCTCTCATCCAAAACAACCAGAGTATTAAGCCTGTACTGGTTTTCTAAACTAGTAACAAATCTATGAATCAACTGAAAAAAGTAATATTGAGATGAGGAAATAGAATCAAACTTCTCTCTTAGTACTTTCAACTGTCACCTGATTTCAAACGTTTTATTGGGACTTATACTTCAAAGTTAGGGAAAGTAATTAAGGTAGAAAGAGCCAGACACAAAGCATGGCAACGAGTAAGTGGAAACAGAGAGTTAACACTTAGATTTTGTTGTTTCTGTTCAGCCAACCGTTTCATACTACCCCAAAACTACATTACCACATGGGAAAGGACATTCTCATGTTCCCTGATGATTAATGGAGCCACTGTTTTCCTTGAGTTCAAACATAACTCATCCAAACTATTAAGACAGGTTGGAAAGAGGATAGATGTCTAACATCATTTAGAAAGATATTCCTTTTTAGGGGCTTGCCTCCCTGGTAGTCCAGAGGTTAACAATCACTGTGCAATGCAAGGGACACCGGTCTGATCACTGATCTAGAAAGATTCCATATGCCTAGGGACAGTGAAGCCTGTGCATCACAATTAATGAGCCTGAGCTCTAGAGCCCGCGCTCCGCAACCAGAGATGCCACAATGAGAAGCCCAAGCACCACACAAGAGAAAAACTCACGTGTAGCAACGAAGACCCAGCGCAGCAAAAAACTAAAATATTTATCAAAAGAAAAATGTTCCTTTTAAAAAGAACTACCTTTGGAAAAAAAAAAGAATGAAGTTTGAAGTTTGTGAATGTCCTCTTACCTGACTTCTTCACCAGCAAAATCAAACACCTTTGTAATTTTAACTTTTTCTGTTTCTTGAGGTTTCTCTAGCTTTTCTGCTTTGACCAAATGACTTGAACTTGTCTCTTCAGTCTCCTCTCCTGTCTATGAAAAAAGAAGTGTAATAAGTTTCATATTAGGATGAAAACTAAAAGATCCACCCAAATATATTGTTTCCCACTAGTCTTAACATGTGTTTCATCTCTAAACACTTAAATACTCACTGATAATTGATATGATTAGAAACACTTATGTTTTCTCCCACAGGGAATGCTTTGCTTTTCACTTAGTAGAGTTACTATTAAAAAGCAGCTAATCAGACTTCTGCTGTAAGCCTCAAATCTCAGTTTGCAAATTTAAAAAATCTATCTGGGAAATTTCTGAGAAGCATTCATCCTATTCACCTGTTAACTTACTTTAACATGTGTACTTGGGGGCACTTTTGATTTCGGGCCTACATCATTCAGGAAGCTGGCCCATAGTTCATCCTCCTTCTTTTTCCTGGCATCCTCTGACTCAATGCCTTTTTCCTGCCCTGTTACTGCATCTTCCTCCTCACTACTACTTCCTCCAGATTCCTTGTTGGCATCCTCTTCATCCTCTTCTTCTAGTGAGAGGCCACCTTGTTTTCTCTTCCTAGTCACCAACAGTAGGAAGGAAGAAGAAAGATAAGACAAACAGGCAAAATAATTTCAGTTATTCCTTCCTGAATTCCAAACATGTTGGAAACTTCAGGAAACTTTTAAATCGGGATGACTGATTTAAAGGACTACTTACCTCACCGTATGACATAGTGAGTGGGAGAGGTTAAGCTGAGATTTTGTGGAAGAAAAAAAGAACCGAGCTCTTAGAGTTACCATTTTCCAAAAACACTTACAATCAGAATATACTCTTCTACTTCTGAATTAGGACTAGCTATTCTCACCAAGAAAACACCGAAAATCACCTCAATCAAAAAGAGGGCTCTACTATGGAAAACAGTGTGGAGATTTCTTAAAAAGCTGGAAATAGAACTGCCATATGACCCAGCAATCCCACTTCTGGGCATACACACCAAGGAAACCAGATCTGAAAGAGACACGTGCACCCCAATGTTCATCGCAGCACTGTTTATAATAGCCAGGACATGGAAGCAACCCAGATGCCCATCAGCAGACGAATGGATGAGGAAGCTGTGGTACATATACACCATGGAATATTACTCAGCCATTAAAAAGAATTCATTTGAATCAGTTCTAATGAGATGGATGAAACTGGAGCCCATTATACAGAGCGAAGTAAGCCAGAAAGATAAAGACCATTACAGTATACTAACACATATATATGGACTTTAGAAAGATGGTAACGATAACCCTATATGCAAAACAGAAAAAGAGACTCAGATGTACAGAACAGACTTGTGGACTCTGGGAGAAGGCGAGGGTGGGATGTTTCAAGAGAACAGCATTGAAACATGTATATCTAGGGTGAAACAGATCACCAGCCCAGGTTGGGTGCATGAGACAAGTGCTCGGGCCTGGTGGACTGGGAAGACCCAGAGGGATGGGGTGGAGAGGGAAGTGGGAGGGGGGACCGGGATGGGGAATACATGTAAATCCATGGCTAATTCATTTCAATGTATGACAAAAACCACTGCAATGATGTAAAGTAATTAGCCTCCAACTAATAAAAATAAATGGGGGAAAAAAAAAAAATAAAAACTGTTTCAAAAGCCAAAAAAAAAAAAAAAGATAAATACCTAGAAAACTAAACAAATGAAATTTCAGCTAAACCAAAAAAAAACAAAACAAAACAAAAAGAGGGCTCTAAGAACATACATATGCCAGATACTTTTAAAAGTCACTCCATTTGGAGAAGAGAAAGTGAAGAGACCCTCAGATTTATTCACAATGTTTCTTCCTAGAGTTCTGAGAGTGGGGAGTGGAGAATCTATGCTTCTTCCAACTTTCTGAAGATATGAAAGCTGGAATACAGAACTCAAGGACAAAAGAATTGAGCCAAGACTTAAAAGAGCAAATTGCTTCCTAAGACTATTCTGACTTCAAGTGAATCATCTAATACTCAAAATTCTTCTACAATCTGCTTTTTGCTTCAATGCCCAGGAAGACAGAAACACCAATCAAAGAGAATAAAAGACTTCTATTCAAAGACTCCTTTATCTGAGTTAAGTAACTTGTGAGAACTTTCATACTTTTTTGTTGGGAGTGCAATTTAGTACCAGGCTTAGAGAAGGTAATTTGCCTATACCAATATATATATTTTTTCTACTACCTACAACCATGGGTCAAACAATTCTACTTCTCTGCGATCTGATTTATAAATATACAAGGGTACAAAGACAAAGAATATTCATTGCAGTCTTATTTGCTGTAGTAAAGATAAGGACAATCTAAAGATTCCTCAAGGAATGTTTAAATAGAGTAGAGTCTATCCATATAATGCAACACAATGCAGTTACCAAAAAGAAAAAGGTACAGCTAAATGTACTGCTGTAGCATCATCTCCAAGGTGAGAAATAAGGAAAGTGACAAAAGATATGCAGACTACGCTACTAGTCATACATTTTTTAGAGTAGGAGGTACAGGGTATTCTCTACTGGTCGCTGGTTAGGACTCCTCGCTTCTACTGCAGGGAGCATGAATCCAGTCCCTTGTCAGGGAACTAAGATCCCACAAGCTGTGTGGCCAAAAATCTTAAAAAGCAGGAATACAAAATACATACTTATACATATACAGAATGAGGGGCTTCCCAGGTGGCTTGGTGGTAAAGAATCGCCTGCCAGTGCAAGAGACACAGAAGACTGGAATTCAATCACTGGGTCGATAAAGTTTCCCCTGGAGGAGGAAATGGCAAACCCACTCCAGTATTTTTGCCTGGAAAACTCCAAAGACAGAAGAGCCTAGTGGACTACAGTCCATGCAGTTGCGAGGAGCTGGACACGACTTAGCGACTGAACATGCATGCACAGAGAATTATTTCTGGCAATGTAATTCTTCTAAGACAAAGCAACAAGAAATAGGAATGGCATACATAGTTTTTCTAGTAATTGAACTTTTTTTTTCTCTTTTTGGCAAACCACACAGCTTGTAGAATCTCAGTTCCTCAACCAGGGACTGAATCAGGCCCTGGCACTGGATGCATGGAGTCCTAAACCCTGGGCCACCAGGGGATACCCCAGTTTTGCATTTTAAATCAGGTGCACATATTACCTATTAATTTTTTTATTAAAGTTCAAAAATTATTAAAGCTTACCAGAGAATAAGAATTTAATCCTAAAATGTCACCAAATATTTCCCTCAATGAGAAAAGGGTTAGAGACTGGCAGCAAGAAATCTGTCATCAGACCAATGCCAGCAATCTCGATGGCTGTGTCAACAGCCTCTGACTTCTAAGGGCCTTGAGGGCAGCATCACCTGGCCAGAACGCTCTCAGCCTTTCTTTTTGTCCCTTTGGTTTTCTGTGTCTCCTCTTCACCATCCACTTCATCTTCCTTCACTAATTCATTTATATCATCTTCACTATACTCTCCACCTGAAATAACATAACACAGTGGTCAGACAGACAGGAATAAAGGTTTTCACATGAAGATGACACATTTTCATTACGAAAAACTAGTACTTTCCTTTGTTCTTCACCAGACTAAAATATTTTCTGAGGGCTAGCTGTCCTCCCTGTTCCTGAAGACTAGGATAAGTTCCCCTATTCCAGGCCTCCAGGAGAGTTCATTAACTCACTCTACTTATATTTGCAATTTCTGCTATGCTCCGCCCACCATGAGGACATGGATCAGCATGTCTTTAGATCTATATGCTGAATGAACAGAAATTCCAAATCTATTACTGTCACTTTTCAAAGAAGAAACAATGTTTTTACTTCATCATGGATATCTTTCAAAAGTAAGCCAAAGTATCTTCTCTTATCAATAAAAGAGGTTTAGAAAGAGGCTTAAAAACTTCAAATTAGAAAAAACAAATATGTCCATTTCCCATCTTCAGACACTGACGTTCAGGGTCCCCAACAAAAGTGCTCCTTGGATGATTAGTCTGACCACTTTCTGTGGGTACCAGTCAACAGACTGTACACACAGAGATTCAACCAACTTTTTTCTTTTTTATTTCACATAAGCTTTATTGCAAGTTCAGTTCAGGTCAGTTCAGTCGCTCAGTCGTGTCTGATTCTTTGCGACCCCATGAAACGCAGCACGCCAGGCCTCCCTGCCCATCATCAACTCCCGGAGTTTATTTAAATTCATGTCCATGTTCATTGAGTCGGTGATGCCATCCAGCCATCTCATCCTCTGTATAACATACCAAAAAGCACACAAGCTAATGCACAAGTCGCTGAAATTATGCAAACTGAACACTCCTGTATAACTAGACCCAACTGAAGAAGCAGAACATGAACAGCATTGCAGAAGCCCCTTGTGCCCTATTGCAATCATACTAGAGAACCACATCCCACATTCCACAGAAAACCATTATCCTGAAGTCTAACGAAATAGATTAGTTTTATCTGTTTTTGAGCCTTAAGCAGACGCCTACAATATGAACTCTTGCATCCAGCTTCTTTCACTCAACACTTTATTTGTAAGTCACCTTGCCTGGAGAATTCCAAGGATGGAGGCTACAGTACACGGGGTCGCAAAGAGTCAGACACGATTGAGCAACTAACTCTTTCACTTCACTTTGCATGGAGGTATAGCTTCTTCATTGGCATCCCTAAATATTATTTCATTATATGACTATACCACAATTTATTTACCCATTCCCGTGTTGATGGATATTTGGTTTGGAGCCATTACAAAGAGTGGTATTTTGAATATTCCTCCAGATCCACTTAACCATTAAAGGTTTAATGCACAATGAACTAGGGCTGCCAAACAACTGAGGAAAGTCTCTAATATCAAAGGCAAGACTGAAAACAGAAAGGAATTCAAAGGAAACAAAACTAGGGAAAAAAAACTTTTATAATTAATATCCATATAGTAATAAGATACTTGCACTCACAAAACAAGAACATGATGCTATTTAAAAGTTTTTGAACAACAAAAAGAGTTACTAAAAATTAAAAATATTCAAGGGTCACACCTTGATGCCCAATATTCGTGATGAGGACAACAAGAAAATAAAGCACATGCTACATCACGGCTTCAGAAGTTCCTGGTCTACAATGTCAAGGAGCTTGAAGTACTGCTGATGTGCAACAAATCTTACTGTGCTGAGACTGCACCCAACCCCTACAAGAAATCCAGTGTCATGGTGGAAAGACCAGCCAACGGGGCCATCCAAGTCACCAATTCCAGGCCACACAGAGAAGAAAACACACAGACAGCTTCTGTACACATTGTATTTGTGTTAATAAAAGCCATAAAACATAGAAAAAATATGGAAAGAGAAAAATACTCAATAGAAGAGGATGTTAAAATACTGAAATATTCACATAAAGAAAAAAAAAAAATCAGAGTTAGAAAATAGAGGATCAAAATGGAAGAAAAGAGAGTGCCAGTCCATAAAGTGTAACATAAGAGTGAAAAGTGAAAGTTGCTGAGTCGAGTCCAACTCTTTGTGACCCCACTGACTATACAGTTCATGGAATTCTCCAGGCCAGAATACTGGAGTGGATAGCCTTTCTCTTCTCCAGGGGATCTTCCCATTCCAGTTCTCCAGGGGATCTTCCCATTCCAGGGATTGAACCCAGGTCTCCCACATTGAAGGCAGATTCTTTACCAGCCGAGCCACCAGGGAAGCCCAACGTTAAGAGTAAATATACAAATAATGATTCCAAAAAAATAAAACGGAGAAAACTGTCCCCTTCTCAAATTTAAAAAGTTCCATAAGGCCAAGACCAATGGATGAAAACAGACTCATACTAAGGTACAGTATATCACTGTGAAATATCAGAAAATATCAGGAATGAAGACAAAATTCTATCAGCTTCCAGAGACAAACAAATTTTATGTAAATAAGTAAAAACTAGCAACAAGAGACTTCTTAAAATAATGGGAAAATACCTTCAAAATCCAGATAGAAAACTATTATAGAATACAGAACTCCATACCAAACTATTAATCATGCCTGAGGGTAACCTGCTTATTTTTAGATAGTCATGATCTCACACAAAAAAAGTTTCTATCATCCATCTTTCTTCAAGAAGCTATTTGAGGATTTATTCTTATTTTGGTGGAACACACCAAGAATGAAAACATCATGGGACCCAAGAAACAAAGAATCCAAAAGAAAAGGAGACAAAAGGAACATCCAAGAGTGGTGGTCTGGCCGGAAGATTTTAAGTTTAAAAATGGTAAAGTCAAGTCAAATCCGAGCAGGTCAGAAGACAAAGAGGGACTTCAAAAAAGTGAATGATTATTTAATATATCAAAATGTCTTGGAAGATGATTTAGACAATTTTGAGAGTTAAGGATCAAATCAGTATTAAGTATACAGATGACTAAGCAACAACAAAATGGCAATTATTCACTCCAGAGAAACCTAGTTTAGGAAAAGCAGTAACTGTATATACCACATGGTTCAGACAAGAACCAGGTGTCCATAAAGTCATTATAAAAAAAGGAAACAATACCAGTCTAACCCAAATTATACATAGGAACATTGGCAGGCTGGGGATCTGGGAAGGGTCTGAAGTTGAAAAAGTCTATGTTTTGGCAGTGAGAAGACTCAAGAGGGTATTAAAAGAAGACCTAACATGGATCAGTTATGTCAACAAACAATGGAAATACCAAATTTTAAAAGAAGAAAGCAGTTTCTTCTAGAGAGAACTGACAGGGATGATAGGTGATGGAAAAGGTTCAGATTCAAAATAAGTATTTCAGAAATACTTGACTATTTTTAAGCATACTCATGCCACCTTTTTAGCTTCATGGCGGGGGTGGGGGGGTGCTCAGACGGTAAAGAATCTGCCTGCAAAGCAGGAGACCCGGGTTTGATCCCCTGGAGAAGGGAATGACAACCTACTCCAAAATTCTTGTCTGGGGAATTCCAAGGACAGAAGAGCCTGGTGGGTTAAAATCCATGGGGTCGCAAAGCAGCAGACACAACTGAGCGACTAACACTCAAACGGTACTTTTGATTAATCTGAAAACTAGTTTTCAAATGATCACACTGACCAATATCAGAAGACCAATGTTGGTGGATAAGAATGGAACCTGGTAACCCAGTTGGGAAGCTATGGAGAGTCTTAGTGATAAAGGAACCTCAGTAAGAGCGAGATTGCTGAGGGAGTGATTAGAAATGAATCTTCCACGTGGACTCAAAGGAACTGAATGATCAGATGGATCAAAAGAGTGAGAATAAGGTCAACTCCGACGGGTTTTTCGGTGTTGCTTTTACCTGAGCGATTGTTCCAGCAGATACATCTAATGAGATGAGGGAGCCTGTGGAAAGCGCAGGATGGCGGACGAGTTATGTCTGGGTGACATTTTAGCCCGAATCGGTTTAAGAAGCCTATACAAAAACTTTAAAACTAAGGTCTGAAAAGACAGCAATGAGTGCAATCTTTGCTAAGAAGTAAAGGGCATCATTATGTTAACTTTTTAAAAACCAGATCACTTCTGAGGACAGAAAGTGAAAAGGTTATACGTGGGACATGCCGGTTAGCAACTCCCTGGGGACGCAAGGTCTGCCTTTCAGAAGAATTCATGGTGGGTGAGAAAACGCGATGCCCAACCACCAGCAGCGTCTGAGTTCACTTGCAGGCTCCCGCCCTCCCGGGGTGGGGCGGCGGTCCAATCCAGGCCACCAGGAGCCGCTGCGCAAAACGCCGCTGCGGACGCAACCAGGGCCACGCGGGCCGCGCGGAGCCGGCCGGCCGGCGAGGGCGCGGGGCGGGGCCGCCTGAGGCGAGCGCTGCCCGGCCACCGGGCCCACGCACGACGGGCAAAGCGCGCCTCACGTGAGCCGCTGGGCGGGGCGAGTCGCCTCTCGCCTCAGGCGGAGTCGCTCACCCGAGGGCACGTAGTCCTCGTCCTCCTCGGAGGTGGAGAAGTCTTCAGAGTCGAATTCCTCCATGTCGCTGCCGCGCAGGGTCTACAGGGGCGAAGCAGCTGTGCCCAAAGGCAAAGCTCTAGGGATAGAGCGTAGCGGTGCGAGACAGGAGGCGGTGGCTGGGGCGGACCCCGCAGAGTGGAGCATGCGCAACGCGTGCTACGCGCTCCCAATGCGACACTTCCGGACCAGAGCCTCGGGCTTGCAGACGCGAGCTCGCTGCTGAGGCGAGGCATGCTGGGACGAGTAGTCTTCAGAGCTCCGCCGCTTCGCCTGAGAGGATGTGTCCCTGAAGCAAAGTTTGTTTGCCTCTGGGAAGACGGCCGAACTTTGTTCAGTAGTTGACCTTTTTGAACTCGCTTACTTGTGAAAACTTACTGTCACCCCAAAAATCAATGTTTTCGGCGCTTTCTGGGTTTACTTGCGGACATGCGCAGAGAGTGAAAATTTTGAGTTAACCACTGGTGGGTCGTCGAGATTGGAGGCACATGATCCCCTGTATTACTTCAACTCTAGAAGTGTAAATAAGTGTCGTATTCGCAGTCTATTACTTGTCGCGGTTTTTCATTTTTGCACTCTCTGTTAAGAGATTTCGCTGTTTAAAACGACCCTGAGCATAGTGCTGGGGTGCTGCCTAAAGTTCATAAGCGCAAGAAAGCTGTGATGTGCCTTATGGAGAAAAATACGTGTGTTAGATAAGCCTCATTCAGGCATGAGCTGTAGTGCGGCCCTGGGTTCAATGTTATTCAAACAACTATCAGGTACATCAAGAAAAATGATAGGAAGTTCGCTGATCCGTATGTGAAGCTGCTCCATAAAGTGTTAAAGTGACATCCATAGTGCGTGAGGAAGCTATGGAATAGATGGAAAAGCGGCTCAGTTTGTGGATTCATTAGATGACAACTGATTTAAAAAAAAAAAAATTTTCGTGGACAGCATTGTGAAGCTAAAAGCCAAAGAACCTTTCCGCTAGTGCTGGAAGGCTTGCACATTTCAAAAGTCAGCGTAGTATCAGTAGTGTTAACCTTGCAGGTGAGGCAAGTTTTGCAGATCTGGAAGCTGTGGAAGAACTCAAACAATACTTGCTAATTGTTATACAGGAAGAGGGGTATATGAAAGAGGAGGTTTTCAACGCTTATGAAACTGGCTTATTTTACAGGGACGGTGGCAAAAGAACCTATATATCGTGAATGGCCTCCAATGCCACTGACTTTAAATCATTCCAGGAATATGAAACCTTACTTTTGTGCAGCAATGCTAAGGTCGACTTTAAGTGCAAACCCCTACTGGTAATAGAGCTTCAAGTTCGGTTACTTAGAGGGAAAACCATGAACCAAAGTCCCTTGGAGATGAACAAAAAACCCTGGATGACCTCTGATTGGTTCCACAGCTGTTTCATACCAGAAGTCGAGTATCTCCAGGGCAGAAACTTTGCCTTCAAGATTTTGTTAATTTTGCATAATGCCCCAATCCACTGCTGTAGGACACTCAAAAATCTCCATGCCAAGGTACAAGTTCTTTTCATGCCCACAAATACTACCTCTCTCATCCAGCCCTTGTATCAGAGTTCACTCGCTCAGTCATGTCCAACTCTTTGCAACCCCATGGATTGCAGCATGCAAGACTTCCCTGTCCATCACCAACACCCAGGGCTTACTCAAACTCATGTCCATCCATTCCGTGATGCCATCCAACCATTTCATCCTTTGTTGTCCCCTTTTCCTTGTGCCTTCAATCTTTCCCAGCATCAGGGTCTTTTCCAATGAGTCAGCTCTTTGCATCAGGTGGCCAAAGTATTGGAGCTTCAGCTTCAGCATCAGTCCTTCCAATGAATATTCAGGACTGATTTCCTTTAGGATTCACTGGTTGGATCTCCTTGCAGTCCAAGGGACTCTTCAAGAGTCTTCTCCAACACCACATTTCAAAAGCATCAATTCTTTGGTGCTCAACTTTCTTTACAGTCCAACTCTCACATCCATACATGACTACTGGGAAAACCATAGCCTTGACTAGATGGACCTTTGTTGGCAAAGTAATGTCTCTGCTTTTTAATATGCTGTCTAGGTTAGTCATAACTTTTCTTCCAAGGAGCAAGTGTCTTTTAATTTCTTGGCTGCAGTCACCATCTGCAGTGATTTTGGAGCCCCCCAAAATAGTCTCTCACTGTTTCCATTGTTTCCCCATCTATTTGCCGTGAAGTGATGGGACCAGATGCCATGATCTTTCCTGAATGTTGAATTTTAGGCCAGCTTTTTCACTCTCCTCTCTCACTTTCATCAAGAGAAGAGGTTCTTTAGTTCTTCTTTGCTTTCTGCCATAAGGGTGCTGTTATCTGCATATCAGAATTTATTAATGGTTCTCCCACCAATCTTGATTCCAGCCCAGCATTTTTCATGATGTACTCTGCATATGTTAAATAAGCAGGGTGACAATACACAGCTTTAACATACTTCTTTCCCTATTTGGAACCAGTCTGTTGTTCCATGTCCCGTTCTAACTGTTGCTTCCTGACCTGCATACAGATTTCTCAAGAGGCAGGTCAGGTGGTCTAGTATTCCCATCTCTTGAATTTTCCAGTTTGTTGTGATCCGCACAGTCCAAGGCTTTGGCATAGTCAGTAAAGCGGAAGTCGGTGTTTTACTGGCACTCTCTTGCTTTTTCGATGATCCAACAGTTGTTGGCAATTTGATCTCTGCTTCCTCTGCCTTTTCTAAATCCAGCTTGAACATCTGGAAGATGTTCACGTACTGTTGAAGCCTGGCTTGGACAATCTTGAGCATTACTTTGCTAGCGAGTGAGGTGAGTGCAATTGTGCAGTAGTTTGGACATTCTTTGTCACTGCTTTTCTTTGGGATTGGAATGAAAACTGACCTTTTCCAGTCCTGTGGCCACTGCTAAGTTTTCCAAATTTGCTAGCATATTGAGTGCAGCCCTTTCACAGCATCATCTTTCCACAGCACTTTCATAGCTCAACTGGAATTCCATCACCTCCACTAGCTTTGTTCATAGTGATGCTTCCTAAGGCCCACTTGATTTTGCATTTCAGGATGTCTGGCTCCAGATGAATGATCACACCATCATGGTTATCTGGATCATGATCTTTTTTGTATAGTTCTGTGTATTGTTGCCACCTCTTAATGTCTTCTGCTTCTGTTAGGTCCATACCGTATCTGTCCTTTATTGTACCAATCTTGGTTGCATGCCCTTGGATCAAGGGTAAGTATTCAAGGCACATTATACTATGGAGCTCTATAGCAAGGCTTTTGAGGCTCTCAACACCAATAAGGAAACTACTATGATGGACTACTGGAAGTCAGTCTCTATATGTAATGTGATTATGTTGGCACAGCCTGGAACAATATCAAGCAGACAGCTATCAATAACTTGGAAAAATATTTGACCAGACTGTGTGAAAAATTTCCAAGGCTCTGAACGTTTTGCAGAAAGTATAAAGAAGTGTCAAAAGCATAATCCATATCACATGACAAATAAGTGGAGAAGACTTTGATGACATGAGGTAAGACGTGGAGAAAATTTTGGCACAGAAAGCAATAGAACCCACCAACAAAGATTGGCCAAGATGGCAAAACAAGGTGGTGATGATGATAGTGATGACAGCCTGAGTCTCGAAACTGTACCTGTTACAGCAGGCTAAAAACTCTGCCTTAAAGAAAAATTATCAGTGACATGGAAGAGTATGAGCAAATACTTGATCAAAACCTCAAATTTAAGTGCTTAACTTCCTATGCCTTTGCCACCTATGCCGATATGCTCTAAAGATTTGAGGCAAAAATCAAGCACACAAGGCTAATCCAGTTTCTGGAGCCAGTTTAGGAGGGAAAAGTGCCAACTCCACCCACAAGTGGTGAAGCCAAACTTCTGAGGTTGAACTGACAGATGTCAACCTGCAACCCTCTTCTTCATCTGCAGAATGAGCTTCACCAACCTTTCCCTTGGTTTTGTGGGGTAAGCCAAGGTGGAGAGGTTTGACCACAGTGTGCACTGCATCACTGTACAGCCTGTAGCTCCATCAATAGGAAAATATTAGGTAATGCTTTTATAAAACTTTAAATGCTGAATTTTTTACTTCCCAGGACTTTATATGCATGACTATACAGACTAGTATGTGTTTATATATGACTTAGGGGAGAATTAAGGTACACAATCTGTTATTCATAACACAGTAATACTCATTGAAATAACTGTTTCATTATAAATACTGTATATTATTATTTATAAAAATGGTATATTAAAGTGTATCTTTGGACAGAAACACAGGTAAAATAAGGTTATGTACTCATCAGTTGACAAAAACCTTTAGGTTCTCAGAAACATACAGGAATTCAACCTTGCATTTTTGTCAACTGTGTGTGTATGGTGATCTTCCAGACATAATTACAAGGATAAGCTGTATTCTAGAAATCAAACATCATCCACGTTTCCTTCAAGCTAATACATATGGAAGTACTACCATATGTAATGCTTCTCATTCTCTCAGATTAAAAAATTTAAATTATACTGCAACTCTGGGAGGCAGTAATCCTATTCTGTGGGGGTCTTTTCACATTAATGGTATCCTTTTAAGCATAAAAATTTTTAATTTTTATGAAGTGTCTACCTGGTTTCTAATGTCCCTCGTGCGTTGGGGGTTGTATCTAATGTACCTTTGCCTAACCCAAGATCACAAAACTTACTCCTGTATTCTTCTAAGTTTTATAGCTTTAGTTCTTAAAGTCTATGACCCATTTCAATAAATCTTTCTTATGTGAGAACAACAGAAAAATAGATGTAAAATTGAGATCCAATATTTGGGAGCTGACCATTCTCAGTCTCGTTTTCCTTGGACAGCACAGATAAACCCAGCGATGACAAACTGGGATGTAGCCTTTTGCCCAATCCTTGGGATCTGAGTCTGGGGAAAAGGCTACCCCAGAGTTCTTCAGCAGTCTCTCTTCTCCATCACCTTGCTTCTCCCACCCTCCTCTTCACAGCCTACCAGCACCCCATACATTTGTTCAGATTCTGACCACTTTAAGGGTAACTAGGTCACTATTTTCTATCATGTTAAATTATTTAGTAAGGAGGTCTAAAGTTGGCTAGCAGGCCAAATCCAGCTTAAAGACATATACTTTTGGACTTGAAAAGCATTTTCCATGAATTAAAATAGGTCAGCTACATTATGATTTTGAAGAAATATACATTTGGTCATTGAGATGACCAAAATTTCTCACATATACTTGGTCTTCATCCACAGTTCCTGGCTCATATCTTTCAAACCAGGAATTTCAGAAATACTAAGTGATCAAGGTGTTTTGTGCTATATGAAGGTGACGTTTAGAAAAACCAAAGGATAGGTGCTAGTTGCCAGGAGAGCCAACCTTGTGATTACAAGATTGAACTTTCAGTCCCTAAGCCCCCTAACAGCCCTTCCCTGCCCCACCTCTGGGGAGGTGCAGTGTGTTGCAAGCAGAATCCCTCCCCAGTAGCCAATGATTTAATGAATCATGCATATGTAATGAAGTCTCCATAGAACCCAAAGGACAGGGTTGAGAGAGTCCCAGTTGGTGACCATGTGAAAATTCAGGGAGAACTGTGCCCATGGAGAGGTCATGGAGGCGCCACACTCCCTCCCCATGCATAGCCCTGTGGGTCTCTTCCATATGGCTGTTCCCTGAGTTACATCCTTATGATAAACCAGTGATCTAATAAGTAAAATGTCTGAGTTCTATGAGTCAGTCTAACAAATTAATAGAACCCAACTTACAGCCAATCAGTCAGAAGCATAGGTAACAACCAGGACTTGGAACTGTATTCTGGAGTGGGAGCTGGTCTCATAGGACTAAGTCCTTAACAGGTAGAATCTGGTGCTATGTCTGGGTAGAGTCAGAATTGAGTTCAGTTGCGGGGCACCATGCTGTTGTCCAAGAATTGCTTGTTGGTATGGGGAACACTCAATATACCAGCACTTAAAAACTGAGAGATTGCACATAATCTAGATTTCCAGCTTCCTTTTAAAAAGCAGAGAATCTGCCAAGACTGGGCACATAATCCCACCAAGCAGAAATAGGCTGAAACTGAGGAATCCCTGTAGACAAAGGTCTCCAGTTTGCACAATAAAATCCCAATATCCTACAAGTTTCCTGGTTAATTATTACCGTGTTGTCTTGGCAATAATTTACAGCCTCCTTCCCACTCTCATTCCCCAGAGTTTCTTCCCACTGTCCAATCTTGGGTTATCACATTTTGGAAACAGAAAAGATTCTCCTCTCTTGGGATACATCAGATATTGGAGGCTTCTGGCTGAGTTTTGCATCGCTCTGGGGTGCTAGAAACATTCTGTATCTTGATCGAACTGCTACCATTTCGTATAGTGTATAAATACACACAAGCCACACATTCAAGATTTGTGTACTATAGTGTATGTTATACCTAAACTGAAGCAAAGTATTAGAGAATGGATGGGTAGTTTCCTGCCAGACACTGAATGTCTGTCTGCAATGCCTGGAATTACAGCAGTTGTGTGCAACTGTGACCAGGGGGTAAACTAACCAAACCGGACAATCTAATTTGCTAAAAATAGCAGAGCAGAAAATGATTTACGATGTCACAGAAAACCATGAAGTTCCTTTTCATGTGGACTCAGTGTTGAAATGATACATTTATTTCACAAACAGTATCAGCTTTCAGCAATCTCAGTGTATAATCATACAAAAGCTTCTGGATGCTAACATACAGCCTACAAAGCAGAGTTAAATCACATCCTTGGACAAGAATTTTACCATAAACTAGTAAGTAGAACATAAAGGAAATACAGTTAAAGATATATGTTGAATTGTTGTTCGGTTGTTAAGTCATGTCAGACTCTGTGACCCCATGGACTACAGCTCCCGAGGCTCCTTTGTGCTCCACTATGTCCCGGAGTTTGGTTAAATTTGTATTCATTGAGTCGGTAATAGTAGCAAACCATCTCGTCATCTGCCAACCTCTTCTTTTGCCTTCAATCTTTCCCAGTGTGAGTATTTTTCAGTGAGTCAGCACTCTGCATCAGGTGGCCAAACTACTGGAGCTTAAGCAACAGTCCTACCATTGAATATTCAGAGTTGATTTCCTTTAGGACTAACTCTTTTGATCTCACTGCAGTCCAAGGGTCTCTCAAGAGTCTTCACTAAGTTTAAAAAAAAAAAAAAAACAAGAGCTCAAGCTTTTCTATTAGTTAAAAAAAAAAAGTCCAGTTACTTTTTGTGATCCTTTGTACTTTTTCCTGTGACTACCCCTGGAAAATTGGTTCTCCTGGCTATTTTTAATCAGAAGCCAGAGTGCATATTGCTTTAAATCAAACAGCACTGCACATGAAGTCATGGGCAGTCAGCCTTACACTCACAATGAAAACTCTCCTTTAAAAATGTCAGATTTAATTGCCAAAATTACTTTCAAAACAGGTAACAGTAACAATTTTGTTAACAAACAGATTAACAAAACAGAAAAAAGGTAACAAAAACAGGTTAACAACTATATTTTATACAAACCAGCTTAGGTGGTTAAGGACAAAGTCAGATACTTAATTGTTGCAATCCTTTTTCTTTTCAAGGTCACATTTTTCAGGCCTTTAAATGAAAAAGAAAGTTAGGGATTAGAAGAAAAATTAAAAGAGCTAAAATTGGGATTTAAAAAGCTCTGATATTTAATTCTTTTTAAAGATATAAATTCTCTTGAAGGAAAATGTAAGGGGCACATTGGAAGGCATATCTGAAAATTAAATTTTCAAGAGCCTCAGTGGCCAATGGAGTCTCTAGCAAAAGGTGGGGTGGAGGGAGGAATAAAATATTTGGATATTTATTCCCCTGGCTTTTCCCTGGAAGGTACATCACTCAAGTGAGGTTCAACTCCTAACACGAGGCCCTCTCTATCACCACTGCCATAGACTGCTCCCTGCTGTGCCCCCTCAGGTCTAGGGGTGGTGATGGAGCTTCATTACTACTAGCTAGGGATACGTACTCTCCTTAGCCCTGTGATTTTTCATTACATTGTGAGTTATTAAACTCTCAAGATAGCATAATATGAAGATGCCACCTGTTTCCTGCTGGATTTCCCTAAAACATAGCAGATGTCTTATTTCTGAGAGGCTATCAGCTCTAAGAAACAAAAGCACTGATATTAGAATACAGTGAGATGATTTTCATGAGTGACTTAAACAAGGTGAGCTTGCCAAGCTATCACTTCTTCCTCTGCTTATCTTCAGAACAATGGTAATAGTATTTTCTGAAACATGCTGTCTCCAAGTAGAATGTCTAAGCATCAACAGGGATTATTTTAAAAACACTCAAGGAAGCTAGAAGTAAAAATTACACTAATTGAAACTATCTGTGCTAGAAACCTTTCAGTCCAATACTTAATCCAGAAGTAACTTTACAGTAACACATTCAATAAATCCAACAGACACTGTTTAGTAATACCAGAAAAAAGCCTTGGAAACCACAATTAAGCCCCTAAAATGTTAATACTGTATGTAGTCTAAAGCAGTATTTCTAAAATATAAGTTGTAACAGATTTTGCAATCAATTTAATGGGTCATAACATTTTTTCAAATGACACATACTAAATAATTACACAGTAATGGACAGAGAGTTCATCATACAAACCTACATTTATGAGTACACGAAGTACTAATAACACGTGTTCTTATTGTGAGTGGTAATCAATACAGTTTGAAAGCCACTGGTCTGAAGAGAATCCTTTTCAAACAATGTAATGATTAGAAGGATAAAAGCATGTTATTTCAGCCAACAGCATCATTAGTCCTCACAAAACATACAGTTTATGTTGTTCCCCTGTACAAGCACATTAATAGCTGAAATAGGGAATTCCTTGGCAGCCCCATGGTTAGAACATGTTTCATTCTATTTCATTTCTTTTAAATGATGACTGCAAATGACAGCTTAAAAAGTACTGGCCTAGAGCATTAACAGTCAGTATGGAGAACTCTGCTCCTCTCACAGCCGCCTTCCTCGGGGTTTACCTCACTTCCACTGTGGTGGCAAGCACTCAAATCCTGTTCCTTCTTTTAGGTTCCTGTGTAACTACCACATGACTTAAACCACCTGGTGCTCCAGTGGGAAAGAAATATTTGGATGGAGAAACAGATAAAAAGTATGGAGCAGGGACTTCCCTGGTGGTCCAGTGGTTAAAACTCAGGGCTCCCAATGCAGATCCCTGGTTGGGGAACTAGATCCTATGTGTCACAACTAAGACTCAGCACAGGGAAATAAATCAATGTTAAAAAAAAAAAAAGGTACGGAGCAGATGTGAACATACCCGCTCCTCACGTCCCTGCACTCACCGCCATGACACCCTGAGAACAGCATCACTGCAAACACCTCCAGCTCATGGCCTGAGTGCCATGGAAGCAGCTGAGCGAGTACGCAAGGGAGTTGGAGGATCAGTATCCCAACCTTCTCACCCCTGCCAAGTGCCCCAACAGGAGAGAGTAGCAGCCACCACCAGCAGAGGCTGGAAAACACACCTGGCACTGGCTATCTTCCCTCACCGTCTCACCTCCCAGCTCGGGCTTCCAGGAATCACCTCTCACACTGATGACCTGCACTCAAACCTCCGTCTCAGGGTCTGCATTTGGATCAAAGCACACCAGTGTACACAGTGTTGTTTGGAGCCAGAAAGGCAATGAAGAGGAAGGTCTGTCCTATAAAAACTGATAAACTGACAGGAAAGCCAATTTTTTTTTTAATGTAAAAAACTCAAAACAAAACTATACTGTTTTGGGGAGGTAAGGGAGAGGATGAGGCAACAAACTAATTGAAGGGTCAGCGAAGCTGTTATAGGTGACTTGTTTTACCTCAAACACAAGAGAGCTCTACCCAGAAGTCAGAGGGTGATAAGGGCTGTGATGGGTGTGGTCCATATTCACTTCTCTGGTGGCTCC
Organism: Odocoileus virginianus; assembly: GCF_023699985.2. Classification (NCBI taxonomy): domain Eukaryota; kingdom Metazoa; phylum Chordata; class Mammalia; order Artiodactyla; family Cervidae; genus Odocoileus; species Odocoileus virginianus. The sequence goes on along the minus strand of NC_069693.1, from coordinate 56,925,750 downwards.
CCGACTCCCCATACTTAACTGTTTGCTTTACTTCTTAGATACAGGTTAAGAAGGAAAAAAATGTTTACTTCCTGCGAAGAAAAAATTCTACTACTCAGCTCAAAATAACTCATATACTATGGAAAATACAAGGGAGAAAAACGATTATGTTCTTGATACTGTGTTAATTATTTAGAAGTTACCTTTAACCTTTTTCTGTTCCAATGAGATACTTAGGGGTCAAACAAAGTACTCAACCCAAATTTTTATTACAGATTATGATGAATTTACTAATGTTTTCATTTAAAACTACATTTTAAACATTAAGTCTACTACATGTTGGGCTCTGCAGCCAACACTGTGAATCAGGACTTTTATCAGAATCAAAAAAGAAACCTATGGCTAATTGTTCTCTGCATCCTCCATTTTGACAAGTATTCCAAAGACAGAAGAGCAGAATTCCTTCTCTCAGGAAAGGAGTCATGAGAGCTACAGGTAAATTATGGCCTTGTACTGAAAACAACTTCTCCAACGTGGCAGGTACACCTGGACCTGAGCCTAGACTACTCACCCTGACCCAGCAGGAAGTGATGGCACCGCTGAAGGGACATTAGCTTGAGGTTTATCCTTCTCATCTCGCTTGAACACAGATTTTGCTTCTTGAGATGTTTCACCAACTTCCTTAGTCACGCTGCACCAAGGAAGGAGACACCAAGTTTACAAGAGGTATAAAAAGAAATAAAATCTTTAAAAAGGGCCCAAATAACAAGGATAAACACCGGGCTTTCTGGAAATTCTGACTGCTGAATCTTTTTTTTTTTTTTCTTTTCTCCATTTATTTTTATTAGTTGGAGGCTAATTACTTTACGACATTGCAGTGGTTTTTGTCATACATTGAAATGAATTAGCCATGGATTTACATGTATTCCCCATCCCGGTCCCCCCTCCCACCTCCCTCTCCACCCGATCCCTCTGGGTCTTCCCAGTGCACCAGGCCCGAGCACTTGTCTCATGCATCCAGCCTGGGCTGGTGATCTGTTTCACCCTAGATAATATACACGTTTCGATGCTGTTCTCTTGAAACATCCCACCCTCGCCTTCTCCCACAGAGTCCACAAGTCTATTCTATACATCTGAGTCTCTTTTTCTGTTTTGCATATAGAGTTATCGTTACCATCTTTCTAAATTCTATATATATGCGTTAGTATACTGTATTGGTCTTTATCTTTCTGGCTTACTTCACTCTGTATAATTGGCTCCAGTTTCATCCATCTCATTAGAACTGATTCAAATGAATTCTTTTTAATGGCTGAGTAATATTTCATGGTGTATATGTACCACAGCTTCCTCATCCATTCGTCTGCTGATGGGCATCTAGGTTGCTTCCATGTCCTGGCTATTATAAACAGTAATGCGATGAACACTGGGGTACACGTGTCTCTTTCAGATCTGGTTTCCTCGGTGTGTATGCCCAGAAGTGGGATTGCTGGGTCATATGGCAGTTCTAGTTCCAGCTTTTTAAGAAATCTCCACACTGTTTTCCATAGCAGCTGTACTAGTTTGCATTCCCACCAACAGTGTAAGAGGGTTCCCTTTTCTCCACACCCTCTCCAGCATTTATTGCTTGTAGACTTTTGGATAGCAGCCATCCTGACTGGCGTGTCATGGGACCTCATTGTGGTTTTGATTTGAATTTCTCTGGTAATGAGTGATGTTGAGCATCTTTTCATGTGTTTTTTTGCCATCTGTATGTCTTCCTTGGAGAAATTCTGACTGCTGAATCTTATGATTAAAGTTTACTATAACACTTCTGGACAAAGAAATTTTCCCTTTATTAATTTAACAAATGAAACAACAGCAGATGGAAGTCTAAAGTCTTTATAAAATCCCCTCCATTGCTTCTGTCACCTGACAGTCACCACTGAATCACAGCCCTCATGTGTCACTGATGTGAGGACTGAAGGGCTCTCCCACTGCACCTCACGTGCACATTAGTGCTCACGCTTAAGTCAAAGTGGGAACAGGGACGTGGAGTAGTTGGAAGAAACACACTGGCATTATTTCAAGGAGAAAAACCCCAGCATAAACAATTGGGAGTACTCTCAAGGCTCCTATTCCATATCTAAAAAAAACCCAACAATGAAAACAAAATTCCTTAAAACTGGCTACACAGGCAGTGACTTAGAAGTGGAACAAAGTTACACAATTTAGAATCTTGTCCAATTTCAAACAGGAAAGAAATGTTCTCAACAAAACTGACTCCTAAAACATCAAATAAAGATATGAATGGTGCCAGAAATTTCAGACAAAGAGGGGAATGCCTAATGTGTGGGTTTCCCAAGTCAATAAAAACATCTGAGAATTCCATTTAAATGCCAATATGCATGTCGGAGGGTCCAAGATTATGATCACCGTGTTATCGTGAGTGATCAAAAAGGTCATTCAGAATTATGAGAGACAATCCTGTAAATTCCAGATTTCCAAGGAATAAAAGTTCTTATCTTTTCTCTTCTTCCCTCCAGGCATCTTGAGACAAGAACCAAATTTTCTCGTTGAGAAGTCTCTAACTCCTGCAGTCAGTACTGTCACCCACACAAGTGGCACAAAATAAGTAGTTCAAGTCTTACACTAAGAATCTTCACTGGCAGGGACTTCCCTGGTGGGAGAGTAGATGGGAACATGCCTGCCAATGTAGGGAACATGAGCTGGATCCCTGGTTCAGAAGATTCCACAGGCTGCAGAGTAACGAAGCCCATGTGTCATAACTATTGAGCCCAAGCGTCACAACTACTGAAGCCTACACACCTAGAGCCTGTGCTCCTGGACAAGAGAAAGTATCAGTCACTCACAAGAGAAGCCGCCGCAATGAGAAACTCATGCACTACAATTACAGTCTAGCTGAAGTCCTCAACTAGAGAAAGCCGCAATAAAGACCCTGTGCACCAAAAATAAATAAATTGGAAAAAAAAAAAAACACACAAATTTTCACTGGCAAAGGCTGCTTTAATCTTGAAGGATGAATTCAAGCAATGAAACAATCTGCTACTCCTACTCAAGTTCTTCTGATGGCTCAGTGTTACTGAGAACATCAAGTACAAACTCGAAGAGTCTTCTCTAAGTTATATATATCAAAAAAACTTAAGTTGGAAAACTTTACTGGAAAATATTAACTGAGTAGAAAAAAGTTTAATGAAAAAAAAAGATTAACTTCATTGGACACTGAGAACAATTCTAGTTCTGACATTTTTTTATTGTTTCATTTATCTTAAATGTTGCCAACAACAGCTTAAAAAGTACTGTCCTAGATCACTAATAATCTATTAATATGTCCTTTACTCTGCTCCTCTTATAGCTGACTTCCTTGACGTTTACCTCATTTCCACTGTGGTAAGCAAGCATTCAAATCCTTTTCCTTCTTACATCCCTGTGTAACTATTACATGACTTCCACCACCAAGCTGCTCCGGTGGGAGAGAAATGTTTGGATGAAGAAGCAGATAAAAAGTACGGAGCAGATGTGAACATACCCGCTCCTCACGTCCCTGCACTCACCGCCATGACACCCTGAGAACAGCATCACTGCAAACACCTCCAGCTCATGGCCTGAGTGCCATGGAAGCAGCTGAGCGTACGCAAGGGAGTTGGAGGATCAGTATCCCGACCTTCTCACCCCTGCCAAGTGCCCCAACAGGACAGAGTAGCAGCCACCACCAGCAGAGGCTGGAAAACACACCTGGCACTGGCTACCTTCCCTCACCGTCTCACCTCCCAGCTCGGGCTTCCAGGAATCACCTCTCACACTAATGACCTGCACTCAAACCTCTCTCTCAGGGTTTCCATTTGGTACAATGAACACCAGTGTAGAGTGCTGCTTGGAGTCAGGGGTGCAAAGATAAGGAGAGCCTGTGCTGAAAAAACTCGTAACCTGACAGGAAAAGTCATTTATTTTTTTAAATGTAAAAACACAAAACTTCATTGCTTTGGGATGAAAGGATGAAGCAACAAACTGACTCTATCAGTGAAGCTCTATAGGTAACTCGTTCCACCCTAAACACCACAAAGAGAGAGCTCTGCTCAGGAGTCAGAGGTGATCAGTGCAGTGATGGGAGTGGTCCATGTTCACCTCTCTCTAGGAGAGACCCCTGACTCCTCCTACTTAACTGTCAGCTTTGCTTCTTACATGTAGGTTAAGAAGAAAGTTAAGTTTTCCTTCCTCCAAAGAAAGAATTCTCATGTACTATGGAAAATACGAAGGGAGAAAAACTAATAAATTTTTGACTGTGTGTTAATAAAATTATTTCTAAGTCCGTTTGACCTTTTTCTGTTCCGATGAGATCCTTACAGGTGGAAGCAGGTACTAAAACCAAATCTTTATTATAATTAGGATGAACTGCTGACATTCTCATTCAAAACTTACTTTTTAAACGTGAAGTCTGTACGCTCAGCTCTGTGTCAACACTGTGAACCAGGAATTTTCTCAGAATCAAACAAGAAACCTACGCTTAATTTAATTCTGCACCTCCCTATTGGCAAGTATTTCAAGAAAGGCAGAACAGCAGCAGAATTCCTTCTCTCAGGGAAGGAGTCTCCTGGAGAAGGAAATGGCAACCCACTCCAGTATTCTTCCTTGGAAACTCCATGGACTGAGGAGCCTAGCAGGCTACAATCCATGAGGTCACAAAGAGGTGGACACCACTTAGCAACTAAATATGAAATCTATTCATAGGTAAACCATATGTCTTTCCAGTGCATTGTTTTCCCTATGGGGAAACGATTTTCTGGTGTTTTTATATTGGCTGTTGTTTTATAGTGGTTGTTAAGTTGCTCAGGTGTGTCCAATTCTTTGTGATTTCATGGTCTATTCATGGAATTCTCCAGGCAAGAATACTGGAGTGGGTAGCCATCCCTTCTCTTGGACGTGTTCTCAAACCCAGGGATCGAACCTGGGCCTCCAGCATTGCAGGCAAATTCTTTACCATCTGAGCCACCAGGCAAGTCACTCACCTCTATGTACTTAACAGTACAAATCTAACCACTTCCTTCATTATATAAATCTCTTCAAAATTTTCTAGTACTTTGGTGTTTTGCTAAGAGTGGCTTCTAGCAGACTCCTGGATTCTTCTCTAACATTGTGGGTTCAGTGTTCCCTTGGCCTAGGTCTCCACTGCTGTAACCCTCAGGATGCCTTCAGGATTCCTGTCCAGTGTTGGATCTTCTGATTCCTAGACCCCATGTATGTATTTGTTTCAAAAAGCACTTTTTGGGAAGAGGACATTCTCCAGTATTTTTCTAATAAAGAGCTTGGGAGATGGAAAAAAAAAAAAAAAGAGTATTGACAGGTACAGGTAAAGGGCTTCACTGTACTCAAGACATCTTCTCCAACATCTCAGGTATGCCTGGGCCTGAGACTAGAATACTCACCCTGACCCACCAGGAACTGAGGACACAGTTGAGGGGACGTTAGCCTCAGGTTTTTCTTTCTCATTCTGCTTTAAGACAGATTTTGCATCTTCATTTGTGGCATCCTCTTCATTAGTCACTCTGCACAAAGGAAGGAAACACCAAGTTTACAAGAGAATAAAAAGAAACAAAATCTAAAAAAGGGCATAGTAACAGGAAAAAACCACTGGGATTTCTGCAAATTCTAGCTGCTGAACTTCATGATTAAAGTTCACTCGAACACTTCTAGAGAACAGTCCCTCTCTCTGCTAAGATCAAAGACAATGAATAGCAATGAAGACCCAGGGCAACCAAAAATAAAATAAAAATAATTTTTAAAAAGTACCTTCACTGGCTACCACTGCTTCATCCTCAAAGGATGATTTCAAACAAAGAAATAAAAAAACATTGTTACTCCCCTCCCCAAGTTCTTGAGATGGATCAGTATTACTCAGAGCCTAAAATACAAACTGTTGAACCTCACACTGAAGACCACCAAAAATCTGGTTCTACTCTGTATCAGGCTTAATTTTTGTGCCCCTCTATCTATTCTCTTCATCTCATGAATCTATATGTCACCTCCACTGTATAATCATAAGGTATTTGATTTAGGTCATACCTGAATGGCCGAGTGGTTTTTGGTATTATCTTCAACTTAAGCCTGAACTTTGCAATAAGGAGCTTATGATCTGAGCCACAGTCAGCTCCAGGTCTTGTTTTTGCTGACTGTACAGAGCTTCTCCATCTTTGGCGACAAATAATATAATCAATCTGATCTCGGTATCGACCATCTGGCGATGTCCATGTGTAGAGACGTCTACTAGGTTGTTGGAAAAGGGTGTTTGTTATGACCAGCCTGTTGTGGTGACAGAATTCTATTAGCCTTCGCCCTGCTTCATTTTGCATTCCAAGGCCAAACCTGCCTGTTATTCCAGGTATCTCTTGACTTCCCACTTTTGCATTCCAATCCCCTATGATGAAAAGGACATCTATTTTTGGTGTTATTTCCAGAAGGTGTTGTAGGTCTTCATAGAACCGGTAAACTTCACCTTCTTCAGCATAAGGAGTTGGGGCATAGACTTGGATTACTGTGAGGTTGAATGGCTTGCCTTGGAAACGAACTGAAATCATCCTGTCGTTTTTCAGATTGCACCCAATTATTGCATTTCGGACTCTTTTGTTGACTATAAGGGCTACTCCATTTCTTCTAAGAGACTGTTGCCCACAGTAATAGATATAATGGTCATCTGAATTCAATTCGCCCATTCCTGTCCATTTTAGTTCACTGATTCCTAAGATGTCAATGTTTATTCTTTCCATCTCCTGCTTCACCACATCCAATTTACCTGGATTCATAGATCTAACATTCCAGGTTCCTATGCAATATTCTTCTTTACAGCATCGGAGTTTACTTTCATCACCAGACACATCAACAGCTGAGTGTCCTTTCCACTTTGGCCCAGACGCTTCATTCTTACTGGAGGTATTAGTATCGGCCCTCTGCTCTTCGCCAGTAGCATGTTGAACACCTTCGGACCTGCGGGGCTCACCTTCTGATGTCGTGCCAGACAGCCTTCCCTGCTGTGTAAGAAACCTGCATGTGGGTCAAGAAGAAATAGTTAGAATCGGATGGACATAGAACAACAGATGGGTTCAAAATTGGGAAAGGAGTTGCTGTTTAGTTGCTAAGTAGTGTCCAACTCTTGCAATCCCATCAAGCTTGCAGGAACTTCATCTGTTCTCTTCTAGCCCTATCTTACAGATTTATTTTCATATTATAATTTTAAATAAATGAAAAGGAGGAAACTCTAGGCATGTAGCTCTCATCCACAACAACCAAGAGTATTAAGATTTACTGTTTTTCTAAACTAGTAAAAAAAAACCTATCAATCAACAGAAAAAACAACATTGAGATGAGAAAATAGTGTAAGAACCACTTTTCTCCTAGTACTTTTATTTGTGACCTGACTTCAGAGGTTTTATTGGGGCTTATACTTCAAAGTTAAAGGAAGTTATAAAAGGAGAAAAAACCAAAGTCACAATGCACTGCAATAATTAAGTATTTAATGCTTAACTTTTACATTTTCTTGTTTCCATTCAGTCAACCACCTCATACTACCCCCAAACTATTACCATATGTGAAAGGACCATTCTCATGTACTCTGATAATTAAAGGAGCCACTATTTTCCTTGGGGCTTCCAAGGTGGAGCCAGCAGTAAAGAACTGGCCCTGCCAACGTGGGAAACGTAAGTGACTTGAGCTCGATCCCTGAGTCAGGAAGATCCCCTGGAGGAGGACATGGCAGCCCACTCCAGCATTCTTGCCTGGAGAATCCCATGGACAGAGGAGCCTGGCGGGCTACAGTCCATAGGGTTGTAAAGACTGAAGCACCGTTTTCCTTGAGTTCAAGTGTACTTCCAAAACATTAAGAAAGGCTGGAACAACAACAGGTATCTAACACCACTAAGAAAGATGTTTCTTTTTAGGTGGTCCAGTGGTTAAGAATCCTCTGCGCAATGCAGGGGATATCGGTTTGAACCCTGATCTAGGAAGATACCACATGCTGCGGAGCAGCTAAGCCCCTGCGCCACAACTACTAAGACTGCGCTCTAGAGCCAGAGCTCGGCCTCAGAGAAGCCCCCACACCACACGAGAGGAGCCCCTGCTCACCCCAACAGAGAAAGCCCGAGTGCAGCAGGGAGACCCAGGGTAGCCAATGAATATATAAATTAATAATAAACATTATATACTAAAAAAGAGAGATGCTTTTTAAAAGAACTAGTTTTGAAGCTTGTGACTGTCATGTTACCTGACTTCTTCACCAGCAAGAGGTGATTTGGTGACTTTAACTTCTTCTGTTCTTTTAGGTTTCTCTAGGTCTTCTGCTTTGACCAAATTACTTGAGCTTGTCTCTTCAGTCTCCTCTCCTGTCTATGAAAAAGGAAGTGTAATAAGTTTCACATTAGGATGAAAACTGAAAGATCCACCCAAATATACTGTTTCCAGCTAGTCTTAACATGGGTTTCATCTCTAAGTACTCACTGAAAATTGATTTTCCCTCACAGGGAATGCTTTGCTTTTCACTTAGTAGAGTTACTATTAGAAGGCAGCTAGCTTGATTTCTGCTGAAGCGTCAAACCTCAGTTTGTAAATTGCAAAAATCTACCTGGGGAACTTCTGGCATTTCTGAGGAAGCATTCATCCCATTCACCTATAAACTTACTTTAGTTTGTGTACTCGGAGGCACTTCTGATTTTGGTTCTACATCACTGACGGAGCTGGCCAATACTTCATCCTCCTTCTCCCTGGCATCCTCTGACTCAATCCCTTTTTCCTGCTCTGCAGCTGCATCTTCCTTCTCACTAATATTTCTTCCAGATTCCCTGTTGGCATCCTCCTCCTCCTCCTCCTCCTCTTGGTCTAGTGAGAGGCGACCTTGTTTTCTCTTCCTAATCACCAACAGTCACAAAGAAGAAGAGAAGACAAACAGGCAAAATAATTTGTTTTCCCTTCCTGAATTCCAAACATAATGTTGCAAACCTAAGAAAACTCTTAAATTGGGGACTGGTGATTAACACACATGATACAGTGAGTGAGAGACAAAAGCTGAGATTTAAAAAAAAAAAAGAACTGGATTCCTACTGTAAGCATTTTCCCAAAACACTTAGAATCAAATATACTGTCCTAAGTTAGGATCAGCTATTTTTAATAAGAAAACGCCCAAAATCGCCTCACAAAATCAATTGGTTCAAAAAGAGAGATCTAAGAACAAACAAATGTCAGCTATTTGTGACTTTTTAAAAGTCATTTCATTTGGAGAACAGAGACTGAAGAGAACCTTAGATTTATACGCACTGCTTCTGCCTAGAGTTCTGAGGGAGTGAGGGATGGGGAAGACTTGGATCCTCTGTCTGTCTGAAGACAGGAAAGATGGAATACCGAAAAACTCAAGGACAAAAGCACTGGGCTCAAGATTTAAAAGAGTAATTGCTTATGACTATTCGGCTCCAAGGGAATCATGTAATATTCAAAATCTTTTTTTTACAATCTACTTTTTGTTTCAATGCCCAGGAGGAGAGAAACATCAGTTAGAGAATAAAAGACAGACTTGATTTACAAATGGACATGTGTACAAAGACACACACAAGCAGTGTAACCAAATAAAAAAATTTTTAATTGAAATTTCATTTTAAGTAGGTGCACTTATTAATTACACATCTTATTTTTTTAAAAAATTAAAGCTCAAAAATTTTTAAAGCTTTCCAGAGAATAAGAATGTAATTCCAAAATACCATAAAATGTTCTCCTCAATGAGAAAAAGGTTAGAAACACTGGCAGCAAGAAATATATCATCAGATCAACCCCATCAATCTCAATGGTTGTGACAACAGCCCCTGACTTCAGGGCCTTGAGGGCAGTATCACCTGGCCAGAATGCTCTCAGCCTTTCTTTTTGTCCCTTTGGTTTTCTGTGTCTCCTCTTCGCCATCCACTTCATCTCCCTTCACTAATTCATTTATATCATCTTCATGACACTCTCCACCTGAAATCACATAACAGCGTGGTCAGACAGACAGGAATAAAGGTTTTTCACATTGAGATGACGTATTTTCTTTAAGGAAAAAAAAAGTCTAGTACTTTCCTTTGTTCTTCATCAGAATAAAATATCATTTTCTGAGGGCTGTCCTCCTTGTTTCTGAAGACTAGGCTACATTCCCCTATTCTAGGCCTCCAAGACAGTCCATATTTTTCTCCTTAACTCACTCCATTTATACTTAATGTTTGCAATTCCTGCTATGCTCCACACACTATGAGGATACAGTTGTACAAGTCTTTAGCAGTATATGCTGAATGAATAAACAGAAATTCCAAATCTACTACTGTACTTCTCAAAAAGAAACTGATGCTTCCACCTGGTCTTGGACATCTTTCAAACTAACCAAAAGATATCTTTTCTATCAATAAAAGAGGTTTAGAAAAAGCCTTAAAGACTTCAAGTTAGACATAACAGAAAGAAACACATCTTCAGACACTGACATTTGGGGTTCCCAACAAAAGTATTGTTTCTCCCATCTTCAAACACTGACATTCAAGGTTCCCAACAAAAGTATTGCTTGGATGCCCAGTCTGACCACATTCTGTGGGTAACAATCAACAGATCCTGGTATACAATCAGATTCTACCAGACCACCAGATTTTGTTCTTACTTCACTTAAGCTTTTACAGAAAATACAATATACCAAAACACACACAGTATAATGTAGAGATCAACGAAATTATGCAAAGTGAACACACTTGTATAACTAGATCCAGCTGAAGAAACAGAACACGACCAGCACTGCAGAAGCTACTTGGGCCCTGCTGCAATCACTAGCCACCACCCACTTCCCACAAGGAACCACTATTCTGAAGTCTAACATCAAGGATTAGTTTCATACGTTTTTGAGTCTTAAGCAAAAAGCCTACAATATGTACTCTTGCCTCCAGCTTCTTCCACTCAACATTCTAAGTCACCCTTCCTTACATGGAGCTGCAGCTCATTCATTGTCATCTCTAAATATACTATTTCATTGTATGACTATACCACAATTATCCATTCCTGCATTGATGGACATTTGGTTTGAGACCATTACAAAGAGTGATTTTTTAAATATTTCTCCAGATCCATTTAGTTTTTAAATGTTTAACTCATGATGAACTAGGACCACGAAACACTCGAGAAAAGCCTTTAATATCAAAGGCAAGACTGAAAACAAACAGAAAGGAAATCAGAGGAAACAAAATAAGGGGGGGGGGGGACACCCTATGTAATTAATCTCCTCAGAGGCATCCACAAAAAAAGGATGACTAAAAAAATTTTTTTAATAAAGAAAAAATTAGAAAACTCTTAAAAACTACCAACATGACAGCAGTTTAGGGAAAACAAACAAAGATGATGAGAATGAGCCAGCCATAGGAAAATCTGTGAAATTAGCATTTGAGGTCAACAGACTAGTCAATAGTGTTCTAAAACTAAAGCAAGGTTGGTATCCTACACAGCAAATGATTAAGTTAAAGCGTTTCACGTAGTCTGAATACACAAATTTAATTTTGCTTCCTCCTAAAACCTGAGCAAAATGACTACAGCAAAAAGACTTGTAAAAGACAAACCCACAGCAGTGGGTACCCGGCTGTTTTGGACATGGAACAACAGACTGGTTCCAAATAGGAAAAGGAGTACATCAAGGCTGTATACTGTCACCCTGATTATTTAACTTATATGCAGAGTACATCATGAGAAACGCTGGGCTGGATGAAGCACAAGCTGGAATCAAGACTGTTGGGAGAAATATCAATAACCTCAGGTATGCAGATGACATCACCCTTATGGTAGAAAGGGAAGAAGAATTAAAGAGCCTCTTGATGAACGTGAAAAAGGAGAGTGAAAAAGTTGGCTTAAAGCTCAACATTCAGAAAACAAATATCATGGCATCCGGTCCCATCACTTCATGGTAAACAGATGGGGAAATAGCGGCAGGCTTTATTTCTGGGGGTTCCAAAATCACCGCAGATGGTGACTGCAGCCATGAAATTAAGACACTTACTCTGTGGAAGAAAAGTTATGACCAAACTAGACAGTGTATTAAAAAGCAGAGACATTACTTTGCCAACAAAGGTCCGTCTAGTCAAGGCTAGGGTTTTTCCAGTAGTCATGTATGGATGTGACAGCTGGACTATAAAGAAAACTGAGTGCAGAAGAATTGATGCTTTTGAACTGTGGTGTTGGAGAAGACTCTTCAGAGTCCCTTGGACTGCAAGGAGAGCCAACCAGTCCATCCTAAAGATCAGTCCTGAATATTCACTGGAAGAACTGATGCTGAAGCTGAAATTCCAATACTTTGGCCACCTGATGCAAAGAACTGACTCATTTGAAAAGACCCTGATGCTGGGAAAGACTGAAGGCGAGAGGAGAAGGGGATGACAGAGGATGAGATGGTTGGATGGCATCACCAACTCAATGGACTTGAGTTTGAGGAAAACTCTGGGAGCTGGTGATGAACAGGGGAGGCTTGGCGTGCTGCAGTCCATGGGAAAAGAGTCAGACCGACTGAACTGAACACAAATAGAGTATAAAAAGGCAAAACTACAAGGAAAAACAGAAAACTAAGGAAAATCACTATCAATCAGGGTCAACAGAACACAGCAGAACAATGGGAGAGGCAGGGACAGAAACAAAAGTTCTCTGTGTTTATCTCTGCAGAATTCAGAAAATCCATTAAGGGAAGTTTAAATAAACAAACATAACCAAAATGATAACACCACACACTAAGAAAGGACTTTGGAGACTAACATCTCCACGGACTTTACAGTATTTTGACTGCAGCAAAATGCATTCTAGACACCAAAAAATGTTCTATTCCTATCAGTAACATCAGTGTTGGTATTTTGAAAGTATTTCTTTTATATTACAGGTAAAAGCAAGGAATTTGTTTTGCTACTCATATTAGGAATATAGATCTTCAGCATATGAGAAATAACACACAACTATAACACTATGAAATCAAGTGAAAACAAAGGTAAAACTGCCTCTGTAAGGTCAGCGTCTCCTAGCTCTGCTCACTGGAAGGGAAGAGACGCAGCATCGCTCTAGCTGTCCCGTCGCCAGGTCCTGTCCAACGCTCCGCGGCTCCACGGACTGCAGCGCCGCAGGCCTCCCTGTCTTTCATCATCTCTCGAGTGTGCCCAAGTTCATATCCACTGAATTGATGATGTCATCCAACCATCTCACCCTGTCACCCTCTTCTCCTTCCTCAATCTTCCCAGCATCAGGGTCTTTTCCAATGAGTCAGCTGATTGCACCAGGTGGCCAAAGTATTGGGGGTTCAGCTTCAGCATCAGTACTTTCAATGAGTATTCAGGGTTGATTTCCTTTAGGATTGACTGATTTGACCTCCTTGCAGTCCAAGGGACTCTCAAAAAGAGTCTTCTCCAGCACCACAGTTAGAAAGCACCAATTCTTTAGCACTCATTCAGCCTTCTTTATTTCCCAACTCTCGCAGAATTGAAACATTTATCTTTTTTCCCTCTACCTGGTTGATCCTACCAGTACCATATGCTTGTCTCAAAGATTAATCCATATATAAGCATGCATGGTCAGTACAATGAAACTGCAAAGAGCTCACTGAATCAGTTACGGCTTCTTTAGTCGTTTGATTACTGCAACTGGATTACAATTAGTTACACTAATCATTGTTTAAATTTGTTCTTTGTTTTCAAATGTGCTGTGTCTCCCTGCTGCACTATGTCAATGTCAATGTCAATAGCTGTATTACTTATGTCCTATATAATTTATAAGAACGCTGTCTCTTGTCATAATCAGTGTGTAATAAGGCCTCAAACAAAACTTCTATGGCTAAACATTTTGAGAAAATCACATTTATAAACATAAAATAATTGTAATAGCATAATTCTAGGTATGATAAGAAGCAACAGGGGAAAATGTCTCCTGGATTATAGTCGGACAGAATCCAGACAAATTTTAATTATTCATGGAGCCTGGTCCAAAACTTAACACCTGGAGGGGCACATCAAGAATTTTTTCTAAACTGGGATGAGCTTCCCAGTGTCGTGGGACAAAAGCTGTTCATGGAAAGTCTCTCAAATATTGGTCAAATTCCTGATTAAGAGGGGAAGACCTGAGAAATGAAATCAGCAATTGCAGCCCTTCAATGTGAGTAAATGAGCCCTGAGGAAGAGGAATACCTAAAACCTAGCAGGCATCAGACTGCAAAGACTCCTTTTGGTGAACCCTGAGGTAACTGGGAATACAGGACTACAGGCTCCTAGAGAGGTGATGGACCTACCAAGGAAATAATTTTAATGAGCCCTGACTCTTGCATCTCCCCATACACAGAAAAGTGCTGGAGGAAGAGGGAGAGGGGAAAAAAAAAAAAAAGTGCTGTATTTCTTAACCTGAGATACCATCTCTTGGATCTGAAGTTCAGTATCTCTAAGTCAACAAGTCTAAAGCAGACACTTTCCAAAGAGGAACAAAAAGACAATAAATCTCAACATTTGGAACACTGGCACCAAAGGTGGACACCCCCAGCAAGATCCACTGACAAGCAGAATGCTCGTCACCCTTTCTTTCCACCAGGCTATGGAATGGACTCTGACAGTGGGGAACTGTTGCAGAGAAGAAGCCAATTTTAACTCCTTGATCTTGGAAACTTTCTTTGACTTCCTTTTCGTTCTTTTTGTTATTACAATCATACTGCAACAGCCTACCTCAGAGGACCCTAGAGCTGGACGTGACTGAGCAGTGACTGAGCGACTAACACTTGCACAGGACCCTGCCTGCCCCTCTGCCTAACTATTAAACTAAAAAGTTTTTGTTTGGCTCATAGAGACAATCTGACCCCACTCACCTGTGAATAGCTTAAAAAGAAGAGATGAATACACCCCTTCCAAACGCTGGCCCTTCCCAGAGATGTTTTTCAAGACTGAAGACCCTTTTTACTTTACTTCCTCACTGCCTCTCCCTATTCCATCCTTTGGGTTTAGTTCCTCATTGCGTCTCTCTCTGATTTTATAAAACTTGGCATCCAGACCCCAACAAGATGGTTACTTTGACAAATTAAGAATGTTGACTTTTAAAGTTGTATTCCTTGCCTCAACACCTCATCTCTTGGATTCATTGGCCTGTCCTTCGAAAAGCAGAGCAAGCTTGTACTCAGTATCAGATTCTTTACCACTGCACCACCTGGAGGAAAGTCTTCTGGAATTCAAGTCCATCCCAGCTACCATTTAGATGAGTAACTTTAGGTGCCTCAGTTTCTTCATCTGTAAAATGGAGAGCATAAAAACATGGACCTAGCAATGTTATGTGATTAAGCTAGTAATGAAGTAGCAATGTAAAGTCCTTAAAACACACAAAAGGCATCTATGAAAAACCTACAGGAAACATATAATGAATGGTAAAACACTCGTGTTTTCTCCTTAAAATTGGGAACAAGGCAAGGATGTGAATGCTCACCACTCCTATTCAACACACACTGTAACTGTACCAAGTAAAATAGGGCTCGAAAGAAATAAAAAGTATGCCTACTGGAAAAGAGGAAATAAAATGGTTTCTATACACACACAGTATGATCTATCTTCTGGGATAGTGAAGGGTAAAGGTGTTCTTGGAACTGTTAACTTTAGTGGTAGTTACATTAATAAGCATTTCTCAAAAACTCACAGAACGCTCTAAGAGTAAATTTTACTGGACAAAAGTTAAAAGTAGAACTATTTAGAGCATCATTATTATTATTTGACATTTATGAAGTAGATTTATTGACAGAGAAACACATTCCATAGACAGAATGCCAACCATCTCCAAAGGAGAAAGGGGCCCCAGGGAATGGAGCCATCTTCAAAAGCGAGAGTGGTCATGGGAGAAACCCTCAGAGTGTGGGCCATCTCAGAAGGCGAGAGGCCTGAAAGCAATATTAATATCTATAGGGCATTAAGACACTGCACTCATGAAACAAGAATATGATGCTATACAGAAGTTTTCAAACAAAGAAGTTTTCGAAATTAAGAATATCCAAGGGCCACATCTTGATGCCCACCCCCGGCTATAAGGACAACAAGAAGACAAAGCACATGCTCCCCAGTGGCTTCTGGAAGTTTCTGGTCTACAATATCAAACAGCTGAAGGGTTGCTGATGTGCAACAAATCATCTGTGCTGTGACTGCTCCCAACACCTCCTCTAAGAACCTCAAAGTCACTGTGGAAAAAGCAGCCCACCGAGCCATCCAAGCCACCAACTCCAACACCAGGCTGCACAGAGAAGACATTTACAGACAGCTTATGGAAGGAGGAAAAAACTCAAAAGAAAGCGGAATGTTACAATACTGAAATATTCTCATAAAGAAAAAAAAAAAGTTAGAAAACAGAGGATAAAAACAGAAAAAAAACAAAGTACCAGTCCATAAGGTATAAGAGTTAATATATAAATGATAACTGAAAAAAATGAAGACAACTGTCCCTCCCCACATTTAAAAAGTTATAGAAGGATGGATGTCATTGCGAAATATCAGAAACAAAGATAAGATTCTATCACATTCCAGAAACATTTTACAT
Source organism: Odocoileus virginianus (assembly GCF_023699985.2). NCBI lineage: Eukaryota > Metazoa > Chordata > Mammalia > Artiodactyla > Cervidae > Odocoileus > Odocoileus virginianus. Next base: position 56,909,223 of record NC_069693.1, on the reverse strand, counting down.
AAGTGAGTAAAAACTATCAAGAGACTTTTTAATAAAAACACTGGAAACTTAGAAAATAATGGGACAAAAGCCTTCAAAATTCACATTAAAAAATTATTATAGAACACAAAATTCCATACCAAACTATTAATCATGCATGAGGGTCCCTGGTTATTTTCAGATAGTGATGGTCTCCAAAAACAAAAAAAGATTCTATTCATGCAGTTTTGTTCAAGAAGTTATTTGATTATTTATTCTCATTTTGGTGGAACATGCCAATAAAGACGACGACATGGGACCCAAGAAACAGGGAATCCAAGAGAAAACGAAGATAAATGGAACATCCAGAGAGGTGGTCATGATGACAAATCTTAGGTTTAAAAATGATTTTTAAAAAAGCCAAGTTGGAGGTCAGAAAAAAGAGGGACTTCAAAAAAAAAGGATGATTAATAAGTCTATATATGTTGGGAGGTAACTCAATTTTGAGAGTTCAGAATCAAATCAGAAGTATACAGATGACTAAGCAACAACAAAATGAAAATTATTCACTACAGAGAAAACCAGTGCAGCAAAAACAGTAACTCTATATACCACTCAATGTTTACAAAGTCATTACAAAAAAAAAAAAGGAAATAATATTAATAGTCTAACCCAAACTGAGGTAGGAACATTGGCAGGCTGGGGAGGTGGGAAGGGTCTGAAGGTGAAAAAGTGTGTGTTGGCAGAGGGGAAAGACTCAAGATGTTAAAAGACCTAAATGAATAGGTTAAGTCAACAGACAATGGAAACACCAAATTTTACAAGAAGAAAACAGTTCCTTCTTGGGAGGACTGACAGGAATGAGAAGTGATGGAAGCGGTTCATTTTCAAAATAAGCCCTTCAGAAATATCTAACTACTTTCAAGCAGGCTCATGGTTAACTTTGATTAAAATGAAAACTAATTTTCAAACGATCACAATGGACGATATGGAAAGACCAATGTTGGTGCAGTGAATCTTAGTGATTATGGGCTCCCCCCGAGGCTCAGTGGGTAAAGAATCCGCCTGCCACGTGGGAGGACGCTGGAGACTCCGGTTGAATCCCTGGGTCAAGACCTCTTGGAGGATGTAACAGCAACCCATCACCCTATTTCTGCCTGGGAAATTCTACGGACAGAGAAGCATAGGCGGCCACAAATGATGGGGTCCCATTGAGTCAGACCCACTTAGCGACTAAGCGCACACACACAAATAATAATGGTAGCTCGGTAAGAGCGGGACCGTGAGGGAGTGATCAGAAATGAATCTTATTTGTAAGAACAATTTACAAATCTAATGACTGGCTGGAGCAAAAGAGTGAGAATATGGACAACTCCCAAGGGTTTTTTGTTTTGTTTTTATCCTGAGCAATTGGGCGGGCAGATATATCTAATGGGATGGGGAGCCCGGGGAAAGCGCAGGATGATGGCGAAAGAGTAGGAGTGGGTCAAATTTTGGCCGGGTTCTGTTTTAGAAGCATTTACAAAAACAAAACAAAAAGGTCCGAAAGGAGAGCTATGAGTATAGAGGTTGCAAAGAAGTAAAGAACATCAGTTTGTGGACTTTTTAACCAGATCCCTTTTGAGGACAGAAAGTGAAGACGTGTATCTGGGACGTGATGCTAACTAGCAATTCCCTGGGGACGGGAGGTCTGGAGATAAGACTGCCTTTCAGAAGAGTTTAGGATTGCTAAGGGTACGCGATGCCAGACCGCCGTCAGACTCCGAGGTAGGGTTCTCGCGCTCCGAATAAGGAGACGGCCGAAGCCAGGCCCCGAGAAGCAGCTGCGCGAAACATCCCCGAGCACACAAGCCGGGCCCAGGTGGCCGCGCGGGGCGTGCAGGCGGAAGAGGACGCCGAGCCGCTCGAGAACCCGCCCGTCGGGCCAACGCACAATCGGCCAAGCGTGCCTCAAGCGAAGCGCTGGGCGGGGCAAGCCGCCGTTCGCCTCAGGTAAGAGTCGCTCACCCAACGGTACGCAGTCCTCGTCCTTCGCAGCGGAAATGTCTTTGGAGTCGAATTCCTCCATGTCGCTGTCGCGCGGAGCCCACAGGGACGCAGCAGGGGCGCCCAAAAGCAAAGCTCCAGGAGGGACCGTAGACTAGCAGCGTGGTCTATGGCGCCTGACTCCGCAACTTCCCCCCCCAACCACCCAGCCACGCAGGGTGTGCGCAGGCGCAGAGGGTGCCACGTGATCGAAAAAAGCAATGCTTCCGGGCCAAAGGCTCCGGCTTGACCCTGCTGGGGCGGTTGGAAGACCGCGGGCTCCGGCCTGAAGCGGTGCATGCTGGAACTTGTAGTCCTCAGAGCTCAGCTGTTTCGATCTGTGTACGCTTAAGGAAGATTTGTTTTGCCCTTGAGAATACAGATTACCTTCGCTATTCACAGGTTGGTATTTTTAAATTTGTTCGTTATAACTTACTGTAACCCCTCCAAATCAATATTCGTGATGATTTCTAGGGTTATTCGAGGACATTCACAGAGTGGAAATTTTGAGTGAAAATTTTAACCAGTAGTGGGCTGTACCGAGGATGGACCTCACAATCCGCTGTCTTGCTTCAGCTCTTCTAGTGTAAATAAATAGCTTCACAGCCTCTTCAGTACTGCGTGTTTTTTTCCATTTTTCTACTATATGTCGGTGATTTCGCTGTTCAGAATGACCGCCGAGCTTATTCTGTAACAGCAGGATGAGCACAGCCCTTAGCAAGCAGCCGTTGCTGTGCCTTCTTACCTGGCACCTTGCTACTTAGGCAACAGGGCTTGGTCGGCCATAGTCAGTACCTCAGTGGGTGCCAAACACAAATGACCAACTGTCAATCAGAGATCTTTGGTTGTCCTGCCCTTTTATTGGTCAGCGCTGCAAGTTGGCCTCGCTCACAAGTAACTGTCAATGAGAGACCATTAGGAAAGTGATTCAGCCAAGCGTCACTGGTGTGGTCATCAGGTGGAGAGTGAGCTAAGTGGCGGGTTCAGGCCTTCTCCTGGCGGCTCTCCAGCTCCCCCCCGCCATGGACCAAAGGGTGAGCCAGAGGGAACAGACTGGGGAGTATGTCTAAAGTGCTCCAAAGCCCTCTACTAGTCTTGGCCCAGCCCTTGAGGCAGCGTGAAACTTCTTCCCCCAACCGACTTTGCTGTCTGCCTGGGTTGCAGTCTGAGACCTGGTCTCCCATTTGGATGGCCTAGACTTGAGGGCCAATTGGGTTGAGCGCATGACTCCCTCAGGGATGACAGCTGCGCAGGGTGTGTGGGAACCTGGCCCTGAAGGAGATGCCTACTGAGACCTGCCTCCTTCTAGCCAGGACTGGGAACTAGCAGGGTGAAAGCTGTGACTTGGGACCTTACCCTTTCTTGTTAAGGCAGAGAGTAGCATTCGTTTGGTAGTCATTTATAGGGACATCCTTACCTGACCATGACCTGACCTAAAGACAAAAGATCTGACTAAGAAGTTTGCAGCAACTAACCTCATCCCTCCCTCACCTCGTTTTTAAAGGATCTTGCTGACAGTTTTCCATAACTTTGGGCTTCTTAGGACATGAGCCGCCCATTTCCTTGTATGGACCTGTAAGAAACCTCTGTTCCAAGCTCTAATGTTGTAGTATCGATAGGCCTCCCTGCATCTGGCACGTGGAATTGCAATTTGGTAACAGTGCTGTGGTGCTGTCTTAATGTTCCTAAGCTCAAGAAAGCTGTAGTGTGCTTTATGAAGAAAAATATGTGTGTTAGATGAGCTTTGTTCAGGTATGAATTGTACTGCTGTTGGCCCTGAGTTCAATGTTAATGTTAGGTAGTTAGAATAGGGAAAGAGAGTCCAAAATGGCGGTGGCTAAAAGACCTAGAAGGGAAAGCCCGCGAAAATAGAACAAAGGAAGGTCCGAGGACCGGAGTGAGAACCTCAGGTAAAACCAACAACACTCCTGGCCGGCCCAATTTACATAAGACAGGCCCAGGGACAGAAACATATAAAAAGAAGAGCCAAAGCCCTCTTCTCTCCCTTTTCTTGCTCCCTCTCTCTCCCGCGCGATGGGGCGATCTTCTCTTCGCGTCTTTGGATCGACGTGCCCTCACACTTCGAAGATGGATTTTCCTGCTATTATCTAAATAAATAGAGCTGTAACACTGATTTATTTTAGAGCTATAACACGGTCCGTTCGAGACCTGAGAGCTATAACACGGTCTGTCCTCCGAGAGCTGTGACCCGCCAAGGGGCTTTAATGTCCGTCACTCCAAATTTTTGTTGTGACGAGACAAAGAACCGAGGAACATACACTCGCGCGACATTAATGAATCAAAAATTTGGTACATCAAGAAAATGGAAAGGGAAATTTGCCAATCCAGACGTGAGGCTGCTCCATAAAGTGCTAAAATGACATCCAGAGTGCACGAGGAAGATATGGAAAAGCGGCTGTTTGTGGATTCATGAGATGACAGTTGATTATAAAAGGTGTGGTGGAAAGTGTTGTGAGGCTGAAAGCAAAAGAAATTTACTGTCATGTTACCCAAGGTCAGAAAAATGTGAAGCCCTTCTCTGCTAGTGCTGGCTGACTTGCACATTTCAAAAGGTGACAAGATGTGAACAGTGTTAAGCTTGCAAGTGAGGCAAGTTCTGCAGATCAGGAGGCTGCAGAAGAATTTAAACAATACTTGCCAAGTGATATACAGGAAAAGGGTATGTGGAAGAGCAGGTTTTTAGTGCTGATGAAACTGGCTTATTTTACAAGGACATTTGCAAAAAGAACTTATGTAAAGCAAATGGCCTCCAAAGTCCCTGGCTTTAAATCACTCCAGAATTATGCAACCCTACTTTTGTGCACCAATGCCAAGAGCGAGTTTTTTATTTTTATTTTTTAAATTATGAAAGTATGATAACACTTGGAAAATACAGAACAAACTTACATATATTTCCACTATTAATATATATTACAATTATTTTTAAGTAGATGAATTAAGAATTTAGTTGGAATTTCAATATCAAACTAAAAAATAGAATGAATATATAGAGAAAGAGGATATAGTAGACGTGAAAAGCACTATGAGCCTATTCAACATAATTAAGATTTATACAATTTTCACACAACATTAGGATACAAATTCTATTTAAGTTCCCATATACTATAAACTAGGAGACACTGGAACATATCCAAGGACATAAAACAAGGTGCAAAAATTTCATGGTCCAAAGGTACAGAAATCATAGTCTATTCTCTTATCCTTGTGGAATTATGTTAGAAATAATATCAAAAGATATTTAAAACTAACCCACATATTTTCAAGTGCAATGTGGTATTTTTCAAGAGACATCTTTAACTTAAGTCATTGAAAGCTTCAATAGAAGACTGAAGAAACAGAGGGTGATTTCAGGGAAGCATTTAAATGAGAAATTAATAGCAAAATTGGAAATTAGTATCAAAGATACTTTAAATATTCCACGTATTTTGAAATTAAATGTCCACTTTTAAATGATGGATGTATCTAAGATGCCATACAAGGAAAATTAGAAAATATTGATCATAGAATAAAAATGAAGAGAATTTACCAGAATTTGTTCCCTGCAGCTGAAGCTGCTCAATGCAATTAAATACAATGTGAAGTCTTGAATATGGTATAGAAAAAAAAAATGGACAGTAGCATAAAATTTTGTGAAATTTGAAAACATGTACAAAATATCGTAGCATGTTCATTTCCTGTTTTTAAAAAAAAAAAAAAATACATACTGTTTCTTGTAAGTTTCAAGCCTCACTCAATTTTTTTTAAATCACCAAGATAATAAACTTTCTAGACTGTTAGCAGTAATACTAGATGCCAAAATACATGGAACTATATCAAAGTTTTAACTTAATGTAAATTAGAAATCTAGCATTCTATTCATACTAAGAAAAACAAGTGGAATCAAAATGTGATAGACTTTTAGCTATGCAAAAATTCTTTGTTTTCTAAAATATGTTATACATACTATTTATATATGTATATAAAAGCTTTTCTACTATGCTTCATAAACTTTGAGAGAGAACAGCAACAAAAGAGATGGAGAAATTGGGAACCATAAACAAAATGAAATGGGTGCACCGAATATGAAATAGAAAATGTGAAATAAACTACATAAAAGTAAAATATCATATATAATCCAGTTGTTAATTTTAAACATGTCTGCTCATTAGAAACACATCTGAAGCTTTGGAGACAAAAAGCAGTACCTGGGCATTTCTGTTTTTCAAAAAATTCCAAGATAATTCTGGATTTTAAAAAGTGATTTCATGTTTCTCTGTCAAATGGTAGTTTCAGTGATAAAGAATTCTATTATTTTCTGTTGACCAATCACAATACAATGGTATGAAGCAAATTAGTTACATAATCACAATAGTAAAAGCTGTTTTTCAGTTTTCAAAATCAATCACCATACAAAAAAGGATACTTAGAATTTCAAGCCATAATGGAAACAATTAACATAACAATATAAAATAATTCCATACAATTTGGGGGTTTTAGTAGTGATGTTAAGTGGAGGTTCACATGCACGTTTTCATCCAACCATCCACTCTCTATTTTTTGGTTATTTAACCTATTTACATTTAAGACAACTACAATTTATACTTAAGTTCTGTAATCAAATCCAGGTCGCTTTCAAGTCAGATTCCCTGGGGATACCCAGTCCCTTGGCCGAATCCCCACTCTGGGAAGCCTGCTGTGGGGCTCAGAACCTTCACAATAGTGGGAGAACGTTTTTGGTATTACTGTTCTCCAGTTTCTGGGTCACTCACCTGGCGGGTGTGGAATCTGATTTTATCATGATTGCATAATCCCTACTGTCTGGTTGCAGCTTCTCTGGACATGGAGTACAAGGGCAACTTCAAGTGCAAACCCCTACTGGTGTAGAGCTTCAAGTTCACAAGCACTTAACCTTAACCAGAAAAGTGGAGGTGGAACAAATGTTGGAAGACATCTGTTTGGTTTCCACAGCTGTTTCATACCAAAAGTTGAATACTATCTCTAGGGCAGAAACTTTGCCTTCAAGATTTTGTTAAATTTTGGATAACGCCCCAGTCCACTGCTGTGAAGAACTAAAAAATGCTGACCCCTATGTAGGAGTTCTTTTCACGCCCCCAAATACTAAGTCTCTCATCCAGCCCCTGGATCAGGGCATAATAAATGTCTTCAAGGCACAGTATACAGGGGAGCTTTGTAACAAGGCTTTCGAGGCTCTCAAAGTCAACAAAGAAACTACCATGATGGACAAACTATTGGAAGTCAGTCACTATACCCAATGTGATTATGTTGGCACAGCCTGGGACATCAAGCAGAGCCTGTAACTGTTGGAAAAATGTTTGGCCAGGCTGTGTGGAAAATTTTGAAGGCTTTGAAGGTGCTGCAGAAAGAATAAAGAACAGTTAAAAACATAATGCATGCTCCACAGCAACTAAGTGAAGGGTTTGGTGACATGAAGAAGGATGTGGAGGAAATTTTGGCAGAGAAAGCAATAGACAGTGATGATAGTCAGCAGAGGAGTCCAGGAATTGTCCCTCTAACAGCAGCCAAAATAACAGAATGGAACTCTGCCTTGAAACAAATTTTCAGTGACATGGAAGGGTGTAACCCTATCCTTGATTGAAGCCTCAAATTTAAATCATTAACTTCTGGTGTGTTTGCCCCTTATGAGATGCTTAAAGATGTGAGGCAAAAAGCCATGCAGACAGAACCCGCCCAGTTTCTAGAGCTACTTCAGGAGGGGAAAGTGCCAACTACATCAACAAGTGAGAGCCAAACCTCTGAGGTTGAACAAACATATGTCAGCCTGTCAACCTCTTCCTCATCTGCAGAATCAGTTCCACCTACTGATGCAACATGCCAGGCTTCCCTGTCCTTGAATATCTCCTGGAGTTTGCTCACTCCCGTTCACTGCCAGTGATGCCATTCAACCATGTCTGTCGCCCCTTTCTCCTCTTGCTGTTAGCCTTTGCCCTGCTTCATTTGTACTCCAAGGCCAAATTTGCCTGTGTACTCCAGGTTCTCTCAACTTTTGCACTCCAATCCCCTATGATGAAAAGGACTTTTTGGTGTTAGTTCCAGGTCTTGTAGGTCTTCATAGTCATTGAGCTTCTTCGGCATTAGTGGTTGGGGTGTAGACTTGGATTACTGTGAAGCTGACTGGTTTCCCTTGAAATAAACAGCTCATTCTGTTGTTTTTTGAGATTTCACCCGAGTACTGCATTTCCGACTCTTGTTGACTATGAGGGCTACTCCATTTCCTCTAAGGGATATCTACCCATAGTAAACATAATGGTCATCTGAATTCTCCCATTTCTGTCCATTTTTGTTCACTAATTCCTAAAACTATCAGTCTTTAACCTTGTCATACCTGCTTGACCATGTCCAATTTACCTTGATTCAAGGATCTAACATTCAAGGTATATATGCAATATTGTTCTTTATAGCATCACTTTACTTTTACCACCAGACACATCTGCAACTGAGTGACATTTCCGCTTTCACCCACACTCTTTCTAGAGCTATTTCTCCACTCAATAAATAGTGAGAACCAAACCTCTGAGGGTGAACTGATAGATGTAAAACTCCCTCTCTCTCCATCATCTGCAGAATGAGTTCCACCAACCTCTCCCTTGGTTTTGGTGGGGTAAGCCAAGGTCGAAACGTTTGCCCACACTGTGCGTTGTATCATCATGCAGCCTGCAGCTCCATCAACAGGAAAATGTTAGGTAATGCTTTATGAAATGTTAAATGCTCAATCTTTCCCTTTCCAAGACTTTACCTGCATTACTGTACAGACTATACTATGTCTCTATATGAATACTTATGTTTACAGTGAGTACTTTTCTGTGCAGTGTATGTTTGTAGTTTGTGTGTGTAAAACTGAGGGAAAGAAAGTAGTACAATCTCAGTTGTACATAACATTGCTGTCATTCAAACAACTGTTTCATTATACATATAGCATGAGGCTTCCCAGGTGGCGCTAGTAGTTAAGAGTCTGCCTGCCAATGCAGGAGACACAAGAAACATGGATTTGATTCCTGGGTTGGGAAGATCCTCATGGAGGAGGAAATGGCAACCCACTCCAGTATTCTTGCCTGGCAAATCCCATGGGCAGAAGATGCTGGCAGGCTACAGCCTACAGGGTTACAAAGAGTCGGACACAAATGAAGCGACTTAGAATGCATGCATATACTGCATATCATTATTTGTTACAAAGATCATTAAATACAATATCTTCAAACAGAAACACACATAAAACAAGATTATGTACTGATCAGTTGACAAAGTAAGTCCGGAGTCCCACAGGTACCCAACCCTGTATTTCCACTAATTGAGTATGTGTGGTGGCCTTATAGACTGGAATTGGTTCCTACTGTTCCTTGTGTTTCGGGGAATACTCAATATATAAGCACTTAAAAGATGAGTGTTTTCCAATAATCTAGATTTCCAACTTCCTTTTAGAAACCAGAGAATCTGCCAACACAGGGCACATAATCCCACCAAGCAGAAATAGGCCAAAACTGAGGAATCCCTTTAGACAAATGTCTCCAGGTGGGAAAAATACAAATCCCAACCCCCTACAGGTTTCCTGGTTCACTATTACCCTGTTGTCTTGGCAACAGTTTATGGAGCCCTTCCTACCAAACTCAACATCTTTACCATCTCATCCACCATACACCTGTCCAATCTTGGGTCATCATCTTTTTAGAAACAAAAAGATCCTGTTGGGAAACACGATATTGAGGCTTCTGGCTGAACTCTGCATCCTACTGGGGTGCTAGAGACATTCTGTACCTTGATCAAAGTGCTACCACTTCACATGAGTAAAATTTCATCAAGCTATAAATTTAAGATTTGTGCACTTTACAGGATACCTAAAACAAGAAAAGAAACCAGAGAATGAAAGCGTAGTATCCTGCCAGACACTGTCTATCTGCACTGTCTGGAACTGAAGCTGTTTCCTTGTAACCATGGGATAAGCAACCAAATTGGACCATCCAATTTGCTGAAAGTGGCAGAGCAGGAAAAAGATTTATGATGTCACAGAATACTGAGCCAACCTTAGAGCCTCTCCTCATGTGGACCTACTACTGAAACAATACTTTTTTTTTCTTCACAAACTGTTACCAGTTTTCTGCTATCCCAGTGTGAAATACAAAAACTTTTGATGTTAACATATAGTCCTGAAAGCTGAATTAATAAGACTCAAGATGTAAGCAGTGTTTAATCAGATCTTTGGATGAGAATTTTACTATAAACTAGTAGGTGGAACCTAAAGGAAATACAAAAACATTTTACAGCTTCTTGTGACCCCATGGACTGAAGCACACCAGGCTCCTCTGTCCTCCACTGTATCTCCTGATATTTGCTCAAATTCATGTGTACTGAGTTGATGCTATCTAACTATCTCATCCTCTGCCGGCACATTCTTCTATTGCCTTCAGTTCTTCCCAGTATCGCAGTCTTTTCCAATGAGTCATCTTTTCAAAGTATTGGAGCTTCACTTCAGCAACAGTCCTTCCAATGAATATTCACAGTTGATTTCCTTTTGGATTAACTGGTTTGATCTCCTTGCACTCCAAGCACTCTCAAGAGTCTTCTCTAAGTTATAAAAAAAAATAAAATAAAAAGCTTAAAAAGTTAGAAAACCATATTACAAAAAATTAAATTCACTGGCCACTGAAAAAGAAAAAAACAGTCCTACTTCACAGAATTGAAAGTAATTCTTTATTGATAAACATTTATACCAGAATTAGAAACGTCAGTAGAAAAATAAAATTGAAATAATTTCCCATGGTACAAAGATTTTATCATTTTGACTCTATCATTTAGTGAAATAAACTGAAAAGTTAAGTGACAACCAGCCAGACTACAGAAAAAAGAAACGCAGGTACACAGAACCTTCTGCATGTGGACAGCTAATGGCACCAGGACTTCACATCCCGGGAAATGGTCTCCTAGGAAAGGCTGGTATGCACTGCAGGTAATAAGAACTTCATTCAAACCAGAGGAGCTTTTGGAATCAAAAGAAACAGACAATTTAAAAACTTAGGAAACATAAAGGCTTAAAGATAACTATTTACATGAAACTTTTCTCCCTACTTTATTTCCTAAGTAATGTTTTCCTGTTAAAAAATAATAGCATAATTAGACATTTTTATCTTGTAAGATTCATCACTCATTTGTATATGGATGAAGTTAACATGAAAATAGTTTACCCTAAAACTTCCATCTTAAAGAATCCAGAAATCAGCTTTTTATGGTTAGGGCTACTTCCTTCTAAGTCATAAAAAAAAGGAAAAGTGGATATACAGCTGGGAAGAGGTGGTTGCATATCCTTCTAGAATAAAATCAGTGGTTGGCAAAACTCCCAGAAGCTATATGTTAAAAAATATTCAAAATAAATGCCAGTATGTTTTTCATCTGAGCAACCACCCCCATGTGGCCAATCGAAAGGCTCAGCAATAAAGGAATTTGCCTGTTATGCAGGAGGGTTGGGATCGATTCCGATAAATGGAAGATTCGCTAGAGGAGGAAATGGCAACCCACTCCAGTTCTCTTGCCTGAAAAATCACATAGACGTAAGAGTCCATAGGGCCCCAAAGAGTCGGACACAACTGAGCATGCATGCAAAGCAGCAGCCTCAAATACCCTAAGAGGAAACAGACATCTCTTATCATTCAAATGATGGATCAAACATTCAATAATCTCATGATCCATTTTATATTTGAAGTTTTTGAAAACAGAAGATAATCAAACAAGAAACAGATAAAAAAACAAAGACAACTTTCCAAATGCACTACTTTTAGTATCTTGGCTCTAAAAGAAAAATAAACATTTAAGTCATGGATCAGTATGTTCAAAATTAGTATTTAGGAGTAGTGGTCCACTAAGTCAAGTTCAGTTTCTAACACTGTATCAAAAAAAAAAAAATTTTTTTAGGGGAGAATACTAAGAGACATCTTTCAACAGAGATGACTAAAATCATTTCATACAACAAATTTCTTAAACTGAAGGCTTATTTTTCAAATTCCAGCTCACCAAACTGAAAAATGGACTCTTAAACTAAAGACACAAAAATTTGCTCAAAAGAATGATTTGAGTATTTGAGTATTGGAGAGTAATCTTGTAGAATTTGTGAAGACATTTCCTTGTATCTATCACTATTATTTTGATAAGTAGTCTAATGGCCTAACAGTTCAAAGGAAATACCTACTTACTTTATGTGATACTTCGTAGTTTTTCTCTGTGATTGGCAGTGGTGGTTTAGTTGCTAAGTCCTGTCCAACTCTCACGAACCCATGGACTGTAACCTATGAAGTTCCCCTGTCCATGGGATTCTCCAGGCAAGAATACTGGAGTGGGTTGCCATTTCCTTACTTTGTAATTTTTCTCTGTGACTATCCCTGGTAAATTGATCCTCCTAGCTATTTTTAATCAGAAGCCAGAGTGCATATTGATTTAAATCAAATACCACTGGACACGATCTCGTGGGCAGTTAGCTTTACACTCACAACAAGAAGTTTCCTTTAAAAATGTCAGATTTAACGACCAGAAACTATTTTGACAACAGATAAAAACGACTGTATTTCATACAAACCAGTTCAGGTGGTTAAGGATAAAGTCAGATACTTAATTGCTGCAATCCTGGTTCTTTTGAAGGTCACAGTTTTCAGGCCTTAAAATGAAAAAGACAAGCATTAGAGGAAAAATTACAAGAGCTTAAATTGAGTTTGAAAAAACTGATTCTTTCTCATTAAGGATAAAAATTCTCTTGAAGGAAAACGTAAAGGACCCAATGGAAGGCATATCTAAAATTAAACTTTAGGCACTTTCTGGGAGTCATACCAAACACTGTAAAAGAAGGCTGAAGACCCACCACTAGGTAACCACATTAAGACTAGGAAATTAGTAACTACTAACTCGAATTTACACTGCAAGACCTATGAGTAAACCAAAATCACTTAAAAAAATGCTAACAGAATGTTTAAAGTATCTTTTTGGATGTCTCAATGAAGCAACTAAAAACATGAAAATGAAAAAATATTTTACTGCATTAATTTTCATAAATCAGAATTTCCTATAGATTCTCCCCCTGAAGACTTTCCATACCATTTGTGTGCAACCTGCACCTCATACTGATGTCTGCACTGATAAAATGTGTGCACTTACACACCTCAGATCAACTGAATTTCTCTTGACCCTGTTGTTTCCCAAGCAAAACTACAACTGTGTAGGTAAAACAAATGATTGGATTTATTGAAAAATTCAAAGTACATGTATCATAGTGCGATGTCTCCCCATTTTCATGTACAAACTGTGAAGACTTTTTGAATCAGGAAGACATTTCCTTGTCCTCTGTTAAGTTTCTCTGTAGTTTTCACAGAAGCTGATTTTCCTTGAATTTCAATTTATTCCTTCAAGGAGTGAGTTCATTAATCTACCAAAAGATACGTCACTGGCTGACCCACCCCGATTCCCTCTGTCAGTTTCCATGCTGCCCCAGATGCTGTCCTGTATAGACCACAGACTCGTCTTGATCCAACCTTAGTCAGGCTTCTTAACCAAGTCTCAGGCTTGGCCACCATCCCTGTTGGGCTTGTTTAGTTCAGTTTTAACAAGCATCCTGCTAAATCAGTTTAAACAGCATCGCCCACCCTTGATATGTTATCACTCTTGGTTTCTGAACAATTTCCTCATTTCTCACCTTTGATGTAAAATTGATACAGGCACTATGGAGGACACTGTCGAGATTCCGTAAAAAATGAAATACAGAACGACCATGTGACCCAGCTATCTCACTCCCGGAGACAGATCCAGAGAAAACCATAATTCAAAGGGACACATGCACCCCAACTGTTCACTGCAGCACTATGTACACAGTCAGGACATGTAAACAATCTGTATGTCCATCAATAGAGGAATGGATAAACAAGATGGGGTATATTTATGCAATGGAATATTACTCAGACATAAAAAAATGAATGATGGAGTCACTTATAGAGATGTGAATTGAATTAGTATCATACAGAGTGAAGTGAGACAGAGAAGGAAAAATATGACATGTCCTATATGTTGAATCTGAAAAGAAATGATACAAACTTACAAGACAAACTTACATTCAGACTTCAAAAACAAGCTTATGTTGTGGGGGCTTGAGGGGGTGTGATGACTGAGGGGAAAGGATAGTTAGGGAGTTTGGCATGGTCATATATACTGATATTCTAAAAATGGATAACCAACAAGGAACTGTTATAGCAAATGGAACAATGTTCAATGCTGGAGCAGCCTATATGGGAGGGGAATTTGAGGGACAACAGATACATGTATGGGTATGGCTGAACCCATTCTCTGTTCCTCTCATAACACTGTTTATTAATTCCTGTATCACAACACAAAGAATATCAAAAGAAAAAAGGCTATTAGCTCTAAGAATGTCAGGCATGAAATACAGAATGCAGTAAGATTTTCATGAGCGACTCAGTGACTTAAACAAGGGGAACTTGCCAAAATGCCACCTCTCCTTCCTCTGGTTATCTTCAGAAGTATGCTAACAGTATTTTCTAAAACACACTGTTTCCAAGTAGAATCTTTAAGCATCAAAATATTATTTTGCAAAACACTCAAAGAAGCAAGAAGTAAAAATTATGCTACATGAAACTATTTTCTTAGAGCAAAACACATACTGAATTCTTGATACAACAGAATGAAACTAATCTGAGGCTGAAGGTTTTGGTGGACGCCTGCTGCTATGCCATGAGTCACTCTCTAAGATATAAAGGACACAATCGATCTACTGAATGAAGAACTTTTCCTGCTCTGGTTGTTCTTCAGATGCTCAGACATATCCAGCTCTTTGCAAACCCATGGACTGCAGCACACCAGGCTTCCCTGTCATTCATCATCTCCTAGAGTTTGCTCAAACTCACGTCCACTGAGTTGATGATGCCATGCAACCATCTCATGCTCTATGGTCCCCTCCTCCAACCGCCTTCAATCTTTCCCAGGATCAGTGTCTTTTCCAAGGAGTCCTCTCTTCACATCACATGGCCAAAGTACCAGAGCTTCAGCTTCAGTCCTACATGAATATTTAGGTTGATTTTCTTTAGGATTGAGTACATTCATCTCCTTGCAGTTCAAGGGACGCTCCAGAGTCTGTCTTCTCCAGCACCACAGGTCAAAAGCATCAATTCCATGGTATTCAGCCTTCTTTATGGTCCAGCTCTCACATCCGTACATGACTACTGGAAAAGTCATAGCTTTGACTATGTGGACCTTTGTCAGCAAAGTGAGGTCTCTGCTTTTTAATATGATGTCTAAGTTTCTCATAGCTTTTCTTCCAAGTAGCATGCATTTTTTAGTTTCACGGCTGCCGTCATGTGACTTCACATCTGCAGTGATTCTGGAGCCCAAGAAAATAAACTGTCCTGTTTCCATTTTTTTCCCCATCTATTTGCCACAAATGGATGGGAACACCTGCCATAATCTTAAATTTTTTGAATGTTGAGCTTTAAGCAGCTTTTCATTACTCTTTCACCTTCATCAAAAGGCTCTTTACATCCTCTTTGCTTTCTGCAATTAGTGTGGTATCATATGCATATCTGAAGTTGTTAATATTTCTACCAGCAATCTTGATTCCAGCTTATGAGTCAAACACCCCAGCATTTTGCATGATGCATTCTACATGAAACCAACTATACTAGAAACCTAAGGCAGAAGATGTTGCCTTTACTGCTATCTAGTACTTAATCCAGAGGTAACTTTCATAGTAACACTTTCAATAAATACAAGACACACTGTTTAATAATACCACCTACAAGCCTGTTAACCCAGAGATAAGCCTGCAGAAGGCTTATTTCTTATGTGGCCTAGAGCACTATTTGTCACATACAGGTTGTAACAGATTGTGAAATCAATTCAATGAATCATAAAAGTTTTTCAAATGACACATACTACACATAATAATTACATAGTATGGACATAAAATAGAAGTCATACCTGTACTAATGAGCAGACTAAATCCGAATGACATGTATTCCTTACTGAGTGGCAGTCAATAAAGTTTGAAAGCTACTCATCTGAAGAGAATCCCAAACAATATAATGATTAGAAGGCTAAAAATATGTTGCTTCACTCTATTTCATTTCTCTTAAATGATGACTGCAAACCACAGCTTAAAAAGTACTGGCCTAATACTTAGGAGTATAGCTACCTAAAGAAACAAAAGATCTACACATAGAAAACTATAAAACACTGATCAAAGAAAGCAAAGAGGACACAAATAGATGGAGAAATACACCGTGTTCATGGATTGGAAGAATCAAAATTGTGAAAATGAGTATACTACCCAGAGCAATCTATAGATTCAATGCAATCCCTATCAAGCTACCAACGGTATTCTTCACAGAACTAGAACAAATAATTTCACAATTCGTATGGAAATACAAAAGTCCTCGAATAGCCAAAGCAATCTTGAGAAAGAAGAATGGAACTGGAGGAATCAACCTGCCTGACTTCAGGCTCTACTACAAAGCCACAGTCATCAAGACAGTATGGTACTGGCACAAAGACAGAAATATGGACCAGTGGAACAAAATACAAAGTCCATAGATAAATCCATGTGGACACCTTATCTTCGACAAAGGAGGCAAGAATATACAATGGAAAAAAAACAACCTCTTTAACAAGTGGTGCTTGGAAAACTGGTCAACCACTTGTGAAAGAATGAAACTAGAACACTTTCTAACACCATACACAAAAATAAATTCAAAATGGATTGAAGATCTATGTAAGACCAGAAACTATAAAACTCCTAGAGGAGAACATAGGCAAAACACTCTGACGTAAATCACAGCAAGATCCTCTATGACCCACCTCCCAGAATATTGGAAATAAAAGCAAAAATAAACAAATGGGACCTAGTTCAACTTAAAAGCTTTTGCACAACAAAGGCAACTATAAGCAAGGTGAAAAGACAGCCTTCAGAATGGGAGAAAATAATAGCAAATGAAGAAACAGACAAAGGATTAATCTCAAAAATATACAAGCAACACCTGCAGCTCAATTCCAGAAAAATAAAATGACCCAATCAAAAAATGGGCCAAAGATCTAAACAGACATTTCTCCAATGAAGACATACAGATGGCTAACAAACACATGAAAAGATGCTCAACATCACTCATTATCAGAGAAATGCAAATCAAAACCACAATGAGGTACCATTACAGGTCAGGCAGAATGGCTGCTATCCAAACGTCTACAAGCAATAAATGCTGGAGAGGGTGTGGAGAAAAGGGAACCCTCTTACACTGTTGGTGGGAATGCAAACTAGTACGGGCACTATGGAGAACAGTGTGGAGATTTCTTAAAAAACTGGAAATAGAACTGCCATATGACCCGGCAATCCCACTCCTGGGCATACACACCAAGGAAACCAGAATTGAAAGAGACACATGCACCCCAATGTTCATTGCAGCACTGTTTATAATAGCCAGGACATGGAAGCAACCTAGATTCCCATCAGCAGACGAATGGATAAGAAAGCTGTGGTACATATACACCATGGAATATTACTCAGCCATTAAAAAGAATACATTTGAATCAGTTCTAATGAGATGGATGAAACTGGAGCCCATTATACAGAGTCAAGTAAGCCAGAAAGATACACCAATACAGTATACTAATGCATATATATGGAATTTAGAAAGATGGTAACAATAACCCTATATGCAAGACAGAAAAAGAGACACAAATGTATAGAACAGACTTTTGGACTCTATGGGAGAAGGCAAGGGTGGGATGATCTGAGAGAACAGCATCGAAACATGTATATTATCAAGTGTGAAACAGATCACCAGTCCAGGTTGGATGCATGAGACAAGTGCTCGGGGCTGGTGCACTGGGATGACCCAGAGGGATGTAATGGGGACGGAGGTGGGAGGGGGGTTAGGATGGGGAACACACGTAAATCCATGGCTGATTCATGTCAATGTATGGCAAAAACCACTACAATACTGTAAAGTAATTAGCCTCCAACTAATAAAAATAAATGAAAAAAAAAAAAGTACTGCCCTAGAGCATTAACAGTCAGTCTTGAGAACTCTGCTCACATTACTGTTTCTCTGACAGCCACCTTCCTTGATGTTTACCCCATTTCCAGTGCAGTAGCAAGTACTCAAATCCTTTTCCTTCTTACATTCCTGTGTAACTTCTACATGACTTCCACCACCTAGTTGCTTCAGTGGGAGACAAATGTTTGGATGAAGAAGCAGATAACAAGTATGGAGCAGATATGAACATACTCCTTCCTCATGTCCCTGCACTCACTGCCATGACCCCCTGAGAAGAGCGTCACTGCAAACACCTCCGGCTCATGGCCTGAGTGACATGGAAGCAGCTGAGTGAGCGTGGCAGGGAATTGGAGGATAACACTCCCCCAACCTCCTCACCCCTGCTAAGACCACCACCAAGACTGAGTAGCAGCCACCAGAAGCCGCAAAACACACCCTGCACTTGCTACCTTTCCCACACCGTTTCTCCTCCTGGATCAGTTTCCAAGAATCACCTCTCACACTAATGACCCACACTCAATCCTCTGTCGCAGGGGTCAATGCACACCAGTGCACACAATGTCGTTTTAAGCCAGGGCTGCAAAGATCAGAAAAGCCTGTCCTCTAAAAATGTTAACCTGACAGGAAAACCAAATTTCTTTTTTAATTAAAAACATAAGAAAAAACTTCACAGATTTGTGGGGGAAGGATAAAGCAACAAACTGAATGAAAGGTTAGTGAAGCCACTATAGGTGACTTCTTGTACCCCAAACACCTCAAGAAGAGACAGCTCTGCTCAGGAGTCAGAGGTGATCAGTGCTGTGATGGGAATGAGTGGTCCATGTTCACCTCTCTCAAGGCGAGTGCCCTGACTCCTCCTACTTAACTGTCACCTCTACTTTTTACATGCAGTTTTAAGATGAATGAAACTTTTCCTTCCTCCAAATAAAGAATTCCAGTTTTCATCTCTAGATAACCCTGTACTATGGAAAATATGAAGGGAGGAAAAACTATTAAGTTCTTGACAATGTGTTATTAAAATTAACTATAAGTCACCTTTGACCTTTTTTCTCCCTACGAGATCCTCAGGGGTGGAAAATAGTCACTGTCCCAAAAACATCTTTTCCAATGTGGCAAGTACACCTGGACCTGCAACTCACCCTGACCCAGCAGGAAGTGATGGCACCGCTGCAGGGACACTGGACTGAGGTTCTTCTTTCTCATTTTGCTTGAAGACGGATTTCCCTTCTTGAGGTGTTTCACCCACTTCCTTAGACACCCTGCACCAATGAAGGAGACAACAAGTTTACAAGAGGAATAAAAAGAAACAAAATCTAAGAAAAAGCAAAAAATAACAAAGAGAAAATGACTGGGCTTTCTGTAAATTCTTGCTGCTGAGTATTATGATCAAAGTCTCCTGTAACACTTCTAGACAAAGACATTTTCCCCTTGTTAATTTGATAAAGGAAACAGCAGCAGATGGAAGTCTGGCGTCTCTCACACCCCCTCCTTTCCTTCTGTCACATGCCCGTCGCCCTGAACCACAGCCCTCGTGAGATCACCCAAGTGAAGACCGGAGGGCTCTCCCACTGCACTTCACGTGCACATTAGTGCTCATGCTTAAGGCAAAGTGGGAACAGGGACGTCGAGTAACTGGGAGAAACACACTGGCATTATTTCAAGGGAAAAGCAACAGTAATAACAGTTTAGAATACCCTAAAGACGACTCCTTTTCTATACCTAAAACAACCCAACGATGACACAAAATTCCTTATGGTACAAAGATTTGATCATTTTCAATGAAGCATTTAGTGAAAGAACCTAATACAAAGGTTAATCTGATTTCAGCCACAAGCAGCCTAACAGAGTCCACAAAACAGAAATGCAGGTACACAGAAGTTTCTGCAAGTTGTGCCTAATGGCACCAGGATTTCACATCCCAAAAAATGGTCTCCTAAGGAAGGCTGGTATGCACTGAAGTTGTAATAAGAATTTTATTAAAACCAGAGCAGCTTTAACAATCAAGAGCTAACCACAATTTAAAAACTTGGAAAACATAAGGGCTTAATGATAACTATTTACATGATCTGCCTACCTTAGCTAGTAATGTTTCACTTAAGAAAACCAATGAGTAATAGCACAACTAGACATCCTTATCTTGGAATATTTGTTGCTGATTTGTATACGGATTTATTTTTACATGAAATGCTTTTCCCTAAAAATCCCATCTTAAAGAACCCAGAAACTACTTCTTATGGTTGGGGCTCCTTCCTTCCTGCTCAAAAATAAAAAGGAAAAGTTGACATGCAGCTTGGGAGGTGGGGCAGTGTGGACACATCTCTAGTCAAGTCATCTGCTGGCCAAATATCTCAGAAGCTGAGTGTGAAAAAATACAACGTTCAGGGACTTCCCTGGTGGTCCAGTGGCTAAGACTCCACACTGCCGATGCAGGGGGCCCAGGTTCCACCCCTGGTCAGGGAACTCATCCCACATGCTGCAACTGAGAGTTCACATGCCCCAAGATTCTGTGTGCTGCAACTAAGACCCAATACAGCCAAAAAATAATAATAATACAATGTTCAACACAAATGCCAATATTTTTCCATGTAGGCAACCACTCACAAATAAAAACCTTTCTGAGATTAAATATTAAAAAAAAAAGAATTATTTTCAAACATATAATGATGTTTCTATAACCCTGAACAAACACAACAATTGAAATGGGAAATTCCCTGGTCGTCTACTACATGTTCTGCTCCGTGGCCAACAATATAAACCAGGACTTTGTCAGAATTAAACAACAAGCCGATGGCTAATTGTTCTCTGTATCCTCCATTTTGGCAAATATTTCAGCAAAGACATAGCAGCAGCAGAATTCCTTCTCTTAGGAAAGGAGTCATGAGAGCTACAGGGAAATCGTATCCTTGCAATGAAAGTATCTTCTCCAACATAGCAGGTACACCTGGGCCTAAGACTAGACTACTCACCCTGACCCAGCAGGAAGTGATAGCACCGCTGAAGGGACACTGGACTGAGGTTCTTCTTTCTCATTTTGCTTGAAGACAGCTTTCCCTTCCTGAGACGTTTCACCCACTTCCTTAGACACCCTGCACCAAGGAAGGAGACAACAAGTATACAGGAGGAATACAAAGAAAGAAAATCTAAGAAAAAGGCATAAATAACATGGAAAAAAAAATCACTGGGCTTTCTATAAATTCTTGCTGCTGAGCGTTATGATCAAAGTTTCCTGTTAACACTTCTAGATAAAGACATCAGCCCTTATTAATTTAACAATGAAACAACAGCAGGTGGAAGTCTGATGTCTCTCAAACCCCTCCATTACTTCTGTCACACCCTGAATCACAGCCCACGTGAGATCACCAAAGTGAAGACTGGGAGGGCTCTCCCACTGCACATCAGTGCTCATGCTTAAGGCAAAGTGGGAACAGGGTGGTGGAGTAGTTGGGAGAAACACACTGATATTATTTCAAGTAGAAAATCAACAGTATAAACAATTCCTATAAACAATATAAAAACAGTATATGCAATTTTCTAAAGAAGGGTCCTGTTCTATACCTTAAACAACTGGAAGATAAACAAGCAGTGATTTGGGAGTGGAAGAAAGCTCCATGACTGAGAATCCTGTCTAATTTCAAACTGAAAAAAAATTCCCTCAAGGAAACTGAGCCTAAAGGATCAAATAAAGATATGAATGATGCCAGAAATTTCAGATGAAGAAAGGAAATGCCTAATGCCTGCCTGAGTTACCAAGTCAATAAAAATATCTGAAAAATTTTGTTCAAATGCCAATCTGTCAGAGGGTCCAAGATTACGGTCACTGTGTTACATGGAGTGTTCAAACACGTCATTCAGAATAATGACAGACAAATCCTACAAATCCCAGATTTGCAAGGAATAGAAGTCTCTCTCTTTTCTTTTGTTTCTTCTAGGGTTCTTGGGATGACAACTAAATTTTCTCATTAAGAACCATCACACTACCGCTCGCCCACACAATTGGCACAAAATAAAGAGTTTGAGAGTTTTACACTAACATTCTTCAGTGGCAGGGACTTCCTTGGTGGTACGGTAGATGGGAATTGGCCTGCCGATGCAGGGGACATGGTTTCGGTCCTGGTCCAGGATGATTCTACATGCTGGAGCAACTAAGCCCAGGCACTGCAACTACTGAGCGCAGAGCCCCAACGACTGAAGCCTGTGCACCTATAGCTGGTGCTCCCCATGGCAGTGAGAACGCCATGGACCACAACTACAGAGCAGCCTCCTCTCTCCGCAACTACAGAGAGCCCGTGGGCAGCAATGGAGATCCAGCACAACCAAAAATAAAATTTAAAAAAAAAAAAAAAAAAAAGAATCGTCACTGGAAACACTGAAGGATGAGTTCAAGCAAACATCCTGTTACTCTCCTACTCAATTCTTGGGACGGCTCAGTATTACTCAGAATCAAATAAAACTCTCTAGAGCCTTCTTTACGTTATATATATAAAAATACAAAGTTTGAAAACTTTATTAGAAACAACTATACTCACTGGCCACTGAGAAAGAAAACCAGACCTAGTTCACAGAACTGGTGGTAATTTTTTTCCTTAACATATATTTTGCTGAAGTATAGTTGACTTACAATGTTTCAGGTGCACAGCAAGGTGATTCAGTTGTACATGTATACATATATTATTTTTGAAATTATTTTCCATTATAGTTTATTACAAGATATTGACTACAGTTCCTTGTGCTATACAACAAACCTTTCTTGCTGCTGCATATCTATTTTTTAAATTAGAAATCTAACCTTATAATCATACTATGCGGATGACACCTTTAAAGCAGCTCTGAATGTAGAACTCCAAGGCACACCTATGGTCTCTCCTCATAATGCACTGTGTGTGTGCTCAGTACTCTCTGACATTTTCAATCCCATGAACTAAAGCCCAAAAGGCTTCTCTGTCCATGGGATTTCCCAGGCAAGAATACTGGAGTGGGTTGCCATTTTCTTCTCCAGAGGAAGTAATTCTTTATTGATAAACATTTATACCAGATTTAGGAATGTCAACAGAAAAATTAAATTTAAATAATTTTCTATGGTTCAAAGATTTGATCATTATGACTGCAGCATTTAGTGAAAGAATCTAATACAAAAGTTAAACTGATTTTAGCCACAAGCAGCCTAACAGAGTCCACACAACAGAAATAAAGGTACTAGGAACCTTCTGCTTGTGGACTACCAATGGTACCAGGACCTCACATCCCCCAGAACTGCCTCCTATGGAAGGCTGCTATGTTCTGCAGTTGTAAGAAGCAGCGGCAAACTGACTGAAATGTCAGTGAATTAACAATGGGTCACATGTAGCCCAAACACCTCAGAAGGCAGAGTTGATCAGGGCTGTGATGAGCGTGGTCCGTGTTCCCCTCTCTCGGTGAGTGCCCTGACTACTCCTATCTGTCAGCTTTACTTCTTGCATGTAGGTTAAAAAGAAATTATTCCTTCCTCCAAAGAAAGAATTCTTGTCTTCTCAGGATAAATGATGTACTAGGCAAAATATGAAGGGAGAAAAACTACTGAGTTCTTTTGATAATGTGCTAATAAAACCGTAAGTCAGCTTTGACCTTTTTCTATTCCTATGAGATCCTTATGGGTGGAAGCAAGTACTCCACTCAAAACTTACTAAAAGTTTTGATGAACTGCTGATACTTTCATACAAAAATTATTTTTTAAAATTAGGGCTACTACCTGTTCAACAATGTAAATCAGGACTTTTTTCAGAATCAACCAAAAAAATTGTGGCTAATTTATCTCTACACGCTTCATTTTGGCAAGTACTTCAGGAAAGGCAGAACAACAGCAGAAAGAATCCTTCTCTCAAGAAAGAGAGGCATGAAAACTATAGGCAAATAGCATCCTTGTACTGAAAACATCTTCTCCAATGTGCCAGATACACCTAGGCCTGAGAGATGGTACTCACCCTGACCCACCAGAAACGGATGACGCATTTGAAGGGACATTAGCCTGAGGTTTGTCCTTTTCAGTTTGCTTGAATACAGATTTCGCTTCTTGAGAAGTCTCACCCACTTCATTAGGCCCCCTGCATGAAAGGAGGAGCCATCAAGTATGTAAGAGGGTTAAAAAAAAAAAAAAAAAACTCCATGAAAAGGGCATAAATAACAAGGAAAAAAACACTGGGCTTTCTATAAATTCTAGCTGCTGAGCTTCATGTTTAAAGCGCACTATAATAGTTATAGAGTAGTTCAATTCCCCCCAAAGATCAAAGCCAACGAGCAGCATTGAAAACCCAGAGCAACCAAAACAAAAATAAAATAATTTTTAAAAAGTATCTTCACTGGCCATGACTGCTTTAATCTCAAAAGATGACTTCAAACAAAGAAACAAAAAAACATACTGTTACTTCCCTACCCAAGTTCCTGTGATGGATCAGTATTACTAAGAGCATAAAATACAAACTGCTGAACCCCACATTCAAGACCACCCAAAATCTGGTTTAATTTTTGTGCTCCTCTATTCTCTTAATCTCATGTATCTATATGTCACCTCCACTGTATAATCATAAGATATTTAATTTAGGTCATACCTGAATGGCCGAGTGGTTTTTGGTATTATCTTCAACTTAAGCCTGAACTTTGCAATAAGGAGCTTATGATCTGAGCCACAGTCAGCTCCAGGTCTTGTTTTTGCTGACTGTACAGAGCTTCTCCATCTTTGGCGACAAATAATATAATCAATCTGATCTCGGTATCGACCATCTGGCGATGTCCATGTGTAGAGTCGTCTCTTGTGTTGCTGGAAAAGGGTGTTTGCTATGACCAGCCTGTTCTGGTAACAAAACTCTATTAGCCTTCGCCCTGCTTCATTCTGTACCCCGAGGCCAAACTTTCCTGTTATTCTGGGTATCTCTTGACTTCCCACTTTAGCATTCCAATCCCCTATGATGAAAAGGACATCTATTTTTGGTGTTAATTCCAGAAGGTGTTGTAGGTCTTCATAGAACCGGTAAACTTCAGGTTCTGGAGCATAGGGAGTTGGCGCATAGACTTGGATTACTGTGAGGTTGAATGGCTTGCCTTGGAAACGAACTGAAATCATCCTGTCGTTTTTCAGATTGCACCCAATTACTGCATTTCGGACTCTTTTGTTAACTATGATAGCTACTCCATTTCTTCTAAGAGACTGTTGCCCACAGTAATAGATATAATGGTCATCTGAATTCAATTCGCCCATTCCTGTCCATTTTAGTTCACTGATTCCTAAGATGTCGATGTTTATTCTTTCCATCTCCTGCTTCACTACATCCAATTTACCTGGATTCATAGATCTAACATTCCAGGTTCCTATGCAATATTCTTCTTTACAGCATCGGAGTTTACTTTCTTCACCAGTCACGACCACATTTGAACGTCGTTTCCACTTTCGCTTAGTCGATTCATTCTTAGAAGTATTAGTAACTGACCTCTGCTCTTCCCCAGTGGCGTGTTGGCCACCTTCTGATCTGGGGGGCTCATGTTCCGGGGACATACCAGGCCTTCCCTGTCTCCTGAGAAACCTGTATGAAGGTCAAGAAGAAACAGAACCTCACATGGAACAACAGGTTAAAATTGGTAAAAGGAGTACAACAAGGCTGTATATTGTCATCCTGCTAATACAACTCATATGCAGAGTACATCATGTGAAATGTTGGACTGGATAAAACACAAGCTGCAATCAAGACTGCCAGGAGAAATATCAACAACCTCAGATATGCATATACCAGTCTAATGGCAGAAAGTGAAAAGGAACTAAAGAATCTCTTGATGAGGGTGAAAGAGGACATGAAATAGCTGACTTGAAACTCAACATTAAAACAACTAAATTATGGCATCCAGTCCTACCACTTCATGGCAAATAGAAGAAAAAAAAGTGAAAGCTATGATAGATTTTATTTTGTTTCAAAATCAATGTGGATGGTGACTGCAGCCATGAAATTTAAAGATACTTGCTTTCTGGAAGGAAAACTATAAGTCTAGAGAGCATATTAAAAAGCAGAAACATCCCTTTGCCAACAAAGGCCCATGTAGTCAAGCTATGGTATTTCCAGTAACCATGTACTGATATGAGAGTTGGACCATAAGGAAGGCTGAGTGTCAAAGAATTGACGCTTTCAAATTGCAGTGCTGGAAAAGACTCTTAAGAGTACCCTGGACAGCAAGGTACAGCAAGGAGATCAAAGCCGTCAATCCTAAAGGAAATCAGTCCTGAATATTCATTGGAAGGATGATGCTGAAGTTCTAATTCTTTGGCTACCTGTTGCGAACAGCTGACTCATTTGAAAAGACCCTGATGTTAGGAAAAGGAAAGACACAAAAAAGGAGAAGGCAGGGGCATCCAGCAGAAGAAGCGATGTTTAGATAGCATCACAGACTCTATGGACATGAATTTCAGCCAAGTCTGCAGAACAGTGGAGGACAGAGGAGCCTGGCATGGGACAGTTCACTGGGTTGCAATGAGTCAAACAAGAACATGACTTGGCTACTGAACAACAAAACTATTCTAAGTAAACTTCTCAGGAAAGAGAGAAGAATTTAAAAAAAAAAAAAAAGAGGGAGAATTTTTATGATTATAGAATACCATTCCCCAAATACTCACTTCTTTCTTCGTGCCCAAGAAGGTACTTGCCCACCCCACTGATCCTGAGCTTGGATATATGACTTACTTCAATGGTCAATGACATTAACTGATGTGACAGGCAAAGAAGCTTTAAATGCATTTGCACTGTTCCACCTGCCCTTGAATACCTCTCTCAGGGAGCTGCAGGTCCTAAATGGCTGACAGACACATGCTGCATGTCTCAACTCAACCAGCAGTTAGGAGACAAGCCTAGATTAGCTGAACCCTCGATATCTAGAAACAGGTGTAACAAATAAAATGCTTGGTAGTATACCAGTATGTTTTGGGATGGTCTGTAGCATTCCTATAGCAACACCTAACACATTTACAACCCATGCATGAAAACACTAATTTCTAAGGGGCTAGGTTATTTTTTCTCATCTAGAGATGACGTAGCACTGCTAGAGAGAATCCTTTAGTAAATTCTATTTCCCAAAGATAGTTGCCATAAATTTCCCAACTCCCATGCTCTTCCAGAACCTGACATCATCCCTATGAAATGAAGAGTATATGTCACCACAGAAGTCCGAGACTCAAAGGGCAGGGCTGACGGCACAAGTTTCATTCTCAAAACAGACAAATGAAATGAAAATGTATCCACTCACTCTTTCCTGCCACAGGAAATCTAAAGTCTGTGTGTTTCCTATGTGTCTACATGGCAGAGCAGTAAAACAGAGTGTTACCCAACCTGTACTGGACTCCTCCGCACCAGTAAGAAATTAACATGTATTATGCTACTGACTTTCAGAGAACTTTCACCTGGCACAGCAGTATATAACTCTGCAATGTGTGTGCTAAAAGTAATGAGAATATATTACTTTTGAATATAAAATATGTGAGTGTGTATATTTATGGGAAAAAAAGGATTTTTCCTCATTCATATTTGTTTCTTTGATAGAAATGGGGCTGCCCTCTTCGGACAATGACAGAAACAGCAGGCTTTCCGGATACTCATGTGGTATGTAAAATCACCATGCATTTGCTTTTAAAAAATCAAACAAGGGGAAAAATTTTTTTTAAGAAAAAATACAAAATTTGTGTCAAAATATTTATAAGTTTTAATAAATCCATTAAATTTAATTTGATCAGAAAATTTAATAATTTCTCACAACAATAGTTATTCACCAGACTTTATTACTGTCAAGTCAATGGTAAAGTTATAATAAATCTTCTTTAGATATCCAATGTGATACAAGAGAAATAATACAAACCAAGAAAGATTCCAGTATTTAAATTGTATTCCTAGTGGCACAGTAAATTCTTTCTGTGTATCCTTTTAGGACATTGAAAGCATTAGAGGTTCACCATCAGTGTTCTACTACCCTCTGTTGGACAACTCAATAGTTCCCAGTGTGATTTCTGGCAGCAAAATACATTATTAATTCACATCATTAAGATTTAATGGGTCCTAAAAATGATTATACGGGAAAAGACTGTCTTTGTAATGGAGAATCCCGACAGATATCGCCTAAGCGGTCTAACTCATCAGCACCAATGTCAGGTGGTGGTGATGTGATGCGCTGAGGAGGACAAATCATCATCAACGTAGTATTGATGGTCCAAGTGATTAACATGAAGCTAACCATGAGGAAACAACTCAACAACTGAAACTGAGACATTCTGCCACACAGATGGGTCCTTAACACCACATGCAGAGGGTAATCTCGGATTGGACGTTGGATTGGACAAGACACACAGCTCCGAAGAACATTTTGGAATAATTGTGGAAAGATTTGAGTAGAACTGTATATAAAGCTAACAAAAACGTGAGCATGGAAAACTATCTGCTATTGTTCCAAGATGTATAAAAATTTTGAGTTAAAGAGTTAAAAACATGCATAACAATTTGACAATGTCATAATATTCAGGACATGAATCATTATTCATGCATTAAACTCATTGCATTAAACACAGCATAGACCAAATTCAGGTACTATCAAACCTGCAAGGTGCTTTAATGTGATATTAGTGTTATCATTCATGTGCAGGAAGACCACATTACAGTGTGCATGAAAATTTGGGGTTGTTTTAGCAATTTAAGCACAGAAATTTGATAAAATGTAAGCATTTCTCTGTATAAATTGTTATTTTTAACAATTATTTTATCTTTATATTTTTACTTTATAACAATCAAGTGGAACTTTTAAAATTGACAATTCAGTAAGTAAACTAAGAACATAAAACCGGTGTTATTTTTAGTCCTAGTGGCAAAACAACCAAACCACATTTCTGAGAAAAAAAAGAAAAAACCCTCATCTTTTCTGACGCAGCAGCAGTAGTAAACCATATGATGCTAATGGAAGTGACTCCAGTGACTCATTTCATTAATGAAGGACTAGTAAAGTCAAACTTGGTTTTAGTCTATGAGCCCTCATACAGTGGGCTTGGTTTTTGATCATGCGGCACTAAAAGCAGTGAGTTCTTTTCCAGTGACACCATGGCTTAAAGTATTCAGGATCTGGGTTATGATAAAGAAACTATAACAAGGTTAGCAAAGTATTTCTTCAAAGCAATTTGAAGAATGACAGTTTATTGCTGATAGGAAATTTATTTTAGTATATGTGATTTAAACATGAGTATGATATAAATGAGTCTCTTATCCGTTTCTTGCTGACAAACATTAACTGACAGTTATCTGTCAGTTAAAATAAAAGTAGGATCACATAACATCAGATGAGATTCGAAGTTTAAGTGTTTGCAACAGTAAGTTCCAATGACACAGCTGCAGGACAGGGAAAAAGTTTAGATTAAGGAGTTTGTGTTAGAACATAAATCAACACACTGCTTCCTTCATTGAAAAACATCTTACTATAAAAAAACAAAAACAAAAAACCCCATTGTTCTTATCAAGGTAGTAAAACCTATGAATTACATAAAGCTAATGCATTAAATTTAAAAGGCTATATTGATAAACTGAAAGCTGATCATAAAAGTGGATGTTATATATGTTGAGGTACAATGGTTATGAAGAAAATGCCGTAAGAATGATGAGATACAGAATAAACTTATTTCTTCCTAAAGAGAAATGATAACCATATGGTCCCCAATTAAAGATCTCAATTACACAATAAAACATGCTCATCTATCTGCTTGGTTTGGAGGGGTTTTTTGGGTGTTTTTTTTTTTTTTTGGCCAAGACACCCAGCTTGCAGGGTTTCAGTTCCCGCAACCAGGAACTGAACACCCAGGTCCTCAGCAGTGAAAGCACGGAGTCCTAACATCTGGGCAACAAGCGCATTTCCAGTTTGGTATTCCTGATCATCTTAGTATTTTCACACATGGAACCAAGTCAACAGATTCTTCAAAAGCAAATAAATTATAAGAGTAGGAGGGTCACGTGGCGCCCAAAATGGCCGCGCCCGGGCGCCTCGAGCTGAGCGTGGCGTGAGCCCTCGCGGGGCCGGAGGAGACCCGCCGAGGCTGCGGCTGCACGGAGGCGCGCGTAAGGCTCAAGATGAAAAATCATGAACCAGATGGTACTATCATCAAGGAGAACTTAATTGATATCATAGCCCGAAAAATTAACCAACTCCCAGAAGCAGAAAGGAATCTGCTTGAAAATGGATCAGCATATGTTGGACTTAATGCTGCTCTCTGTGGCCTAATAGCAAATAGTCTTTTTCGACGCATCTTACATGTGACACAGGCTCGCATAGCTGCTGGCTTACCAATGGCAGTGATCCCATTTTTGACAGCAAATGTATCTTATAAAGGTTTTGTAAGTTTACCTTTGAATACAGGTGATCTGCATTGTGAAACCTGCACAATAACACGAGGTGGATTGGTTGGTCTTGTTTTCGGTGGCCTGTACCCTGTTTTTTTGGCTATCCCTGTGAATGGTGGCCTAGCAGCTAGGTATAATTCAGCCCTGCTACCAGAGAAAGGAAACATCTTAAATTACTGGATTAGGATTTCTAAGCCTGTCTTTAGAAAGATGTTATTTCCCATTTTGCTCCAGACTGGGTTTGCTGCATACCTTGGGTCTAGACAATATAAACTACTTATAAAGGCTCTTCAGTTACCAGAACCTGGCCTAGAAATTGAGTGATTGTTAAGCAAATCTGTACACAAAAATAAAACTATAAAAATAACCTATATCTAATTATGAATAAACAGAGACTAGTACATAAGGTAAAAAAAAAAAAAAAAAAGAGTAGGAGTGAAAGCTGAGAGCCTGAATAACAGTTCCTGTAAGTTAACATGTTTCATACAATATTCTGAGTTGTAATTTCCAAAAAAAAAATTAACATATAGGAAACTCCTTTTTCCCACTGAAATACAACTTAAATTTAACTATAACTTGATGGGATAAATGACTGGAACTGACTACCGATAAAGCATGGAAGATGACTTCTGAAAATACAGTTATTACTAATCATTTCACGACAGACCTAAGTCAAATCACTATGCCAGCAGGAACTTCATCTGTTATCTAGCTGGATCTTACAGATCTGCTATTTTCATATTATAATTTTAAATAAATGGGGAAGAGGAAATTCTAAGCATGTGGCTCTCTTCCAGAACAGCCAGAGTATTAAGACTATACTGCTTTTCTAAACTATAACAAAGCTATGAATTGCTTGAAAAAATATTGAGATAATAGTAACAGAATCAAACTTCTCTAGAAATGTGGCACAGTGAGCTTTCATGAGCTGGGTAATTTCGTCCGCTAACAAGTGGGAGGATTCCAACTATTCTGGGGAAGGGGTGGAGATGTCCAGGAGCTGGGCCACCACTCACTTTCTGGTCTTCTGATGGTGCCTTGGATCTGTCATGGCGCCTCTAGGTGTGTCACTCAGCTTGCTGCCTGAGGATCAAGGTCCAGTGGAAGTTGACTTGTCTGCCATCTTGAACCCATCTGATTCTAATTGGCTTATGTGGTATCCTTGGTCTATGTCTCTTAGTACTTTTAATTGTCACCTGATTCAAAGGTTTGGGGGAGGATTATATATGAAAAAGTTGGGGACTTCCCTGATAGCTGGGTGGGTAAAGAATCCACCTGCAATGCAGAAGACCCTGGTTCTATTCCTGGGTTGGGAAGATCTGCTGGAGAAGGGATAGGCTACCCACTCCGGTATTCTAGGGCTTCCCTTGTGACTCAGCTGATAAAGAATCCACTGCAATGTGGGAGACCAGGGTTCTATCCCTGGGTTGGGAAGATCCCATGGAGAAGGTAAAGGCTACCCACTCCAGTATTTTGGCCTGGAGAATTCAACGGGCTGTACAGTCCATGGGGTGGCAGAGAGTTGGACACAACTGAGCAACTTTCACTTTTCACATACACCAATTTTAAGGAAAGTAATAAAGGGAGAAATAGCCAAAGTCACAGTGCATGGCAACAAGTAGGTGGAACCAAATATATAATGCTAACTCTTACACTTTCTTGTTTCTATTTAGTCATCCACTTCATACATTCCCCCAAACTACATTACCATATCTTAAAGGACCATTCTCATGTTCCCTTATAATTAATGGATCCACTATTGAGTTCTAAAAGAATTCTTCCAAACTATTTAGATGGGTTGGTACAAGGACAGATGTCTAACCCCATTTAGAAAGATGTTCCATTTAGGTGGTTAAGAATCCACCTGGCAATGCAGGGTTTGACTCCTGGTCTAGGAAGATCCCACATCCCACAGAGCAACTAAGCCTTATCTCCCAAACAAGAGAAGCCACCCCAATGAGGAGTCCGCGCACCTCAACTAGAAAGGAGCTCCCGCTTGCCTCAACTAAAGAAAGCTCAGGTGCAGCAATGAAGACCTAGTGCAGCCAATAAACAAATAATAAATATTATTAAAAGAAAGATGTTTCTTTTTAAAAGAACCAGGTTAAAGTTTGTAAATGTCATCCTACCTGACTTTTTCACCAGCAATATCAAACACCTTGGTGACTTTAACTTCTTCTGGTTCTTTAGGTTTCTCTTGTTCTTCTGCTTTGACTTTACTTGAACTCATCTCTTTATTCTCCTCTCCTGTCTATGAAAAAGAAGTGTATTAAGTTTGATACAAAATGAAAACTAAAAGTTCCACTCAAATGTGTTGTTCCTGGCAATTCTTAACATTTGTTTCATCTCTAAACAGTTAAATTCTCACTGAAAACTGATTTGATTAGAAAATCTTGTGTTTCCTCCCATAGGGAATACTTTGCTTTTCACTTAGTAGGGTTAATATTAAAAGGCTGCTAGTCTGATTTCTGTTGTTAAGCCTCAAATCTGAGTTTGCAAATTTAAAGAGTCTATCTGGGGAATTTCTGAAAAACATTCATCCCGTTCAACTATTAACTTACTTTAACTTGTGTACTCGGAGGCACTTCTGATTTTGGTTCTACATCACTGACGGAGCTGGCCAACATTTCCTCCTCCTCCTTCTCCCTGGCATCCTCTGACTCGACGCCTTTTTCCTGCTCTGCAGCTGCATCTTCCTTCTCACTACTACTTCCTCCAGATTCCCTGTTGGCATCCTCCTCGTCCTCGTGTTGTAGTGAGAGGCCACTGTGTTTTCTCTTCCTAATCACCAACAATCACAAGGAAAAGACAAAATAAACGGGCAAGATAATTTCACTTATCCCTTCCTGAATTCCAAACATAATGTTGTAAACCTCAGGAAACTTTAAATCAGGGACTACTGATTAACGCACAAGATACAGTGAGTGTGAGAGGTAAGCTGAGATTCTGTGGAAGAAAAAAAGAACCCAGCTCCTACAGTTAGCATTTTCCCAAAACACTTAGAATCAAAATATATGCTGTTCTACTTGAGTTAGGACTATCTATTCTCACCAAGAAAACACCCAAAATCACTTTACAGAACAGTATGTTAAAAAAGGGAGCTCTAAGTACATACACACACCAGATATTTTTGACTTTTGAGACTGACTGATGAGAGACTGACGAGAGCCTCAGATTTATCCACGCTGTCTCTTCCTAGGGTTCTCAGTGCGTGAGGGGTGGGAAGCCTTGTTTCTTGAATATTTTCTGAAGACAGCAAAAATGGAATACAGAAAAACTCAAGGATAAAAGCACTGAACCCAAGATTAAATTGCTTAACGTTATTCTGACTTCAAACTAATCACCTAACACTCAAATTTCTTTTTCTATAATCTACTTTTTAATGTCCAGGAAGACTTCTACTGAAAGATTCCCTTATCTGAGTTAAATAACTTGAGAAATTTCATAATTTCACAAAGCAACAAAGGCTAGGGATGGGGTACATATTTCTTCTAGTAATTGAGTTTTTCTTTTCTTTTCCTATTTGGCACATCACACAGCATCTAAGATCTTAGTTCCCTAACCAGGGATTGAACCCAGGCCATGGCACTGGAAGCACAGAATCCTAATCACTAGACAGCCAGAGAACTTCTAAGTTTTTCATTTTAAATGAAGCATACTTATTACACACGATTTTTTTTTCAAATTAAAGCTCAAAAATTTTTAAAGCTTTCCAGAAAATAAGAATTAAATCCCAAAATGTCACCAAATATTTCCCTGAATGAGAAAAGGTTAGAAATTCTAGCAGCAAGAAATCTGTCATCAGACCAATGCCAGCGATCTGGATGGTTGTGTCAACAGCCCCTGACTTCAGGGCCTTGAGGGCAGCATCACCTGGCCAGAATGCTCTCAGCCTTTCTTTTTGTCCCTTTGGTTTTCTGTGTCTCCTCTTCAGCACCCATTTCACCTTCCTTCACTAATTCATTTACAGCATCTTCATGACACTCTCCACCTGAAATCACATAAGAGGGTGGTCAGACAGACAGGAATAAAAGTTTTTGACATCAAGATGACACATTTTCATTCAGAAAAAAGTCTAGTGCTTTCCTCTGTTCTTCACCAGAGTAAAGGATAATTTTCTGAGGGTTGTCCTCCCTGTTTCTGAAGACATGATAAGTTCCCCTATTCCAGGCCTCCAGGACAGTCCATAATTCCATCCTTAACTTATCCTACTTACATTTAATGTTTGCAATTTCTGCTATGCTCCACATACCATGAGATCACAGATCTGCATGTCTTTAGAAGAATATGCTGAATGAATGAACAGAAATTTCAAAACTATTTCTATAATTTTCAAAGAAGAAATTATGTTTCTACCTCATCTTGGACATCTTTCAAACTAAACAAAACATACCTTGTCTTATCAATAAAAGAGGCTTAAAATAGGCTTAAAGACTTCAAGCTAGACATAGCAGAAAAAGCAAATATATTGATTTCCCACCTTCGGACAGTGACATTCAGGGTCCCCAACAAAAGTGCTCCTTGGATGCCCAGTCTGACCACATTCTGTGGGTAGCTGTCAACAGATCCTGTACACACAGATTCAACCAGATTTATTTCTTTTTACTTCACATAAGCTTTAATTGCAAGTATAACATACCAAAAATCACAGGAGCTAAAGTACAGGTCAATGAAATTAAGCAAACTGAACACTCCTGTGTAACTAGACCCATCTGAAAAGCAGAACATGAGCAGCTTTGCTGAAGCTCCTGGTGCCCTACTGCAATCACTAGCACCAGCCACATCCCCCTGAGAACCACTATCCTCAAGTCTAACATGACAGATTAGTTTTATTTGTTTCTAAGCTTTAGGAAGAAACTTATAATACGTACTCTTGCATACATCATCTTTCACTCAACATTCCCTTTGTGAGTCACCCAGTTCCTTGCATAGAACTGTAGCATATTTATTCTCATCCCTAAACATTGTTTCACTGTAGACTATACCACAATTTATTTATTCATTTCTCTGTTGACAGCTATTTGGTTTGGGGCCATTATAAACAGTGCTATTTTTAATAATCCTGGACTTCCAATTAGCTTTTAAATATTCACTCACAATGCACTAAGACCACTAAACACTTGAGGAAAGCCTCTACTATCAAAGGCAAAACTGAAAACAAAGGAATTTAGAGGAAACAAAACTAGGAAAAAGAAAAAAAAAACTTTATAATTAATCTCCTCAGAGACGCATTCACAAAATAAAGATGACTAAAAATTTTTCAGAAAATGAAAAAAATAATGAGAAAATTCCTGGACTTCTCTGGTGGCACAGTGGATAAGAATCCACCTCCAATGCAGGAGACATGAGTTCAATCCCTGATCTGGGGAGACTCCACATGTCATGGATTAATTAAGCCCTTGTATAACAACTACTGAACCTGAGCCCGAGAGCTTCAACTACTGAAGCCGGTGTACCCCAAGTAGAGAGTAGCCTCTTCCTGCCAAAATTAGAGGAAGCCTGCACAAAAGCAGAGAAGACCCATTACAACCAAAAATAAACAAATTCACTACTGAAAAAAAAAAGAAAGCAAAACTTTGATGAGAGTGAGCCAGCCATAAGAAAACCTGGCAAATAAGCATTTGAGGCCGACAGAATAGTCAACACAAGGGTTCTAAAACTGAAGAAAGTCATGGTTTAGACACCAAGTATCAAGTGAAAGTCCCTTGAGGTATCTGAACACACAAATATAATTTTGCTTCCTCCTAAAACCTGAGTAAAATGACTGAAAACAAACTGACAGTGGTGGGTACCTAGCTGTACTGTGTTACCTTATACTCAGTTCAGCTCAGTTCAGTTGCTCTGTCGTCTCCGACTCTTTGCGACCCCACAAATCACAGCACACCAGGCCTCCCTGTCCATCACCAACTCCCGGAGTTTACTCAAACTCATGTCCATCGAGTGGGTGATGCCATCCAGCCATCTCATCCTCTGTCGTCCTCTTCTCCTCCTGCCCCCAATCCCTCCCCAGCATCAGGATCTTTTCCAATGAGTCAACTCTTCGCATCAGGTAGCCAAAGTACTGGAGTTTCAGCTTCAGCATCAGTCCTTCCAATGAACACCCAGGACTGATCTCCTTTAGGATGGACTGGTTGGATCTCCTTGCAGTCCAAGGGACTTTCAAGAGTCTTCTCCAACACCACAGTTCAAAACCATCAATTCTTCAGCGCTCAGCTTTTTTCACAGTCCAACTCTCACATCCATACATGACCACTGGAAAAACCATAGCCTTGACTAGACAGACCTTTGTTGGCAAAGTAATGTCTCTGCTTTTTAACATGCTATCTAGGTTTGTCATAACTTTCCCTCCAAGGAGTAAGCATCTTTTAATTTCATGGCTGCAGTCACCATGTGCAATGATTGTGGAGCCCAGAAAAATAAAGTCTCTGTTTCCACTGTTTCCCCATCTACTTGCCATCAAGTGATGGGACCGGATACCATGATCTTAGTTTTCTGAATATTGAGCTTTAAGCCAACTTTTTCACTCTCCTCTTTCACTTTCATCGGGAGGCTTTTTAGTTCCTCTTCACTCTCTGCCATAAGGGTGGTGTCATCTGCATATCTGAGGTTATTGATATTTCTCCCAGAAATCTTGATTCCAGCTTGTGATTCATCCAGCCCAGCGTTTCTCATGATGTACTCTGCATATAAGTTAATTAAACAGGGTGACAATACACAGCCAAGACGTACTCCTTTTCCTATTTGGAACAAGTCTGTTGTTTCATGTCCAGTTCTAACTGTTGCTTCCTGACCTGCATATAGGTTTCTCAAGAGGCAGGTCAGGTGGTCTGGTATTCCCACCGCTTTCAGAATTTTCCACAGTTTATTGTGATCCACACAAAGGCTTTGGCATTGTCAATAAAGCAGAAATAGATGTTTTTCTGGAACTCTCTTGCTTTTTCGATGATCCAGTAGATGTTGGCAATTTGATCTCTGGTTCCTCTGCCTTTTCTAAAACCAGCTTGAACATCTGGAAGTTCATGGATACTTTATACTAATGGAGTCTAACAAGGCAAAACTATAAGGAAATACAGAAGACTAAGGAAAACTGTGATCTCTAAGGGCCAGGGCAGCACACAGTGGTG
Source organism: Odocoileus virginianus (assembly GCF_023699985.2). Taxonomy (NCBI): domain Eukaryota; kingdom Metazoa; phylum Chordata; class Mammalia; order Artiodactyla; family Cervidae; genus Odocoileus; species Odocoileus virginianus. The sequence continues at coordinate 56,871,675 of NC_069693.1, read as the reverse complement.
TAGGCAGTGGCAGAAACAAGAGTTCTCTGTGTTTATCTCTCTGCAGGATTCTGAAAATCTCTTAAATTACGTGAAGTTTAAATAAATATATAAACATAACCAAAATGATAACACAACCCACTAAGAAAGGATTTATTCCAAGGACTTCAGAAACAGTATTTTGACTGTATATCCTTAGCAAAAGGTTAAAGACCAGAAAGTTCTATTATGAGAAGTAACATCAGTGTCGTTATTTTGAAACTATTTCTTTTATAATATAGGTAAAAGGAAGGAAGTTGTTATGCTAATAATGTTAAGAATCCAGATCTTCAGAGTAAGAGAAATGACACCATTGTAAAATAATTAAGTGAAAACAAGTGTTAAAGCTGAATTTAAAATTCAGAACTCTTAGACTCAACAGACTTAAAAAATGAACTCATGGTTGCAGGGGTCCGGGGAGGGATAGTTAAGGACTTGGGGAAGGTTATGTACACACTGCTGTATTTAAAATGGATAACCAACAAAAACCTACTGTACAGCACACAGAACTCTGTTCAATGTTATGTGCCAGCCTGGATGGCAGGGTTATATGCCAGCAGGGTTTCCAGGAGAATGAATACATGTATATGTATGGCTGAGTCCCTTCACTGTTCACCTGAAACTATGACAACATTGTTAACAGGCTATACACCAATACAAAATGTTTTTGGTGTTAAAAAAATAAACTAAAATAAAAAAAATTTTTTAAAGCCCTGATTACATGGAAAAAAATTCAGAACTCTTAACATTTTTTTAAGGTAAATATTTTCTAGCTCTGAACAGTGAACACTGAAACAGTACAGAAGCAATGTCACTCTACTAGCAATGAGCATTTCTTTAAAGCTCAGATTGTATTCTTTCACGTGACTCTACACAAAAAGGGTTCCCCAAAAAGTGCAGCTAATTTCGGATTTGAGGGAAGGAAAGCACAAGGTGAAATGGGGAAATTTTGCTGTGACATAAAACAAGGAAGTTAAGTATAATGGGTCACATTAAAAGGATATAAGATCTAGTTTGAAAGAACTTTTAGTGGCCAAAAGTGATGAGGAGACCATTAAAAGGAACAACTGTTACTGAAACACACTGAATTGATTTAAAAAAAACCCAAAATACCGTTACCCCTTTACGATAATTACAAATTAACAGAAGACAGGAAAAAATACTTTGCACCATTTTAGGTTACCATTAAGATTATTCCCAATTTTGAAAAGTGGTAATTAAGAGAAATGAATTAAAGATTTATCCTACCCCAACAGAGGAGGAAAAGCTGCACTTTCCCAACATCATCAACCAGTAAATGCAAAAGAACCACAAAACTAGAAAAAGACTCACTCTCACCACAATAATGGTAGTAATTCAACCAAAGATTATCATGTAAGGTTAAAGACAATTTAAGTTTTAACGATTAAGTATATTATTAGGTTGGTGCAAAAGTAATCTGAAATTTGCCATTTGATTTTAGATTAAATGAATGTGGTCATGTTATATGTCATTTTAATGCACATTTCTCACTTTTTTTGGGCTAATGACTTATTACTTGCTGTTCATTTTATACTTCTTTTAGACTATGGAAATGTTACACAAAAAGAAAATTAGAGCGACTTCCTTGAGTTCAAAATGTTGTAAAGCAGGTTGTAAATGTTGACAACCCACAACATCAACACATCTGGGCCAGGAACTGCTCACAAACATACAGTGCAGTGGTGGTTCAAGTTTTGCAAAACTACTGCAATGATGTAAAGTAATTAGCCTCCAACTAATAAAAATAAATGGAAAAAAAAAAAAGAAGTTTTGCAAAGGAGACCTTGAAGATGAGATATCAGTCAGCCATCGGAAGTTGACAACGACCAACTGAGAGCCATCACTGAAGCTGATCCTCTTAAAACTACACAAGAAGTTCCCTAAGAACCCAAGGTCAACCACCTATGGTCCTTTGGCACTTTAAAGAGAATTGAAAAGTTGAAAAAGCTCAATAAGTGGGTGCCATAAGCTGTCCGCAAATTAAAAAAAATTGTCCTTTTGAAATGTCATCTTCTCTTATTCTACGCAACAATGAACCATTTTTCTATTGGATTGTGACCTGCGATGAAAAGTGGATCGTATACAACTGCTAATGACCAGCTCAGCGGTTGGACAAAAAAGCTCCAAAGCACTTCCCAAACTTGCACCAAAAAAAGGTCATGGTCACTATTTGGTGCTCTGTGGCCAGTATGATCCACTACAGCTTTCTGAATCCTGGCTAGACTATTACATCTGATTACTATTATCAGCAAATAGATATAAGGCACCGAAAACTGCAATGCCTCCAACAAGCACTGGTCAACAGAAAGGGCCCAATTCTTCTCCAGGACAATACCCAACTGCATATCGCACAACCAATGCTTCAAAAGTTGAATGAAGTGGTCTATGAAGTTTTGTTTCCTGTCATAACCTGATCTCTTTTCAGCTGACTACCACTTCAAGCATCTTGACAACTTTTAGCAGGGAAAATGCTTCCACAACCAGCACGATTCAGAAAATGCTTTTCAAGAATTCGTTGAATCCCAAAGCACAGATTTTTATGCTATTGGAATAAACAAACTTATTTGTTGTTGGCAAAAATGTGTTGATTGTAACGGTTCCTATTTCGATTAATAAAAATATCTGAGCCTAGTATGATTTAAAATTGTCTGAAACTGCAATTATGTTTGCACCAAGCTAATATAACACAAAACACTTTCCAGTTCCAAGGGAAAAATTAATTACACAATTAAGGGATCAAGCTCTCTTCATTCTGATCCACAAGTCACAACTATGGGAATTAATCAGGTATTTTGTTTTCTGATACTATGCCTTATGAAACACACATATCAGCTATGAACCTTTTTCTTTTAGCTAAAATTATTTTATCTGAATGCACCAAGCATTTAGATCTAACTTCTAATTTAACACGGGCTTCCGTGATAGCTCAGTTGGTAAAGAATCTGCCTGCAATGCAGGAGACCCCGGTTCGATTCCTGGGTCAGGAAGATCCCCTGGAAAAGGGATAGGCTACCCACTCCAGTATTCTTGGGCTTCCTTTGTGGCTCAGCTGGTAAAGAATCTGCCCACAATGTGGGAGATCTAGGTTCAATCCCTGACTTGGGAAGATCCCCTGGAGAAGGGAAAGGCTACCCACTCCAATATTCTGGCCTGGAGAATTCCAGGGGCTGAGCAGTCCATGGGGTCGCAAAGAGTCAGACACCACTGAGCGACTTTCACTCACTCATTCAAATTTAACGGAAATTCAAGGGACGAAGGAATCACCTAATACCATGAGGAAGTAACCAGACAAAATTCCACAGGACATACAGCCTGGTCTCCTATGCCAGTCTATGTCACAGAAATGTGAGTATGCTAGATTAAAACAGATGTAAAGGATGCAACAAGCAGTTGCACACAAGTATGCATACAAGTATCCATAGAAGTATGGATGATACAAGTAGTCCTGAACTCAACCGTGATTTAAACAAAAATGCTATCGCCATTTTTGAGTCAACTGGAAAACCTGAATATGGTTTGTATATCAGATGAGCTCAAAGTTTACTGAAATGGATAGGGAAACAATGTTCACTGAAAAGAGCAGGTTGCAAAGAAACATGAAAAAAGTATGATTTCAGGTTGGGGAAAAATACAAATATTAATAACAACACTTGGGAATAGGAAAAAGATAAAGAGTTGGTTTCACTAAGAAATCAATACTGATAATCTCTAGGTGGTGGGAATGTAGTAATTCTGATTTTTTTAATGTTTAATTGTCTGGGTTTTCTAATTTTCAACAAAGTTCATGCACTTTTGTGTTTTTTTCATACACTTTTGTTATAAACTTATTTTTCTTCATAAAACTGGGTGAATGTTGCAGACAGTTCAGACAAAGAGATGCACGTGGCTCTGGGTCTTTAACATGAAAAAAGACACTGAATCGCACTGATAAGAGAAAAGCAAATTTCAAACTATACAATAACAGAAACTACGATTAAATTCCATGTGGTTACTATAAGAATAAGAAACATAATAACATCCCTAGAGACAAAAAAGCACAAAATGAACATATCTTTTTAAAACTGAAGTATAGCTGATTAACAATATTAGTTTCAAGGGTACAGTGTAGTGACTCAGCATTTTTTTTTAATTCATTTTATGTATTTTTGGTTGTGCTGGGTCTTTGCTACTGCACGGGCTTTCTCAAATTGCGGGGAGCAGGGACTACCCTGGCTGTGGTGTGCGAGCTTCTCTCGGCAGTGACCTCTCCGCTGCAGAGCACGGGCTCGAGGGCGCCAGGGCTTCAGGAGCCGTGGCTCCCGGGCTCTAGAGCACAGGCTGGCGCTTGGGCCCAGTTGCTCCAGGGCATGTTGGATTTTCCCACATGAGGGATTGAACTCGGCTCTCCTGCACTGGCAGGAAGATTCTTTACCACCGAGCTACCAGGGAAGCCCTCAGCACTTTTTATAGCAAATGAACAAATCTTGTCCAAAGACTCAAAGCTTGCATCACCTTTCAGTCCTCCATGCTTAAACATGAATCAAACAACTAAGAATTACTGAAAATACCAGAGAATGTGTCTAACATGATAATGCCCAAAACAAACAACTAGGGTGAATAAAAAACAAAGGAAAACAGATTGTTTCCTCATTTATCAGGCTAGCATTATTTGATACCAAAATCAGACAAGGAAATTACCAGAAAACTACGGACCAACATCACTTACAAACAAACACAAAGCTTCTCAACAAAATTTTAGCAAACCAAATCCAGTCATGTGGAAGAAGAACACATCCAGTAAGTTTCATGGGGGTGGGGTGGGGTGGGATGAATTTAAATCAACCACATTAACAGACAGCAACAGATGGAGGAAAAGCATTTGACAACATTCACCTCTCAGCAAATAAAGAATAGAGGGAATTCTTTAATTCCATAAGGCCTGAGGGGCAGTATACGCAGACTGCCAGGATTCAAATCCCAGCCCATCCACTATCTAGCTGAGTAACTTTGGGTGACTCAGTCTCTTCATTTGTAAAATATTAAAAAAAAAAAAAAAATCTGCATAATTACACAGCCCTGGTAATGTGACTAAGTAATGAGTTCAGTTCAGTTGCTCAGTTGTGTCTGACTCTGCGACCCCATGAACCGCAGCAGGCAACCATGTGAAGTGCTTAAGACATCTATGAAGAACCTGTAGCTACTGAATGGTAAAACACTCATGCTTTCTCCTTACAACTGGGAACAAGGCCAGAATGTCCACACTCACCACTCCTATTCAATACACACTAGAACTGTACCAAGTACAATAGGCTAGCAAGAGAAATAAAAGCTATGCTTACTGAAGAGGAAATAAAAACTTTCTATACACAGATAATACTATTTTCAGGGGTAGGGAAGGGTAAGAGTGGCCTTGGAACTGTTAAATTCACTCGTGATTACATAACTATAAACATTTGTCAAAAAAATCACAGAACACTCTAAGAGTGAATTTTCCTGTACATAAGTTAAAAGTAGAAACATTTAGAACATTATTATCATTATTATTTGATAGATAAGTAGATGTATTTAGAGATACACATTCCATACACAGAATGCCGACCGTCTCCAAAGGCCAAAGTGGCCCCAGGGGATGGAGGCACCTTGGCAAGTGAGGGAGAGACACGACACAGAGCGCGGGCCGTCTCAGAAGGTGAGACGCCTAAAGCGTAATCACTGTCCACAAAGCATGAGATGCTCCACTCATGAAACAGAACATGATGCTATTTAAAAGTTTTCAAAAAATTTTTTTTCAAAATTAAAAATATCTTGATGCCCAACCCCAGTTACGAGGACAGCAAGAAAACAAAGCACACACTCCCCAGTGGCTTCTGGAAGCTTCTGGTCTACAGGGTCAAACAGCTGAAGGGTTGCTGACGTGCGACCAATCATACTGTGCTCTGACTGCTCCCAACACCTCCTCTAGAAACCTCAAAGTCACTGTGGAAAGAGCAGTCCACCTGGCCATCCCCAGTCAACAATCCCAATGCCAGGCTGCACAGAGAAGATGACGGACAGCTTGTGGAAAGAGAAAAAACTCAACAGAAGCACCTGTCCATAAGGTGTAGCAAGAGTCAATACATAAATGATGATGATTCAAAAAAAAAATAAAATGAAGAAAATTGTCCCCCCTAAATTTTTGTTTGTTTCTTGGTTTTTTTTTCCCCCCTAAATTTTAAGTTACAGGAGGACAGGAAACCACTGGGAAGTATCAGGAACAGAGACAAGATTCTATCAGTGACTAAAGACAAATTTTATGTAAATGAGTAAAAACTAGCAACAAGATTTCTTTAATAAAAGCACTGGAAACTTAGAAAATAATGGAGAAATACCTTCAAAATTCAGATTAAAAATTACAGAATACATGTAAAGTAATTAGCCTCCAACTAATAAAAATAAGTGGAAAAAAAAATTATAGAATACAGAAATTCCATACCAAACTATTAATCAAGCTTGAGGGTCACCTGGTTATTTTTAGATAGTCATGGTCTCAAAAAAAAAAGGTTTCTAACGTGCATCTTTCTTCAAGAAGTTATTTGAGGATTTATTCTTATTTTGGTGGACCACACCAAGAAAGAAGACATCATGGGACCCAAGAAAACAGGGAATCTAAGAGAAAAGGGACATAAACGAAACATCCAAAGTAGTGGTCACAATGGAAGATTTTAGGTTTCAAAACGATAAAACCAAGACACATTGGATGGAGCAGGTGAGAAGACAAAGACGGACTTCAAAATAGCGAATGATTATCTAATAAGTCTAAATATGTTGGGAGGTGATTTAAACAATTGTGAGCGTTTAGGATCAAATCAGTAGTAAGCACATAGATGACTAAACAACAACAAAATGGCAATTAACAACTCCAGAGAAAACTAGTGCGGGAAAAGCAGTAACTGCATATACCAGATGGTTCAGTCACATGAGGTTCACAAAGTCATTACAAAAAAAAAGAAACACTTAATAATAGTCTAACCCAAATTGACATAGGAACATTGGCAGGCTGGGGAAGTGGGAACAGTCTGAAGGAGAAAAAGCGTGTGTTGGCAGAGAGGCGAAAGACTCAAGGAGATGTTAAAAGACCACCTAACATGAATGGGTTAAGTAAACAGACAATGGAAATATCAAATTTTAAAAGAAGAAAGCAGTTTCTTCAGGGGAGGATGGACAGGGAGGAGGAGTGATGTAAATGGTTCAGTTGCAAAATAATTCTTTTAGAAATATTTGACTATTTTTAGCAGGCTCATGGTTAACTTTGATTAAAATGAAAACTAATTTTCAAATAATCATGCAGATATTTAAAGAGCTTCCCAGATGGTACTAATGGTAAGGAAACTGCATGCCAACGCAAGAGACTCAGGAGACCGGGGTTCCATCCCTGGGTTGGGAAGATCCCCTGGAGGAGAGCATGGCAACCTTCTCAAGTATTCTGGCCTGGAGAATCCCATGGACAGAGGAGCCTGACGGGCCCCCAGTCCATAGGGTCACAAAGAGCGGGACGCAGCACACACAATGCAGGCAGACAAGAATCTAACGCAGGAAAAAGAAAAAAAAAGAGAATCTAACACAGGAAAGGAGCGGGGAAACTATGGCAAGTCTTAGTTGATAATGGTAGCTCAGTAAGAGCCATACTGGTGACGGAGTGATCAGAAATTCATCTGCGCTGTAGCCTCAAACTGAATGTAATGATCGGCTCGACCAAAAGAATGTGAATGAACAAGGACAACTCTCCAGGCTTTTAAAAATTTTTTTATCTTGTCTGACCCAGTGCAACTGTGCCAGCAGATACTTCTAATGAGATGCGGGAGTCTGGGGAACGGGCAGGATGGCAGAAGGGGTAGGTATGGGTAACATTTTGGTCTGGATCTGTTTTAGAAGCCTATACACGTTGCCGAGCAGGCCCGTTAGGGACTCCTGGGCACAGAGGCCTTTTTGTCCCCTATTTCTTACAGACAAGACTCCAGTCTCCGTGACCTTCTCTCATTTCCAAACAGCAGAACACTTGCTATTCAAAGCAGGAATAGCAAAGAAACCACTTGAGGCAAGATTAAAGGACCAGAGAAGCTCACCACCGACAAACTGCACCACACCCTAATCTCGGCAGCAACCTTTTTGAAACTTTGCAGAAGAATACTAGACGGTTACTGCCTTGATCCTTTCTCACCAACTCCTGCCTGACTACACGACCTTTCCGTACTCACCAGGGAGAGGGGCGCAGTTCTTGACGCGCTGGCCCACCGTGTTGCCCTAACCCTCTGCCTGGCAAAAGTAACAAAGCCACTCTTTCCTTTTCCTCCAAAACTCGTCTGCCTATTTCTGTTCGCATGGTGCACAGAGCGCCAAGATTTGGGCAACACAGAAAAACAATAAAACAAAGGTCTATGGAGGGCTGAGTATAGAGACTGCAAAGAAGCAAAAGGGCATCATTATGTGAACTTTGAACCACCACATCTCTTTGGAGAACAGAAAATGACGTATCGGGGTCGTGATGCTAGCAATTCCCTGGGCACGGAAGGTCTGCGTAAGATGGCCTTTCAGAAGCGTTCAGGGTTGCTGAGGGTACGCGAACCCAACCGCCGCTAGCGGTCGAGCTCACCTGCGGATTCCCGCCCTCTGAGAGGGGGGCGTTGGCCGAACACGGCCCAGAGAAGCAGCAGCGGGAAAGGTCCCGGTACTCTAACTGGGGCCACCCGGCCGCCCGGTGCGGGCTCAGGGCCGCTTGAGAACCACGCCACCCTCCCACCAGGCCCACAGACGCCTGGCAAAGCGAGCCTCAAGCGAGGCGGGGGCGGGGCACGTCGCCTCTCGCCTCAGGAGGAGGGCTCACCCGACAGCGCAGAGTCCTCGTCCTCCTTCGAGACGGAGAAATCCTCGGACTTAAACTCCTCCATATTGCTGCCGCGCGGGGCCTACGGTGCCGCAGCAACCGCCTCCAACGGCAAAGCTCTAGGGAGACGGTAAAAACGCGGAGTGCGCGGAGACGACGGGGATGGCGGCGGCTCCAGCGGCGCGTGCGCACACGCAGAAACGGCGCTAGGTCAAGAAGCACCACTTCCGGGCCAAAGCCGCGGACCTGACGCTTATATGGAGGTCGGCGGAACGCGGGCTTCGTCCTGAAGTGGTGTATGCTGGGACTTGTAGTCTTCAGAGCTCAGCGGCTTTGATTTTAGTGTATCTGCTTAAGGGAAATTTGTTTTGCCTATGGGAACACAGCTGCCCTTCGTTAGTCACTGGTTGGTATTATTGAATTCGCTTACTTGTGAAAATAGCCACCCCCCCAAAAAAAAAATCAATATTCACGGTGCTTTCTGGGGTTATTTCCCCCGACATGCTCAGAGAGTGAAAATTTTAAGTTAACCAGTGGTGGGTTGTACTGAGGTTGCAGGCAGACAATTTGCCATCTTGCTTGAGCCCTCTTAGTGTAAATAAATGTCTTCTTCCCAGTCTCTTTAGTGCCGCGTTTTCTTTTGTTTTCATCTTTGTGCTGTCTGTCGGTGATTTCGCTGTTTAAAATGACCCCTGGGTGTGTTGCAGGGAGGAAGCCAATTCTGACTCCATGTTGGAAACTGTTTCTTTGACTTTAATGTCCGTCACTCCAAATCTTTGTTGTGACGAGACAAAAACCGAGGAGTATACACTCGCCTGACGATACTCAGTGGCTTGCCTGGAGGACCCTGCCTCTCACTTGACTGCAAACTAACGTGTCTTTGTTCGACTCTCCGAGAGGTAGTTTGTCCCTGCCCACCTGTGAATAGAAGAGATTAACACACCCCTTCTGAAGGCTGTACGTTCCCTCGGAGATGTTTTACAAGACGGAAAACCCTTCACTTTACTTCCCCACTGCATCTCCCTCTCTATTCTGCCTTGTGACTTTAGTTGCTCATTGCTTCTTTCTCTCTGATATATAAAAGAACCTGGCAAGATCCCAGTAAGATGGTTATTTTGATGCACTAGGCTGCCATCTTATCCGTCAGCTGGCCTTGCCTCAACACTTCGTCTCCCTGTCTCATTGACCTATCCTGCGGCGAGGAGAGCAAGCTTGTACTCGGCAACAAGCGAATTGCTGGGGTGCTTCCTAATGTTTTTAAGTGCAAGAAGGTTGTGATATGCCTTATGGAGAAAATGCTTGGGTTAAATAAAGCCTCATTCAGGTATGTTTTATAGTGCAATTGGCTGTGAGTTCAGTGTTAATGAATAAACTATCCAGTACATCAAAGGAAAAAGAAAGTCACCAATCTGTATCTGATGCTGCTCTGTAAAGTGCTAAAATGACATTCATAGTGTGCGAGGCAGCTATGGAAAAGATGGAAAAATGGCTCAATTTGTGGATTCAACCAATAAAACCAATGAAAAAAGTCTGGTAGGCAGCACTGTTGAGGCTGAAAGCCAAAAAAGTTTACCATCATGTTACCTGGAGTCAGAAAAATGTGAAGAAGCCCTTCTCTGCTAGCGCTGGCTGGGTTGCACGTTTCAAAAGGCCATATGGTGTCAATAATGTTAAGCTTGCAGCTGAGGCAAGTGCTGCAAATTAGGAGGCTGCGGAAGGATTCAAATGATGCTTGCTAAATATTATACAGGGAAAGGGGTATGTGAAAGAGCCAGTTTTAAACCTGGTGAAACTGGCTTATTTTATAAGAATGTTGGCAAAAGAACCTATGTAATGTGAATGGTCTCCAATGCCCCTGGCTTTAAATCATTCCAGGATTATACAACCCTACGTACGTGCACCAATGCCAAGGGTGACTCTAAGTGCAAACTCTTACTGGTGTACAGACCTTCAAGTTCACAAGCACTTAACGGGAAAAACGTGAATCATATCTGGTGCATTGGAGGTGGAACCAAAAAGGGTGGAAGGCATCTGATTGGTTCCACAGCTGAATCATATTAGAAGTTGAATACTATCCCCAGGGTAGAAACCTTGCCTTCAAGATTTTGTTAATTTTGGATGCCCCAGTCCATTGCTGTGAAAAACTCAAAAATGCCCACCCCAACATGGAAGCTCTCTACATTCCCCCAAATACTACCTCTCATCCAGCCCCTGGATCAGGGCATAATGAAAGCCTTCAAGTCACAGTATACAAGTGAACTTTATACCAAGACTTTGGAGGCTTTCAAAGCCAACAAGGAAACTACCATGATGGACTATTGGAAATCAGTCACTGTACATGAGGTGATTGATTATGTTGGAAACATCAAGCAGGTGACCATCAATTACTGATGGAAAAATGTTTGACTGGACTGCATGGAGAATTTCGAAGGCTTTGAAGGTGCAGCAGAAAGTATAAATAACAGTGTCAGAAACATAATGCATACCACATGCAAATAGGTGGAGAAGGTTTTGGTGACATGAGGAAGATGTAGAGGAAATTTTGGCAGAGAAAGCAATAGAACCCACCAATGAAGACTTGGACGAGATGCCAAAGCAAGGCAGTGTTGATGAAAACGGTGATGAAAGTCAGCCGAAGAGTCCAGAAATTGTCCCGCTTTACAGCAGTCAAAATAACAGAATGGAACTCCGCTTTGGAAAAAAATTTCAGTGACATGGAAGAGTGTGACCCTATGCTTGATCGAAACCTCAAACATAAGCACTTAACTTCTTGTGCATTTGCCCCCTATGTTGAGACACTTAAGGCAAAAAGCTAAGCAGACAGGGCCAACATAATTTCTGGAGTTATTTTGGGAAAAAAAAATTGCCCACTCCATCAACAAGTGCTGAGAGCCAAACCTCTGAGGTTGAACTGACAGATGTCAACCTGCCACCCTTTTCCTCATCTGCAGAATGAATGCCACCAACCTCTCCCTTTTTTTTGTGGGGTAAGCCAAGGTGGAGAGGCTTGACCACACGTGCACTGTGCCATTGTTCAGCCTGCAGCTCCATCAACCAGGAAGATGTTAGGTAACATTTTTACAAAATGTTAAACATTTAATCTTTATTTGCACTAATGTGCACTATATACTATGTGTTTACCGTATGAGTACTGTATGTGTAGCTTGTGTTTTTGTGTGTGTGTGTGTGAGTGAAGGGAAGAGTTAAAATAATACAGCCTCAGTGTTGTACAGGACACAATAATGCTGTCATTGAAGTAACTGTTTCATTAATACTACGTATCATTATTTGTAAGATATATCAAACACAGTGTCTTTGAACAGAAACATACATAAAACAAACCTATGTACTGATCAGTTGACAAAAATGGTAGGACCAGAGGCCCACAAGAACCCAATCCTGTATTTCTGCTAATTGAGTGTGCGTGGTAACATTATAGACGTAATTACAAGGAATGGCTGTATTCTAGAATTCAAACATCATCCACAAGGAATCCTTCATTCAAGTTAATCCATATGAAAGTACAACCATATATAATGCTTGTCATTTTGTGACAAACTGGGATGTACCTTTTGCCCTGTCCTTGGAGTCTCAGTCTGGGGAAAACACTACCCTGGCGTTCTTCAGTAGATTCTCCTCCAGCACCCCACTTCTCCCACTCATTTGTTCAGATTCAGTTTCTGACCACTGTAAGGGTAATGATGAAACTGTCTTCTCTTTGTCAAATTGTTTAGTAAAGAGGTCTAAAATTGGTTAGCAGCCCTCATCAAGCTTAAAAACATAATTTTTGGATTCATTTTCCATGAATTTAAATGTCATCAGCTGCGATATTATGATTTTGAAGAAATATACATTATCCCCAATGGCCAGTGATTTAATGCATCATGCCTATGTAATGAGGTCTCCACACAGCTGCAAAGGACAGGGTTGAGACCTTCCCAGTTCAACATGTGGAAATTCAGGGAGAACTTTGTCCCTTTGAAGGGGCACGAAAGTGCCACACACATACCCCATGTCTTGCCCTGTGCATCTCTTCCATCTGGCTGTTCCTGATTTAAATCCTTATGATAAACCAGTGATCTAGTAAGTAGTCTGAGTTCTGTGAGTCACTCTAACAAAATTAATTGAACCCAACTTATAGTCAAATCAGTCAGAAGCACAGATGTCTGGAGTTGGGGCTTGAGGATGGGGGGTTGGGGGTGGGTGGGGTGCTACTTCTAGGTAGTCATAATTGAGTTGAATTGTTGAACACCCTTTCTGGTGTCCAGTATGTTTGTTAGTGTGGGGAACACCCAATATACCACTTAAAAATTTAGCGATTTCAGCACATAATCCCACCAAGAATAGGCTGAAACTGAGCAATCCCTTTAGACAAATATTGGCCACAATACAAACCCCAACCCTCTACAAGTTTCCTGGTTCACTCTTATGATGTTGTTACCGAGTCCAAGCTCGCTCTGCTCACCGCAGGACAGGCCAGTGAATCCGAGAGACGAGGTGTTGAGGCAAGGAAAATGACTTCATTTGGAAAGCTGGCTAAGATAGCAGACTAATGCCTCAGAGTAACCACCTTGTGGGGCTCTGAATGCAAATTTCTGTTGAGTCAGAGAGAAATAAGCAATGAGGAACTAAAGTCAAGAGGCAGAATAAAGGAGAGGCAGTGGGGAACTAAAGTGAAAGGGTCCTCAGTCTTGCAAAACATCTCTGAGAGAAGGGCCAGCCTTTGGAAGGGATGTGTTGATCTCTTCTGTTCACAGGTGGGCAGGGTCAGGTTATCTCTCCATTAGCAGAACAAAAGCACTTGAGCTTATAGTCCGGCCGAGAGGCCAGGTCCTCTGAGGAGGCTATTAAGTATGATTGTAATAACAAGAGAAAGCCATAAAGAAATGTAGAAGACTCTTGAGAGTCCCTTGGACTGCAAGATCCCACCAGTCCATCCTAAAGGAAATCAGTCCTGAATATTCATTGGAAGGACTGATGCTGAAGCTGAAACTCCAGTACTTTGGCCACTTGATGCGAAGAGCTGACTCATTGGAAAAGACCCTGATGCTGGGAAAGATTGAGTCAGGAGGAGAAGGGGAGGACAGAGGATGAGATGGCTGGATGGCATCACTGACTCAATGGACCTGAGTTTGAGTAAACTCTGGGAGTTAGTGACGGACAGGGAGGCCTGGCGTGCCGCAGTCCACAGGGTCACAGAGTCGGACACAACTGAGCGACTGAACCGAAAGAAAAAAGCAACAAAGAGCGAGTCAAGAAGCAGTTTCCAACCCAGAGTCAGAACTGGCTTCTTTGCAAGGTTGTCTTGGCAATAATTTATGGGGTCCTTCTCTTCCCACCAAATTCAGCATCTTTAGCCTCTCCCCATAGTCTCTTCCCACTGTCCAGTCGTGGATTATCATCTTTTTGATAACAGAAGAGATCCTCTGTTGGGATACATAAGATATTGGAGGTTTCTTGCAGAGTTCTGCATCCTTCTAGGGAGTTACTCTATATCTTGACCGAAGTACTACCATTTCACGTAAGTGTATAAATACATAAAAATCATTAAGCTATACATTTAAGACTTGTGCACTTTATGTTATACCTAAATTTAAAAAAAGAGAGAGAGTGGATGGCTAGTCTCCTGCTACACTGTATGTCCATCTGCAATGCCTGGAACTCCAGTAGTTCCCTTAGGACCATGGGGTAAGCTACCCAAAGGGGACAATCCAGTGTGCTGAAAACGGCAGGGCAGAAAACGTCTTATGATGTCACAGAATACTGAACCAACCTTGGAGACCCTCTTCACGTGGACCATTGAAATGATACATTTTTATCACAAAGGGTTATCAGCTTTTAGCCATCGCAGTGTGAAACTGTACAAAAGCTTTTGATGGTAACATTGCACAGAAAGTGAAGTTAATAAGGCTCAAGTCTACATGTAAGTAGTGTTTAATCAGATCTTTGGACAGGAATTTTACCATAAACTAGTAAGCTGAACATAAAGGAAATACAGCTAAATAGATATGTTAACTACTAAGCTTAAAAAGAAAAACAGCACACTTCAGGTGGAAATTTTTATTACAAAAGCTTAAATTCATTGGCCACTGAAAAAGAAAAAGCAGTTCAAGTTCACAGAGTTGAGGGTAATCTTTCTTGATAAACATTTATACCAGAATTAGAAATTTCAGTAGAAAAATAAAATTTAAATAAGTTTCTGTGGTACAAAGATTTAATCAGTTTGACTGCAGCATTTAGTGAAATAATCTAATACAAAAAGTTAAGCTGACTTTACCACAAGCAGGGTAACAACGCACAAAACAGAAACGCAAGTACATAGAACCTTCTGTGTGTGGACAGCACCAGGACTTCAACTTCAGGAAATGATCTCCTAGGGAAGGTCGGTGTGCACTGCAGTTGTATTAAGAACGTCATTCAAACCAGAGCAGCTTTTGGAATCAAAAGCTAACATACAATTTAAAGACTTGGGAAACGTAAGGGCTTAAAGATAACTATTTGCATGAACTTCATCTCCCTAGTTTATACATTTCCTAGGTAATGTTCTGAATTAGTAAGTAGTACAATGAGACACCTTTGTCTTGGAATAGTCATTACTCTTTTGTATTGGATTTAAGTTTACATGAAATGTTTTTCTCCTAAAACCTTTATCTCAAAGAATTCAGAAATCAGCTTTTCATGGTTGGGGGTTTCTCCTTCCCACTAAAAGAAAAGTGGATGCATAGCTGGGGCAGGGATGGTTTCACATGTCTCCAGACAAGTCAGGAGTTGGCAAAACGTCCCAGAAGCTTTATGTGAAAAAATAAAATGTTCAACACAAATGCCAGTACTTTTTCATCTGAGCAACCACCCCCAAATAATTGTGCATTTGAAATGAGAAATTAAAAAGAAAAAGAAACCCTTAGGGGCAATCAACATTCCTTATAATTCAAATAGTTTCTTCCTAAAAACATTTCAAGCCACAAAGCTCAAGTTATATAAAGTCTATATTCATTTATTCACAGAATTGTTCACATACTGGGATGAATGAAACATTCAATAATCTGAAGATCCATTTTATATTTTAAGTTCTTAAAAACAGTGGATAATCAAACAAGAAACAGATGAAAACAAATACAACTTTCAAAATGCATTAGTTCTTTTGTCTTGGCTCTAGAAGTGAAGTAACCAAACATTTAAGTCATGGATCAATATGTTGGAAGATTAGTATTCGGAGAGAGAGGCCTGCAGACCACTAGCCCACGCTCGATTTGTGAAACTCCATCCAAAGGAATGTTTTTGGTGAGAATGCCGAGACATCTTTCAGTAGAGATGAAGGAAAATTTCTTAAACTGAAGGGCTACTTTTCAAAATCCAACTAGTGAACTGAAAAATGGAGTCTTGAGCTAAAGACATAAAAATTTGCTTGCAATAAAGATTTGCAGCATTGGAGAGTAATCTTGTTGGGGAATTTGTAAGGATATTTGCCTGTATACAACTCCTACAATTTTTCCCCTAGTTAGAGTGTATCTATCACTGTAATTTTGATAAGTAGTCTAATGGCCTGTTATTTAAAAGAAAATGTTCACTTACTTTTTGGGATCCTTTGTAATTTTTCTCTGTGACTATCCCTGGTAAATTGATTCTCCTGGCTATTTTTAATCGGAAGCCAAAGTGAGTGCATATTGCTTTAAATCAAACAGCACTGCACCTAACCTCATGGACAGGTAGCTTCACACTCATAATGAGAACTTCCCTTTTAAAATGTCAGATTTATATCAGAAACTATTTTGAAAACAGATAACAACAACTGTATTTCATACAAACCAGTTTATGTGGTTAAGGATAAAGTCAGATACTTAATTTTTGCAATCCTTTTTCTTTTGAAGGTCACAGTTTTTAGGCCTTTAGATGAAAAAAAAAAAAGCTAGGCATTAGAAGAAAAATTAAAAGAACTAAAATTGGGTTTAAAAAAAAAAAACTCTGATATAAGGATATAAATTCTCTTGAAGGGAAATATAAAGGGCACAGTGGAAGGTATATCTGAAAATTAAACTTTAGGCACTTTCTGGGAGTCATACCCAACACTGTAAAACAGGCTGAAGACCCACCACTAGATAACCACATTAAGACTAGGAAATCAATAACCCCTACCTAATTCCAGTTAAAGCTGCACTTTTACAATTTTTTAAGAGCCATAAGTAAACCAAAGTCACTAAAAATGGTAACAGAATGTTTAAAGTATCTTTCTGTGTGTGTGTCTCAATGTCCAAAGATATCCTGATCAATATGGCTGAGAATTTTCCATTCGAACTATCTAATAGGGCGTGTTTCCAATTAAACTAAATAAAATCAATAGAAAACAATGATAGGAAAAGGTGGTACAGGAGTTCTGTGGAAAAAATTCTCAATTACCTAGCTTATTTTGAGAGAATGTACAAAACAGGAAATTCACACATCTTAAAATATATAAAATAATCAGAGGTGAAAATAGTTCTCCATAAAATGTCACATCATTCAGGAGTTAGCTTTTCTTTAAATAGTGGAACTGAAGCCACTACTTGAGTTATAGGTTTTTGGTGTGTTTTATTTCTCCAAATTTGTTCTCAACGTTATGCTCAACCAAAACCTATTTGGCACTTACTGTCATGAAGATGTGGCAAGAGTTTGCCAAATTTTAATCAAGATTAGATCAAATAAGATTTGATCTATACTGTGCTCAGAAGTAAACCAGTATGTTCTACAGTTTCTCTGAAACAGGCAAGGCTGCATTTTTCTCACAGGACATTGTAAATTTCAATGTGAAGGATGCCAACAGAAGCACTGCTGACTGGGCTTGGGTAAAGATGCACCTGTAAAACTGCCTGAATTGAATATGTAAAAAGCAGAAAGAAAAGAAACTTGATTTTTTTTTTGGTTGAGAACAATGAGTCCAAAAAGATCTTTAATTCCTGGAACTTCAAACTGAAGAAAGGACTGAAGTGTTGTTCTTCATACCGTTGGAAGCGCTAAGAAAACGCTACATCCCATAATGCGTTCTTTCTGAGGGTTCTGTCAGACCCGTTCACCACCACAGCACAAGGGCGTGCGCTATAGAGTAGCTAAAATCCGTAAAAAGGAGACCACCACGACACAAAACGTCTGTCCAGCGCCCAGGGTGAGCGCTTCAAACGGAATCATTTCCTTTCCTGCTGCTCGGTACACTCCCGCAATTGCTGCACCTGTTCAAAAATTCAAGTGTGGTAAAAAATGAGAGGGGGGTTAATATAATCAGAAAAATATAGCACTTAAAACTCTAAGTAAACAAAACATAAAAAGACATTAAAAAATAAAACTAAGTAGAATGATCTATATTTTTTACATTAAAATTTAAACATTACAGAAATGTTTTTGTTTTCCCTATTCTTTTCACTGACTACTCTTGGTTTTAAGTATTCCTTATATGGTTTGCAAGTCACCAACAAATGCTTTTAGAAAAGGGACTCTTTCAAACTAAGTCTCCTAGATTTATTGAATAAAATCACCTGGAAGTCATAACCAAAATCACAAAGACTGCAATATTCACATAACCCAATTATAAACTCAAAACATCTCTTATTCCCCAGGCATGTAACAGATACCTAACAAATTCTTGGCAATAAATGATAGAAAATCCTCTGCATGAGGCTGAGCAAGAAATATTTCAGGAGCAGTCACAGGGAAACCCCACTCCCTCTTGTACTATACTCAAAATTCCCTTCAAGAAATGGATGGAGCGAACGCCCTGAATGCCCAGATGGTCCACTGCTGTGGCCCGGGGTTCAATCCCTGGTTTGGGAACTAAGATACCACAAGCTGTGTGGCACAGCAGAAAAATAAAAGGAGGGAGGAGGAAGGAGAGCGAGACCCTAAACCCATCAAGTTGCTATTCATTCAAAGGGCTTGAGGCGAGGGATACGCCGGGATTCCTTTCTATTTCCCATGTCATTCTGTTGGCCACTATAACTTCCTACAAATTGAATAAACAGAACAGACAGACATCTGTTTCTACTCAGGTACCCTGAATTGCTCACAGGGACTCAGCATTGTACTAAGAAAAGTCAAGAATCATTCATTTGAAAAGAACAGATAGATCCAAAGTTCCCAGATAATCTCCTGACCCCACCCCAAAATGCTCCAAACAAAATTCTCCTTGGTCAGAGAATACAGCTGGGGACACAAGACAGAAAGCACAAGCACGAAGCAGATTTTGAATAATGCAGGACGATCACACTGTTTCGATCAAGTGTCAACACCTTGTACCAATGTGATATGATGGTATATTAACCTATTTGAAGCAGAAGAAAGAACAGTGCGAGTGGCAATACATACACACTGTGCTGTTAACACTACCATTTGAGAGGCATGTGTTCCATTGGGCCTCTTTGTAATTTATCTCCAGAAAAAAGTGGGTTGGGTCAGAAGAAGCTTTGAACTGGCCCCAAAGTGGGATTTGGATGATGAAGGGAAGACAGTTAAAAGCAAACCAGAAGCAGCAGCAAAATGGGAAGGGAATAGGCTGTATGCACTATAGCCAAAGGACACAATTACTACTTGTTAGATATTCTGTTATGTGTTTTATATACACACATTATTTCATTTAGTCATCACACAGCATTGCTATTTTACCAATGAGAAATCTAAAACAGGTCCTGGGGGCTAATAATCCAGTAAGAAAACTGGAGCAGAGGCTCTCTAAAGATAGCAGTAGGTGATATAGTTAAAAATATTGTTTAAGGCCAGTTATGGAAACTCCTTAATGCAGACAGGAGAAAATTAGCCTCCCCACTGCCTTGTCACAAAAGTTCCACCATCTACAGAACTCAGAGAAACTAGGCCACCTTGTCCCCAAAAAAACCCCTAAAGTCAAAGAGACAGGGGAATTTCTGCTTGAAGTTCAAAGTTTAAAATCACAGTGAAAAAAATAATTACAAATACCAAGAAAAAAGTCTGAAAGCATATAACGAAATGCAAACTGTGGTTACCACGTAGGAATACAGTAATGGAGGATTTTTATTTTTGCTTTCTTATAATTTTTAATTTATATAAAATGTACATGCTATTTTTATTTTGTTATGAGCTTAAAAATATTCTCCTCCCTGTGACATGAACAAAAGCTGCACCCCCACCCAAAAGACACCACACAGATAAAAATAATGTATAATTATGAATGTTGCTCAAACTCTTATTCAGAAAACCCTGAGAGAGAAAAAAAAAAAAACAGGCATTTTTCTAAACAAAATTTCCTCCCTCCTTAAAATACCTACACCTGGATGAAGGGAAGTAATCGTCAACCAGATTGCAATGCCACAAATCAGTGAAGTGACAGCTGAAGAGAAAGGAGAGTATTCTCCTTTCAAGTCAAATATTCTCTTGGTAGTGGTCAAGATCACAAGACATATCTCACAAATCTTAACGTGGCTTCCCTAAAGCCATGAGACAAAATCGGACTCAGGAAGTCAAAGATGTTAGCCAAGTAAGAGGGGACTGAGGTGAGAAGAGAACAATATATTAAAAAACAGGATCTGCAGACCAAGAGCGCTCTTACTTCTTTATCCCACTCAGACATGTTTCTAAAACGGCTCCTAAAATTAACTATTCATATGAAACGTTTTGACTGTATTTTAAACGTCTAACATACTTGTCAAGATTCCAGCAGTAATTGGTCCCACGATGCCCATCAACAGGATGCTTACAGACATGAACCTACCATATTTGTGATGTCTGAGGGTGAAGAGGGCCAGTAATCCAGCGGGGACGTGAAAGAAGAGAGAAGTCACCAGTGCCCACAGGAACACACCATACCACATCTCTGCAAGGGAAAGCAAAGGAAGGGTGGATGTCACCAGCTTCCCCAGGGTGCTCACTACAAAGGCGCAGTCATTATACTCAGTTATTTCAATTTTAAAAGGATTCCGTTGCAGTGGCGGCTCATCAGTCGAATCTCCAAACACTGATGGTTTTGGAGGGGTCACTAAACTACGGCCCCCCTGTTTTTGTGCGGAAAGTCTCAAGGGAACACAGCCACACCCGTTCACTTAAGTCTTGTCTATGGCTGCTTTCAAGCTCCAAGAGCAGGGCTGAAACAGTGACAGAGACCATAGGACCTGCAAAGCCTAAAATATTTATAATCTGGCCCTTTACAGAAAAGGTTGGCCAACTCCTGACAAGCTACCCCTACTCCCAAACACGGAAGAAAAAAGTTCACCCAGGTTTGGAAATTCACTTACGTGACTTCCCTTTCACAAGGACAGGTGTGAGCAGCACCGACGGCGCCGTGCGTCAAGGCCCGGCCTCTGTCCGCGGCGGCTGCCGCAGAGGCTGGTGTGCACCCCGCTCCCGAGGTGCCACCCTCCCCGGGTGCCTGTCAGGCCCGGGCCCCGCTGCACGCTGGCCACTCCCACTGGGGCCTCCATGGACACCATCCACGGCCAGCTCACCCCCAACCCAGGAAATGGCGCCAGGCAGCTCCCCCACCTTTAATCCCCGAGTCCCCAGCAGCTCCTCCACAAGCCAGCTAAGGGACTCGGGCTGCCCTTACAGCCCCCCTGTGCACCAAGCTCTGTGAGGACGGGGGGATGGCAGTGCCCGGGGGTGGAGGACACAGAGCCGCCGCCCAGCTGACAGCCTTGCCGTCACGGGGCTCCCGCCGGAGACCCCAGGTTTGAGAGACGAGCTCTGCTCGCCACAGCAAGTCAAGGGCCCACTAGGGCGCGGCTCCTCACTGGCTGCAGTGAACCACGCAGGCGGTGAACTGGGGGGAAGCCTTCATCTGCCGGAGACACAGGAAGTTGGTAACTTTAGTAAAAGTGGGGCTGGACACTCAGGTGTGCGACCCAGCTGCCACGGATGAATCCACGTGCGGGAGCCCGAATCCAACAGGACCGTGGACTTGCAAGAGGAAGGCAGATTTCTCCCTGTGTGCCTCTCCTCTTTCTCTCCCCGCTGAGTGAGGACGTATCATGAGGACGGCCCAAGGAGGCCCTCAGCCTGACCGTGCCGGCACCCTCATCTTGCACTGTCAGTCTCCACCTCTGTAGGTTAAGTCACTCGGTCCATGGTGCTTTGTCCCAGCAGCCCTAGCAGACACCAACGCTCCCCTGTTCCCACTTCCCTGGGGCAAGGAGGCTTGCTGGGCTAGCAACTCACATCTCAACTTTTCTAAAAGCTGAAAGGCATGTGTGCAAACAGGATCCGGTGCAGCAGGCCGGCTGCCCCTGAGTCTCTGAGGGGAAGAAGCAGTGTGCACCTTCCTACAGCCCTAAGTCGCATCCTTTCGCGCTCCCACTGCCTCCACATTTTATATAGCATCACTTAAGTCACTCTAAGTAGGACAGAAAGGCTTTATCATGTTAGATGAACAGTACAATTTATAAAACGCTTTCAGAGGGATGGAAATAATACAGAACACTAATAGCTAAGGCAAACCTCAATCAATAAAACACTTTTAAAAAGCTAAGTGATACCCCTTTAATACTGCACCTTAATATGCCATCTATTTAACAGGTATTTATTGATCATCATATAGTACTTTTCATTTCCCTGGCTCTATACACTGTCAAACATCTTTGTCTATTTTACAGTATTTCCTTGTTCACTGTTTCACATAAAGTGCATTAGCTTCAGCTTTGTTTACTCTGGCAGCTAAAGTCACATCATTTCCCCATGGTGAAGAACAAGTCAGGTTATTAACCTGAAATAAATGTTATAAGGGGAAACCAGACTAAGCACTGGTGGCCAAAGATGCCCACATCCTCAACTCCAGAGCCTATGAAAATGCGACCCGACATAACAAAAGGGAGTGTGCAGGTGTGATGAGATTAGGCATCTTGCAATGGAGGGGGGGTGGCGGCTAGTATCTTGGATTTTATAGGCGGGCCTACTGTAATCAAGGATCCCTGGAAGAGGGTCAGAGTCAAAGAGATCTGAAGATGCTATGCTGCTGGCTTTAAAGATGGAGGAAGGTGCCATAAACCAAAAGATGTGGTGACCTCTAGCAGCTGGAAAAGACATGAAAACAAATTTTCCTTAGAGCCTTCAAAAGGAAGATGGCTCTGCTGACCATTTGGACTTCTGACCTCCAGGACTAATAGATCTGTGTTGTTTTAAGCCACTAAATTTGTAGTGAGTTGTTTCAATAGCCACAGCAAGCTAATACTAGTACTGAGAGTTCATTCATTCAGCAAATACTTACAGAGCCCATTCCATATGTCAGGCACGTCAGTGAACAAGAACAGAAATTTTAAAAAGACAGAGATCCCTGCCCAGAGAGTGCCTGTATCTTTAAGCATATTCTGCAGACTGGCGTTTGAGTTAAACAGAAGGGCCACACAGCAGACCTGTCCGGGGGGCTCTGTCTCCCTGGCCCCCTAGCCTCCACAGTCGAGTCCCCTCACTTCCAAGCGAGGGCTCAAGGCCAAACTGGCCCCAGTCAGCAGAGACAGGAGCGCAGAACAGGCGGGCAGAGGCCTGGCGCCCAGCCGTCCTTCCAGCCTGCCCCGCTCTGCCCCGTTACAGGTCAAACAACTGTGAGAACACAGTCGGCGCCTGCGTAGCCGGGGTTCCAAGTTGACCACCCCAGTCCTGCAACTCCACACTGGCCTGCCTAGATGCTAAGTGCCCATCGGCCTGTCTCTCCACACTGCCCACTGTGAGACCCCTCTCTTACCCACTCCCACCTACCTGCCAAGGGATCCATCTGTTTCCTTGTGAAATACTAATACAAATCTATCTGGCCTCTACTCCTGATGCCTAAAACCCTTGAAAATAATGGTGCTAGGAAAATCTTTTTTTCTAAGACTTAATCTGTGACCCTGGTTCCAGGAGTGTCTTTTGTTCTCATAAAGCAACTCTTGGTGGGCTCCTTGATGGGCAGTGGTCACCAGAAAGGCCAGGCCATGATTGTAAGCTTGGAACCTTCAACCCCACTCTCCATTCTCAGGAGAGAGGAGGGGGCTAGAAGCAAGTTAATAATCAGTCATGCCTAAGTGATGAAGCCTCCATAGATAATTCAAAAGTATGGAGTTCAGAGAGCTTCTGGGCTAGTGAAGACATCTATGTGCTGGGAGGGTGACCAACCCCAGCTCCAAGGAATAGAAGCTCCTGTGCTCGGGGACCCTTCCAGACTTCACCCTGCCGATCTCTTTATGTGGTGTTCATTTCCATCCTTTAACATCTTCGGGAACATATCAGTAACCTAGTAAGTAAACTGTTTTCCTGAATTCTGTAAGCTGCTCTAGCATTTTTAATCGAACAAGAAGGAAGACATGGAAACCTTAGCTGGTCAGAAACACATTCGAGAACCTGAACTTTGACTGGCATCTGAAGTGGGGGGTTGGGGCAGTTTTGTGCAACTGGGCCTTTACCCTGTCGGACTGGAGGCCAGATCCAGGCAGACAGTGTCAGAACTGAACTGAGTTGGAGGACACCAACTGGTGTCCAGAACTGCTTGGTGCGTAGAAAAATGACATCTGGCGCCAGAAGTGTTGTGAGCGCAGTGGCAGTGCGAGAGTAAAGGGAAACCGAGTTTTTTCGAGATATCCTTCCTCTCCTAACAAGGAGGACTGGCCCACCAGGACTCTCAACTGTAGCCTGCCACCTCTCTCCCGAGGCCACTGCCTAACTGCCCACTTATCCCTGGTTTCTGAGTGGGCCCTTCTGGCCTGCCTCAACCTTAATGGTCTCTTGGACTGAGCCCCGGCTACCTCTTATCTGCCCTAATCTGGCCTTTCATCTGTTCTCCACACAAAACCAGAAAGTCAGTGCTAATGGGGACAAGGTTTCTTGTTGGAGTGATGAGAACATTCTCAAGTTGCTTTTATGATGACTGTAAACTCTGCAAAAAATCATTAAATTGCATACATGAAAAAGAAAAAAAAAAAGTGAATCAGATCATCCTTCCTCTGCTCAAAAGCCCTGGAATACAGCTTCAGGGGATCTGACCTCACTCCCCTCCCGTCGTGCCCACACCGCCCCTCCCACTGCACTGGCCTCCTTCATGTTGCTGCAGCAAGCTCCCGTCCCAGGGCCTCTGCACCTGCTGCCCCTCGCCCAGAATGCCCGTCTCCGGACAGCTGCGTGGTAGTTCCTCATTCCCTTTCAGATTTCATCTCCGATGGCATCATCTTAGAGGGCTCCCTCATGATCTTAAGTAAAACAAGTATTCCACTTGACACTCAAGAAGTACCCCTTACTATCCCTCTGCCCAATCTTACACTGTCTGTTCCGTTTCATATTTTTATTTATTTTGCCATTTTGCAAGGCATGCGTGAACTCAGTTCCCTGACCAGGGACTGAACCTGAGCCCCCTGCAATGGAAGTGCTGGACTGCCTCCTTTCCATACTTTTAAATTTTGTTTTCTCTTTCCCCTTTAGAATGAAAGTTCTTTTGTTCTGTTCACTAACACACCTTTACTTGGTGCCTGGAAACCAACAGACACAAGATAGACACTGAGTAAATCTGCAGACTGGATGAGGAAATGACTGAGCTAAGTGTGACCTATTCTTGATTCCAGCAACGGCACAACCAAAACATTAGTGGGTTTTAGTTTATCAGAAGGTACACTCTGGGGAATTCCTTGGTGATCCAGCAGTTAGGACTCTGTGCTCTCACTACTGAGGGCCCAGGTTTGATCCCTGAGTCCAAGAACTAAATTCCCACAAGGCGTGCGGTGTGGCCAAAAAAAAAAAAAAGAGAGAGAGAGAAGATATACTTTGATATTGAAAGTATTAATATAATGAAATTCATACCTTTAGAAAGTGAATCTTATTCCTGATACAAGGTGGGGAGAATAATTTGCCTTTCTCAGCATTCAGATTTGTTAAAAATGACCACCAAAGAAATTTGAACTACTTGGAATAAGAAGGGTTAGGCAGAAACCTAAAGGTCTAAACTGCAAATGCAGATTTAAGAAAATCAATTCAAAGCTTCCTGACAGCAATAAACCAGAGTATTTCAGAGCAATGACTTTGCCATACTGAGTTGGCATAAAATGCAAGTAACCTCTTCTGTGGGGCCCAAATAGAAACAATTCCAGAATCAGGACAATAAATGAAATTCGTGGTCAGCAGGTTTTGGTGCCTCAGAAAGGATTACACTTTATGTACCTATTGAATCCGTCATTCCAGCTAAAGAAGAGGCACAACAGGGAGGTTACATGTTTACCCGTGTGTTTACACATCACATTCCAATCAACTTGTGTCCACGGGCCGTGCATGTTTGTAACTCCAGCCCAGAGTCTGCACTTGATCAGTAAATATGTCCTGCATGAATGAGCCACGGTGATCACTACACCCAAGTTATATATCCACTGAAGTACCCATAAACTCAAGTACAGACTGCAGTTTAATATTTCAGAACAATTCCTGAAAGGAAAACAATATGCTTAGCTACAGATTCTCTACTATAACATAGTAAAACTACTGTCCCAAATCCACTTACCTCAATCTTTTTTTTTAAAAGAGGCAGCTGAAAGCCAGAGAGACTGAACAAAATGTTCAGTTTCAAAATATCACCTCACATATGACTTATTGATTAGGTAACCTTATAGTGGAGAGATCTGATAAACACCATCTTCACCAAATGATTAAATTTTGTGTTATCAATAAAGGGACAAACTGACATGAAATGTCTCCTAACGTGGTGCTCTGGGAAGTAGACATCACCTATGTACATCATCCTGAACAAAAATGTTTAATCTGAATCTAATCATGAAGAAATAATCAGATAACTTAGACTACAGGACAGTCTATGAAACAGTTAGCCTGCTCTTCAAAAATGTCAAGTCTCGATAAACTGAAACAAAGATGGAGGAACTATTCTGGATTCAACAACACTAAAAAGACAACCATATGCCATGTGTAATCCTTCATTGGATCCTGGAATTTTAGAAAAAGGTATAAATGGCATTATTCAAACTGAGTATCTTTCAATAAGGCCTATACATTAGATAATATACTACCGATGTTAAATGCGTTAACACATTCCAGTGCAATGTGTTTTTCTAGGCTGTGGCAGAAAATGTCCTCATTTTAAATGATACATGCTATAAAGCATTAGCTGTCAAGCGCCACTATTTGTGTAACTTCCTTTCAAAAGGCTCTGCAGAAAGTAAACATATTATGTACACGCATATATATACATTTAGACAGAAAGCAAAAGAATCGAAATGTTAATAATGAACCTAAGTAAAGGGTATATAGGTATCTGTTACACTATCATTTCGAGTTTTCCGTAGGTTTGAAAATTTTCCAAATAAAAGAGTTGTGAGAAAAGTAACCGACCAATCCGGTCCAGTAGAGCCTTCAGACTGCATGAACGTTTCATTTTCTGAACATGGTCTCCAGAATGCCATGTATTTCTATTGTCATTGTCAAATGTGATCTTAGTATCTTGTGATACCTTTCGCCAGATGATCATTATAGACATGATTTCAAGCTAACACCCGCGTCTGCCTCAACGTGATTTTTAATCTAATTAACTACTTCACAGACCTGTAGGGGACAATACTAGAAAGGTAATACATAGCAAGTCCCTGGTGTCCGCTGAATGGCGCCTAGCAGTCGCTGCCCAGCGGATGACAAATCACAAGTGCCTTGTTTACCAGTTTTAACTGTAGTCAGTAATCCAACCCTCCTTCCTTTGCAGGTCTCAGGCCGGTTCTTGTACAGTTTACTGAGTGAAAGTATCTGTCAGCTTTGCTGGAGGGCCCTACCTCACCCTTCAAACACCCCTGATCTCAGTCTTCTTGCCTTTAAAAGGACCAACACATAACCCTACTCTCCACTCCAAAGTTTTATTTTCAGCCTTGCCAAGTAATTTTTCCTCCTCTCGTTTTCTGAGCCCGATAGCTTTCTATCTCGATTACTAAATTTGAAAACCTCTGCTCTCAAGCCCAGCCGAGATAAGTGGGATAAGAATCAGAAAGGAGCCGTGTCGACGTTCTCGAACACAGGAGTCGGAGACTCGGCAACAGGTTTCCAGAAAGGGATTCCTAGAAAGAGAGGCTGGCGGAGAGGGTGCATCTGGACGTGGGTGGCAGCGATCGGCAGACAGCCTCCTGGTGCAAAGGCTGGGCTACCTACCCTAGGCACAGTGGGTGCCTGAGTTCTGACCGACGGCCCTCAGACCGGCCGGGACGACGCACCGTCCGAGGCAAGAAAGCCCAGAGGCCGGGGCGAACGAAAGGTGCTGAGATCACCCAGCGCTCCCCCCCAAGCCAAAAGGAGGAGATGACCGCCTCCCGTGCCCCAGACGAGGAGGGGCGGCCGCCACCAGGGCGCTGCCGAGTTCCCGCCTGAAGCCGGGGCGTTTGGGAACTCCAGAGAGCAGGACGAGCTCGGGGGGAGGCCGAGTTCCCCTCACCGACGGGGCCCACCACGGGATCGGGGTGGCCCGCCCGAGGGGCCCGCGGCGAAGCGGTGGGGGGAGGCGGAAGATCTGCCGCCCCCAGCTCTCGGCCGACGGAGAGCCGACCCCTCCCACAAGGAAGTCAGCCCCGGAGCGCGGCCGCAGAGCGGCCGTACCTGGGAAGGAGCAGAGCGAGGTGGAGTTGGGGCACAGCGTCCCGTTGCCCACCCGCGGCACCAGCTTCAGGCTCAGGATCTGCTGCAGGAGCCCTGCCGACGCCCCGCTGCCGCCGCTCCCCTCGCGTTCCATCCCGCCGCCATTCACCGCAGAGGGCTGAGGGAGAGCGCCCGAGCGGCCGCTGAGGGAGAGGGCCCGAGGGGCCGCTGAAGGAGAGCGTCCGAGATGCCGCCGCGGCGCCTGGTCGCGTACCGCTCGCTCCGCTCCCCACACCTCCGCGGCCTCCGCGTCACCTTCGGCCGCGGCCCTCTTCCTCCTACCCCAACGGCCCTGCCAAGTGACGGCTCCTTCCTCCAATCACAGGGCGCTGCCTACGACAGGGGCGGGGCGAGCGTCGTTCCCGCCCCTGACGTTGCGTACGGCTCTCCGAGACCTGTTCCCCTACGGGCTACGCCCCCTACTGGAAAAGTCGCTCCTGCTCTGGTGGGGCACGGTCGGCTCGGTCCTTTTCTACAGCGCCACCTAGAAGAAAGGAGTGGGACTACATATAGAGAGGGAGAAGGGCTTTCCATGCGGCGCTAGTGGTCAAGAATCTGCCCGCAATGCTGGAGACACAGGTTTGATCCCTGAGTCGGGAAGATCCGCTGGAGGAGGGCATGGCAGCTCACTCCTGTATTCTTGCCGGGAGAATCCGTTGGACAGAGGAGCCTGGCGGGGTGGCGGGCTATACAGTCCATGGGGTAGCAAAGCGACTGAAGCGACCAGTCATACTACAGCACAGAGGAAGGGAGGGAGGTAGATAGACGGATGATAGATTATGGTTAGATAGACAGGTAGACACACAGAGATAGGTAGGTGGGTAGAAAGGTAAATACCTACATACATATGCATCTGGCAATGAGAATCAGATGGTTCAGCAACCAGGTGAAAAAAGCTGGAAGACCTTCAATACCTTCAATATTTGGAAGGAAAAAGATTTTGAGAGAAAACTTCACTTCAAATTAAACAAGATTGTGTACAACGTAAGGAATATGTCGATAATGTTGTAATGACTTACTACAGTGGCCATTTCACGATGTGTACAAAT
The DNA here is from genome assembly GCF_023699985.2 of Odocoileus virginianus. Lineage (NCBI taxonomy): Eukaryota > Metazoa > Chordata > Mammalia > Artiodactyla > Cervidae > Odocoileus > Odocoileus virginianus. The sequence continues at coordinate 56,842,188 of NC_069693.1, read as the reverse complement.
GTCATATCACTGTGTGTGCGTTAGTCCCTCAGGCGTGCCTGACTCTTTGTGACCCCATGGACTATAGCCCGCCAGGCTTCTCTGTCCATGGGATTCTCCAGGCAAGAATACTGGAGTAGATTACTATTCCCTTCGCCAGAGGAACTTCCGAACCCAGGGACCGAACCCTGGTCTCCTGCATTGCAGAAAGGTTCTTTACTGTTTGAGCTGCAGGGAATTCCCTCGTAGTACACCTGAAACTCACACAATAGTGTTGGTCAACTGTATTTCAATGAAAGGACTGAAAATACAAACTCCAGGAAAAACACAAACCTACAAAAATTATGAAGCAAATATAAAGCAAACAAAAACTTTTGTGTGTGTGTGTGTGTTTTAGACACCCACCACCTCCTTGTTTCACTTATAGTGAGATGAAGAACTATAAAACTTTCAGAAGACAGTGTTGAATATCTTTGTCTCATGATGTGAAGGGGTTCTTAGACATAAAAAGCAAAGACCATAAAGGAAAGGATGTGTAAATTTAATTAAGATCTTGTGTTATTCAAGAGTTCATTAAAAAGCATTGAGTACAAAATACATTATGTTTTCCTTTTAATTCAAGGACATTAACAACATTGTTAATTAGAGTTCCCTCTTGAAAGCCTTGGTTTTTGAAGCTTTCTGATACCAATTCTCTAACACTACAACTGGGATTTTGCCTCAAACAAGAAACTTTTCTAAAACAAAAACAGTAAGCATTTTTTAAAGTCATAAAATATTTAACAATGCTGTCTTCTGGTACATTTCCCAGACTAGCAGAGTGTAAAAGAAGTGGAAGAAACCAATTATTTTAAGATTATATAACAATCAATGATGCATCATATCAGGAAACATTATTTTGAATTTAGAATTCTATTCTCAGATTGTGAATTTAGAAATTTTTAAAAAGCCATTTAGACTTGTAGAACTCAGAAAATGTATCTTTTTTTTTCTTTAGAAAAATAATCTTTTACATGACCTTTCTAAGGGAAGCTGAATTTGTACTCCAATGAAGTTAAAGAGTGATGACTAAGAGAAAGATGGGCCAAAAAAAAATAGTGGATTTAACCAGGAGTCTTAGATGGACTTCTGTGCAACAGTACTAGTAGCCACCTAACCAGATAGGAACAGGAGGAATATCCTCAGAAAAAATAATATAGATTTCAGCAACAGACAAACTGATTAAGAATCTCACAATTTTAAGAACACGGTGAAGAAGGTACCATTTCTTCTCTCAGTGGGGGGAAAAAAAATCTAAAAAACAACACAACTTCAGGAAAAACACAAACTTACAAGAAAATTATGAAGCATATATAAAGCAAACAAAAACTTGGTGTGTGTGTGTGTTTATTTTTTAGCCACCCACCACCTCCGTTTCACTTACAGTGAGATGAAGAACTATAAAACTTTCAGAAGACAATGTTGAATATCTTTATGTCCATGATGGTAAAGGAGTTCTTAAACTAGATACAAAAAGCAAAGACCATAAAGGAAAGAATGGGTAAATTTAATTACTTTAAGGTCTTGTGTTATACAAGGGTTATCACAAAGAAAATATAAAGACAAGTCACAAACTGGGAGACAATATCTGAAATACAAATCACTGACATAGGAGTGGCATTCAGAACATATCAAGCACTTATAAAAATCAATAAGAAAATGAAAAACAAAAGACCTGGATAGAGAAATACAAGTGGCCAACAAAAATATTAATAGGAAAAGATACTTAACCTCATTAATTAGTGAAACACAAAATGAATCACAATGAGATGTCACTTGTCAACCACCCAACAGCCAAAAATTTTGAAGTCTGAGAATGCTGATTGTTATTGAGGTTGTAGGGCAGCTGGAACTATGGAGGCATAAACAGATATATGCATGCTCAATTGTGTCGACTCTTTGGGACCTCGTGGACTGTAGCCCACCAGACTCCTCTGTCCATGGGATTGTCCAAGCAAGAATACTGGAGTGGATTGCAACCTCCTCCTCCAGGAGGAAACTCCAGGGTCAGGATCTTCCTGACCCAGGGACCAAACCCATGTCTGCTGCATTGCAAGCAAATTCTTTACCACTGAGCTACCTGGGAAGCCCATAAATAGATAACAACCATCTGGAATAATGTTGAATGAAGATACTCATGATCTACCTATTTAGCTCCTAGGCAAATATCCTACAGCATTGGTACCAGAAGATAGAGACAAGATTGTTCCTAGTAGCACTGTAACAATGAATGTGTATTGCTTCAGTTGTGTCCAACTCTTTGTTACCCACCAGGCTCCTCTGTCCATGGAATCCTCCAGGCAAGAATACTGGAGTGAGTTGCCATTTCCTTCTCCAGGGGATCTTCCCAACTCAGGGACTGAACCTGGGTCTCCTGCATTGCAGGCAGATTCTTTACCATCTGAGCCACCAGGAAAGCCCAAATATTCCATTAGGTAGGTAAAAATGAAAATTATTTACCTCTTTATAGATGATGGGGGGAGCTCAGTAGAAAAGAGTGACAAGGGCATTCCTGACACTATTCCAGAGAGTATAAGTTGGTACTTCATTTTTGGAGTAATTTGGCATTTTCACATTTAAAAGATGGATGCTGTTTGATCCAGCAGTTCTATTTCTAGGAATCTTTACTATAGATACACAAACTCAGTCATCTCCTGGGGTCCTCTCCCACCACGAGCTTGGATTCCCAGGAGTGAGTCTTTTGTCAAGGAAACTTGATTCCAAGGGGACCAATCCCTCAGTCACTTTCTGCCTCTTCATCCTGTGCTCAATGAACTCCTATCCATCCTTCATTTGAACCAAAAATTTCTCTTCAAAAATGTTTTCCTGACTCTCCACAGTAAAGTAGGCCACCCTCTACCCATTCTTATTATTTATTCTTAGAGCACAATCAACAGTTGCATATTTATTTATAGGACTTTTTATTTAGCGTCTGCACTCCCCACCAGAACAAAGGCTTTGACTATTCTGTTCCAGGGCCTGACCCAGGGCTAACTCATGAAAACACTGGACTGGGCGCTGTCTTTGTCCTGAAACCTTAGCTGGGTTCACCTAGGGGCTTGCTGGAAACCTGCTGTGCCCTGCAGCTCTTGCAGAGACTTGTCCAGAAGGCCCCATATACAGGCAGCAACATCTGAGAGCCAGTCATTGGCATCCTAGAACCTCAGGAGACAGGTGAGGAGTGGGTCACACAGCAAAAGCTTTTCATTGTGCTGTCGCCGAGACAATCTGTGACCCTGGCAGGGACAAACAAAACTTGTGGATGCCAGGATCAGGCTGGGCTCTGAGCACCAACCCAAATGCCTTCCTGGATCCCACTCAGGATCGGTGACTGCATGTCAGCCTCTGGCACCATGAACCTCTGGTTCATGGACTTTCTTTGCCCAAACATAGCACATTGCAGATTTCCCAGCTGACTCCTCCACTTAACCATGTGCTCCTTCCAGGTGGGGCCAGGAGTCTGCTTTTATCCCCAGAGGCTATCCTGGGGTGGGGGGGCCACATATGGGGAGGAAAGGGGCCGGTGGCAGGGCCCCCATTAACCCAGACCACTGCCCACCTTGAGATGTTTGCAGCTCAATGCCAGGACAGAGGCGATCATTTTGCAACATTTAAAAATATCGAATCACTATGTTGTGAACCTGGAACTTACATAGCACTATAGGTCAATTATATAACTAAAAGTACAATAAAATTTTGGAGAGAAGATGAGAAGAGATGGAGGCATTAAATCTCCATCTCTTAGAACATTTTTATTTTATTTTTGGCCATGCCATGTGGCTTGCAGGATCCTATTTCCCCCATCAGGGACTGAACCCGGGCCCTTGGCAGTGAGAGCACAGAGTCCCAACCACTGGACAGCCAGAGAATTCCCTCATAACATTTATAAATTTTAAAATTGTGTTTTTTTCCTCTTTTTATTGTATCTATCTGAGGTGGCTGATGTTAATTAAACCTAGTATGGTAATCATTTCCCAATATAGGTAAATCAAACCATCACGCTGTACACCTTAAACTTATAGAATGATGCATGTCAATTCTTCCTCAATAAAACTGAAAACAAAAAAACCCAAAATGTCAGGACAGCTCCTTGACACCGAGAGACCCACATCTCTGGGTAATGATATGGCTTTTGAAGCCTGTGATGGAGTCTTCTGCTCCATCCCCAGCTCAGTTTACTTGCTAGAACCATAAGCATTGAAGTCAAAGATGTAAATTTTTGAGTTCCAGCCCATATATTAAGCCATGTGACCCTAGCCTAAGTCATCAATAAATTCTGCATTTTAAATACCTTCTTCTATTGTGAGAAGGGGCAGATGGAAGCTTTAGAGGGCCCGAAGTTTCTACAGCTAGACGGGTCCTTAACTGAGGCATCCTGAAGTTTCGGCTTCAAGGTCAGTATCCATCTGCTCCCTTCGAGGAAAGAAATGGAAAGTGCCAGACTGCCCTTGACCTGCCTGCTTTGCAGTGAGGATGTGGGTGTACAATCCAGGTCCCACCAATCCAAGGCCACACCAGGCTGAGAAGGGGAAGCCAGCAACCTCCAGAATCCCTCCTGGTGACTGATGGTCTCAGTGAGAGCAGCTCCCTCCCTCCCAGCGGGAACAGGCTTAGGTGTTCTGGTGGCAACTGTCAGTCTGCAGACCAGCTCTCTATTCAGGTGTGACGGGTATTCTATTTGTGTGGACTCCAATCTGCTCCCCTGTCCTTCCCAGAGGTTCTGTGACCCTTCTCCCTCATTTTCAACATTTTTTGAGCACTTGTTGGCTTTTATTTCCTGAATTCAAGACTAGCTCTTACATATCCGGCATCCTCCCCTTTCGCCTACCCCCCACCTCCGTTTTTAAAATCCAGCCTCTGTTTCATAAGACCCTCTGCTGGTGGAGCCAGGTGCTGTAGCTTGCAGCTAGGAATCGTATTTTGTTCTCCTCCAGGGCCTGGCACAGAAGGACCACAGGAGGACAGCCACCCCAGAGCCTTTTTTCTTTCAAGCTCCTGGCGAGCTTTATCTAGTTACACCCGCCCCGTGACTCGCCCTCCAGGCACTGATCTTGCTGCCAGCCTCTTGCTCTGCCACACGCTCTGCCTGGCTTGCTGCCCGAGCCTGCCCAGCCTTCTTTCCCTCCACTTTGTCTGCTCACTGCCTCCCTCCAGGCTTATCCAGGAAGCTCCCTAGATTCTGCACTCTGAACCCCGAGCTTACCACTTCCCACATCTCACCTCGCAGCTGCGGTCCTAGCTACGGCCGACTGCTGAGCCCTTGGGCGAACAGGATGGGAAAATCTGACCCTTCTTGGTCCAGGAGACAGGTCTCTGCAAGCCTGATGCACCCTCTCCTCCCCACTGTGGTCCCAAAGCAAACTTCCCTCTCTCTCTTCATCTTCCTTTTCATCCTGTAGCTTTGGACAAGTCTCTTCACTTTTGCATTTTGATTCTCCAACTTTACAGGCCATAAACTCTAATTTGTATCATACAGGTTAAATATGTTTATTTCTGTAAGTAGGAGCTTTCCCATAGGACAAATCAAAGGTTCACCTTACTTAGGCAGGTGATGGGGTCGTGTGGGCTCCTGGGAGATTGGGTCAGAGAGAGACTAAGGGGAGACCCCAAGACAGAGGCTTGGCTGATTTCTTGCTGAAGATACAGATGAATATAAAAGCATTGGCTTTGGTGGCATGTGGTGCCAGAGGATTTGGGGGAACAGAGTCTGGGGGGGGGGGTGCCGTGGAGGGGGAGATGTACTGACTTCAGGGGCCAGCTGGCCACAGTATCCCTCCAGTCCCAGGTAGGGCTGGGCCAGCCTTCTCAGCTGCAGGATGAGGCATCCTGAGGGAGACTGAGAAGGAAAGAAAGTGCTGGAGAAGGAGCCAAGTCATTTGAACTTATTCCCTGTGCCCAGAAGTGGGGGAACCAGTCTGCTTTCTATGAAGAGTGTTCCCGTGGGTAATTCAGCTCCTACGTGCTGTTGATTAATCACTTCAGTCACGTCTGATTCTTTGCCCCCATGGACTGCAGCCCACCAGGCTCTTCTGTCCATGGGACTCTCCAGGCAAGAATGGTGGAGTGAGTTGCCATGCCCTCCTCCAGAGGGTCTTCCCGACGCAGGGATCAAACCTGGGTCTCCTGCACTGCAGGCAGATTCTTTACTGCTGAGCCCCCAGGGGAAACCATTTAGCTCCTAAAGAGGACTCGAAAGAAAGAGAAATGGGCAGAAAGAAACTAGTTTGGGAACTTGGTCCTGGCCTGCTACAGGTGGGACCTCCCAAACTCTGGGCCACCGCATGCCCAGACCCTTTGGCACCACGCGTGGGTCTCCTGGCCCTGGTGACCGCCAGCCCCAGCTGGGGGCCTATGCTACGGCCCAGGGCGCTCGGCAGTGGACGAGGCCCAGCTGAAGCTGCTCGGGCCGCGCGGCAGCACCAGGTCCAGGCTGAGGTCGCGCTGCTCGTCCTCGGAGAACACGGGCCGGTAGCCCAGCAGCTGCAGCGCGCCAGCACACAGCTCCTGCACACGGCGGATCTTGGAGAAGGGCAGGGCGTGGCGCCAAGCCTGCGAGACGTTGAGCGCGTCCCTCGACGTGGTCTTGAAGGCCTCGCGGCGCGCGCCGGGCCCGACGCCGTGTGTGATGTTGTGGATCCAGGCTTCGAGCTGCGGCGTGAGGCTCAGGCCCGCGAAGGCGTACAGCTCTCGGATCTCGGGCAGCGGCGCCCGCGCCAGGTCCTCGAAGCGCACCAGGCGGTAGCGGCCGCGCAGGGCGGGCGGCGGCTTGCGCGTGGCCGCCTCGGCGATGCGCACGTGGCTGCGACACACCTCCCGCACCACGCGCAGCTCCGGGTCGGCCTCCACCCACTTGCCGTTGGTGCCCAGCACGATGCCGTTGTCGCGCGCCAGCGCCTTGGCCGTCTGCTCGCGCGAGCGCAGCACGGCGCGCGGGTCGCGCACCAGGTGCACGATGCGCAGGCGGAGCGCGGGGTCGCTGAGCAGCGGGTAGAGCACCTGCAGGTTGAAGAAGCGCACCTCCTTGAGCACCACGTGGCTGTAGGAGCGGCAGGCCTCCTGCGCCAGGCCGAAGGGCCGCCGCGCGCATAGCGGCTTGCACACCGCCTCGCTGCTGATGGCGCCGCGCGGGAAGGCGCTGCAGGCGGGCGGCGAGCACAGCGCCCGGCTCTCCGCCCACTGGAAGAGGTCCGACAGGTTGCGCCTCCACGGCAGGTAGGCGTCGAACACGTCCATATCGCACAGGAAGACGGAACGCACCAGGTCGCGCACGGCCATGTGGAGCGCCAGGGCGCTGCCCTGCGACAGGGCGGCCCACACGTGCCACGCGGGCTCCATCAGGTAGAAGACGTCGGGGTGTTGACTGAAGAGCTGGCCCACGAAGGACGAGCCCGATCGCCACGAGGAAAGCACCAGCACGTGCACGCGCTCCTCGCCGCTCGCCGGGGGCGGCAGTCTGGGCCGGGAGACCAAGAAGAGCAGGAGGCCGGTCTGCGCCAGCAGGAGCGCGGTCACCGCCGTGCTGGAGACCCGCCGCAGCCACATGCCGCCGGCCGGAGACCTGCAGACGGAGCGGGCAGTAGCCGTCGGGGACCAGGGGCCGCTCGCTCATCCCACATCCCATCTGGGGATGCCAGAGAGCAGCCCTGGAACACGCCCACCGCCCCAGAGAGTCCATCCCACTGGGGACCTCCCAAGTAAGGAGCCCGACTTGAAGGCATGAGCAGTCTTCGCAGAGCCAAAGGCCAGCTCCACAAGACTATGGGCAATGATTTTCCATTTGTCTCTCTTTCTCTCCTGCAGCCCTTTTCTTTCTCCAGGGGCAAGAAGTCCTGATATTTGCTTAAAATTCTTATAGGGGAGCAATTTTAGGTTGTTTACCTAAATAGCTTGCTGGGTGATTTAGCAGAGCCTTCCCAACTCAGCCCCTTCCTAGCCTGTGATCTCAGACCAGACGCTTCGTTGCTCTGTGACTCAGTTCACCCATCTGTAAAGGGGGTTCATCGTGGTCCTGGAGTACTGGGATGAGCCCTGAGGGCCGGGGCATGTAGTAACTCTCATCACCAAAAACTTGCACTTTCTGCGTAGTGTGCTTCTGCATTGTTTGACTTTTTAAATAAGCAGATATTACTTTTGCTATTAAAAATAAATAGACAACAGCAAGCGTTGCTCTCACCCACAGAGAGTGAAGTCCTACAAGAAGCACGGATTCCCAAGGGAGGATGTCCTCCTGGATTGCTGGGAGTTGGCAGAAGGAACCAGCTAAGGGAGCGGTAGGACGGAGCCAGAGGAGGGGAGAGATGAGGGCAGGCCCCTTTCCACGGTTACTTACGGCTGTCCCGGGCTGCTGGGAGGGCTGCCCACCTCGATCACAGATCCATGGGAGAGGCCTGGAGGTTTTTCAGGGCCTGGAAGGCAGGAGAGGGGCTGGGTCAGATGGCCCTGGACGCTGGGAGGGCTCTGTCTTCCCAGACTGACAGAAGTCCCCCTCGGGTGGGAGTCTAGTTGCCCTTCCCCTGGCTGGAGCTGGGCAGGGACGAGCAGCTGGCTGGATACATTTCCCCAGATGGATGTGAAATGAAAGTCTCTCCTGCTGGATTTGAGTCCCTCTGATGCCGCTCAGGAGCTGGGAGACCTGGGGCAAACGACTTAAGTTCTCCAAGACTCAAGTTTCCTCCTCTGTAAAATGGGGATGATAACATTTTGACCTTAAGGTTGTCGAGGGGAATGCTGCTGCAAACACGTATGAGGAAAGGGCTTGGTAAAGCGCCACACATGCCCCTTGTTACTGATGTAGTGGTCAGCTGTGTCTGAGAGGAGGAACCATGGGGAGTCTCCGCCCAGAGAAGACCCCTGAGGTCACCTGTGCTTGGAATCCCAGCATCTCCCAGGCCCCCTGCAGCCCCCAAACCCGCCAGAGTCCTTTAGCGGATCTTAAGAATGTCCCGGGGTGCAGAGGGAAGGATAAAGTGGGGGACTGAGACTGACATAAACACATAAAAGAGATGACTAATAAGGACCTGCTATAGCACAGTACTCTGTGATGACCCAGATGGGAACAGAGTCTAAAAAAGAGTGGGTATGGACAGAATCACTGATTCATTTTGCCATACAGCAGAAACTAACACAACACTGTAAATCAACTATACTCCAATACCAACTAATCAAGAAAGACTGTCCCATAGAGGGTCCTCCAGAATGAAAGGGACACCGAGCCCAGCCCCCACACCCCCAGATCCCAGAGTTTTCTGCTCTTTGCACTGTTCTTCCTGCAGCCATCTCAAGGATGAGCCGCTCGGGAGGGGAAGGACCTGGAGGTTTCCTCTTTCCTTTCACAGCATTTGCTCCCCACCAAGACGCCTTCACTGGCCATGTCACCACTGAGGGCAGCTGGTGTCTAGACTGTGAGCACAGAGCCCCCATCGACACCCCCCTTGTCAGGGGCCAGCAGGATGCCCAACAGCTCTTGTTTCCTGCTGGGTACCTCCCTGGGTCCCCCGGAAGACCTGGGCAGCAGCCACCCGCCTGCTCTGCACACGTTACCCCCTCTGCTCGAGGGTGTGCTTCCCAAGAACAGGGTACAGGAGCGGGAGGAAACTCTGACTCCTCTTTACTGACATATATTACCTCAAGGGCTAGGTGATTTGGGGCTACCTTGGCGGCTTAGTGGTAAAGAACCCACCTGCTAATGCCAGAGACACAGGTTCAATCCCTGGATTCGGAAGATCCCCTCGAGAAGGGAATGGCAGCCCACTCTAGTATTCTTGCCTGGGAAATCCCATGGACAGAGGAGCCTAGTGGGCTACAGTCCATGGGGTCATGGATGCAACTTAGCAGCTAAGTAAGCATACAGCTAGGCGATTTAACACAACAGCCCCTGAGGTGGGCATTATGATCTCAGTTTTTTTAGTTTAATTTATTTATTTTGGCTGCAGCACTCAGCTTGTGGGCTCCCAATTTCTTGACCAGGGATCAAACCCAGACCCTCGGCAGTGAAAGCTTGGCGTCCCAACCACTGGACCGCCAGGGAATTCCCTATGATCTCAATTTTTTAGACGAAGGACCCAAGGTTTGGAGCGACAGCAAGGGACCCCAAACCAGGACTTATTTCGAGGTTTCTGGCACTTTCTGATCATAGGCTGCTGGCCTCTCCTCTGGTGCCGGGACATCCTGCAGAACACAGGGTCCCGATACTTGGGCCCAAACACAGGTGCCGGGGCTCACCTCACCGTCCCCTGGTAAGGAGGATCTTACCCCCAGGCCAAGATGCTTGTTACCTGCACTCCAGGGATGCCAGAGGTCTTCTTAAGTGACTCACACTATACAGGAACTGGTATCTGATCCTCCAATTGGAACTCCAGAACTAGGAAGCAGATGGGAACATCCTGCCCACGCAGGGTGTCCAGAGAATCCAGGCCCCAGCTGGGAGTTTTCTGAGAAGCCACCTTACATTCAGCATACCACCAACTGGCCCAGGGTTCAAGTGAGGAAGAACATGTCAAGCAGGCACTGGGATGTGTATTTTATCTTCTTGATTGAATTTTATTCTCCCCAAGTCCCTAGAAGGTAAAAGTCATCCTGTGTGTTTTAGTTGAGGCAATGGGGCTTAGAGACATGAATACACAGCTGGTAAGGGGTAGGGCAGGGTTTGAATCCCAAGTGCCAGGCCCCCAGTGTGGGGCTCTGGGTGGCCCCACTCCTAAACCTTTGCCCAATGAAGCTCCCCACTCTGGAAGGCTCATCTGCCTCTCCTATGAATCCTTTGTAATATTTTGTGGGCACATATTTATTATTTGTCTAATTTTTGAAAAGGTGATACAAGGAAGTGGTACAAAATTTTGTGTGTGTGTAGCTTTCTCCTTTTGGGAACCTTCCTACAATGTTTATGGAAATCGTATTACTAAGCTGGTGCAACCACTATGGAGAAGAGTTTGGAGATTTCCCCCAAAACTAAAAATACAGCTACCATATGATCCAGCAATCCATTCCTGGGAATATGCCTGAAAAGACAACTCTAATTAAATAGATACATGCAGCCCAATATTCATTTGTTGTTGTTGTTAAGCAACCTGAAGGTCCATAAACAGATGAATGGATAAAGAAGATAAGGTACATATATCCAATAGAATATTTCCAAGCCTTAAAAAGAATAAAATAATGCTATCTGCAGCAACACAGATGGGCCTAGAGATTATCATACTAAGTCAGACAGAGAAACACAAATACTTTATGATATCACTTATATGTGGAATCTAAAAAAAAATGATACAAATGAACTTATTTACAAAACAGAAATAGACTTACAGACATAGAAAACAAACTTGTGGTTACCAAAGGGAGGAGGGGGATAAACTGGAAATTTGGGATTAACAGATATACACTACTATATATAAAATAAATAATAAGGACCTACTGTATAGCACAGGGAACTGTATTCAATATTTTGTAATAACCTATACTGGAGAAGAATCATGTGTATATATATATATATATATATATACATATATATATATATGTATGTATTTGCTATACACCTGAAACTGTTAATAAACTATACTTAAATAAAAATAAATAATAAAAGTTTTAAAGTGTATAAGACCTAAAAGAAAAAAGCATATACATACTAGAAATTCTGTAAATATCCTAAAATTTTATGTGAAATTCTTTATTGTATGTTTATGCACTATTTCATTCATTCTGTAAACATTTATTATGTGGCTATTATGTGCAAAGCATGAAAGTAAGTATTGACATGTGGCCACTGCCTTCAGCTTAATTTCTAGCTGAGAAGGTCACCACGAAGCAAGTGATCATTTAACCACAAGCATGGGAAGTGTCCGTGGGGTCACAAAGAGCTGGACACGACTGAGCGACTGAACTGAACTGATAGGAAGTGTAATGAAGGGCAAGGGCAGTGCTGTGGGAGCCTGCAGCTAAGGGCGAGCAGGGAAGTCTTTCCTTAGCCAAGTGCTTTTTGAATTGGGATCTGATGACTGAGCAAGGAGTAACTGTGGGAAGGGCTGTGTGAGGGAGCAGGCAGACAGAAGAGGTTAGTATGTCAGATGAAGCAGCATCTCTGAAGGCTCCGAGAAGGAGCATTTCATGTTCAAAGGTCAGAGGAAGGCCAGAGAGGCTGTAGGTACAGTATCTCAAGGAAAAAAAAAAAAAAAAAAGAAACCATCCCACCGAACCCAGCCCCATTTGTGGCAGATTTTCTGTTAAAGAAAGCAAAACCTGGTGACTTGTGCTTTCCTGGACCTCTCACAACCAGACACTGCTGACGGCATCACAGCCCAGGACTTTCAACTGGTACTTGCCCTGTTCCATGCAACCTACGCAGAACTGCGCCTTGAATTTCCCCAAACCTCTTTTATTTCCTCCTCCTCACTATATACAGAACATCATTAGTGTACAATTATAATTAGAGAAATAGTTCCTGCCTCCAGGCCTCTGAAACAAACTTAGTTCACCAAGAAGTACGTGAAGAGGAAAGTGTCAGGACTTCCCTGGTGGTCCAGTGGTCAGGACTCGGGGCTTTCCATACCAAGGGCCAGGGTTCACTCCCTGGTCAGGGAACTTAAGCCACTAGGCACGGCCAGAAAAAGAAAGTGTTCTGTAAATATAGTAATTTGGAGGGAAGAAAAGGGACTAAGAAAGAAAAGGGTCTGTCCTGCTTTCTATGGGCTTCCCCGGTGGTGCAGACGGTAAAGAATCCACCTGCAATGCAGGAGACCTGGGTTCCATCCCTGGGGTGGGAAGATACCCTGGAGGAGGGCATGATAACCCACTCCAGTATTCTGGCCTGGAGAGTCTCCATGGACAGAGGAGCCTGGTGGGCTACAGTCCATGGGGTCGCAAAGCTCAGATATGACTGAGCTTTCTATAATAATAGCTAATATGATAGCCCATAGAAAAATGCCAATCAATCTTATCAAAAAGCCTGGAGGGACTTTGTTTTGTATCCCAGGTTAGCAAGATTAGCTTTCCAATAGTAGAGAGCTGAGATCCTGTGTATTCAGGCCACTAAGACACATTGCCCCTCGCACACTGGAGCACATGGAACTGGCCCTGCATTGACAGGTACAGTTTCTTAATGTCTGTCCTTTCAGAAACAGTAGCTGTATACTCACAAATTCAGTGCCTACAAACTATAAGGCAAAGGGTATGTGGGCTCAGTCGCTCATTAAAAAAAAAAGTACGCTTGATGTCACATTTCAGGAGGTAGAGATTGCAAAAATCTTTTTTTTTTTCAAATAAAAAATAACCTAATATTAAGATCATTGAATTGCTTAAAAAAAAAAAGTTAAGAATCCTGCCAGAGTAAGACAGTAAGTGTCATGTCAGGGATTGCCCCAAAGCCTGAGTGAGATAGATGATATTAATAAATATTTGCTGCATCGATATCAGGCACTCTGTGATCCAAATCAGAAGGGAGTGATTCCCCACTTGTCCTGTGTTTCTTTCTGCCGAGCACCTTAACGTTACGACAGTTTCTAGTCATCCCTGACTAGCTCTTGGTCTGAGAGACAGAGGAGTCCCCGTTTTATCCGATGTGCCCATGGGAACACTGAGCCGCAGGCCAGAGGAGGCTTGGCAGGGCAGGTGCGGGCGACAGGCATCTGCCCTCTGGGCTGGACTCACCCGCAGGCCCGCTCTGGCTGCAGCTCCTCCGTCTCCAGCGTCTCCCAGCCCTGCAGTCTAAGGCAGTGAAAGGTAATCCTAGGTACCACCCCTGGCTCAGATTTCTCTCAGTTTGGCATCAGCTGCAGGCCATTCTGTTCAGGAATCCCAAAAGCTAAAGAAAAGAGATTTCGGATGAGGCATGTGTGGACCTGAGGCATCAAGGGCCACCCCTGGAGACGAACCAGCTCTGATGGAGCCCAGGGGATCTGTTGGAGAGAAGGCTGACACAGAGGAGAAGAAAGAGGAGGAAAGACGCGAAGGGAGAGAGAAAAGAAGAACAAGAGATGGGAAAAGCACCGAGGGAGGAAAGGGGAGAGAGAGGAGAAAGATGGATGCTTGTGGTGGTGTGGGAATCACGGAATACCACCTGTGAGGGCTTCCTACATACCAAGTCTTTCCCACCCGTCTTCCTCTAAGATCAGATCAGGATTATCTCACAACAATCCTATCAGGTGCGTCTGATCTGCTACCCTATTTTACAGAAGAGGAAGCTGAGGCTTAGAAAGGTTCAGAACTTGCCCACAGAGCAACAGTCAGAACTTGAACTCCAGCTGTCTAAGTTTAGAGCACTTCACTACATAATGCTGAGTGAAAAAAAAAAAAACAAAACAGCAAAACTTTCAGTGTGTTAAAAATACATGAATATCAAAGGACACCATCAAGAAACTGAAAGGATATCCATAGGGAGAAAATATTTGCAAATCATATAAATAGCAAGGGACTTGTACCCATATATAAAGAGCTCTTACCATGGAACAATAATTTAAAAAAAAACCCTGATTTTAAAATAAGTAACAGATTTGAGTGGATATTTCTCTAGAGAAGATGGACACATGGTCTGTAAGTGCATGAAAAGATCCTTGATAGCTTCAGTCATTAGGAAAATGCAAATCAAAACTACATTGGGATACCACTTCCCATCCTCTAGGTTGACTGTAATAAAAAAGACAGAAAATAGCAAGTGTTAGTGAGAATATGGTGAAACTGGAACCCTCATAGACTGCTGGTGGGAATGTAAAATGGCGAATTGCTGTGGAAAGCAGGTCATCCCTCAAGTAAACATAGAATTACCATGTGATCCAGCAATTCTACTCTAAAATACACAAATCCAAGAGAATCAAAAATATATGTCTACACAAAAACGTGCTCATGAACTTTCACAGCAGCATTAATCATAATAGCTCCAAAGTGGAAACATCCTAAATGCCTATCAGTTGATGAATGGATAAGCAAAATGTGGTGTACTCATATAACTGAATATCATCTGGCAATAAGAAGGAAGGAAAGACTGATACGCGCTGCAACACTGATGAACCTTCACGTGATTAACCCACAAGACCGAATACACTGTAAACCAGTAAGTGTGCACTTAACACAACTTCAAAGAATGTGAGTTATATCTCAATAAAGCTGTTACTTAAACAAACAAAACCCAAAATTATTTAGTATAGGAAGAAATCCAGAAAGATGCCTGCTGAATATTGGTGGTTATTATTCTGTGGCCAGATTACAGGTCATTTTTTTCTTGTTTTATTACTTCATCAATCATTAACAATCAGTTCTGTTTAATTGATTCAAAGAGGCATGGGTGGAGTTTGCTGACTCAGCTTTTATTGCAGGGAGAGAAGCACCCCCAAACCATCTTCCAGCTGACCTGAGTACCTAGGTGGCTAGAGGGGAGGGGCAGGGGATGGAAAACTACCTTTGACAAAAACTGGCCTTTGTCAAGGGCTCCAGCCCCACACTCAGCCTCAGGGCTCTGGGCTGGGGCAGGCGGTGGTGAAGACGTGCTTGGCCCTAAGCCCTGGCCCATCTGCCATTCCCCTGATGGCCCTGGGGAGCAGCCGTGCGGCATCAGCTGGAGGTAGGGCGGCTACAGTCACAGAGTCCAGATGCGCTGGAGTAACCAGACCTGCCTGCAGGAACCTACTGGGAAGTGAAATCAAGTTAGTCTGGGAAAGGAGCTTCGAGTCTCTTTGGCTCAGAGCCGTGCAGTGGGCATTCCAGAGCAGATGAGCAGATACCAACACAGAAGCCCTTTCCCAAGGCTCTGAACTTTGGGGATCCCCAAAGCACACCTTACACAGCACCTAGTGTGGTCTAAATCAGTGCATCTAACAGCTGGAGGGCCCCCAAGTCTGGGACGCCCCCTCTTCTCAGAAGTAACACTGGCAGGGAGCGGAAGGGATGCGTTTCACACATTCCTCTCAGGCACCCGCCGCCCGGTGTGGACTGAGCCCTCTCATGCAGGGAGTCTGCAATATGCTCTGGTTTATTTTTCTTAATCTCTTACTTTGATTCATTTATTTTTAAAAAGTAAATCATTTTTTAAAAGACTAAATCATTTTTATCAGTCAATGGCATGGAAAGAAAAAAGGAAGGGACTATTTTAGAAGAAAACAACTTGGCCCAGTCACTGAGCTGCCGCCGAGGACTCAGCTGACTCCCTTTCCAGCCCCCTCGCTTCCCAAGGCTCCGTATCCCCTGCCCACCTTCTCCGGCGGCCACCTTCAATCATATCTATGTCCGCTATCCAGAACCTCTATTCTTTGGACCCCTTTGCTGACGCAAGGAAGGGTACTGATCTGCCTCCTGCTGGCACTGAGGATTATATCCATATAAGGATTCGATGAAGAAACGGCAGGAAGACCATTACTGCCATCCAGGGGATTGCTGATGATTACGATAAAAAGAATCTAGTGAAGGCATTTAGGAAGCAATTTGCCTGCAATGGTACTGCATTGAGCATCTAGAGGATGGAGAAGGAATTAAGCTACAGGGTGACCAGCACAAGGACATATGCCAGTTCCTGGTTGAGACTGGACTGGCTAAGGATGACCAGCTGAAGGCTCATGGGTTCAAGAGCTTTGGGCTCACTGAGGCTTAAGTGAGGATTTCCTTGCAATGAGTAGAAATTCCCTTCTGTCCCTGTCACAAGTTTAAACACCTCGCAGCTAATATAATGTAACCATCTGGGGTCTGCTTTTAACTTGGACTAGTGGAACTCCTTCATGGAACAAACTGAACAGAGCCATGCTGGCTAGTCTTGGGGTCCCTCATTTAAACAGAGGTCAAGCAGAGGCGCCTGGCAGTGTCCAGCCTGAACCAAAGGAGTAACAGTAATGCTTCAGCCAAGTCCAGAGCCCCAGGATCACAGGGGGCTATGTCTGGCCGGAAGTCCCTCAACAGTCCCTCTGCAGAGTTCCCTGTCCTGAGAGAACATCACCAACTGGACAGCCCTCGATGAAGCAGAGAATGGAGGATGGGTGAGGTGGCTGTACTGCCAGAGGGAGACTTGGTGGTTGGGGAAAGATCCCTTGCTGTCTCCAATGTGACTCGGTGGGCACAGCTTAGAGCAACCACCCTCTAGTGAGGGGCCAGGACATCTGGCTTGCCAAGGTCTTTTTGACCAGATATATCCTAAATAATCGATTCCCAAACTAGAAGGTGAGGCCAACCTTCTATCAGTTCAACTTCTGACAAGGGAACAAATTTCAAACCGATGTATCAGTCATAGCTGTAGCGCTTGCAACTCACTAGCAACAGCGGCCCAATGCCATGTGGAGTCACAAACGGATTTTTGGGGTTTTTTTTCCCCGTCCTCTTCAGTTCTAATGTTATGTAATGTATTTAAACCCTTATTTAAATAAAACTTATTTTCAGAAACAACAACAACAAAAAGAAAACAACACAAAACAGCCAAAGACAACATGTAGATCTTGTTTGGATTCTCATTCAGACAAACCCAGTGTCAGAAGATATCTTTGAGGTAATCAGAGAAATTTTAATACGGACTGAGTATTAGGTGATATTGGGAAATCTTTGTTAATGCTACTATCACTACAAAGAATACTCTTGTTCATGCATTTCTGTACCTAAATCTCCTGACTAGCTTAGAAGCCAGACTCTTGTCTCTCTCATACCAGGTAGTAGGGTTAGCACAAGGGCTAAGAGTATGAACTCTATTTGATGACTCACTGGGTGATCCTGAGCAAGTTGAGCAAGTTACTTAATCTCTCTGTGCTTGCTTTTTTTTTTTAAATTTATAAATAGGGGAAATAATATAACTCAACTCATGGGCTTGATTTGAAGATTAAATGAATTAATATTAAAGCACTCAGATAATATCTGGTACATAGTTCACTGAAAAGTATTTGTTCAATGATTTATTTTTTTGTTCAAGGATCTTTTAAAAATCCTGCATCACAACTGTGTTCTATGAATCCAAGAGAAAGCTTGTGCATAAGGAAAATTCAAAGAAAATAGCCCAACCAAGTTCAAGTGACCCTAGCAATAGGAAGAATCAAGCCTAGGCAGCAGTGGTGGTGGTGGTTTACTAAGTCATGTCCAACTCTTGCAACCCCATGGACTGTAGCCCACCAGGCTCCTCTGTCCATGGGATTCTCCAGGAAAGAGTACTGGAGTGGGTTGCCATTCCCTTCTCCAGGGGATCTTCCCAGCCCGGGACTTGAACCTGGGTCTCCTGCATTACAGGGCAGATTCTTTACCAACTGAGCTACCAGGGAAGCCATACATCCCAAACAGAAGATAGTCCACCATGGCTGAAAGCCTGGCTTCTGAAGCCAGATTGCGTTAAAATTGTGCTCTACAACCAGTGGGGTGTGTGACTTTGAGCCAGTCACTCATCACTTCAGCTGACTCTGAGAAGGAGGCTCTAGCAGTGTCTACCAGGCAGTCTGGAGAGGCTTAGATGGAACAGTCTAACCCTTGGCATGGCCAGGCTCACCGAGCAGCCTGCTATTCTTATTAGCTCTGGCACTTGGCTCACTCACTCACGGCTTCACCTCAGCCAAGGCTTTTCCACTCTTGGGGCCTCACTTTTCCCATCCTCAAGCCTCCAGTACAAGAGGGAAGAGAAAAGAGAGTGAACATCTGCTGGGCATCTATGCTGAGGCCCAGGGAGGCGGCCTCTATTACCGCCCACGGTCCAGCAGCTGGGAACAGGGGCCCCCAGACTCAAATTCAGCTGGATCTCGTTCCGAATTCATTTGCCCGAGCTGCTTTTTCTTCAGGGTTCCGTGGAAAAAGTCCTTGGAGAGTTTTTTGTTTCTGTTTTTTTTTTTTTTTTAAATGAAAGCCATACCCTTTGAAACTCAAGTTGCAAGAGACAAGGGATCCTCAAGAAGTGACCTGTGAAGCTGAAGCCTCAGGAAGACCCTTTCCAACCAGCGATGCCCTTTTCACGTTCTCATAAAAACCACCCTCAGCTCCAACTGGCACAGCCCACGGGGCGCTGCAAGGTCACCGCCTCCCCAGCTGGGCCCCCGGCCGAGGCCCCGGCCGCCCAGCGGTGTGGGCATTCCGCACCCTCATCCCGCGGAGAGAGGACGAACCAACGTACCCCAGGCGAGGTGTCCCGGCCCGGGGGCGCGGCGCGGGGCAGACGCCTCTGGCCCCAGGCTCTGCCGAGACTCCTGGACGCCGCCTTCACCCAGCTCCGTCCGCAGCCGCTGTCTCCTCGCCGGGACAGTCCGCAGGGTCGTACGGCTCTGAAGGGGCACCCGTGCTCCCCGGGCGGAGGGCGCCCCGAGAGGCGTGGACTTGGCAAGCGGGGGCCGTGTATTGGAGGCACCTGGAGAGCCAAGGCGGCGGGAGGCTGGAAACCGGGCAGGAGTCCCCTAAAAATAAAGAGAGGTGTCGTAAGAATGGGATGTTGGGGGGGCCGTCCCGGGGTGGGGGTCCGGGGGGGCAGGACACGAAGCAGCCTCGGAGCCCTCTGGGCGCCCGGCCCCGCGCCGCGCGCTACCTGTGCGGCCGCTCAGCGCGGCGGGCCGGAGCCGAGCGCGCACAATGAGGCGCTTTCAGACGTGGCTGCGGTCCCGGAGCGGGCGGGCGCCGGGGGCGGGAGGGGAGGAAGGAAAGAGCCGGTTGGCCCCCGGGCTCGGACTAGCCTGCCCACCGCGGGCCGAGGGGCCACGCCTCGGGGGAGGGGCGGCCGCCCCGGGCGGGCGCGGGCGAGCCCCGGAGAGGAGGGCGCAGGTGGGCCCGGGGGGCGGCCAGGGGCGCGCGGCTCGGCGCGGGGTGTCAGCGGGAGCCCGCCGCGTCGCTTCTCATCCCACTCGTTGACCAAAGAAGTGTTTCTCCCTCCGATCAATCCCCAGAGAAGGGAGGCTCCTGGGAACACAAAAGGCCCTTGTGAAAGAAACCGAATCTTTATTTTGCCCCTGCTCGCTCTCGGTGGCATCCTCGCAGCCAGAGGAATCCAAACTGCTTCCCAAGCCCCCGGCCTCGGCCCCAGCCAAGCCTGGGTCACCTGGATGTCGGGGCCCCGCGCACTAGCCGGGCTGAGAGGGGCCGGGACACCAGGTGGCCCTCAGGAGTTGGGCCTGCAGCTGGCTGTCTCCCCCCTTCTGTAGCCTCAACCCAAAGACTCAGGCTTGATAGCAGGTCCGGGTAAATACCGGGTATCTTTCAGTAAATAAAGATGTTACTTCCCCCTACAGATAACAGAGTCCAAGTATCTGAACAAGATGGAGAATTCTGATCTCTTGTAGTCCCTGGTGCGACCTAAAAAGAGATTTCTGCGGCTGGAACTATAAATTAGCACATTCTTTCCAGGATTCGGTTTGGCGAGATGAATTAAAATCCTTAAGAAACTTTTTGAAATCATAATTTCTTTCTATGCTCTGTCTTAAGGAAATAAAACTAACAAAAAGGATTTATATGCACGGTTGATAGAAATGTCATTTATGACAGCAAAAAAATAAAAAAGCAAAAAATTAAAAGGATGTGTGTCAGAATGCCGAGAGCAATTTACAGACAACTCATTTTCTTTAGGTTTCTGTAATTACACGTTTCCCCCCATAGGCATTTAGAACTTACATGGTCACAAAGAAATAAAACTTCTTTTACAAAGCATAAACCTGAAGAGAAAGAAAGGCAGCTTTATTATTCTTAGATGATGGGACCTCACCTGATTCAAATAGAAACTGGATAATCATTTGGCAAGATAAGAGATTCCACCCTGCCAAATATTGTCTTAGACCCTGACACAGCTATGGGTTACAGCCCAGTTGATAAACTTCTGTATATTTCCCACCTTTTCCCTGCAACTATACAGTGTGGTTCATCTTCAGAAGCCACCAACATCTGATCTGTAAACAATCTGGTATCCACCAGAAGCAGTTGTAATTTTCCAGTCTGTGATTTTCACATGCCATGTGGATTCCACCAAAAACTCACATTTACTTGGGGTGGGGCCAGAAGGCTTTTGCCAAGGAGTTAACAAAAGCTCCAAGGTCTTTGGGCAGAGCCCTGGCAAAACAAGGCTGTTGGTGAGTAACGAGAAATGTGCACAACTTCTGCCCTCCCCACCTCCCTTTTCCAAATACCCTGCCCCTCTAAAGAGCCACATGGAACCTTCCAGTTTGAACATTTTAATTATAAAGTTACAAAACATCATGGTTCTTTATACATATTTGGCATGAAAAATAATTTAATAAAATACGAAGCTGTGTTGAGATACATCTTCAGCTCTCTTTCCATATTTCACTACCTTTTGGTGATTCAAACCAGAAACTTTTTAATTTAAATCTCAGGGAAGAAAACAACAACAACTCTAGGCATATAAACAGCTCAAGATATTAAAAGGCAGAGGGACCAGTGTTAGGATCTTTTTGTGCTTAAATACTTCAAAACAGCTTTGTTTTCAAAGTTCTTATTTTGGTCAGCCTGGAAGAAAAGGTGCCTTGGAAATAAAAACTCAGAGGTGTGTGTGGATGGGTGTTAAGTGAGGATCTCAGAGGGCGTGTCCTTCCACTGCCAGTGAAAGCACGGGGTCATAAAGCAGGTCCAGCGGTCCTTAGAGTGTGAATGGAAAATCCCTGGTCCACTCATGACAGAGGTCCATTCCGTGTCTCTGCAGCAGATGCTCAGAGTCACGAGGGTGATCCAGCTGAACTGCGTCTCATTCTGCTGACGGCCAGGCCCGGAATGGGCTCCTGTGTGTCCTCCCAAAGCGGCCTTCTGTGATGGGCACCCCGTTCCTGAGGCAGAGGAAACGCAAGTCGCGGGCTTCCCGCTAGCCCTCCAAGTAACCTCTGTGGTTGTCAGGCGGCAGGAGCCAATAGCAACAACAGCTCCTCTGTCGCCCGCGTCCCTTTCAAGCGGGGGAGGGCTGTCGAGGAGGAAGCGTGGCCAGTGGGCAGCCTGCTGGGCGAGGGCCAGGGAGAAAGGACCTGTTGTTGCCTGCTCACTCCCCCGCTGTCGCTGAGGGCCTGTGCCCGAGGCAGCCCTGCTGACCGCGGCCTGCGATTCCAGGGGCTCCGCCGGAGGCCAAGAGCTGCCCCGGCGGGCAGGATCAAGGGCTGCTCGGCAGGGCTGCCACAGACCCCCGTCTGTTCGACGCGGCAGGTGGACGCCGGGCCGCTTGTCCTCACGGCGCCCGCCCGCGCGCACATGTGCCCCGAGCGCTCCCCTCTCCCCCTCCAGATCGCCGGTTAAAGGCCTCTCAGTTCTGGAAACCAGTGCTGAGCGGAAATTTAGACGCCCAGGAGTGGAAAGTGCTGATGATTGCGTATCTATCCCCAGAGAGCCCTGCAAAGAGGAAAACCTGGTTTACAACAGGGGGAAGAAACACACGGCATGCTTCTCAGTTCAAGAGAGGAAAAGTCTTTGCTTCACCAGAGATGGGACTCTTTCCAAGCTGTCTGAACTGACTGTAGTTTCCTCTGGAGATCCAAGTCTGAGGCGAAAAACACAAACAAAAGCAAATTATAGCCTTGGGGAACCCTCAGAAACATTTCTACAAACTAGTCCCTGATTATCTCTGCAGATGCTGAGGAGATATAGAATTTGTGTAGAGGAAAATTAGAAAGGATTGTTCTTTGTCTCTGATGGGAAAAGCACACATGGGGGCAAGTGTCCATGGACTCTTTTCAGAAATTTCGTAAGATGGCAGTTCTCAGAAGACAACAGTGAGGTGGCCACGGTCTTGCTTAGAGTTTTCAGAAAGGGTCTTCTTACGATAAATGCTCCTTATACAGTTCTCCCTGGGGCATAGCTGTTACAGGGATTGTGGTCACCACCTGATTTTGGAACACAAATCTTTTGATTCTTTCAAACACCCACAGGAAGATAAGTAGGATACTGACATACTGGATCCAGGCGAACTTTATCATTTCCCAGAATCCTGGTAGATAAGTACCAACAGTTAAGGAGTCACAGATGACATTTTCTATATACATGTTACACCAAAGGGTTAGTTTATACAGAAAATCACAAAAAATGTTTCAAATATCCTTAAGATAAAAGAGACAATCAAAGATTACTAAGATATAAATATGTATGATTCTGACCTAGAAGAATTGCTCAAAAGGACATATGAACAGGAAATGAGTATTTTTTTCCCATATGAACTGCAGACAGACAGAGCCATTTGTGGGGGACTACCACTGCAGCAATTTCCAGTCTGAGGCTTCCCACATCTGTTCCTTCTTGAGACATCTGAGGAATCCTTCTCTGTTTTGAAACCCAGCTACTGTTGGCCCTTTAACAGAAAGGATATGAAATGACTTCCACGGGGTATCGGATGACTGCATTAACCACAAATGGAGCTTCTGCAGCCCTTCCCACCAGCCAGATGGGGCTGGGGTCAGTCAGGATGGTGGTTACTGCAACACAATGAGGAGTTAATCTGTGAATGCTCTCTTTGGCAGTAAAACATTGAGGGCTATAAAATACTCTGACCTCCCAGGCCATCTGCACTTCAGAACACATTCCAAAGAGATAATTCAAAAGGAAAGAGAAACTGAATGTTCAAAGCTGCTCACATAGTATTTGTTAAAACACTTGTCAAAGGACGTTAAAAAGTCTGTGTTCTACAACTGTCTAAGCAAAGGAATACTATGTTACTTCTAAAAAGAAAACCAAAAAAAAAAACCCAAAAAAACAAAAAAAAAAACAACAAAAAAAAAGAAAACCAATGAAAACTTTGTAGTGGTGTACAAAAGTACAGAAGACAAAGTATTTATATTACAAAGTACAGAAGACAGAAACTGTCTCTAAACTGT
This sequence comes from Odocoileus virginianus, assembly GCF_023699985.2. NCBI lineage: Eukaryota > Metazoa > Chordata > Mammalia > Artiodactyla > Cervidae > Odocoileus > Odocoileus virginianus. The sequence continues at coordinate 56,818,459 of NC_069693.1, read as the reverse complement.
GACAGGAGCTGTATAAAAACTCTGCATATGGACAACAACTGGAAGGAATTAAGGGAGAAAAGTTGATTTGCAGACAAATGTTTTTAAGTCGTGTTCTAAAATTCCTTTATTTTTGGAATAAAGCTGCTCATGTATTACTTAAAACCAGAAAGAAATACTGGAATTGTGGTCCCGACTTGTTAAATGTCTGTGTATCGTATCTATGATGTCTGGTTGCCAAGTAATGCTTTAGGTTCCTTTAGAGGAAACCTCAGACCACCAAGCAGCCAGAAATGCTGAGCCAAGCACGCACTCAGGTCTTGCCTCTTGGAGGCCCTGGGCACCCTCTGCCTTTCAGCCAGAATCTTGGGTGCTTTCTCCTTCTTCAGCTGCTGACATGCGGTGAGTCACTCGTGTTCCCTGTTTCCATCTGAACACTGTGGAGAGCAACTTGTCTTTGGCTTTTCTTACAGGTGTGCTGTGGGAAGCAACTCACATATCTATACGCATAAACCCACCAAACCAGCGGTGGCACGAATATGGCAGTGAATTGGCACTAACCTGCCAGACCAGAGGAGCAGTGGAGGGGATGGTTAGGTCTCTGGATCAGGAGAAAACGAACAAATTCTGAGCAACCTGTTCACCTTCCATAGCTGAGCATTCACTGGTTTTGACAGTTTGATATGACAAGGGCTCTAATTGTTTCTTTCCAATACCCTCATTAACCTGCAAAGTCCTTGAGAAGCAGCCGGAAGAGCCGTCCACAGGACTCACCGTTCCTCTCCTGATAGGCAGCAACAATGCGGGTGAGGTCGTAGTCATTGGCAAACGGACTGGTCCCGTTGATGACGGACACCTGGGACGCGGAGGGAGGCGTGGTGTGAGCAGGTGGTATGAGCGTGCAAGCGACTTGCGCTCCTGGTTGTTCTACCCCCCGCTCCCACCCAGGCTGATCTCAGAGCCACTCTCTTGCGCTTGGGGGCCTATTCCAGCATGGATAATCTTTTCTTCAAAGATGAATGAACTCTTATGAAACAATTTAAGTCATTTACTTTCAGTCTTTCTTTCTAGAGGGAAGGAAACAAGGGGTCAATATCCGTCTTTCACAGGTTTTAAAGCTATTTATATAATTCCCCTCTCTATTCCAATGGGAGAAATGATTCTTCTAATTTTTTCTAAGAGACTACATTTTCAACCCCTTTGTCTTTTTTCTTGATCTTGTCTGGATGCTCCCTAATAGTTCTCTTCGAAATGCAGAAATGGAAAGAGGATAAAGTGCACACATAGTAATAAGCACATAATCCTTTGAAGACGTGAGAGAGCAGTTCTCTAGTATCACATACCTGCTGACATAACATGGGCTTCCCTGGTAGCTCAGATGGTAAAGAATCCACCTGCAATGTGTGCAGACCTGGGTTTGATCCCTGGGTCGGGAAGATCCCCTGGAGGAGGGAATGGCAACCCACTCCAGTATTCTTGTCTGGAGAATCCCCATGGACTGAGGAGCCTGGTGGGCTACAGTCCATGTGGTTGGAAAGAGTTGGACAAGACTGAGCGACCAAGCACAGCACATTAAATTTATATTTTATAGTCCCTCCTGTTAAAAAAAAATAGTATGTTGATAATGGTTATGGTTATGGTGACCATGGATCCCAGTTTATCTGGGACAGTCCTGGTTATAGTAACTGATAACATTTCCTACTAAGTTTCAAAAGTAGCCCAACTTATATGGGTCTCCTTGTGATAACATAAAGGTTCGCGACGAGTGATCGCATGTATGAGTCCTGGTCTCACAGACCGTTGATGGCTCTGTGGGTTTTGGGGAAATTAATCAATCCCTGTAGGCTCCAGTTTCCTCATGTGTGAAATGAGAGTTCATTCTCTCATCAATTCTGAGTGGATACCATGGGCAGTCACTGTTTTAAGTGCTGGGGCGAGAGAACACAGAAGACAGCAGAGCTTTCATCGCTGAAAGTGAAAGTCGTGTCTGACTCTTTGTGACCCCACGGACTATACAGTCCATGGGATTCTCCAGGCCAGAGTACTGCAGTGGGTAGCCTTTCCCTTCTCCAGGGGATCTTCCCAACCCAGGGATCGAACCCAGGTCTCCCGCATTGCAGGCGGATTCTTTACAGCTGAGCCACAAGGGAAGCCCCTTTACCACCGAGGGAGATGGCAAATGAACAAACTGGAGACCTCCCTTTAGTATTGCAGTTGAAGGTTAAGAAGGGTAAAGCTGGGTGAGGGATGATGGAGGGACAGGTGGATGTCCTTTAGAAGGCGTGTCAAGGAAGGACTGCGCTCAGGAGCTTTGAACAGGGACCAGACGGAGCAGTAGGGTAAGCATGTGGATACTTGCTGGATGAAGAGTTAAGTGAAAACCCCTGAGGCAGGAGCTGCTTCGGAGGTTTGAGGGACAGCAAAATGGACCCCAGGGCTAGAAAGGAGCAAGGGGACGGTGCCAGGACACGCAGCTGGAGAGCAGGGACGGCAACCGAAGGCGTCTCATGAGGTTGCCGTGATGACTGAATGAGACGATGTATTTACACCTCTTAACTCAGGCTGGCCTATGTTACAAGCTTAGCAAACAGTGATTAGTAGGCTTTTTCAAATCTTTTACGTGAACTGAGAAAGATCACCTGAAATACACTGTGTGTGTGTGCTTGCATACCCCAAAACTATAAACAATTCAATTCTTATATAAAGACAAAGATTCTTCTCCCTCTTTTTTTAAGATGTAAACAGGGATATCTGTCTCCATATTTCAAAAGGATTCACGGAAAGAATTCCTCAGAGATCCTTTTCTGTGCCACTCACAGAGAAGTGCTATTTCCAATGTTACTTGCTCCCTCTTCAAAACACTTGATAAACAATACAATACAGAAGCAAAAGAGACGGCAGGAGGAAGTGTCCCTACATTGTACCGGACGTCCAGGCCACCACAGCCGAGGGGCTGCTTCTGCTGCAGCCTCAGGTCTCCGTTCACATATAACTGGGACCCGGGAACGGCAAAGGAGGACTGGAGAAATGCCATGCTCTGCATCACGAATGTCGACATCCTCTGAAATCATTAGGAAGAGAGATCATATCAATTTCAGTCAGATCCGAATGGCTGCAGGTTCTGAGCATTACCCATCTGCGGTTGAAGCCTAAGCCGTCCCCCCAGTGCTTAGCCATGCAGGAAGCGCTCTGCCCAGAACCCCTGGAGCTCTTAATAGCTCATGGAAATTAATGTGACCTCCACAAAAAACATTCGAATTTAGCTTTGGTGGCTAAACCCTAAATGACACTTCTGCAAAGAGTCTCCTGCAGTGTGAGTTTTCCCAGAAATCAGAAAGGGGGGCCCTGTTCTATTGAAAGACAAAAGGGAGGACTTCCTTGGTGATGCAGTAGGTAAGACTCTGCTTGCCAATACAGGGGACACGGGTTCGATCCCTGGTCCAGGAAGATTCCACATGCTGCAGAGCAACTAAAGCCAGAGCCCGCGCTCCAAAGGAGCTTCCAAGGGAAGCCACCACAATGGGAAGCCCTCGCACCACAAGGAAGAGTAGCCCCCGCTCACCGAAACTAGAGAGACCCCACGCACAGCAACGAAGACCAGCACAGCCTAAAAATAAATAAATAGTAAAAAAAAAAAAAAAAAAAAACTATGAAAAAAAGACAGAAGGGAGATAACTCACATGCAGCTGGTAGGAGAAAGTCAGGATGAGCTGCACGCCTAGGACCTGCTCCGTGGGCTGCAGGGGGAGCTCCAGCTCAAAGTGCAGCACATCCATTTTCCCATCCTGGTTCCTGTCTTCTTCTCTAGCCTAGGAAGTCCAAAAAAGGCTGATGACCCTGGTCCTTAATAAGTCCAGGAGGACTCCACAGCGTCGAGTATGCTGGACATACACAGTGACTCTGCCACACAGAGGCATTGTACATCTCACCGAAAGGAAAGAGAGAACACTGACTGGGTATAGGTGGATCAATACTGGGGAAAGAGACACGGCCCCTGAACTGCACACTTGTACTTCTCAAATATTCTAGGGCCAAACTGGTTGGGACCTGGAAGCGGCAATAAAAGCAATGTAACATCTGGATGCATTATTCTTTTTCAGTTGTCTCATTTGATCTTTTTTGTTTTGTTGCTGGTGTTTTCTTTCCTTTTAAGAAATATGCCTGAGTTTGTAGGGAAGGTTTAAATAGTACCTAAGAACAGATTTCAAAAAAATTCCAATCATTTTGCATTTCCCAAACAGACTCAGCAGAAAAACAGCAGGCTCTGTTTATATGTTCTTTAAGCACAATGTCTTTGCTTCAGATTCTCAACGTTGGATTGATGTCAGGGTTTTAAAACCTAGTGCATCTTTTAGTACCAATCAGTACAATGAAAAAGAAAGCTAAGTAAAATCAGTAAGGCAGTAAGACTCCATAGATACTTTATAAATTAGGGACATGAAAGCAGTAAGAACAGAGATTCAAGGAGGGAGAAAGACAAATCATTGCTCATAAAAAACCACCAGAATCCAGTCTCGCCTCACAGTGATCCTAAGAGGACGAGCAGGAGAGATGGTCACTGAGATGTAATCACTGGGGACATGATTCCATGGCGCAACTCTGGACCTCGTTACAACCGAGCCTGTTCGTAGGTTCCCAGAGGATTCCGCGATGGTGTATCAGCATACTCCCCCCTGAATTCCCCATCTACTGAGTCATGTGGTTTTCCTCCATACCTTTATGTGGGGGAAGAGACTCTTTGTTCTTTTTCAGGCTAATAAGGTCGCTTGAGATGGAGTTATCTCAGTTTTCAGAACCTTTCAATCATTTCTTTCCTTCTAGACAATAATGTCCTTATCCTGGGCCTTGTTATAGAGAAGTCTACCCTCTCTCTTCTGCTGGATACTGTTTTCTCTGTCTCCTTCCGTCGGCTTTGCAGGTGCAGCACAGGGATATCTGTTACGAGGGCTGATGATCAGGTTACTGAGGCAATTATGTATCAGCAATTATGAGTAGGATGGAAAAGAGGCTGCCTTGTCTTCCTGAGCACTTTTTTTTTTTCAGCTGATATCTGGGAAGACTTGGAAGACAAAGTTGGGTTACCTCTCTGTGGTGGATCCATAGCTTTTCTGGATCTTGAGGGTTATACAGGAAGACAAGATCAACAACTTTCGAGAGAGAAGGATAGTGGCCAGAAGGGAAATGCCAGAAGAATCTGGACTCTCATACAGTCTCAGAGGGAGAGAAACACATTTCATTTGACCTTTACAATCAGTCAAAGGTAAGCAGAGCAACTACTATTCCCATTGCACATGTGAGAAAATCAAGTCTCAGGGAGATTAAAGGATTTATGGAGTACAGCTAGTACTGGTAAAGACAGGATATGAAACCACATATCTGACTTCAAATCTGGTCCTGTTTCCGGGACTAAAATGTCCAGACTTAAACTCAAGGAGCAGATGTTGGTTATGAAAGATCTTTTTGCAAAAAAACCAGCATGCTTTTACTCCAGGTTCACAGAGGACAGAGATCTGGTACAGTACCATAATTGGTGTCTATCTGTTAAATCCACTCATTAGCCTATCAAATATTTTCTGAGGGCCTACTATGTGCCAGAGGTGCCAGGCATTGCTTCAGGTTCTGGGAATATAGTGGCAAACAAAATGGACAAAGTCCCCACCATAATGGAGCTTCCATTCCCAGCCAGGGAGGCAGAGTGTAAGTCAGTAAACAATGTGCTGACATCAGGTAGTGCTAAGTGCCACAAAGAAAAGTGAAGCAAGCTAAAATCAGAGATCAGGGTAGAATTTAACAGAAATTTATATAGAAAGTATTCAGGAATACCTGATTGCCCGAGAAGTCAGATAAAGTGAGGTGATGAGGTACAGAAACATCTTGAGAAAGACTAATCCAGGCTAACAAAACGCATGTGCTCTGGGTGAAAGTGGGTCAGTGTTTACAAGGCTGAGATGAGGCCAGTGGAGCTGAGCAGAGTTCATGAGCTGGAGACAGTGAAAGACAAGGCTGATACAGGGCCGTGGCGATGAGTGATCATGCAGATGATGCCTCTCCCACAGAGGTGCCTGCGTGCCAAGGTACTTCAGTCATGTCCAGCTCTGTGACCCCATGGACTGTAGTCCGCCAGGCTCCTTTGTCCATGGGATTCTCCAGACAAGAATACTGGAGTGGGTTGCCATGCCCACCTCACAGAGGACCTGTCACCAAGTAAGACTCCCACTCCCCTGAGGCTGGTACGGTGGGTTACATCGCTGTGCTATCGCCTGGACCACAGATGGGATCAGTCATTTAATTCCACCTGCTTTTTATAAAGACTGCATTTATTGACTTGGCTGTGCTGGGCCTTCGGGGCTCTGCGAGCTTTCCTCCAGCTTCGGGGAGTGAGGGCTTCCCATGGCGCTGGCTTCTCTCGCTGCGCAGCGCAGGCTCGAGCGCACTCAGGCTTCAGCGGCTGTGGCTCCTGGGCCCAAGAGCACAGGCTGATAGAGCCCGCGCTGAGCTGCCCTGCAGCGTGTGGGGTCTTCCCAGACCAGGGATCGAACCTGTGTCTCCTGCATCGGCAGGTGGATTCTTTACCACTGAGCCATGAGGGAAACCCTAACTGCACTACTTTAAGTGAAGCTTAATACAAAATGCAGCGGCTACAAAGGTAGGTACTTCCTTACAAAGCTACAAAGCTAGTACTTCTTTAACACAGGTTCAAGGCTGGTAAATAAAATCTAGTGGATGTGTCTGGCTAAGAGAAGTCATAAATCACACCATCCTCCTATTTCTTTAAGGTGTATGTCAACTTGTGGCGATCTCTATATCCATGGATTGTCCTGTCTCATTCATCTGCATATCCCAGAAGTTTATTACTAATAATAACTAGCAATAATTAGAGAGGTAGGTACTATCATACTCTTTATATAACTACACTGAGGTCAAAACAGGGTATGGAACCCAATGACAGAACTGGGGTTGAGACTTAAGTTTTCTGACTCTTGATTCTATAACAGCCAATAAGAATGCTAATTTCAAAGATTTCTGGGGCTAAAACAGGTTAATCCTCTACAGATATCTGTGAAACCAATACTAACATATAGATAGGATAAATACAGGCAGGCACTGCTGGATCTAGTCAATGCCCATCAGTCCAACTGTATCGATCAGGGTCCAGTCAGAAAGAAAGAAACAAAATCAAGCTATTTTAACAGGGGAATTTAGTATAGGGGATAACTGATAACATAGGCATTAGTAGGAGAAAAAAGGCAAAAAAGGGGACACTTTGCAGGATGACTATCTAGGGCTGGAGAAGAAAAGGAAGAAGCTGGACTCAGACCTCAAAAAAGGAGGGCTGATACCTTTGGAGCTTGGAGGGAGAACCCACGGAGCCAGTCAATAAGGCTGGAGGAAGGACTTGCTCCTGCTGTTTGCCTCATGCCTGTGATGGTTCTTCACCCTGGCTGCAATTTCCGGTTTTCTGCCACTCCCAGAACAAGGCTTACCATGCCTCCTACTGGCAGAACCTAACAGGGAGCCATTTGTCAGAGGAGAATGTGGGTTTCAGTATCTCAACGTGAGCACCACAAAGCAGAGGGGTGGGTTCGGAGCTGAGACAAGACCTCACAGCCAGCAAAGCATCTGACTATAAGCGTGGCTGTGAATTTAACTAGTGCCATTGTTTTCAGGGTGCCCTGACTTGGAACATTTTTTCCTTATCAGGGATTCTACACTATTTGATAGTTTGTTGGAATTTTATTTGGCTCCTGCTTGTTTTCATACCTTTTGTTCTTTTTTTAAAAAAATTATTTACTTACTTTTAGGTTGCTCTGGGTCTTGCTAGGCACAAGCTTTCTCTAGTTGCAGCGAGCAGGGGCTACTCCCCAGTTGCAGCGCGTGAGCTTCTCATTGCAGTGGTTCCTCTTGTTGCAGAGCAAGGGCTCCAGTCGTTGTAGTGCAAGGGCTTAGTTGCCCCGCAGCACGTGGGATCCTCCCAGACCAGGGATCGAATCCATGTCTCCTGCATTGGCAGGCGGACTTCCAGCCACTGGACCACCCGGGGAGTCCCATACCTTTTATTCTTTGGAGTCACATTCTTTTATTTAAGGTTAACTTCCTGGCTGACACCTGTGTCCCCTTTACCGTGCACTGGTCATCACTGGGGTGTCCCCCTTTTTCTTTCTATGCTGAAAATGCTCTCTGACACCAGTCTTTGGCTCTCCAGCAAGGTAGGAACCACGACTCCATGTCTCCTAGACTTAAAAAATCCTTGCTACCTATACTTCAATGAATCTAAGGGTATGGAGAAGGGCATGTCAACCCACTCCAGCATTCTTACCTGGAGAATCCCAGGGACAGAGGAGCCTGGGAGGATTCAGTCCACAGGGTTGCAAAGAATCAGACACAACCGAAACAACTTCGCTCCAGAAAAGCAAAAATACTTCTAGTTAAACTGTTGTGCGACACAGTGCTTTCTAATCACGCAGGGAATTTATTTTATACTCATCGGAAGAGCTTTTAGACCTAGGCATATTAATATATCATATTTATGTACATAGAAAAATATATGCAAAATAAATTGATCCAGGGATTCTTAAAACTTCTCTACATTTTGAGTCTTTTGAATCATTTTTTGACTCAGTATTATCCATACTTTTCTCTGCAGCTTTGTCCTTTGTACCATGCAGCCCACTGGTGTTAGAGCATTTATTTTTTAAAATTTATTTATTTTTTTAGTACTACCACTTTATTGCTACCAACCTATCTCCCTCCACCCTCGTGCGCACATGCTCAGTCATGTAACCCCGTGGACTGCAGCCCGCCAGGCTCCTCTGTCCATGGACTTTTCCAGGCAAGAATACTGGAGTGGGTTGCCACTTCCTTCTCCAGGTGTTAGAGCATTTAAAAAAACATTCACAAGGGGAAATAAAATCCATTGGTCTGAGTTCTAAAGCAGGCTTTCCAATTATGTGCTACTTTTAAAGGCCTCTTGAACTTCCCCTTATTGTCTCTCATTTGGTTCTTAGGGTTAAACGTTTTACCATTGTCTCTTTTTTAGAACACTTCTATTTATTTCTGGGGGCGCCATGTCTCAGTTGTGGCAGGCGGGGTCTTCAGTTGCAGCGCGAGGGCTCAGGAGCTGTGGCTCGGGGGCTTAGTTGCTGTCCCCTGCGTGTGGGATCTTAGCTCCCCGACCAGAGCTCGAACTCTCGTCCCCTGCATTGAGGGCTGGATTCTTAACCACTGGACTGCCAGGGAAGTCCCTCCGGGGTTTTCTTTCAAGTTGCTCATGTCCCTTCTGCCAGTTTTGGAGCTGGCACGTCTGACGTGTGCGCATGCGTAGGCAGAGGCCCAGACAAGCCTGTCTTCCAGTCAACAGCTATCGTACAACGCCACCGACAGGCAGACGCTCCGACTTCAGAGACGCAGAAGAGCACGTCTGACACCCAGTCCGCTCCGCCCATCACCCTGCACCCTCCTACAGCCTTCCCACATTCTGCGGGTCACAGATGCTTAAAGAATCAAGTCAGGCTCGTTGAGGGAAAAAGGTCATTCTGTGCTTTTTTTCTTCTCTCAAGCGTGAAAAGCATCAAGACGCTGTCCAAGGTGAACTATTTGTGACTTCCAAGGCATTTCCTCAAGTTATCAACTGCAAAGCCACCTCCAAGCATTTCGTCAAAACTTTGATCTAAAACCACTGCTCTTACACTTTCCGGCACTTTCCTGGACAGGCTGTAGTCAGTCTACCTTTATCCAGAGTCAGGAAAGCATTTTGCTGAACTAAGGGTGAAGAATACAAGATAGGGAACAAGATACGGAATATGAGCTGTAGTCCTGACTGCTCACTTGAGAGCCAGAAATTATGTCAATTCTCTGAGTCTCATTCTTCTCATCTGTAAAACAGGGGTATAACCTCTACCTCAAAAGGTTACTGTGAGCCTTAGAGATAATGTAATATGTAAAAAAAAATTAACAGCTAACACTTTACTAAGTACTTGTTAAAGGCCAACTACTACGTAGACAAATTTAAATGTGTTACCTAATGAAAAAATGCTTAGCTTATGCCAGAGGCATAGTAAATCTATATCAATTTTTATTACTATGGTTTGTAAGCACATTACCAGGGTTTTGTCTACCTGTTTTTAAAAAAACTGAGAGATAATTCACATATCATAAAATTCACCCTTTTTCTATCAATACAATTCAGTAGATTTTACAGTATTCACAAAGTTGTGTGACTTGTCACCAGTAACTCCAATTTCAAAACATTCTATCAGCCCAAAAAGTAATCACATACGCATTAGCAGTCACTTGCTCTGTCTCTCCTCCATGCCAGTTAATTCCCCATGTCCCTGGAGTCCTTACGCTGCCTCCTGTCTCTACAGATTTGTCTATGCTGAACATTTCATCTCAATGGAATCCTACAACATGTACGGTCTTGTGGCTGGATTCTTTCACTGAGTAAAAAAAGTTCACCAGGTGGTAGCCTGTATCATGACTCCATTCCATTTTGTGGTTGAGTGATCTTCTATTGTATGGCTATAACACATTTTGTTGTCCACTCACTGATGGACGTGTGAGTTGTTTCCACTTTTTTAGAATTGTTCTTGTTATTATCAGTGAGGCTGCTATGAATATTTGTGCAAAAGTTTCTGTGTAGACTGTCCTCACTTCTGAGGTACACACCTTCCTAGGGGTAAGGATGCTGGGACACATGGTAACTATGTTTAACTTTTTGAGGAACTGCAAACTATTTTCCTAAGTAACTGCCATTTTATATACTTATCTGCTTTTAAATGCTTTTTACTGCTTTTTGGTTTGCTTTTGTTTAACAGGGCACTTTCTAAATTTTTCCTTTAAAAATTGTCTCTGTATCAGTAATTTAAAAATCTTCAATATATATTACATTCCCATGGAACAAAAGGCTATTTAGTGAAAAGATTTCTCTCCCACTGAATCTAAGTTCCTCCCCCAGAGCAATCAATGTTGTCAGTTTCTTTTGAATTCTTCCAGAGATAGCAGAAGCATGCAGGTATGAATATGTAAATATACACATTCATATATATATATTTCTATTTTTATACAAATGGAAGCATATTATATAGAATTTGTTTTATACTTACAAATTTCTCTTGGAGTAATTCTGTATCAGTATATATAAATCCGGGCTTCCCTGGTAGCTCAGCTGGTAAAGAATCTGCCTGCAATGCAGGAGACCGGGTTCGATTCCTGGGTCAGGAAGGTCCCCTGGAGAAGGGATCAGCTACCCACTCCAGCATTCTTGGGCTTCCCTGGTGGCTTGGAAGATATAGAATCTGCCTGCAATTTGGGAGACCTGGGTTCAATCCCTGGGTTGGGAAGATCCCCTGGAGTTGGGCACGGCAACCCACTCTAGTGTTCTTGCCTGGAGAATCTCCATGGACAGAGGAGTTTGGCGGGCTACAGTCCATGGGGTAGCAAAGAGTCAGACATGATTGAGCAACTAAGCACCAAATATATATACATCTAACTTCATTCGAAAAGAAAGTGATCTGTTCCACTAGGTAGATGTAACACAATTTTTAAAATGAGTCTTCTAGGGATGGAGGTGGGAGGTGGGTTCAGGATGGGGAACACATGTACACCCGTGGCGGATTCATGTCAATGTATGGCAAAACCACTACAATATTGTAATTAGCCTCCAATTAAAATAAATTTATATTAAAAAAGAAAAAATAAAACGAGTCTTGTCTTACTATATTAACTTGTTTGCCATCTTTTGATATTACCGACAATGCTGCAACGCGCAGCTTTTTTCAGATGTCATTTCACATGTGTGCACAAACCTTAAGATAACTTACTAGAAGTAGAAACAGGTACATGAATCGGTAATTTTGACAAATATGGACAAACAGTTCCTCAAAGATGCTCTACAATCTAAACTCCCACCACTGATATACAGGAGTGTTTGCATGCATCTTTCCCACAGTGCTAGGAAACCTCAATTTTTGCCTATTTGATAGATTAAAAAAAAAAAAGATATCTCAATTATCTTTAATTTGCATCTCCCTAATTATGAATGTGATTTCATATGTTTAAGAGTTATGTGTGGAGAAATAGAATATTGCTTGCTATATCAGTAAACAAAGGATATCACAGTCATCAGCTATTACAGCCACCATGGAAGGTGAGCCCTGAGGAAACTCGGGATGTGAAAACACAGAATACTGGCCCCAGATAAGTGAGGTACATATCAAAGGACTGATTTCACTGAGCCCGAATTCTTGCATTTTCCCATACATAGCAAGGCCTTAAATTCTTAACTTGAGATCTAGTTCTCTTTTATTCAAGATCTTCCCTGGTGGCTCAGAAGGTAAAGCATCTGCATGAAATGCAGGTTCGATCCCTGAGTTGGGAAGGTCCCCCGGAGAGGGCAATGGCAGCCCACTCTAGTACTCTTGCCTGGAAAATTCATGGACTGAGGAGCCTAGTAGGCTACAGTCCATGGGGTCAAAAAGAGTCGGACATGACTGAGCGACTTCACTTTCTTTCTTTCTCTTTGTTCTAGTCTACTACTTGCCCTTTGTTGCAAATTTTCCAAAATATCCTAGCTCCTCTCTCACCTCCTCTGAGCAGTTTCCTCAGGGTTACTTGAGATGCAGCCTCCAGGGCTTGAAGTCCTCAGTATATCTGCCGTAAATTATAACTCAACTTTTAGGTTGTGCATATGATTTTTTTATTCAGTGGCATGTTTCATCTTCTATGAACTGTCCATATTCTTTACCCATTTTTAAAACTAGGTAGTTGGTCAGAGTTAAAAAGCTGGCTTAAAAGTCAACATTCAAAAAACAAAGGTTGGGGAGGGCCGGGAGTAAAAAAACAAAACAAAACAAAACAAAGGTCATGGCATCTGATCCCATCACTTCATGGCAAATAGATGGGGAAACAACAGAAACAGTGACAGACTTTATTTTATTGGGCTCCAAAATCATTTCAGATGGAGACTGCAGCCATGAAATTAAAAGATGCTTGCCCCTTGGAAGAAAATCTATGACCAACCTATATAGCATATTAAAAAGCAGAAACATTACTTTGCCAACAAGGATTGTCTAGTTAAAGCTATGGTTCTTCCAGTAGTCATGTATGGATGTGACAGTTGGACTGTAAAGAAAGCTGAGTGCTTCAGAATTGATGTTTTTGAACTGTGATGTTGGAGAAGATTCTTGAGAGTCTCTTGGACTGCAAGGAGATCCAACCAGTCCATCCTAAAGGAGATCAGTCCTGAATATTCATTGGAAGGACTGATGCTGAAGCTCAAACTCCAATACTTTGGCCACCTGATGTGAAGAATTGACTCCTTGGAAAAGACCCTGATGCTGGGAAAGATTGAAGGCAGGAAGAGAAGGAGATGACAGAGGATGAGATGGTTGGACGGCATCACCAACTTAATGGACATTAGTCTGAGTAAGCTCTGAGAGCTGGCGATGAACAGGGAAGCCTGGCGTGCGGCAGTCCATAGAGTCGAAAAGGATCAGACATGACTGAGTGACTGAACTGAACTGAGGCACTTTATGTTAGGAAAATTAGCCCTTTATAAGTGAAACAATAGTAAAACTTTTTTCCCTAGTTGTCATTTTGTGTTTTGACTTTGCTTTTGGTTTTCACCAGGCCAACAGTTCTTAAAATTGTTTTTTATATACTTGCATTTATCAAAAAAGTTTCTTTTATGCCTTCTAGATTTTATGTCATACTGAGAAATCTAAAAGTTTTCACTCATTTGTTTCAGTAGTTTTGTGATTTCATATTTTAAATTTAATTTTGGCCTGGACTTTAATTCCGCTATACAATCTCTGAGTACTAGCTTCATCTTCACTCACTGATTTAAAATGCCACCTTAGGGGACCTCCCTGGTGGTCCAGTGGCTAAGACTCCAGGCTTCCAATGCAGAGGAGCCTGGGTTCAATCCTTGGTCATGGAACTAGATCCCACATGCTACAACTAAGGCCTGGCACTACCAAATAAATAAATATATATATATATATTTAAAAAAATGCCACCTTAGTCATATTTGGGTTCATTTCCACATTTTATACAATTCTACAAGCCACACTACTTTATTTATTGGAGCTTTAAGGTGTAGTTTAATATCTGGTAGACTTCTTGTGTTATTCTTCTTTTTCTCCTTGAATTTTTACTTACTGTTTTTTCTTGTACTTCCCTTATATCTTCTAATTCATTTATTTGTATCTCATGATTTCAAACTTTTTCAAACCAAGGGGTCAATCAGGAAGTAAGCAAATAATTCACCGCGAAAGATTGCAAATCACGAGGTCATAATTTACTTACAGACACAGGCTTGGAATGGAGAGGGAAAAAAACTAAGAAAAAGGAACTTTGGCTTTATGTCTTACAGTGCAAAATTACCCAGTATTAAAGAGTATTGATAGCTCTGGGTTCCATAAAAATAAGAAGCAGTCTCGGCTTCATAAAATCGCAACACACACACACCAGAAGTAGGGGCCTGGTGGGCAGTGCTCTCAAGGGAGTGGCTTCTGGTCACAGAGATAAGAGACTAGCTAGTAACGCCACTGGGAAGCCAAACCAGTTTATGGTGGATGAACAAGTGAAAAGAACACAAAAATGAAACCTAATGTTGTATCCTTGTTTTCATGACTATTTTGTTTTCATGATTATTTCTTAAAGACTCAAGTACCCAGGAGAATATGATAGATAAGAATACACAAATGTAAAGAAAAAAAATTTCTACCCAAAGTTTAAAAGACAGGGAAAGCTAACCTAGAGTAAAACTAACAAGTTAATTTTTTGTGTGTTTGTAATACAAACAACAACCACCTTTGCTTCTACTGTTGGAAGGGAAACATGGGTGGAACCGTGGGTTTACAGGGAAAAGGAAGCATACCTTGATGCTGGTCTCACATCAACAGTCACCTTCCCCATAGGCATTAAAACCTCAAATAAGAATAAATATGGGCAACGTGTGAAGATTAGGGAGGAGCTGCTGAAAGAAATTTGTCTGTACTCCAGTTCTATTTTTTAAATAAATTTAAAGGACCTGATCAGTTAAAGGATCAAAAGGTTCAATGATGTTTGTTAAAAAATCCAGCAGGCTTCCACCCACACAGCAAATAAATTCACCTCATTTACTTTATAATTTAGAATTGTACCTTCATGTCTTTAAATAACATTTGCATTGGCACTTCTCAATTTCTGTTTCAGGCATCCTCTATTGTCTTCCCACAGAGAGGGATGATTTAATTTTCTTTGCCTCTTCCTACCCCACACCCCGAGAAGAGGTAAACTCTTCTTTTGGTTAGTCAACATTTAGTGTTCACCTAATTATGATTATGTAAATCCTATTCATATTAAAAACCAGAGACATTACTTTGTCAGCAAAGGTCCATTTAGTCAAGGCCATGGTTTTTCCAGTGGTCATGTATGGATGTGAGAGTTGGACTGTAAAGAAGCTGAGCACCGAAGAATCGATGCTTTTGAACTGTGGTGTTGGAGAAGACTTGAGAGTCCCTTGGACTGCAAGGAGATCCAACCAGTCCATCCTAAAGGAGATCAGTCCTGGGTGTTCATTGGAAGGACTGATGCTTGAAGCTGAAACTCCAATACTTTGGCCACCTGATGCGAAGAGCTGACTCATTTGCAAAGACCCTGATGCTGGGAAAGATTGAAGGCAGGAGGAGAAGGGGATGACAGAGGATGAGATGGTTGGATGGCATCACTGACTCAATGGACATGAGTTTAGGTAGACTCCGGGAGTTGGTGATGGACAGGAAGGCCTGGCGTGCTGAAGTTCATGGGGTCGCAAAGAGTCGGATATGACTGAGCGACTGAACTGAACTGAAATCGTATTCATAACTCTGATTATTTTTCCTTTCTATTTTTCTGGAGTTAATAATTATTTTATTTGCTTGCTTAGTTTTCTATGTATTTTTGCAATTTTAACAAACAGCTTCTACTTCAATTCCTCACAATTTGATGTTTAAAGGTGTATGATTTATTCAAAATCTTGTTCACTGCAATATTCTAATAGTGAAAAAGTAAAAACAAAAAAATCCACCAACAGGAAACTGGTAAATCCATTACAACTTTCCATATCATGAAATATTCGGTTGTTTAGTCACTAAGTTGTGTCTAGTTCTTCTGTAACCGCATAGACTGTATATCCCACCAGGCTTCTCTGTCCATGGGATTTCCCAGAGAAGAACACTGGAGTGGGTTGCTATTTCCTTCTCCAGGGGATCTTCCTGACCCACAGATCAAACCCAAGTCTCCTGCATTGGCAGGCAGACTCTTTACCACTGATCCATCAGGGAAGCCCCTAGCAGACCTTAAAATGAAGGTTAATCAACAAGTCTAGATACATGTACCAAACTGAGCTTTTAATTTCATGTCATTATATGTAACTCTACTACTTTCAACGAGCAGGCATTTTTATAATTATGAAAAAATTAAAGTAATCATAAAAAGTAATCAGAACCATATTTTGTTTGTGGTTATTCATTTATGGCAAATTGCATTTAAATTTTTTTTGGCCACTTTATTCAGTTACTGCGGGAAAAAGTCTGAAAAAAATTTTTTTTCAGCTACAGAAATCTGAATGTAGGCCCATCATCTCAGATATCTAAAGAGATTCAACTCTGGAAGAAGGAAATCCAGAATTTTCCTACTTCCAAAGGAAAATGCTTTCAGAAAGTGAGTTTAAAGGGGTGACTGTCAAGGAAGCACTCACTTAACTTGAACCAGATACTACATGACAGACAGTAAAACGCTTCATTTTAGTCCCAGGCAGCAGCAGGACTGAGCGGCACCTAAGGAGGTGAGCCCAGGGAGGCGGGCCTGGCCAGCAGGACTTTCTGGAGGTCGGTTAACCAAACAGCCCGTCGGCTTCCACGTGTCAGTCCGCCTGAAACTGCCTGCCCTTGCCTCGTGGACAGTGGGCGCAAGCACAACTCAGCGGCACAACGAGGTGATTAACCAGAACAGAGGATGAGAAACATTGCGTCACTGACTCAACGCACATGAGTTTGAGCAAACTCACGGAGATGGTGAAGGACAGGGAAACCTGGCGTGCTGCAGTTTACGGGCTCACAGAGTCGGGCTTCCCTCATAGCTCAGTTGGTAAAGAATCTGCCTGTGATGCAGGAGACCTGGGTTTGATTCCTGGGTCGGGAAGATCCCCTGGAGGAGGGCATGGCCACTCCAGTATTCTTGCCTGGAGAATCCCGTGGACAGAGGAGCCTGGTGGGCCACAGCCCATGGGGTCGCAAGGGTCAGACACGACTTAGCTACTAAACCACCACCACCAGAGTCGGACATGACTTAGGGAATGACTTACAACAACGTGACTCACACAACAAATTCCGTGACCACCATTCCCTCAGGAAGATCCAGGCCCACGAAAATGGCCCACGAAAATGCCAGGGGTTGGAAACTGCAGAGAACAGAGACGCTGACAGCAGCAGCCAGCTTTACCGGGGTGGGGGACGGCTTGAAGAAGCAGAATGCACCAACAAGCAGGCCCCCAGGAAAGGAAACAGAAGTTCGTGTCAGGGGTTCGTGACTCCTTAAGCCGCACCCCGGGCCCCCCGGGACGGGGACCGGGGCCTCCCGCCCGCCCGCGACCTCCGCCCATTCCCTCCGCAGCCCAGTCTGCGCGGCCGGGCCCAGGCGGGAAGCACTCACCGAGACGAGCGGGACGCGCAGATGACCCTCCTGCAGCCGGTTGAAGGCGGGGAACGTGCTCCAGGCGAGGAACCCGCCCGGCTCGGATCCTAGCAAGGCCACGAGCAGCACCTGGTGCTGGAAGCGCACGGTTGGCTGCTCCTCGTAACTGCTCCGTTTCAGCCAAAACCCTGAGATAACAAGAGTGCGGGGCGCAGAGATTTGGGTCAGGGAGGCGGCGCGGGAGCCACTGAGGGCCGCGGGGCGCGCACCGGCCGGGGCAGGGGGCAGACTCACCGTGGCTCCGGAAGGCCACCAGCAGCGGCGGGATGTACGTGAGCGCGGCGGCCAGCAGCAGGAAGAGCGCCGCCTTGGAGCAGAGCCCCGCACGGTAGCCCCGCTCCACCGGGTGCGCAAAGAGCTCATAGAGCGCCATGAGCGGCGCGCTGGGTCGCGGCCCCTACGTAGTTTCGGAGCGTCGACCTAGTATGGCTTCTCCTGGTTGCCATAGCCGTGGTTTCCGCGGCAACCGACGGCCCAGGGAGAGCGACCAATAGCGAGCAGGCGGGCTTCAGTGGGGGCGAGGACAACGGGGCGGGCCCCGCAAGTGCACTGTGGTCGCGCTGTACTAGCGTCTTCCCAAAGCGCGTTTCTGTGTGCCAAAATTGTGGCCGTTGTTAACATTTTTGTAAAATAAGGTTTTTCATAAATGTTGACTATTTATTAATAGTCACATCTATTAATCCCCAATGTGGTTCATTGCATATTTAAGTCCAACCCATCACAGCACACCCTACGTTGGAGGCAAACAAAACACACAAATGTGGCCGTGGTCCTAGACACTTTGTCCTGGGTTAAGACCAAACCAGGTCCCTTTGTTTCCAAATTTTCTATCGCTTTCACTATACTCCATAGCAGAGCAGACACGGAAACGGACCTATTTTTCTCCCTGTTCTTCGAGGGGAAAAAAAAAGATAATTACTGTATAGCTCTGCTATACTTTGCTATCTTGATTGGGCACAAGCTTTAGGCTACTTATTTTAGGAGAAGCCGTGGTCCTCCTCAAAGATAAAATTACACAGGGAAGCCTGGCATGCTGCAGTCCATGGGGTCGCAGAGTCGGACACGACTGAGCGACTGAATTGAACTGATGACTTAATTGAATGCTTTCCCTCCCATCCCATCTGCTTTCTAGTATTTCAGACATGGCAGAAGGAATTTTTATTTTTTAAGTAATCAACAGTCAAGTTCTCCATCAAAAGGCCCTAAAGGATCACATTGCAGTGCCAAGTTTGTGAAGTTTGTGCTCAGAATGAAATCCACTGGTAGATACCCCTATTTTGAAGGCAACCTAGAAGTGGGTTTTTCTCCTAGTTTTATTGAGGTATAATTGACATATGGCACTGTATAAGTTTAAGGTGTACAACATAATGATTTAAGTTACATGCATCATGAAATGATTACCACAATAAATTTATTGAACATCTCTCATCTCATATAGATTAAAAATTAAGGAAATAGAAAAAAAATTTTCCCCTGTGATGAGAACTCTTAGCATTTACTCTTTCATATACAACATAAAGCAGTGTTAATTATATTTATCATGTTGTACATTACTTCCCTAGTACTCATTTATCTTATAACTGGAAGTTTGTATCTTCTGACTGACTTCATCCATCTTTCCCCTCCCTCCACCTTGCCTTGGGTAATCACAAACCTGATCTCTTTTTAATGAGTTCATTTTTGAAGTACAATTGACCACAACATTAGGTTAGTTCCTGTTATATAATATAATGATTCAGTATTTCTATACATTTCAGAATGATTACCATGATAAGTTTAGTTACTGTAACCTAGAATTGGGTTTTAGCTGAAGAGAACAGCTGAGATCCTAGCAAAGATGAGAGGTCAAGACATGCCCATATGGGAAAACTATACAGTGCCCTTACCACAGTCTAAGGTGACAATGTCATCAGCCAGAGAAACCAATTAGAATGGTGAACTGGAAAAAGACATTCGGAAGGTAGGTAAAAGGAAGTCCCTGGTGATTCAGGGCTTAGGACTCTGCACTTCTAGTGCACTGGGCATGTGTTGGATCCCTGGGGGTGGGGTGGGGGACTAAGAACTAAGATTCCTGCATGCCGCGTGATGTGGCAAAAAAAAAAAAAAAAAAAAAGGTAGGTAAAGATAGAAGACAGACATTGCACGTCGAGACCATCAGGTGACAAACATGCTTGTAAGTTGATGAGCTTCGAATCTCTCCACTAAGAAGCATACTAAGTTCTTCCAGGTGTAAGATGGTGTACACATACTTCGAACTAGGACACAATGACCAGCTCTGTAATGGGAAGCAGGGGTCTTTGGTCCAATTTCTAACTCCTTCACTGATTCACTATCAGAGGGTTAACAACCATCTTCATTCCTCAGTGCTTAATTCTATTTGCAAAACAGGTTATTTTCATTTTTATGCTCACTCTCTTCATTTCAGTCAGTTCAGTTCAGTTGCTCAGTCGTGTCCGACTCTTTGTGACTCCACGGACTGCAGCACGCCAGGCCTCCCTGCCTATCACCAACTCCTGAAGTCTACCCAAACTCATGTCCATTGAGTCGGTGATGCCATCCATCCATCTCATCTTCTGTCATCCCCTCCTCCTCCTGCCGTCTATCTTTCCTAGCATCAGGGTCTTTTCAAATGAGTCAGCTCTTCGCATCAGGTGGCCAAAGTATTGGAGTTTCAGTTACAACATCAGTCCTTCCAATGAACATTCAGGACTGATTTCCTTTAGGATGACTGGTTGAATCTCCTTGCTGTCCAAGAGACTCTCAAAAGTCTTCTCCAACACCACAGTTCAAAAGCATCAATTCTTCAGTGCTCAGCTTTCTTTATAGTCCAACTCTCACATCCATACATGACTACTGGAAAAACCATAGCCTTGACTAGACGGATCTTTGTTGGAAAAGTAATGTCTCTGCTTTTTAATATGCTGTCTCACTTTCTAGTAGATCTCATCTTATTTGATAGCTTTAAATACTTCTATCCTGAATCTGAGATTCATAGATCCATCTACCTACTCTACATCTTTACTTGGATGTGTCTTTTGGGCATCTAACACTTAATATATTCAAAACCAAACTCTTGATTTGCACAACCCACCCCTCAGGTTCCACCCTGTTCCAGTAAATGACAACTCAATTCTTCCAAAACCCTGACTTATACTTGTTCCTCATGAATCATATTCAATTGCTCAGCAAATTTTGTTGGATCTACCTTCAAAATGTATCTAGAACACAGTTGCTTCCCATTACCTCCACAGATACTATCTTGGTTTAAACCAACATAATCTTATACCTGGATTATCACAATAGCCTCTTAACTGTTCCCTTATTTCCATCCTCAACCCCCTATAATCTACTGGCTACACAGAAGCTAGGAAAGTCATATCATGTCACACTTCTGCTTATAACCCTCCACTGCCTTCTCATCTCATTCTAAATAAAATCCAAAGTTCTTTAAATGGAATTCAAAGTTCAACACACTTTTCTAGATCTCTTTGGTCTCACTTCCTAGTGCACACTTTCTTCTGTATTCAGCTCCAGTCACACGGGACTCCTTCCCGTTCCCAGAAATATGCCAACCACTTTATCTAATTAACATCCGATCCCACCATCATGTGACTCAGTAGTCACCAAGTATGCTTTATTTTTCTAAACAGTACCTATCATTACCCAACATATATATTTTTCATTTTGTCCCACTAGAATGCAAGCTCTGTAAGAGTGGAAGTGCCGTCTGTTCTGTTTACTGCTTTTCACCAACACTTAGAACAGTGCTCTTACATGCAACAACAAAAGTTTCCAGGCATGAAATTCAAAGGATTTTTCATAAAAAACAAGGAAGCAATCTTAAAATAACAAGAAATACTTCTAGAATGAAGCTATATTCCACAGCATCCATCAGGAATTTCCACTTAGGAAATGATAAATGACAATGTCCAAACATACAAGCCTTTCAGATGCATCAGAATCACAAGCACGTGGCAAGGATCACGTGCTCAATTAAGTGAATATCTTCTTACATATTCACCAGCTCATAAAAAGATGGATGAACTAGAGCACACTGCCCTGGTGTGTCTTGGAGGAAGAAAGCAATGACATCACTGGAGAACCTGAAGGCATATGGTCAGGCAGGACACACACACACACCCCCCTTAGGTTGTGAAGGCTGAACTTCATGCTGAATGCCAAAGAAACCCACCTCATGACTAGGTATCAGGGGAATTCTCTGGGTCTGACAGTCTCACCTCTAACTCCTCTGGTACCCCTCCCCACACAGCCCCCTCAAACCAGTCACATTCCTCAGATTGAGCCCTGAACCTGCAGTCACTCCAAAGACTCCTCCCCAAACTGTCAAAGCCCTAAATTGACCCCTTGCTATCACTGGCCATCAGAGCACCCTCTTCTGTCATTCAAACCTACAAAATTGCCCTCTCGTCATCAACTCCCCAGTCAGCCCTGCTTTTTGAACAGTCTCCTGAACAGCACTGTAAGGGCTCTATCCTGTCAGCCGGGCCCCTGCTCACCTCTTCCCTTTACTAACGTCCACCGAGACCCCACGCCTGCTACCAGCTCTCAAATACCCGCTCCGCAGTCATCAGTATCCCTCACAGACCTCCCAATCGCCCGCTCTATCCTCACCTCAGCCGAAACTCCTCTAAGCCCCTCTCCTGCCCCGCCCCTTGACACGCGGGCCCGCCCCTTGAGGCGGTGTCCCGCGAGCGGCGCCGGAAGCCCCGCCCCTCCCGGTTGCTAGGCTCTGGCAGCCGGAAGTCCCGCCTGCCGTGTAGTCGCCGCCGCCGCCGCCGTCGTTGTTGTTGTGGTTGGTGCGCTGAGCTCCGCGGCTCCGAGAGCCGGCTGCGTCCCTTCTTCGCCGCCGCCATGAAGTGGATGTTTAAGGAGGACCACTCGCTGGGTGAGCGCTCGGCCGCTGGCCCGGCCGTGGGGGCGGGGGCGGCGGGGGCCCCCTCCCCCACTCAGGCCTCCCCAGGCTGGGCCGGGCGGGGCCGGTGCTTCCCTCCGGGCTCGGGCGGCTGAGGTCCTGGCCCCCCGGGCGGTTGCCCACCAGCCCCAGGCCGCTCTCTGCGGGCCCTGCCGGAGCCGGGGCCCCGAGGACCGGGCCCGCCCGGACGCCCTAGAGGACCGGGGGTGTGCGCAGGTCCCGGAGGGAGGAGGGCCGGGGCTCTGGGAGGCGGCCGGCGGGCAGGCGCGGCAGTCAGTCCCGTGTGTTTCTCCCTCAGAACACAGATGCGTGGAATCTGCGAAGATCCGAGCGAAATACCCCGACCGGGTTCCCGTGAGTGCGTTCCCCGCCCCCTCGCCTCGCTGCCACCCCTGCCGTCTAGGACCGGTGGTGGGGCCCCAGGCTGCTCAACAGTTGACAAGTTTAGAATCCAGTCACGGTTGTGGGGGCAGATGGGCCACACTGGGTAAGGGGCCGTCGAGGGCCGCGGCTTGAGGGGCTGTACTGGATGCTGTTCAGGATGCTTTGGTGCTGAACCTCGCGATCTAGGCCAGCGAGCTGTCTGCAGCCTCTGGGCTCCCTAGCCAATTATGTAAGAAACGATGTTCTAGGACAGGGCGACAGGTCACAGTCACTTTAGGGAATGGTGGTGGAGGGAGACGTTCACTTTGGTCTTGGAAGTGGTACTTCAGTCTCAGGACATTCATCTTTAACTTTGTGCCTTCTTCTTTATCTGACTTCTGGTTCCCTTTTCTCACCCTGACCCTGTCATCCTTTCCTGACCAAAAAAAAAGAAAAATCTGAGCCGCCACTGATCAATAATACTTATCCTGTATTTATCCCATGATGGGGGAGATAGTTTCTGTAACCCTCATTGATTTTTGAGGACATCCAGGCCTGTTATTGTAGCTTATTGCTTATGAACAGTTCCTTTGGGGAGAGGCAGGAGGGATAGATTTGAAACTTAGTTCAGAGAAGCAACAGGCCAAGTGAAGAGCTTGGACCTTGGCTGCCTGGGGTTGCCAGTCATCCCCACTGATCTGTCCCTTCTCATTTCCTGTGTTCTTTGAGATCCTAATTCCCCTGTATTGTGAAGGCAGATCCATTCTGGGGCCCTGGAGTAAGAGGCTGTAGAGGAACCCCTCCCCAGATACTCTCACTTCTGCCCAGACAGAATACTGAAAAGCTTTGTAGTGAGGGCTGTGTTTCTCTTATGCGTGCTGAGATCAGGGATGGGAGCTGTATTAATAATTGACCACAGAAAAGCACTTACTGTTTCCCTGTAACACATTTATATCAATTCTTAACCTCCAGAGTGTGTGGTTTATTAAGCCAGGGGCGTATTTGCTCATGTTATGCCTTTTCCCACCCACCTCCTTGCCCACACACTGTTAATCAGCACTCCAGCAATGCAAGGCCAGAGCCTCACGTTAGCAATCCAGTCATGACCTTTGCTTTCGCAGGTGATTGTGGAAAAGGTCTCAGGCTCTCAGATTGTTGACATTGACAAACGGAAGTATCTGGTTCCATCCGACATCACTGTGGCTCAGTTCATGTGGATCATCAGGAAAAGGATCCAGCTTCCTTCTGAAAAGGCGATCTTCCTGTTTGTGGATAAGACAGTCCCACAGTCCAGGTGAGGGGTATTTACTGGTATTGGACATCTGCTTGGTTGCTTACAGAACTCAAAACTTTGGGAGTCTGAAAACTCTTAGAGATCCTGATTAGAAATCTGAATTTTGTGCTCCCTGACATCAGGAGCTCAAGGAAAAGAAGAAAGGGCTGCAATGGATGTGTGTGCACTTTGGGTTAAGGAAACAGAGCAAGGCCTGGACTTTAAAAAAAAAAAAAGATGAAATTCAGCCTCAGATACCCAAGAATCGTTTTAAATAGTTCAGGACTTAATTAGGCTTAAGCCATCAGTAGAACTGAAGCCTGAAATGAGGTTTTTCTCCAAATGATCCGTGAAATAAGTCCTGTCATTCTTCCCCAGGAGCCTGTGGGCCCTGCTGAGGCTTAGCTTCAGTTAAGCACCCTGCCTGCCCGCTCGCTCTCCAGGCTCAGTCCTGGACTCTGAGAGTACGCTGCCTGAGCCTCAGGTACCCAGAGACGGCTATTTATAGACTTCCACCTCCCTTTGCTCTGTCAGAGTAGCTGGCCTCTTGTTCTTGCTGTTGTGCTGCCTAGAAGCAGTCTTTGGGATATTTGGGGCCTGAATTGAGGCAGGGGCATTACAATTCGCTTCAAGGTAGGCGACAACCTAGCTTTAGTCTCCTGTGGAGAGAGGAGAATTTTCTGGCTCAGTCTGTATCCCTGGTCAGTTCTTTTCTGTTACTGATTTGAGTAACAGAGCCAAATGCTGGCCCTCTTCCTCCTGAGTTTCATTTTGTTATCCCCCCAAAAGTAGTACTTCTGAAGCTAAGGCTTTAAGAAGCCCTGGGAACTAGCCCCGTGTAGCCAAAATATGCTTCTTTTGAAAATCCTTGAAAGCTCCAGGAGAGGCCTAAGCCAAATTCTTGTCCCATTTCCTACGAATAGAATAACTGGCTGTTTTCAAGGTCTGGTTTTCTCTTTCCCAGTCTCTGCCACTTCTGCTTCCTGATGTTTGGCAGAGGATAGGGGAGAATGGAAGGTCTGCCTTCCGTGAGGCCAAGGCTCTGCCTGAGGAGAAAGGCCAGGCCCTGCTTAATGGGCGCCATTGGTCTGCTTACAGCCTGAGCTTAGGAAGCTGTGGTGTTGCCAGGGGTCATCTTGTCACCCCGCTGGGCTCTCAGCCTTCCTTCCAGGCCTCTGGGCACTGTGGTGCTGGGTGCATTCTTCTCCACGGGAGGCTAGGGAAGCCCTGGGCATTCCTGGTCACTTTCTGCTTCCCTTAAAGTGGTGGGGAGGTAGAGGTAAATAGATCTTCATGCCACCTGCAGCTTGTGCAGCTCCTTGACGGCCCTGTGTGTTCTCCTTTCCAGAGTTGGCTTCTTGGTGGGAAGAAGTTTGTGAGTAGGACCTGTAGCCTTGAGTTTTGTTTTGTTTGATTCTGATCTTCCCATACTTCTTGAAGAAATGAAGCAGGCTTCTGGGGACATTAAGATTATGTTAATGTAGCAATTACAATGGCTGCAGGTTTTAACTAATGCCCTCTCCCCAGGTAGAACTGGAAATGAAAAGTGATTCTCAGGGCAGCAGAAGCTGCTTTCTCTCCTGTTTTATTTGCCTTTCCAACCTGGTAAGAATCCTCCCTAAAACAGGTTACAGTGGTGACCCAAGGCACACCAACCAGCCCCTCCACCCAGATCCTTCAGCGCCTTTGGCTCCACTTAATGACTTCCTGGCCCACATTTAAGGCGGCAGTTCTTTGTTTGGAGGTTTTAGTCTTCAAAACAAGTTTGCTTATAAACAAAAGAGGCATGTGACATCCTCTTTATTCAACTGCTGATCACCTGATGCCTGCACAAACGAAATTGTCAGCCTCCTTCCTAAAGCTACAGTTTGACTCAGCTTCACCACTTCCTCCCCAAGGCAGCAGCAGCCTCTTCCTTAGCACTTTCCAGCCTCCTTAGGGAAGCGTGGAGCCTCCTTTAACTGTTAGCCAGGGTTTGCAGCCTTTGGAGAGTGACTGGGGAAATCAGAGTTGAGAAAGGATGAGCCCTCCCCCATCCCATAACAAGCAGATCTACACAAGGATTGCTTATGTCTGAGGCTGAGCAAAAGTAACTTCATTATTCCTGCCTTAGAGCAGACTTTGGGAGTGTTCCGGGACACAGGCGACCATCATGTAAAATAATGTGATTATGGTTTGAGTAGTCAGTGTTAATATTGACTCTAGAGATAGAGACAGAAGCAGGTCCCTAAGAGTTGTACATTTTAAATCCTTTCTGAGTTTTTGTTTTTTTTTTTTTTGAAAGGGGAGATCTCAACTACCTTTGCCCATTTAGCATTGGAAAGTTGAATTCTCTGCCTAGGTGCCTGCATCTAGAATCAGGCAGGAAACGAAAGGAAAACTGTGTCTTGGTGCAGACAGGACTTGAGAAAGAATATCATTATTGTATAAGTTTTCCAGTCAAGGCTTTAGTGGGGAACCCAGACCTGGCATTGGTGCCCACCTTTTGGTCTTTGTTTAGAGCACAGATAAGAAGAGTCTTCCCTTGTGTAAAATAGAAACTGGAGTATATTATTAAATTAAATATATCTAAAATGTTGTAATTTGGGAATGTTATGTTGGGAAATCTGTGCTGTTTAGGATTATGGTATTGAATTGTTCCTGGCTCTTTTTTTGTTAGTTTTTTTTGTTCCTGGCTCTTAAAATGGTACTGTGTAAAAGAAGTTATGATGTCTTACAGTTCATTTAAACTTTATTTAGAAATATGCTTCAATTCAACACTTTTGAGCATTTCTGGGTAAATACTTCTTCAAAGCAGGGTTTATTTTAGCAGTGGAATAGAGTATATCAGAGAAAAACCTGATAAAAAGAATAAGCAGTGGTTAATTTTTGTATTTTAGAATTTTAGGGAGCCTCTAGGGCCATATTAACTTAAACTTTGAGGCCTATGTCTTTCCAGGGTCCACAGCAGTAGCCACTGTCCTCTCCCCTCACCCCCCACCCCGCTTCTCCTGCTGGAAAAGAGACAAATCCAGGTCCAGTGGAAGCACGTGGGCTTCAAAGCAGATGGATGGCCAGGTGGCCCATCGGTCCAGCCAATTCATGAGTCAGGCTGGATCCCACAGCCTCCATAAGCTGACCTTGGTTGGGGCCAAGGAAAGCTGGTGCAGGGATGGGGCATCCACAGTTCTAGGTCAGCCGCCCCCAATTCATAAGCTGTCGAGTAGCTTAAAACTAGTTTGTCCTCAGCAGCATGGCTCTTCCTAGATGTGGGTCCTTCTGAAAAGTGCCTTAATTACTGGTTAGTTTGTCTAGACCTGCTCGATCTTGAATGGAGGGGTGGGGGCAAGGTTTTAGGGAGCAGTTGAGGCTCATGTCACTCAGGGTACCACCACACCTTAGATCGCCGTAGATCTGCTGTTGGACTTTCCCCTTTCTCCCTGTCAGACTGAGAGCCTGAAGGCGGCGTCCTTGGATGGCCGTCACTCGCGAGGCCGTGGCAGTGATGCCGCAGCAGGGAGCCTCAGTGCCGGGCTGGGGGCTGTCCCTGGCCGTCTCCTGTAGCCGCTCACTTGGGCGGGAACCCTCGGCAAGCCGTGCTGCCTGTGAGTTGTCAGCCTGACAGACGCATCAGAGCAGCCTGTCGCCTGCGGATGCTCTGGCGCTCCAGCGGCGGCCCGCCTAGTGCTGAGTGGCCTGGGCCTCTGAATTCGGAGAGGGGAGCCCAGCTTCTCAGGGTGTGTGGAACCTGTCCTAAAGGAACACAGCAGCCTTCTGCGGTAGTGTTGAAGAGAGGCGTGTTCTACATCCCTGCCCTTCCACTTGGCTGTCCTTTTAATGGGACTTCTTTTATTTTTTTTATTTTTCCATTTATTTTTATTAGTTGGAGGCTAATTACTTTACATCATTGCAGTGGTTTTTGTCATACATTGAAATGAATTAGCCATGGATTTACATGTATTCCCCATCCCGGTCCCCCCTCCCACCTCCCTCTCCACCCGATCCCTCTGGGTCTTCCCAGTGCACCAGGCCTGAGCACTTGTCTCATGCACCCAACCTGGGCTGGTGATCTGTTTCACCCTAGATAATATACATGTTTCGATGCTGTTCTCTTGAAACATCCCACCCTCGCCTTCTCCCAGAGTCCACAAGTCTGTTCTATACATCTGAGTCTCTTTTTCTGTTTTGCATATAGGGTTATCGTTACCATCTTTCTAAATTCCATATATATGGGACTTCTTTTTAAAAATTATTTTTAAACTATATTTGTAGCCCAGCTCTTTTTTGGCTCTAGACTGAGTTATTCTGATTCTCTGTATGTGGCCTGATCCCACAAGTACTGTTTTCAGATCATACTGTACAGATGCTTTCTCGGCATCTAGGGAAGCCTTGGAATCAGGTGTACAGTCATGGGCTGCGGACTGGAGCATCTAGATCCCAGTTGTGAGCAGTCAGTTTTCAATTCCTGCCCAAGGGATACCCTGAGTATAAGGACATAGTGCTATTGCCAGCTAAGTAGACTCCGCGTGATGCTGCGTTCCAGAGAAACAGAATAGCGAGAGGGCTCTAAAGTCATTAGGGAAAGCCACCTAGTTATCAAAACACAGGATCTGAAGGAGGGGCCCTAAGGCCTGCTCAGCGTGTGATACAGAGGCTTCAGCAGTGGCTTCCCTGGGAACTTGTTTGAAATGTAGAACCTCAGGCTTGACCTTGACCTTCAGAATCTAAATGGCATTTTAGCAAGACATCCGGGTGATTCCGTATGCTTATATGTATGTGAGGAGCGCTGTTCTAAGGGCGATCTTTGCAGAAGGTACAAGAATGCTGACACTTGGTTGTTAGATCCAGTTGTGTATTCACATGAAGGCAGCACAACTTGGTGGCAAGAATGTCTCCTAGCTTTGTGGTCTGGGGTGAATTATTTAACCTCTGTGCCTCACTTTTATTATCTGTGAATTATGGGTTATGACTGTACCTGCCTCCTAAGACTGTTCTGAGGGTAAAGAGTTATGTATGAAATACACTTAGAACAAGTGCTTGGCACAGAAGTGTTTGCTGTTATAGTTAGAATTTTTATGATTGGCCTCTGTAGCTGCTAGGACACTATTAAACAGATTTAGAAACCCAAGTTTTACCAAAAGACAATGGAATCTAAAGACAGAAAGCCACATGATTATAGACCTTGCTCCTCCAACCCCCTCAGAGTCTCAGAGCTTGCCTTAGAAGTCGGTCCACGGTCCTTGTTCACTGCAGACAGCATTCAGAGTCGGGGGTTTACGAAGCTCCTCGGGCGTCTCTAACTCGGCGGCAGGAGTCCGAGTCACTCTCCTTGAGTCTGTAACTTGCTCGGAGAGCAGAACTTAGTCTGCAGGTGGGGCCACACGTGACGTAACTTAGTCTGCAGGTGGGGCCACATGTGACGTAACTTAGTCTGCAGGTGGGGCCACACGGGACGTAACTTAGTCTGCAGGTGGGGCCACACGTGACGTAACTTAGTCTGCAGGTGGGGCCACACGTGACGTAACTTAGTCTGCAGGTGGGGCCACACATGATGTAGACACCCAGGGCTGCTGCCTTTGAACTGCACAGTGTCTGTTGCTTCCGGGCCCTCTGGTAGTGGTGCTGGGGAAATGGTAGCTCAGGTCTTATCGAGAGCGCCCTGGACACGTGTACCAAGTGGTGCAGAGTGGTGGCCATAGCGGTAGCTGTTTTCCCCTTGGCCTCGTTTTCAGGATTCTCAGGGAAAAGCTGGGTTCCTCAGGGTGCCAGCCACTGGGGCGAAAAGTCTTCTCGAGAGACATGGCTACTCATTCCAACCTTTTGCTAGTTGCTGGCTCCTCACTCCACTTCCTGGCTTGTCACTCTTCTTCCTAGTAACATGCTCTTAAAGATAGGCATCTCCCCCTCTGGCAAAAGGATTCTCAACTTGGCTGCACAAGGAATCATCTTGGACATCTTAAAACTTACTGATTCCTGGGCCCTACCTCCAGAGATTCTGATTTAGTTGGTCTGGGGGAGGGCTTGGGCATGTTTTTCAAGCTCCCAATTGTTTCTGCAGCTGAGGTGGAGGCCCGCCACTTGGAATAGGTGTCCTCCTCCTGCCGGCTGCCCCGAGGTCCTCACGTGTCTCAGGGCAGTGCGGTTCATAAAGTGGCATGCAAGCCACCTGTGTGATTCTACATATTCTAGCAGCCACATTCAACAAGAAAAAGAATAGTATATTTTACCTGTGTGATATACCCAAAATGTCATCATTTCCACATGTAATCGAAATTGAGATAATTTTGCATCTTTTTTTTGTACTTTGACACTTTGAAATTTTGTGTATATTTTACACTTAACAGCACATCACAATTCAGATGAACCACTTTTCAAGCCCTGAACACAGATACAGAGTGGCTACTGCAGTGGACAGCAGAAACATAGTACATTTCTATCATAGCAGAAATTTCTCCTGGACAGTGCTGCTTCCTTATTTTACCAAATTCCACCTCAGAGCCTCGCAGAGCACAGTTCTTATTGTACAAGATGCCAGTGACAGGCTATTTTGTATTCATACTCATCCACTCCTACATTGTTACTAATTCTCATCTACCCACACAGCCAGCCCTCTAAGCTTAAAGAGAGGCAGGAAGAGTCGGGAAGGAAGAAACTTCCCCTTTGTATGGAAGTGTGGTCTCTGTTGACATGGAGGTCTCTCACAGCAGCCAGGAGCAAGGCAGGGCCGTGGGGCAGCCTTGTCTTCACCAGCTGGAGGCCCCGACCCCTCTCCGTGTGCCCGCTGCCCTGGTTTTACTGAGTCCTGCACTGAAGCATCTGTTGTGACCTTTCTGGGCTTAGTGACCTCTGACGTCTCGAGCTGGCTCCCAGACTGCTCCGTCAGATGGGGCTCTCTGGTTGACACCCCCACCTCCCCCCACACATAGTCATGCCCATGTTTAGCATGTGTCTGGACCTCCTGCTCATCTCGAATAGTGCATTCAGGTGGCCAGAGCTCAGGTGTTGCTAGGCTGTCCTCTGGAGCCAGTGCAGCTCAGCTTCATGGCGGAGCGCGCCCAGGTCTCCCCTGCTGCAGTCTGTTGTGCTGCTGAGGGAAAGCCAGCTCTCCTCCCCCGCGTGCTTAGCTCGAGCAGTATCTGTTCGTGGAGGCTTCTCAGGCAGGACTTCTTTGGCTGCCGATACAGCCTGAGAGCTTCTTGCTCTACCTGCGAGGAGAGCAGCTTCCCTTTGATGACGCCGACGCCGGTCTCGGGCACAGGTCTCTGGCGGGGGAGGTTGCACAGGCATGAACCCACTCGTTCCCGTCCTGTCAGGCACTAGTTAAGAATCTTCAGAGGCCAGCTGGAAGGAGGCACTGCTCCCACCTTTGTCCTCCACTCCCACAGACGGGCTCTTGGTCCCGTACTTGTTTCGGCTTTCTCCCCTGCCCCTGGCGTTCAGGAAGCTCTCTGAAAGCACTCCCTGGGAGCTGGGGCTGGCTTCTGAAGGATTTCCTTGGTGTGAGGGTGCGTCAGATGGCCTGGCCTTGAGATAGGGGGCTGATTCTAGTCTAATCCCCGATTCCTGATTCCTTTTATCAGCCTCTCACCAGAGGTGTTACAGAGAGTAGCTAGTTTAAGTAGTGTGCTCCTTATTCTCAAGCCATTTTTCTCCCATCAGCGGGACTCAGCCATTAACCCCAACTCTCAGTGTTATTTCTGTTTCTCTCTTTCAAGCCTAACTATGGGACAGCTTTACGAGAAGGAAAAAGATGAAGATGGATTCTTGTACGTGGCCTACAGTGGCGAGAACACTTTCGGCTTCTGAGGCCAGCGCTGGGCTGGTGCGGCGTTCCTGCTGTGGATCTTGTAAATAGCCGGCCATTTTCAGTTACTCTACCAGAACCTCTTGACATAGACCTATCAGTGCATTTGTAACTGGATTTATTTCTTAATATATTGGAAGGTTTTGTTTCCTTAGACTAGTAAATTATCACACAGAGTTTTATTTTGCGTTTTTTCTTTTTGTGCACTGTCCTCATGACTATACCCTCCAGAGAACTCGTTCCTCTGGGAATCTTATTTAATGAAGATATTTCCATATTGAAGTGAGGGAGGTGGGAATTAAAGTGAAAGGGGAGATGATGCATTTATTCTGGATTATGTTTGAAGTGTTAGATGGTGAAGTGTTAAAAGCATCCAAATTAAATCCATAGCAATCAGAACACTTGCTTTACTAGATTTTGCCAACTGCCAGTCATGTTGGACTGAGCTAATCTGTTCCTCTTTCTGAAACTATTAAGGTAAATAATTAACAATAAAACTTCCTCTTATAAAGGCACTGCAGTGTGACCTTGTCCTTTATTCACTTTATTTTAGATGGGTGAGAGAAGGCGCTCCTACGTATGCCAGGCCAGGAGGAGGGTTTGTGGGGCCCATGGCAGAACAGCTGGGCACAGGAAGCCTCTGTCAGGAGGGACTTTAAGTGGTCAATATAATCTCTAAAAAGGTGTACATCAAGAAGTCCTTCTCCCACTGCTGTTTTCTGACTATCCTAACCCTCCACCTTTTGGGAAACTTCTTTTACTGGCACATTTTTTTCGAAATTTATTTTTGGAAGTCCAGTTATATGTGAATATATGTTCAAAATGTTTTTTTTCTTACACAAAAGAGAACACATTGTATATACTTACAACATATTAGATATACTTTTTTTCAGTGAACAGTATATCATGGTGATCTTTCCATACTGGTTCATAGAAAGCCTTTTTATTTATTTTAGTATTGCATTGTGTGAGTTTATCATTATTACTGCAACCGAGCGGGACCCTGTGTGGCTCCTGGGCATGGAAACCTTTCCACGTGCCCCGTTCTTGTAGGGAAATTGACTCTAGCCTCCATGACCTTCCCTGAGTTCCAAAGGGCAGATTCAAACACATGTTAATCGAGGAAGGGTGATGCAGTCACCAACTCAATGGACATGAAGTTGAGCAAGCTCTGGGAGAGAGTGGAGGACAGAGGAGCCTGGCGTGCTGCAGTCCATGGGGTCGCAGAGAGTCGGACACGACTTAGGGACTGCACAACAACAAATCAGGGGAGGGAGAGGATGCAGAGCCTGGGAAGAGCAGCCTAGAAACAGTAGCGAAGCCCGTGGGCAAGGCTCTGGTTCCAGGTCAAGGGATACACAGAATACCTTTGAGCTCTTTACAGAACTCAAGACTCCTAGCAAATGGAAAAGTGAAAGTGAAAGTCGCTCAGTTGTGTCCGACTCTTTGCGACCCCATGGACTATACAGTCATGGAATTCTCCAGGCCAGAATACTAGAGTGGGTAGCTGTTCCCTTCACCAGGGGATCTTCCCAACCCAGGGATCGAGCCCAGTCTCCTGCATTGCAGGTGAATTCTTTACCAGCTGAGCCACAAGGGAAGCCTCAACAAATGGAAGGTGTTAGCATCCTTCATTCCAGACAAGACCCCCGAGGCAAGACTAAAGGAGTGCAGGCCCTGCAGGCACCCTAACCTATATGGTCATCTCACAGATGAAGGAACGGCACCCGAAACAACTTAAAACTTATTTAACTTCTTAGTAAATTAAGAGTTCTTTAATTTGATAAAGGGGATTCATAAAAAATCTGTAGCAAATATGTACATTTTAGTAAATAAAGCTATGTAAATCTATGGCGAATGAGGCAGTGTGGTACTGACATTGGGATAGACAAATACTTTAGTGGAACAAAACCCAGAAATTGATCTGTGTATAAAACATGTGGCATAACAAGTTATCAGGGAAATAATGAACCAGTTAACAAATGGGACTGCAACAGTTGGTTACCTAATATGGTAAAATTTCAGAGTCATTCCTATTAAAAACTAACTAAAAAAGGAAATCGGAGGGGTGAACTCTATGGTATGTGAATTATCTCAGTGAAGCTATTAAGAAGTCTGCTATCAGTGCTTTTCTGAACTTTGTTCTGGCATAAAACTAATGAGGGGAAAAGTAAAGGAGAGGCAAAAGAATCAGAAAGGAAGACTATCATATACAGACTATGATAATCTGCACAGAAAAATCTAAAATAATCTATACAAATTAGAGTAAGAAAGTTCTCCACGGCAGGTGGATACCAGATCAGTCACAAATATTGATGTTTTTACACACCAGTTATGACCAATTAGGGAATATTATAGGAAAAAATTCATTTTCAATAGAAGTAAAATATATATGTGCATAGGAATAAACAATATGATATATAAGACCTTTATGGAAAAAATGATTACTGAAGGACATAAAGAAGAGATAACCCTAATATACCATATTCAAGGATGAGAACATCCCGGACTATAAAGATGCATGTTGCCCCCAGATTAACCTCTGAGTTTAATACAATTTGAATAAAACTCCCAATCAGGTGTGTGTGTCTGTGTAATCTGACAATTGCTGGCAAAAGTCCATTAATTGGAGAGCAAAAGCCAAGAATAACAAGGAAATGTTAAGAAAAACAAGCCAGGGAGATCTGTGTTAGCAGTTATTAAGTAATTAAGACTGTGCCATGTGGTAAAGAAACAGACACATAAACCAGGGAACACAACAGAAACCCAGATTAGACCCATGTTTAAAATAGAGCAGTGATGGCATGAAAAATCAAAGGGGGATGAACCTGTTAATCTATTATTTTATAATTGGTTATATATATATATATATATATATATGAATATAGATTAAATAATGCAAATAAATGCAAGATGAATCAAACATCTAAATGTGGAAAAGCAAAACTTAAAAAAAATTTAGGAAAAACAATTTGGAACAGCTACTATCTTAAGTGTTGGGAAAGAGAGACATCCCTGGCGGCTCTGGTAAAGACTTCGCCAGGGTTTGATCCCCGGTTGGGGCAGATCCTGCGGACATGCCAAGGAGCAGCTCAGCCCACACTCTGCAGCCCCGGAACCGCGGCCACCAAATCCCTGTGCTGCAGCTGCCGAAGCCCGCAGGCCCAGAGCCTGTGCTCCGCAACGAGAGAAGCCACTGCAAGAAGGAGCCGGAGCGCTGCAACTGGAGAAGAGACCGTGCAGCCACAAAGACCCAGCCCAGGGCACCCAGCCCAGGGCTGCCCATGCAGGGCAGCCCAAGCATCTCCTTCAAGGAGAATTTAGGAGGCAGTGTAAATGTTTTTATTCTCAAAAGCCTCATTCTTCATTAGACTGAATGGTAGAATGCTTTAAAAAGCACAACTGGGGATTTAAAGTTCCCCTTTTCATCTTTATTTCTTCAGGGGGAAAAAAAAATCCTGGTGGTTGACATGGAGAAGGCAAGGCCCCAAGAGTTAGGTAGGAGGATCTATATATATATATCTCTGTGATCAACAGCCCTGCTTCCTCACCTCCTTAGCTGCTAGAGACGGGCTGCTGCTTCCAGATGTGGGAAGGGGTGGTGCATATGAGCAAACGCCTGGTGCGCAGCAAGGGGCTCCAAATCATTTGCCCAACAGGCTGCTTCTATGGATGATCTCTCAGGTTTGTCAGAAGCAGCTCTGGAAATCCGGATCAGTAAGCTGCAAAAGAGAGTCCCTTATGAGCAGCAGCAGGAGACCAAGGCTGGCCCTCACACGTGGCAGGCAGCCCTCCTCAAGCCAGTGCTGGACAGCGTCTCGGCTCATGGCCACAACCCCGCTGCCGGGGGTGTCACCCCACCCTCAGTCAAAGGTGAGGATACTGCCACTCCGAAAACGCACTTACCCAGCCACGAGCAGACACTCAGAGCCTCCTGGAGCCACAACTCAAACTCAGATCTGTAGCCAAAATCCATCTTTGTTCTGCTAGACCAGAGGTTACAAACTGAATGCCTGTGTCTGTTCGTGGCCCCTAAACGTGTATCTAAAAATACAGCTTTCTTGCTTCTCAAAAATTTCTGAAGATCTGGCAACAATTGGCCAGAATAACAAACAACAACAAAATGGCTCCTCTTTGGACAAGGCGCCTTCCAGTTCACTCCATCTACTTTTTAAAGGTTTCCTATTCCTGGATATATTTGGGCTTACAACCTTTGCACCATAATTTATGTGCCCTCCTTTATTTTAGAACAGAATTTCCCCAAAGTACATGTAACCAAAATAGTAACTCACATTGGCCCTCATCTTTGATGAGAGAGGCAGAGGACCGGGAGGCACGATCTGCCTGTGTCGGCACAGGTGACCGAACCCTGGAGTCGGTGGAGACTCCTGCTCCCTCACCCCAAAGCCTGGTTCTTTGGCTGCCAGCTGTTTTCCTCAGCCCGGCAGTCATAAAACCACTGGGGAAAGGACAGAGAGTATGGCATGAAAATACCAACTGAAATGGCACTCACTGGAGGTCAAAACAGTCCACCAGGGGCAGCGATAAAAAAGGAAGTTGGTGAAACCTTACAGGGGAGGGACAGGGAGCACACATTGAGAAGAACTCTTTGCTTTCTCTCAATTAACAGAATCAAATTCAGTGAAAACAGGGCAAACTGGGCAAAGCTTGGGCTGCCCAGTTTAACTTCTCGGTGACTCCCCGAGAGGGTGCACATAAAGGCCTGTTGTTGAACTGCAGAAGGGTGCTGGGAACGGGCTCTGTGGTCCTGCTTTGCTGTCAGGTCGGTTTCACCACCCAGGGGGCCCGCAGCGCCTCTCCCCATGGAGACACTGCTGCGTTTCAATGCGCTTTTCATTCTCTTGGCTGCCTGAGCAAACAGCCATCACTGTTTCCATTGTGAGCTCTTCTCATGGAGCCAAGCCCAAGTTCAGGGAACATGTGTTTGAGACCAACATTTGGCAGCCTGGGTCCTCACTTGGAGCGACTTTCTGCCTTTGCCTTTTTCCTATTGAGACAGGTCCTGAACTTGGAGACTGAAGAGCAGTGCTGAACACAGTTGTAGAAGCTAATTCCTCATCCTGCTAGCTCACGGGGACAAGGAAAAAAAAATCTACACGAAAATCCAGAGCCTGGGTTTGTTGCTGTTCAGTCACCAAGTCATGTCCAATTCTTTGTGATTCCACCGACTGCAGCACCCCAGGCCTCCCTGTCCCTCACCATCTCCTGGAGTTTGTCCAAGTTTATTGAATCAGAGATGCCATCTAATCACCTCATCCTCTGTCACCCTCTTCTTCTTCTGCCTTCAATCTTTCCCAGCATCAGGGTCTTTTTTGCATCAGGTGGCCAAAGTATTGGGGTTTCAGCTTCAGCATCAGTCATTTCAATGAGTATTCAGGGTTGATTTCCTTTAGGATTGATTGGTTTGATCTCTTCACAGTCCAAGGGACTCTCAAGAGTTTTTCTCCAACACCACAGTTTGAAAGCATCAATTCTTTGGTGCTCCACCTTCTTTATGGTCCAATATTCACATCTGTACATGACTACTGGAAGAACCATAGCCCTGACTATATGGATCTTTGTCAGAAAAGGTATGTCTTTGCTTTTTAATACATTGTTACTACACTGTATTACAGTGCCTCGGTTACTGAGACAAAAATTATTTCCATTCCTCTCTTGTAACCAACATGACTGAGTCCATACATATCTCCCAGTGTCAATGAGTTAAGTTTCTTGGAGAAAATTTCTCTTTGCATCATCTACCCAATTAAGAATTTTTGTGAGAAATCTCATCTCAATGTTGAAAAAACTGAGTATCTTAACCGTGGGGCCTCATTTTCTAAATCAGGTGACAGGTTAAAATTCAGAGAGTAAATGCTTTCTCTGCATCCACATAGGAAGTAGTGACAATTGGTACTAGGACATAATTATTAATACTTCAATATCTAAACCAAAGTTTATTCTACTATGCTAAGTCATGGATAACGACCAGGTTTTTTTTTTTTTTAACATTTTTATATTGAGGTATGATTCCATATAATAAAATGCACGGGTCTTAAGTGTACAGCTTAATACATTTTGACAAATGTTTACATCCATGTAATCAGCTCTCTGGTGGAAACATGGAATGCCTCCATCATTCTAGAAGTTGCCTTGGGTCTTTTTCTACTCGACTCCCTTTTCTCATCTTCCTGCACCCAGTAATGACCCCTGCTCTGAATTCCATCTCCTTTGATTAGTTTTGGGGCTCTGGTTTCAAGAAATAAGAAACGAATGCATGTGAATTTGCCTGCAGCCCTGAAGAGTCTCTACAGAATTTTCCTCCCCATCTTGGACCACAAGTCCTGCTTAAGATTTGTTTTGGATCCATCTGGACGTTCTTCCAGAAAGTCAGTTGTAGCCCCAGTACAGACATATTTAGGTTTAAATGGATTCACGTTTAGAAGTGGAGGCTAACTATTAAATATGATTCTTCAAGATGTGGCATAAAAAGAGCTCTTCCTGCTTGGAAAATCAAGTTTCTTTTTCCAAAATAGTGCCTCCTTGGCTCTCTGCGAATCCTACCATTCCTTCAGAGTAGCTGCCTTTGTTCCAGTGGAAAGAATTGCCTGAGCCCTTGAAAGTGAGCACATGCGCATTAGCTCTCTGCTTAGAAGCTGTTTCCCAGTTTCCAGAACCTGCTCCTGCAGGGGACTCCTCTTGACAGCTCCCTTGCCTGCCCCAGATATCATCACAGGATGGCGTGGCTGTTAAAAACCTAACATTGTCCTAAGCTGTCTGACTTGCCAGCAAGGGACCTGGGTCTTGGAAACTGGAAAACTTCGGGTAAAGCTTGCTCAGAACGTTGCCTGAAAGCCAAAAAGTGTTGCCAGGGTCCAGGTGGACGGAGCCTTCCACCAGCCACGGCGGGCCCCGCCTCTCCCCGCGGGGCACTGCAGCCAGCACGGGTCATTTTCTCCACATCGGTCGGCTCCCTAGACAGTGAGCTAATGCTTGGCACAGAAAAGCTCCAGAAAACAAGGCATTTAACCGCACACGTTGAGGCAGAAATGACTACATGGAATATATACGCAAAATTATTTAAATCAAGCCAACTTTTAAAAACTCTAAAAAGAGAATAAAAGTTATGCACACATAGTCGTAACATTAGCACCCACTCGTGAACACAGAACAAAGAGGAGGCAATACTGAAAATGTAAACTACCCTGAAAGAGCCAGATTTCAGAAGACACTTTGTGAGCAAAGACAGATTCTGTGTAATTAGCCGCCTGAAGCATGCCGAGTCCCTCTTCCCTACATAATGTCACCTCTGAGTATGTTGCGGTGCTTCTGCAGTTTAAAGTGCTGTTCGTTCTCTCTTTTTGAGATCTTACTTCAGGGGCCTCCCTGGTGCTCCAGCGGCTGAGATCTCGTGCTGCCAGTGCAGCAAGTGCAGGTCTGACCTCTGGTCGGGGAACTGAGATCCCATATGCCACACAGCACAGTCAACAATGTAAAAAATAACAGCAAAAAAATATACTTTACTTTAAAAAATAGGTACTGTACTAACATGGTTTAAAATTTTAAAAATAATCAAGCGTAAAATGTATTCAGAGAAAAGTCTCCCTCCTGCTCTCAGGCCCCAGCCATTCTCTTGCCTTCCCCGTAGGCCTGTTCTCATGTGTCTATTCAGAGCTAGTTTAGCAAGACATAGATACATACCTTTCCTCCTTTTTTATAGAAATGGAATGTTACATTTTGCTTTTTCATTTGCACTTGTATTTAGAAGCTGAATTTTGAAGAGGCATTTCAATAAAGAAAACTTTTATGTTCATTTATACTTTGACACAGTGAATCCCACCTCTAAAAAATCTACCCAAAAGATACACTGGCAAAAATACAAAATATTCTATTCACAGAATATGTCAAAAGGGAAGAATATGAAATGTCCATCACCCACTAAGAAAGTTATGACCAACCTAGACAGCATATTAAAAAGCAGAGACATTACTTTACCAACAAAAGTCCATCTACTCAAAGCTATGCTTTTTCCAGCAGTCATGTATGGATGTGAGAGTTGGACTATAAAGAAAGCTGAGCACTGAAGAATTGATGCTTTTGAACCGTGGTGTTGCTGAAGACTCTTGAGAGTCCCTTGGACTGCAAGGAGATCCAACCAGTCCATCTTAAAGGAAATCAGTCCTGGTTATTCATTGGAAGGACTGATGCTGAAGCTGAAACTCCAATACTTTGGCCACCTGATGCAAAGAACTGACTCATCTGAAAAGACTCTGATGCTGGAAAAGACTGAAGGCAGGAGAAGGGGACGACAGAGAATGAGATGGTTGGATGGCATCACCAACTCAATGGACATGAGTTTGAGTAAACTCTGGGAGTTGGTGATGGACAGGGAGGCTTGGTGTCCATGGGGTTGCAAAGAGTCAGACACGACTTAGTGACTGAACTGAACTGATCACCAACTAAAAAAATGGTTACTGCTGGGGGCAGGAACAGAAGTCACGGGACAAAGATGGAAGACCTTTCTGAATGTACCTTTTTTTAAAAAAAAATTGTTTTAAATTTTACATAATTTTTTTTTTTTTGTAA
Organism: Odocoileus virginianus; assembly: GCF_023699985.2. Lineage (NCBI taxonomy): Eukaryota > Metazoa > Chordata > Mammalia > Artiodactyla > Cervidae > Odocoileus > Odocoileus virginianus. The sequence continues at coordinate 56,777,827 of NC_069693.1, read as the reverse complement.
AAAGTCCCCCTAAAAATTGAAAGGGAAATGAAACAAAATTAACTGTGTATAGATGTGGAGCAGAGAGGAGCTAGAGAGGAACTGTTTCCAGTGACTTTGACATACTCACAATCTGGAAGTTCCCTGGTGGTTCAGTGGTTAGGATTCGGGGCTTTCACTGCTGTGGCCCCAGTTCAATCCCTGGTTGCAGAACTGAGATCTCACAAGCCTTTGGGCGCCTCCAAAAACAAAAAGAGAACACCTCATAATCCCTAGTTCAGGTTCCTCAACCTCAGCAACACTGACATCTTGGGCAGGATATAGTTCTTTGTTGTGGGGGGTTGTCCTATGTATCAGAGGGTGTCAGCACCCAAGGCTCGAGTGAGCCTCCCTGATTGGCAGTGATACTTCACACTGCCAGGTCAGATGTCACGGCCCCCCAGCATTGTGCTGTGTGAGCCCCCCTGGAGAGTGTTCTGGAATACAGGAGGAGGGGGCAGGCCATGCCAGGAGGAGCCACACGTGGAAGCCCCAGGGTAGGTCAGGATGCTCTGGGGGCGAGGAGGAAATGTGGGCAAGAACCGTCAGTGTGAAGGGACCGGCAGGGGCCAGGCGGGGAAAGCGGGCTTGGGACTGGCTAGCTCCAGGAGGGGCAGTCTCTCCAGGGTCAGCAAGGCAAAGATGTCAGATGTCAGAGACACCAGGAGCGTCAGCAAGCGAGGACAACCAGAAGTTTGTACGGACCCTCTTCCCCATGTGCCTTTCTCTTTGCCAACTTGCGCTGTAACAAATGGTAACTCTGAGGACAATAGCTTTGAGTTCTGTGAGTCTGTCTACTGCCTCAATCTGAGGGTGGTCTTGGGGACCTCAAGCCACAGCTACTAAAACCATTCTGTGAAAGGGTGAGGGGATAGATCATGCTGGTACCACTGAACTCTCTGATCAGTCACTGAAAGCGGGACAGCCTGATGTCATGTTCCCCCAGGTTAATATAATGTAACAGAAGGGTGCAGAATCTCCTGGGAAGAACTGAACTTGGCTGTAATCAAGCCTCTCCATGTAACCACAGATTTATAGAAAATATGAGGGGGAGAGGAACCGGTTATCAACACTGGAGGAAATAAGCAGCCAAATCCTGCATGGGAGAGAGTCTACCGGACAAATGACCCATTTGTTATGGACATAAAAAGGAGAGTGAACTGCTAGAGACTAGTGACACAAAAGATACATCAATCCAATGCACTGTGTGGATGTTGTTTGGATTCTAATTTGAACAAATCAGTAGTCAAAAGAGATTTTTGAGACAATAGGGGAAACTAAACACAGCCTGCATAATAGATATTAAAGAATGATTGTTGATTTTATTGGGTAGAATAGGATAGCTATAATTCAGTTTAAAATGTTGTAAGAAAAATGAAATTGGAGCAGAGTGGGGAAAAGATCAGGTAACAACAGCATACAGCTGATGGATGTTTGGTCTGGGTGATGGGTCCACTGTGCTTTTCTAGTTTTGAGTCTATTTAAAAATTTCTATAAGAAGCTTCTTTTTTTTTTTTTACAGGTACTTAAAAATTAGAAGTAGTTATCAGTAAAAACACATGATCTAAATGTATGAAGTCTGAGAACCTGCCAATACTACAGAGATATGATTTGAAGGCACAGGTGAGATTCGAAACTTGGGTTTTTAAGAGATTAAAGCAAAACCTAGGGAAAGGGGCTGTCTAAGGTCTCCTTTTGACTCTTGACAAAACAGGCAGAGTCCAAAGTGAAAACGCCTCTGGTCTCTAGCTTTCAGGGCTTCCTAGTCTCTGGTCTAAAGTCTTAAATTGAAGGTACATTTTGTACACATGTGACAAACACCATAAATTTTAGGAAAGAAAAGACACTAATTCCTTACATTCTCAAATAAACCTTTATCTTTGAAAACAGAATCTCTTGAGAGTAATGCATAGTCTTCTGTGGATAAAAGCTTCTGCCAGTCGAAGTGTCTTAACTACTCTCCTGTCATAGGATTTGGGGCCAGGTCAGGCAAAGGGCTGATTAAAGCAGCATGTGGGAAGTCTGGCCTTTGGTAGTGAGGTTTTTGTCTTTGCTCTCAGCTAAAAGGATTCCTCATAGAATAAGGTTCAAGGATAGCTCAATATGAAAACCTTGGGGAATTCCTGGGGGTCCAGTCACTAGGACGCGATGGTATCACTGCAAGGCCTGGGTTCAGTCCCCGACTGGGGAACTGCGAGTTCAGAAGCCACGTAACTCCCCGCCCTGCCCCCGCCCCCTCCCGAAGTGACAATGGTAACAAGGCAAAAAAAGAGACCTTATGTATTACTTCTGCAATTAAAAAACATTAAGAACATATGTTCACAAGCAAACCTGTACATGAATGTTTACAGCAGCAATATTCGCAATAGCCAAAAAGTGGAAATAACCTTAAAGTCCATCAATTGATGATTAGATAACAAAATGTGGTATATCCATAGAACTGAATGTGGTTTTTACCCCATAAACAGGAATAAAGTACTGAATGATGTTACCAATTCACATTACAACATTATGAGTCTTAGAACATCATGTTAAATGAAAGAAGCCAGTCACAAAAGACCACATATTGTATGATTTCATTTATATAAAATGTTCAGAATAGGCAAATCCATACAGACATAATGTAGACTGCTGCTTCCCTGGGGTTAGTGGGGGTGTTGAGGGGATGTGAGGAGCGGCTGCTGATGGGCACTGTACTGGGTCACATAGCACCCCCCACCCCCAGTTTAGAACAAAAATGTTCTAAGATTGATTGTGGTGATTTTGCACATCTTTGTGGATATACTAAAAATCACTAAACTGTACATTTTAAAGGGGTGAATTTTTTGGTATGTGAATTACATCTCAATAAAGCTGTTATTAAAAATATTTAAAGCTATAAAGAAATACTAAAGAACCAACAAGGTCCTTGAGTAATCCCAACATGGAGAGCTTCCACTTCCAGTCAGTATATTAGAGTGTGAAGAGGTTGAGAGTTAAATACTAGATGTTAGTAAAAACAGGCCTGGTTTCTAGGTGTGCTGCTGAGTTGCTATAGGGACTTTTGTTTGGCCTTTTAGACAGAACTCTTTCCAATGAAAGTCACAGAAAACAGAGTCAAATGAGCTTACTCAAAATAACAAGAGCAATTTATGTCTCATCATTGAAGTCCAGAGTGGGCACTAGTTTCAGGCATCCAGACAAGGTCACGAGAGCCTTCATCCTCTGGGCTGTTTCATTCATCACCTTCCTTCTCCAGGTGGCTGGCTGTGCAGTGGGCAAAGGCAGCCCCAGGCAGTCTCAGGTTACCTGGTGCTTACAGCTCCTGATATGAGAAGGGCGGGCGTCTTTCCTGATGCCCTGGTATTAGTTCCAGGACTGTTCAGTGTTGGCGTGAGCCAACTCCAACTCCAACTCCTGCTGGAGTCAACGAGGAAAGTTCGCTTCACCCCAGTCTCAGGGATAAAGCAGGAAAGGATGGTTCTTCAAAGGAAGCAAGGCTGGCTATACAAAATACATGCCCATTTTGACAGGTAAAGCTCTAAAATTTGCAGAGATTCAAACATCATCTCAGCCCAATAAATACCTGCTGAATCAATGAGGAACACAGGAAGTGGAGCTGGTGCAGAGTACTTTTACAGCATCACATTCCAAATTCTTATTCTTAGAGAAGAAATGAAATACAGGACACACACCAAGGTCATTAGCAAGATGCTATTTTAAGAGAGCTACTTCAGTCAAGTACTGTTATTGTTCAGTTGCCAAGTTGTGTCTGACTCTGCAATCCCATGGAATGCAGCACACCAGGCCTCCCTATCCCTCACCATCTCTCAGAATTTGCCCAAGTTCATGTCCATTGAGTTGGTGATGCCATCCAACCACCTCATCCTGTCGCCCTCTTTCCCTTCTGCCTTCAGTCTTTCCCAGCATCAGGGTCTTTTCCAATGAGTCAGTACTTCATATCAGGTGGCCAAAGTACTGGAGCTTTGGCCTCAGCATCAGTCCTTCCAATGAATATTCAGGACTGATCTCCTTTAGGATGGACTGGTTTGATCTCTTTGCTGTCCAAGGGACTCTCAAGAGTCTTCTCCAGCATCACAGTTTGAAAGCATAGTTCAATCAGGTATAGATTGTTTCATGTCCAAAATTCCAACCGACATAGAAGAGATCTATCGCTCTGGTAGATGTCAGTCTTTTTTCCTGATCAGCCACAAGAAAATCTAAGACCGTTTAGCATGTAGGAAGGTGGTAGTCCAGGATGAACGAAAGGAAAACAACTCGTTGCTCACATAAACTGGTGATAATCTGGGGGATTTCTGATCCAGGATCCAAACGCCTGCTTCCGGAGTGCGCTCCAGGCCTGCTGGTAAGTGGATGCAGCCTCCTTGTAGTCTTGGTACGTTGCCAGCTTCTGCGCCCTAATGCACACACACCACCGAGCACACACGTTCTCACTGGACAGCTCGCCACTGTGGCCAGCAAGACACCTCAGCGACTGGCCAGACACATTTATTACAGGACACTTAGGAACGGAAGGATTCTGTTATGCTGTCCTAGAGTGACTCTAGGAAAGTCACTACAAAACAACACGGGATTAAAACAGGTAAAAATAAACAGAATACTAGTCTGTTTTTTTTTTCCTTCCCTTTTTTCGGTCCTGGTGGAATCAGATAAAAAGGAATAACTATCTACTACTTGGTTTAAAGTTTTCTACATGACTATAATCTTCACTGTCAGGATCGAGCCGTTAGAAACTTCTCAACTGCATTTTCCCAAAGTACTTTTCACCTTAGTCATATTCTCCTGAGTAATGAAAGCCAACACCCTTCCCAAATCCTTCAGTGTCTGTGACTGCTGAAGAAAGGCTAATGTGCTGAGTAATGTCTTACTTACACCCAGATAAAAAGATTTTCTTGAGACCAAGATTCTTTCCTTTGCTCAGACTTGAGTCAGGCTTCTCAAAGTCCTCTTCTTGACCCAACTCTGACCTTGAACTATGTCCTTGTCATCTCATAGTTGAAGAAACTGAGGCTCATATCTCATTGATTCAGGTTTTACCCTGCTTCTATTCTTTCCTTCTTTGTCAAGATCTTAGGAGACCCAAGTTGTTTCTTCACTCACTACAGCACAGAGCTAATTGTAACAGAGTTGCTAATTGTAGCAGACAGTGATTCTAATCCTTTGATCAATTTCCCACAGCTTTTCCCCGGTTAATGAATGGGAGTTACATGCATGACAATGTTAAACTTGACCTGAGCCCTCAGTTCCTAAAACAAGCGATGGTTAAGAAACCTCCCTCCTATATTTATGTGTTGTGGGAAATGGCAGACTGGAAAGAACCACCTTTCTTCATTACTTAGACTCATGGATGCCCCCCTGGTTTACCTGTGACAAGGCCAGACATAGACCCTCCAAACACCCATTCTTTGTCTCTTAATGATTAGCTGAACTGTTTGTACCCACTGACGAAATCTAGTCAACATGCCTGCTAATTTAATCAAATATTAATTACCAGTTATGCTTCTCTCCTTCCTGCAGATCCCTGAACTTTGAGTCACTCTCTGCCTGAGCCAGTGTAGGCAGGTTTAACAACCCTTTCTTTTAACAGCCCCTCCTGAGGACCGATACTTCCTGTTCAATGGTCCCGTCACACTACCTGTTCACCCCACTCCCCCATTTCCAGCTCTAACTTTGCTTAGACAGAACTTCTCCATTGCACCTGCTCTTCGAGAGGCTTACAGACCTTAAGATTGTGATGCTCTTGCTACTGCATTAGTCCTTCTCCGCCTACTGAAACAGGCCCCGTCTCTTCTTGCAACAAAGCCTTCAAATGAAGTCTCTCCTTACCTAAGTCCAGATTTGTTTTAACGCATAGAACATATAGTAACCTACCCAGCTCCAATCTGATTGACTTCCAGACAAGAAACAAGCAAACTGACCATGGATGACTGGAGGGCATCGACACTGACTGCAGGATACATGATGAAAACAGGTAGTAGCCTCTTCATATGGAAGTGTCTAGCTACTCCTTGGCTTCCCCACTGTTCTATAAAAAAGAACTTGGCTGGTCTTTGTTGCCAGTTCCTGGGAGGGAACCTCTAAACTTTCAGAACTTCCTTGATGACAGGAGTGTCTTTGTTATTCATGGTGCACCCCTCGGATCTCAACTTTTTGCTTGATGAGGTGACTCATGGTGGGCCCTAGATAGTTTCAGGATGGGCTGGCTGTGGCTGAAAGATCAACCATGAGATCAGAAAGCTGGGACCCTGAGTCATCTGATATCTGACATCCTGGGGTGGGGAGAGGAGAAGGTAGAGATTGAGTTCAGTCACATTGTGTGGCCAGTGATTCCATAACTCATGCTTGATGATGAAACCCCAATAAACACTCTGGGCACTAAAATGTGTGTCAGGCTCCTGGTTGGTGACAGACAGTGACATGCTGAGGTGACATGGCGGGTGGTGCATCCTGGGGACACAGCAGTAGCAGGTTGGATACCTTTGCAGACCTTGCCCTATTTGTCCTTTCTTTTATCTTGTCTTTATTTGTATCTTTTACAATAAAAGGCAATTGAAAGTATGGTGCCTTCCTGAGTTCTGTGAGTTTTTCTAGTGATTACTGAACCTGAGGGGGTAGTTGGAACCTGAGTTTATAGTCAGTTGGTCAGAAGCGTAAGTGGCTTTGGGGCCCCCTAGAATGCAGCTGGTATTACCAAGTGAGGTCAGTTTTTGGGGACTGTGCCCTTACCCAGTGAGATTTGGCCTAACTGTTATCATCTGAATTCCACCCACCCACCTGCTCATGAAGTGGTTTTATAGTCTCTACATTCCTGTTTGAAAAGTAATTTAAGTCAACGAGCTTCAGTTCACAGCCACTGATTGAAAAGAAAAAGAGAATAATATTCCAAACAGAATACACTGACACCTCAGCATTCCCATTTTCACAGCGCTCTCCATCTGGAGGTGGAATAAAGCAGGACCCGGGGTGGGCCAGGCCCCAATTCTGTGCGCAGGCTCTGTGACTCTGTCCCACCAACTCTGCACCTGTCACATCTCAGATCACACACGCCTGCAGCTGGGGCCCTGGGGGCTGAAGAGCATGCGGTCAGTACTAAGTACTCACTGGCCCACTGAAACACCATTCCTGCCAAAACTTCCTGCCATTCAAAAGCAGAAGTAAAAGAGAAGTCCTCCAAAGTATGAAAAATGCAGGTCAATGACATCACCTGAGTGAGTCTGGCCACTTGTCCTCTGAAATACTGCTTAGCAGCTTCTGGAATGATCTAAAGAGCTCTACTTTGCTGATTCGGGATCTGTTTGAAAAAAGAAGATCAAGAGGATTTATTAAGTGTTTAATATGCACCAGGCCGCCATCAAAGATAGTGGGCTTCACATGGTATCTTTCTAGGTCTGAATGTCCTGAGTCCCTGTTTTCACCAATGCTTGGCAAGAAAAATCCAGACCTGAGAGTCTGATTAGGTAGAGACCCAAAAATGATTCTCATTTCATAAACGTTATCAGCAGTGAAATCATCAAGGTGACGACTGACATGGGCTCAAGGCAGAGGGAATTACTAACCTCTGCCCCCAAGGATGCCCATCAGCTGTTATTTGGCTACCTCCTTTCAAGGGAGCTGGCCCCTTGGGTAACACTGCTTACAAGACATTGAAAGTTTGTTTCAGAGACCTGAGTATTGCTCTCTGTATGAACTGTGGTTATAAAGTCCATTCACTCCAGGCATCTGAGGAAGAATCTCTGGATTCCTCCTATGGGCATTACAGTCCTTGGGAGGTGAATCCTTTGCTTCTGAATCAAGCTTCATAATGGTCATGGTTTGAAGTGGTGAAGGAAGTCAGTGTGAATTCCTTACCAGTTCCTTGGGGCTTTTTGGTTTTGCCCATTCATAACAGCTGGGGCCTAGAGTGTATGTGCCTCCTTCCTTTCCCTCATATCACAGTTCACGGGCTGATTTAGAAGTTGGGAAGCGTGGTGTGCGCCAACAAGGTATAGTCTTATTTTACATACCATATCCCTCTCCATCCTTGAGAACTGCACCATCAGCTGAGACAGAGGCCATCGCTGGCATACATGAAACAGGGAGCCATGCAGTCTGCTGTAAAGCTCCCTTGCCTGGCTGGGACCTGGCCTCCTGGAGACACCAGTGCTTAGAGGGGAACCTGAGTCCGCACGCGCCACTCGGGGCCTCATCTGTGTCAGGGAGGCTGCCTTTTGTTTGTGGCCATGCTGTGCTGCACAGCTTGTCAGATCTCAGTTCTCTGACCAGGGACTGAACCCAGGCCCGCAGCAGTGCAGCGAAGGGAAAGGCGCTCAGTTGTGTCCGACTCTGCGATCCCATGGACAATTCAGTCCGTGGAATTCTCCAGGTCAGAAGACTGGAGCGGGTAGCCTTCCCCTTCTCCAGGAGATCTTCCCAAGCCAGGGATTGAACCCAGGTTTCCTGCACGGCAGGTAGATTCTTCACCAGCTGAGCTACAAGGGAAGCCAGAGTCCTAATCACTGGACCTCCAGGGAAGTAGGCTGCTTTAACATGAAGAAAAAACACACACACAAAAAACTAACCAAAAAACAAATGGATCTCATTAACAGACCAATGGAGGAATGTAATATAAGGAAAATACGTACAGAAAACGCATTTGTTAGAATTCAACATCCACTGAATGATTTAAAACCTTTTAGCAAACTAGGACTAGGAAAGATAGTATTTAAATTCATAATGGGTATCTATAAAAATCCTACAGTTGATATATGTTCTTAAAATCAAGAATGATACAGGGATACTTGCTATCATTGCTTTTATCCAACGTTATACAGAAGGTCTGGCCAGTAAGACAAGAAATAAAAGGAATAAAGATTGAAAAGCAAAAACCGAAGACATTATTCAGAGATGATTGTGATATTGTCAGTTCTGGTTAGCACAGTAAGTGAGGAAAAAAAATAAAAGGAGTGGCAACTTGAAAAGGAAATACTATTTGCAAAAGATAGACTACATTAAAAAATTTTAAAAGAATTCATACATACATTAGTAGAATAATAAGACTTAGCAACATTGCTGGGTACATTTATTGTAAGAGAGAAATAAACAAAATAGAAATTGATTGTAGTAGCAATGACCAGAAAATGAAATAAAGGAAATGACTTAAATGGCATCAGTGGTAGCAATCTCTGAATGTGATTCTTGCCTCCTGGAATTCATGCCCTTATGCAATGCCATCCCACGTTGAATAGGGCTGCCACCAGTAACTATTAGAAGACTGGGTTGGAGTATGACTTCTGAAGCTACCCATAAAAGACTGTGGCTTCTGCCCTGCTCTCTTGGGATGCATGCTCTTGGCTGGGGGGATCTAGCCATCACACTGCAAAGATGAATACTTGTAGCATTATGGAGAGACCCAAGCTGAGAGGAACTGAGGTCTCCTGCCAACAGCAGCCAGCTCTGACCTGGCAGTCACATGAGTGAGCCACTGGAAACTGGATCCTCCAGCCCCAGTCAAGCTTTCGATGACTGCAATCCTGGCTGACATAATAGAGTGCAACCTCATGAGCCCCTGAGTCAGAATTATCCAGCTAAGCTCCTCCCAAATTCCTAAACCACAGAGACTGTAAAATAATGTTTATTGTTGTTTTCAGCCACTGAGGTGTTCTCCCCCACCCCGCCATGAAGTGAGGGTGTAATCTGTTATACAGCAACAGAAAACAACATCAAGAAATAAATCTAATAAAAGATGTGAAAATTATAAAACTTTACTGAAATACATATAAGAAGACCTAAATAAGTGAACATTCAAAACTATTTTAAATTTGGGGCATAACTGCCAATTTGGCACCAGCATTATATAGAGAGATAAACACCATATTCCTGGTTTGAAGATGACAAGATGTCAAATCTCCCCAAATTGATCTTTAGATTTAAAGTCTAAGAAAAGCTGAGACACTCTTGAAAAACAAAGCAAGGGGACTTTACCCCTAACAGATATCATCTTATTAGAAAGCTACGGTAATTAAGAGTATGGTTTTGGTGCAGGGAGAAACAGACTAATGGAATAGAACAAAATGCCCAGAAAGAGACATACATACATATACTTACACATAAAATATTCTAAGTTTGATATGTGTTCACTTACAACATAGATTTCAATAAAATTACTATAGTTTCTTTTTCTACAAAGAAAATGAGCTTCTCTGACAGGGAGCTTGTACTGTATGAGAGCCTTTTATATATAACCATGTATTGGGTCACTGCAGGTGGACCAGAAAGATGTCAGATAAGTGAAATTCCTGTAGCTCAAAGTGCTCATATTTTTTCCACTCAATTAATAAAGTGGGCTGGTAGAGCTAGTAAGGAGCTGTAGCTAAAGGTGCCACTAAGTTAGAACTGTCAGATTGAAATACCAATCCCCTGAAACTGAACTTAAATTATAGAACTAAAATACAGGGCAAGTGTTTATATGATTGCATTAGAACTGAAAATTATTACTCAAGAACAAATTAACCTGTTCAGTATTAGTGAAAATATATCCAAAGGGTGGTCACCAAAGGCAACTTCATTTTTTTTTTTCATTTTTTCATCCACTAGTTTAAGTGTGAATAATGCTGACTAATTCATAGTGATTATAGACAATTAAGAAATTAATTTTATCCAAGCTTCACATAATATTTTGCCTAGTTCATTCACTGGCATACCAACTAGCTAGATCAACCTAACACTTAAAGACTTGTAAGAAACAATTAAACATGGATGCTTTGAATATGGATTTCAGGTGCTGCTGTTATTCTCCTGTAACAGAACCAGGGCACTTTAGAGAGAAATGATTCTACACACTGGAGCAGGGAAGTGATGGTCCTGGAAAAATCTCATACAGGACAAAGAAATGAGGCTGTCTGGCAGCTCCCTGTGCTTTTTAGGCCTAAAGAGAGAGAGAGAATGAAGTTTATATAGCTAACAGAAACATATGAAGAGTAAAGCCAGAAGTTCATGACCCTCAAAAAAGGGAAGATTTAGAAATTTTTTTCCGATAATTAGTACTATATCACGGTTGGTTTTACCCAGTTAAAAACAAACATTATTTATGCTTTATTGCATGTATGCTTTCGTAGATAAGTTGATATGCTCACCGTTACCTAGAATCAAAGATTTCATTTCCAGATTTAAGTCTGCAACCACTTTTGGTGACATGACCACACATTTTCAGGAAGTCTAGAGAGTCTTACAGAGCCAACATTTCCACTGCCGACATCACCCAGAATCAGCAAAAGAGGAATACAAAAAATAAGCTAATATCTTGCACCAGATGCTCATGTTCCCCTTTGAAACACTGATAGGAGAGCCCATGAGATTTTTGCTAAAAACCAGTGGCTGCTGATGTACAACTATGGAAGAACATCTGGCTATATAATTACAGAACATTAATGAAATATGTCAAGGAATTTCATTCGCAAGAACAAGAAGCCTCAGCAATCAACCATGCCATGCTCTGTAGTCTGGAGAAGGGATCCACTCGAGGTTCATTAAAGAAATACACCACTTAAACCTCACAGGAAGGAGCCAGCTGGATTCACCAACACTGTGGTGAAACATCGAGGCCTCTAGCGTCACCGTGAGAAGCCATCAGTGATAGAGAGCTTAGCAGCTTTTTGAGAACAGATCTGTAAATGTTTTCAACATTCTTCCCTCCGGGGTACCAAATGGTACTTTCTCTTAGGAATGCTTTTGGTCTAAGTCACCTCATGAGTAATGTTTAGGTGTTATATCTATAAAGATATATTGGGAATCTCTCCTTTGCTGGAAAAGATCTCCCTCCAGAGAAATAAGACCTTTCTCAAGACCTGTTCAACAACAGAACAGAGTGACTACACTAATAACTTCTCTGTCAAAGAGACTCATCCAACAATAACCATTAATGTCATCTGTGGAGCAAAACCATCTTGGTGACCACTAGATGCTATGTTCCAATAAGCCCTAGTTCCTTTTAGCAGCGAGGATGACTTTCTTAGATATTAACGTCTCCCTGGTGAGTTGGTTAACATTGCTGATTGGTGCATCAAAGAGCTAGGAAAGCTATACATACATACATAATCTTTTTTAAAGATCACACATTCACATTCAACCCAGGCCTATCTTTATTCTTACACACTTAGACACACTTTGTTTACTCTCTTATCCTTCTCTCTTATAATCCAATGAGCCATGTAATGATCTCTCCAGGATGCTGTGGTAGCCATGTGGGATGGAAAGAGGATATGCCTCTTCAGAGCAAAGAGAATTTAAAAGGATTTGCCACTTCGGGGCAAACAGTAAAATTAAGCTTCTGGAAAATGAGGGTCCTTTACCTGATTCCTGTTACTATCTCCTTGTTTGCAATAAACACAAAGATTTAAATACTACCTTTTCAAGTGTTTGCCGGCCATCATAGAGATAGCCAACAAACACATGAAAAAATTGCTCAACATCATTAATTACTAGAGAAATGCAAATCAAAATTACAATGAGGTGTCACCTCACACCAATCAGAATGGCCATCATCAAAAAATCTACAGGCAATAAATGCTGGAGAGGATGTGGAAAAAAGGGAACCCTCCTATACTATTGGTGGGAATGTAAGCTGATATAGTCACTATGGAGAATAGTTTAGAGGTTTCTCAAAAAACTGAAAGCAGGACTACCATATGATCTAGCAATCCTACTCCTGGGCATATAGCCAGAGAAAACCATAATTCAAAAAGACACACACACCCCAGTGTTCACTGCAGCACTATTTACAACAGCCAGGATATGGAAGCAATCTAAATGTTCATTGACAGAAGAATGGATAAAGATGTGGTACATATATATAATGGAGTATTACTCAGCCATAAAAAGGAATGAAATGGTGCTATCTGCAGAGACATAGATAGACTAAGAAACTGTCATACAGAGTGAATTTAAGTCAGAAAGAGAAAAACAAATATTGTATGATACTGCTTATATATGGAATCTAGAAGAATGGTACAGATGAGCTTATCTGCAAACCAGAAATAAAGACACACATATAGAGAAAACTTATGTATACCGAGGGAGGGAAGGGAGGCGTTGAATGAATTGGGAGATTGGGACTGACATATATACACTACTATGTATAAAGATGGAGAAGGAAATGGCAGCCCACTCAGTATTCTTGCCTGGGAAATCCCAAGGACAGAGGAGGCTGGTGGGCTACAGTCCATGGGGACACAGACGAGATGGCCGTGACCGAGCAGCTAAACAGCGGCAAACGTACGAAGTGATGCAATCCGACGGTCCAGCGCGGGGCTCTCCTCACTGCCCTGTGGCCACCTCAACGGGGAGGAGTCTGAAGAAGAGGCAATGCCTGCCTGCCTGTAACTGATTCACTTCGCTGTGCAGCAGAAATGAACACAAAGCTGTCAAACTGTACTCCGGTAAAAATTAATTTTAAAAAGGTATAAAAAATATTACCTTGGAGTGTTGCACTAGAATTTTAAGTGTTTCTAACATCCCAGTCTTGAGTTCGTATTCCAGATCGTGGAGAGCACTTGGGAATGGTCCCAGGAGAGCACTTGGGAATGAAAAGTGAGAAAACTCACTCTCCCCTGCAGCGGTCAGCCTCTAGAATTCAAGCAACTGATTCTTTCAAATGTAACATGCAGCTTCATTTGATGACTGAAGGGGAAATCTATCTTAAAAGACATCTACTGAAAGCCCTGTACCATGTTAGAGGCACTCTTTCTCACTTAATTTTCACATTCCTGGGTGATGGATACTCAGAGTTACCCTTGTTTTATTGTCGGGGAAATTGAGGCTCAGAGAGGTAAAGTAATTTGCTCAATTACTGGGGGAAAAAGGAGCCTGGAATCAAACATCAGTCTCTTGAACTGCAGAGCTTCTGCTCTTTCCACCATGAACTTCCTCCTGTATGAAGTATGCCTTCTAAATGGAGAGACATCCATAATATGACAGAAGCCTCAGATTGCCTTCTCCAGTATCCTCATCTTATAGATACGAACATACTGAGGCCCTCACATGTCTTACAGATATAAACACACTGAGACATTACTTTGCTGACAAAGGTCTGTCTAGTCAAACCTATGGTTTTTCTGGTAGTCATGTATGGATGTCTGAGTTGGACCATAAAGAAAGCTGAGTGCTGAAGAATTGATGCTTCTGAACTATGGTGTTGGGAGAAGGCTCTTGAGAGCCCCTTGGACTGCAAGGAGATCCAACCAGTCCATCCTAAAGGAAATTAGTCCTGAATATTCATTGGAAGGACTGATACTGAAGCTGAAGCTCCAGTACTTTGGCCACCTGATGAGAAGAACTGACTCACTGGAAAAGACCCTGATGCTCAATGCAGGAGAAGGGGATAACAGGGGATGAGATGGTTGGATGGCATCACCGACTCAAGGAATACGAGTTTGAGCAAGCTCTGGGAATTGGCAAAGGACAGAGAAGCCTGGCGTGCTGCAGTCCATGGGGTCACAAAGGGTCAGACAAGACTGAGCGACTGAACTGAGCTGAACTGAGGCCCAGAGGACTAATGGACTTGTCCAAAGATACGTGGGTAACTGGAGACAGAGCCAGGGTGGGAACACAGGCACTCCCAATCACACAGAAAACACTGACATATTGGGACAAGCTGGAAAACAGCACTTTAGGAATCTGGAGAAAAGATGGTAATTTTGAGCCAGAAAGCAGTGGTAAGGCAAGTTTTTAAGGTAAAAGATGGTGTGGGTTCACAGTGAAGAACATTTAGACCTCAGCAAAGCAACAAGCTAAAGCCACAGGCAGGTGGGTGGGGCCAGTATGGGCTGCTGCTAGGCTGTCACTGACTGCAAAGGCAGAACTTGGCAGGAAGTGTGGTCCCCGTGCCTCCTGACCTGCTCTGTGCACACATCCTGGTCTGTGGTTAAGGGCTGATCCCCTGAGAGATGCAGACTTTGGCCTGAAGCTGGGAGGTCCTTAAGAAAAACTTCAAAAAAACTCTATCCCTAAAAACAAAACAACAACAACAACAGTTTTGTAAATACTACTCAATTCAATAGCTTAGGCCACCAAGAGACAGGCCATATCTCCTGAATAGGAGTCTGAATCCTTGTTAGTGCTTGTGAAAAAAAAAAACAACTTTTTTTTTTAAAGTCTGAAACAATGTAAGTTGTTATTATTGTTTCTGTTGAGGGAGACAAATAAGCATGTCAAAAAGAAAAGAAACAAATCCACCTGTGAACTTTCATTACAATACAACTCTATGCTGCTAAGTCACGTCAGTCGTGTCTGACTCTGTGCGACCCCATAGACGGCAGCCCACCAGGCTCCCGTCCCTGGGATTCTCCAGGCAAGAACACTGGAGTGGGTTACCATTTCCTTCTCCAGTGCATGAAAGTGAAAAGTGAAAGTGAAGTTGCTCAGTCGTGTCCGACTGGTAGCGACCCCACGGACTGCAGCCCACCAGGCTCCTCCATCCACAGGATTTCCCAGACAAGAGTACTGGAGTGAGTTGCCATTGCCTTCTCCCACAACTCTTTATAAGGGGGCATAAAAAAGACATGGAAGCGCCACTTAAGGTGAAAAGAACTACTCTTAAACTGGGAGTCTGACAACAGCCACTCAGCAGCAGCTCGGTCCAGACAGACGGGGACCCTGAGGGAGAGGCGACTGGCCCACAGCCCCTCCCTCCCTGGGTTACTGCGGACCCTCTGTGGTTCACTGCGGGTGAGAAGCAGAGTGGCCAAGATGAACATTTAACAAAAAAGAACCAATAAGGCAGAACCTCCAAACACATAGGCGTGATATCCAAGTCTTATGTCTAGCAGATCACATGCTCCACATTTCAATAAAAGTCAATTTGAAGATGCAAAGTCTTGTATTTAGGGCACTCTTCTTGCCAGTCTAATCACTGTGAAGCTTCATAAATGATTCTTGGATTCCAGCCTTGTTCTACTAAACCAGAATCTCTTGTGGTAAGACCCAAGAAAGTGTTCTTTCCAAACCTTCCAGGGCAAAGAAGAAGGATGAACGTTGAAGAATTGATGCTTTCGAACTGTGGTGTTACAGACGACTCCTGAGAGTCCCCTGGACTGCAAGGAGATCCAACCAGTCAATCCTAAAAAAATCAACCCTGAATATTCATTGGAAGGACTGCTACTGAAGCTGAAGCTCCAATACTTTGGCCACCTGATGGGAAAAGCTGATTCACTGGAAATGACCCTGATGCTGGGAAAGATAGAAGGCAGGAGAAGGGGGAGACAAGGGATGAGATGGTTGGATGGCATCACCGACTCGATGGACACGACTCTGAGCAAGCTCCGGGAGATGGTGAAGGACAGGGAAGCTGGATGTACTGCAGTCCATGGGGTCACAAAGGGTCAGACACGGCTAAGCAACTGAACAACAACAAGGGGAAAGAATAGCCTTTCCAACAAATGATGCTTGGATAAAGACATCCACATGCAAAAGAATAAAGCTGGATCCCTACCTCATACCTTATAAAAACTAAATCAAATAGATCAAAGTCCTAAACATAAAAGTTAAAGCTACAAGAAGAAAATACTAGGTAAATATTTGTGCCCTTGGATTCGACTACAGATTTTCACATGACACTAAAAGCACACACCATGAAATATAAAAACAGACAAGATGAACTTCTTCAAAACAGAAAACTTTCCTGCTTTAAAGAACACTTTAAAAAAATGAAAGACAATCCACAGAATTAAAGAAAACATTTGAAATACATATCTGATAAAGGGTTCATATCCAGAATATACAAAGAAATCTTGCAAAACAACAATAAAAAGACGAACTGATTTTAAAAGTGGGCGAAAGATCTGAATAGATATTTCTTTAAAGAAGATACACAATTGGCTATACAGGAAAAGATGCTCAAAATCATTACTAATTAGAGAAATGCATATCAAATCCACAATGAAATAGAACTTCACATTCAATGGTTACAGATACAGGTTACAAAAGACAGATAAAAACAAGTGTTGGAAAGGATGTGGGATAATGAAATTCTCATATACTGCTGATGGAAGTCTAAAATGTTGCAGCTATTATGTAAAACAGTCTGGCAGTTCCTCAAAAGTTAAACATAAAGTTATCCCATGACCCAGCAATCCCACTCCAAGTATAGGCAAGAGAGTTGAAAACAAATGTCCACCCAAGAGCTTGCATTCTGAATGCTCAGAGAAGGATTATTATTCAGAATATCCCCAAAGTAAAATAACCATCAATGGACCAGATTAAAAACCTGGTATATCCAGGGAATTCCCTGGCAATCTGGCGGTTGGGACTCTACATTTCCACTGCAGGGGCAAGGGTTTGATCCCTGGTCAGGGAACTGAGAGATCTTACAAGTTGTGCAGCCAAAAAATAAAAATTAAAAACACCAGTGCCCCCCTCCAAACTGGTATATCCATATGATGGAATGAAGGAGTGACACATGATACAACACGGATGAAGCCTGAAAACCTCATGCTTAAGTGAAAGAAGCCACATATTGTATGATTCCATGTAGAGAAAAGTCTAGAACAGGTAAATCCACAAAAACAGAAAGCAGACCTGTTGGCGCCAAGGGCGAGAGAACTGGAGGGCAGGGACTGCTCGTGGGTGTGGGGGCTCTTTCTGCGGGGATGGAAACATTCTGGCACCAGAGAGGGTGAGGTGTGAACACGGCCGCCTCCTGCCCCAGGGCTCTGTACCTGGCCTGAGGGCGTCCGACTCCTTTCTTTGTTGTCCCCTGGGGAAAGCCATTGGCGGTGACATCCAGGGGCTGCTCAGGCACTGCACTCCAGCTGATGGCTGTGAAAAGGTAACATTCTGGGGTTAAAGCTATTCAGTTTTCTGTAAATGTCAGAGGTATTTTAGTAAGAATATTTCCCTACCACTGCGACCCGTGAGAGTTGGATATGATGTCAGAGACAGTAGCTGTCACTCTGACGCCTGCCCTCCGGAGTACAAGAGTATAAAGTAGCTCATGATTCTTCATTGTCATCACCATCAGGGCTAACAATCGTTGGAACATTTATTATATGCTAGACACTCAGCAAATGCATGAAACAATTTCTCATTTATTCCTCATAACAACACTGATAAATAAATGACAAATTCTTATCTGAAAATGAAGAAACTGAGGGTAAGAGAGAACAAGTTGTCCACAGTCACACAGCATGATCCTGACCCAGTGTGGGTGTCTCCTGAGCCCACGTTATTGACAACTTGTGTGGGAAGCCGCTACCCCAGGCCACTCTACAGTCTGGGGACAAGTGACTCCAGAGCAAGTGGAACCTGGATCCCTCACCTGCACCACAAGGAACAAGTCGGCCTGGGCTGTCAGCCTTTTTCGTCTGCACGGCACAGCGGCTCTGTTCAAACAGTAAATCTGACTGCTGTATTTTCACTTCTTGAACTCCAAATCCTTCTGGTAGAGCTGAGACGTTCTGACACCTAAATGTGAGGGAAAATGCATGAAATTTAGCTCACTCCTCGACAAAGAGAATATCTAGGGCTGTGCACCACATCACCACCCACATCTCAGCAGGAGGCAAAAGCTTTAGAAGGTGTGTGCGTGTGTTTATTTATTTATGGGGATGGTACAGGAGGTAGGGACAGAACAGAACCGAGATCCTCTGAACCTTACGAATGAGGGAAATTCACTCCCATCACTCTGAAGTGAAGCCATGAACTTATCAGCATTCCTCAGGGACTTCAGGAACACCAAACTCTGTTCCTTGTATTGGGTTTGAAAGATGTGAAGACCTTAAGCAGAAATACTAACCTGTTGGCAGCAGCTTCCTAAGGAGTCATTCAAATATACCAGAAACCATAATTACTCTGTAATATAAAACTTCAGTTTTTTCTTGACTATTTCACACAAAGTAGATGCCAACATGAAGTGGATCTAGAACTGAGCAGACAGCAACTTAAAGTCTCAGAATCAGGAAACATGGAAAACAGAGAAAATGCCTTGGGCACCGTGCCTAGGATTGCCTTTTTTCCCCCTGAGCATCTTTATTGGTATAAGTTTATACACCATAAAATTTACCCACTTTAAGTTACAATTCAGTGCTTTCAGTCACAGACTTGTGCAGCAAGCACCAAAATCTAACACATCCGTCACCCCGAGAGAAACCCAGTCACTCCATAACAGCAGTAACTTCCTGTCTCGTTCTCCAGCCCCCGGCACCCATGAATCTACCTTCTCTGGATTTGCCTACTTTGGACATTTCAGTCCATGAAATCATACAACGTGTGGCTTCTTCCACTTGGCATAAGGTTTTCAAGATTCATCCCTGTTGTGACATGTACCAGACTCCATCCCTTTTTGTGGCTGACTAACATTCCACTATAGGGAGCTACCATCTTTTATTTATCCATTTAGCAGCTGATGGACATTTGTGTTGTTTCAGTTTTAGGGTATTATGACTAACGTTGCTCTGAACACTCATGCACGGCCTTTATGTAGATGTATGTCCTCATTCCTCTTGGTTATGTACCTGGGAGTGGAATCAGTGGGACATATCCTGGCACTGCTCCCAAGAGCTTGCTTTAGGAGAGTGCATTTGACAAGAGCGCCCAGGCTTTCCCGGCCGTGGCCGTATTCGGCCCTCAGTTACTATGGCAGTAATCAGGCGTGGCCACCCTTCTTGAGATCACACTTGGGTGGTCATCCTTCATCTTTTTTCTTTTAAAAAATTAACACTAATGTTTGAGTGTTCTTAAACATAACAATAGCAAACTATGCGCACTGCAAAAAAAAAGAGTAATCACAAAGAAGAAAAAAAATCACCCATAATACCATAACTCAAAGGTAATCATATTAATACCTTGGTATATATCTTTCTATAATTTTTTTTTATATGGACATAATATACTTTAAGACTGAAAGGAACTCATCTTACCTTCTAAATTGCTGTTTAAACATTTTTTACATTTTAAACATTTTTTTAAACATTTTTTAAACAATAAATTTTAAACTTAAAAATGTTTAAGCATTTTTCCATGTTTAATTCTCATCAGTATTAGTTGTAAAAAACAATCACAATCTTCTATGGCTGGCCATTTATGTGGTTTCCTTTTTTTTTCTTAGTGTACACAAAACTAATGTTTGAGCACCTCCTTAATCACTTCCTTAGGACAAACGCCTAACTTCTTCTATGTCTGTATCTGTGTTCAGGGCCCCGTGGACACACTCCTGGACTGTTTCTGGCGGGACAGCTCCCTCCCTGCCTCTCACCTCCCAAACAGTGCTCTCTGCATGGCCTCCTGGCTGCACGGGCACTTTCCAATGACCACAGCTGAAAGGTAGATGGGTTCTTCTAGGAAGTGCATCAGTAGTGCCCCCTGGCATCCGAGGACGTTCCACCGTGCCAGCTTGTCGCTGCAGGACATGGAGCAAGTCCTGTCCCCCCGGCCTGGCTTCACTCGGAGCAGCCCCACCCGGTGATACGCAGCGCCAGGCTTCCTCGAGTCTCCAGCTCCTCCAGGCACACATTTGGCTCCAGTTCTATAAACGTCCACCACTCTGGCACCACTAGGGGTCATTCCAGTGACAGTGGCCAGTTCCTCTGCTGTGAGATGAGAGCTGTTGACGTTTGGTGGATTTGGGCCCCTTTCCTGACTGCCAAAACTCTGACGGTGAGCTGTGCCATCAGGAGTCCTGGGCTCCAGCCTCATTTTTTTAGTCACAGGACTCTCTGGGTCTTCACATTTCCTTTTATCTTCAGGAGCTTCTAGGTTATCATTAGTTTCTACTGATGGGTTACTGGCCCAATCTCTACTGACAGGACAGCAAGGCTGATCTTCAAACTCAAGCATTGGAATGATGGAGGCGTCCCCACCTGCAGGAGAAGAAATCCCTTAAACCAGTGGTTCCCAAATCGAGGCCCTCGGACCAGCTGCATGAGCATCCCTTGGCAACTTGCTAGAAATGCCAAATCCTGGGACCCACTGTAGACCTGTTGAATCAGAAACTCTGGAGGTGGTACCTAGCAGTCTGTTTTAACAAGCTCTCTATGTGATTCCGATACAACCTTGAGTTTGAGAATGACTGCCTTAAATAATAATACTCTTCTTCCAGCTGACCTGAGATGAATTAAGAACACTTGGCCAAATTTCCCTAATAACAATTCTCTGGTGTTCTCACTGATGACCCAGTGAGCTAGAATCTCTCAGTGGAAGGAGTCTTAAAAATTGAACCATTTAACAAAGATCCCAGGACATTTTGGAAACACTAGATTAGACCAAGGTTTCTCAACCTCCACATGGACATTTGGGGCCAGATAATTCTTTGCCATGGGGGCTTGCTCTATATATTACAAGATGTTCAGCAGTCTCTCTGGTTTCTACCTACTAAATACTAAATACTGACAGTACCCCTGAGTCTGACCATCAAAAATGTCTGTAAATGCTGCCAAGTGTCCCTTGGGGATCAAAACTGTCCTGAGTTGGGGACCCCTGGTTTAGAACGAGCACGGTTTCCCACGTGCATTTTGTGGAGTGTTATCCCCAAGATGACTTGGAAGATAGAAGTGGAGGGTTGATTTCATCGTTAAATAAGTTTGGCAAATAATGCTCACAATTTCGCCACCTTGCATATGCTCTCAGTAAAGACTTGCATAACTGGTATTTCCCTGTGCTGGTTTAGAGATTTCCAACTTACTCTGTGTTTACATGGAACAAAAGAAAACCAGAGGTCAGTAAAAAGCATAGCTTTCCCAAGAGAAGGGAGATTCTTCAAACACTAATGTGTACTGCTTTTCTAAAGTGTGTAAATAATATATCTGTGGTCTATATAATCTAGGAGTGGGAGAGGCAAGAGATGCAGAAATGGGAGTGTTGCCAGAAAGGCTGGCTGGCAGGCTTCCAGAAACCTCACAAGGTGACAGGAACTTTGAAGAATTCCCCAGGGCCCACATCCCACTCCGAAGGCTCAGAGATTTGATCCTGACCGATGTCTGAACTCAGAAGTCTGACTCATGCTAACATAACTCAAATGTAAAAGTCTGAAGTAGCCAACCCAGGCACCAACTTAACAGTCAGTGATGAGGAATAAATGCCAAGTCAGTCAGTCAGTCACATTCTCTAGTGTTCTCTCTTCCCCCAGTGGGGACACCCCACTGTAAAATATTGCCCATCACCCAGGGAGTTAGATCAGCGGTTCCAGATTTTGATTTCACAGACCAGTAAAATCTTCAGAAGATTTTAAGATCAATAGAGTGTTGTCAACTTTTTATTCCCTCAAGTAAGATCTTTAAAAAGCTTATTTATCATTATTTTAAAAATACATAAAAATCTCATAAGCTTAAAATGGAAAGAAATTAGCTTTTTGAAAAACTCCCTGAACAGTCCTGAGTTTCCTCAGGACCACAGAGCAGTGCTCTCTCACAGAGCAGTACCAGCCTGTGGACCACTGATTTTCATCGTTTGATTAGGTGGTCAGGCTAGCTGTAATCCCCAGATATATCTCTCCACAAGAATGCTACACCTGCTACTGGGACCAACCAGGCCCTGGCTGCTCAAAGTGTGATCCACAGGTCAATACTACTGGCATCACCAGGGAGCTGGTTAGAAATGCAGGCCTCCAGATCCACTCCAGAGCTGCTCTATTTGAATGTTCAGTTTAACAAGATCTTGGGGTGCATGTTATATATATTACAGTTTGAGAAACATTGAGCTAAGAAACATCCTTTGGTCCTTGGGTGCCTTGCTAAGAATAGAGTATGGATGAGCCCTGCCTCCCTCTGTATGTCATTTTTCTGTTCTCTCATAAAGCTATATTATATTTTTTATTTGAATTATGATCTTTAGTTACTGTCTCTAAAGAGTGATTACCTATCTGCTCTAATAGCATGTGTTAGTTTTAAAGTTTAATACTCATGGGACAATCTTATATCCTTATTTCAAAATTTTGAGGGTGAGGAAATTTTACTATCATCCCTGAGTTGTCTACAAGGGTAGAAATTATTCTCAATATTCAAGACAGAAAAACAAAGGATAGAAATGACCCCATTGGCCAGGTCTGGTCTTCCTGCCTAATGCAACTACAGCACCCGGACATCCCCTTAAATTCATCAAAATCTACCTTAACTCACCATGATTGTCTATATCTCATGAAAAATGAAAGGTTAAGTGAGGGACTAGTCTTATTCACTGCTACATAACTGATGTCACACTTGCCTGACATATAGTAGAAAATATGTGTTTAATGAAGAGGTGGCAAGAATATATAGAAGAACTGCACAAAAAAGATCTTCATGATGCAGATAACCACGATGGTGTGATCACTCACCTAGAGCCAGACATCCTGGAGTGTGAGGTCAAGTGGGCCTTAGGAAGCATCACTACGAACAAGGCTATTGAAGGTGATGGAATTTCAGTTGAGCTATTTCAAATCCTAAAAGATGATGCTGTTAAAGTGCTGCACTCAATATGCCAGCAAATTTAATGCAGCAGTAGCCACAGGACTGGAAAAGGTCAGTTTTCATTCTAATCCCAGAGAAAAGCAATCCCAAAGAATGCTGAAACTGCCGCACAATTGCACTCATCTCACATGCTAGCAAAGTAATGTTCAAAATTCTTCATGCCAGGCTTCAACAGTATGTGAACCATGAACTTCCAGATGTTCAAGCTGGATTTAGAAAAGGCAGAGGAACCAGAGATCAAATTGCCAACACTCGCTGGATCATCGAAAAAGCAAGAGAGTTCCAGAAAAACATCTGCTTTATTGACTATGCCAAAGCCTTTGAGTGTGTGGATCACAACAAACTGGAAAATTCTTCAAAAGATGGGAATACCAGACCACCTGACCTGCCTCCTAAGAAATCTGTATGCAGGTCAAGAAGCAACAGTTAGAACTGGATATGGAACAACAGACTGGTTCCAAATCAGGAAAGGAGTACGTCAAGGCTGTATATTGTCACTCTGCTTATTTAACTTATATGCAGAGTACATCATGAGAAACACTAGGCTGGATGAAGCACAACTTGGAATCAAGATTGTAGGGAGAAATATCAATAACCTCAGATACACAGATGACACCACCCTTATGGCAGAAAGCGAAGAAGAACTAAAGAGCCTCTTGATGAAAATGAAAGAGGAGAGTGAAAAAGTTGGCTTAAAACTCAACATTCAGAAAACTAAGATCGTGGCATCTGGTCCCATCACCTGATGGCAAATAGATGGGTAAACAACGGAAACAGACTTTATTTTTCTGGGCTCCAAAATCATTGCAGATGGTGACTGCAGTCATGAAATTAAAAGATGCTTGCTCCTTGGAAGAAAAGTTATGGCCAACCTAGATAGCATATTAAAAAGCAGAGACATTATTTTGCTAACAAAGGTCTGTCCAGTCAAAGGTATGGTAGTCATGTATGGATGTGAGAGTTCGATTATAAAGAAAGCTGATCGCCACAGAATTGATGCTTTTCAACTGTCGTGTTTGTTGGAGAAGGCTCTTCAGAGTCCCTTGGACTGCAGGGAGATCCAACCAATCAATTGTAAAGGAAGTCAATCCTGGATATTCATTGGAAGGACTGGTGCTGAAGCTGAAACTCTAATACTTTGGACACCTGATGAGAAGAACTGACTCACTGGAAAAGACCCTGATTCTGGGAAAGATTGAAGGTGGGAGGAGAAGGGGACGACAGAGGATGAGATGGTTGGATGGCATAACTGACTCGATGGACATGAGTTTGAGTACACTCTGGGAGTTGGTGATGGACAGGGAGGCCTGGTGTGCTGCAGTCCATGGGGTCGCAAAGGGTTGGACATGACTAAGTGACTGAGCTGATGTGTTTAATGAATGAATGAAATGAATGTCAGGATAAATCACCACAGAACTCAGGCTTTGGATTTCTAAGCCCTATTGCCGGTTTTGGACCTTTAAGCTTCCTCACCCTGACTGGGAACTGAGAACTGAATAACAGTAGGGTGACGCTCCCTCCACTTTCCTTGGTGGAGAAGTGATCAGGCACACTGGGTTGTTCACAAAAAGACACTGTCACTGGCTGTAACTACATGTTCGCTAAAGAGTTTTTTTTTTTTTTTGAGAAACATACACATGGATAAGACAACAATAAGGAAGTAAAGATGAATGTAACATGAATCCAGAGGCTTGAATATACTTACAGGGTGTATGGCTGGAGAAAAACACAAACAGGAGGTCTGGTCTGAGTTTCCACAGTCCTCTCTGAGATCCCGGGAGAAAGATGCTATCCTCCTTCAGGGCAGCTGCCAAGTGGAGCTGATGGAGCAGGTACCTAATGGGACGTGGAGGGAGGGGGGTTACCAGAGCGAACAACCCATCTCTGTGGTCAAGGGAGAGACTAGTTGGGTGATTACTAAGAAGGAAAGAGATACTGGAGACCAATGAAACTGGTAGCGACCTGGAATTATGAGAAGGATCTAGTGATTCTTAAAATGGGGTCCAGGAACCAGTAGCACCAGCTGGAATTTATTAGAAATGCACCTTCTGGGACTTTCCTGGTGATCCAGTGGTTAAGAGTCTGCCTTGCAATGCAAGGGACTAGGGTTCGATCCCTAGTCGGGGAACTAAGACTCCATGTGCTGTGGAGCAACTAAGCCCCCAGGGCGCAACTACTGGAGCCCATGTGCTGCAGCTGGAGTCCACGTGCCACGTGGGAAAGATCCTGCATGACACAACACAGATGCCCCAGGTTGCAGGTAAGACCCGAGACGGCAAATAAACATTAAAAAAAATGGAAACGCAACTTTTCGAGCTCCACCTGGATCTGCTGAATCAGAACCCCTAGGGATGGGCCCAGCTATCTGAGGTTTAACAAACCCTCCAGGTGATTCGGAAGCACAATCAAGCATAAGAACCCCTGTCTAGACCAGACCAACTGTATTTTAAGTACAGTTCAGAGGCTGACATAATTAGTATTACCTGGGGCCCTTATGGCAGAAAGTGAAGAGGAACTAAAAAGCTTTTTGATGAAAGTGAAAGAGGAGAGTGAAAAGGTTTGCTTAAAGCTTAACATTCAAAAAACTAAGATCATGGCATCTGGTCCCATCACCTCATGGGAAACAGATGGGGAGACAGTGGAAACAGTGCCAGACTTTATTTTTTTGGGCTCCAAAATCACTGCAGATGGTGACTGCAGCCATGAAATTAAAAGATGCTTACTCCTTGGAAGGAAAGTTATGACCAACCTAGACAGCTTATTAAAAAGCAGAGACATTACTTTGCCAACAAAGGTCCGTCTGGTCAAGGCTATGGTTTTCCAGTGGTCATGTATGGATGTGAGAGTTGGACTGTGAAGAAAGCTGAGCACTGAAAAATTGATGCTTTTGAACTGTGGTGTTGGAGAAGACTCTTGAGAGTCCCTTGGCCTGCAACGAGATCCAACCAGTCCATCCTAAAGGAGATCAGTCCTGGGTGTTCACTGGAAGGACTGATGCTGAAGCTGAAACTCCAATAATTTGGCCACCTCATGTGAAGAGCTGACTCACTGGAAAAGACCCTCATGCTGGGAGGGATTGGGGGCAGGAGAAGGGGATGACAGAGGATGAGATGGCTGGATGGCATCACCGACTTGATGGCCATGAGTTTGAGTAAACTCTGGGAGTTGGTGATGGACAGGGAGGCCTGGCGTGCTGCGCTTCATGGGGTCGCAAAGAGTCGGACACGACTGAGCGACTGAACTGAACTGAACTGGGGGCTTATTAGAAATGCAAATTCTGGGACCCCCACCCATGCTAGATCAAGCTCTCTGGCGATGTGGCTTTACCTTTGGAAGCTCCTTCTGGCTATGACCTCAGCATGGCTATCATTGAGGATGTCACCTGTGGCAAAGATAAGACACTAGTGAAAACATATGGAACCTGGTTCCTGAAAGCAGAACATGGCAGTTTTCCCCAGCACCCAGACTGGTCACATAACTCCTGGAGGGCTTTGCCAGAAAGCAGTACAGTCATTACTGGCACAGCATTTACAGCAGGGTTTCCTCAACTCCTGACATTTCGGGTTGGAAAATGCTGTGTGTGTGTGTGTGTGTGGGGGGGGGGGGGGGTGTCTGTTCTGTGCACTGCAGGATGTTTGGCAGCATTCCTGGACTCCATTCACTAGAGACCACTAGCATATTCCCCTTCTCCCAGTTTTGACAGTCAAAAATGTCTCCAGACACTGCCAAATGTCTCTGGAGGGCAAATCTCCCCTAGCTGAGAACTCCTGATTTATAGGGAGATCTTTATCAGGAGGACAGAGGTCCAGATCTTTTGTACCCTGGTGCCATATTTGTGCCCATGGTGATACAATTCCGTTGAATTCAATCAATAGTGGTCCTGGAACAGCAACCTCATATCCCAGGGAAAACTAGGAGATGAGGGAAGCAAACAGGAAGAGGAACCTGTTAACTGGCATCCAGAAAGTGAAGATGCCAGACCTCTAAGGGATTTTCTTACTCTTTCTTGTGCCAAAATCTCCATTTGATTCACAATTGCTTTCTGGGGCTTCAGATGTACTATGGAAAGCTAAACCCAGGGACCTTTTGGTTTGAGCATGAAAGTAACTGGCCAACTTTCAATCCACTCAGAAAGATGTTCCCGGTAGCCTTTGCTTCTGAAACTCATTTCCATTCTTTAAATGAGTTCTGTCCTTCCAACTGGAGCGACAGTCAGCAGGAAGTGAAAGGTCAGCCACCTAGTGATACGCCCCTTTGCTCTGCCGGGAAGAGAAACAGGTGACACCGACACCAGTTTTCTAAAACTCCCTAACAGCCCGTGTTTAGACCCCACCCAAGCTTACCGCTCTTCCTCATTTTGGACTGGCCTATGCATTTAGTTCCTGTTCCCATTGAGACAACTTCCTTTGTCACTGAGGGGGGAGAAAAAGCAAATCATAAAATGAATTCTCAGAATCTGAATGGTCGGCAAGTTTAATACCCTCCCTGCACATTCGTCCAGAGGGCTCCCTCACAGGCTGCCTCAGCTGACGACTGTGGTTTCTGCACAGCCATCTCCCGCCACCAGAGGTCCCGCAGCACCCGGCCAGCAGCAGCAGAACGTGCCCAGCATCTCGGATCATACCCAACCACCACCATCCCTGGCTAGCCCTGTGTCTCTTACTGGGAGAGAGTGTTTCAGGGAGAAAAGGTCTCACCTTGCACTGGTCCGTCAGAGCGGTCGCAGGCCTGGCCAGCTGTGGGTTGTATCTTCACCACGGCTGCGAGCAACGTCCACTCGCGGTTGGGCTCAGGCTTCCCTTGCTTAGGCAGCCTGTTTCCATAGTGCTCGTAACACAGCCGGGCAATCTCATCCGCGGTCCACATGGTGCTCAGGCCCTGATCAAAATCCACACCTGTCAGGACAGAAAGGAGAGCAAAGGCAAGATGCTACAACCCACACCCCGCTGCAGCAGGCGTTCACGTGTAGCCCCTTCCTGTTCCTAGTGAGGCTTCCCTGATTGTAACTCTGTGTATCATCTTCTCTGACTACCCCTCTGCTTTCATCATTAATGAAAGATCAACAGCCTCAAATCTCACAGCCCTAGAACATACATTACTTCTTCAAGCTGTTTTTTACCTCATGTTGGATATATGACATGTTTCTAATGAATCCGAGTCCAATACTCAAAATGAAAGCATATGAGGAAAGATTGTCGGTATTCCACTTTTCATTTGGAAATAGCACATAAAGGGCTGCAGACCTCAGCTTGCTTCAGACAGACCCACACCAGACAAACTTTATCTTTCTGGGGATAAAGGTTTTCTTTTCTTTTTTTCCCCAGACATTTTACTTTTCTTTTCCTCACAGCAAAGAGGTTCTTTATCTTCTCTCTAGTAAACCTCTGCCCCCATCAGGAAAGCAACATTTTAATCTCTTCCTCAACCTTTTATGATGCTGAGGGCAGTGACAGAGCCCAGTGTTTCTCACCACTCAAGTGAGACAGCAGTTCTATTTCTCAGAATGAGGGCTTTGGAGTTACCCTTTCTGGATTCTAATCCTGGCTTTGCTACAAATTAACTGAGATACAGGGTAGATTACTTAACCTTTCGGTGTCATCTGATAAAAGAGACAATAGTATTTAATCCACTGGAGTTGCTGTGAGGCTTAATACTCACAAAAAGTTGGCACAGTGTTGAGCATAATTACATCAATTGAGATTGATACTACAAATAAGAACATTTGAATTTCCTTATTCATTTGCTTTGAGCTCCTTGGCAGATAGTGGATCTGTGATGGATACGTAAAGCCATGAATAAGAGACCATGAAGCAGACCTAAAAGAGGCCTAGAATACTTCCCTTGACACTCTTCTCATTGTTAACTCTATCAGTGCTCACTCAGTGACCTCATTTGGTCACTGAAATGTATGAAAAGCTTCTCAGGAAAAAATAAGATCATAAGGTGATGGGCAAAGCCAAATGTGTCACCAAACCAAAAAAAAGGCCCCACTGAGCCTCAAGGCATATAGCAGACAACTGATTTTTCCACAATAAGCTGTTTGCACTGTTAAATTAATAAAACAAGGAGACGATTAGATGGATGAACCTGTAATGCTGCGTTGGCCTATTTAAGCAAACGAAGATCTAAGTGTGTAAATGCCTTAAGGTTACAATATCAAAACTGCTAAGGACAAACAACCAACAGTCCCTCAGCTAGGCTTCCAGCTGCAGCCAATTAAATGATTTCTTCTTTTGTTTCTGCACTTTTTCTACAACGGTCTACCCTGCCTCCTGCTGCAGAGGGCTCCTAACTACTTCTGCTTTGGTGCTGCCCGATTGGAATTGGTTTTTGATCAAACTTTTAAAATTCTAATATGCTTCAGTTTATCATTTAACTGAATGACCATAGTACATCAGATCATAGTGATTTAAATTAAGAATCTGACTGGAACTGACATAAATTGTGATTTATAAGTCAGAGAACAAGCATAAGTTTCTTTTTTCTTTGCCCCACAGGCTGGTTCGCGGGGTCTTAGCTCAAACCGACTCCAGTATTCTTGCTTGGAAAATCCCACGGACAGAGGAGCCTGGAGATCTACAGTCCATGGGGTCGCAGGGATTCGGACACGACTTAGTTACTAAACCACAACCACAAGTTTCCTAAGTAGGGATTGAAACAGGACCATTACAGGAAGAAAGCGGATCCTAACCTCTAGACCGCCAGGGAGCTCTCGCAGTAAAAATCCTCTATCTCTTGGAGCAAAAGAAAAGCATGGGTAAGCCTTGAATCCTCCATTTGGAAGAGATTTCCCTCTCATTACGAGGGGGTGGGGAGCATCAGAAGGCAGTATACTTTATGAAGGCAGATACTCTGGTACCCACCTGAAATTAAATCATAGGTACACAAACCATAATAGCCAAGGAAGACAGAACTTGCCAGAAGAAGCGCTCTCTATGAAGCAGCAGCCCAGAACTGTATCGTCACATTCTCGGAGCTGTCGGGATGAGCGTGCCCAGTAGCTGAATAAGTTTTGCTACACTGAGTCCACTAAAATTCAAATCCACTCTCTCCTAGAACGTGAATAATTTTTTATATGAAACAAAAGATCAGTTGTTAGACAGTTCTTTGCCCATAAGATCGCATGTTTCAACAGTTGCAAAAAGCTGAAGAGCCCACTTCCTTTTCAAAGAAAGTTAGGGCCAGGGGCGAAAAGCCCTTTTCGAAGGGTTGGAAGGGAAGCCTACTTCCCTCAGGCCCCGGCTCAACACCCTCAAGAGGTCCGGGTAGGGCCAATGTGCCCAGTCAACAGGAGACTCGGGGCCCCTGCAGCCGGGACTAGGTCGGTGCCTGCCCTCTTGGGTTTTGTAGGACGCTGCAGCACGGCCACGCGTCCCGCGCTCGCCCGCAGCGGGGGTTCTCCGCGCCGGGAGGGCAGTATTTCCATTAAAGGAGCCGTCTTTTACCGCCCCACGCGTGGTGGGAGAGGTACTGATCTCACGTCCTCTCCCCACACAGACGGAGTTTGGAAAAGTCAGACACTGGAACCTGACCCAGAAGCCGCGAAGACCCCGCTCACTGGCTCGCCCTCGGCTCCGCGACCCCACCCTCTCAGAGACCCTCCCCTCCCATCTCTACGACGCACGCCGAAAGGAGCTGACAGAGCGTGTGCGGCGCAACGGACGTGACGTCACTAAGAGGCGACACACACTGCACGCTGGCCTTTGTAGTCGCTTAGGGGGCGGAGCCAGGTGGGAGGGTCAGACCCGACTTCCGGCGCTGTGCGTATCAGTCAAAGGGGCTCGGGAAGCTGATGGTGTGCGAGAGAATAGATTCAAAGAGTAGAATGATGTTGTATCTTGGGACACTAGGGTAAATTTTTGTTTAAAACACTGCTATCCAGTAGAAATATAATTCGAGCCAGATATGTAACTTAAAACTTTATATATTTTAAAAACTCAAAAGATGAACTTAAACTGTTTTATTTAACCGAACATATACAACATATTTCAACGTGTAATCAATTTTTTAAAAAAGATATTGAGGTATTTTATATTTTTTCTAACTAAGTTTCAGAAGTCTGGTTTGTATATTACACTCACAGTACGTCTCAGTTCTCACCAGCCACATTTCAAATGTGCAATAGCCACATGTGGTTCTTGGCTTCTTTATTAACAGTTCAGGTCTAAAACCTTCAGATTGTAGTTCAGGAGTCTGTACCATTTGGCAGTTGTATACCTCAATTCCTAAAGATGAGAGAGAACTTACTTTTC
Organism: Odocoileus virginianus; assembly: GCF_023699985.2. Lineage (NCBI taxonomy): Eukaryota > Metazoa > Chordata > Mammalia > Artiodactyla > Cervidae > Odocoileus > Odocoileus virginianus. The sequence continues at coordinate 56,746,149 of NC_069693.1, read as the reverse complement.
ATATTATCCCTCTAAAGCTAGGGAAGTGCAGCTTAATTGATCCCCATCTTTCTTTCTAGATCAGAGGAAGGGTAAATTCCTTACTCCTCCAAAGGTTAAGTATTCTGTTCCTCTCTCTAACGTGTTTTATCTGTGACTCTTTTGTTTTTTTTAAAGATTTCTCGTGGGGTAATCATCTTCCAGGTATATCTCAAGGATTAGTATTGCCGTTCATCTAGTTGCATAAATTGAAAAGTGAGTCACCTTGTCATTTTCTTTCCCTTCACCCCTGTATTATAATCCAATATATAATCTGTTACCAAGTCCTGTTGATCTCTCTCTTGAATTCACCCAGTTCTACTTTTATGGCAAAACTCTAGTCCTTTGGACAAACTGCTGTTGTCTTCCTCTTGGATTGCTGTTATAATCTTGGACATTTTTTACATTTTTCTGCCCAGCTCCAGTTCTTTTTCACTGAATTGAAAATATGAACACACCAGATTCACTATTCAACATCCTACTCACTCTTTTCACCCAACATCTAACAAACATGTTTAATATGTCCAAAACCACACTCAACCTTCCTTCCTCAAACCTGCCCTTCACATTTTTTCCATCTCAAGTCAATGACAACTCTGCTTTCCAGGTGGTTAGGCCTAAAACCTTGAAATTATGATTCCTGTTCTCACAGCTCACTTTGCCAACAGATTCTGACCTCAGGAACACAAGCAAACTCCAATGACTCATAACCATCACCGTCATTTTACACCATCCAAAGCTAAGCCATCATGTCTCCTCAGCCTGCAAATGCAAAGTTAACTCTCTTCCACTCTTGCCATCCACATACTAACTAGAACAGTCTTTGAAAAACACTGCTCATAACTGTCCAATGGCTTCTCATCTCGCCATGATAAAACACATACTCCTCTGCATGGCTTACAGGTGCCTGCATGGTTTGGCCCCTCACTGAGCTTTACTTGCTCCTTACTGGTCATACCAGACCCCTCTGGAGTTCCTCAAAAATGCAGCCCTCTGGTCTGGACTATGCTTTTCCACTCAGATCTCTGTTTCTAGATCTCTACTTCGATGTCACCTAGAGAAATTTGTTGAATGAGTAAAGTGGTATAATCCTAAACATTCATTAGGTCAGCTGTCTGGGAAATAAGATGACATTTCAAAAGTAAAAAGAGCGATGAGACAGGAGTAGAGACAAATGGTTTATTTGATAACAAGGAGTAAAAAGGAATTCTTGATTCCTCTTCTCGTTTTTGGCGGCTGAAGTGAAATGTGATAGTCAAACAGACAGCAACACACACAGGAATTCGCTCGCAGTCCCTGGTTACAGAAATGCAATCAGTCGTCACATGACTCGTCATTACTGTTTTCTAGACAGAAGTGCCGGGTGCTGTGCTTTCCGGGCCATCCATGGTGGCTACATTCTCCTTCTTGTCTTCAGGTTTCATGGCAGGAAACAGAAGCACTTCCTACAGGACAGAGAATTCTGAAGCTAAGATTCTGAAGCTAAGAAGCACTTTTCCCTGCCTATCCACCCACTCCTTTCCCCCTCCTGGTTACTGTTATCACCAAAACCCGGAGATCTGTGTTGTTTCATTTCAATTTAGTTCGTCTTAGTTACAAACAATGGAAAAGAAGAAACGCACAACTAAAGGATCTCGCATGCTGCAACTAAGACCCAGAGCCAAATAAATATTAAAATGCACAGCACTGCCTAGATCACGATATCAAAAGAAAGAATAAACAGAAAGGTTCTCTCCAAATGATTTCATCTGTAAATGTGGGGATAACAATAGTTTCTACAGGTCACAGGTTGACTTAAGTTAGATGAGGTAATGCATGTAGATGGCTCAGTATGTTCCTTGGATCCTTCAGAAATGCAAACAATTGGTATTTCTTCTGCCTTGGGTAGAAACCCCCAAATTCTGTGCAATCAGATGCCCTGACTGTGCTCTTGTGAAGTCACAGGTAACCTCTCCGCCTGCCCCTCCTCCCAGCCCAGCGCCCTTTCCTGGTGCTCCTTCAGGGCTGCCGCATACCTTGATGTTATTGGAGTCTGTGAGAAACATCGCGACGCGGTCGATGCCCATGCCCCAGCCACCTGTGGGGGGCAGCCCGTACTCCAGGGCGGTGCAGAAGGTTTCATCTATGAACATGGCCTCATCGTCACCAGCGGCCTTGGCCTAGAGGACAGAACCACACGCACAGTGACACTCTTCCAGGCTGCACGCTCTGGCGTCTGAGTGAGCATGTGAAAACCATCAGAGGCATTTCCATCCCAGCACTGCTCTGGACACCTAGTACTTGCTGGAAACTGGCTTCCCAGGAACTCCAGGATGGAGCCATTTCTTTCGAAGACCTGAAGGTCAGGACTGATGAACCCTACCCCAGAACATATGTGAGCTTCTCTGCCAAGTGGAAATCCCTCCACTGCCTGGGGCTCTGCGAGTCCAGTGCAGTTGATTTTCAGAGACTGATGATTCCCACAGTGTCCCTCCCACTTCCTGAACCACCCATCGTGGCAGCGCTCGTGCGGGCGGCTCGTGGCTGCTTTGTCTTCTCATCCCCAGGCCACCTCAATAAACATACCATCTAAGAAAAGGTAACGTCCTCGTCAACACGAGTGTCACATGCCCCCCACAGATAGCACACCTGAGCTCCATTTATATAGAAATTCTAGGGCCAAAACTGGTCAAGTTCTCCATCTTGAAATGTGACTTCCTCCTGTGAGGCCTGTGGCTCTCAGCCTTCATTTCTGTTCCGGTCAGCAGGAGTTGCAGGCCAGACACAGACCAGGGTGAGCAGGCACACGCTCCCTCCTTACCTTGGCCTGTTCTTCAAAGAGCTCCCGCTGTCGCACAGGGTCGTTCAGCTCAGTGTAGGCATTGCATATTTCCTTCTTCATGACAAACAGCTCAAAGCGCTCAGTCAGACCCTTTTTCGAGCGGTGCCTGGGGAGGAGACCACCGGGGAAGTTGAATAAACAGAACATGTGGTACAAGCACAAGAACTCCTGAAACCTGGTTGACTCAAAACTGTTATTGACTGTGACCCGAAGCCTGTATGCATCCTCAGCACTGAATCATTTGCTACAATACCGAGGATGGTCAGAGACAAGGAAGCTTGAATCATCTTACAATAGACCTATGCAGTAGACTAGGACCCCGAACCAAACCCGCCGTATTCATGCCCTGCCATGCTGACTCCGGGCTACCTGGGTGACTTGCTCTGGCCGGTGGGACATCGGCGGAGGCTTGGTCTGTGTGTGCACACCAGGATTTATTCTTTCAGAATGATTCCACTTGGAGCCCTGGCTCCGCTGCCAGAGAAGAGGCTCTGGAGTAGGAGAATCCCTCATGGGGGGATGCAAGGCACGCTGACAGAGTTCCCAGGTGAAAAAAGTCACTTGAGTTACCCTCACCAACACCACACAGGGCAGAACGACAACCCTGTGAGCCCACACACTCTTGAGAATAAACTGCTCTATGTCGCTAAGTTCTGAGATTATCATGCAGCAACAGGTAACTGAGACACCGCACTCTGTCTTACCATTTGGCCAGAGGGCTCATTATCTGTGGGTGATCACAGATGAAGGTAGGATTGATGCACGCCACCTCCAGGAACTCCCCGACAAGCTGAAGGAGAAAGCAGAGCACAGCTAGAGCCCTTCTAAATGCCATTTTGATTGGCTCAGGCCTGGTGGCAGAGGACTCCGCTCCTGTCCACACCTGACGCTACAGAGGTTTATCTTAAGCTGCTGAAAGGTTGGTAAGGATTAACTAAGGTAACAAATGTAACTGTTTGGCAGAGAGCTTAGTAAGCAGGAATTTAAAACTTGTTCTCTTGTTTCTCTCTTTAGAGCTTTCCTGTGAAGCTGGGGAAGTTAATGCTCTATGGCGGAGTTCCCCTTCACAGGGAGCAGGGGGCATTACCAGTGGGTGCGGGCATCTACGATCAGTGCCCGGGCCTCTCACCTTATCAAGGAGCCTGGCAGTGGTCCGGGGTGGAGGACACTCGACATCTTTTGCCACACAGATATCATCAAGGATTCTGCGAGTTTCTGTAATACAAACAAACAAGTTGGGACAGAAGACATCACACCATCACAATACCACCCCAGTATAAGAAGAACTGCATGGGGAACTGTACTCCTGACCTAATCTAATTCAGAGCTGAACAGGAAGGAAGGCCCTACAACTAGAGGAGCGCATCACTTTACCTTCAGTTTCGAAAAGGTTCGTTTCTGGCAGTTTCATGCCCAGGGCTTTCTCAAGCTCTTCTACCATGCTGATTTTCCGGAAGGGCGGGGTGAAGTCAATCTCATAGGCTTGGCCTTCTGGGCCATCTGGATGGTAGGTGACCTTGTAACTGCCTGTAATATGTTTCACCATCCCTGGGAAAGAAATGTGTCATTTAAAGAGGACTAACAGGAAGTCTAATTGAAGGCAGCACACCAGTCCTCCAGACACGTGGGAAAGACAAAGGGAGCAGGAGGGGGTCACCTGAAATCATCTTCTCTGTGATTTCCATGAGATCATGATAGTCGGCATAGGCCATGTAGAATTCACAGGTGGTGAACTCAGGATTGTGAGTCAAATCAATTCCTTCATTCCGGAACTGGCGTCCAATTTCATACACCCGGTCGAAGCCACCAACCACCAGCATCTAATAACACATGGCCATGGTCGTGGTCACAGCAGCTAATCTTGTCTGGCCGGGTAAAGTTTCTGTCTACAAGAGCTGTAACTTGGTTTTCACAGCTCAAGCCATGCTTTCAGGTCTCTACCCAGATGCTGAGTGCCCTACTCTCTTCAGGTCTTTGTGGATAATTACAATTCATTCTGGCTGCCCAGGAACACTGAATTCTCACTCTTCCTTTGTCTGGGGTGTCCCCCATCTTGTGTGAGCTTCTACAAGAAGCCTCTTGGGGGTCAGGGTGCAGGCACATGACCCAAGCTCCCCAGTCAGACCCATCTGTGAGACTTCCACGTGCAAAGAGGATACAGATATAGTACACAATCTCCTCTGGTGAAGGGGGCCAGAGGTATCTGGCTTATAAAGGTAGTAACTGTAGAGGTCCTAAGGGCAACGACGTGTGCCTCGCACCATGCTTATGAGCTGTGGTAAGTTCCCAAATGGAAGATACTGGGTTCTTCACGAGGACAGCCCTTTGATATGACTCAGAACCATTCCTAATTGGGTGGTCTCCAAGCCTGATCCTCTGATCCTCCTAGAAATTGTGAGCATCCTTGTGTATTTGGATACATTGTTCTTCTACTTAAACACTATAACAGTTTTTGTTGTTTGCAACTAATGACATAGTCTTTGATGTTTATTCTGGTGATTTGAGGATATTTCCAACTTTCAAGCAGAAATTCAACTCATTCTTCAACAAAGGACTAAAATCAGCTTTAATGTAAGAATTACAAACTTAAAAAAGCATTATGGGAAACAAAGTAGGTTAGGAAGATGTGTCCATCTAGGAAAGACACTCCCTTTGCCCTGGAGAAGGCTCTACTGACCCTACAGATAAATTCCAGAAATGTAACGCTCACAAACCTGACACTTAGAACACTTTTGTTGTTCTACCCTCACTGTTCCTCTTATTTCTGACCGTACCTGTCTAGCCAGTGTCTTTCAGCCTTCTGCTTCTCTAAGGACACAGGGCATCTTTTATTGATTACCTTATGGTAGAGTTCCGGAGCAATTCTCATATATAAATTCATGTCCAGTTCATTGTGGTAGGTGATAAAAGGCTTGGCCACAGCTCCCCCTGGGATGATGTTCATCATGGGAGTTTCAATCTGAGAAAGGGAAAAACGTTTAGTTCACACACAGAGCTCCTCTAGTTGAGGGGATCGCTCATGCTTTGACTGTGATAGTCTATTATATCCCAAGTAAAAGATAAGTTCCATAGTAATGTGCAGGTGTTTGACAAAAAAGTAGAGCTAGCTTGATTCTCTAGAATAGTGTCTCTTTCTATTTATACCAAACACCATTAACACAGCATCATAAACTTTCACAAGCTGTCAGTGGGACTCTAAATGGGTATGCCCTTTCTTGAGTTCAATTTGCAGTATTTATTAAAAGTGTAACAGCTGATATCCTTTGACATAAATCCACCATACAGAAACACGTGTACATGTGCACAAAGATGTTCACTAATATATTATCAGAGACAATCAGAAACGTTAAGCTATCAACAGAGGAAATAATACAAAGTGTCAAAAAGGAACCTACACACACATATGGACATGCAAAGGGTCCTAGAATATGTTGGGGGTGGAGAGGTCCATTGTAATATATACAATATGACTTCGTTTAAAACAAAGAGTAAAACCCTTCTAAAACATTTACACAGGTAACCCATCTGTAACATGCATCGGTATGCATATAAGCATACACAGTAAATGGCAAGGAAGGATACATATTCAAATGCACGTTTGGAGAGGGAAATTAGTTGGAAGAAATTAAAGGGGACTTTCAGTTTGGCTTCTACTTACTTCTTTATTGTCTGAATTTGTTTTATGGTAACATGTACTCATGTTTCTCATACAATTAGAAAATATTGAAATTTTTTTGTTCTAAAATTCTTCCGAAACAACATCTTTCAGTTTAAAGAAGTTGAATAAAAATTAAGAAAAATACTTTTAATTCTACAAAAAAGCAACACGAGTTGGCAACATATTGAACATGGCATCATTGGCACGTGACTGGTCCTCTACTTATTATTATCTTAGCAGTCCTGTCATACCTTCCAAATCAGGGCACAAAATAAGTAAGGTGGAACCAAGACAGTGGCAAGAAAGAGGACTTTTCATTAAGCATGAAGCATACTGACACAGGATGCGCCTGTGGGGAAGGGAAGGGAAGGAGGAGCAAGAGGCAGGCACCGCAAGGCAGCTCATGTCAGGTAAGAACTCTCCATCACCTCTAGGAATCCCAATTCATCCAAGAAACTTCTTATATACGTGATGATCTTGGAGCGGATGATGAATTTCTGCCTCACAAAGTCATTCAGGATCAAGTCCAAATATCTCTGTCGATACCGTGTTTCCTAAATGAGGAGGAACAGAGAGGAAACACTGATGTGCTCCATTCAACGGTACGGTAAACAGAGCCAGGAGGCCACAAGAATTCACCTTGTCTTTGAGGCCGAAGTGAAGGTGAGGCAACATGTGCAGGCAAGGAGACAGCAGTGTGATTTCATAGGGGATGATGCTTAGCTCGCCCTTCTTGGTTTTCCCAGGATTGCCCTGGACTCCAATTATGTCTCCCCGGCGCAGTTTGTTGTTAATACGAATAAATTCTTCCTCAGATTTGTAATTCCTGAATGAATGGAAAATTTAACTCAGTACACAATATCCCAAATTAAAACTGACCTCGGGTTTACTTCAGAACCCTTGCTAAACTGTTACTGTGAAGCTAAGAAGACTCCTAGATTCAAGGTCAACTGTTTGTCACACAACCCAAGAACAGGTGTCAATCTCTAGGTGACCAGAGGGCCATTTTATTTTCCCAACCCTACACCATTCCCTTTAATTTTATTTCCAACAAGTAAAGAAGACCACATGGACCTTTGTTCTCTTGTCGTGTTGCTCTGGGCCAATCTAGAAAGGCCTGTAAGTGAGTATTTCTATATACCTGGAATTGGCCATGACTTGCAACTTGACCCCCTCTCCTCGCAGGTCATAGAAGATGAGCTTTCCCCCAGAAGCTCTTTTGGCATGGATCCTACCTAGAGAAAGAACAGCAAAAATACTGACAGAAGCTATCTCATGATACCAGTGCCCAAAAAGCTCCCTCTGCATTTTTTACATCCAGGCAGAACATAAACTAGAGCAATTTGATTGTAGCCTGAGGCCTAAGCCCTGCCCTTTTCTTCAGGACAAGGCTGGCTTCCCATTCAAACCAGTGAAAGATGTGTAGGAGGATAAAGGTGCTCAATGGATTCCCAGAATGTCATTTTTGGATCTTCCTAAAATGCAGCAGTGTTGTTTTTGGATCTTCCTAAATCTCCACATAAAAACAGAAAGCACTAGACAGGAAAGGGCAGAAAGCCATGGACAAAATTTACAGCAAAATTATGTGGGAAGATATTCCAAGAATCCCCAAATACAAGCAGAGGGAAAAACCACCAAGGACCTCAAGACTTTGAAACAGGAAAAAGCTATGGGAATCAATGGGGTCTCTGACAGGTCTGAGAACTGAAAGTCTTCCTAAAAACCACAGGTATCACTGGACAATGTGGCAGGGCTAAGTAAAGGACTGCAGCTCACTGCCATTCGAGTGAGTATGGAGGACTGCACCAAGAAGGCCTAGGGGGCGAAACCCTTTAGTGGGGGCCCCAAGAACTCTCTAAACTCAATGGCCAGGGATCTCTCCTAGGACAAGGCCCCACAAAACTGAACAAGACCGAGAAAACAGAGAGTCCAGCAAAAGCAAGGAAGAAGAGACTGCAAATCCCAGGAAGCAAGTTGCTGTGTTTCTGAACACTTCACACACAAAAAAAAACCGAAGAGAGACCTCAGTGAAACTAGAAAAGCTATCTGAACCAAGCCCCCCCCCACTTTTTAAAAAAGTATTTATTTATTTGGCTCTTGTCGGGTTTTAGCTGCCACATGCAGGGTCTTTAGTTGCAACATGTGGGATCCAACCAGGGATTGAAACTGGGTCTCCTGTGTTGGGAGCAGAGTCTTAGTCACTGGATCACCAGGGAAGTCCCCTGAGCTTCCTTTTAATATTCAGGGGAAAAAAAAACCCTCACATTTAAAAGAAAAAAACAAAACATCACAGCAGAGCTATCTTGCCTGCTCGTGTGTATCTCTTACAAGCATCTTATATTAATAAATCTATTTCTTGCCTATCAATAAAAAAAGAGGCAAGGTCAAACACCAATATTAAATTTAGAAGCAGAAGTAACAAGAATAACATCTCCACAGACAATGAAAGCACTTGAGAAAGACATGCTCAGGAAAAAGCAAAAAAGTCTATTTCACAACCTGAAAGACATTTGAATATGATACAAAATATGAAAGAATACAAATCAGAGTTAGAAAAACAAATGAGATGGCATGAAAAAATTAGAAAATAAAGTAAAAAAACCATCTCAGAATGAAGCCTAAATTAGAAGAAAATAAGAGTGAGTAAATACAACACGTAATGCCTTAAGACAATCTGGAAAGGAGGATAAAATTTAAAAATCAAAGTATAAAAAAAGAGATAAAAAGAAATTTGAGAAAAAATGACAAAAATGAATGAAAAAAAGCAAAGATAAAACATATAGATAAAAGGAGTCCCAAAAGTAAACCTAAGCAAGAAATAGAATACAAAAAAAAAACTAGATTCAAGAAAAATTTTCTATAAAGAGGTGACAATACATTACAGTGCACACTGTGTACCTGAGTACACTGACCCAGACTAACATCAACACATATTTTAGTTAAATCACTGGGTGTGAAGAAAACGAAATTTGGGGGGCATTTAAGTATTGGCAAGGGTTCTCTTTAGGTGGTGGGATTATGGGTAATTAAACTTTTCCCTTTTTGCCTTTCTGAATATTTCAACATTCCAGATTTTCTACAACTGGTAGTTTTATATAGAAATATTTTTTTGGGTATAAATGTAAGACAAGATTTAATTATTTTTTGAATTAAGAAGATCCTACACAAAATAAGAGTGCTCTAGAAATACAGCCTAGTGTATAGCAGTCTAGGGACACAGATCTGAACTGTTAGCAGCTTATTAGGGCCATGGTTCCCACTGAGGGAATAAAGTCTCATAAAGGACAATGAACAAGCAGCGGCACCAGGTCAGGGGTCCCCCACAAAGAATGCCCCTTCCTCTGCAGCCTCGCCACTGGAATGTGGCCTCATGACCTAGAGCTGCTCTACTCTCTGTGGATAGACATGCTGGCACCATCGCGAGGAACGCAGTCTCAGGAGCAAGGCCACCCCAGACCTTCCTCTGCGCAAGCACAGAGGCCTGCCTGCTGCGGGAGCCGGCAGACTGCCAGGGAGCCTTCCTACCTGCCACCCTCAGGGTGACGTCAGTCAGGTGGTCCCCAGGCTGCAGGTGACCGTACTCTCGGATGAAGTGACTGAGCGAGATGTCCACATGGAACTTGTGTGGGTATGGATCTTCCCCGTTGACCTTCAGCTGGTGGACTGCTTGGCTTCGGATTTTGAAGTATTGCTGTTAAAAAAACAACAGAGCTTCTGAGAAGTTGAGCCCGGTCAGACCAGGGGCTGGTCTAGCGGAGTTCAGTATCCTGCCTCAGAGGGGCCCCAATTCAGAGAGGTTTCTTTAACCAAGCTCTCCCTAGCCTTGGGATCAAGCATTGGCTATGGAGTGAGATTTGCACTTAAATATGCAGGGTGGCCAGATATATACCTGGGAATAAAGACTAGAATCCCAAAATGCAAGATGTGACAAAAAGAAAAATCACATTTCTGTCTAAATAAGTTTCTTTTTTTCGGGGGGGGGGGGGGGGGGGGGCGGGGCGGCAGGGCTGTCCCCAGCAGTGGAAGCTCAGAGACCTAACCACTGGACCGCCAGGGATTCACTGTGGACCACCAGGGATTCACTAAAACACCAAGTTTAACTGGTGTAGGTGGAGCTGGTTACCACTTCTGGAGGCACATCTGCCTGTGAGTCACTTCTCCTCCTCCTTTCCTATCCCTGGTCACACACCAGATTTTTCCCCCAGGCACGCCCATGGGCCTGGAGGTATGAAAAAACACTTTTTTCATATTAGAAACAATATTTTCTGATGCAACTACTCAACTACTCAAGGTTGTAGTGTGAAAGCAGCCTTAAGACATGTAAACAAGTGGGCATGGCTGTGTTTCAACACAATTTTACTTATAGAACTAGGGAGGAGAGGGGTGGTGGTGGCTTTGGCCTGTGGGCCACGGTTTGCCAGTCTCTCAGCTACAATAAATCCCCCAGGCCACCTGTAGGGAGAGATTTTCTCCAGGGTTGCTATAAGGTCCAGTTAACTCCAAGGAGTTATCAGCCACTTGGAAGTACTGGATTCTCTCGAATGTTAAGCAAGAAAAGACAAGAAAGATGTGCAGGGCCTGTGCTTTTAACCAGATGGAGTGGTGGGCCCCCCTCATCAGTCCCAGTCCCTGTTTATCCCCCCAGTCACTGGTCCCTCCTACTGTCTCTTCCTGGGGAATCTGCCCTAAGTCTCATCAGAAGCTGCCCTGAGTGCAGGGAGGGCAGTGGTCCCAAGAACTCACATTTGGGTCCAAGCTCTCCTCCTCTGCAGCCACGCCATCATCAGCACTGTGATTGGTGGCGGCCTGGCTCAGCTGTTTCTCACTGAGCTCCTTCTGCTTGGCCTCCTTCTCCGCTATTTTCTTCTCAGCTTTCAGGCGTCTCTTTAGCTCACTGTCAAGATGAAAGTGTTCAATGTAACAGGTGCCTGAAGAGTCCCCTACGTTCTGCCCCATCACCAATTACCAAAAATATCAACTGCCTAGGGAAACACACTTGTCCAGTTCCACACCCCCACGGTTCTCTCTTAGTTACTAAACTCTATACATGAGGTAGACAGAGGAAAAAATAAACTTAGAATAAAGATGTGAAAGATCTTTATCAGTCTCTATTTTCCAGTCGGAGGTCCTTGGCATTAGGTCCCATCTAAAATCAAAATACACAAGGACAAAGAAAACCCTACATATTAGTTTACAGTTAGGATAGGAAAAAAAATGTTTTACAGAAAATCAGCAAGATTTTCTCAGGCTAATTAGGCTTGGGATCTCCTTGAGGCCAGGGACTGAGTTGTTTAGTATCCTTTGGAGAACATGAAGTTCTGAGAGCATCAGATTTGATGTGTGATAAGGTGAAAGTCCTAGCTTTGTCATCTCTCTCCACTACTTGTGGGGTGAGGAAGTCCAGGGAGACACTCCTCTGATAATCACTCCCCCAGCATTGATTAATGCATTGACAGTGACCCTCAGCACTGGCCTCACTTTCCCCAGAGGAGCTGGACTTCGACAACAAATTGGGTAGATAGTGTACAAAGCAGCATGCTGTAGGGGATAATACACCATCTTTGGAGCCAGACTGTCTAGGACTAAAACCTGACTTGGTGTGCTTGAGCAAGTTACTCAATTACTCAAGTTACTCCTTTCAAATAATAGACACCTTCTTCCCTAAATGTTGTGAGGATTGAAATATACACAAAGAGATGACCCCCATCCCTAGCATCTAACTGCATTCTTTAATTAAGCATGCAAATGTGAACTATTCTAGGTATTCCCCCACTATCTTAACTCTTCACACCCTGACTCAAGGACAGAAATTTTATAGATGTGGATTAAATTTCTGGTCAAATCTCTCACTATCCAAACTCTTTTAATACTTGTTACCTGAGACTCAGAAACCAAACAGATTTGGGCAGAGAGGGGTACCCTTATTGTTCTTCCAAACCACGAATGTTAAATGAATATCCTATAATAATGAACCATGGCAAATGATCCCTAGTCATGCTTGCTACTGTTTGGTTTCAGGGCACATTCTTAATTATATATGAGTTTAGAATAAATCAATTTACAAAATGGAGACTTGAAATGACCATCTTTTAAGCAAGAAAACTGACTCTGAGGGGCCCAAAGTTAAGTGTCTCTGAGTATAATCTGTTTTGTATCAGTTGTGAAGTTGCCCCTCCAGAACAAGGTGCTAGATTTCTTGTTCTGTCATTCAGTCAGGAGCATCTAAGCCTATTTGGTTCTTCCCAGCATTAACATAAGCCTGTTTACCTAGTTTTTGCCATTTAAATCACATCAGTAAAAAGGATTATCCAAAAAGGTTCTAGGAATAAGAACTAAGACTAGAAACCAAATTAATCTCAGAAGCAAAGAAATTCCAGAAAGATAGAAAAGGGAAAATAATCTGTATTACAAATTCTTTATTCATACAAGGGTTTCGATCTCAGCACTGTTCTAGCATAAGACCTAAACGTCATCTCAAGAATTTATGGAGTGCGAATTTGAATTTATTAAAGAGAAACTGAGAAAGGACTATTGGTTTGGGTAGTAGGTAGCAGGGTTGTTTAGTTGGCAACAAGTCCAAAACTCAGCCAGAGGCTTTACAGATAAGTAACTAAGAAGGACTTTTGCTCCCAGAGCAATAAAGAAGGTAAAGAGCACCAACCTTCTTTTATCAGAAAGTGGCTTGTCCTTGTGAATCGTTGTGAAAGGAGCAAGTTGACACAGGCGCAGCTCCCTCTGCCCCCACTGTGCCCAGGAGGTTTGGCGCAGGGACCCCCTAACAAGCCTTACAGCGGCTTGCATCAACATGGCAGAATACCCTGGAACCACCTAAGAATGATTACCACCACCTAACAGGAAACAGAGATGTGGTGTCAGATGGGACATGCAGTACAATATACCCCCAGCCAGCACTCCTACTGTTATGGGTTGGGTTGGGGGAGAAGGGGAGGTTACACAACCTGTTAGTGTACCATTTTATGCAAGACCCTCTCCACTGACAGCAGCCCTCTAACACTCACTGTGCTACACAAATAACTGACAATGTTCTCAGCCCTGGCTATGGTGAGATGGTGCTTATCTGCGTTCACAAGTCAGTAAGTCAATCAATGATTTACAGGTAGAAATGACCACAACATTATAGAAAACAGGAGACAGGACGCGAGGCAGTGTTTCTCAAGTTCCTGACATGCAGTTTCTCTCCTAGCGACAAAGATGGCAATGTGAAGCATACAAAACGTCATCAACTGCCAACTCTAGACGAAGCTAAAAACAAGCCGCAAAAGCACCTGAGTTAAAGACAAGACTTGTCTGGAGCTCTAGGAATGAGAAAGAAAGGAGAATTTCAGGAAGAGTCTTGGACTACATTAAGTTTATAACACTGGAAGGCAACACAATGACAGAGATCATGTTCTTCATTGCATTAAAATGAATGAGGCCTTAACTGAGTCACCCGGCAGACAGCCTGCTTTTAAACTTGGAGACAATAACTGGCATACAGTGGTGCTCACTAAAGATTCTGACAAAGGAAGTTCCAAGAATAATTAAGACACAGAAGTAAAAAAGATGCACTAAGGCAGCCATTAAATGCAAGAAACTAACTTCTCTCCATGCCTCTGGAAGGTACTATATTTATGTACTATCTTTGGGAGTACTGAGCAATTAGTCACTCATCACTGTCGAGGTTCTAGAGGACTCCGGTTGAGGAATGCAGTATTAAGAGAGTACAAGGGACAATCGGTGAAAGAGCGGCCAATCTTAATTCATTTATATTTACCTTTATACTCCAAGGATTTGGGGTGACTAACAAAGATACTTCCAGCAGTGCTAAGTGCAGCTTGCTGTACTCGGCTAAATAAGACAGTCCATACTGCTGGAGATCGGTGATTCACTCAATTCTCAAAGATCCTCTGACCAACCCATAAAGATAGCTGCACGACAGTTTTAGAATGATCCCTTTAATACAAAAGGTTCAGAATGGCCTTGGTGAGGCCAAGGAAAATCTGAAGGTCCTTCTGAAGAGCTGGGTATTTATCATTTCTCCAACTTCTTTACCGGGGCGTGGCATAATAACTCATTTCTCCTCGAAAAGAGTAAATTTCGCTTTTCTCCGTCGCCGCCCAGTTCTCCGCATTCTCTTACTCTAGGAGCACAACAGGGAGGAAGGACCCAACCAGCGCGGCCCTCGGGCAGCTTGGGGGATGTAGTTTTGCGGCGGCAGCACCCGAGTCCCAACGTGTTCATAACCACGAGAACCGGCAGCAAGGCCCCAGGCACAGCCGTCCCGGCCGGAGCCTCGAGGCGCTTCCTAGTCCAGACTCTCCGCATAATGCATAATGCATAATGACCGCAACGACACTTACTTTTTGCTCAGTTTCGGCTCGCCGCAGTTCACTTTAACTTCAGCGCCTTGCACGTCAGCCATCTTTCCCGAGGGCCGGACCTAAAGAGGACGGGGCGGGGGGGGTGGTGGTGGTGGGTCGCACGGCGACTTCCAGGTCAAGATCAGAAGCCCCGCCTCTTCCGGGGAAAGGGGCGGGGCACTGTTCGCGCGCAGCTAATGCGCAAGCGCAACACGGGCCTCGGGCCGGCATTTCCTGTAGCTTTATCTGAAAACCTGCAGCTCCCTGTTCGTCTGGCGTTCGCGAGGGGGCAGCTTTTTCCGGTGCCCGGGGAGAGCTATGGCGGAGGCGATGGATTTGGGCAAAGACCCCAATGGACCCACTCATTCCTCGACTCTGTTCGTGAGGGAGGATGGCAGCTCCATGTCCTTCTACGTGCGTCCCAGCCCGGCAAAGCGCCGGCTCTCGACGCTCATCCTTCACGGCGGCGGCACTCTGTGTCGCGTTCAGGAGCCCGGGGCCGTGCTGTTGGCCCAGCCCGGGGAGGCGGCGGCCGAGGCCTCGGGAGACTTCATCTCCACGCAGTACATTCTGGACTGCGTGGAGCGCAACGAGAAGCTCGAGCTGGGGGCCTACCGTCTGGGCCCGGCTCCGGCGGCCGACCAGGCCCCAGAGACGAAGTCCGGGGTCCAGGCCGGGGGCGTCGCCGCCGCTGCCGCGGGGGAGCCTGAGCCGCCGTCGCAGGCGGGGCGGATGGTCTTCACGGACGCGGACGACGTGGCCATCTTGACTTACGTGAAGGAACATGCCCGCTCGGCCAGCTCCGTCACCGGTAACGCCTTGTGGAAAGCGATGGAGAAGAGCTCGCTCACCCAGCACTCCTGGCAGTCCATGAAGGACCGCTACCTGAAGCGCCTGCGGGGCCAGGAGCACAAGTACCTGCTGGGGGAGGCCCCCGTGAGCCCCTCCTCGCAGAAACTCAAGAGGAAGGCTGAGCAAGACCCGGAGGCTGCTGATAGCGGGGGTGAGGTCTGCGGTCGCCGACGCGCGGGTGCTCAGCTGTCATTGGTGTGTGCTGGGGGCGGGGGCGTCTCCCCCTTCCTCGGGGAGTCCTTGTGGGCGTCTTAGGGGCATCGTCCAGCCCCTCTCCCTAACCCCTTTTGCCGTCCGGGTAAAGTCTGCATCATTTTGTAATCTCTCTTTAAACGTCCGGGTAAGTCCGGGTAAAGTTTGCATCATTTTGTAATCTCTCTTTAAACGTCCGGGTAAAGTTGGCATCATTTTGTAATCTCTCTTTAAACATCGGGGTAAAGTTTGCATCATTTTGTAATCTCTCTTTAACATCCTTTTTTCATAACTGGGGTATTGACACGGCCCGAGATTCAAAAGAGGCAGAAAGAGTCTGTGGAAGATTCTCCCCCATCTCCTTTCATTTCCCACGAGCTATCCAGTCCCCCCGCCTCCAGAGACAACCTGTATCTTGGGTATCTTTTCAGAAATATTTCAGAGACTCGTTTTAAACAATGTTTCTCATGGCTTTAGGTAGATTCAGTATAAGCCAGTTTTAAAGCCGTGCTAGTGCAGTTTATTTTCATATCTTGGCTTAAATGAATGCACATTCACAGAAGAAATTTCTCGTTTATTGGAAGCCGCTTCCTAGTTTCTCGGGTAAGGTGAGCTTCTAACGCAGTTGAACTGAATATTGGTTTTCCGACGTGGTTAGGACACAGGGCTTAGCTGTTGAGTTGCT
Source organism: Odocoileus virginianus (assembly GCF_023699985.2). Taxonomy (NCBI): domain Eukaryota; kingdom Metazoa; phylum Chordata; class Mammalia; order Artiodactyla; family Cervidae; genus Odocoileus; species Odocoileus virginianus. Next base: position 56,729,563 of record NC_069693.1, on the reverse strand, counting down.
TCTCTTGTGACTTAATCGGTATTGAGCTTAAACTGTCAGACATTTTCGTTTAGAGTCATGCTTCCTCCCCTTAACGTCTCTTTCCTTGTGTGACTATTCTGCATAACAGTTGAAGTCTGGGGAGGTAAAATCTATTTTCTCCTGTTGAGTATGCTTAGTAGGAGTTTTGTTTTTGGAAAAGAGACACTTGAGTTTCATTCTCAGCCACAGGACTGGAAAAGGTCAGTTTTCATTCCAATCCCAAAGAAAGGCAGTGCCAAAGAATGCTCAAACTACTGCACAATTGCACTCATCTCACATGCCAGTAAAGTAATGCTCAAAATTCTCCAAGCCAGGCTTCAGCAATAGGTGAACTGTGAACTTCCAGATGTTCCAGCTGGTTTTAGAAAAGGCAGAGGAACCAGAGATCGAATTGCCAACATCTGCTGGATCATCGAAAAAGCAAGAGAGTTCCAGAAAAACATCTATTTCTGCTTTATTGACTACACCAAAGCCTTTGACTGTGTAGATCACAATAAACTGTGGAAAATTCTGAAAGAGATGGGCATAACAGATCACCTGACCTGCCTCTTGAGAAACCTGTATGCAGGTCAAGAAGCAACAGTTAGAACTGGACATGGAACAACAGACTGGTTCCAAGTAGGAGAAGGAGCATGTCAAGGCTGTATATTGTCACCCTGCTTATTTAACTTATATGCAGAGTACATCATGAGAAACGCTGGGCTGGATGAAGCACAAGCTGGAATCAAGATTGCCCAGAGAAATATCAATAACCTCAGATATGCAGATGACACCACCCTTATGACAGAAAGTGAAGAGGAACTAAAAAGCCTCTTGATGAAAGTGAAAGAGGAGAGTGAAAAAGTTGGCTTAAAGCTCAGCATTCAGAAGACTAAGATCATGGCATCTAGTTCTATCACTTCATGGGAAATAGATGGGGAAACAGTGGAAACAGTGTCAGACTTATTTTTTTGGGCTCCAAAATCATTGCAGATGGTGATTGCAGCCATGAAATTAAAAGACACGTACTGCTTGGAAGGAAAGTTATGACCAACCTAGATAGTATATTAAAAAGCAGAGACTTCTTTGCCAACAAAGGTCCATCTAGTCAAGGCTATGGTTTTTCCAGTGGTCATGTATGGATGTGAGAGTTGGACTGTGAAGAAAGCTGAGTGCCGAAAAATTGCTGCTTTTGAACTGTGGTGTTGGAGAAGACTCTTGAGAGTCCCTTGGACTGCAAGGAGATCCAACCAGTCCATCCTAAAAGAGATCAGTCCTGGGTGTTCATTGGAAGGACTGATGCTGAAGCCGAAACTCCAATACTTTGGCTATTTCATGGGAAGAACTGAATCATTGGAAAAGACCCTGATGCTGGGAGGGATTGGGGGCAGGAGGAGAAGGGGACGACAGAGGATGAGATGGTTGGATGGCATCACCGACTCGATGGGCATGAGTGAGTAAACTCTGGGCATTGGTGATGGACAGGGAGGCCTGGCATGCTGCAGTCCATGGGGTTTCAATTCATGTGAATCATGTGATTCATCGGACACGACTGAGCGACTGAACTGAACTGAAAGAGACACTTGAGATTCATTTAACAGATATTTGAGTGCCAGACTCTTACCTGCTGGGTGGTAACAGTATATAAAACTCCTTGCAGTCAGGGAGCTTAAAATGCTAGCTGGGCAGTGGTGAGTGCTATCAGTTCAGTTGAGTCGCTCAGTGCATGGACTGCAACATGCCAGGCTTCCCTGTCTGTCACCAACTCCAGCTGCTATAGAAAAAAATAAAAAGGGTAAGGGCTGGAAAAGAGGTTGTTTTCTACAGGGTAAGAGGGGAAGTTCACTGTCATAAGCTCATACTTGAGCAGAGATCAAAGGAAGTGAAAGAACTAAACTGATGGTTATTTGAGGAAGAATGTGCCAAGTTTTGGGGATATTAAGTGCAAGTCCTGAGGTGGAGTATGGCTGTTGTGTTCTTGGAGCAACAGAAATCAGTGTGACTGGGATGGAGTAAGGAAGAGGGAGGATTCTTGGAGAGAGGAAAGGGCTATGTGTGTGGGTAAAGGAGATCATATATATCTTATAAATAGAATTTTTATACATAAATCAGTGATGTGGAGATGACTGGTAGACCAGTTGGAACTTGGGATGAAATTAAGCTGTACTCACCCTTTGCAGTGTTTTCATGTTCAGATATTTAAATATAAAAATTAAAATCCGAAAAGGACCAGGAGAGGATGTGGATGAATAGCCTTTTAAATAGCTGTATGTTGTTATTTCTGAAGCCAGGAAGACTAAGGAAAAAATGTATATTTTATTACTTAAAATTTAAAGCTTTTCATGATAAAGTCAGAGGGCAGATTGGAAAAGTATACCCAATACATTGCAACAGAGCAAGTTTCCTTAGTGTTCAAAGGAAGTTAGTAAGTAAAAGAGAAACTAGTAGAAAAATGAGCAAAGGAAATGAAATGGAGTGTTCAGAGGAGGGAATAAATAAATGGCTAATACATGCAGAAATGTTGTTATTAAATAAAAGTAAATTAGACCCTGATCACTGGACCGGTACAAGCCATACCTGGGCTTCTGACCCATGGAAACTGAAATAGTGTGTGTGGTTGTGTTTTTTAGAAAAGTAAATCAGAGCAAGGCAATATCATATTTATCTGTTAATTATTTCAGCATGTATCTCTAAAATAAAAGGCTTCTTTTTAAAAATTTATGTGAAATAAAATTGACTTACTTTGATGTACAGTTAGGTATTTAATTTTTTTTTATGGCGGTAAAATATACGTTAGATGAAACTTACCATTTTAGCAGTTTTTAAGCGCTCCGTTCAGTAGCACTAAGTATGTTTTGATGCGGTCGTCACCACCGTCCATCTCAGAATGTTTTCATCTTCCAAAACTGAAATTCGTACCCATTAAACACCAGCCCCCCCATTCCTGCCTCCCCCTGGCAGTCACCATTCTGCTTTCTGTCTTCATAAATTTGATCTCTCTAGGTACCTCATGTAAGTGCAGTCATAATATATTTGTCCTTTTGTGTCTGGCTTATTTCATTTAATATAAGTGAGAGGCTTATTTTCAAAGCTTAAGGTTGTAGCATGTGTGAGAATTTTGTTCTTTTTAGGGTTGGATAATATTCCACTTTACGACCACTTTTTGTATATCCATTCATCCATTGATAGACACTTAAGTTGCTTCCACATCTTGGCTGTTGTGAATAATGCTGCTATGGTATGGGTGTACTAATACTTTTTTAAGACCATGCTTTCATTTAATTAATGATTAATTTATTTTATATTTTCAAAAGTGGAATAGCTGGATCATATGGTTTAATATTTTGAGGAATTGCTATACAAGTTTTCCAATTAGGTGTTTTAATACATGTATAGATTTGTGTAACCGTCACCATAATCATTATACAGAACAGCTTCATTGCAAAACTCCCTCGTGTTGCCCCTTCACAGTCAGTTTTTGTTAAGTGGAAAACAGCAGAGTTAAATCCTCAGAGAACAGAGTAAAAGAATAGGAAGGTGTTTAGCTTTATGAGGCTCTCCTTTCTGTAGATGGTATGTAGTGGATTGTGGTAGATCCCTCAGATCCATCTTCAGCTGGGCAAGGTTCTGTTATTTTATGCTAGCATCCAGTGACTAATCTATGTGGTGATTTTGGCTCCCTTTCCCCAATATGGTCAACTCTGAAGGGCCTTCCTAGCTCCATACTTCTCCATGGTTTTGGTTGAGGCTTTGTTGGAGCTCTTTCACAGCTCAGCTTCTCTCTCTGCCCACTAAGCACTCGCTGATCAACACGTTACACGTTAATCTCCATCTCAGAATCTGATTCCCAGAAAACACAGTTTATGGCACAGTTTTGGTTTTTTTTTTGCAAAATCTATATAAAAAAACAAAAAAATCAATTAAGCTTGAAGAGTATTTTTATTTTATCCATGAGAACTTAGGAAAATTATCATTATTTTTATTATACAATTCTTCAATAGCAGGCTGAAAAATTAGAAATTATTGAACATGCGTGTCTTATGTTTTTCTTACCCTCTGATCAAAAACCGTTAGGAAAAAAGTGCAGCCTAACTTGTGGCCCAGAGCTAATTCTAATCTAGTGCTGTTTTCTTTGACAGAACCACAGAATAAGAGAACTCCAGACTTGCCTGAAGAAGAATTTGGAAAAGAAGAGATCAAGGAGAATGAAGCAGCTGTCAAAAAGATGCTTGTAGAGGCCACCCGAGAGTTTGAGGAGATCGTGGTATGTTGTTGCTGCTGCCGCTGCTAAGTCGCTTCAGTCGTGTCCGACTCTGTGCGACCCCATAGACAGCAGCCCACCAGGCTCCCCCGTCCCTGGGCTTCTCCAGGCAAGAACAGTGGAGTGGGCTGCCATTTCCTTCTCCAGCGCATGAAAGGGAAAAGTGAAAGTGAAGTCGCTCAGTCGTGCCCGACTCTTAGCGACCCCATGGACTGCAGCCCACCAGGCTCCTCCGTCCATGGGATGTTCCAGGCAGGAGCACTGGAGCGGGGTGCAGTTTCCTTCTCCTGTGGTATGTTCATTAGATACAAATCATTTTTCCCTACGTCCGTTCTCCTCCTTTGAAAGTGGCCATCCCCTCTGTCCTTTTTGTACACCTGAGGCCCAGAGAGGTAAGAGAGTTCAAGATGGAGGAGGAAAGTGGAAAGTGGGGCTGACCCAAGTTCCAGGTGCGTAGCTCTCAGAGGTTGGTAGGGTACTTGAAAGAGGGGTAGAGGGAGAAAGATTTTTCAGCAGTACAAAGCATCTCACTTTGAGTACTTTGATCTGTAAGGTTTTCTAAGTTAAGACTGTGGATTTATCTTTTTAAAATACTTTGTGCTTCTCAGATAAAAGTAATTTTTAAGGAAGTTAATTTTTTTATTAAATAATTTTAGCTCTTTGTATACTTAGAACTTTTTTAGCTCTCCATACTCAGTTAATTTCTTATACTTTGTTGGAATCCCATGTTTAATCATAGTAATAGAGGAAGGCAACCATAAAATAATTTTTAAAAAATTCAAATTATATGTGCATATTTCTCAAAGAAAAAGAATCTTAATTAACTTTTCTTACTAACAGCAAAAAAAAAAAAATGGTTAGGTCTTAGTCTAAATCACGAAATAGTTTAAAATTAATTTAGTTTAAAGTTGGTTCATTTTTCACAAGCTTTCAGGTATTTCGACAACTCTCAAACATGGCCTACATAGATCTTTTCTCACATAACATTCTTTGTAATGTGCCTAAATGTAGTGGCATGTGGAGGCCCTAATATATTAATACAGCAGTGTTTTTTGAGTGCTTATTATATGAAGGCATTGGTAAGCACTGAGGATGTAGTGATAAGCAAAATACAATTCCTGCCCTTATGGAGCTTACAACCTGAGAGGGAAGTCAAATTTTTAACAAATAATCTAATGCATACATGTATACTCATATATATGTACCTATATATGCATACATTTTTCATATTCAGTGTAGCTTCTAATGTTCTTTGGAATACCATAATTATACATACACATATTTATATGTATACACATGCACACATAGACACTTATATACCTTATACTCACACTCCTGCTTACTCTATGGCCTATATATGTGTGTGTGTGTATATATATACACATGCATATATACACACATCTAGCATGACTAAATGTAAGAAGGAACATAGCACATTAGAGGACTGAAGGAAGTCCAGTGGAATGAAAGGGAAAGGAGGTGGTAGTTGGGAGAGACCAGATATTTTAAGAGTAAGTGTCTGTGACTTCATTATTACAAACTGGTTCCATTCTTCACTTTGTCTAGGTGGATGAGAGTCCTGATTTTGAAATACACATAACAATGTGTGATGATGATCCACCCACGCCTGAGGAAGACTCAGAAACACAGCCTGATGAGGAAGAAGAAGAAGAAGAAGAAAAAGTTTCTGCACCAGAGGTGGGAGCTGCCATTAAGATCATCCGGCAGTTGATGGAAAAGTTTAACTTGGATCTGTCAACAGTTACACAGGCCTTCCTAAAAAATAGTGGTGAGCTGGAGGCTACTTCCTCCTTTTTAGAATCTGGTCAGAGGGCTGATGGGTATCCCATTTGGTCCCGACAGGATGACTTAGATTTGCAAAAAGATGATGAGGCTACTCGAGATGCATTGGTCAAAAAATTTGGTGCTCAGAATGTAGCTCGGAGGATTGAATTCCGAAAGAAATAGTTGGCAAGATGATGGGAAAAAAGTTGGGCAGATAAGATGTTAACAATTTTTTGTGTGACCATTGGACTTCAGAAATTTTTCAGTTGGAACCGACACTAATCTTTTGACCAATTTTGTTGCCCTTTGAGTCCTAGATTTTGTACCCAAGCAGAGTTGTGTTCAGTTCAGTCACTCAGTCATGTCTGACTCCTTGCAACCCCATGGACTGCAGCACGCCATGCAGAGTTGTGTAGGAGGATGAAATAAAAGAAATGGGACATATTTTGAGCTGTTCCGGGCAGTATCAGTGTGTTTATGAAAGGAAAATTGAGAACAGAGAGGTTGGTTTACATTGTAGTGATCGTTTTCTGGAGTGGAATCCCTGCTATATTGGTGATAGGAGCTAGTCATGAAGTCAAAGAAGGCAAGTTAGATGGGTCTTGTGAAGGCATGAATAAAGAGCCTCCTATCTTTTGGCAGAAGCTCCTCTAGATTGTGAGAGATTCCAAATCAAGAATCTAGAAATATGGAAAAATTTAATTACAAGGCCTTGAACATGGACTGTCCCAAACTCTTGTAACCCTCAGTGAGCTCTGATTTCTGGGGGGCTTTGAAAACCCTGTGTTTCTTTTGCCAGCTTAGTATTTGGGAACCCTGTTCCTTGGCTCTTCTTTCCTTCGAGTGTGTGTCAGTGAAGTCCATGTGTTTCTTTACCTATCGTCTAGTTTTGTTTCAGACACACTACAAGATAGTCTCAAGAAAAGTCTTAACTTGTTTACTAGTAATGTGTTTTTATTTATTGAGGATAGTTTTGTGCTAAGAATTGTGTTAGATTTAAAAATTAGAGGATTAATTCCTCTTTGTTGTGTTGATTTCATTGTTGAAAATAAATGGAACTTTGTATTTGAATCTCCACAAAGTGTTTTCTTTGGTTGTATTCATAAAACCTTTTAGGTATAAAAGCTATAAAGGAACTAACATTTTTTGCTCTTAGTAGTTAAAACCAATAAGAGGTTCCATTTAGAACTGATAGGCCGTTAGAAAGATGCTGTTTCTTCTGAATGGAGCAAAGAGAAGATCTGTGTCAAGGACTGTGAAAGATGGCATAACCAGGTGAACTGCAGAGAGCCAAAGGGCAGCGACGTCAATAAGCAGCTATCCAGTGTATAACAGAAGATGTCAGAACCTGTCCAGATGCCTGAGCACTCACCAGTCCAGCACATGCCAACAGCAGGAGTCTAACTGCCACACCTGTCGGAGGCTCGCTTTGCTTGACGTGCTATGGAGTTAATGCCCCTGAGAGCAGCTTTCGCCCGATGGTTAATGGGAATCAGAGAATGCATGCTCAGCTTCCTTACTGACCAGAGAGATGACAACTGAATATTTGAGTTACTCCTTGAATGGGATGATGGTTTCCATGCCATCTTTTGGAGGCGGCAAGTAGAAGGAAGCATAGTTGCTTACAGTGGGATGACTGCACCTTCATAGGCCTTCTGCTCTTACTTTACATCCCCATTTGTCTACTAGTGCATCCGGAATCCTCAGTTGCACTCACACTCTTTTCTTCTGGAAAAAGAGTCTGCTTCTGGGAGAACCCAGCCTAAATCAAAGCATGTAACCTTTTCTTCCTCCTCAGCTTGTTGGAATGGTACAACATAAGTGCAGGGATTTCCCTGGTGGTCCAGTGGCTAGGGCTTTGCACTGTCAATGCATGCTGCAACTAAGAGTGTGCATGCCATAGCTAAACTAAGTGACAAAACCCCTGAAAAAGCTAAAAGGTTTCACATGTTACAACAAAGGTCAGAGATCCCGCATGCTGCAACTAAGAGTGTGCATGCCATAGCTAAAAGATCTAATTGACAAAATCCCCGAAAAAGTTAAAAGGTTTCACATTACAACAAAGATCAAAGATTTCACATGCTGCAACTGAGACGTGGGTATGGCCAAATAAATAAGTGTGTGTGAAGTGAAAGTTGCTCAGTTGTGTCCGATTCTTTGCAACCCCACAGACTATCCATGGAATTCTTCGGCCAGAATACTGGAGTGGGTAGCTCTTCTTTCTCCAGGGGATCTTCCCAATCCAGGGATTGAACCCAGGTCGCTTGCATTGTAGGTGGATTTACCAGCTGAGCCACAAGGGAAGCCCAAATAAGTGCATAAATAAATGTTAAAAAAAAAAAAAAACCCACTCATTTGCTCACTATTTTTTTGCTCAGTGATTTTCTTTTGGCCACATTTTGTGACATACGGGATCTTAGTCTTCGTTTCCCTACTAGGGATCATACCCGAGCCCCCTGCAGTGGAAACATGGGGTCTTAACCATTGGATCGCCAGGAAGACTCTACGGTAGTGATTCTTAAATGGGGCTTAGGAGGGGTCGGTGGTGGATATTTGTTTAAAATGTGTTTTTCTACTGTGATGTGACACTAGGGTGGTTGAAAATCATTGCTTTAGATGTGAGATGGACATGTCATCTATCATGTCTGTACCACAGCCTATTGGCTTTACAGAGCTAGAGATTCTAGTTTTGTCCATCATGTGCAAAAGGGTCTGATTTATTATACCCATACTACCGGAAGACATGTTTAAACATGTGCCAACTTCTAGTGTTCATTATAAACCAGTAATTTTCAAATATCTGGTTTTGTAATTTCTCAGATCATTTCATCTCTTGGACTGGTATATATGTGGGGAAACATTATCAGAAGTATTTTTGGGAGCACAAAACTAAGCAAGGAAAATGAGTTGGATTTTAATAGTTAATGGCATTGAACTATAGCTGAATATATTCCAAAGACCAACTGTTTAAGTCTTAATACTGAGATACTTCTGCCTTAAGCTTCTAGATAATCTTGTTCTTTGCATTTTCTTTCCTCTACTTCATGAGTTTGACTTTGCTTTCTGCTTGTGTTCTGGGAGACATTATTTCTTAAATCCTTTAAGCTCTTGAGTTCTGGGCCTTTCTCATTATTCCCCCCTGGCTTTCTCTTATTCCAGCTTTTGAGATTACTTATTCCAGCCTTAAATAACCTCCACAACTTCCTTAGTGGCAGAAACATTCTGTCTTCTCTTTCTCTGCAGCAGTGAACATTCCTGGTATTGTTTTTGTCTGTTCGCTATTCCATTTAAGTGGTTGCAGCTTTGAAAGTTTATGCTGCTGTTTGCATTGTTCTCATCCTCTCTTACTTTTGGACTAATGCTCTTTGCTGAATCATAACCCCATCTGGCTTAGCAAAAGCCAGGTGTTTATTACATGTAACAGAAAACCTAACTCTAAAGAACTTCAACAAGTAAGAGAATTTATATTTTGTATATGTAATAAGTCTTGAGTTAGGGGGCTTTAAGGTTCTAGTTTTCTGCCCTGCCATCCTTAGCTTGTCCTGTCAGTCACTCCCCTTGTGGTAGAAAGGTGGCTGCTGCAGCTGCCAGCAGCCGAAGAGGGAGGGTTCCCCCTAAGGGTCTCTCTTACTGGGGGCAGCCTTTCTCAGAAGCCCCTCAGTCCAAAGGTTTTCAGCCTAGAGGGGTCTGAGAACTAAGGGCCCAACTCCTTGGGACCCCAGGGACCTCTAGGAGGAGGGCAGACGCCTTTTATTGGAGGCACTGCTGGGATGGGGCAATCCGATGCTCTAGTCCTGGGCACCAAGCAAGGTCCACTGGACTTGCCACCTGCAAGGTCCAAAACCCTGCAGCCTCCATGTTCTCAGCCTTGTTTTCAGGCTGTGGCAGCCTCGACCATGACAACTTTTAAGCCCTCCATTGGTTGAGCCCCATCCACACCCATGGATCACCTCAATCAAATAGGATATCTGGTCACCCAGTTCATGAAAAGCACATCAGACTCAAGAGATTCTGAACTGGTCAACCTGACTCCCTTGGTCAGACACTGTTCCCTGCATTTTTCTCTAGAGACTTAACCTCACTGATTGCTTCAGAGGTGAAAATTTACTTTTTTCCCTCTCTAGAGAAAGTCATCCTGTGTCCTTCCAGAGGCTATAGATAGATGTGTAGATACAGATATAGGAATAGAGAAGAGTATAGAGGGGAGCTCTAGAGGAACATGTATATTTACATAGAGCAATGCATATAAACATGAAGATACAGACGTGCATATAAATGAAGAGGATTATAGATAAAAATGTAGTTTTCCCTTCTGAAGTCATCTCATAAGTTGAAGAACTGTCTACATATGGTTGAAGTACAGGAAAGATACTAGGAGCTCTCAGCTCTGGTTGCATGAGAGTCATCTGGGGGAACAATCTAAAAATCAAACTGGCATGGTATCACACTGTCAAATATATCTTTTTTTGGGTAGATTTGTGCCACAAATACCTGTATATATGCATGTGAGTTTTAATTATGTAAATGGTTAATGAAGATACTGCTCATATTAGGAAAAATTACTTGTGCTGAGTGTAATTTGGCTGTAAATCTTGGTGCTGGAATATTCTGGCACTTGTGCTTCAGTATGAACACCTAGAGAACTCTTGCTTGTAACACACCCAGATACCAGAAGGATGTCCACCTCACAACTGTATTTGTGCAAAACTAGTATCTGTAAAACTAGATGTATGTGTATTGATCTTTCAACACCTTCATATGGAAAGTAAAGCAAATGTGACAAAACAAATTGATGAACAAAGAAGTAATTTTTTTAAAAGAAAGTAATGTTTTTTAAAGCCATTTTATTACCAAGGTAGACCCACATAAACCAAAATCTATTTTTAGAAATTACCTTTTCAGAAGAAGGGAGAAGATGGAGAGTGAAAATGGTTATCCCAAGTTTTGATAAACATATAGTGTTTATCTGAGGAAAAATTTTATGGACATATATAATCATAAATGCAAATACATGAAAAAAACCTAAAAAATGGAAATACTAGCATCATTAGACTATGGTGATGATACGGTGTTGCTATTACAATTTCTTGTATGTTTTAAATAGTTTAAGTAAAAATACACTTCTAGTGAAGGTTACTCAGTATTGAAGGATTTGTCCTAATCCATTTAATCGTTCCCTTAATGATGGATACTGAGGTAGTGTCTGGTTCCTAATTTAAACCCTTGGAGCTTTGGGAAAAAGATCAGTTTTATGAACTCCATCAGGAAGTACAGCATCCATTCATTTTTTACATAACAAATTTCAAGTTTGCCCTCCCATATTGCCAGGAAGGAAAGCAGTTCTGATGTCCCTCAGAGACCTGTTCTCGCCTGAGTTAGGCTCCCCTTTGTGGATTTTCCAGGTGGTGGAGGACGTGGTCATTATAGAGGTCACACTTGTCAGTAAAATGCTTTTTTTGCCACAAGAATTCAGCAGATGTGTCCTGAGGTGCTTCCAGAGGCAGAATGGAGCTTGGAAGGAATCCTTAGAAGGGTACCAAAGAGAACCACTGCCCACAGACAACCTCCATTTGGGTTTCCACTTGGCTTTTCCTGTCCTGGGCTCTAATCTTATCCCTGGCAGGATGGCTTCCGCAATTGTTGTTCCTTAAATTCTTCTGATCTGCATCAAAAGAAAGGAGGCCTGGATCAGATTCAGAATGCCATCTTCTTCCTCCAGAAGCTCAGGCCCTGGTGAGCTTTTCAGGGTCTTCAGAAGAGCCTGAAAATCTTACTCGCTGAGGCACAGCTGGAGTCCTGGAGGGTTCTCTTCCTGTGAATGAGGATTCAAAAAATCTATACCTTTTACTGACAATCTGTGGGTGGCAGGTGTTGACCTAAAGTCTTCTTGAGGTTTCTCTATGTTGCTGGTGAGACTGGATGAGGATATGAGATGGTTCTCTAGCTCTCGTGTGCTGTGGCCAGCAGTCTGTTTCGATGGCTCCCTTTTGAGGATCCCACTCTGCAGTCAGCCTGGCAGCACTCATCCCACCACTGCAAAACGGAAGAGATGTCCTCCTGGCCCAGATCCTGTGGCAGTTTTTTTTTTTTTTGTGCTCAGGTTGAGGCTGGGAATAGTCTTCCAACTGTAGTATGCCCATGTCTGTCTGTTCTTGGTGGTCCTGGTGTTCTTGTTATTGGGACCGGAAAGGATCCTGAGTATCTGGGTCTCCTCCCATAGTCAGTGGTACAGGCACATCATTCCCAGATGTTACCTTGGGGAGAGAGTGCTCCCTGCACAGCTTCACAGGCTGCATCGTGACGCTTCGTCCTTGGATCACACTAGGGACAGAGGATACGTAGGAAGGGAGAACAGGTAGAAATGACTGGTTCCCGCTGAACGAACTGGAGGAAGGAAGATGATGAGATCGGCCTGCGAGAGTTCACAGGTCAATTTCATGCTGCTGAACAGTTGGACCGGGTCTCTCATTTGGGCCATGTAGCAAGGAATTCACAGGCTCACTTCTCCTCTGCCCAGGGTACAGAGATCTTGGGTCCTGAAACCATATCTTCGTGAGAAAAACAGAGACATGGACATCATAAGGCAAGAAATAAGGGCTTGTTATGTAGGCGCAAATCTCAGGAGGTATATGTATGAAACTAATTACCCTGGTTCATGTGCTTAGTATGTGTGCATGTGTATATATGTATATGTATATATGTATGTGTGTACATATACATACATGCAAACACATAGATTTAGGTCATAGCACTTTCAACAGTCAACCTTAGATGAATTGAAACTCGGCTGAAAAGGCATATGCTTTAGGAGCCACCCTCCAATTTCAGCAGTGGACCAGGGAGCAAGGTCTCTTGATCAGGCTGACATTTTTTCCCTCTTTATCAGTGTGTGCACAGGAATACAGATCTTGTAAATGTGTATAAATCTGAGTAAGGGTTAATAAACATAAGTGTTTTTGAGAGTCATTCCGCTGATAGACCTAAGAACATGCTTCCTTGTTATGAACATTGAACATATATGAACCACTTTCCCCATAATTTAGGTAGAAGAAGGTACTCATGAGGGTGATTTTGTTCCCCAATTTGCCTGTGCCTGTAGATTTTTGGGGGAGTGTTAAGAATGGGGAAGGAGAAGTGTGCAGGATACTAGTTGGTAGAGGCCAGGAATGCTGAAAAACATTACGCCAGGACCGACTGCCCCTCCCAAAAAGAAATATCGGGCCCAAAATGACAACAGTGCCCAGCTCTAGAGAACCTAACAGAGTGTTCTCAAAATTGGCCTTAACTTTCACATTTCCCTACAGTTCTGTTGCTGGTAGTTCTGGATAGATGCATCGCTGACAATTTGATTAGAAAATTCTTCCTTTTTCAGGAGTGTGACTTGCAGTGCCAGATGTTTACTGTCCCATGCCTTTGTCCTTGATTACTGTGATAATCTAGGTTAGTCACGGTTTTCCAGCAACCACTCGGGGTAATATCATTTAACAGAAGGGATATTTGCTGCCATAGACATCAAGCTTACTTGAATTCTCAACTCCGAATGCCTCTTTGGCTAGAGTTTTCCTGGTGGCAATATCAAGGAATTGGTTCCTCTAGAAAGCTTGAACTGGAATGTTTGATTAAGATCTTGGGATGGCTGGCTGGTCTTGTGTGACTTCTTTTGGTAAGTATTCTAAAAGAACGCAGGGACAAAAGGGAGGGTTTTAGGACATTTTTGCATTCAAGCTGGAAACTCAAACTTGAGAAGATAGTGCTAACCTCTTACTCCCTCTGAATCCCCCTGAGATGACAGAAGAGGAGGATGGCACCCTGCTTAGAGCAGAAGGACCAAAAAGTCCAAAGCCTTGCTTGCTCAGAACCTCTATGTCCCAGCCACCTATTGTTGGCCCTAGGTTACAAAGAACAAGCTGTAATTGGCTCCAAAACTAAGGATTCTCTGTGGTGAATTTGGGTACAACATGCAGGATTGATTCCTCTTCTCAATGGGACCCACTGATGAACTGCATTTGGACTGGTGGGTTCTTACCTTGAGTATAAGGCCAAGGCTGGTTCTACTCATGAGTTTGGTCTTCTCCTAAGAAGAAGCTGAACCCTAATCGTCTCTGTGTTGCTGTGTGGTTTTTGAACCAAATCTGAGTGGGAAAGGAAGACATGAAAGTCATGTAATGCAGTCTATGTTATTCCAAATATCATTGCAGTTAAACAAAACTAGTTGATCAGCTGCTCTTGGGATAATATCCCTAAGAGAAAGTGCATTATCCTGGGAATGATGCTATTATTAGCATAAAATTCAGGACAGTACATACTCTGCTCTCAACTCATATTAGCATTTCTTGTATGGTCATCCTTAGGGTATCCAAAGTAAATTTCCCTGGTTGAAGAAACACCGTTAGTTCTCTCAAAGGAAATCAATCTCTCTCTCCCTCGTGTCACATCAACTCTTCATTAGAAATGCCATTTGATAATACATATGATTGGAATATATCTTAGAAAAGCATTTCTTTATGTAAGACAGTAGAATTAGCAACAGTCATGAGCAGGGCCAACTCATCCACACTTCCTCTTACTTCCTTCATCCCGTGGGCAATAGATATCTTGCTTCAAAATTATCACTAATGTAACCAGTTGTATTTTGTTGCCTTGTTACTGGAGTCGCATTGCAATGTATGTTCCAATAATTTCTGAGTGTTTTATTTTGATAATTTGATAATTCATGGTAAGAGTAGGGTGTAAATGATAACCAATATTTGATGAACCACTCATATCCCAGGCATTTTTCTAAAAGGTTATATCTGTTCTTTAATTAGTCAAAATATTTTCTAGTAAGTCTTAAGCCCAAGTGGAAATTGGAAACGAATGAGTAGGTTACTGAACACAGTGGCTGAAACAAGCTCATCCTCCGTTGCTTGCTGGACTTGCCGTTCTCCACCTCAGTTCAAACGGGCCTGGTACCTCTCGTGCAGCCAGTCACTAGACACTCTTGAAAGTAAAAGTCTCAGTCGTGTCCAATCTGCGATTCCATGGACTGTAGCCTACCAGGCTCCTCTCCGTGGAATTCTCTAGGCAGGAATACTGGAGTGGGTAGCTATGTCCTTCTCCAGGGGACCTTCCCGATCCAGGAATCAAACGTGGGTCTCCTGCATTGATGGCAGAGTCTCTACTGTCTGAGGCACCAAGGAAGCTTCAGATATTCCCCCAGAGGGCACTTTATTACTGGGATTTGGGGAAACTGTTTCCTGTTCCTAAAACAAATACATTAAGAAAAGAGGAAATTTTCTTCTTCCTAATATCCCCTCAGACTGATGCCCTTATAGCCCTTACATATAGTGATTTATTGGAAACTATTTTTGATACAAAAATCTGAACTCATTCTTCTCTAAAAGCATCTTTTTTATTCACCTTTATTGGTTTCAGTACTGTTTCAGTTGGTGTACTTGTCTTATTTACAGCTCTTTGCTGACTGAAGAAATCCAGCTTTATTTTTACATCATTAGTTTATTCACAATGATACAGTATGAGATTTTATTTCATGCACTCCTGTATGTGAGTTACATTTCTGATATTAGTGGGGAAAAAAAACTAGCCTGAGAATTGGGAATTTACATGTGTGTTTATCCCACAGTTTTCTTCACAATTACATATTAATCATTATTCTGTAGTTTATATTCCAGGGATACCATATCATTAATGATACCATATCATTAACATAGTGATCTGATTTCCTATATTCTCTAAATCTCAAAAGTTGACTTAGGGACTAACCTGGTAGTCCAGTGGTTAAGAATCCACCTTTCAATGCAGGGGACATAGGTTCAATCTCTGGTCAGGGAACTCAGATCCCACATGCCATGGGGCAGCTAAGCCTGTGCGCTGCAGCTGGAGAAAGCTGTGCGTAGCAAGGACTAGCCTGAGCGCACAGCTAAGACCCAATGCAGCCAAAGTAATTAATTTAAAAAGCTGATTCAGTTATCTTCTATTGGGAGAGAGATTCTACTATACTCTTTCCTCCAATACTAAATACGCCCAACCAGTTGGTAAAAGAAGTAATAGAAGTTTCTTCCATTGGTAAAAGAGGTAACTCTTGTTTTTATTTTGTTTTAAATATATAACAGGAAAAACCTTCTGGGAAACATACCTGATATAAGAGTAAATTGCCTGCCAGTGCTAAGCCTACTTTTTTCCTTTACCTTGAAGCAGAATAATGAAATATCTGATACTTACCCGAATTTTAGATTCTGGAATGCCAGTTACCTTGGACAGCTGTTTCCTGGTTGCTTGTTCACGGTAAAAAGCATTCAAACCATGCTTGGACGCTTTTGACTCTGGTTATAAATAATCTTGCCTTGCCGGGGTTCTTTTTGTAGAATGTCCGATGAAGAGAAAATGGGGAGAAGTATGAAGGGTATGTTTATAGATTAAAAACTGTGAGCATGTAACATGTTTAGTTCAGATTGAAAGTCTATAGATTGAACGATTATTTTATATTTTTACTTTAAGGCTATACCTAAAGTCATTCTACACTGGAGACATGGGAATTCCTTACTGTTCCAGTGTAAGGACTCTGTCCCCTCACTGCCAAGGGCTCAACTTCAATCCCTGGTTAGGGAACTAAGATCCTACAAACAGCCCAGCATAGCCGAAAAAAAAAAAAAAAAAAAAATGGAGACATATAGCTCAAATACACACACAGACACACACACACACACACACACACGTATATATGTATACAATACGTAAAAAAAGTCTGTTATCTGAGTTACCAAAGCAAGAAATTACTAGAAATCCACAAAATTATGTACAAAGAAAATAGGAGTTAGGAAAATAAATGGAAATAAGTGAAACAAATAAAATATGAAAAAAATTAAAGGGATAAATAAAATATACAAAACTTACTTTGTGATAAAATTTAATATTTTAAATCATTAAGTATTATTAATATATTAAATCATTAGGTATAATTGTTAATATATTAAATTGTTAGATAGAAGCTAAATCTAAAATATTATGTATGCAATATAAATTTTTCTCCATTAAAAATGTTAACTTTAAGACTTTTGAAAACACACTTATGGGACTCAGTGCTGCCTCTTAAATATGGGATTCCATTCTGTTAACTTCAGAGTACCCATCAATCCCCTGACACAACTTATCACTGCAAACAGCACCTACTTCAACAATCTGTTCCTGTAATCATAATGGTGATTTTACTTTTTATAAACTCTGGAAAATAAAGCATGTGGTATTACCAAGGAAAAGAGCAAAAGACCACTTGGAGTGCTGTTTTGATCCATCTTGGGAAGAGGTATCCGGATTCTGCAGAGAGGAGTGGACAGCTGAGCAGTTCCCCAAGACACAGGATTTATAAACACCCAGAACAGCCCACCCATCTCTTAAATACTCTCCTACTTAATCCCTTGATTAAATATTGAACACTTTTCAGAAGAAACTTGAAGTAATCGGATTAAGAGGAAATACAGAGTCTACCAGATTCTAATTTTGCTTCAATCATAACGTCTTTCCATGTATGACTTAAAATCTGTGCTTTCTAGTTTATAATACATATGTATGTATACATTGGTATAATATATGCTTTGTTCTGGATAGTTTTAAAAACTTGTTTCTTAATTATTTTGGCTTGATGATATTAATATTATATGGATATTCCTACTCTGTATTCTATTTTTCTTAGCTGTTACAGAAACATTTTTTCCATCATTGATATTGTTTATGTGTTATCATGGCTATTCTATACTCCATAGTTATTTAAAAAAAACTAATCTTAGTGTTGCTGTGAAGGTATTCTGTAAGGTGATTGATTGTAAATTCAACAATGTGTGTCTGATTCCATTTCCATGATACATCCGGGATGGACAAATCCATAGAGACGGAAAGTAGGTTAGTGGTTTCTAGGGAGTGGAGAGAATGCGGACTGACTGCTAATTGATAGGGGATTTCTCTTTATAGGTTATGGAAGTTTTAAAAAATTAGCTCTTGTTTTGGTTGAGGGTGGCACAACTCTGACTCTGCTGAAAACCACTGGATTGCACACCCTAAAAGGATACATTTCATGGTAAATAAATTATACTTTTAGTAAGATTTATAATAAAAGAATAGTTTATAAAAACATAATGGAGGGGCTTATGAAGTATTCTGCCACCTGGATAAGTGCAAGTGCAGAGGAAACTTTCCAGAAACATCTCAAAGCTGTTCAAAATGAAAGTGTAAGATAAGGGGTTAATGTGGTGAAATTTAATGCCATTCATATGAACACTTGTTAACACTGATCACATGCTTAGATTAAAAGAGGACTAGTTGACTATAACTTGAATATTTATGTAAAGTACCTTTCACCAGAAAAAAAAATTTAAATATGCATTTAATTTTGTGAATAGTTTCAGTTTTTCAAGTGAGGATATGAACACATATGAAAATTTCAGAGGTATGAAATGAATAATATGACTATGTTGAAAATAAAAGGACATTAAAACATCACTCAAAAACATCCATTCATTTCCAAATTATTCATTTTCTTTATTCAGTCAAATGGAAAATGACATCAATATAAGGAGCATCACTTTGTTTATTGACCAACAGATACTGTATATCATTCTATGTAAGTATTAATGATAAACTTGGAAAGTATTGTCCTAAATGAACATGCAAATGTAGTATTTTATCAATCATTAATATAACATTGGTATTAATAAAATATTTAAGTTCAAAATTATTTCTATTAATATTTTAATAGTAATATAAAATTACATTGATAAATTATTTCATTATTAATATTTATTTAATAACTTGATAGTATAAGCCCAGATGATATAATGTTAATGAAATTGAAGTTTGCTATATATTTTCCACTAGAATGCTAAATTATAATTCATGTTTAATATTTTCATTAATTATTTACCCATTAAAATTATAATTATTATAATAGTATTATCATTTAAATCTACCCTTTTAGTCTTCTAATGCTTTAACATCATTCTGATTTTCCAAGATCTTCATGCTGTTTTCCCTTGACTCCCAGACTTGATAAAAATCAACAGGCCACTGAATTCTGCTGTTCTAAAATCTGAGGTGTCTGAGTGCTATAGGAGGAAATGTAAGTAGGTTTTACTATATTAATTATGTTTTAAACATATTATTATCTTTTAAAATTGAAGTCTAGTTGATTTACAGTGTCATGCTTCAGGTATGCAGCAAGTGATTCAGTTTTATATGTGAATCTATGTTCCCTGTACATATATACATATATATGCATGTACATATACATAAAATATATGTATTCTTTTCCCTATAAGGGAAAATAAGCCTTTTCCCTTATAGGTTATTGCAAAATACTGTTTCCTGTATTATACAGTAGGTCCTTGTTGGTTATTTATTTTATACATAGGAATGTATATATGTTAATCCCAAACTCCTAGTTTATCTCTCTCCATATTTTATTTCTAATATTCTAATTTAAAAGTTCAAATAAAATGTGAAATTCCCAAGATTAGAGGTGTTATTAAATGCAATGAAACTGAGCACATATGAAATATATTGTTTCTTCTCATTCAGTCCTGGGGTCCTTTTCAGAACGACTCCTATGCATGAAACACTAGCAACATTTTGCCAGGAATAAATTGGTTAAGCTGCCATGACTGTGATGCTAATGACCTGGAACACAATTTAGATTCTTGGGTAAATATTACTCTTTCTAGGCTAAAACCTAGAAAACTTGACCTAAGTACCCAAAACCTTCATCGTTGGTATTCATACTGTAAGATTTTCTTTACTACCAACTTTTATGTCAAATCACATATTCTTCTCTCTAACTTTGCGTCCATTATAGCACACACGTCACACTGAGAAATAAGTGTAGCACCTTCTTAATATTCCTAAGAAGATAACACACTATGTATGAATATGAATAGATACAGATGTGCTGTGCTGTGCTTAGCCGCTCAGTCATGTCCGACTCTGCGACTCCATGGCCTGAAACCCGCCAGCCTCCTTTGTGGGGATTCTCCAGGCAAGAACACTGGAGTGGGTTGCAGTATCCTCCTCCAGGGGCTCTTCCAAACCCAGGGATCAAACCCAGGTCTCCCGCATTGTAGGCAGATGCTTTACTTTCTGAGCTACCAGGAAAGCCCAAATATAGATGTATATATATTTATTTATATAACACTTATATATCCTGAGAGAAAGTATCCTTCTGTTATTTTTTTTAATGTTTTATTTTATTTATTTACTGGACATGCAGCATGTGGGATCTTGGTTCCCCAACCAGGGACTGAACTCATGCCCCTTCCATTGGGAGCTCAGAGTCTTAACCGCTGGACCTCGAGGGGAGTCCCTATCCTTCTGTTATTTTGTCTAAGAAAAATACCACTTAACCTTTCTGAAACTTGATGTTTCCTAAATATTCTATCAATTGGAAGGGATATAAAACAGTCTACGTATAGTCTTCTAAACTCTCTCTTTTCTAATTTTACTTTTCTTAATTATCGGCATCTCCCACTCCACTGAGGAGTACAGAAGTGTCATTAAAGAGAAGGCTGCCTGGAGAACTTCCTGGCAGCCTAGTGGTCAGGACTCAGTGGTTCCACTGCTGTGACCGGGGTTCACTCCCTGGTGGGGGAACTAAGATGCTGAAAGCCACACACAAGGTGCGGGCAAGGGAAGAAAAGAGAAGGCTTTCTGCTGAAACTTATGTTCCAGAGTTTGTCTTGAGGTTCCATGGTTAATGCAGTTATTTATTCACTTGCTACATGCCTGTCCCTGCCAGATCCAGTTCTCAGACATCCTTAAGTTGGATTCAACCATAATTCAAAATTCATAAACTTATGCCTATTACATCAAGAGGAATAAAAACAAAGTTATAATTCCCCAGTGGCTCAGATGGTAAAGAATCTGCCTGCAACGCGGGAGACCTGGGTTCGATCCCTAGCCTGGGAAGATCCTCTGGAGAAGGAAACGGCTACCTACTCCAGTATTCTTGCCTGAGGACTGCCATGGACAGAGGAGACTGGCAGTCTACAGTCCATGGGGTCGCAAAGAGTGGACACAGCTTGGTGACCAAGCACCGCACAGCGCAGCACATAAGGAAATGCACAATTGCAAATAAAAGATAAAGAATGAAAAACAGATTGGTGGGCATAGTGCCCAGAATAATGTGCTGAGAGACAGGTGTTTGCTAGGAGGTAATTTGCCTGGACCTGAGTTGGGCTTGTCCTGGACACCATGAGATCACCCAGGCAAATTTGATATCAAGGGACATTTCCGATAAATCAGTCAGTACTCAGAGAGAAAGGGATCAGGACCCTGAACAAAATCTTCTCCTTCAGTTGTATCCTTGCAATGGGCTGGCCTGGCTGGAAAGTGCTGGGTTTGACCTGTTAACTGGGTGGGGTCCCACCTGGGGCATATTTCAGTGTTAAGAGTAAAGTTGTGTCTTAAGGAGCCTCCTGGGGAGTTTAGCTTGAGCTTTAGGGTTAAGTCTGAGTTCAGTGAACCTCTTACATATTTTGATGACTTTTTTTTCTTCTACACCAAACTTAACAGAAACATGTTTCTTGAAAGATTGCCTTGGGAGATGTTAATCTGGGTGATGGTGCTGATGGAGGGTGGGTAGAGAGCACTGCCTCCTAAGAAGGCTGCATTTGGAGGAACGGGCCCACTCTGAGCTGCTCGTCCAGGCCCAGAGCTCGGTTCTGAGGGTGAAGGGCTGCAGAACTTCCAGGGGCTGTCAGTACAAAACCACACATGATGAGTGCTGAAGAAAGTGATGCTGGGCCACGTAAAATGTTTCACAACCTACTTTTTTCTTAAATCAAAAATCAATTTTGTTAAACATGCTAGTGTTGTAACTCATTACATTGAAATAAACTTTGCCTTCCAAATCTTTCTAGTTTTACACGAGTCCACTTGTGTAAATTTCCTCTTAGTGTTTGCATTATGGGCCCTTGTTAAACAGAAACAACCAAAATTTTGCCCTTAAACACTAGCAGTGAAAACAGAAGAGGAAAAATAAAACTAAGTCATTAAAAAAAATTTTGTGTTTCTGATCATTTTAGTGTCTTATGGGTAGCCCCCAAATGCTCTCATTACACCATCTACAAACAGAATAACACGGAAGGACATCTAAGAGTCACATGGAATAGTCCATGGTTATGGAGCCTTGTCTAAGAATTACAGCCCTGTCCCATTCCCACGTGAAGCTGTTAGTGGTCTGTGGAAAAGTCTGCAGGTCACTAATAACTGCAGCAAGATCCCTCATGTCCAGAATTTCCTGACACTGACACGTTCTTCATCTCCTTTCATTTCTGGCTTTTGCAGACCCTGCCCCTCCTTGGGAGAGGGGGCTTCAGGCCTCGGTGGGAGTAAGGCAGGTGGGAGCACCATCAGGGCCCGGCCCAGGACAGATCACAAACTCAAGCTCTCTTGTCATCCCTGGTGCCCACCATCTCCACACAGAAACATGCTTTGTCTTCACGTGGGAGACGGCTTTGTCTAGAGCCAGGGCGGGTCACTCAGGCCAGAAGCCTGACCTGGCTGCTTGCCTGGACTGGGCTGGTGCCAGGCCTGGGCGGTGTGAATCCAGGTGCGCCCAGCCGCTTAGCCAGGGCGAGTGACCCCGCGCCGAGAACAGCTGCGCCAGCGTCACATCACGAGTGCTAGTGCCAAGGATGCTCGCCTGGCTCACATCCCCACCTTTTCCAAAGACGAACAAGCGCAGGCCTTGGGTGTGGGAGGTGGCAGCACGGATTCCACCCTCTGCTGCGCTGGTGGCAGAGTGAGGTCCCCCCGGTGCAGCCTGCGTGTGGGGCTTTTAGGGTCCTGGGCTGGTGGGGACCTCCCTGCCAGCCCCTGGCTTCTTCCCTCACTGGGCACTTCTGTGCGTTCAGACAATGCATAGAAGTTCTGCTGGAGACCTTTCTCTAGCAAGGTGAATATGTATATAAATGAAGTCCGATTTTTTATGGTAGAAATCTTTGTGCTCTTTGTGTGATACTTAAGAACCTTGCCAACCCCAAGATTGCTAAAATTTATGCTTATATTTTCTCCTAGAATTTTACAGATTAAGCTCCTAAAATTGCTTCATGACACAGCGTAATTTTTGTCTATGGTGTGAGATTAAGGGTAGAGTTTTACACATATATTTTATTGTTTTAATACCATTTGTTGAAAGATTATCCTTTTCCCATCAAATGGTCTTGGGACCTTGGTGGAAAATCAATTTATATGTATAAGTCTATTTCTGCCCTCACTAATCTGTCCCATTGATCTCTTCGTCTATCTGTATACCAGCTGTGTGGTTTTGGCCATCATGGCTTTATATTAAGTCTTGAAATCAGATGGTTTAAGTCCTCTAACTTTGTTCTTCCTTTTCAAAACTGGGTGTTTATTCAGTCAGCATTTCTTAAGCTTAGCTCTGTTGGCATTTTGTACAGGACCATTTGTTTAGCAGCTTCTCCAGCCGCTAGATGTCAGTAGCATCCTTCCCCACCTTGACGATCAACATATCTGCAGATGTCAGCATCACGGCAGCGTAAGATGTCACTTGCCTTTGTCTCTCCCCCACCTCAACAACAAAATTTCGGCATCCATCCAGAAATTGTCTCTATGAGATCTGTGGGATCTAGCACCACATGCCAAGGGGGCCCAGGAGGAGTCTCATCCCCCTGAACATTGGGTAATAGGCACACAGACCTTGGTCCTGACTGTGGACCCTGCAGTGGCCTGTGAACCAGCTCCAGCCCTTCTCTGCCTCAGACCAGGGAGCCTCTAAAAGACATTGATAAGAGAGCCTTCATGGAAGTCTGAATTTCCAGAGGAGAAGTTCCAGCACACTGTTGGAGGAAAAAAAAAAGTTTGAACGCATTGGAATGTAGATAAGAGAAATAGCTTGACTTTGCCCACTTCACTCCTTCCCCAAAACAGCACGGCATAGGGCCAAGAGAGAGCTTCTGGGCCTGTGATCCCCCGTGGAGGAAAATGTGCTAAAGGGTACTCTCCCACCTCATCAAGGAGGCTGACTGTGAACTACATGACTAGGGGTGGGGAGAGGCTGGGAGAGCAGCTGAGAGGGCTCTCAGAGATCGTTATGGGGACACGGATTGTACCCACTGCATCACAGAGCCCTTCAAGAGGCGCGCTCATGAGCTGCTGCAAACGTCTCACCCGGGGATCCTCCAGTGCTCTGCAAGCCTTGCCCGCACACCCTCTGCAGAGCACGCTGAGGTTTACAGAAAAATAGAGCACAGAGTTCTTATAAACACATAGTTTTTGTTTTATGTTATTGATAGCATGTAGTTTCTACTATAATTAACATCTTGCATTAGTGTGGCATGTTTCTTACAGCTGATGAACAAATATTCATACGTGATCCATAATGAGTGCACTGGCCTCCCCTCCCCCCGTCTCGGTGGCCTGCAGTCTCAACGCAGCAGTCTGGGGAGACCGTAGGGCTGACTTTGCTTGTTTCCTGTTTCACAGAAGCACTCTCCTCTGTTGCCTGTTGTTCAGTGCTTTGTAAACAATTATGTGATTTGTCTTCTTTTTGTTTTTTTTTTTTCTTGATGGAAGGGAAGTTTGTTCCCTATTATTCTATCATAGCCAGAAGCTAAGGTCCTATTTATGAACTTACCTTTGAAACAGTGAAAACAGGCTTATTTTGAGTTAGTGTTTTAAAGTTGACCACTAGATGGCAATGTTACACAGCGGAGACAGAATTTCTCGGTTAGGAGATATATAAAATGATATATTTGATGTTAATTTGGATAACCCAGTCTGATTTGCTTTACTTTATTCCTGTATCTGTCATGATGGGATTTTTTAGCTTCTCTGTAAAATTTATAAAAACATTTTGCCTAAAATAATACGTGCTGTATATAGATTTAGTGATTCTCCTCACTAGGACTCAACAGTAGGAATGACACAGTGGGTAGGGTTATTTTCAACCTTTCTTTAGATATATTTATATGTGTTTATGAGGCATTTGTTAGTGTTCAGTCATGTCTGAAATATATAAGGCCCTCACAGAGAAGAACGATGAGATGCATCTCGTGCCTCAGAGGGCTCCTGTCTTTGGTGAGGGGCACAGATGTGGACCCCAGATGACAGCATCAGGCAACGTGCTTTGTGACTGTCAGGGTGGGTCTGGGGGGTGTCACAGCAGATGACTACCCATCGGGATTCAAAAGATGTATAGGAGATTTCCACTTGAGAAAGGGCAAATAACTGTCCATCCTCAAAGTAGAAGGAGAAGAAGTAGTCAAAATATCATGACGAGATCAGGGAGTCCTGAGTGAGTCCATGAGAAGAGTGGCAGGAAATAAGAATTTTAAAAAAGGGAGTTGGGGCCACTTTGTGAAGCACCAAATTTGCTGCAGTAAAAATTTGGACTATAGCTTTTAGCTAGTGGAGATTAATGACAGTTTTCAATTAAGTGATTGATATGATTAAAATGGTGTTTTAGACTAGTCTCCAAACTCTTTTGTACAGCCTTTGTAATAAAATATTGGTTTAGTAAACATCCAATATATTTATATCTAGTTATTTATGAATTTGGGCTTCCCTGGTGGCTCAGAGGGTAAAGCGTCTGCCCACAATGCGGCAGACCTGGGTTCGATCCCTGGGTTGGGAAGATCCCCTGGAGAAGGACATGGCAACCCCATTCCAGTATTCCTGCCTGGAGAACCCCATGGATAGAGGAGCCTGGTGGGAATTTTACCTACACAGTACATCCTATCCAATGTACAATGTAGTACAATGTAGGTTACAAAATATACACAGAACTGTGACACTTGTGCTAATGATGAAGTAGAATCGACAACTTAGAACCTTTTGCAGACTACATGTCAGGCCTGATTAGATCACTGTTTTATGTCATAATGAGGCTAATCTAAGTGGAATCGAAGGCATTTTAGTCTTGGTGTTCTCTTGTTCACTTCAGGAAATGTGAATATCTTGGTGAAATTCCACTATTTATTTGAGCATGGCACACTGCACATATTGCATGACCGTTTTGCATATGAACTGAGCAAGACTCCTCTCCCAAGCAAATATCAGAGGTCTAAGTTCATTCTCGTGAAAAGACAGCCCTCAGATTGGGAGAAAATAATAGCAAATGAAGCAACAGACAAAGGATTAATCTCAAAAATATACAAGCAACTCCTCCAGCTCAACTCCAGAAAATAAATGACCCAATCAAAAAATGGGCCAAAGAACTAAACAGACATTTCTCCAAAGAAGACATACAGATGGCAAAAAAACACATGAAAAGATGCTCAACATCACTCATTATCAGAGAAATGCAAATCAAAACCACAATGAGGTACCATTACACGTCAGTCAGGATGGCTGCTATCCAAAAGTCTACAAGCAATAAATGCTGGAGAGGGTGTGGAGAAAAGGGAACCCTCTTACACTGTTGATGGGAATGCAAACTAGTACAGCCACTATGGAGAACAGTGTGGAGATTTCTTAAAAAGCTGGAAATAGAACTGCCATATGACCCAGCAATCCCACTTCTGGGCATACACACCGAGGAAACCAGAACTGAAAGAGACACGTGCACCCCAATGTTCATCGCAGCACTGTTTATAATAGCCAGGACATGGAAGCAACCTAGATGCCCATCAGCAGACGAATGGATAAGGAAGCTGTGGTACATGTACACAATGGAATATTACTCAGCCATTAAAAAGAATTCATTTGAATCAGTTCTAATGAGATGGATGAAACTGGAGCCCATTATACAGAGTGAAGTAAGCCAGAAAGATAAAGACCATTACAGTATACTAACACATATATATGGAATTTAGAAAGATGGTAACGATAACCCTATATGCAAAACAGAAAAAGAGACTCAGATGTATAGAACAGACTTTTGGACTCTGTGGGAGAATGCGAGGGTGGGATGTTTCAAGAGAACAGCATCGAAACATGTATATTATCTAGGGTGAAACAGATCACCATCCCAGACTGGATGCATGAGACAAGTGCTCGGGCCTGGTGCACTGGGAAGACCCAGAGGGATCAGGTGGAGAGGGAGGTGGGAGGGGGGAGCGGGATGGGGAATACATGTAAATCCATGGCTAATTCATTTAAGTGTATGACAAAAACCACTGCAATGTTGTAAAATAATTAGCCTCCAACTAATAAAAATAAATGGGAAAAAAAAAGTTCTTTCTTACTTTTAGTATAAAGTGACTGCTAATGGAGATAGCTATTCTATCTGTTCCCTGTCATTCTGTGCAACTTGGGAGTCATGTGCCCTTTCATAGGCTTTCCAGGTTAGGTGGCTCAAACTGCAGTGTGAAAAGACAACAGCCTGTAGGCAGGAGCCCAACCCTCACCAAAGTTGATAAAGAATTTAGACTCAGGACTTCTGTGGTAGCCCAGTGGTTGAGAATCTGCCCACCAATGAATGGGACACTCCTTTGACCCCTGGTCTGGGATTCCACATGCCTCAGGGCCGCTGTCTGCGCTGCAGCTGCTGAAGCCCTTCTGCCCTAGACCCTGTGCTCTGCAACAGGAGAGGCCGCTGCAATGAGAAGCCTGTGCATCAGGACCGGAGAGAAGCTCCCATTCACCTCAACCAGAGAAAGCTGTGCACAGCAGTGAAGACCCAGTGCTGCCAAAAATAAATAAATAAAATCCTGGGAATAATTAAAAAAAAAGGAATTAGACTCAATTAAGACTGAGACAAAAAGTTATAGTCCAGTTCAAAAAACATGTATTTCATTTTGGCCCTTGTAAATGAACAAAACACAGACATTAAAAAGAGCAATCATGTTCTAAAAAGTTCCGGTATTACAAGTGAAGATGGGTTAGAATTATCTCAAAAAGGAAACTTTGTAGTTGATTCTCAAGCCAACACCTGAGAAAGGACGAGGCGCTTTAACTCTGAGGACACAGCGAGAAATTGGAGGTCTGCAACCAAGAAGAGGACCTTCACCTGAACCCAATCATTAGGGCACCTTGATTTTAGACTTTAAGATTCTAGAACTGTGAGAAAGAAATTTCTGTTAAGTTGTAAGTAACTCAGCCTGCCGGAGAAGGCAATGGCACCCGACTCCAGTACTCTTGCCTGGAAAATCCCATGGACGGAGGAGCCTGGTGGGCTGCAGTCCACGGGGTCGCGAAGAGTCGGACACGACTGAGCGACTGACTTCACTTTCACTTTTCACTTTCACGCATTGGAGAAGGAAATGGCAACCCACTGCAGTGTTCTTGCCTAGAGAATCCCAGGGATGGGGGAGCCTGGTGGGCTAACGTCTATGGGGTCGCACAGGGCTGGACATGACTGAAGTGACTTAGCAGCAACTCAGTCTGCAGTATTATTGTTACAGCAGTTCAGATGGACTAGGACAAAGAACAAATATGAACTGAAGTATTTGACCTATGTTATCTGACATTGCATTGCAGAAGATGCCTGAGGAGGCTTGAGTTGGCACCATCTCTCCATGTCTTTGCCCATTTGCTAGTCCTTCAGATGAATGTGGCTTCTTCAGCCAAGAGTTTCCCAAGAGTAGTAGGGAGCATCACACCTCCTGCTTCACCTTTGCAGATACCTTTCTTGTATAAATTTGTAAATTACTGTTTATAAGCGATTGCATCAACAAATTCAGAGGTTCATCTCAATATCATATGAAGTATTAAAATGGATGTCTTTTAAAGTAATGATGGTTGATAATTTGTACCTTGATCATTGCAGATACTTTTCCCTGCCCAAATTGCATTTTGACCTTGTTAATTTGTTGATTGGAAAATTGCATCCCCCTTCTTACTTCTCAGTAGGATGGTATGTCAGCGGTTCAGTGGGATTCTTCAGGATTCACAGTTCCTGAATTGTCTTCCAGATAAAATTGGAAGTGTGGTTTTTCTCAGTGTAAAATATCAGAACGGTGGCTAGTCTTTCAGTGGACACCTTCTGAAAGCTGAAATAGGACAGAGATACATGTATACCAAGTCTAATGGGAAACTTTTTGAAGCAGATCCCAGTGTAAAACTGGTGTGAGTTGGATATTCTTATTGGTGCATTGGTTCCTGACCTGGCCTTCAAACATCTTCTGTTGGGATATTTCATGTTGCCACAGTGTTCTCTGTATTGGAGCTCCACCGGTCTTTGCCGGGGTAGGATGGCATGGTGAGCTGACTACTCTCTCGTCACTTCAGCACACCTTTGTGAATTGTTCTGTCCTGTCACTTTCTGTCTCAGGAACTGTACTTTTCCCACAGCACGTATTAGTATTTGAAGTGATCTTATTCACTCAGGCTATGTGTATTTTCTCTCTCCTCTCGCTAAAGTATAAAACTGCATGAGGTCAGGGGCTGTGTTTTCCTTCTTTATCATCCTGTCAACAGTGCCAAGACAGGCCATGGCACAAATTGAGTGATCAATACAAAATCATTGATTACGTGAGTGAATGAATGAGGGTAATATTACCTGATGTCATGTCCATTGTCGTCATCATCAATATCAGAAAGCATTTATTTAAAGACTATCTATGGTTAATAATACATTATTGTGCATATACATGAAAATGTTAAGAGGGTCCATCTTCTATTAAATGTTCTAACCCCTCCCAAACCAACAACAAACAAATAAACAAGAAACTCACAAAAGAATACAAAGAAAATTTTGGATATGTTTAGAGCATTGGTGTAACAGGTGTAAGTATATGTCCAAACTTATCAAGATGTGTACATTACATGTGAGTGATTTTTTGTATATCCATTGTACCTCAATAAAGATTAAGAAAAGAGGCGTTTATTAAGCAGGACCACAGTATTGCACAACCTCAGTGGCTCCGTGTGTGTCAAAGATCAGGCCTTGTGCAAAAGAGACTGAAACCAAGAAAGAGCTGATTAAATATAAACTTGTTACGCTAAAGTTGCTCATGGATAATGATATCTGAAATCATCCCATAATGAATATCTCTGGATAGTTCAGTAAATAAACCCCTGTAGGGAAAGACCTTCATGGATCCACCTGAAACGGAATACAAATCTTGCTCTGTGATAAACAGCATTTAAGGCAAAGAGTCTTGAATCTTTCAATTCTCTAAGATTCATAATCAGAGCAAGGAACTTTTTTTTTTCATAGAAAGAAGAATATACATAAAGTAACTTTTTTTTTTATCAAATTGGGATTAAGTGCTATCTAACACTGATTTGGAGAGATAGTTATATTTAATTGACTGATTTGGGTAGGATAAAATGGTAATAATTGTTGAACATGGATTTTAAAGTTCATGACTTGAATTTCTTATGACTTCTTTCCATGTGAGGATTACCTTTGCAAATACAGCATAATAGAAAGCTTTTCAGGAAGCGTTTGCTTGCATTTCCTCTCTAGTGTGTTGATGTTGAATTCACGCATTGGTGACTTAGGAGGGCACAATGAGAAGATGAATGTGCCTCCACCTCAGAAGTGTCTCCAGCTACTGACTTTGTTCTTTCCCTCAGGCTGAATGAGGTGAATATAGAATATCTTGCAGTTGAATAACTCGGATTGCTTTTAGGCAAGAATGCTGTGATGTTATAAAAATTGTGATCTAAAAGGAAGCTTAACCTTCAGTTCATTCTTTTGATGTATTTTGCCCGAAGCATGGTGCTAGGACCTGTTATCTCAAATAGGCAATATAAAAATATCTTTCTAATTCACTCCTACAGTTGAAAGATCCTCACGGATTGAAATTACTGTGATCCATCAAGAATTACTGTGTTGTGGAAATAAAATAAAATCACATGTCAGGCAAGGAATAATGGTAACAATGGACCAGCAGATTATGAAGCTTAAAATGAAAATGCCTTATTGGCAACACTGTTAGACTCTGAGAAGATTGAGAATATGTGTCAAACCCAGAGAAGCCACAGTGTTGGTGTCCTGTTCATTCTTGGTGGTGTAGCTTGCTCGCCCCATGTTTAAGCCCAGCCTTTTGAAATCAGCAGCAATATTTGGTTTAGTTGTGTCTTGCTTCACTGTTGTTGTTGATATGTAATTAGCATACTATAAAATTCATCATTTTAAAGTGTACATTTCAGGTGTTTTGAGTACATTGATAAGATTGTGCAACTATCATTACTAATTCCAGAATATTTCATTAATCCTGGAAAGATGAAACTACTAATGTACTTTCTGTCTCTATGGATTTGCTTATTCTGGACATTTCATGTAAAACGATATGTAATGTGTGCTCTTTTGTGTCTGACTACTTTCAGTTAGCAAAAACATTTCAGGATTCAGCAGCAAGTGTCAGTACTTCACTCCCTTTGACTGAATCGTATTTCATTGTATAGCTACTTATACCACATTTTATTTATCCTTTCATAAGTTGATGACCATTTGTTTCCATTTCTTGGTTGTTATAAATAATGCTGCTATGAACATTTGTTTTCATTTCTCTTGAGTATATACACCTAGGCGTGAAATTGCTATCATACAGTGATTTTGTGTAACTTTTTTGAGGAATAGCCAAACTTTCCCACAACAGCTGTGCCATTTTTCACTTCCATCAGCAATACATAAAGACCCAATTTCCCCACATCCTTGTCAATATTTGTTATTTCCAATTTTTAAAAGTTATAACCATTTCAGTGGGTGTGAGGTGGTATCTCATCATAGTTTTGATTTATTTCTCTATTGAATGATGAGCATTCATGTGCTTATTTGCCCTATCTATCTGTCTATCTATCTATCCATCCTACCTATGTATCTATCTATCTATGTTGTTAGTGTTCAGTTGCTAAGTGAAAGGAAGTAAAAATCTCTCAGTCATGTCTGACTCTTTGTGACCCCATGGACTATACTGTCCATGGAATTCTCCAGGCCAGAATACTGGAGTGGGTACCTGTTCCCTTCTGCAGGGGATCTTCCCAACCTAGGGATCAAACCCAGGCTTCCCACATTGCAGGCAGATTCTTTACCAGCTGAGCCAGCAGCTAAGTTGTGTCCAACTCTTTGTGACCCCATGGACTGCAGCATGCCAGCCTCCTCTATCCTCCACCATTTCTCAGAGTTTGCTTAGACTCATGTCCATTGAGTCAGTGAAGCCATCCAGCCGTCTTATCCTCTGTCGCCCCCTTCTCCTCTTGGCCTCCATCTTTCCCTGCATGAGGGTCTTTTCCAGTGAGTTGACTCTTCACATCAGGTAGCCCAAGTATTGGAGCTTCAACTTCAGCATCAGTCCTTCCAATGAATATTCAGGGTTGATTTCCTTTAGGATTGACTGATTTGATATCCTTGCTGTTCAAGGGACTCTCAAGAGTCATCTCCAACACCACAGATCAAAAGCATTAATTCTTGGGTGCTCAGTCTTCCTTATGGTCCAACTCTCACATTCGTACATGACTACTAGAAAAACTATAGCTTTGACTATGTGGACCTTTGTTAGCAGAGGCTTTTTAATACACTGTCTATGTTTGTCTTAGCTTTTCTTCCAAGGAGCAAGCATCTTAATTTCATGGCCACAGTCATTGTCTGAGTGATTTAGGAGCCCGAGAAAATAAAATCTTTCACTTCTTCCACTTTTCACCCTTCTGTTTGCCATGAAGTGATGGGACTGGAAGCCATGATTTAGTTTTTTAATGTTGGGTTTCAAGTCAGCTTTTTCACTCACCTCTTTCAGGCTCATCAAGAGGCTCTTTAGTTCCTCTTCACTTTCTGCCATTGGAGTATCTTTCTATAGAAATGTCTATTTGAACCTTTTCCCATTTTTAAAATTTGGGTCATTTGTTTTTTCATTATGAATGGTAAGAGTTCTTTCTGTATTTTGGGTGCTATATCCTTATTAGATGTCTGATTTGCAGATATTTTCTCCCATTCTGTGGATTGTATTTCATGATGCTTTGCTCCATCTGTCTATAGGAATGCAGACTGTTTGTTTCCAAGGCTACTGTTGAGATGGGCAGTGTGGATGGTACTAGGGTAAGTTGAAACACCACAGAACTTGTTGCTTTCATGACTAAATGCAGCCATTTTTCTTGAATAAATGCTCCTTGGGTTATTACAAGTCTTTGGTTAATAACTTTAAGTCTGAAAAAGTTGATTTTGACAAATTTTGCCAGCTTTTCTTCTGTTACTTTTATGAACTAGTACATTTTCAGAGGTTATCATGTTGACATTTTTACTGACCTTACCTCAGTTACATGACTTACATTACAGTGGGCTGACTGCTTTGCCTTTGGTTTTTTCATACACACTTGTCCAGTCGTGTGGATGCCATGGAAAGATTGACTCAAACTTCTTGTAAGGCCACCACCGTGGAGCTTCTTATTGGGTGTCATCTCCTTCTACTTTTATGATTCAGAAATTTTGGGAGCCATTGAGAGCTTTAGAGATTGGCTAGCAGATTGATCCTTTTGTTTCATACATGA
This sequence comes from Odocoileus virginianus, assembly GCF_023699985.2. Lineage (NCBI taxonomy): Eukaryota > Metazoa > Chordata > Mammalia > Artiodactyla > Cervidae > Odocoileus > Odocoileus virginianus. The sequence continues at coordinate 56,696,142 of NC_069693.1, read as the reverse complement.
GAAAACAAAACACGTGAGCACCCCTTGTAAAGTGAAATGAATTGCCTGGCTTCTTCTAAATTGGTAGTTGAGTCTAGAGGAGAATTGAAGTCTTCAGACTGCAGGTAAGAGCTCTTACAGAAATACTCAGTAGAATCCTGAGTCTTATCACCCAGGCTTCTCTACATGATTTCCCCTTTGTTTGGGCGTTTGGCTCAGTCCCTGGGAGACTCTGAAAATGATGAGATGTCATAAGGCTCACCCATGCACAGCCCTGCAGGTTTTCTCATGGGCTTGATTTTTACCTCGTAATTATCTGGGGGTTATAAAAATATCTAGTCACCAGGAAGCAGCCAGCAGTTTGAGCTATGTGAAACCTATGTTATAACTACATTTCTAACTTTACCTATTCATTACTGCATCAAATAGCCTCAAGAATAGATTCTGTATAGTAGTCAAGGAGAAAACAATGGTTTCAAAATAAAAATTTTGGGCTGAAATGTAGATATATGAATGCAAATTGAAAGCACTTTTTTTTAAGGTCCTTAAAACCTTAGTGCTGATTGGTGATTATATTGGTTTGCTAGGTCAGTCACACAAAGTACCATAGACTGAATGGCTTAAGTGGCAGAAATTTATTTTCTCACAATTCTGGAGGTTGAAATTCTGAGATCAAAGTGTCTGCAGGATTGGTTCCTTCCAAGACTTATCTCCTTGACTTGTATATAACTGTCTTCTCCCTGTGTCTTCACCTTGTTTTCCCTCTGTAACTTCCTGTTATTAAAAGGACACCCATCATATTGGATTAGGGACCACCACAATGACCTCATTTTAATTGAATTACCTCTTTAAAGACCCTATTTCCAAATAGAGTCACATTTTGAGATTCTGGGGATTAGGACTATGAATATGAAATCTATGAATCATTTTGACTGAATTGAATAAGATTCTATTGAATCTAGCAAAAAAAATAATATTTTCAAACTGAATAAAAGGGAAAATTTAAACAAAGGAATTTTTAAAAGTGCAACAAATAGAAAAATGGTAGATTTTAATCTACCTATCCACATATGACTTCAAATGTGAATGGTTTACTTAAAACAAATTACAGGGATTATCAAAGTGGATTAAAAAACAAGACTCAGATCTTTTGTCTGTAAGTAAGCCCCTAAAATATAAAGATGCAGGTAAATGAACAGTAAAAGGATATAGAAAGTTACACCATCTTCTGCACTATGCTGTACTCAGTCACTCCGTTGTGTCTGACTCTTTGTGACCCTGTGGAATGTAGTGCACCAGGCTCCTCTTATCCATGGGATTTTCCTGCCAAGAATACTGGAGTGGGTTGCCATTCCCTTCTCCAGAGATATACCATCTTAACATCAATCAAAACAACACTGGAGTAACTATTGTTAATTTTAAGCAAACCAGACTTCAGGACAAGGAAAATTATCAGGAATTAAAAGGAGGTATTACATAATTAAAACAGAGTTGATTCTCCAAGAGGTCATTAATGATCCTTAATATGCCTATTCCTAACAACAGAGCATCAGAATACATGAAATAAAAAATGGATAGAACTGATCACTGCTGATCATGGACAATAAAAGGGTAATAAAGGAACATTATGTGTAAGTCTATTCCCACAAATTTGATAACAGGTAAAATGGACCAGTTGGACATCCAAACTCAAACAAAAAGAAATAATCTGAATAGAGCTATATCTATTAAGGATTTTGAATCACTGATAATAAAAATCCAAAATGAAAGCAGTGGTTCTAAATGATTTCACTGGTGAATTTTTCCAAACATTTAGAGAAGAAATGACACCAATTCTTTGCAACCTCTTTCCAGAAATAGAAGCAGAGGGAACACTTTCTAACATATTCAATGGAGCTCACATTACACTAACCCTCCAGACCAGATAATGACATTATAAAGAAAAACTGGAGACCAATATCTCTTCTGAACACACAGGTAAAATTCCTTAACAAAATATTTGCAAAGTGAATCCAATAATGAATAAAAAATTACTCATCATGACCAAGTAGAATTTGTCCTAAATATACATGGTTAAAATAAAAAAAAAACCCACAATACAAAAGCTGGTGAGAATGCAGAACAACAGACACTCTCATTCGTTGCTGTGAGAATGCAAAATGTTACAATCACTTTGGAAGACAATTTGGCAATTTCTTACAAAGCTAAACATTATCTTACCATGTAATCCAGCAATCAAACTCCTTGCCTTGCTGGTGCAAATGCAAAATGGTACAATCACTTTGGAAGACAATTTGGCAGTTTCTTTCAAAGCTAAACATTATCTTACCATATAATCCAGCAATCAAACTCCTTGGCATTTACCCAAATGAGTTGAAAACTCTGCAAACACACACGAAAAAAACCTACACAGAAATGTTTATGGCAGTTTTATTCATAATTGCCCAAACTGGAAGCAATCAAGATGTTCATCAGTAGGAAATGGGTAAACTTTGGCACATCCATACAATGGAATATTATTCAGTGACAAGAAGAAATGAACTATCAAAACCAAAAATGGAAGACTCTTAAGTGCATATTGCTAGGTGAAAGAAAGCAGTCTGAAAAGGATACATGTTTTATTATCCATTATATGTCATTCTGGAAAAGAGAACTATACAGACAGTAAAAAGATCAGTGGTTCCAGGGGTCGGGTGGAGAGGAGGAAGGGTAAAGCACAGGGATTTTTAAGGCAGTAAAACTATATGATATTTCTCCCGGCAACCTTGATTCCAGCCTGTGCTTCCTCCAGCCCAGCGTTTCTCATGATGTACACTCTGCATGTAAGTTAAATAAGCAGGGTGACAGTATACAGCCTTGATGGGCTCCTTTTCCTATTTGGAACCAGTCTGTTGGTCCATGTCCAGTTCTAACTGTTGCTTCCTAACCTGCATACAGGTTTCTCAAGAGGTAGGTCAGGTAGTCTGGTATTCCCATCTCTTGAAGAATTTCCCACAGTTTATTGTGATCCACACAGTCAAAAGCTTTGGCATAGTCAATAAAGCAGAAATAGATGTTTTTCTTGAACTCTCTTGATTTTTTGATGATCCAGTGGATATGCAGATGACACCACCCTTATGGCAGAAAGTGAAGAGGAACTAAAAAGCCTCTTGATGAAAGTGAAAGAGAGTGAAAATGTTGGCTTCAAGCTCAACATTCAGAAAACTAAGAACATGGCATCTGGTCCCATCACTTCATGGCAAATAGATGGGGAAACAGTGGAAACAGTGTCAGACTTTATTTTTCTGGGCTCCAAAATCACTGCAGTTGGTGATTGCAGCCATAAAACTAGAAGACGCTTACTCCTTGGAAGGAAAGTTATGACCAGTCTAGACAGCATATTAAAAAGTAGAGACATTACTTTGCCAACAAATGTCTGTCTAGTCAAGGCTATGGTTTTTCCAGTGGTCATGTATGGATGTGAGAGTTGGACTGTGAGACAAGCTGAGTGCCGAAGAATTGATGCTTTTGAACTGTGGTGTTGGAGAAGACTCTTGAGAGTCTCTTGGACTGCAAGGACATCCAACCAGTCCATCCTAAAGGAGATCAGTCCTGGGTGTTCATTGGAAGGAGTGATGCTGAAGCTGAAACTCCAATACTTTGGCCACCTGATTTGAAGAGCTGAGTCACTTGAAAAGACCCTGATGCTGGGAGGGATTGGGGGCAGGAGGAGAAGGGGACGACAGAGGATGAGATGGTTGGATGGCATCACCGACTCGATGGGCATGAGTTTGAGTAAACTCCGGGCATTGGTGATGGACAGGGAGGCCTGGCATGCTGCGATTCATGGGGTCGCAAAGAGCTGGACATGACTGAGTGACTGAACTGAACTGAACTATATGACACTATGATGGTAGATATATGAAATTTATAAAAACCAATAGAAATGTACAACTTTATTGTAAACTATGGGTTTTAGTTAGTAATCATGTGCTAATATTGTTTTTTAACTTAAATATACCACACTAGTGCAAACTGTTAATAATAAGGGAAACTGTGTGGGAAAGGGATCATATAGGAACTTTGTATTATCTACTTGATTTTTCTACAAACCTAAAACCACTCTAAAAGTAAAGTCTATTCATTATAAAAACAAAATTACATAAAAATATGTATCTGATTTCAATTTGCTTTTAACATACTCAGAAATCCTTTTTACTAAGAAATGAATTTAAGTTTTGATATAATCACGTTGTCCAAAAGAGGGTGCCAAAGACTTACAAAGGTATCTTTTTTTGGTGATGCAAAGCAGAGTTAAATAATAAAATGGAATAAATAGAGTAAAAAACAAAAGGCCCTAACGTAAGTCAGCTGCGTGACCCTTACTTACGTCTCTCCTGTAGCTTCTGGCCGCCTGCCTGAGGACTCAGAGCTGTCGCCTTGGCTGCTTGGTGCCACTTCCTTGTGCAGACGAAGGTGAGTTCTCCCTGATGACGCACAGCGGGGACTTGCACTCTGAAGAGACCTGCAGGAAGCTGGGCTAGCACAGATGCATTTGGACCTGATTTTAAGCATGTGGATATCAACACCCTCAGATATGCAGATGATAGCACTCTAATGGCAGAGAGTGAAGAGAAACTAAAGAGACTTTTGATGAAGGTGAAAGAGGTGAGTGAAAAAGCTGGCTTGAAACTCAACATTAAAAAAAAAAAATAAGATTATGGCATCCAGTATCATCACTTCATGGCAAATAGAAGGGGAAAAAGTGGAAGCAGTGACAGATTTTATTTTATTTGGCTCCAAAATCACTGTGGATGGTGACTGCAGCCATGAAATTAAAAGATGCTTGCTCCTCGGAAGGAAAGCTATGACAAGCCTAGACAGCTTATTAAAAGCAGAGACATCACTTTGCCAACAAAGGTCTGTACAGTCAAAGCTATGGCTTTTCCAATAGTCAAGTATGGATGTGGGAGTTAGACCACAAAGAAGGCTGAAGGCTGAAGAGTTGATACTTTCAAATTGTGGTGCTGGAAAAGACTCTTCAGAGTCCCTTGGACTGCAAGGAGATCAAACCAGTCAATCCTAAAGGAAATCAACCCTGGATTTTCATTGGAAGGACTGATGCTGAAACTGAAACTCCTGTACTTTGGCCACCCATGGGAAGAGTCAACTCATTGGAAGAGACCCTGATGCTGGGAAAGATCGAAGGCAAGAGGAGAAAGGGGTGGCAGAGGATGAGATGGTTAGATGGATCACTGGCTCAATGGACATGAGTCTGAGGAAGCTCTGAGAGGTAGTTAAGGACAGAGGAGCCTGGCATGCTGCAGTCCATGGAGTTGCAAAGAGTTGGGCACAACTTACTTACTAAAAACAACAGAAATGATAAAATTTAAATGAAAGTTTTGCAAATGTATAACTTTTCTTTCAACATAGAATACTTTCAGTGATATAAATTTAAAAACACTTTTTGCTTACTACAATTGGGTTTTCCATTGACTGTGTAGCCTTTAAAACTTTGTTCTTGAATTTGTTTGTTTGTAGAACCATAAGTCAAGGAGCTGTGACTAGGTATAAATACCAATTCAGTTCATTCTCCAAGGTGTCTTTTGGTGAATACTCTTGTCAAGGACAGAATCTTTTTGTTAAGGTACTAATAATATCACAAGTAAGCCAAGTTTCTTTATTTGTTATACTGCCTCTTTATAGTTCCAAAACATTTTTATTTTTTGCTGATTATAAAAGTGTAAAAAAAAGTGCTGTAAAAACATACACTTATGTAATGTCATTATTGTTTGGATTTTCCTAATTGCATTTTAAAAATGTCACACACTATGTTCCTCTGTGTACTCTCTTTCCAGAATATTGATAATTATATCCAGAGGCTTGATCTGATTTAGATTTGATTTTATTGGCAAGAGTATTTCATAAATGGTACCTTGTGACATAAGGTACAAGGTGTCTGGTTGTCTTTCTTTGGGACTGCTTGAAGCCTTTCATGACCACTGCCTGTCTTCATTAGGAGTTTGCAAATGTTGCTATTCAATCATTTTCTCTTATAGTTCTTGGAGTAATTCCATAGAAAGAAAAATTTCCTAATAAAGTATCTGATTACCTTGTAGTATAGATGATTTTTTTAAAAGCAGCTTGAATATTTAATTTATTTGCTTTATTGACCAGCTATCAGAAAAACGAGTTGATTCTGTAGTGTTTTTTTTAAATCTTATTTTTTTTAATTAATTAATTTTATTTTTGGCTGAACTAGGTCTTTGCTGTGTGCACACTTTCTCTGGCTGTGGCAGTTGGGCTACTTTCTCGGCACGGTCGGTGGGCCTCTCATCGCGTGGCTTCTCTTGCTGCAGGGCTGGGGCTCTGGGGCGTGCGGGCTCAGCGGTTGGGGCGCAGGGGGTGCCCCGTGGCACGTGGAGCCCTTCTGGACTAGGGGTTGAACTCACGTCTCCTCTGTTGGCAGCTGTGTTCTCAACCGTGGGCCACCAGTGACGTCCCCTTAGCATTTTTAAAAGTGATTAATGAAGATTTCATTTTTTGTTTTAGTATTATTTAAAACTCATGAATTTTAACATATTTGTGTGTTTTTATTCTTATCAATACTTTGGTCAGTTGAAGCCTCTTCAAACTGACTCCTCTGTTGTTGTGATATAACCTCAATATAGAAGTCCCTCCTTATCCATGGAATACTTTCTAAGGCCCCTATTGTTTACCTGAAACCATGAGCAGCATGGAGCTATATATCCATATACTATGTTTTTTTTCTATGCATACATACCTATGGTAAAGTTTAACTGATAAATTAGGCACAGTAAGGGATTAGTAACAATAACTAGTAGTAAAATATTAATAGAACAGTCAAAACAATATAATGTAATGAAAGTTATGTGAAAATGGTTTCTGTCTCTCTCAAACTATCTTACTGTGCAAACTTAATGACTTTTCCATCTTAACTAAGCACTTATTACACACTGTGGCCGTGACTTTTGCAGTGGGAGGTGCAATAGCAAAAGTAGCACAAATTTCTTTTTCCTTCTTCACACTTTCACAGATATAAGATTCATTCTTACCATAGGTCTTAGCAACCTCAGCATAGCATTTTTTTCTTTCCTCATTAACTTGAGACACCTTTTCACTTAAAGAAGCCCTTGGCAGTGTCTCTTTGGCATATCTGAGTTTGTAGCACTACTACTATTGTGCTTTGGGGCCAATAATGAGTAAAATAAGGGTTACTTGAACATAGGCACTGCAGTACTGAAACAGTTGATCTGATAACCCAGATGGCTACTAAGTGACTAATGTAGGGGGTAATATTCTGGACAAAGGAGGTGATTCATGATCCAGGTGGGACAGAGCGGGATGGTACGAGATCGCATCAGGCTACTCAGAACATCACACAATTTAAAACTTGTGAATTTTTTATTTCTGTAATTTTCCATTTAATATTTTTGGACTGCGGTTGACCATGGGGTTAACTGAAATCACAGTGAAACCTTGGGTGAGCAGCTGGGGAAGGACCACTGCAATGTCAGGAATCTTTCTTGCTTGCAGGTATGACAAAAGATCTAGTTTTGGATAGTTCCTGCCCCAACCTGTAATTAGTAATTTTTCCCAAGGTGCTCTAATTTTTAAACTAAAAAATTATATTTACCTACATTTAGAGAGCAAAATCTGGGTGCTAGTGGTCTTTAGTGCTACTGGGTTGATCTTTGTCTCTAGATTTTTTCAGTGGACAACTCTTAAATTTGACAACAATCTTTTTTTTTTTTTTTTAATTAGATTTCTTGTTTTCTGCTAAGGACCTTCCCATTGAGTTGCAGGATTCCCTTTTATATTTTTTGAATATTAGCCTATTATCAGATATATGATTTGTAAATATTTTCTCACATTCTGTAAATTACCTTAGTGATAGTGAAGTCGCTCAGTCGTGTCCGACTCTTTGTGACCCCATGGCCTAATGTAGCCCACCAGGTTTCTCCGTCCATGGGATTCTTCAGGCAAGAACACTGGAGTGGGTTGCCATTTCCTTCTCCATGACAACAATCCTTACTCAGTTTTTCATTGCTGCCTTTGTAGTAGTGGTATAATATGAGTTATATATTATCTTCATTGATGCCAATGCTTTATGTCAATTTAGGAAAAAATCAGTAAGAATTCACATAAATGTGACTGGTCAAAACTATTATAGCCTGAGGAAAGATGAACCAAAGTACAATCTGCAAAAGAAAAGGAGTTCACCATGGATAGAGTTGTTTATACAGGTAGGAGAGTGGTGGGTGTTAGGGATAGGACATAGTCTGTTGGCACCAGATTGAGAGGTGGAGGTACAAGGGGCTGGCAACTGGCTGAGCATAGAGCGTCATACTTAAATTAAGGAATCAAAGACTTGTTAACAGATCCCAAAGAATATGATAGGAGTAAATAAGATGATATGGTAGCATTAGAATCAGACACACTTAGGTTTGAATCCTAGCTTTGCCACTTACTGGACAAGCTATTACAGCTTTACTTTATGGAAGTGATGGTGAATCATGTGAAAACATCTGACTAAACAAGAGCTGACTGTGTTCCCAACTATGTATCATAAACTTACATCTTTTTTTTTTTTTCCAACTTACATCTTTTTACCTTGTCTTCACATGTGCCCATGGTTATAAAACTACTACTTCATCAAAGGGCAGTAAAAGGGGGAAAAACCAGAGTGAAAAGAGACCACAGTCATTTAATTATGAATAAAGTATCTTACATTTGCAAATTGTGCAACATTGGACCACATGGACAATTTGCTAGAATTCTCTCAAATAAGGGACCCTAAAAGCTACATCTTACTTGTTTCATGGTGAATCAATTTGAGCATGAGGAAAGAAGAAATTGGAATTATGCCTGAGTCAGTTTTTGTAAGTGAGGGCAGCAGAAATCCCCGAGAATTTGAGGAAGCCTTTGAAAAGAGAGCACTCTCTCCTGTAGGCAAAAGAAAGTTTCTACCAGGCTGCCTGGCCCTATGTTGCCTTTCAATTTCACAAAAACAAGGGGAAAAAATGCCATGAATTTTCTTAACCTTAGAGCTAAATCTGTCGAGTGAAAATCTTTGTGAATGTTGTTCTATATGCTGATGTACACAAAAAAGGTTCACTTTAGACCTGACCTTGGTCGAATTTTGTTAAGGCTGGCTTATCACTTATCTCTTCTCTTGGGATTCCCAGGTGGCTCAGTGGTCAAGAATCTGCCTGCCAATGCAGGAGATGCGGGTTTGATCCCTGGGTTGGGAAGATCCCCTGGAGAAGGAAATGTCAACCCACTCCAGTATTTTTGCCTGGGAAATCCCATGGACAGAGGAGCCTGGTGGGCTACAGTCCATGGGGTCGCAAAGAGTCAGACACAACTGAGCAATTGAGCATGCACACATCTTTTCTCTTAACTCTTTACATAATGACTAAGCTAAAATGTACCCCTTTGTGCTCAATGCTTTGGTCTTCACAGGCAAAATGCCTCAGGAGATGGTAAAAGTTTGAGGGTAAGAAGAAACCTGGAGACCTTTAACACAATGCCCTCATTTCACAGATGAGGGTACTAAGGCCGCCAAGAAACTGACAATCCTATTTAAGAGGAATAAAAAAGTGAAATATTAAATATCAATATACAAGAGTATAGGAGTAAATACTCTGTTTTATGTGGATTATATGTGCTCTAGGAATCTCCTGAAAAGAGGAGATATCCATTGTGGTATAAGTAAATGGAGAGAGCTAAGAGCCTTGACATTTGCCAAGTATATAAAGTTTGCAGGAGGCTTTATCAGTGTGACCTTGAGTCTGATATTTGCCCAGGAGATTAAAGAATAGGAGGAGGGTGGTTCACAAAACTGGGGAGGTCCAAGAAAATGCTCAGAAGCAGAAATTATGGCTTGTCTGGAAGATGGTGATAGGAACACTGGGAAGAATGTTTGGAGAGAAATGAGTGAGAACGAGAATGTCAGGAATGCAGACCTTGATATTCAGAAAAGGCTAGCAACCGCTGGATTGACAAGTTAAATTTGTATGAAGAGCTCAGCAATTATCATACAGCAGCCTCTGATAGCTACCCTTGAAAAGCTTCCAATTCTGCAGTATGAGTTAGTTATTGACTGTCTTTTAACTATGCTTAAAATTGGAGGAATCCTTTAATTTGTATGGTTTAATATCTGTGAAATTACCTGCCATTGTGACAGGATAACTTGAATATATTTTAATTAGCAATAACAGCGTGTAGAGTCACTCTCAAGAATAATAGCCTAGCATGTATTGAGTGTCTTCTATGTGCCAGACACCGTGCTAAACTTTCTACTTTGATTTTCATGTTTCATTACCCTTTTACAGATGTGAGAGGTGAAGCGTAGGGAGGGTAGGGGATTCACTTGGAGTCACACAGTTAATATGTGGTGCAACCTTCACCTGAATTACTATCTTCCTATTCTCAAAGCCCAGTGCTCTTAAACCTATGTATTAGTACCCTAATCCCCATTTCTTTTGAATTATTTGGGAAAATCATGGTTAGTAGTCTGGAGATATTTTGAGACAATCACCTTATTTAGTCTCTATTTGGTACTGTTTACAGTTTTTCTGATATTCCTCTGAAAAGTATTATAGTTTTACAGGTCAGCCGTGTTTCTTTAAAATAGTCATCAGCTCAGGTCACATGTGTTAGAAACTGACATCACTACCAAGTGTTGTATTTGTGGCAAAACTTTATGATTTCCAGATTTAATAGGTTAGAACATAATAGGGCTGCCATTTGTCCATCTACCTGCCATTCATCCATCTGTCCATCCATCTATCCAATTTTTGTTGACTGCCTGATGTGAACTAGGCCCTGACTGGTATGTGCATTGTCATTGCTTTTGGCAGTGTGTTGTTTTCACTAGCTAATAAAAACAAGAAAAATTCTGCAAATCTTAATCATTTCCTGCTTACATCCCAGATCTGTGTGAATCTCCTGCTACGATGTACCTCTCTCCATCTCTTAAGATGCCTTTATTGTCTCCTGCTGGATCCTTTGCCTTTAGTTGGCTGTGTAGTGGAAGGTGAGAGCATAGAGGATTGAACACCCACTACTCAATATCTAAGCCCAGGAATGGCAGACATCACTTTGGCTCACATTCCATCACATGGTCCCAGCCGGGGACCAACTTTGCATTATGAACGAGGAGCATGGATCTAAGTTGGTCAGCCCATTATCTCTGTCCAGATGCTGTCAGTACTAAAGAAGGTCTATGGAAATATTTGGTAAATTGTGAAGTGCTTTTCAGTTTTTAATATTATTTCACAAATATGCATTACAATGGAAAACAAAATTCAGTCTGTTGAGACTGACTTGACGCAGTGAAAGAATATCTTTTATATGTATAATACATCATCTTTCTTCAGTCTTGTTTGATTATCAGGATTGCCTGGGCTATCCATGTTCCTGGCCAAGTTCCACTGAAGGCCACCCTCACAGAGATGGGGAAAGAGGAGAATGATCCTTGTCACATTCCTTTTTATTTATTCTATTTTGAAAGGCACCAAAGCATCTGTGATGTGTAATTTAAATGTCCATGCTTGGAAGCCGCAGTTTGTTTCTTTGGGAATCAGGGTTGTTGTAATTTTGCTTTTACTTGTAGTTTCACTTTCATTTTTCAGAGGTGAAACAGTGGTTCCTTCTAGTGTTCAGTTCAGTTCAGTTCAGTTCAGTTCAGTCGCTCAGTCATGTCCAACTCTTTGTGACCCCATGAACCGCAGCACGCCAGGCCTCCCTGTCCATCACCAACTCCCAGAGTCCACCCAAACTCATGTCCATTGAGTCGGTGATGCCATCCAACCATCTCATCCTCTGTCATCCCCTTCTCCTTCCCTCAATGTTTCCCAGCATCAGGGTCTTTTCCAATGACTCAGCTCTTCAAATCAGGTGGCCAAAGTACTGGAGTTTCAGCTTCAGCATCAGTCCTTCCAATGAACACCCAGGACTGATCTTTAGGATGGACTGGTTGGATGTCCTTGCAGTCCAAGGGACTCTCAAGAGTCTTATCCAACACCACAGTTCAAAAGCACCAATTCTTCGGCACTCAGCTTTCCTCACAGTCCAACTCTCACATCCATACATGACCACTGGAAAAACCATAGCCTTGACTAGACGGACATTTGTTGGCAAAGTAATGACTCTGTTTTTCAATATGCTGTCTAGGTTGATCAGAACTTTTCTTCCAAGGAGTAAGCATCTTTTAATTTCATGGCTGTAATCACCATCTGCAGTGATTTTGGAGCCCCCTAAAATAAAGTCAGCCATTGTTTCCACTGTTTCCCCATCTATTCGCCATGAAGTGATGGGACCGGATGCCATGATCTTACTGTTAACATTCCCCAATTATATTAAATATATAAAATGGATATGTTTTTCACCAAAAGTTTTTTCTGCTTTAAGCAAAATAGGTAAATTGGGAGTATAGATTTTTTTGGTCATATCTTGGGCAGCATTCTGGTGCTATACCTTCTTCGGGATCAGCTTCATGCCCTTACCTGCATTTTTAGTGGAAGTTGATTGGAGAAAGCAATGATCTCCTCTTATCTCTTTAGGTTAGTGGCATGTACCATGTCAATTAACAGGTATAATCTTGTGCTGTACACTCAGATGCCTTCACCTGTGGGCTCTGAAATGATAAAGTGAGAAGCATTGATGGAGTGGATAATAAGATTGAAAGTAGAGGAGGAAAAAAATTAATGAATTTTACTACATGGTCTTGAAGAAAACAGTTAACTTTATTATTAAAATGACCAAATACAAAATGTAGATTATCAAAGTATCATGAACAAAATCACTTAACAGATCTTGTCCTTGTTCCCAGGGAACTTGTATCTCAAAGAGCATAAAAAAGACTAATTTAACTAGTAATAGAAATTTAAAATAATATTCTAATTGCTTAAAATAATTTAAAATAGAAAATTTAAATGATTTCACTATAACTAGTGAGCATAAATGTTCACTGAATGTTTACTAAATTGACACTATTTTATTTTATCATTTTAAAAATTATTATTAAAAAAAATTTTTTTGGCCATGCCACTGGGCATGTGGTAATCCTAGTTTCCAGACCAGGGACCAAACCCTGGCCCCCTGCAGTGGAAGCTCAGAGTCTTAACCACTGGACCTCCAGGGGAGCCTCTTTAATTTATATCTTAATTGGGGAATTACTGGCAGTTCCTGGCCAATGCAAAATGCATAATTCTACTTGGGCTTCCCTTGTAGCTCAGCTGGTTAAGAATCTGCCTGCAATGCGGGAGACCTGGGTTCGATCCTTGGGTTGGAAAGATCCCCTGGAGAAGGGAAAGGCAGCCCTCTCCACTGTTCTGGCCTGGAGAATACTGTATTCTGGCAAAGAGTCAGACATGGCAAAGAGTGGCAAAGAGTCAGACATGACTGAGCAACTTTCAGTGGTTAGGACTCTACTCTCTCACTGCCCAGGTTGAGGGCCCCGGGTTCAACCCCTAGTCAGGGGACTAAGATCCCACAAGCTGTGGGGCTTAGCCAAAAAAACAAATTATCAAAGTCTTAAAGTGTAACCAGAGCTTTCAGTCATTGCTCCATGCATTAATATATTTATGTACATTTTAAGAACAAGTCACAGATACTGTATGTTTTGAGAATTATTATCCTTTTAGATTGTCAGCACTTGGTTAAGAGCATGTTGATTGGTTATTAATATTTATATTGGTTATTAATATTTGTCTCTCAAATACTAAAAGAGATGACTGTATGCACTTCTATATTGTATGTAGAAGTTTGTTGTAGCACACTGTTAATGCATGTTTTCCTCAAGCTCTGAGGGCTATCTTATACTCTCTGCCAATGTGAGTAGCCCATATTTTTCTCTAATTTTGTGTTCTAGAATCATGAGTGATGCAATGCTCTTGGCTTATGAGTACCCTATTACTCTCTACAGATGATGTGGCTTTCTCGCTGATGTTGATAAGAGCTATTTACTACAGAGTGACCTTCTTTCTGCAACTTATTTTGTGTTGTTGTGAACACTTTTGGCACAGCAAATTTGCCCCATGGGGATAAAGGATGCTATCATGCACATTTAGTAGAATGTAATGACCAGAGGTTAGGGACTAATGGAAATCCTTATGGAGTTCATAATAGACATCACTGCAACATAGAGGGATTAGGTCACAATTTGGACAGGCACAGGGAGGGATCTCCCCGTGGAAAGGGAGCGTGGCATGATCCCAGGGAACTTGGATTGGCTTTGCTAGTGGTCCATCCCAGGAATGCATGTCCGTGGGACACGAGCCGCACAGCGGGGCTAGCCCTGGATCTGGGGCTGAATTTGAAAGACGTGTTGAGCCTAAGGGGGACAGCTTGGCATAGCCCAGTGCCCATCCTGGCTTCTCTTCTTCAGTCTTTATAAAGAAGGAAACGTGTCCCTCCACAAGTCCTGTAATGAGTGTGTTATCTGGGCTTCCCTGATGGGCTCAGTGGTAAAGAATCCACCTGCCAATGCAGCGTATGCGGGTTTGATTCCTGGGTCAGAAAGATCCCCTGGAGGAGGAAATCGCAACCCACTCCAGTGTTCTTGCCTGGGAAATCCCACGGACGGAGGAGACTGCTGAGCTACAGTCCATGGGGTCACAAAAGAGTCGGCCACGACTGAGTGACTAAACATCCACAGCAATAACGACGAGTGTGTTTACAGACCAGGACTGACTGACAATAGTGCCCTCTGCCCGGTAAGAAGAGCCGAGAGAGATGCTTTACAGTGTTTCCTCATCAAAGCAACACGGGCTTCTTTCTCGTTTCCTGACACAGAAAACTGCATTTTGTCATCCGTTTGTCAGTTCTTAGAGATTCTAAGATAATTAAAGAACATTACAGCAGGTGACAGCTGTTGCTGAGTGCCGTGTCGCTAGTTCTGCTTGTTGGGCTCCCGTGAATCTCGGATGATGATAGCTTGCTGCTCCAGGTTTAATTAGCTGGTTGCTTTGAAAGTCTGGGCTCTTAGGTGTAGGGTTTGCAGGCTTGCAGCTTGTTGAATCAGAGCTGTGCTCATCACTGACTGGGGGACCTGGGTCTGACCAACTCATGACGGGCTGTGGAGGGGTACCCTGACCTTTATCACACACAGGCGTCAGAGGGACAAGGTGCTTTCTAGGAGAGGCTACTAAGAGCATCAAATGCTGATTGGTTTCCCAGTGTTCTTGCATCAAAGCATGTTTTTGATTTTGAAGTTTATTTTCTGATTAAACCTCCTTATGGCCATCCCTTTTTTTTTTATAATGCACGGTGATCATAATCCCTTTGGGTTTATTTCTAAGTTAGTTTACTAAAAGTTCCCGACATGCAGGAGAGAGCTAAATGGCCTCCACTCTGGCTTTCAGGAGCACAGAATATTTTCTTCCATTTCCTGGAGGGTTTGAAATGCTGTTACACTGCTTCAGAGAAACTACAAACCCTGCTGGCGGCTCCACGCTTTCTTTCTCTTTTACTCTCTCTAGGTGGGAATGAGTTTCTATGTGTTTTAACAATTTGTTTATTAAAAAAAGAATATTTTAAAAAATCCCACACGATTTTAAGTTTGCATCCCCAAATTGTATTTGTTTTTAAGCTCATCGTAAAACATGAAACTAGTTTCAGCAATAATTTAAAATAAGCATCCTTAACTTATGCAAAAATTTCTTTCCCAACAAAATACTCTGAGTAATTACAATAAATACAGTAGAAGGGCATCAATTTCTATGTTAGAACAACAGTGATGTGTTCTGCTTGCAGAATCTATGGTGAAAGACATTCTTTCACCCTTTTTCTTACACAACATTATGCCCTTTCCTTGAATTGTTTCTTCCTTTTGTACACAGATCAAACTCTGCTCATTTTTTTAGCTCATGGCACAGAAGCCACCTCTTCTTGGAAGACTTTTTTTAATCTACCGAGCAGAGCTCAGAACTCTTCTTTGGATTTGCTTCCTGTGTGCATGCATGTGCACTCAGAACTGAAACCATCTATGCAGCTCACCAGTACATTAACATGACTTTATTATCCCACCGTCTTTGATCTAACTTTAGTATTTCATGAGGCTCTTTCCCTGGATGATATGATATGACTTTTCACACCAAGGACTTCCAAGGAGTTCCATCAACTCATTAATAGGAAGCATCTGTGGACAGTTTACACCAGATTCTTTGAATCTTTGCCTCAGAAGTCTTGCATTGCTATGTCCTCAACTATTACTAGTCTGAAAGTATTACATCATGATTCCTGCCCAGTCGTAATCAAGCTTCCACATTGTAAGACCTGCTTTAAACCAGACTTCAAAATGTCAATAAGTATCCCGACTTTGTCCTTCCCTAGGACATTATCAAGGCTCTGCTGACCTAGGGTCCTCGCTTACCGGGGCAAGGAATTAACTGTGCTTTGTCTTATCAGCAGATGCTTTGGTGATAATTTGGAGAACCAGCATTTGATAACATTGATATCATTTTATAACATTTGATATCACTGCCCATGTCACTGTGGCTCTCTTTACCCAGTTTACCATGAGCTCTTAAACACTTTACTGCCCCTGCCGATTGTGGGGTCTTATGTTTAACCTAGAGCATGAGAAAGATATATGCGTCTTTTGGAAAAGTAACCTTAGTGAAACAGAGAGAAAGTTAATATCCAGACATACAAAAAACATGTTACTCAGACCAGACCTGGTGCTTTTTCAAGTGCTCCTCAGACTGAGTTTTAGAATGATTTCTGTGTTCTGCCTTCAGTCCACCTACCTACCTGTGTTTCCCATGCATTTCCCACTCCCAACAGAGCATTTCGTCTCATTGGTCCATGCTCTTATGCACAAGCGAATATTCATGTATTCTGTTCCCTGTGCCAGGAATGCCTTTGTCTCTATCTAATGCCAAACTTCCCCCCAGATTTAAGGCTGAACTAGTTCTAAGTTATCAGTTTATTTTTTTCTCTGTTCTTCACTATACCCATTATCTCTTTTAACTTTTATATTACTTGTTTCGGCAGCACCTCACTGTTTTTTCATTATTTTCCCATAACTGATGTTTATTCAGTTATTTTTGATAACTTAATTCAGGCATGAGATCCTGTATTCATCCATTTGTTTTTTTATTCAACTAATGTTTACAGAAACCCACTATGGCAGTGTACTCTGATGGGTGCAAGGAACACAGCAATGAATAAGACAGGGTGACCTTATGTATTTTTTTGGAAAAGGATCCCCAATTTCCTTGTCACAGGACCAAGTTAAAACAAATCTGTGCTTGGTTAATTCTTTCAGTTAGTTGGAATCTCTCCAGGCCTTCTTCATATTTGTCAAAGAGAGGCTGGATCAATATTTTGTACCTAGTTTTATTGCATATTTTACCAACCTTGCTAAAAAGAAACTTACTGTAGAGAAACCTAACATCACTTCTCAGCTACTACTATAATTGCTGTCACATCTTGATGATTTGGAATAGAAAAACAGGAACAAAAAGATGACATTAAATCAACCTAAAATATGTAAGCTGTTACAGGACTTTGAATGTTGGCTGCTGAGGGGTGTGGAGAGCGCAGGAATGGGCAGGGGGTAATTAGTGGGCAAACCCAAGGCTGTGTTGCCTTCAATAAAGTGGCGAAATCTCCAGAACATTGTCCTTGAGGGAAGGGGGAACAGAACAGTATTCTAGTGAAACTGAGGATAATCATCAGCTGGATCTGTTAAACCTGTAAACTGCCTTCATCGATCAAGCTCACTTTAATCATTGCTACAAAAAGTTTTCATGTCTTCCAAGCCTCACATCACCTAAAGAATAAGATGTTTGCCTGAGTTGTTTTTCAGGGACTTGGAGTCAGCTGCGTTCAATTTGAGCTTGAGCTGTTTAAGACTAGTTGGGACCACTGACCCTCCAACCAGGCAATCATGAGTGTCCAATTGATGACCTTCTGACATCAGAGGGCCCAGAACTCCACCCTCAGTACCTGGTAACACTGCCATTTTCTGAACATGTGTCCATGAAGAAACACATAGCTTAGAAGCACCTGCCAGGTATAATGATTACCTTATCTTTTTCTTATCTCCAATCCCTTTTCCCCAATTCCCCACACCTCAACTTTATCCCATGGGCTTTCCTGGTGACTCAGATGGTATAGAATCTGCCTGCCATGCAGGAGACATAGGTTCGATCCCTGGGTTGGCAAGATCCCCTGGAGGAGGGCATGACAATCCACTCCAGTATTCTGGCCGGGAAAATCCCATGGGCAGAGGAGCCTGGCAGGCCACAGTCCTATGAGGTTGCAAAGAGTCGGGCACAGCTGAAGTGACGGAGGATGCACAGCTTTGTCCCATAAACATCCCTAGCCCCTTGCCTTGGGGGAGGCAGATTTGAGATGTGTTCTCCTGTCTCCTCTCCTCACTTGGCTGCCTTGAGAGTAAACCTCTTCTCTGCTGCAGACCTTGGCGTCTCAGCACTCGGCCTGCTCTTGCGTAGGGCAAACGAACCTGGTTTGGTGTGGTGGTGGTTTAGTCACTAAGTCGTGTGCACTAGCCGCAGGGTGCTTGTGGGGAGTTCTAGGTGGGAAATACTTGTAAATAGATGGTGCAGATTTCCCAGTGGTGAGTCTTCTCTGAAATGGTGTCCGATGTTACACATGTAAATTCTAGGCCCTGGGAGAAGGAAGCAGGCAAGAATGTGATGGGGAGCCGGCTGAGCATGTTGTTGGAAATCTGTCCACGTGGGAGCAAGGGCACGGAAGACTCTAGACCCTCCAGTACGGATTATCCATCAGGAAAAGAAGGCAGGGATGTATTCCTTAGAAGAAATTGGAGGGAATGAAGGGAGTGCCCAGTAAGCATGCTCTGTCCACGGCTTTCTTGTAGTGGGGAGGCAGGACTGTCGGCAACCCTAAGACATGGTGCGTCTGTGTGCATCTCCACAGGCATAGCCATGCTTGGCACACGTGCCTTCGTCTCTGAGCTGGGCTGAGTGTCAAGGGTTTTTCATCCCCAGGGGCAGTGCTGAAGGAAGCAGACAGACCTGGGGTCAACTGGCCCTGATGCTGGAGAAACAGTTTAGTCCCTTTCTACCTTTTTTTCTCCTTTGACACTACTACAATAGCTTACGTTATTTTGTCTTTCTTCTTCTCACTTAGAGGGATTTAATTAGCCGTGAAATGACTAAAGGCAAGAAACAAAGATCAAATATAAAGGAAAGTGAGGTGAATTAATACAACTGCATTGGACAGCCAATTCCTGAACGTTCAAGGCAAAAAAGCCACAGGAATTATTCTGAAAATGAAATAGCACACTGATGAAAAGTATGTGGCTTCACCAGAATTTGGATTATTCTTTCATGTGGGTACTGCTCTCCCCACCCCCACAATTTTAGAAATAGAGTATTTAATTTAAGAACAAATAATACATAGTGAAGATCAATATACAGTCATTGAAGCAGAAATTATTGGAGGAAAACAGTGCAAATTGGAGTATTCAGAAGAAAATCAGTATTATAATTCTACTATCATTGTACATGAACCTATTAAAACATAATTGGCAGCTTTCATCTACTAGAATATTGTTCCCTCTCATAAACAGGTATTGGCATAAATTCAGACACATTAACTATGTTCCAAGTAGTGTTAATTTATTTTTTTCTCATATCCCCAATTACCACAGCATATTCATTTTGATTTAAAAACCCAGAGCACAGCTTATTTCTAACAAATAGTTTAATTTAAGAAAACTATTTATTGAATCCCACTAAATTGTATTTTTTCCCATAGAGTACTGCCATATAAAGTTGAATTATCAAACTTAGCTTCCTATCATTTCTAGCCTGTTCCCTCTAGGACTTTTCTACTCTTTTATCTGAAAGAAACAATCCCATCTTAATTTTCTTATTGAATATATTTTACCTATAACTAATCAGAACACAGTCATCCTAGAATCAGATTTATTTAGAGGACAGATACTAATCCAGTTAGTGAGAAGTTAAACTGATGAATTAGGTGTTTTTTGGCTGCACTGCATGGCTTGTAGGATCTTAGTTTCCTGGCCAGGACCCTCTATGGTAGAAGTGCAGAGTCCTAACCACTGGACCACCAAGGAGCTCCATGATGAATCAGTTCTTAATCCTGATAAGCTCTTTGCTTCAACATGTCAGCCCTGTCTGTAATTTTTTTTCTTGAGGTCATTTATATTGTTAGCATCTGCACTATCTATTTTCTCTTAGTGGAGACAGACTCTGATGAGGTGAAATATAAGGCATTCCTGGAGAGATTATGCTCTAGGTACAAAGCAGAAGAATGGTCACCACAAGCCCTTCCTTCTGTTTTTGGCAGATGACCATGCAATCTAAAATACAGTAAGAACTATCTGTGACTTGATCTCTCCATCTCTTAAAGGGGGCTATAACATATATCAGAATCCATCTTGCACTGATGTCTTCAGGAACCTGAAGACAATATGCAAGAGTTAATTGGCAATTTCAATAGAAACTGTTTCCAAGTTTTGATGAAGGTATTGTATTTAAAAATTTTATCCTTTTCTCAGATAATAAAACTGTGATCTTAAAGTGGGCTTCAGTACGAAGCTTATTTTTATAAGATAAATTCCCACATATCCTACATTTACTATAACTTTAAAAATAAAACTTTGTTCAGGTGAATAATTTTTCTGTGGAAATCAAGGAAAAGAGGATTTTCAAAATGACTATGAATACAATATATAAATATAATATAGTAAGATAATTATTACCTTTTTAGCTGATATAACCATAGTGCTACTATGGTATAAAATGAAAAAAGTTACGGCAAAAGCAATAATCATTTGTGCTCTCAGTAACTGATCTAAAATTTTTTTACTGATGGAACAAACTAGTGCACAAAGTAGCTGCTTTCATATCAGTCTTATTATTGTTGCCATTATTATAACTATAGGACATGCGTTAAACAATAAATATGGCCTATGATAGGTGGAGATACTCTGGATAATGCAAAATGACTCTTCCAGCACCGTTGGGTCGTAATCACAGGCAGGTGTAGTCTAGCTCAAAGCAAGGAGTGCCTCTAGCTTTTAGCTCTCAGAAGAGAACAAGGGCTCCCTTTTGAATTGGTTAATGGTGGTGTGGTATTTGAAGGGTGAAAGAAGAGCATGGATGACTACTTGGTTAGCTTTAGAATGGATTCATTCACTTGGAATGGATCAAATGACCTGAAGAAAAATTCCCTTCCATTGATGATATTCTATCATTCTTGCCTTTTTGGAAAGTAATTCATAGATTTGATCCCTGTACGCCAAGACTTTATATGCTGTAGTAGACACGGAGATATGGACACCCAGACAACCTAGTACATTTTCTTCAGCGCCTTTCTGGTTTTTCTGCTGCCTTGAACAATACCAGCAAGTAAAGAGCAAGGTTTGTTCTATCTTGGTCTGTTGCCACAGTCCATGTGTATGGAGAAAGTGGCTGCCGTTGTTACTGTCGGTGTAAGCCGGCATGGGGAAGGCCTAGAAGCCCTGCCCCGCGGGTGAGAGGCGGGAACAGGGAAGCCTCAGCGTTGGCCGAGGCACAGTAATAGTCATTAATGCCCTGGTCGCTGTGTCCTGGTCCTGAGTAGACTGAGTGTTGGTGGATTTGTTAAGGCCCCTTCTTAAACTTTCAGAATGTTTGCTGCCCCCAAATGTTAGTGTCTCAGAGGCATTATGCAGTAATAGAAAATAGAGGACTGAGACTCTTCTTATTTCATATCTGTGAAGAGCAGGTAAGTTTTATCTTTAACTGTTGTGCCTCTTACCTCTAAAACATTAAGTGCTATCTTGAAAAGGGCTTTTATTTATTTCCTACCATTATTAGAATCCAGTGTGGAGTCATTTGTCAAGGTCATTCATTTAGAAATGTTCTACCCCTCCTTTATTTCTTAGACTGGCTGGATGGAAGGAGAGGGTTTTTTAAAGGAAGGTGGATGTTGTTCAAGCTCCATGTTTGTGCCACTTACTAAATGTGGAACCTTGATAGAGTCAGTCTTCCTGGTTCCCAGTTTCCTCACCAATAAAATAAAGACACTGCAATGTAATTTATAGTGTTGTTACACTTGACATATAGGCAGTAGTAAATGAATGGTATAGAATGCGGGATTTGACCTGAGACAGTTGAGAGATCACACTTAAGAGTTTATATACAGTTCCTGCTTCTGTGTTGGATGCTGCAGCCCCAGATCAGCAGGACTGGTGATTAGGCAGAGAGGCGGACAAGAGAGAGGGGAGAGGAAGCACAAACTGGGAAGTGCAGGGATGGGCGGGAGGCCTCCCTGGTGAGCTGGGACCCGCGTGGGTCTCTCACTGCTCCCAGGCCTCCCACTAGGACAGGGTGGCTGACCTGCGGGGGCAGCTGGTGCCCTTCAGCACCGCGCTCAGAGAGGCGCCTGGTGCGGGAGCACGAAGGGGCTGGGGGAGCTGTGGTCCGCTGGCCGCTTTACCGCAAGTGAGCCAGCCATGAGCGGCAGCGCGTGCAAGCCGCGGTGCTGCCTGGCGCTCTGCTCCAGCCTTCCCAGTGTGAAATGAGCGTGGTGCTGTTTCCTTCCACCCTCAAACCTCACGTAAAATGTCTCTTGTGGCCCACATGAGTCTAGAACTACACAGGGAAGGGCATTCTGGCAGACAACAGTTCCAGGGTCGACACAAAACAAAGCCGTCATGGTATCTATTGTTATTAATAATTCTTCCCAGAAGTTCTCCTCTTAATCTCCCAGGCCTTTCTAATAGCGCACATGCAGTTACCATTCCAATTTCTCATAGGACTCACAGCACACGCAGTGCAATTCTCTGTTCTCCGATTTATCTCTACATCAGTGGTTTTCAACCAAGGTGCTTTTGCCCCGAGGAGACATTGGCAATGTCCGAGGACATGAGCAAAGTCTGGAGACATGTGAGGCTGTCATGACAGAGGGCAAGTGGTTCTGGTATTTAGTAGGCAGAGATCAGGGTTGCTCAGTGTCCAGTACAGCAGAGAGGCCATCCCAGCAAAGAGTTTTCCAGGTCAGAATGTCAGCAGTGCTGAGGCTGAGAAAGCCTGGCATGCGGTTACCTTCTCATCTGTGCCTAGTATTTCTGAGGAAGAGATCACTTCTTTACCAAAGTCATTTCCTTCACTTTGCTTTTTTGGGGTTATTGTTCGCATCACTTTCAATTCTTCCAGAACCCCATTCAATTCTTCAAGAACCCCATTCAGTCTCTTTTCTCTCCATTTTTACCTCGCAGACTAAACAGAGTCAACAGATGAAAACAATCACATTTGCTTTCCCCTTAGCTCTTGGAAATTACCATGCACTTACTACCTCTTTCTTTAATTAGCAAACTCTCTAATTGAATGATCCATGTTGGTTACTCATTTCCTGCATACCTCAAGCCATCTGGTGCATCTCAGCAAAACTTTTTAAAGTCAGTAATGAGCTTATTCTGGCCAAATTTGTGGATTTTTATTTTAAAGAGAAATTAATTGACTTTCCAGTCCATTTCATTTCCTATATGTACTGTCTTTAAATTCTCTCTCTTATCCCACTGAAATCGTCATGTCAATATCACAGCAAAATGTCTGTAGTCAACTTGCCAATAACTTCCGTACTGGTAAGAGCCATGGACACTTGTCATCCTCTTCTTACTTACCGTCTCAGCAGTACTTGGCATTTTTGATCATCCTTCCTCTTGAGACACTTTCTTCACTTGGCGTAGCAGGGCTCCACATTCTCCTGGTTTTCCCTGCCACCTCCGTCTCACTCTCCTCTGCTGCGCCCTCCTCCTCTTCTTGACCTTTTAATTTTGCAGGCTCCCGTGAGCCAGTCTTTGAACCTCTTCTATTTTGTATGTACAGACACTTCCTGATGACCTCTCCAGTCTCATGGCTTTAGATTTTATCTCTGTATTGAGTACCCCAAATTTATAGCTGTAATCTGGACCGAGATGCTGATCTCTGGACTCCTAAATTCAATTACCTTCCCAGAATCTCTAGTTGCTTTTCTAAGCGGAAATAGTAATCTATTATGCTAAAAACTGGGCTTCTGGTATTTTTCTGTATCTCAGGAAATGTCAGCTTTATCCTTCTTGTTGTTTAGTTGCTCATTCATGTCCAACTCCTTTGTGACCCTGTGGACTGTAGCCCACCAAGCTCTTCTGCCATGGGATTTCCCAGGTAAGAATGCTGGAGTGGATTGCTCTCCAGAGAACACTTTTATAACAGTGAACCTCCTAATTTTAGTATCTCTAGCAATCTGGATAGTCTGGGAATTTCCCAAATCATCAAGTCCTGGTTCCTTTTGGCTTAATATTTCTTTCCTCAATATGTCTCTTTACTCTAGCATTTTAGTACAGGCAGCAAGGAGAAGCCAGGCTGTATGTTCAAGGTTTTGCTTGGAATTCTTCTCAGCTAAATACCTGAATTCATCCCTTGCAAGATTTTGTTTCCCACACAACTGTAGGTGACAGTGCAATGAAGCTCTCTGCCACTGTTAACAAGGATTGCCCCTTTTTCCATTTTTCCACTAGGATGTCTCTCATTCCCTTCTGAGCCCTTTGATTACCTTTAATGTTGACATTTCTACCAATATTCTATTTATGACACTATGCATTTTCTCCTAGATGATATGAGCTTCCCCTTTTGTGCTTCTCCTTTATTTCTGAGCTCTCACCAGCATTTTCCTTAATGCTTATATTTCTTTTTGAAACATTTCTGTTTGTTTATTTGGCTGCACCAGGTCTTAGTAGCAGCATGTGGGATCTAGTTCCCTGATCAGGGATCAAACCCGGGCCCCTGCATTGAGAATGCTGAGTCTTAGCCATTGGATCACCAGGGAAGTCCCTTTAATGTTTATATTTCTAGCAGTAGTTTGTTTAAAGCAATCTAGGTTTTATTTATCATGTGCCTCAAAATTCTTCTAGCCTTTGTCCATTACTAACTCCAAAGCCATTTCCACATTTTTAGGTATTTGTTACAGCCGTGCCCCACTCCTTGGTACCAAAATCAGTCTTGGTTTTCCTGTGGCTGCTCTAACAAGCTACCACAAACTTGGCGGCTTAAAACAACAGAAATTTATCCAGAAGTCAGAAGTAAGTATCACTGGTGTGCAAACTCGAGATGTTGCTAGGGCTCTCCTCATGCTAGAGGCCCTAGTGGAGAGTAATTTCCTCTCTCTTCCAGCTGCTAGTGGGCACTGGACAGTCCTTGGTTGGTGGCTGAATGACGCTGGTCCTCACAGCCAGGATCTTCATATCTCCTGCTGCTCTGACTTTACACTGCCTTCTCCTCTCTGTGTTTAATTCTCTCAGCCTTCCTCTTCCTTGGTAAGGCCACTTAGTAAACACAGATGATCTATGATATCCACCAACCCAGCTTTTAAACTCTCCTGCCCATCGTTTTGGCGGAGTTGCATTCAGACTGTCTTTCTTCCCTGTGTCAGTAGCCTTGAATACAGGCTTCCTTACCTGCTTAACTAAGTCTGGTGCACTTTTTGCTTTGACAATGGTTTCAGATACTAACTATCACCCTGTAATCATTTCCAAATATGAATATAAATGTGATATTACTTTCAGAGAATATTATTAAATAACTTTATTTTCATTCCCCCTAAATTATGGCATGTTAATGCTAAGAAAAGCATGAGAGAATATGACTCTCGACCCCCTCTTGCTGGATATGTCCTCTTTACCATCTCTTTCTTATAAACTCCTGGATCAATAACCTTGTTATGCTTATTTTTCCTCATTTGCAGCTGTTAAATGGTAATTTAAAAAAAGATAAAAATGTGACTCCCATGCGGATATAAAATGAATAATGATTAAAGATTTCATTTAACTCATGAATCAATGAGGAAATCAAGTAGATGCCTCAGTTCATTTCAGTTCAGTTCAGTTGCTCAGTCATGTCCGACTCTTTGCGAACCCATGAATTGCAGCATGCCAGGCCTTCCAGTCCATCACCAACTCCCGGAGTTTACCCAAACTTATGTCTACTGAGTTGGTGATGCCATCCAACCATCTCATCCTCTGTCATCCCCTTCTTCTCCAGCCTTCAATCTTTCCCAGCATCAGGGTCTTTTCAATTGACTCAGCTCTTCAAATCAGGTGGCCAAAGTATTGGAGTTTCAGCTTCAGCATCAGTCCTTCCAATAAGCACCCAGGACTGATCTCCTTTACGATGGACTGGTTGGATGTCCTTGCAGTCCAAGGGACTCTCAAGAGTCTTATCCAACACCACAGTTCAAAAGCATCAATTCTTTGGCACTCAGTCCTCTTCACAGTCCAACTCTCACATCCATACATGACCACTGGAAAAACCATAGCATTGACTAGATGGACCTTGGTAGACAAAGTAATGTCTCTGCTTTTCAATATGCTGTCTAGGTTGGTCATAACTTTCCTTCCAGGAGTAAGTGTCTTTTAATTTCATGGCTGCAGTCACCATCTGCAGTGATTTCCGAGCCCCCAAAATAAGGCCAGCCACTATTTTCCCATCTATTTGCCATGAAGTGATGGAATTGGATGTCATGATATTAGTTTTCTGAATGTTGAGCTTTAAGTCAACTTTTTTTTCCATTTATTTTTATTAGTTGGAGGCTAATTACTTTACAGTATTATAGTGGTTTTTGTCATACATTGACATGAATCAGCCATACATGTATTCCCCATCCTGATCTCCCCTCCCACCTCCCTCTCCACCCGATTCCTCTGGGTCTTTCCAGTGCACCAGGTCCGAGCACTTGTCTCATGCATCCAGCCTGGGCTGGTGATCTGTTTCACCCTAGATAATATACATGTTTTGATGTTGTTCTCTTGAAACATCCCACCCTCGCATTCTCCCACAGAGTCCAAAAGTCTGTTCTATACATCTGTGTCTCTTTTTCTGTTTTGCATATAGGGTTATCGTTACCATTTTTCTAAATTCCATATATATGCGTTAGTATACTATATTGGTCTTTATCTTTCTGGCTTACTTCACTCTGTATAATGGGCTCCAGTTTCATCCATCTCATTAGAACTGATTCAAATGAATTGTTTTTAATGGCTGAGTAATATTCCATGGTGTATATGTACCACAGCTTCCTTATCCATTCATCTGCTGATGGGCATCTAGGTTGCTTCCATGTCCTGGCTATGATAAACAGTGCTGCGATGAACATTGGGGTGCACAAATGTCTCTTTCAGATCTGGTTTCCTCGGTGTGTATGCCCAGAAGTGGGATTGCTGGGTCATATGGCAGTTCTAGTTCCAGTTTTTTAAGAAATCTCCACACTGTTCTCCATAGCAGCTGTACTAGTTTGCATTCCCACCAAAAGTGTAAGAGGGTTCCCTTTTCTCCACACCCTCTCCAGCATTTATTGCTTGTAGACTTTTAGATAGCAGCCATCCTGACTGGTGTGTAATGGTACCTCATTGTGGTTTTTTTTTTTTTTTTATCATTATATATTTTATTGTAACTTCTCTCCATGACAATAATATAGAATTACATAATCATTTTTAATAATTGTCTAGTATTTAATCAACTACATGCTCTATAATTTGTTAATTAACCCCTTATTTTTTTTTTTTTTAATTTTTATTAGTTGGAGGCTAATTACTTTACATCATTACAGTAGTTTTTGTTATACATTGATATGAATTAGCCATGGATTTACATGTATTCCCCATCCCAGTCCCCCCTCCCACCTCCCTCTCCACCCGATCCCTCTGGGTCTTCCCAGTGCACCAGGCCCGAGCACTTGTCTCATGTACCCAACCTGAGCTGGTTATCCGTTTCACCCTAGATAATACACATGTTTCAATGCTGTTCTCCTGAAACATCCCACCCTTGCCTTCTCCCAGAGTCCACAAGTCTGTTCCATACATCTGAGTCTCTTTTTCTGTTTTGCATATAGGGTTATCGTTACCATCTTTCTAAAGTCCATATATATGTGTTAGTATACTGTAATGGTCTTTATCTTTCTGGCTTACTTCGCTCTGTATAATGGGCTCCAGTTTCATCCATCTCATTAGAAGTGATTCAAATGAATTCTTTTTAATGGCTGAGTAATATTCCATGGTGTATATGTACCACAGCTTCCTCATCCATTCGTCTGCTGATGGGCATCTGGGTTGCTTCCATGTCCTGGCTATTATAAACAGTGCTGCGATGAACATTGGGGTGCATGTGGCTCTTTCAGATCTGGTTTCCTCGGTGTGTATGCCCAGAAGTGGGATTGCTGGGTCATATGGCAGTTCTATTTCCAGCTTTTTAAGAAATCTCCACACTGTTTTCCATAGTGGCTGTACTAATTTGCATTCCCACCAACAGTGTAAGAGGGTTCCCTTTTCTCCACACCCTCTCCAGCATTTATTGCTTGTAGACTTTTGGATAGCAGCCATCCTGACTGGCGTATAATGGTACCTCATTGTGGTTTTGATTTGCATTTCTCTGATAATGAGTGATGTTGAGCATCTTTTCATGTGTTTGTTAGCCATCTGTATGTCTTCCTTGGAGAAATGTCTGTTGAGTTCTTTGGCCCATTTTTTGATTGGGTCATTTATTTTTCTGGAGTTGAGCTGGAGGAGTTGCTTGTATATTTTTGAGATTAATCCTTTGTCTGTTGCTTCATTTGCTATTATTTTCTCCCAATCTGAGGGCTGTCTTTTCACCTTGCTTATAGTTTCCTTTGTTGTGCAAAAGCTTTTAAGTTTCATTAGGTCCCATTTGTTTATTTTTGCTTTTATTTCCAATATTCTGGGATGTGGATCATGGAGGATCCTGCTGTGATTTATGTCGGAGAGTGTTTTGCCTATGTTCTCCTCTAGGAGTTTGATAGTTTCTGGTCTTACATTTACATCTTTAATCCATTTTGAGTTTATTTTTGTGTATGGTGTTAGAAAGTGTTCTAGTTTCATTCTTTTACAAGTGGTTGACCAGTTTTCCCAGCACCACTTGTTAAAGAGGTTGTCTTTTTTTCCATTGTATATCCTTGCCTCCTTTGTTGAAGATAAGGTGACCACAGGTTCGTGGATTTATCTCTGGGCTTTTTATTCTGTTCCATTGATTTATATTTCTGTCTTTGTGCCAGTACCATACTGTCTTGATGACTGTGGCTTTTTAGTAGAGCCTGAAGTCAGGCAGGTTGATTCCTCCAGTTCCATTCTTCTTTCTCAAGGTTACTTTGGCTATTCAAGGTTTTTTGTATTTCCATACAAATTGTGAAATTATTTGTTCTAGTTCTGTGAAAAATACCGTTGGTAGCTTGATTGGGATTGCATTGAATCTATAGATTGCTTTGGGTAGTATAGTCATTTTGACAATATTGATTCTTCCAATCCATGAACACGGTATATTTCTCCATCTGTTTGTGTCCTCTTTGATTTCTTTCATCAGTGATTTATAGTTTTCTATGTATAGGTCTTTTGTTTCTTTAGATAGATATACTCCTAAGTATTTTATTCTTTTTGTTGCAATGGTGAATGGTATTGTTTCCTTAATTTCTCTTTCTGTTTTCTCATTGTTAGTGTATAGGAATGCAAGAGATTTCTGTGTGTTAATTTTATATCCTGCAACTTTACTATATTTGTTGATTAGCTCTATTAATTTTCTTGTAGAGTCTTTTTTTTTAAAAATTTTTATTAGTTGGAGGCTAATTACTTTACATCATTACAGTAGTTTTTGTTATACATTGAAATGAATTAGCCATGGATTTACATGTACTCCCCATCCCAGTCCCCCCTCTCACCTCCCTCTCCACCCGATCCCTCTGGGTCTTCCCAGTGCACTAGGCCCGAGTACTTGTCTCATGTACCCAACCTGGGCTGGTTATCCGTTTCACCCTAGATAATATACATGTTTCAATGCTGTTCTCCTGAAACATCCCACCCTCGCCTTCTCCCAGAGTCCACAAGTCTGTTCCATACATCTGAGTCTCTTTTTCTGTTTTGCATATAGGGTTCTCGTTACCATCTTTCTAAAGTCCATATATATGTGTTAGTATACTGTAATGGTCTTTATCTTTCTGGCTTACTTCACTCTGTATAATGGGCTCCAGTTTCATCCATCTCATTAGAACTGATTCAAATGAATTGTTTTTAATGGCTGAGTAATATTCCATGGTGTATATGTACCACAGCTTCCTTATCCATTCGTCTGCTGATGGGCATCTGGGTTGCTTCCATGTCCTGGCTATTATAAACAGTGCTGCGATGAACATTGGGGTGCACGTGTCTCTTTCAGATCTGGTTTCCTCGGTGTGTATGCCCAGAAGTGGGATTGCTGGGTCATATGGCAGTTCTATTTCCAGCTTTTTAAGAAATCTCCACACTGTTTTCCATAGTGGCTGTACTAATTTGCATTCCCACCAACAGTGTAAGAGGGTTCCCTTTTCTCCACACCCTCTCCAGCATTTATTGCTTGTAGACTTTTGGATAGCAGCCATCCTGACTGGCGTGTAATGGTACCTCATTGTGGTTTTGATTTGCATTTCTCTGATAATGAGTGATGTTGAGCATCTTTTCATGTGTTTGTTAGCCATCTGTATGTCTTCCTTGGAGAAATGTCTGTTGAGTTCTTTGGCCCATTTTTTGATTGGGTCATTTATTTTTCTGGAGTTGAGCTGGAGGAGTTGCTTGTATATTTTTGAGATTAATCCTTTGTCTGTTGCTTCGTTTGCTATTATTTTCTCCCAATCTGAGGGCTGTCTTTTCACCTTGCTTATAGTTTCCTTTGTTGTGCAAAAGCTTTTAGGTTTCATTAGGTCCCATTTGTTTATTTTTGCTTTTATTTCTAAAATTCTGGGATGTGGGTCATAGAGGATCCTGCTGTGATTTATGTCGGAGAGTGTTTTGCCTATGTTCTCCTGTAGGAGTTTTATAGTTTCTGGTCTTACATTTAGATCTTTAATCCATTTTATTTTTGTGTATGGTGTTAGAAAGTGTTCTAGTTTCATTCTTTTACAAGTGGTTGACCAGTTTTCCCAGCACCACTTGTTAAAGAGGTTGTCTTTTTTTCCATTGTATATCCTTGCCTCCTTTGTTGAAGATAAGGTGACCACAGGTTTGTGGATTTATCTCTGGGTTTTTTATTCTGTTCCATTGATTTATATTTCTGTCTTTGTGCCAGTACCATACTGTCTTGATGACTGTGGCTTTGTAGTAGAGTCTGAAGTCAGGCAGGTTGATTCCTCCAGTTCCACTCTTCTTTCTCAAGGTTACTTTGGCTATTCAAGGTTTTTTGTATTTCCATACAAATTGTGAAATTATTTGTTCTAGTTCTGTGAAAAATACCGTTGGTAGCTTGATTGGGATTGCATTGAATCTATAGATTGCTTTGGGTAGTATAGTCATTTTGACAATATTGATTCTTCCAATCCATGAACATGGTATATTTCTCCATCTGTTTGTGTCCTCTTTGATTTCTTTCATCAGTGTTTTATAGTTTTCTATGTATAGGTCTTTTGTTTCTTTAGGTAGATGTACTCCTAAGTATTTTATTTTTTTTGTTGCAATGGTGAATGGTATTGTTTCCTTAATTTCTCTTTCTGTTTTCTCATTGTTAGTGTATAGGAATGCAAGAGATTTCTGTGTGTTAATTTTATATCCTGCAACTTTACTATATTTGTTGATTAGCTCTATTAATTTTCTTGTAGAGTCTTTAGGGTTTTCTATGTAGAGGATCATGTCATCTGCAAACAGAGAGAGTTTCACTTCTTCTTTTGCTATCTGGATTCCTTTTACTTCTTTTTCTGCCCTGATTGCTGTGGCCAACACTTCCAAAACTATGTTGAATAGTAGTGGTGAGAGTGGGCACCCTTGTCTTGTTCCTGATTTCAGGGGAAATGCTTTCAATTTTTCACCATTGAGGGTGATGCTTGCTGTGGGTTTGTCATATATAGCTTTTATTATGTTGAGGTATGTTCCTTCTAGTCCTGCTTTCTGGAGAGTTTTGATCATAAAAGGATGTTGAATTTTATCAAAGGCTTTTTCTGCATCTATTGAGATAATCATATGTTTTTTATCTTTTACTTTGTTAATGTGGTGTATTACATTGATTGATTTGCAGATTTTAAAGAATCCTTGCATTCCTGGGATAAAGCCCACTTGGTCATGGTGTATGATTTTTTAAATATGTTTTTGGATTCTGTTTGGTAGAATTTTGTTAAGGATTTTTGCATCTATGTTCATCAGTGATATTGGCCTGTAGTTTTCTTTTTTTTTTGTGGCATCTTTGCCTGGTTTTGGAATTAGGGTGATGGTTAAGCCAACTTTTTCACTCTCCTCTTTCACTTTCATCAAGAGGCTCTTTAGCTCGTCTTCACTTTCTGCCATAAGGGTGGTGTCATTTGCATATCTGAGGTTACTGATATTTTTCCCGGCAATCTTGATTCCAGCTTGTGCTTCATCCAGCCCAGTGTTTCTCATGATGTACTCTACATATAAGTTAAATAAGCAGGGTGACAATATACAGACTTGATGTACTTCTTTACTTATTTGGAACCAGTCTGTTGTTCCATGTCCAGTTCTAACTGTTGCTTCCTGACCTGCGTACAGGTTTCTCAAGAGGCAGGTCAGGTGTTTTGGTATTCCCATCTCTTTATTTTTTTAATTTTTTTTTCCATTTATTTTTATTAGTTGGAGGCTAATTACTTTACATCATTACAGTAGTTTTTGTCATACATTGAAATGAATTAGCCATGGATTTACATGTATTCCCCATCCCAGTCCCCCCTCCCACCTCCCTCTCCACCCGATCCCTCTGGGTCTTCCCAGTGCACCAGCCCCGAGCACTTGTCTCATGCATCCAACCTGGGCTGGTGATCTGTTTCACCCTAGATAATATACATGTTTCAATGCTGTTCTCTTGAAACATCCCACCCTCGCCTTCTCCCAGAGTCCACAAGTCTGTTCTATACATCTGAGTCTCTTTTTCTGTTTTGCATATAGGGTTATCATTACCATCTTTCTAAATTCCATATATATGTGTTAGTATGCTGTAATGGTCTTTATCTTTCTGGCTTACTTCGCTCTGTATAATGGGCTCCAGTTTCATCCATCTCATTAGAACTGATTCAAATGAATTCTTTTTAATGGCTGAGTAATATTCCATGGTGTATATGTACCACAGCTTCCTTATCCATTTGTCTGCTGATGGGCATCTAGGCTGCTTCCATGTCCTGGCTATTATAAACAGTGCTGCGATGAACATTGGGGTGCACAAATGTCTCTTTCAGATCTGGTTTCCTTGGTGTGTATGCCCAGAAGTGGGATTGCTGGGTCATATGGCAGTTTTATTTCCAGCTTTTTAAGAAATCTCCACACTGTTTTCCATAGTGGCTGTACTAATTTGCATTCCCACCAACAGTGTAAGAGGGTTCCCTTTTCTCCACACCCTCTCCAGCATTTATTGCTTGTAGACTTTTGGATAGCAGCCATCCTGACTGGCGTATAATGGTACCTCATTGTGGTTTTGATTTGCATTTCTCTGATAATGAGTGATGTTGAGCATCTTTTCATGTGTTTGTTAGCCATCTGTATGTCTTCCTTGGAGAAATGTCTGTTGAGTTCTTTGGCCCATTTTTTGATTGGGTCATTTATTTTTCTGGAGTTGAGCTGGAGGAGTTGCTTGTATATTATAAATATATATGCACCCAACATAGGAGCACCGCAATATGTAAGGGAAACGCTAACGAGTATGAAAGAGGAAATTAATAGTAACACAATAATAGTAGGAGACTTTAATACCCCACTCACAACTATGGATAGATCAACTAAACAGAAAATGAACAAGGAAGCACAAACTTTAACGGACTCAATGGACCAGCTAGACCTAATTGACATCTATAGGACGTTTCACCCCAAAACAATCAACTTCACCTTTTTCTCAAGTGCACACGGAACCTTCTCCAGAATAGATCACATCCTGGGCCATAAATCTAGTCTTGGTAAATTCAAAAAGATTGAAATCATTCCAGTCATCTTTTCTGACCACAGTGCAGTAAGATTAGATCTCAGTTACAGGAAAAAAATTATTAAAAATTCAAACATATGGAGGCTAAACAACACGCTTCTGAATAACCAACAAATCATAGAAGAAATCAAAAAAGAAATCAAAATATGCATAGAAATGAATGAAAATGAAAACACAACAACCCAAAACCTATGGGACACTGTAAAAGCAGTGCTAAGGGGAAGATTCATAGCATTACAGGCCTACCTCAAGAAACAAGAAAAAAGTCAAATAAATAACCTAACTCTACACCTAAAGCAACTAGAGGAGAAAGAAATGAAGAACCCCAGGGTTAGTAGAAGGAAAGAAATCTTAAAAATTAGGGCAGAAATAAATGCAAAAGAAACTAAAGAGACCATAGCAAAAATTAACAAAGCTAAAAGCTAGTTTTTTGAAAAAATAAACAAAATTGACAAACCATTAGCAAGACTCATTAAGAAACAAAGGGAGAAGAACCAAATTAACAAAATTAGAAATGAAAATGGAGAGATCACAACAGACAACACTGAAATACAAAGGATCATAAGAGACTACTACCAGCAGCTCTATGCCAATAAAATGGTATTGCCATCTCTTTAGAATTTTCCACAGTTTATTGTGATCCACATAGTCAAAGGCTTTGGCATAGTCAATAAAGCAGAAATAGATATTTTTCTGGAACTCTCTTGCTTTTTTGATGATCCAGTGGATGTTGGCAATTTGATCTCTGGTTCTTCTGCCTTTTCTAAAACCAGCTTGAACATCTGCAAGTTCACAGTTCACATATTGCTGACGCCTGGCATGGAGAATTTTGAGCATTACTTTACTAGCGTGTGAAATGAGTGCAATTGTGTGGTACTTTGAGCATTCTTTGGCATTGCCTTTCTTTGGGATTGGAATGAAAACTGACCTTTTCTAGTCCTGTGGCCACTGCTGAGTTTTCCAAATTTGCTGGCATATTGAGTGCAGCACTTTCACAGCATCATCTTTTAGGATTTGAAATAGCTCTACTGGAATTCTATCACCTCCACTAGCTTTGTTCATAGTGATGCTTCCTAAGGTCCAGTTGGCTTCATATTCCAGGATGTCTGGCTCTAGGTGAGTGATCACACCATCGTGATTATCTGGGTCATGAAGATCTTTTTTGTACACTTCTTCACTATATTCTTGCCACCTCTTCTTAATATCTCCTGCTTCTGTTAGGTCCCTACCGTTTCTGTCCTTTACTGAACCCATCTTTGCATGAAATGTTCACTTGGTATCTTTAATTTTCTTGAAGAGATCTCTAGTCTTTCCCATTCTATCGTTTTCCTCTATTTCTTTGCACTGCTCACTGAGGAAGGCTTTCTTATATCTCCTCGCTATTCTTTGGAACTCTGCACTTAAATGGGTGTATCGTTCCTTTTCTCCTTTGCTTTTCACTTCTCTTCTTTTCACAGCTATTTGTAAGGCCTCCTCAGACAGCCATTTTGCTTTTTTGCATTTCTTTTTCTTGGGGATGGTCTTGATCTCTGCCTCCTGTACAATGTCATGAACCTCCATCCATAGTTCATTAGGCACTTTGTCTAGCAGAGCTAGTCCCTTATATCTATTTCTCACTTCCACTGTATAATCATAACAGATTTGATTTAGGTCACACCTGAATGGTCTAGTGGTTTTCCCCACTTTCTTCAATTTAAATGTAAGAAGTTCATGATCTGAGCCACAGTTAGCTCCCAGTCTTGTTTTTGCTGACTGTATAGAGCTTCTTCATCTTTGGTTGCAAAGAATATACTCAATCTGATTTTGGTGTTGACCATCTGGTGATGTCCATGTGTAGAGTCTTCTCTTGTGTTGTTGGAAGAGGGTGTTTGCTGTGACCAGTGCATTGCCTTGGCAAAACTCTATTAGTCTTTGCCCTGCTTCATTCTGTACCCCAAGGCCAAATTTGCCTGTTACTCCAGGTGTTTCTTGACTTCCAGCCTTTGCATTCCAGTCCCGTATAATGAAAAGGACATCTTTTTTGGGTGTTAGTTCTAAAAGGTCTTGTGGATCTTCATAGAACCATTCAACTTCAGCTTCTTCAGCATTACTCGTTGCAGATTAGGGTCGTAGACTAGGTAGTTACTGGTTAAGTAGATGCTTAACAGGTTCAAAAGCAAATCCTGGCTTCTCCACAGTGGAGGAGGGCGGTCAATTAACTCTCTTTGGACTGGGCACATTTGCATAACTATACATAAGGATTATTTTTCACTGGCATCAGTTATCTATAATTTACAAAGATGTAGAATAGTTACCATAGAATTATAAATAGATGATATGGAGACATGCTATAGACAATGCATAGTTGTTTCTTTGAAGCACCAATTTTTTCCCTCCAGAGTCTTCATTTTTTAAATTCTATTGAAACAGAGTTGCAGTGTGAAAGTGCTGGAGAACTGTGAAAAAATTTCTCAGCATTAGGGTTTGAGTAACTGTTTTATTCATAACAAGAAAGGGATACAAGGTTAGATTATTTTCAATAGACCCAGCCAATGAGCCAGAGAAAGGATTTAGTGGAAGGACTGTTACATTAAAAGGAGAGCGAAGTTCGGAATCTCAAAATGGAAGGAGCTTCAGCTTTTGTGCTACTGACACATAAGGAAGAAGAAAATGTCAGTTTGATCAGAGTGCACATGATTTTTTTTTTTATATTTGAAATGGAATTGGCCTGACGGATAGCCCCAGAGCCCTTTGAACCTCTGAAGTGTGATTCTGCTTACAGACAGCTAGGACCAAGATAATTGAACCAGACAGTCCTTGGATGAGTCTGCAAAAGCCTGGGCAGGAGGCACGCTTCAAAGGGAAATTCAGTGGGCATGAGATGAAAGGGTGTTAAACTGTTCGGTGGTTCATCGTGATCCCCAAAGTCTTCAATGCCAAGTCCTCAGCCTTGAGTGATCTTTGCTCTCGGGTGTGCAATGGTCATGTGGCATAAGGTACTAATTGTTAAATGTCCTCACATCTTAGGGACAATAGGAACAATATGCAAATTAACCATGGATAATGTTCCTGGCTGTATACAATTATGGGTATTTAAAATTTTTAGATGCAAATTAAACCCAAAGTTCCTTGCAAATAGTGCCAATTTTCCTCTAAATAACATGTTGCAGAGATAGAATAATTTACCATAAGTGCCTGTACCAGCAACAGTAGCTTGGCACATACATAGATGCTGTTCAATCAGTGTGTGTGGTATTGACTGACTTGAAAAGCACCCTAGAAGAGTTCCATTTTTCTAGGATAAAAAAATCTGATGCTCAATTATTGAAAAAGAAGTGCTGACTTCAAACAGAGTTGTGTGGCATTTTGCTACTTACATGCACACTAACTGTACCTTCATTTCTCATCGTGTTCTTGTATGTTAAATGTTTATATCCCCTCCTTACAGGGGAACCAAAATATAAAACTCAGGGACACAGCAACAGCATAAATGTAAATAAACATGCACATTTCATGAAAAATCCCAACCTGGGGAATCCTTTCTGAATATTGTAGGTGTTGGGTTACCCGAGAACCTGGTAGTCTCCAGGAGTGTTTGTTATGATATGTATAATGTGTCATGATTGCTAAGTAATAGGCCTATTGAAGTGAGTACCATGGAAATAAAACACACTGACCTCTGATTATAGAGACTTTATGAACTACTTCTTGTAAACCACAAGGGTATCCAGAATGGTGTTTCAAAGTTGATCTTCTGTAGCTCTTTCTACTCCTCCTCTTTCTTCATTTGGATGTAAGTAAAAGTGTTAGTTGCTCAGTTCAGTTCAGTTCAGTTCAGTTGTTCAGTCATGTCTGACTTTTTGTGACCCCATGAACTGCAGCATGCTGGGCCTCCCTGTCCATCACCAACTCCCAGAGTCCACTCAAACCCCTGTCCATTGAGTCAGTGATGCCATCCAACCATCTCATCCTCTGTCATCCCCTTCTCCTCCTGCCTCCAATCTTTTCCAGCATCAGGGTCTTTTCCAATGACTCAGCTCTTCAAATCAGGTGGCCAAAGTATTGGAGTTTCAGCTTCAACTTCACTCCTTCCAATGAACATTCAGGACTGATCTCCTTTAGGATGGACTGGCTGGATCTCCTTGCAGTCCAAGGGACTCTCAAGAGTCTTATCCAACACCACAGTTCAAAAGCAGCAATTCTTCGGCGCTCAGCTTTCTTTATAGTCCAACTCTCACATCCATACATGACCACTGGAAAACCATAGCTTTGACTAGATGGACCTCTGTAGACAAAGTAATGTCTCTGCTTTTCAATATGCTGTCTAGGTTGGTCATAACTTTCCTTTCAAGGAGCAAGTGTCTTTTAATTTCATGGCTGCAGTCACCATCTGCAGTGATTTTGGAGCCCAGAAAAATAAAGTCAGCCACTGTTTCCACCGTTTCTCCATCTATTTGCCATGAAGTGATGGGACCGGATGCCATGATCTTAGTCTTCTGAATGTTGAGCTTTAAGCCAACTTTTTCACTCTCCTTTTTCACTTTCATCAAGAGGCTTTTTAGTTCCTCTTCACTTTCTGCCATAAGTGTGGTATCATCTGCATATCCGAGGTTATTGATATTTCTCCCGGCAATCTTGATTCTAGCTTGTGCTTCATCCAGCCCGGCGTTTCTCATGATGTAGTCTGCATATAAGTTAAATAAGCAGGGTGACAATATACAGCCTTGATGTACTCCTTTACTTATTTGGAACCAGTCTGTTGTTCCATGTCCAGTTCTAACTGTTGCTTCCTGACCTGCATACAGGTTTCTCAAGAGGCAGGTCAGGTGGTCTGGTATTCCCACGGCCTTCAGAATTTTCCACAGTTTATTGTGATCCACACAGTCAAAGGCTTTGGCATAGTCAATAAAGCAGAAATAGATGTTTTTATGGAACTGTCTTGCTTTTTCAATGATCCAGTGGATGTTGGCAATTTGATCTCTGGTTCCTCTGCCTTTTCTAAAACCAGCTTGAACATATGGAAGTTCTTGATTCACATATTGCTGAAGCCTGGCTTGAAGAATTTTAAGCATTAACTCAGTTTTGTCCCATTTTTTGTGACCCCATGAACTGAAGCCCACCAGCTTTCTCTGTCCATGGGATTCTCCAGGCAAGAATACTGGGAGTGGGTAGTCATTCCCTTCTCCAGGGGATCTTCCCAACCCAGGGATTGAAACTGGGTCTCCTGCATTGCGGGAGGATTCTTTACTGTCTGAGCCACCAGGAAAGCCCTTTTGAATGTAAGTAATTTGTGGAAAGCAAAATAGGAGTCAGCACAATACAAATTTCTTGAAGAGATGGAAATACCAGACACCTGGCTTCCCTCTTGAGATACCTGTATGCAGGTCAGGAAGCAACAGTTAGAACTGGGCATGGAGCAACAGACTGGTTCCAAATAGGAAAAGGAATACATCAAGGCTGTATATTGTCACCCTGCTTATTTAACTTATATGCAGAGTACATCATGAGAAATGCTGGGCTGGATGAAGCACAAGCTGGAATCAAGATTGCTGGGAGAAATATCAATAACCTCAGATGTGCAGATGATACCACCCTTATGGCAGAAAGTGAAGAGGAACTAAAGAGCCTCTTGATGAAAGTGAAAGTGGAGAGTGAAAAGTTGGTTTAAAGCTCAACATTCAGAAAACTAAGATCATGGCATCCGGTCCCATCACTTCATGGCAAATAGATGGAGAAATAATGGAAACAGTGGCTGACTTTATTTTTTTGGGCTCAAAAATCACTGCAGATGGTGACTGCAGCCATGAAATTAAAAGACACTTGCTCCTTGGAAGGAAAGTTATGACCAAACTAGACAGCATATTAAAAAGCAGAGACATTACTTTGCCAACGAAGGTCCATCTAGTCAAGGCTGTGGTTTTTCCAGTGGTCATGTATGGATGCGAGAGTTGGACTCTAAAGAAAGCTGAGCGCCAAAGAATTGATGCTTTTGAACTGTGTTGTTGGAGAAGACTGTTGAGAGTCCCTTGGACTGCAAGGAGATCTAACCAGTCCATCCTAAATAAAGTCAGTCTTGAATATTCATTGGAAGGAGTGATGCTGAAGCTGAAGCTCCAATACTTTGGCCACCTGATGTGAAGAGCTGAGTCATTGGAAAAGACCCTGATGCTGGGAAAGATTGAAGGCAGGAGGAGAAGGGGATGACAGAGGATGAGATGGTTGGATGGCATCACCGACTCAATGAATTTGAGTTTGGGTAAACTCTGGGAGTTGGTGATGGATAGGGAGGCCTGGTGTGCTGCAATCCATGGGGTCGCAAAGCATCAGACACAACTGAGCGACTGAACTGAACTGAACTAAGAGAGCATATTGTGAAGTTAGAAAACACAGCAATCTGAACTCTGGTTTCTAAGCCAAAATTCATTCTGTCAGATGGAAAATCCTTGTGCACAGCAAGAAATGTATCTGATGAATCAGCCGCTGAGCTGAAATGAGGCTTGTATAGACCAACTACTTGAGGTAGTTCTTTACTAGTCCTCCAGGTGAAGAATCGATCATATAGACCTGTAGCTGTTGAGAAGTCTCTAGAGTCTAGAGACCTTCAGAAACTCCCTTCCCAAATTCATTGACTCATCTTAAACATAGGCTTTCCTTCTATCTAGTTGAGAGAAGACTGAAGTCAAAGTTATAAGAATCTCTATTTTTTTGATATCCTTATCTTTTTTTGATATCCTCATCAAAAAGGATATCAATAGGTTATCCTGGTAGGAAGTCTCCATTTCCCTGAAAATCTGCAAGAAATAACACTTAAACTCATGGGGAACTTTCTTTACCCTATACAGAACACTGAGTTTAATGAGCCATTAGTCTTGTTTCGGAAATAAAGGAATATCTTCTCCTTTCAAGGCTTACGTATGAACTGTTTTCCTATATGTTCACATATTATGAAAATCAGCACCACCAAACCAGCTCTTCAACAAATACTAAAGGATCTTCTCTAGACAGGAAACACAGAAAGGTTGTATAAACGCGAACCCCAAACAACAAAGTAAATGGCAACGGGACCATACCTATCAATAATTACCTTAAATGTAAATGGGTTGAATGCCCCAACCAAAAGACAAAGACTGGCTGAATGGATACAAAAACAAGACCCCTATATATGCTGTCTACAAGAGACCCACCTCAAAACAAGGGACACATACAGACTAAAAGTGAAGGGCTGGAAAAAAATATTTCACACAAACGGAGACCAAAAGAAAGCAGGAGTCACAATACTCATATCAGATAAAATAGACTTTCAAATAAAGGCTGTGAAAAGAGACAAAGAAGGACACTATATAATGATCAAAGGATCAATCCAAGAAGAAGATATAACAATTATAAATATATATGCACCCAACATAGGAGCACCGCAATATGTAAGACAAATACTAATGAGTATGAAAGAGGAAATTAATAGTAACACAATAATAGTGGGAGACTTTAATACCCCACTCACAACTACGGATAGATCAACTAAACAGAAAATGAACAAGGAAACACAAACTTTAAAGGACACAATGGACCAGCTAGACCTTATTGACATCTATAGGACGTTTCACCCCAAAACAATCAACTTCATCTTTTTCTCAAGTGCACACGGAAACTTCTCCAGAATAGATCACATCCTGGGCCATAAATCTAGTCTTGGTAAATTCAAAAAAATTGAAATCATTCCAGTCATCTTTTCTGACCACAGTGCAGTAAGATTAGATCTCAATTACAGGAAAAAAATTATTAAAAATTCAAACATATGGAGGCTAAACAACACGCTTCTGAATAACCAACAAATCATAGAAGAAATCAAAAAAGAAATCAAAATATGCATAGAATGAATGAAAATGAAAACACAACAACCCAAAACCTATGGGACACTGTAAAAGCAGTGCTAAGGGGAAGATTCATAGCATTACAGGCCTACCTCAAGAAACAAGAAAAAAGTCAAATAAATAACCTAACTCTACACCTAAAGCAACTAGAGAAGGAAGAAATGAAGAACCCTAGGGTTAGTAGAAGGAAAGAAATCTTAAAAATTAGGGCAGAAATAAATGCAAAAGAAACTAAAGAGACCATAGCAAAAATAAACAAAGCTAAAAGCTGGTTTTTTGAAAAAATAAACAAAATTGACAAACCATTAGCAAGACTCATTAAGAAACAAAGGGAGAAGAACCAAATTAACAAAATTAGAAATGAAAATGGAGAGATCACAACAGACAACACTGAAATACAAAGGATCATAAGAGACTACTACCAACAGCTCTATGCCAATAAAATGGACAACTTGGAAGAAATGGACAAGTTCTTAGAGAAGTATAACTTTCCAAAACTGAACCAGGAAGAAATAGAAGATCTTAACAAACCCATCACAA
This sequence comes from Odocoileus virginianus, assembly GCF_023699985.2. NCBI lineage: Eukaryota > Metazoa > Chordata > Mammalia > Artiodactyla > Cervidae > Odocoileus > Odocoileus virginianus. Next base: position 56,653,835 of record NC_069693.1, on the reverse strand, counting down.
GCAAGGAAATCGAAACTGTAATCAGAAATCTTCCAGCAAACAAAAGCCCAGGACCAGATGGCTTCACAGCTGAATTCTACCAAAAATTTAGAGAAGAGCTAACACCTATCTTACTCAAACTCTTCCAGAAAATTGCAGAAGAAGGCAAACTTCCAAACTCATTCTATGAGGCCACCATCACCCTCATTCCAAAACCAGACAAAGATGCCACAAAAAAAAAAGAAAACTACAGGCCAATATCACTGATGAACATAGATGCAAAAATCCTTAACAAAATTCTAGCAAACAGAATCCAACAACATATTAAAAAAATCATACACCATGACCAAGTGGGCTTTATCCCAGGAATGCATGGATTCTTTAATATCCACAAATCAATCAATGTGATACACCACATTAACAAATTGAAAGATAAAAACGATATGATTATCTCAATAGATGCAGAAAAAGCCTTTGACAAAATTCAACATCCATTTATGATTAAAACTCTCCAGAAAGCAGGAATAGAAGGAACATACCTCAACATAATAAAAGCTATATATGACAAACCCACAGCAAGCATTACCCTCAATGGTGAAAAATTGAAAGCATTTCCCCTGAAATCAGGAACAAGACAAGGGTGCCCACTCTCACCACTCCTATTCAACATAGTTTTGGAAGTGTTGGCCACAGCAATCAGGGCAGAAAAAGAAGTAAAAGGAATCCAGATAGCAAAAGAAGAAGTGAAACTCTCTCTGTTTGCAGATGACATGACTCTACATAGAAAACCCTAAAGACTCTACAAGAAAATTAATAGAGCTAATCAACAAATATAGTAAAGTTGCAGGATATAAAATTAACACACAGAAATCTCTTGCATTCCTATACACTAACAATGAGAAAACAGAAAGAGAAATTAAGGAAACAATACCATTCACCATTGCAACAAAAAGAATAAAATACTTAGGAGTATATCTATCTAAAGAAACAAAAGACCTATACATAGAAAACTATAAATCACTGATGAACGAAATCAAAGAGGACACAAACAGATGGAGAAATATACCGTGTTCATGGATTGGAAGAATCAATATTGTCAAAATGACTATACTACCCAAAGCAATCTATAGATTCAATGCAATCCCAATCAAGCTACCAACGGTATTTTTCACAGAAGTAGAACAAATAATTTCACAATTTGTATGGAAATACAAAAAACCTCAAATAGCCAAAGTAATCTTGAGAAAGAAGAATGGAACTGGAGGAATCAACCTGCCTGACTTCAGACTCTACTACAAAGCCACAGTCATCAAGACAGTATGGTACTGGCACAAAGACAGAAATATAGATCAATGGAACAGAATAGAAAGCCCAGAGATAAATCCATGAACCTGTGGACACCTTATCTTCAACAAAGGAGGCAAGGATATACAATGGAAAAAAGACAACCTCTTCAACAAGTGGTGTTGGGAAAACTGGTCAACCACTTGTAAAAGAATGAAACTAGAACACTTTATAACACCATACACAAAAATAAACTCAAAATGGATTGAAGATCTAAATGTAAGACCAGAAACTATAAAACTCCTAGAGGAGAACATAGGCAAAACACTCTCTGACATAAATCACAGCAGGATCCTCTATGACTCACCTCCCAGAATATTGGAAATAAAAGCAAAAATAAACAAATGGGACCTAATGAAACTTAAAAGCTTTTGCACAACAAAGGAAACTATAAGCAAGGTGAAAAGACAGCCCTCAGATTGGGAGAAAATAATAGCAAACGAAGCAACAGACGAAGGATTAATCTCAAAAATATACAAGCAACTCCTGCAGCTCAACTCCAGAAAAATAAATGACCCAATCAAAAAATGGGCCAAAGAACTAAGCAGACATTTCTACAAGGAAGACATACAGATGGCAAAAAAACACATGAAAAGATGCTCAACATCACTCATTATCAGAGAAATGCAAATCAAAAGCACAATGAGGTATCATTACACGCCAGTCAGGATGGCTGCTATCCAAAATTTACAAGCAATAAATGCTGGAGAGGGTGTGGAGAAAAGGGAACCCTCTTACACTGTTGATGGAAATGCAAATTAGTACAGCCACTATGGAGAACAGTGTGGAGATTTCTTAAAAAACTGGAACTAGAACTGCTGTATGACCCAGCAATCCCACTTCTGGGCATACACACCGAGGAAACCAGATCTGAAAGAGACACGTGCACCCCAATGTTCATCGCAGCACTGTTTATCATAGCCAGGACATGGAAGCAGCCTAGATGCCCATCAGCAGACAAATGGATAAGGAAGCTGTGGTACATATACACCATGGAATATTACTCAGCCATTCAAAAGAATTCATTTGAATAAGTTCTAATGAGATGGATGAAACTGGAGCCCATTATACAGAGTGAAGTAAGCCAGAAAGATAAAGACCATTACAGTATACTAACACATATATATGGAATTTAGAAAGATGGTAACAATAACCCTATATGCAAAACAGAAAAAGAGACACAGATGTATAGAACAGACTTTTGGACTCTGTGGGAGAAGGTGAGGGTGGGATATTTCAAGAGAACAGCATCGAGACATGTATATTATCCAGGGTGAAACAGATCACCAGCCCAGGTTGGGTGCATGAGACAAGTGCTCGGGCCTGGTGCACTGGGAAGACCTAGAGGGATCGGGTGGAGAGGGAGGTGGGAGGGGGGATCGGGATGGGCAATACATGTATATCCATGGCTGATTCATGTCAATGTATGACAAAAACCACTACAATATTGTGAAGTAATTAGCCTCCAACTAATAAAAAAAAAAAAAAGAAAAAAAAAACAAAAAAACAAAACAAAACAAAAAAAAAGAAAATCCAGATTTGAAATTCCAATAGGACTGTTTCTTCCCTGGATTCCTGGAGTCATAACGCCTTTTATGTTGCAACTCTGAAAGTTTCTGCTTCCTTCCTGATGGCAGCACGCTTGTCTGGCAGACCTCATGTTGGCAACTGACAGACACCTTTAAGGACTTCCTTGGCATATTTGACAGGAAAATCATACCAATGCTTTGGTAGAGAGAAGGGGAGAGTCGTCTAGTGGGAGGATGACAGCCATTTTGATCAAGGAGTTTGATGTTTGATCTCTTCGTCTATCTGCTTGGAGCTGAAGATGAGAAAGTGTATGATGAGAATGTTGGGAAAGCAAAGGTCCCAAGGTTGTAGACAGACTTCTTCAATTATTAGTAAACTAAGTTTTACTGAGAATTAGAATAATGCAGTCATAAAAAAATAAATCCCCAGACAGGAAGCATGTCTCTTTCCAAGACCTTTGTGTTCAGCTGAGCCTCAATTAACTCAGAAGTGTCCAACATAAAGGAGTGAGGTTCTTTTCCTCTTAGAGATAGTTATGCATGTGTACATGCTAAGTCACTTCAGTCGTGTCCGACTCTTAGCAACCCTGTGGATTGTAGCCCATCAGGCTCCTCTGTCCTGGGATTCTCCAGGCAAGTATACTGGAGTGGGTTGCCATGTCCTCCTCCAGGGGATCTTCCTGACCCAGGGGTCGAAACTGCATCTCATATCTCCTGCATTGACAGGTGAGTTCTTTAACACTAGCTCCACCTGGGAAGCCCAGAGTTAGTTATACTGATAATGTATTTAAAATTTTAATCTAATTGTGGGTTAGAAGATTTGTGAAGCCTGGATAGTCTTCCAGTCTAGGGAAAAGGTTTTGCAATATCCCCAAGGAATAGATACATTCCCAAACTTAATTGAGGAACTTGGAAATATAGAAGATGAATATCTAGGCAAATATTAGAACAAACACAGGACAGAAAAACTGCCTTTATCTGCCAAGGAAATAAGGTAAAAGTGAAAGCTGCTCATTTGTGTCTGACTCTTTGCCACCCCATGGACTATATAGCCTGCCAGGCTCCTCTGTCCCTGAAATTCTTCAGGCCAGAATACTGGAGTGGGTAGCTATTTCCTTCTCCAGGGGATCTTCCCAACCCAGGAATTGAACCCAGGTCTCCTGCATTGTGGGTGGATTCTTTACCAACTGAGCCTCCAGGGAAGCATCTTAAGTCCTTGACAGAAAGATATTCTTGTGGATAAAGTCAGAGATAGAACCTATTCACAAAAAAAGTCATGACATGCACTATTATATAGCTCTCCTTGTCTGGTGGAATATTTGAATTTATCATGTTGGATTTTCTCTTATCTAATATTAACAATTTTAATAAAATTTCGAAGAAGGAGCTCTGAGTCCAATTATCATTGCCTGATAATTCTCTGTCCAGTAACAAGTAAATTATCACTGTATTTGATATTATGTAAGTTTGAGTTTTAAAAAGCAATCTGAAAGTTTCTTTAATTGAAGAAGTACATGCAAATACATTTCTTCCAGTCTCTCTCTCTGTGGAAAACAAAATCTAGAAGCATACTGTACAAGATTCATAATTTTCATATTTTTCATTAGCAAGCCATTTGCAAGTTTCCAAGAAGGAAGGGATATATTTTCAGTGTGTCTTCCACAGAGTTTCATAAAGAAAATAAGTAGTTGATTTGATTTTTATTGTATCCAATTTTAAATTTTTAATGGTATTTCAAATTTAATGTTAAAAATTTAAGTGTTGCTTTAAAAATGAAGTATAATGTATAATATTATAAGTTACAGGTGTACAGTAGCATGATTCACAATTTTAAGGGTTATATTCCATCTACAATTATTATAAAATATTGGTTATATTCTCCATATTGTACCATATATCCCTGTAACTTATTTTATACCTTATGGTTTCTGCCTTGTAATCCCTTGCCCTGCATACTGGTCCTCCATTCCTTCTACCCACTGGTAGCTACGAGTGTGTTCTCTGTATCTGTGAGTCGGCTTTTTTTTTGTTACATTCATTAGTTTGTTAATTCCACATGTGATACCATACAGTGTTTGTCTTTCTCTGTCTGACTTCTTTTTCTTAGCATAATGATCTCACAATCTATTTATGTTGCTGCAAAGCACAAAATTTCATTATTTTTTTATGGCTGAGTAGTATTCCATTGTGTAATGGAATACCACTTCTTTATTCATTCATCTGTTGATAGACATAAAAGTGTAGTTTTAATATGATATCTTCAAATGGTGGTGATATTGGGTGGAGAATAGACTTAGCATAGGGAGCATGTTTATTAATCAATTACTATTTTAATAATCATAAGATGAATAGCATTGAGTTCTCCACTGGAGTAAAAAAGTTAACTTATTAATAAAGATAAACAGATCAAGTGCAATGGAAACCTGCTTGGCAAACAATATGATTTGAGTTGGAAGATTATTTTCTTATGTTAGAAATCAATAAACTAATTCTGTCCAATAGAATTTTCTGCAATGATGGAAATATTCTGTAATACAGTGGCACTGTTGCTCAGTGGCTAAGTCATGTTTGACTCTTTGCAATCCCATGGAGTGTAGCATTCCAGGCTTCTCTGTCCTTCACTATCTCCCGGAGTTTGCTTAAATTCATGTGCATTGAGTCAGCGATGTTATCTAAGCATCTCATTCTCTGCTGCCCCCTTCTCCTTTTGCTTTCAGTCTTTCCCAGCTTCAGGGTCTTTTCCTGAGTGAGTCAGCTCTTTGCATCAGGTGGTCAAAGTATTGAAGCTTCAGCTTCAGCATCAATCCTTCCAATGAATACTCAGGGTTGATTTCCTTTCAGATTGACTGATTTGATCTCCTTGCAGTCCAAGGGACTCTCAAGAGTCTTCTCCAGCACCAGTTAGAAAGCAACAATTCTTTGGTACTCAGACTTCTTCATGGTCCAACTCTCACATCTGTGTGTGACCACTGGAAAAACCATAGCTTTGACTATATGGACCTTTGTTGGCAAAGTGATGTTTCAGCTTTTTAATACACTGTCTAGGTTTGTCATAGCTTTTCTTCCAAGGGGCAAGCATCTTTTAATTTCATGGCTGCAGTCACCAGCCACAGTGATTTTGGTGGCCAAGAAAATAAAATCTGTCACTGTTTCCACTCCCCCCCCTTCTACTTGCCATGAAGTGATGGGACTGGATGCCATGATCTTAGTTTTTTAATGTTGAGTTTTAAGCCAGCTTTCACTCTCCTCTTTTATTCTCATTGAGAAGCTCTTCAGTTTCTCTTCACTTTCTGCCATTAGAGAGGTGTCATCTGCATATCTGAGGTTGTTGATATTTCCCCTAGCACTCTTGATTCCTGCTTGTAATTCATCCAGCCCGGCATTTTGCATGATGTACTCTTTATAGAAGTTAAATAAGCAGGGTGACAATATATAGCCTTGTCTTAGTCCTTTCCCAATTTTGTCCAGTTCTGTTGCTTCTTGACCCACATACAGATTTCTCAGGAGACTGGTAAGGTGGTTTGATAGTCTTATATCCTTAAGAATTTTACACAGTTTGTTGTGTTTCACATAGTCAAAGGCTTTCATGTAGTCAATGAAGCAGAAGTAGATGGTTTTTTGGAATTCCTTTGCTTTCTCTGTGATCCAACTTCTCTATGATCCTTCTTCAGGGGATCTTCCCACTTCAGGGGATCTACTTCAGGGGATCTTCCCAATCCAGTCAGGGACTGAACCCGTGTCTCCTGTGGTCATGCACTGGCAGGTGGATTTTTTGCCACTGTGCCATCTGTGACGCATAATACAGTAGCTGTCGAATATTTAAAATGAGAATAGCACGACTGAAGAAGAGAATTTTGTTTTTTGCTTTTAATCAAATTTTAATGTAAACAGCCAATATGGCTGCCATATTAGAGAGCACAGCTATGGATGGTAGATAAAGGTTGGATCATTAGAATCCAACCAATCCAACCAATGATCCAGTTGGATCATGAGGTTTAGAAGACTGTTTACAAATTGCCATTATAAATGCCACAGTGCATTAATGAGAACATAAATAAGGCTGAGAAATGATGACATTCTTTTTTATTTTTAAAACATCTTCTTAGCATAGAATCTCTATGGTATTTCATGATTATCAAATGTTAGACCATCAACCAAGAAACATATGCTCTACAAACATATTTTAACATCAATATTTTATTTTTAGACAGAAATGATATTAATATCTCACCCAATGTCCCCTTTCCAATTCTGGCTTATTCTTTTTGGACCATGTCAATGTCAGAATCTCTTGCTGTTCTTTGAACCCTTAGAGTCTTGCAGAGGGTCTACAACATGGCAGGGGGTTGATATATACTGAATAGCTGACAGCATGTTAGTTGTGTGTGCATTGCCTAGTTAATGGTTCCTGAAGGCGAACACCTCAACATCTGCATCAACAGTGTAGGCACAGGTGCAGATTGGGCAGCAGAAAATGCTTGTGAACTGACCGCTAGACTTTGCTCCTGTTTATTTCTCTAATTCTTATCCAGAAAAGCTAAATGGAAATTGATGTATAATATGAATATGAATGTATATGTGCTGTTGTTCAGTCACCAAGTCGTGTCTGACACTTTGCAACTCCGTGAACTGCAGCACACCAGACTTTCCTGTCCTTCACTATCTCCCGGAGTTTGCTCAGACTCATTGTCCACTGAGTCAGTAATGCCATCCAACTACCTCGTCCTCTGTCACCCGCTCTGCTCTTGCCCTCAGTCTTTCCCAGCATCAGAGTCTTTTCCAGTGAGTCAGCTCTTTGCTTCAGGTGGCCAAAGTATTGGAGCTTCAGCTTCAGTGTCAGTCCTTCCAATGAATATTCAGGATTGATCTCGTTTAGGATTGATTGGCTTGATCTTCTTGCAGTTCAAGGGACTCTCAAGAATCTTCTCCAGTATCACAGTTCAAAAGCAGTAATTCTTCGGCACTCAGTCTTCTTTATGGCCCAACTCTCACATCTGTACATGACCACTGGAATAAACCACAGCTTTGACTATATGGACCTTTATTGGCTAAATGTCTCTGCTTTTAAATATTCTTTTAAGTAACATATATGAAAAAAAGAAAGTGTTAATCACTCAGTCATGTCCGACTCTTTACGACCCCATGGACTGTAACCTGCCAGGCTCCTCTGTCCATGGAATTCTCCAGGCAAGAATACTAGAGTGGATAGATCTTCCCTTCTCCAGGGGATCTTCCTGACCCAGGGATCAAACCTGGGCCTCCAGGATTGCAGGCAGATTCTTTACTGTCTAAGCCACTAGGAAAGTCCATATATATATGCTTTCACTTTTGTGTGAGCCATAAAAGTTCAATGTGAATCTCTCTCCTCTGTTCACTTCCCGGCTTAGTCTTCTGCATGTTAAATGCTAAATTTATTGCTAAGAGCTATGAGTCTTATGTGTTTGGCAAAAAGTGGATTTTCTGTAATGAATACATAAACTCTAAGGAAATGCATGCATTTGAAAATGTTACATGGTTTGTAAGTTGCCTCCAGTTAAAAGCAAAAGCAGCATTGCCCTTCATTAAACTGACCATTTATAGTGAAGCAGCATCTGCTTGATCATCTTTTTCCTAGTCCTTGGCATTCCCCTCATTAGAAAGGGCTTTCTTTTCTTATTATATTTTTGTGGTGATAGCATGAACTGGCAGTACTCTCAGAAAGAGTTTGCTGGCTTTAGCCCTGTGGAAAGGAGCAGCAAGGGCAGCCAAGTACACTCAGATGTGCCAAGGGAGAGCTGTATCAGGGCTCTAGTTATCTTGGGGGATCCTGTGTGTGTGTCACTCAGATTCCCTCATGCCTTCTTGTGGCTCTTGGGGGTGTATTTTCTTCTAGAATCTCTGAAATGACAACACAACCTTCTTGTGAAAGGAAGGGAGGACAGTGACAAGATGCTGCTCAGCTCCCTTGGGGGTTGCATTTATTTGAACCAAGCTGAACTTTGGTTTGCTTTTTCATAATAAGTAATTCATTGAAGAATTTGAGAGACTTGGTTCTTCTGTGTGCTGAATGCAATCCAGTGTGGTTTGTATTAATGAGAATGTCAGTGATTGGTCATTTCCTAAGAATCAAAGGTGCTTTATCACTGTGTTTTATGTGTTTTGGTGGCCACAGAAAGTGTTAGTGTTTCTAGGATCACTCGCTCTGAGAGCAGCCACCTGATGTGCCAGGAGAACACTCAAGCAGACTGAGTGCAGGAGGTGAGAACTAGACTTCCTGCAAACAGGCAGTAGCACTTGCCATCCACATCAGTGAGTCACCTTGGAATCGATTCTCCAGCCCCATTTAAGCCTTCATATTATTGTAGTCCTGTCCAACAAGTCACCTGCACCTTCATGAGGGACTCGGAGTCAGAAATACCCATTTAGGTTGTTCTGAATACCTTACCTTCTAAAATTATAGATTTTCCACTTCTTGTTATGTTGTAGCAACTGGTAGTGGATTTGTCCTCTTGCTATAAAGAATTTAAAAGCTGGGAAAACATATGAAATAACAGTTTTCATAAATTGGGCAATAGGTAGTGAAGGATTGTGATCCAGGGAATAGGAAAATAAATGATGTGAAAGTTACCCTTGTTCTGGCTACAATCACCCTGGAAATCCTTTGTGGACCATGGCATAGGACAGGCTAACCCAGGCAGAGTATAGAATTCTCGGATGAAATAGGTGGAATTTTTAGCGCAGAGTGCTAAAGAAGAGAAAATCCTAGGGAAAACAGTTCCAGAAATCAGAATAGAAATCCTCTTGAATCTGTTGCTGAATACTGTAGGATGTAGGATGAATATGTAGACATAGGATGAAACTCCATGAGGCAACACAAAGAACAACTCCTAGAACTCACACAGTGCTGGCAGACAAGATCCGTCCAACCAGAGGAGAGAAATTTCATTGCTGCTGCTGCTGCTAAGTCGCTTCAGTCGTGTCCGACTCTGTGCGACCCCATAGACTGCAGCCCGCCAGGCTCCCCCGTCCCTGGGATTCTCCAGGCAAGAACACTGGAGTGGGTTGCCATTTCCTTCTCCAGTGCATGAAAGTGAAAAGTGAAAGTGAAGTCGCTCAGTCGTGTCCAACTCTTAGCAGCAACCCCATGGACTGCAGCCCACCAGGCTCCTCCGTCCATGGGATTTTCCAGGCAAGAGTACTGGAGTGGGGTGCCATTGCCTTCTCTGGAAATCTCATTGAAACCTGGGTAATTATTCAATAGAGATGGCAGAAAGGTTAGGCCTTAGTACTAAGGCTAACTTAGTCCTAGAATAAAGACTAATTCAGCCCTAATAAAACTTAAAAAGAAACTGATCTGAGAGTTAATCAATTGCTTGCCTCCCACAATTTCAGCACTCAATCTGAAACTCAACAATGTATCCCTTAAAATCTTATAAAAAATTATGATATGCAAAGTAACATATATATTAAAATAAATATATAATAATATTATTAATAACAAAATATACAGTTATATATATTTTACATAGGTATATATATAAACATAAATACATATATTTACATAAATGTGTGTATATATACATTTTATTTATAAAATTATGGTTAACAGAAAATCAGGCAATAGATATGTACTTAGAAGTGGCAAAGGTGATGAAATTAACTCAAGTGCTTTAAAACATTTATTTTAAATCATTATGTTTAAAATCTTCACTTTACATGTAATTAGGAAAGGAATGGAAGACATAAAAATAAACCATGAACCGATGAACATAAAAAGACAATATATAAAATGAAAATTTCACTAGACAGAACTAAAAGCAGCCACCATAAAGGGAAAGATCAGTGAACCTTGAGATGTAGAAAAAGAAATTGAATAAAATGAAGCACAGAGAAAAATAAACACATAAGAAAAAAACCATAATTGGTCCTAGTGATCTGTGGGACAATATCAAATGGTCTAAATTACACTTAATTGCTGTCCTGGAACATAAAGAATGAGAAACAATTTATAAGCAGATAATGACTGAAAAATTTCCAGAATTAATGAACTCTATAAGCCCACAGATCTTAAAGTTTCAATGAACCCAGAAAAGCTATGTAAATACAGAAAAAGAAAACAGATGGAGCCACATCATACTAAAATTTCAGGGAACCAGTGCTTAAAACAGTGACTTAAAAACAGTTAGAAATAAAAGATAATTTACATATTGGGCAATGAAGATAAGAATAATTTAAGATGTCTACTCAACAACTATGAGAGTCAGAGGACAATGGAATTACATCTCCATGATGCTGGAAGGTACAGGAAAACAACCCTGTTTACTTGGAATGTTAAGTTGGCTGAAAATCAGGAATGAAGGCTAAAGACGTTCTTTAGATGAATATGTATAAGAGTTGTCACCAGCAGACGTGTACTACAAGAAATGCTAAACAAAGTTCTTTAAATGCAATAGAAATGATAGCAAACAGAGAATTGAATCCAAACAAAGGTCCCAAAACATGAGTGAATTAATGCAGAAAATGATGGTGATTCCTCGCTTACAGTGATGGAAATAGAAACTAAAACAATTAATTCTACTTTTATCAGTGAAGCATTTAACTCACAAACATTTACTTGAATAAAGCATAAAATAGATACCCATGAAAGCAAAACAGCAACAATAAAAAGAGTAGGCACTGATTTCAAACAGCAGGAGGAGACTGACAGGTGACTGGAGAGTCTACCTAGAGAAAAGATACTCCTTCTGCCAGTTCAGTCTGCTCATCTCCTCAGAGTATTTTCTGAAAAATGACAAAGCCTGGGAAAGTTTCAGAAATAAATTGGGTATCTGGGTTTTTACTCCTTCCAAATGAGACATTTTCAGGAGAATTCAGTTGCTACTGTGCTTTCTGTACACGGTATGTGATATGAGGCACCTGTGTGTGGTTTGATTTTTCTTTTTCCTTACTCCTTTGGTTCAGTATCCCTTTAAATTTTTTATCTAATCGCTCAGTCGTGTCCAACTCTTTGGGACTCCATGGACTCCCAGGCTCCTGCCAGGCTCCTCTGCCCATGGGATTTTCCAGGTAAGAATACTTGAGTGGGTTGCCATTTCCTCCTTCAGAAAAAAAATTTTAAACTGCGATATAATTGACATATAGCATTGTGTAAGTTTAAGGAGTACAATGTTTTGATTTAATATATTTATATATTGCAATAAGATTACCATTATATCATTAGCTAACATCCCTATCTGATCACATATTATCATGTTTTTCTTTTTTCTTTGGTGGTGAGAACAACTGAGATCTAGTCTCTCAGAAACTTTAAAGTTTATAATATAGTATTGTTGACTATAATCTCTATGCTGGGCATTAGATTTCCAGGGTTTACTAATCTACTAGTTGAAAGTTTGTACCCCCAAACAACATCTCCCAAATTTCCCCAGCCCCCCACCCCCAACCCCTGGAAACCACCATTTTACTCTCTGTTTTTGACAAGGTCAGCTTATAAAAATTCCACATCTAACTGATACCATATGGTGTTTATCTTTTCCATCTGGCTTATCTCACTTGGCATAATGCCCTCGTGGTCCATCCATGTTGTGGAAAATGGCAGGAAACTTGCCTGTGTAGACTGTGTCCACCCACCTCCTTCCGTCACTGGTCTTCACACTGTGTCCTGCTGTTGCTTGTGGTATTTCCCCCACCCTGGCTGGACAGGATAGTCCATGTTGTCCAAGTGCCCTTCAGAGTTCATTCATTAATTAATTAACAAGATTCATAATCTTTACAGAGTTGCTTGGCAACATGGCACTCACTCAGCTCTCCACTGATCTGGGGCAAGGGGGTGACAGAGCAGGACAGAACTAGCCCACGTCCAAGGTCCTTTCCCTCCTGATGAGCACCACTTATTAAGAGCAACTAATTTTTAAGGAAAGATGGATAAGAATTGGGGCTTCCCTGGTGGTTTAGCGGTCAAGAACCCACCTGCAATGCAAGAGTTTCAGGAGACGTGGGTTCAATCCCTGGGTTGGGAAGATCCCCTGGAGGAGGGCATAGCAACCCACTCCAGTACTTTTACCTGGAAAATCCCATGGACAGAGGAGCCTGGTAGGTTACAGTCTGTAGGGTCACAGTTAGACAACTGAAGTGAATTAGCACCCACATACGCACGGATAAGAATTAGGAATCCTGGCTGAACTCTCTAGGAAGAGAAAATCCATTTCGATAAGAAGCCTGTATTTTTAACTACTAAATTGAAATACTTGGTGATAGGCATAGATGTGATATTTTCCTGGTGGTTTCTACAGACCCGCAACAGGTATTTAATAGGCTTCAATCATTCCGGCCACTTTCCCACAAGCTATGTGGGGAATATGAAGCTCCTGCTCTGGGGGCGAGCGTCGGAGTGAGACTGTTACTAGAAACGGAGAGGAAGAAGTGCAAAAGAGCTGCCGCTGGAAATGATACTTTGTGGATTAGGCAAATCCAAGGTGCATGATCCAAGGTGCTAATCCAAGCATTAAATTTTTATATTTCCCTCGACTGTGTAAACATGAAGGAAAACCTCTTGATGTGGTAGCAATGATGCTATGACGTTTGCGACGTCAATATGTCGTTTGTGACGTAATAACCCCCCACTGGCTGACTCTCTTGACTTCAAGCACTCCTCCTCTGTGTTCAGGTAGTTCTCAGCGCCCAGGTCGAGCTGTGGTTGATGAGAGATGCAGCACCAGGCCGGGTGTGGTAGCTCCTCGTCCAGCCTCTAACTGAGCACGTGCAGAGCCAACCTTGTGTCCCTCCTCCCCTAGAGCAGCAGCTCCAGCGTCCAGTCCCAGGGGTCTCAGAAGGCTCCTTTGGTCTGTCTCCTCTTGCCCCACCTCCTGCCTCTTGTGAGGAACCCTTCCCATTTCTACTTCTCTCCTCCAAGGCAGAGTTAATGTCCATACACTTGGACTATTACATCCATGCACACCACTGGGCTGTGTTTGTGTGTGTGTGAGAAGTGTCCCCATCTAGGCTCTTGTGAGTAGACTCTTAAGTGCTTTTCCTACCCAGCTGATGATGCCTAGCACAGTGCTAGTCGCAGCCGATATGCCATACCATTAATGAAATAAACTGCCATGGAAATAGGAAGGCCTGCTTAAAGCTCCTTGGAGTATTAAAGGAAAAAACTACATGAGAGAGATAATCTCTGTTAATACAGATTCTAGAAAAGATGTTTTTTGCCTAGTTTGGTCCTCCTTGAGTACACATATCTCACTTTACAATAGATAACATCCACTGTCTGCTGTATTTTAAGAAGCATGAATGCGGACTTCCCTGGCCGTCCAGCGGTTAAGGCTATGCTTCCACTGCAGGGGGCGTGAGTTTGATCCCTGACTGGGGAAATGAGATCCTGCATGCCTCACAGTGCAGCCAAATAATAATAATAATAAAAAAAAGCACGGATGAAGTTTTAAATGCAATATTTTGTGATGATGCTGAAACGATTTCTTTAGAATATGTAAACCTTCTTGCAACACTGATCATAATAATAATGATAACATGTAGAGAATTTATTCTGAATCTACATATACTTAAAATGAACTTGCTTTATTTATACTCTTTGTTCATCTATAATAGGCATCACAAAATGCTGCTCCTCTACTTGTTAGCTCAGGGAGCATTTCGGTGCGGCTTGGCTCCACTGCTGTCTTTCTCCTCTAAAGATTCTCCTTGCATTAAGACGCAGAAAGCGTGGCTTACTGGGGATTCAGGTGGTGGGGAATGTGTCCTACACTGCAGCTGTGCTCTTCTCCCTGTGACTGTACTAGCTGAAGGCTGTTGCTTTTTTGTATCACAACTAAGCAAAATAAATGTATGTGTCATAACCACAACTATGCAGAATAAATTTATTGGTGGAGAAATTTTACCTAACATTTATGGAAAATTATTTAAAGCTAGGGCTTCCCAGGTGGCGCTAGTGGTAAAGAATCAGCCTGCCAATGCAGGAGACACAAGAGACGTGGGTTCAATCTCTGGTTGGGAAGATCCCCTGGAGAAGGAAATGTGTTCTTGCCTAAAAAATTCCATGGGCAGAGGAGCCTGGCAGGCTACAGTCCATGGGGCTGCAAAGAGTCAGAAAAGACTGAGCGTCTGAGCACGCACACATGTTGCAGAAACCAGTACTCAAGAGACCAAGCACCATGTCTGGAGCGCTGGAGAACTCAGGTTAATTATGCGGTGGGCCCAGAGGAGTTAGCACTCCAAGCTCTGAGCCCTGAACACAGGAGTTACAGGGTTTTTATAGACAGACTGTAGTGGGCAACACTAGCTGTTAGTAGGCTGGTTTAAACTAAGGGGTTTTGCGTGCGTGGAAACAGTGGTCAAGATGGGGAAGGGGATGCCTGGCCTGGACAGGCATGATTAAGCAGGTTTGCAGGGGCTGGGTGACTGCAAAGAGCAGGACAAGGTGAGTGAGATAAGCTCCAGTTCCTACTATTGCAAGTCACCACTTTCCAAGACTACATGACGTACGTGATCCAGACTTTACAAGGGGCAAGCTGAGTTACAGAGGCAGAAGGAGGTAAAATTTTAACTTTTCCTCTTCACACACACACACACCTCATAGCCTTAGATTAGTTGAATCACTGGGAATAATTGATTCACTGTAATATAATACTGTTCACAATATTCTGTAATAGCTATCAATGATGGGTACTTTGAGAGGTGTGTTTAGAGTTCTGACTTCCAGCCTGAGACTCAGGGGTGAAGGATCAAAGTTTAGAAGAATCAGAATTGCTACTTTCTATTTTTTGTTTTTAGGAAGATTTGCATGCCTGTTTCTCTGAATCCTCTCCAGTAAAAGTTTTCTGTGACAGCCTCTCAGTTCATTTCATTTTCTTTATAGAGCAAGGTAGAGGTGTCACAGAGTCTCAATTCCTTAAAATTGAGGACAACATAAAACACAAAAAATGGAAATATTTTCTCAGAGGTAAGAGAATATTTTTGAAAAGTGAGGGAATGCTATTCTGAGTCAAAATGGACTGGGAGACATTTTGTCCTACCCAACTTTTCTGCAAAATTCTCCTAATCACTTAACCATTAACCATTTATCAGTCGATGGTGGGATTGTAAATCTAGATCTATTTATACTCCTGCAAGGTATGCAAGGGCTTCCCTGGTGGCTCAGTGGTAAAGAATCTGCCTGCCAGGGCAGGAGATGCCAGTTCAATCCTTGGGTGGGGAAGATCCCCTGGAGAAGGAAATGGCAGCCCACTCTAGTACTCTTGCCTTGGAAATCCCATTGACACAGGAGCCTGGCGGGCTGTAGTCCATGG
This sequence comes from Odocoileus virginianus, assembly GCF_023699985.2. Classification (NCBI taxonomy): domain Eukaryota; kingdom Metazoa; phylum Chordata; class Mammalia; order Artiodactyla; family Cervidae; genus Odocoileus; species Odocoileus virginianus. The sequence goes on along the minus strand of NC_069693.1, from coordinate 56,637,700 downwards.
GGTCACACGAGGTGAACACAACTTCATGACCAAACAACACAAAGTGTGCAAAGCATCGCACAAGTGCAGGTAATCACTGTTAAAAGAAAACAGTTAATAGAATTCTTGACTCACATTAGCGTGTTTTAATGCTCTATCTTTAGTCAGTAGGTTTATCCTTATGGTTGACTCAAATCCTTCTTGCTGGACTAGAAAACAATTGTCACTGGTCATAGATTAGAGATGTGCCATCCAGAATATGTCTGTGGCTGTGTGTATATATATATATATATAAGGATGTGTTCATTTTAGGCTGACGAACCCTCCTTTTTTCAGCCCTCTGTTGCCACTTTCAGAAACCCGTGTCAATCCTTCTCATAAATAGCATAATGTGCCTAACACCGTGTCTTTCTTTGAGTTATCCACATAACACACCGTGTTGGGATGTGAATTGGAAGAGAGTCTGAGTCATGAAGCCGTTCTGAGCTTGGGTTTCTCCAAACTCTCCCAGGTTTTTTCATTCTTCGTGTTTAAAGCCATTCCCCTATCTCTTATGTTATATTTGTACAGCTTTTTTTTTCTTCCTAAAGGGATTACATCCACATCTGTTTCTGTTAAACACCACTCTGCTTATCTTTCCTTTTCTCCAAATTGTCAAGGGCGCTTCTTTCTTTTTAATTCTGTGTCCTAGCCTCATCTCTATGGAGATTTATCTAATACCTGCACTGAAGAAATACCTTATTAAAATGTAAATAGATTCTCAACATTCCAAACATATTCAAATCATCCAAATTTAGTTATTTATTTGTTGGGTTCTTGTTTCTATTTCTTGAAAAAGCATTTACAAATAAGTGACAACTTTAATTAAATGGAGTATTACATGTGGGGTGGGCAGAACATTGGAAGTTTATGAATAACTGTTCTTATAGAACAGCTATCTCTACAACAAGATAAAAAATTTACTTTATGTTCTTCTCCTTACCTTTTAAGGAAGAGGCTTTTTCATATTTGTTTGAGAATAAAAATGTTTTAAGTTTTCACACCTGAACATTTTGTTCTTTCTCATTTCTTTAAAGGACTCTGAATCTTGTTTCAACTCAGGAAGAATAGAAGTGTGTCTCCTCTCCCAACTCCATTCTTATGATGTGTGTCTTTTATTAGTAGGGATACAGTTCTGGAAGTAAAACATTGAGACTTGGTTCAAATTGCTTCAGAAATATGGCTGATGAAACTCCAGTATTTCGTTCATATGGCAGCTTTCAAGATAGCACAAAATGAATCAAGTGATATGACTCAAAACACCGTGAATGTTAATTAATGGATGGCTACAAAAATAATTTGGGGATAAAGAGGCTATAGAATGGAAAAGTATTGATATAGTGGTGACTGCATATACTAAAAGTTGCATAGGAACTAATTTTATAGCCGTCTCACTCTTTCCAGGGTTTCACTCTCCTTATCTAACAGCTCATGTCGTACTTTGCTTGACTCTCCAGTTATCCAGGACTTGACTTCCTCTGCTTTTGGAACCTATGAAGAAGCTAGATCATGACTCTGGAAGGGGGTGATTGGAACTCAGGGTGAAAGTGAGGAAGCTGGCAAGCCGCCACTTGAGAGAAGATGCACGGAGTCTTGAAGATTAGAACCAGACTCTACCAGGAGGTAAAAATCGTATTAATTTACCTGCATAGAGGTGCTCTGTGCACACCATCACACAGAAACATACACACACGCAGTGAGTCAAGCGGAGTATTCCCTGAAGAAAACAAAAAATAGAACATCTGAGAAGTCAACAAAGACACAGTCTGTTCACTCATTCACTCTTCCATTCCTTCATTCTTTCAGTCTTTATGTAACTCCTACCTAATACTCTGCACTGAAGAAGGTACTATGGAAACAAAATGTCCAAATATTCTTAAGGAACTAGAATTAATTGGAGGTACTGTTTCCATATGTATAAGATTGTGTGCATGCGTGCTAAGTCGCTTCAGTCACGTTTGATGCTTTGCGACCCCATGGACCCCGCCAGGCTCCTCTGTCCAGGGGATTCTCCAGACCAGAATACTTGAGTGGGTGGCCAGGCCCTCCTCCAGGGGATCTTCCCGACCCACGGATCGAACCTGTGTCTCATATCTCTTATATCTGCGTTGCCAGATAGATTCTTTACCACCAGTGCCACCTGGGAAGCCCATGTGTAAGAGTAAATCATAATAAATAGAAGCCAAGGGTTTAATGTCTTTAAAATGCTGCAGAACATTATAGGGTCCATGGGAAAAAAAAGCCCACTCATTTCTGAAGGAGTTTTTCTTTGGGGATTGGCTGGTCTATAAAATTTAAAAAGGCAAATACATGAAGAGAGAGAGACCATTGGGGGATGGTTCTGCCTAAGACCCTGTCTAGTAATGTTCCCAGAATTGATTCTCCTGGGATCACTCATTAGAGATATAGGCAAAGGCAGTGAAATAATGGAGTTACTTGTATGTTAACTTCCTTCTGGCTACCAAAGAAAGGCAGCAAACCAGTTTGTGTGTTTTTTAAAAATATATTTACTTATTTTTGTTCATTTGGTTGCACCAGATCTTAGCTGTGGCATGCAGGATCTTTTCATTGTGGCGTGTGGGATCTAGTTCCATGACCAGGTATCAAAGCCTAGGCCCCCTGCCTTGGGAGCATGGAGTCTTAGCCACTGGATCACCAGGGAAGTTCCCCCACTTTGTGTTTGATAAGTAAAACATGAGAGTAGTGAAAAGGAAATAAAGCCTTACATGGATCTCACTAACTCACAGAAAACGAACTTCTCAGTTCTTGCTTGCCAGCTATATCTGTTTGTTTCTCCAAACTTGCTCCAGCTTAGTATGGGTTGTTTAAAAGGTGAGCTGCCATGACCCTGATATGACAAAGGGATACACAAGGATTTGGAAGCCAGCAGTGCATGAGTGCACACAACAGGAAAATACTAAAGCTTTAAGGGTGAAAATATCAAGACAGCATATTCTTAGTTCAGCTGAGGGAGAGTTTGATGGGTTGTTTTCTCAGACTAACGAGAGGAAGGATGTTTTCTTTATGTGGATGGGGTGGTTGTAAATGAATATAATGGTTCCCCCAAATGAGCATCATTTTGAGCATCATGTATCCCATTCACTCCAGGGGCACTGGTTTATAATTACCCTAATGGAACCCTGAATTGAGACAAATGGATGTTCGCATCCCATTTTCTTCTTCGGCACTGAGTATGTTGTGGGATACGGAGTCGGAAAACACACCTCGGAGGACACTCAAGACAGTGGGGGACAGTTTATTACGCCAGCGGATCCAATGGGAATCAGTTTCCAACAAGGACTCTGATGTTTCTGAGAGGCCCAGTTTTATACCCCCCACTACGTGACTGGTTGCATGTTAGCAACCTCTTTGTTGTATATGACTGAGTTTTATAATAAGTAGGTGCTAGGAGAACAAACAATTAAGGTTAAAGGTAAGGAACAATGATTAACTAAAGGGGGGTTGTCTCCATAGTTAATCTAACAGGGACAGCCTGACCTCAACTACAATCTCCATTTGCCATCTGTAGGGAGGGAAGTCTCTAGGAGACCTGGTTTTCACTAGCAATGGTTTTCTCACTCTTGGGCAGGATTCAGGCCCAGTGCGAATCCTGTCTTTAGGATGGATGACAGGCTTCAAGATGGAGCCTCTCCTGCTTTCCTCACACTGGCCCCACAGTACATTGGGCACATACCACCACCAAGTACAGGGTGCAAGTGAGGTTTGCTTATTTCAGCTAGCCTGCGATGGCTGTACATTTCTAGGTCACTTATTCCCACACAGCATTGTTCATGGCAAACAGCATATAAAGGGCATTTAGATGCAGGACGGCCAGCACAGCTGGATGGACTTTGGCTTGGTCAGCTTGGCTGGACAGCTGTAAATGAAGCCTGGGTGTCTCCCCGGGTAGTGTCCTAGTTGATGAAAAATACACCTGTGTCTGGATTTACCGATATCCAAGTACATTAAACCTAAATATGTACTGAGCTGGCAGCAAGGAAAAACACCTATGATGAACATCAAGAGAAGGAGCGACTAAAATGTCTCCTTTATTTCTGAATTCTATTCCCTCTTTTATTGTGAGGGAGTCTATTAGCAAAAGAAGATAAGGCTGAAGATTGAGATCTTCCAAGCAACGTTAAGTACAGGTCTATCAGAGCATATCATCTACGAGATGCTGTTAGCGGTTTGACTAAATTCTAGGAGCGTACACTTTACTTATCTTTCTGGGTTGCTTACATTCAGCCACGATGGTCTGTTTGGATTGTTGACACATGATTTGTAAGAGGATTTAGTTTTCCTTAAACTGCAGCATGAATACTGAAATGGAAATCTAACTTTAAAACTAGTGCAGGACAATTTGCAAAAACATCTTAAAACATGAGTGTGGGGAATCTGGAAACATTAGGAAGACTAGGTTTCCTGGTGTCAGGAAAAAACACTGCAGGGAAAATGGGGTCGTTAGTAGATGATTTGCTGAGCTAAATCAGGTTTCGTGACATGTTTAAGGTAATTCAGACAGTGTTATTTGCCAAGGGTGTAGATGCTATCTTTGTATGGAACTCTGAAACCAGTGCCGGAATGTAAAATAGATATCTGTTCTTTAGTCCTAGAAGGAAAAGTAGGTGTTTTTAGATGTCACGAATTACAGCCTCTATACTGAGTTTCAAAAGAGATCAAGGACAGAGGTGCTACTGCCTGCTGTTGCAGGGTCACTCAAGGCAAGTTGGTTCTTAAGGTTTTTAGAAACCAGTTAGGCACGCACATGTATGTGCATGCACATGAATATATGCATATACATATACGTGTATACACACATGGGCCTCCCCAGGGCTCAGAGGTGAAGAATCCGCTTGCAATGCAGGAGACATAGGAGACTCGAATTCGATCCCTGGGTCGGGAAGATCCCCTGGAGCAGGGAATGGCAACTCACTCCAGTTATTCTTGCCTGGAGAATCCCATGGACAGAGGAGCCTGGCGGGCTCTACTCCATAGGGCTGCAAAGAGTTGGACTGACTGAAGTGACGTAGCATGCACGCACACACGTATGCACATGTATGGATGTGAGTGTGTGTGGAGTGTTCTGAGTGACGCGGGGAAGCCCTGGACTCATGGCTTCCAGAGCAGTGTCTGATCTTTCGCCCACAGACCCTGCAGTCCTGGGCAAGCTCTCTCCTCAGGATGTTATCTAGTCGTGAGGGACCTGCACCGTCTCTGCTGTCTTCTCAGCTGACACCTTTTGAAACTACTGAGAAAAAGGGTTGATACTCAGTATCAACTCAGTATCTGTGTTTAGACTTTGAAGTATAATGGGGGTCTGCAGTGCAGCGGAAAGTCTCCTGTGGGTGCTGGGGACACCACAGTGAAAAAATAGATAAAAGGAGGTGACATTTGAGCCATAATTTGAAAGAGGGATGCCTATTCCAGGTAAAGAGGAAATCAGTTGCAAAGGCCCTGAGGTGGGGGTGTGCTTGGCATATTTGAGGAAAAGTAAGCAGCCACTGTGGCTGGAATGAAGGATGGAGTAAAGAGTAAATGGTGAAGTCAGACTTTTGTAGGTCACTGAGAGGGCTGTTCTGAGTCATGTGGGAACCATTTCAGAGTGTTGAGCGTGGAAAGTCGCATGATGTGACTTGTGTTTTTTTTTTTTCATTTATTTTTATTAGTTGAAGGCTAATTACTTTACAATATTGTAGTGGTTTTTGCCATACATTGACATGAAATCAGCCATGGATTTACATGTATTCCCCATCCCTATCCCCCCTCCCACTTCCCTCCCCATCCCATCCCTCTGGGTCTTCCCAGTGCACCAGCCCTGAGCCCTTGTCTCATGCATCCAACCTGGGCTGGCCATCTGTTTCACCCTTGATAGTATACTTGTTTCAATGCTATTCTCTCAGAACATCCCACCCTCACCTTCTCCCACAGAGTCCAAAAGTCTGTTCTGTACTTCTGTGTCTCTTTTTCTGTTTTGCATATAGGGTTATCGTTACCATCTTTCTAAATTCCACATATATGCGTTAGTATACTGTATTGGTCTTTATCTTTCTGGCTTACTTCACTCTGTATAATGGGCTCCAGTTTCATCCATCTCATTAGAACTGATTCAAATGAATTCTTTTTAATGGCTGAGTAATATTCCATGGTGTATATGTACCACAGCTTCCTCATCCATTTGTCTGCTGATGGGCATCTAGGTTGCTTCCATGTCCTGGCTATTATAAACAGTGCTGCGATGAACATTGGGGTGCATGTGTCTCTTTCAGATCTGGTTTCCTCAGTGTGTATGCCCAGGAGTGGGATTGCTGGGTCATATGGCAGTTCTATTTCCAGTTTTTTAAGAAATCTCCACACTGTTCTCCATAGTGGCTGTACTAGTTTGCATTCCCACCAACAGTGTAAGAGGGTTCCCTTTTCTCCACACCCTCTCCAGCATTTATTGCTTGTAGACTTTTGGATAGCAGCCATCCTGACTGGCGTGTAATGGTACCTCATTGTGGTTTTGATTTGCATTTCTCTGATGATGAGTGATGTTGAGCATCTTTTCATGTGTTTGTTAGCCATCTGTATGTCTTCTTTGGAGAAATGTCTGTTTAGATCTTTGGCCCATTTTTTGATTGGGTCATTTATTTTTCTAGAATTGAGCTGCAGGAGTTGCTTGTATATTTTTGAGACTAATCCTTTGTTGCTTCGTTTGCTATTATTTTCTCCCAATCTGAGGACTGTCTTTTCACCTTGCTTATAGTTTCCTTTGTTGTGCGAAAGCTTTTTTATGTTTAATTAGGTTCCATTTGTTTATTTTTGCTTTTATTTCCAATATTCTGGGAGGTAGGTCATAGAGGATCCTGCTGTGATTTATGTTGAAGAGTGTTTTGCCTATGTTCTCCTCTAGGAGTTTTATAGTTTCTGGTCTTACATTTAGATCTTTAATCCAGTTTGAACAAATAATTTCACAATTTTGTATGGAAATACAAAAAACCTCGAATAGCCAAAGCAATCTTGAGAAAGAAGAATGGAACTGGAGGAATCAACCTGCCTGACTTCAGACTATACTACAAAGCCACAGTCATCAAGACAGCATGGTACTGGCACAAAGACAGAAATATAGATCAGTGGAACAGAATAGAAAGCCCAGAGATAAATCCACGAACCTATGGACACCTTATCTTCAACAAAGGAGGCAAGGATATACAATGGAAAAAAGACAACCTCTTTAACAAGTGGTGCTGGGAAAACTGGTTAACCACTTGTAAAAGAATGAAACTAGAACACTTTCTAAAACCATACACAAAAATAAACTCAAAATGGATTAAAGATCTAAATGTAAGACCAGAAACTATAAAACTCTTAGAGGTGACTTGTGTTTTAAATGCATCCATATTATGCGATGAGAATAGATTTTAGGTGGCAGGTAAGGGAGAAAGTAGGGAGAAGAGTTAGAAAACTGTGGGAGTAATTCTGGAAAGAAATGGGGGCGCTAACACTGAGGTGTTAATGGAAGAGGTGGTGAGAAGGGGTCAGCCTCTTGATGTGCTTGGAAAAACAGATCTAATTAGGTTGCTAACGAAGTGGATGCCGGCTGTGAGGGAGAGAAGACAAGCAGGCACTAGGTTTATAGCGCTGAAAGTAGAGGGATGGGATTTCTACTTGTTCAGATGAGAAGCCTGTTGAAAGAGCAGTTTTGGGGGATGAGGCGTGTCTTTATTTGTGGGGGATGTATCCAGTTCTGACACAGAAAGTTTGAGAGGTCTATTTGCAACCCAAGCAGGAATGTCAACAGACAGCTAGAATTTGGGCCTGAAGCTGGGAATTGTCAGTGCACATGTGGAACCGGAAAGCCTTGAGGTCTCCAAGGAGGGAGTGTACACACGGATGTGGAAAATGCCTGTGGGCAAAGTCTGACGGCCCTGCAGAGTCCAGAGGTCGGGGAGATGGAGAAGAACCATAAAGGGAACTGAATGATAGATCAGTGAGGAGGGAGGAAAAAGCAAGAAAGCAGGGTGAAGCCGGGTGAAGGAGGCATTCTGAGGGAATGATCCGTGATGACAGAGTCTGTATTTGGTCAGCATGTAGGAAAACTACTTAAGGCCAAAATAAGGGGAAAAAAGGCTTTATAGTTTTATCTTTCACCAGCTAGGGATGAGGGGCTGCTGCCTCTCCTGACGTGTAAATCCAGAGAATTTTTTTACTCTCTCTGTTCCCTTTTATTCCTGCTTACAAATGGAAATTCTTTTCTGAGCTAATCTCTTAAAGCACTTTGTCAAATGCATCCAGTAATAACCAACTCGTGCTTTTAGTATTCTGTTTTCCAATTACTTTCTGTAGAGCTACAATACGATGAGGTACACGAACTGTCTCAAAAATTGTCAGACATGATTGTTTACCAAGTAATTTGCTACTTCATAACATGGCTTGCCATCTTACCAGCTTGTAATATAATTTTCCTTACTGCTTACTCCCTAAGCCAAAGCTATACTAAGAATAAGATTTTAAGGATTTTAGTGGTGACCCCCTTAAGAACCAGATGAAAAGCTAGGCGGTCCCCAAATTCCAATGGCCTAAAAGAGCAAGCATTTATTTTTCATTCACACAAAGTGCCACTTCAAGTTTGGGAGGCTCCGGGGTGACCGGCCTCCAAGTCATAGCTCAGCCTGGCACCCTGACAAGCCCTGTGGGCATCGAAGTTTGTGTTGGAAAGACGAGCTTCAGAAGTTAAGTTCTCCCACCAGGAAGTTACACACACAAGCTCCGACACCAAACCCAGATGGCTGATTCTAATTTCTAAGGCTTGGAGAATAAAATATCAGAGAATGTCTGCCTCAGAAATAAACTGTTCTCTCTTTATTTTGATAATCACAAATAAGTGTACAGTCATATGAATTGACTTTTTATCTTCTTGCCTATTATCAAAGTAATTTTCCTGAAGAAAAAAAATTTCTTTTTGCCTCACTTCTGAGTCTGTCTGAGACTGCAAAGGCAGAATAACTAGCATGCTATGAACAGGTAAGGTTTTCAGTAAAACTTCGATAGTCCACTTAGAGAGGAAAAGGTGCTAGGTTTTTATGGTTTGAACTCTGTCCTGAGGTGATTCATGCCAGTTGTTAGCAGAACCTAGAAGTAAAGCTGCGTTGGCCCCTTACCCAAACCCCTGGCTGCTACCACGTCAGTGTCTTCAGCATTCTTACCTTCATGCGGCTTTGTTTTGCACATGTTAGCAATGAAGCAGGATCTATTTTTAGCTGCCAACTACCTCAGCTCTCTTTTGTCTTCTCAGTATTCTGATGTCCCTTTGTTATTCCAGCAAAGACTAACTGTGGTTTCTATAAGAACTTTAGTTACATTTGGTGATGACATAAAGCAGCCCTCTCAACTAGGTGTTTCTGCATAGCTAATGTAGCATTACCTACAAACAAGTCATTCTGCTGTTAGTGAAATGTTTAAATCCAGGTGTTAGCCAGGGGAACTCTCTGCTCACCAGGAAAAGAGAAGCTGGTAGGAGGGACCAACCCCATTAAAACTCTTTGTTTTCCATTTGATTTTATTCCTGCTTGTATGTTTGTAGTACAGAGGAGGGAAAAATCACAAATGAAAGTGGCTTGGTTTTGGACAGGTGTGCAATTCTATAAAAATAACACATTTCTCCTATATTAACATGTTGTTTATAGGTAGTGGTATGGAGTTCACAAGTTGTTTCAGATTTGCTCTCATCTGCATCTCACACAGCAAGTAGGAAATGTGTACATGATTCCTACTTTACAAACAAATAAACGGACAAAAAAAATCCAGACTTGGTAACATTCACCCAGTTAGCTATCAACAAAGCTGGAATTAAAGCCTGTGTTATCTGGTTTTCTTTTGTGATATTTCCACAAGCAATTTCCTAGATAATACAAAGTGAAGAGCATTATTTATTTATTTTAATCATGACCTGGAATGTATTTTATCTCATTAAATAAATAGCTGTGCACTTGAGGCTGTTTAAGAGTGCCATTGGTTCCCTGCGTGTCTGTAGCTACTTGAGGTTCCTTTGTGTCTCTGCCCACGGCATCCCACACGGATTCATCTGTGGCCTCTTCAAATATGCTCCCAACATTAAAGAGGAGGGCTTCTTTGTGTCAGTAATTATTTATGAATTGGTGCATTTTTCATCAGTTCTCAATTGGTGGGAAGTGCTTTAGCACCTTAGAGAGTGTTCTCGTGGTTTCTGGGTTTTAACTCATCTGACTTGCTACTAAGTTCGAACATTTCTTACCCGTCTCTTTTGTTGATCATACTTAGAGTTTTAAAATTAATAATTTGATAGGACTGATCAAAAACCATTACTTATTCACACTAGAAGGACTGAATTATTAATTTTGGGGGGAGGGGGGACATTTATTGCCATCAGATAGAGGTAGGGGTCAGTCCTCTAAGAAGGACAACCTTGAAATCTGGGTTAATTTATTTTGAAACTTTTCCATCAGGTAATTCTGTACTCTTGGGCAATTTACTCTACCTCTCTGTACATATATTTCTTTATTAGATGTATGGAGGGAATTACCACACAATGCTTAATAATGCATAAGCAATGTGTTCAATTTTATTTTTACTTCTATGGAAAAGGTATCATATAATCTCAATATAATCCTATGATTAATATCTTTTCTAAGTCAAGGTCAGAAAGAACCTTATAGGTGATCCCATGAGTGGCCATTCCATGTGATGTAACAGTGTTGATGCCAAACACTTCTGGTGTCAATCTCCTTATACCTGTGCTAGAGAATCTGTTGAAATAATATCATTTTCTGAAAAAACCATCAATTAGGATTCAAGGTTAAATATACCATTCTTTAGAAAATTGGAACCTTAAGATTTAAGTAAAATTGAGGTTTAATTTTTAAAACTTACTTAAAGGATGTGTGCAAAATTTATTAGTACAGAATTAAAAAGATGTTGATATGACTTCCACCCCCAGGAATGATATAACAGGACGCAGCAGGCAAGTGTGTCCATTGGGAAAAAAAAAAGCCTTAAAAAATAAATTTTTTCTTTTTGTGAAAATATCATAGAGTTGTGGGGGCACAGGGATTAGAGGAACCAAAATTCCAGGGATGAGAAGTGAGGTAGTGATCTCCAGCTTTTTTTTTCTCTTAAATTTGAGGGAGGGGGCATTTCCTGATTCTGGGTGTGACCTGGGAGCTTATACAGACAGAAATCCTATTTTGGGGGAGAGAGTAACCAGCAGCCTTTCCTGGTCATGCAGGGACTGCAATAGCAATAACTATGGCAGGGATTTTTCCCATGGAAATTTGCACTGATCTGGGCATATAATGGCAGCTAGGGGCCTTGGTCAAAGTGTTTTGAGAGGTAGAACAAAATGTCTTGTTGTATCGAGGTGCATAGGGAATAAAGAAAAACAAAGCGGATCTTTCCAGCAAGATTTTGGGGAGCAACTTTTGACACTCTTAGTGGTGGGAGGTGGAAGGCTAGACTGGAAACAGAGGCAGAGACAGGTCTCTCAAAGAGCTTTTTTGGGCTGAGGAAACAGAGCCCCCTCAGGCTAGCAAGGGATTCTTAGCAGTTTCATTGAGCATGCTGATTCCTAGGGAAAGGACTGCTATCACATTAGTTCTACCTAAAGAATACCTTAAAATATCTGATTGCACGTGTATAGTGACTCATTTTATAGAGCACTTCCACATACTTTATTTCCTTTGTTTGAGCGCTTCTAACCTACATAGTTCAGGGTAGTTATGCTGATTCTGTACATGAGGAACCTGGGGGTTCAGACAGTTTGAGGGGGAAGTTTAGGCTAGAATCCAGGTGTTCTGACTGCTCATCCAGCATCCAGGTGTCATATGCATCTAGGCAACTGTTTTACCTGGTTACTCAGGAACTCTTAGCTGTACTTTAAATGTCATTGTGCAAATGGGCCATTTTTGAGCAACTAGTATTTACAGAAGTTGGCCCCTCACTGGCAGTTACAACAAACACACTGATCAGAGCCACCGGGATCAATATTGTTCTCCCTTGGAACTTGGATTAAATAAATTTAATTGGTATTGAAGATGAGAGGGTAGAAAGCATGGAGGCATGAATTTTGGTTCAGGATACTAATTACAGCCAGGGTTTCACAGTGAATCATTTATACTTCTGTCACCTGAGGACTTCCAGAGGGCAACTGGGTTAATTCACATACTGTAACACTCCATTTCTAATAAACTGTGGAGAGTTCTTAATTGGTAATTAGAAAATGATTATACCTTGTCGGTAAAAACCACATTTCTTTGACTATATTGATGTGATTATGCAATTACATTTCAAATTAGCTTGAATAATGTTCAACACAAGAATTCTAATTTTGGTCCGATCTGCCAGGTAACTTGGCCATGGGCAGATTTAGGGGTGTCCTCAAGTGTAAGCACACCATGCCTGGTTTTGAAGTGGTTTCTCAACTTGCTCTAGTGCTCTTTGGAACTACATGGGGTGGCAGCAAGGGTTTAATTTCACCATTCACTGTTAATTTTGTACATAATTCCTTTTAAATTATGACTCGAGTCACGTCTTCAATTTTTATGGAAACCGAACAGCTCCTATACATCAACATTATTTTCTTTTACTTAATCAGAACATATTATAGTTAATCAAGAAATACCTCTAATGTACATTTATTTTTTTTTTTTTTTGCCTAATGTACATTTAAAATTATCAGACCAAGAAGGAGACTTTAATAATAATCATAGTAATAATAAATTGGCTAGTCCAAAATGTAGCAATCATATGTATATATATATGTCTCTGGAGAGTTGATAAAGAATGGGGATTTGATAGAGTTCAAACAGTGATACTTTTGAAAATTGAAGGGTGAGAATCCAAACGGGGACACCGGGATAGTAAATTTAACCTGATATTTATCGCCCAGGTTAAACTGGGATATGAGAAAACCCTAATCTTGGTCATGTCTATGTATGTGTGATATATGGTATTGTGCTACATAGACGTAATTGTACCTAAATGAAAAAACAGCATAAATACATCGCTGTGTATGCATTCACTTCAGTGGCGACTCTGTGCTAGCCCCTCTAAGAAATGGATATACTGAGAGTAATAAGACTCAGTCCCAGGGCTTGCAGAAACATTATCTTTTGAACGTGGTAAATTTTGAGGGAAAGGTATGGATGATGGAGGTGGAAGTGTGTGTATGTGTGTTTGGAGGGGGTGGTAGTGGTGAGTATATTTTTCCAGCCAACTCCACTACATTCCTGCCTTAGGCTGATGCTGAACACCTCACACTGGTGTTTGAATTAATTTATTTCTAACACTGTAGGGGCCTATCAAGAATATGGGACTTTTCAGGTGGTAAAGAACCCGCCTGCCAATGCAGGAGACTTAAGAGACACAGGTTCAATTCCTGGGTCGGGAAGATCCCCGGAGGAGCATGGTAACCCACTCCAGTATTCTTGTCTGGAGAATCCCATGGACAGAGGAGCCTGGTGGGCTACAGTCCGTGGGGTCACAGAGAGTCAGACACGACTGAAGTGACTGAGCCCGAGCATGCACACATCAAGAATATGCTTCTAGTCTTCAAAAGGATGGGACTGGGCATGCATGATCCACTTAAAGCTGCACTGTCCACGGTGGTAGCCACATGTGGTTCTTTAAAGTAGTGAAAATTAAATTAGATTAAGACTTAGTTTTTCAGACTAGTCACATCTCAAATGCTCAGTAGCAGAATGTGGCTCAGTTCAGTTCAGTTCAGTCGCTCAGTCATGTCTGACTCTTTGCGACTCCATGGACTGCAACACGCCAGGCTTCCCTGTTCATCACCAACTCCCAGAGCTTACTCAAATTCATGTCCATTAAGTTGGTGATGCCATCTAACCATCTCATCCTCTGTTGTTCCCTTCTCCTCCTGCCTTCAATATTTCCCAGCATCTGAGTCTTTTCCAATGAGTCAGTTCTTCACATCAGGTGGCCAAAGTATTGGAGTTTCAGCTTCAGCATCAGTCCTTCCAATGAATATTCAGGACTGATTTCCTTTAGGATGGACTGGTTGGATCTCCTTGTAGTCCAAGGGATTCTCAAGAGTCTTCTCTGACACCACAGTTCAAAAGCATCAATTCTTCAATGCTCAGCTTTCTTTATGGTCAATTCTTACATCCATACATGACTACTGGGAAAACAATAGCTTTGACTAGACGGACCTTTGTTGGCAAAGTAATGTTTCTGCTTTTTAATATGTGGTCTAGGTTGGTCATAGGCTAATGGACACCAAATTGAACAACACCATGTAGAACATTTCCATCATCTCAGAAACTTCTCTAGGGGAGCACTGACAAACCCCACACCTCTGAATGCACAGAGTAATTTCCTTTCCCTTTTAATATCAGCATGTTTAGACCACTGCACATTCTGCCAAAAGTTTGTGAAATGCTTTTATTCACTCATTTACTCATAACACCATATGTTCATTAAGTACCTAACATGTGACAGGCACAGGAGTGAAGAAGATAGAAAAAGGACATGCATGTTATTCTCATTTAATTAAAATATGATTTATGTACTATAGATATTGAAAATGTCTTCCAGTGATTGAGCTTTCTAATTGGGAGACAAATTAATTAACGTTCAGCTTCCTAATATGGCACAATTGGGAAGTAACAAATACAGCATAAAATATGGGCCAGAAAAGTAAAATATGAAAGTACGGGGTCAGTGGCAGAGGTAAAGCACCTCTACCATTGTTTACTGCAGACTTTCTTCTTTCATTTTCTTAAAAACTGTAATTCTAGTAGCACTGAAACTCAAGAAGATGACTGAAGGTTATAAAAAGTATACCTAAGAGTAACTTTCAAATGGGGTATGTAGGCAGACCCAGAAAATTTATAAGAATGTTTTGAGCAACATAACAATTAATGGATTATAAACCATACAAGATAACATCTGCAAAGACACAGCAAATTATGGTTTATGTGGGCTTTTGAAATTAGTGTTGGAGAAATATAATCACATACAATTACCCTTCCAGACTCTGATGTCAACTTCTATATTCAATGTACTAAGAAGGCAAAACAAAACCTGGCTGTATTTGAAGAGATAGTTGGTTTGATCCCGTGGTGAGAAGAGATTATGGTCCCAAAATAGGCTGTGGTCTAGAGGATTTACCTAGGATTTCAGGGCATTAGTGCAGAAAGCTAGGGTTAAACAGTAGAATGAGTGACTTAGGGAAGGTTAACCTACTTCCTATTTCTCAAGGGCATTCTGTGGAGAATCAAGAGTGGAATTGGACTGAGGGTTGTTTGTAAGATGGCATGAGAAGAGAACAGGATTTGATATGCCAGCCATTTCCTTCCAACTTCCATGTGGGATCAATATACCTTTGATTTAAAAACCATTGCCATCTCTTCTCAAAGCCCACTTATCTGCAATATTGATTTCCCAGGTATTCTTAGCTTGGTTTCCTGAGACTGTGTCCTCTGTGAGTAGCCTTGAAGTTTCTCCTTCTGCTGAGGCTAGTGGGGACTTCCGTGCCCTTAAATGCAATGAGACTTCTTTAGTCTACATCCCCTCCATGTTCAGGGAATAGCTGGCACTATTTCCTCATCTGTGAACCAATCTCTCCTGTTGGCATCCGTGACGTCACACCAGTTTGACAATTTCTCATTTCATTCTAGCTCCACAGCCATCATCTTGACTGGAGGCTCCAACAAGGTTGGGTTACTGCCTCCTCCCTGCTCCCCCTATTTGTCACTCTTGTTACAAATTATAAAATAGTATAATTTTTTTCATAACATTTTCCACTGAGAGCATCTGGTGATTTACTATTGCATTTAGAACAAGATCTACATCCCATAACCTCATCATCTGGCTTTTCTCCAACTCTCCATACTCAACCTTCTAGTTGTCATTCATTCATCTATCCTTTTACTTATTAATTCTTTCATGCGTGTAGCCATTATAAGAGGACAAAATGCTCTGGGATCTGAAAATGCAGGCTTAAATTATTGCCTTCTTGGAGTTTATATTCTCTCAGTATTCAGGAGTGATCTGGTGTTGGGAGACAAGGAATAAAACAGATGAAAAGGGGGAATTATGATGCATTAAATGATGATAAAGGCAAAGGAGAAAAAAACAGGGCAGGGTGTGTGGATGAAAGGTTGAAAACCAAAAGAGAGTGGTGAAGGGCGTTTCCCTGAAAAGCTGGCATTTGAGTACAGACCTGAGAGGGAGAAAACTGTGCTGGTGTCTGGGTGAAGAAAACCCGGGGTGTGGAGGAAAGGAAGTACCATAGCCTAAGTGCACATGGGATATTCTAGGAACCACAAGGAGCTCAGATATGAGTGCCGCAGGTCACGGGAATGAGAGATGAGACGGAGGGGACTCCGTAGGCCATTTTAAGGCCCTTTGATTTCATTTGCAATGAGATGAGAAGCAGTTAGAAGGCTCTGAGCAGGGAGGTGATGTTTCTTTCTTAACATATTGATTTTTTATATGACACTTACTTGTGGGGCACACTGTGTCAGGCACCTTGCCAGGTTCCAGGCTTTGTGGTCGACTTTTTATTTTGTCAACTGGGATATTTCCAAATCATTTGTTAAGTTGACTTCTTCAATGGTTAGAGACGTTTGAAATTAAGCCATCTTTGACTTCATATTAATTAGTTAATATATACTTTAAAATTGTTTATAGTTAAAGACAGTGTCTTTTGACTATTTTTACAGTATACTGCAAATAGGGGTTGTTTTTGTTGTTCAGTTGCTAAGTTGTGCCCGACTCTTTGCAACCCCTTAGCAAAACCTCTTTGCAATGGACTGTAGCACGCCAAACTTCCCTGTCCTTCACTATCTCCTGGAGTTTGCTCAAACTCATGTCCATTGAGTCAATGATGCTATCTAACTACCTCATGCTCTGTTGACCCCTTCTCCTCCCTCCTGCTTTCTATCTTTCCCAGTATTAGGGTCTTTTCCAATGAGTCGGTTTTTCGCATGGTGGCCAAAATACTGGTAAATGGGGAAATTTACTCAAGCTCAAAAGATACACCAGCTATCTCTCTCCCCATTCATTACCACCAAAAACATCAATCACTGAGGAAAGTACAACTCATTACATTGACAGAGAGGGGACTCTTTTTTTTGTTTGTTTGTTTTTTTCCATTTATTTTTATTAGTTGGAGGCTAATTACTTTACAATATTGTAGTGGTTTTTGCCATACAGTGACATGAATCAGCCATGGAGTTACATGTATTCCCCATCCCAATTCCCCCTCCCACCTCCCTCTCCACCCGATCCCTCTGGGTCATCCCAGTGCACCAGCCCTGAGCACTTGTCTCATGCATCCCACCTGAGCTGGTGATCTGTTTCACCCTTGATAGTATACTTGTTTCAATGCTATTCTCTCAGAACATCCCACCTTGCCTTCTCCCACAGAGTCCAAAAGTCTGTTCTGTACATCTGTGTCTTAGAGAGGGACTCTTGTAGGAACTTTTTACATGAAATGTCTAGGAAAAACGAAAATGAGACCAACTCCATTCAAAATTAGTGGAAGAAGAAAACAGAAATTGAGAATCAACACTTCTCAGTTGACAAAAATTGCCAGCAAAAATCTTCCCTGAAGCAGAATAAAACTGTGCCCTAGCACCCCAAAATAGCATGGAGAATTTTAAAAGAAAACACCTAAAATGGGATATTCCAAAATTAAGAACAAAAATGGACAAAAATCAGGAAGAAATGTCCATTAGAGTTGGCCCAGATGATGTCAGAAATGGCTAATAAATTAAAATGGTCAAAAGGGAGAATAGATTTGAATGAAAAATTTGAAAGAAAGCATTAAAGAAAGTCAGAAAAAGCAATAATTAAAATTAAATGAAAGAAATAAATTGGGTCAGAAAAAACAGTAACTGAAATGAAAGAAATTTCTTATATATTTTCTATGAACAAATCATCCATTTATTATTTATGTCTATGTTCAATATGTATATACATTGTATTTTTTGAATCATTTGAAAGAAGCAAAGATATTTACTTGCTAACCACAGTAGAGTTATCAAATTCAGGGAACTTAGCATCAAATAATGCTGCTGCCTATTCTATAGGTCATATTCCAAGTACATCAATTGTTCCATAATATCCTTCTTAACGCTACTTTTATAATAAAGGGTCCAGTTCAGGATCTCATATTACCTTTAGTTGTCATGTCTCCGTAGTCACTTTTGATCAAGAAGAGTTCCTCAGCCTTCCTTGGTCTTTCATGAAAATTGCCGGCCAGATATTTTCTAGAATATTCCTCAGTTTGGGTGTCTTTGATGTTTCCTCATGAATGGATTGAGGTTGGGATTGAATACCACAGAAGTGTTATGTGTCCTCATGCAATTACATCTGCATCTTTTTGTTGATGTTTTGCCTCTTTGTGATTCTCATTCTGATTACTTGGTTAAGTTGTTACCTATTTTTTCCATTATAAATTTATTTTATTTTGTAATTAGCTAAAAAGTGTTGGAAGATACTCAAATGCTTTGTAAATGTCCTCCTTTTTTTTTTTTTTTTCCGAAGATTCCTCCAATTTACCTTAAGCATCCAGTCATGATTCTTGCGTGATGCTGAGGAGTTCCAGGCTCCATAATTTTCCCAAGAGAGGAGTGGCAGTTAGAAGCCGAGGCCTGGAATCCAGTTCTTCTGGGGTGTCACTGGCTTTGGGTCCTTCACTAGAAACTGCTGAAGTCATATTTTTCTGTTGCTTCTAATTCCAGTCCATTCAATAGTGTCCTTTGACTTTGCTCGCTCAGTACCTGTTTTTTACTTCTATAGCAAGAAACAGGACTCGCAATAATATCTATGTATTTTCTCGTTTGTTCAGTCCCGCAATACACACAAGTCGTTTTCATTTAACAACAGTGCCAAAGAGTTTTCCTGTGTGTTTGTGCCAATTGACACTCACTCCTGAGATGCATGCTGTCTCCAGTTGTTCACATCCTCACAAGAGCTTTAGGAATGCTAGTATTTTTTGTATTGTTTATTTCTAGCTCTTCCAATTTGTGTACAGAGGTATATCATTGTGGTTTTAATTTTCATTTGTATATTCTTGATGACTGATGAGGTTTTAACCTATTTATTTGTTTATTTGCCATTTGGATATCTTTTTTGAGGGGAGACGGAGGTAAAGTGTATGTTAACTTTTTCTGTTGCATTGTCTGTCTTTTTGTATAGCCTATATACACACACTGACATACAAACATTCTAGATAAGAGTAATTTGTGGCATATGTTTTTGAAAATAATTCCAAGCTCATCAGTATTTTCCCCCTATGTTTTTATCATGAAAGCTTTATCATTTTGCCTTTAGTGTTTAGGTCTTTAAGACTTCTACAATGCTTTTGTGTATTGTATGAGGAGGCGTTGAGGATAATTCTTCCATGTTGAAATCCAAGTGATGCATTTCCTTTTATTGAGAGGACCTTTCTTTCTAGCACTTCACTGAAGTGTTGCCTACAGATTCATCAATTATATAGCTATGCTTATAAACTCTGGTCTCTTTAATTGGGATATTTTTCTATCTTTGTGTCATGCCACATTGTCTTAATTACTATAGTTTTATAAGTCTTTTTTTAAAATTCTATTTTTAATTGAAGGATAGTTACTTTACAATACTTTGATGGTTTCTGCCATATATCAACATGAATCAGCCATAGGTATACATCTGTCCGCTCTCTCTTGATCTCCCTTCCTTTAAGAAGTCTTTTTTTTTAATAGTAAACTTCCAAACTCATTCTATGAGGCCACCATCACCCTAATTCCAAAACCAGACAAAGATGCCACAAAAAAAGAAAACTACAGGCCAATATCACTGATGAACATAGATGCAAAAATCCTTAACAAAATTCTAGCAAACAGAATCCAACAACATATTAAAAAAATCATCCATCATGACCAAGTGGGCTTTATCCCAGGAATGCAAGGATTCTTTAATATCCGCAAGTCAATCAATGTAATACACCACATTAACAAATTGAAAGATAAAAACCATATGATTATCTCAATAGATGCAGAAAAAGCCTTTGACAAAATTCAACATCCATTTATGATTAAAACTCTCCAGAAAGCAGGAATAGAAGGAACATACCTCAACATAATAAAAGCTATATATGACAAACCCACAGCAAGCATCACCCTCAATGGTGAAAAATTGAAAGCATTTCCCCTGAAATCAGGAACAAGACAAGGGTGCCCACTCTCACCACTCCTATTCAACATAGTTTTGGAAGTGTTGGCCACAGCAATCAGGGCAGAAAAAGAAGTAAAAGGAATCCAGATAGCAAAAGAAGAAGTGAAACTCTCGCTGTTTGCAGATGACATGATCCTCTACATAGAAAACCCTAAAGACTCTACAAGAAAATTAATAGAGCTAATCAACAAATATAGTAAAGTTGCAGGATATAAAATTAACACACAGAAATCTCTTGCATTCCTATACACTAACAATGAGAAAACAGAAAGAGAAATTAAGGAAACAATACCATTCACCATTGCAACAAAAAGAATAAAATACTTAGGAGTACATCTACCTAAAGAAACAAAAGACCTATACATAGAAAACTATAAAACACTGATGAAAGAAATCAAAGAGGACACAAGCAGATGGAGAAATATACCGTGTTCATGGATTGGAAGAATGAATATTGTCAAAATGGCTATACTACCCAAAGTAATCTATAGATTCAATGCAATCCCTATCAAACTACCAACGGTGTTTTTCACAGAACTAGAACAAATAATTTCACAATTTGTATGGAAATACAAAACACCTCGAATAGCCAAAGTAATCCTGAGAAAGAAGAATGGAACTGGAGGAATCAATCTGCCTGACTTCAGACTCTACTACAAAGCCACAGTCATCAAGACAGTATGGTACTGGCACAAAGACAGAAATATAGATCAATGGAACAGAATAGAAAGCCCAGAGATAAATCCACGAACCTATGGTCACCTTATCTTCGACAAAGGAGGCAAGGATATACAATGGAAAAAAGACAACCTCTTTAACAAGTGGTGCTGGGAAAACTGGTCAACCACCTGTAAAAGAATGAAACTAGAACACTTTCTAACACCATACACAAAAATAAACTCAAAATGGATTAAAGATGTAAATGTAAGACCAGAAACTATAAAACTCCTAGAGGAGAACATAGGCAAAACACTCTCCAACATAAATCACAGCAGGATCCTCTATGACCCACATCCCAGAATTTTAGAAATAAAAGCAAAAATAAACAAATGGGACCTAATGAAACTTAAAAGCTTTTGCACAACAAAGGAAACTATAAGCAAGGTGAAAAGACAGCCCTCAGATTGGGAGAAAATAATAGCAAACGAAGCAACAGACAAAGGATTAATCTCAAAAATATACAAGCAACTCCTCCAGCTCAACTCCAGAAAAATAAATGACCCAATCAAAAAATGGGCCAAAGAACTCAACAGACATTTCTCCAAGGAAGACATACAGATGGCTAACAAACACATGAAAAGATGTTCAACATCACTCATTATCAGAGAAATGCAAATCAAAACCACAATGAGGTACCATTACACGCCAGTCAGGATGGCTGCTATCCAAAAGTCTACAAGCAATAAATGCTGGAGAGGGTGTGGAGAAAAGGGAACCCTCTTACACTGTTGGTGGGAATGCAAATTAGTACAGCCACTATGGAAAACAGTGTGGAGACTTCTTAAGAAGCTGGAAATAGAACTGCCATATGACCCAGCAATCCCACTTCTGGGCATACACACCAAGGAAACCAGATCTGAAAGAGACACGTGCACCCCAATGTTCATCGCAGCACTGTTTATAATAGCCAGGACATGGAAGCAACCTAGATGCCCATCAGCAGACGAATGGATGAGGAAGCTGTGGTACATATACACCATGGAATATTACTCAGCCATTAAAAAGAATTCATTTGAATCAGTTCTAATGAGATGGATGAAACTGGAGCCCATTATACAGAGCGAAGTAAGCCAGAAAGATAAAGACCATTACAGTATACTAACACATATATATGGAATATAGAAAGATGGTAACGATAACCCTATATGCAAAACAGAAAAAGAGACTCAGATGTATAGAACAGACTTGTGGACTGTGGGAGAATGCGAGGGTGGGATGTTTCAAGAGAACAGCATTGAAACATGTATATTATCTAGGGTGAAACAGATCACCAGCCCAGGTTGGGTGCATGAGACAAGTGCTCGGGCCTGGTGCACTGGGAAAACCTAGAGGGATTGGGTGGAGAGGGAGGTGGGAGGGGGGACCGGGATGGGGAATACATGTAAATCCATGGCTAATTCATTTCAATGTATGACAAAAACTACTGTAATGATGTAAAGTTATTAGCCTCCAACAAATAAAAATAAATGGAAAAAAAATTTAAAAAAAAGAAGTCTTTTTTTTAATAGAAATTCTTTTTTAAAATATCTTTTTAATTGAAAGATAATTCCTTTACACTGTTGTGTTGCTTCCTGTCACACATCAGCGTGACTCAGCCATAGATATACACACGTCCCCTCCTTCTTGATCCTCTCTCCCTATAGCAAGTCTTAATACCTAGTAATGTGAATCCTTCAACTTTGTTTACTTTAAAAATTGTCTTATCTGTGGACTTTAAATTCACATGCATATTTTAATATCAGTTTTCAATTTACACAATATAAAAATACAGCTGGAATTTTCTTTTGGATTGTATTGAATGAATCTATCAGTTTAGAAATAATTATTGTCTCTCTAATGTATAAAATTCATAAACTTTGTCTTATTTGTTTAGCTCTTTTACATTTTCTCTCAATAATGTCTTCAGTTTTCTGTGAAGAAGTATTGTATATATTTTGTTAGGGTAATCTGTAAGTATTCTTTATGCTTTTATAACTATCACTTAAAAAACTCATTTTCTACTTCTTCCTGGTAGATAATAATGAAACTTTTTCATTCTGACTTTAATGAGCAATTTTTCTAGATTCACTTATTCATTTTGATAGTTTTCCTGTAGAATATGTTTGGATATGTCAGATAAAAACTGTGTGGTCTGTGACCGATCACATGAATATTTGCTTTTCCATTTTTAGGCTTTGCTTGTTGTTTTACTTACCTCTGTGCACAGCCAAGGGCCTAGGCTGCAGTGTGGAGGAGAAGAGGTGACAGAGGGTATTTTATCATATTCCTGATCATAGGAGGTGAGGTTTCAACATTTTGCTGTTAAGCATGATGTTTGTTGTAGGTATTTTTGTAGATGAATCTCAATTTCAGACTAACATCAGATTCTTCTATTCATTCTATAATGAATTTTTTCAAGTGCTTTTTCTGACATCTATCGAGAAGATCTTTTTTTCCCTTCTCTTCTAGTGTAGTGAATTGTTTGACTTTCCCCTCCCTCCCTTTCTTCTTTCTTTCCTTCCTCCCTCCCTCTTCTTCCATCCTTCCTTCTTTCCCTCCCTCCCTCCTTTCTTTCTTTGGCCGTGGGAACAATACTGCATTCCTGGAATAAATTTCAACAGATTGAAATGTGTTACATTTTTAACATATTCATGGCATGTTGAAATCAATTTTGCAACAATGTTCATGATGGATATTAGACTTTTCTTGCAATGTCCTTTTCAGATTTTAATGTGAAAGTTAAGTCGGCATCATTACATAAATAGGGGGCATATGCCCTCCTTATTTTGGATTAAAAAGCCCTTCTGGTCTGTGTATTACACGAATTATCAAATGCCTAAAGGAAAAGGGGCCCAGAATGTTAAGGTCACTTCTCTGGGCTTCATTTCTCTCCAGTAACACGTTCCTTGAGTTCTGGCTGCCTTGGTAGCTCTCTGATATCTGCAACTTGATGTTTTCTGTATTTTATTCATCTTTTGAAGATTTTCTTGGTGAGAGGTTAATTTTTGCTGCAGACTGGCCCATCATGGTTGGAAGTGGAAGCCTCCCTCATTTTTAACCCCCATCTCCAGTTCTTGCCATTTTTCACAAGGGGCAGATAGATCAAGAATCTTTCAGCCTGGATGTTACAAGTATTCATTAGAGACTTTTAGACTGCTGTCTGTGCTCACCTTCTCATGGTTGAATGCCTTAGGAATGAAGAAGAATATTTACCAAGACAAATGCTTCTGTCAGCTTGACAATGCTCTTTTCAAATGGAGTGCCTCACAAAGCAAGCTCTGTATGGTTCATTACCCATTTGTGGCCCTACCCTTATCTTCAAAGATTTGCTTTAGATGATGCTAGTCTG
Source organism: Odocoileus virginianus (assembly GCF_023699985.2). Lineage (NCBI taxonomy): Eukaryota > Metazoa > Chordata > Mammalia > Artiodactyla > Cervidae > Odocoileus > Odocoileus virginianus. The sequence continues at coordinate 56,613,438 of NC_069693.1, read as the reverse complement.
CAGAGGTTTCTGTCTTCTGGTACATAGAAGTTTTAGTTGTGTTAGAAGTTTTAGAAAAGTTAAGAAACATGTTCTTGGTTTCACTAATGAAGAATGCTTATTTAAGTTTTTATTAGTATCTCTTATAAACATGCCCTGGAAGGATTTCTTTGGGTAAAACCTGAACAAATGTTAAATCAGGCAGACAGGCACACATACCCACAACCTAATTCTAAAAGGTGAAATCAAAATTTTAGCAAATAATATTTTTACAGAGTGATGTCAGCAAGATGGCATGAGTCCCCCATTTGTATTTCCACTCAGCAATCATAATTTGCAGCCATTTTGGGCAAGAGTGCCTTAGTGGAGGATTTGGAATCTAGGAAGGAGACTGTTAAATACCACGGAAGCACAAGACCAACAAGGGCTGTTTTGAGAAGGCAAACCCATGGCCTAGGCTGCTTAACTGCCAGCCATCATCCCAGCTAGATCCAGAAACAGCTCCTTTCTCTGTGAATATGATTACATACTTCTTTGGCCTTGGCCCTGCCACCAACACCATTTGTTACGTGATCCTGCAGGAGTTGTGCCTGCCTGTGCCTCAGGTATAGATTAATGGAACAGAGTCAAGGGCCCCGAAATCAACCCACATGTATGTTTTGTTGTTAAGTCACTAAGTTGTGTCCAACCCTTTTGCCAAACATACATAGTCAACTCATAATTAACAGTGGAGCCAAGAATACTCAATGGAGGAAGAATAGTCTCTTCAATAAATTGTGTTGAGAAAACTGAATATTCACATGCAAAAAAAAACAACCCAAAATTGGACCCCCCATCTTACACCACTCACAAAATTAACTCAAAATGGATTAAGAACTAAAATGTAAGACATGAAAGCATGAAACCCCTAGGTGAAAGCATGGGGAAAAGCCCTTTGACACTGGTGTTGGCGACAATGTTTTAGATATGACATCAAAACTACAAGTAACAAAAATCAGCAATGAGTCTACATCAAACTAAAAGGCTTCTGTACAACAAAAGAAACAGTCAACAAAATGAAAAAGCAACTTATGGAATGGGAGAAAAATGTTTGCAAACATCTATCCAGTAGGAGGTTAATATCTAAGAAATATAAGGCACTCATACAACTCAATAGTAAAAACCAAGTAACCCGATTAGATAAGAGGCAGAAGACCTGCATAGACATTTTTCCTAAGAAGGCATACAAATGACACACAGGTATATGAAAAGGTGCTTATTACTACTCATCATGTAAATGCCAATCAAAACCACAGTTTTGAGGTATCACCTCAAAGATGTTAAGATGGCTATAAAGACAAGAGATAACAAACACTGGTTGGAGTTTGGAGAACAGGAAATCCTCATACATGGTTGGTAGGAATGTAAATTGGTACAGCCATTATGTAAAACAGTATAGAAGTTCTTAAAAAAAATTAAAAATAAAATTACCATATGATCTAGCAATCCCACTTCTGGATATATACTCAAAGGAAATGAAATCTGTATCTTATAAAGAGGTATCTGCATCCTCATATTCCTTCCAGCATTATTCCCAATAGCCAAGATATGAAAACTACCTACATTTCTATCAGTGGATAAATGGATAAATAAAATGTATCTACATGGAATGTTATTCAGCAGTAAAATAAAGAATTCCTGACATCTGTGGTGACATGGATGAACCTGGAGGCCATTATGTTAAGTGGGATGCACCAGACAAGAAGGACAGACACTGCCTGTTCTCACTGTGTGCAGTCTGGAGTGTGAGCTCATGGACTCAGCGAGTGGAGCAGTGGCTAACGGCGTCTGCGGGTGGGAGGCAATGGGAAGTTGCTGGTCAAAGGGGACACGTTTTTCAGTTTTAAGATGGATACATTCAGGAATCTAACATACAGCATGTTGACTATACTTGACAGCATTGTATTGTATGCTTTAAGTTGCTAAGATGGTAGATCTTAAATGTTCATACCACGCACACACAAAGATAACTATGTGTGGTGATGATGTGTGTAAATTAATGTATGTTAACTTGATTATGGTAATCATTTCACTATACATGTATGTTAAACCATAATGTTTTACATCTTCAAAAAATCACATACTATTTAAACATATATATTTTTGTCAATCATATCTCAATAAAACTAAAAAGTTACTTGAATCTCAAGATTAAAAAATATATATATTCACAGGTAAAAATATTTTATTAGCTTTTAGTGATAAAATTGCTTGGTAAAATAATATACATCTTTAGCAAATTTGCTATAAACATTAAAAATTACTCTCTCAGCTGTCCTACTGCTTTCAACATTAAACTTTTATCTTTTATGTTTGTAGTTCCTAAGACTCAGTGGCAGTAGTGGTCACCTGAATTCATCATACATGGAGTGTTTCTCACCTAAGATGGGATCAGGTTATAGCTTGTGAATGAATTCATTCTTAGAAATAATTTTTTTGAGAAAGACATATGGTCTTTGTTCATGTGACTTTGTTGAAACAGGAGAAAACCTTAGTTCTTATTTCCTTGCTTTACAGATGAGGAATTGGAATAATATATATGTAAGTGGTTTGTTAAAGGCAAGAGTGAATGAGAGAATCGGAATTTTGGTATCTCTCAATCAAGTGTTTCTGTAGTATGATTCCTCTCCAAAAGACTAAACTGAGAAATACTCAGAACAGAAATGGGTTGGAAGCCTGATTCTGGTAATTACTATCCAAATTTGTGACTTGCACAAAGTAGCAAAAGGAAAAAAATGAGGAAGGTGCATTATACTCAGCTACAGTCCATTCAAATATAAAGCCTAAAGCCAAACTGAGAGACTTCCAAGAAGTTTGGAATATTTTCCCTGTGAGCCTACTAATATATACCATGGCATATATTTACTGTAAATATATATTTATATGCATTTATATTATAAACATATAAATATAAATATATATTTACAGTAAGTCTACTAGAAGATCTACTCAAGGATGTAGATCCTTTTACAAGAAATACAGGAGGAATGAATAATACCTTAAAATGCTTCACAGAGATAAAATCAGCAAAATCTATGAGGTGGAAATGCTACAGGAAAAGCGACTTGTTATATTCAACAAGTATGTTACCAACAGAAGAAGAGGAAAAAGAGAGGGAGGGGAAATGTAGATTAAAAATGATATATCAGTTAATAGCAATGTGTGGATCTAATTTAGCTCCTTGTTGAAAAAGCACACGTAAAATTTATGAACCAATTGAAGAAATATGAATATTTGGATATTGGGTGGTAAGTAATTACTATAAAAATGTCTTGACAATGGTAGTATGGTTCTTTTGAAATAATAATGTTATGTTTTAAAAACTATATACTGAAATATTTACAGTATATATATATATACTGAAATATATATTATTTACTGTATTAATATATAAAACATATTATAATTATATAAATGCATATAAATATATATTTACAGTAAATATATACCAAAATATTTACAATCAAATAATGTGATATCTGGGGATTTGCTTCTGAATATTTTAGAGGAGGGGGAAATGGGTGGAGTATAAATGGAACAAGATTAGTTAAGTGTTAATAGTTGTGGAAGCTGGTGATTGTCTGGGAATCTCATTCATACCATTCTTTCTATTTTTATATTAAATTGAACATTTTTATACCAAAAATGAACCATAAGCAGGGAGGACATGTAGAGGTAGGAACATTTAACAGTGGAAAGCAGTGACAGGTCTTCCCCGGTGGTATGGTGGATTGGAATCCTCCTGCCAATGTAGGGGACACAGATTCCATCCCTGGTCCAGGCAAATTTCACATTCCATGGAGCAACTAAGCCCGTGAGCTGTAACTACTCCCCATGCACTGCAACTACTGAAGCCTGTGTGCCCGGAACCTCTGCCCCACAACAAGAGAGGCCACCGCAACGCAAAGCCGGTGCACCGCCATGAAGAGCAGCCTCTGCTCATTGCAACTAGAGAAAGCCCCAGTGTGGCAACGATGACCCAGCACAGCAAAAATAAATAAACAAATAAATAAACAAAGCAGTGACAGATGGCCATCCGATGGGGGGATCATGAAACTATAAAATGACAAAAATGTTACCAGCAGAGTTATTAGACTTACACCACTTAGCAGAAGAGCTAATACACACCAGTGGTTCCTGAGGACATTATTGTTATTACCTGAGGGTCTAATAATTAATCTTCCAAGCAGACACTGAGTCATGTAGCAAGCGGTAAATTATGTTTTGCATGGTCTGTTTCAGAAAGCAGTGCCTCAGTTAATACACTTTACAAAGTTTTCATTAGCATCTTGTCACATTTGAGATGTCTCAGCATACAGCGTGATTTGATCCAGAGTCCCCATGCCACGTTGGCATATGTCTGTGATGCCGCAGTGGCCGTGGAAGTGCCCAGCGAAGCTCTCCATCCAGAGGCCCTGCAGCTGAGAGCGCAGTTGATGGACAGCACCAGCTGCCGCAGTCTGGCTACGCCACTGTCCTCACACTGAGACCAGGCTTCTCCTGGGCTGCTTTCAGTCAAGACCCAGCACGACAGAGGCTGCTAGTATTGGCACATTTTTGCTTAACACAGCCTCCTTTACCAAGCGACTTTTAACCAACCATCGGTCTGGTTGAAATTTCTCGGAACTGCAATGGAATAAGGTCTTCCTCCCTAGTCTGCCTTCCCTCTTTCTTTTCACAGGTGTTGTTCTGCACCATGGCCTGAAGGCTCTTCCTATCTGCTTCTGCTCCATCCCTCTCTACCCATCACATGCCTACCCATAACTTGGCTTCTGCTTCCAGGAAGAATAAACAAGACAGAGATGTGCGCTGGCAGGATGGATTAAGGACAGCCCTACCCTTGGTTGCCTTGCATTGGGTCTCTCATTTTTCTACTTCAGGAACGCAGTAGGGAGCTAAATCAGCAGTGAATTATCAAGTCGAGTTCTCAAAGAAGGTCTGATTCTTGATGAATCTGGCCCAGGAACACCGAAATCTGGCTTTGGACTTAAGCATGCGATTAACTCTCGTCATGGCCTTCTCATATTTGGAATTTATCACTTTCTCATAGGAAGGTATTTTTTCCCCTCAGGACACTAAAGTCCATCTTGAATGATATAATTCTTTAATACCTGTGAGTTTTATATCTTTAATTACTCAGTAGAGAAAAAAATAGTTCATAAACAGATAAATAAGTATGTATTTCTGGGATGAGGATGCTACTTGTCTCCAATGTATTTTAGCAATATAATTTTAACTGCTGTTCATCCCCATGCAGTTCATTTCACCCCTTTTAAGGTGGGCCTATCCGTTACTGGTGGTGATGAGATTTCAGGGTCTTTTCAATTTTGGATTCTTAGTACACTTGGTCAGCTTTTATTAATTGTTTTGTTCAGCTGCATGTCTTTTCTTCCCTCTATATTGCTTATCTTGACCAGAGTTTGCACACAGGTGAGAGGCAAGCACTGTGTAGTTTGTTACATGTTCTACCATTCCTTAATATATTCCAGCAAGGACGTCTCTCTTTTTTTCTTTTCACTATGCTGTGCGGCTTGCAGGATCTCAGTTCCCTAACCAGGGATTGAGCCTGGGCCCACAGCAGTGGAAGTACAGAGTCGTGACCACTGGACTGTTAGTGAATTTCCCCAGCAGCACACCTCTTACCTTACCAGTCTGGGTCATGAAAATATTTTAGTTTTCTTTCCCTAATGTTGATCAGCGGTGCCAATGTAAAAATGAGGTGGGAATTGACTGTTCATACATTCATTTATTCACAAGTTTCCTGAATACTAACATATGCCACGCTTGGAGCTCAGGACTGACACCACAGTCTGGAGTAGACACATATTGAACAGTTTTAATCACACACAAAGAAACTAATCCATACCTGAGTTATATATGGAATAGTTCTTAAAATTTTTGTTCACTCTGACATAGATACAGACTTCCATTTTAAAACACAGTTTGGCTTTTGGTAGTTTTCATTGAGGCTCAAATTGGGAATGCAGAAAATGTAATTTCATCCATAAATGTATCCCTTAGTCTCTCTGATAGTTGAGTTTAAATCTCAGAATTGAGCTTCAGTTATTGAATGATAATTAGCCTTTTCTGACTTTTCCTTACTATCAAGCTGTACTTTCTTATGTATTTATTTAGCTGTGCTGAGTCTTAGTTTCGGCATGTGGGATCTAGTTCTGTGACCAGGGATCGAACCTGGGTCTCCTGGGTTGGGAGCACAGAGTCTTAGCCACTGGACCCCAGGGAAGTTTCAACTTTTACTTTCTAATGACATTTTTATCTGTTACTTTCCTGAAGGCCTTTTCACCAAGAGTAAGTATTCTTCAGAGGCAGAATTGCCAGATATAGAGAAAAAATATAGTGTAAGTCTATCTTATGAAACATTTGAGAGCTGCTTATATTACAAATCTACTTGTTTTTCTAAGATTCAGTTTAATGGGGCATCCTGTATGTACCTGGTACTTCTGTTTGTTTTTTTTTGAAAGAAGTTGAAAATACCTATTTATTCAAGCATTTTCATTCTTATATTGCTTTCTTTTTTAAAAAATTTTTTAGTTGAAGGATAATTGCTTTGGTACTCCTATTCTTTCGAAAAGAAAAAATGAAATTGAAATTGTGTTTTTCATAAGTGGTCAGAAAACAAGGAGACAGATATTCTAGCTAAGAATTTGGTGTTTGTAAAGGTTTCCTTTGTCCATGTTCTTGCTCACACTTTTGCAAGCTACTGTTCATGATAATATGTATTGACCAGACTCTGTTAACCTGTGGAAGAGTTTTATTGATGTGAGAATTTAAATATGTTCAATTCATAGGAATTCTTTTCTTTATTTGAATACTCCATTCATAGGCCAAATCCAAAATTTTGTATAGTATTTGGTATATTTTATATGAGGATTAAATACATCATTATGTCAGAAGTTACATTCAAACTCAAAGATTCAGATTTCTTGAATGATTATCTCCAGAGGCCTTCTGTCCAAGTCCACAGACCAGTATTCACTAGGAAGAAGTTCAGTGACATAGAAGAAAGGACACTGGGAATTGGGATATTTATGTCCTGATCTTGGCACTGCCCTGGGAACGTGGCATCAATCTTGTCTCCTCTGTTTCTTAATCTGTTAAATGAGGCAATTGGACTACATCTGCATTTCTCAAGGTGCTCTAAGAACTGTCTCTGTAACAGTTCAGTTACAGGTCAGTTCAGTTGCTCAGTCGTGTCTGACTCTTTGAGACCCCATGGCCTGCAACACGCCAGGCCTCCCTGTCCATCACCAACTCCCGGAGCTTACTCATACTCGTGTCCATTGAGTCGGTGATGCCATCCAACCATCTCATCCTCTGTCATCCCCTTCTCCTCCCGCCTTCAGTCTTTCCCAGCATCAGGGTCTTTTCCAAAGAGTCAGTTCTTTGCATCAGGTGGCCAAAGTATTGGAGTTTCAGCTTTAGCATCAGTCCTTCCAATGAATATTCAGGACTGATCTCCTTCAGGCTGGACTGGTTAGATCTCCTTGCAGTCCAAGGGACTCTTGAGAGTCTTCTCCAACACCACAGTTCAAAAGCATCAATACTTCGGTGCTCAGCTTTCTTTATTGTCCAATTCTCACATCCATACATGACCATTGGAAAAACCATAGCTTTGACTAGACAGACATTTGTTGGCAAAGTAATGTCTCTGCTTTTTAATATGCTGTTTAGTTTGGTCATAACTTTTCTTCCGAGGAGGAAGTGTCTTTTAATTTCATGGCTGCAGTCACCATCTGCAGTGATTTTGGAGACCCCAAAATAAAGTCTGTCACTGTTTCCACCATTTCCCCATCCATTTGCCATGAAGTGATGGGATCTGATGCCATGATCTTAGTTTTCTGAATGTTGAGCTTTAAGCCAGCTTCTTCACTCTCCCCTTTCACTTTCATTAAGAGGCTCTTTTAGTTCTTCTTCACTTTCTGCCATAAGGGTGGTGTCATCTGCATATCTGGGATTATTGATATTTCTCCTGGCAATCTTGATTCCAGATTGTGCTTCATTCGGCCTGGCATTTTGCATGATATACTCTGCATATAAGTTAAATAAGCAGGGTGACAATAGTTAGCCTTTCCCGATTTGGAAAGTCAAGAAAGTTGTAAAGAAACTGTATACTCCATGGAGCATTCAAACTAAAATATTAAAGTTTATGTATATAATACCTGGGGCTTCCCTTGTGGTTCAGACAGTAAAGAACCTGCCTGCAATGCAGGAGACTCGGGTTTGATCCCTGGGTCAGGAAGATCCCCTGGAGTAGGAAATGGCAACCCACTTCAGTGTTCTTGCCTGGAGAATTCCATGGACTGAGGAGCCTGGTGGGCTGCAGTCCATGGGGTCTCAAAGAGTCAGACGTGATTGAGCGACTAGCACTTTCACATATAATACCTATGTATGAATAGATCACATTATGTATTATATGATATGTATAAAATTTAATATGATAAATATTAAAGTTTATATAATACTTATTATATGTTCTATTAATATTATAAAAATGTATGAAACTATACATTTTAGCAACAGTGAGGCTCTGAGAAGTATGTAGGGTTCAAAAAACAACAAACCACAGACCATGTAAAGTTTGCATTCTGCAAACTTTTTGACTACCAGCCCTCTTCTGAGAAAGCTGTTCACATCACATGGGCTACCTGGAGGACACTGGGTTTGGTGAGTGTAATAAATATCCTCTCCAGCTCTAACAGGCTATGGATATCCATAGAAAGATCTGGATTTGATGAAATGTGTCTAGGGCTCATATTACAGGAGGCTGAGCTGTTTGACTCAAACTGTGCAAACAGTGAGGAGACCTGGAATGTTCCGAGTACACAGCGAATATAGGGAGGCTGGTGAGCCTCCTTTTGTTTTACTCATAGACGACATTGACAGCCTGGCCAGCATCTTCGCTGACCATGAGGAGGTCTGCATTGATTCAGATGTAAGCTGTCCTTTCTAATTTTATTTCAGTTTTTTGATTTGATGAGGGTGTTGTCATGGGAAGTTCCATGCTGAAACAGAAAGAGGACTCAATTTAAGTTTTCCCAAGGAGTGGTGGCTCCCTGTTCTCAGTTTTCAACTCCTGTTCTGTTCTCCTTTGAGTGCTTTCTTCGTACCTTGTTGGGGCCTCAAATTTAAAATGTCACTTTTATTCCTATGATTTTGATTTTCTAGTTTAGGGTATTTTCTCAACTCATATTTATGTCATGGAAGAGTTTAAAAAACTGAGAGCTTTATTTTGTGGTCAAAATCTTTCTCCCCTTAGGTCTCCTGGCTCTTGGCAGAAAATCATCAATTTTTTAAGTCATTCATGTGGCTTCTGAGAAATGGGGGCTGCTGTGATTGATCTCTTGGCTGCAAAATAGAGTCTGCTCAGAACCTGGTAGAGACATGAGGAAGCCTGAGCATCCAGATGGTCTTATGAGCTGAATTCTCATATGTTGAAGTCTCCTAAAACTCTTATGTGTTGAAGTCTTTAACTCCCTAATACTTCAGAATGTGACTGTACTTGGAGATTTTTTTTTTTTTTAATTTGTTGTTGTTCAGTTGCAGGGTCATGTCTGACTCTGCAGCCCCATGGACTGCAGCACACCAAGCTTCCCTGTCCATCACTATCTCCCAGAGTTTGCTCACATTCATGTCCAGTGAGTCAGTGATGCTATCTAACCATCTCATCCTCTGCCACCCTCTTCTTTTGCCCTCAATCTTTGCCAGCATCAGGGTCTTTTTCAGTGACTCTGCTCTTTGCTTCAGATGGCCAAATTCTTGGAACTTCAGCTTCAGCATCCATTCTTCCAGTGAATATTCAGGGTTGATTTCCTTTAGGATTGACTGATTTGATCTCCTTGCTGTCCAAGGGACTCTCAAGAATCTTCTCCAGCACCACAGTTCTAAAGCATTAATTCCTTGGTGCTCAGCCTTCTTTATGGTCTAACTCTCACATGTGTACATGACTAATGGAAAAACCATAACTTGGACTATATGGACCTTTGCAGGCAAAGTGAAGTCTTTGCTTTTTAATAGACCATTTAAAAAGTCTTTATTTAATTTGTTACAATATTGCTTCTGTTCTATGTTTTTTTGTTTTTTTGTTTTTGGCTACAAGCATGGTGGGATCTCAGCTCCCTGATCAAGGATCAAACCCACACCCCCTGCATCGGAAGGTGAAGTCCTAACTGCTGAACTGCCAGGGAAGTCCTGAGATGGGGGTTTTAAAAGAGGTAATTAGGGTAAAATGAGGCCATTCCCAATGGAAGAAGCAGAAAGTAGGACGCAGACACATATAGAGGGAAGCCCATGTGACGACACAGGGGGAAGGTGGCGTCTACAAGCCGAGGAGAAGGGCCTCAGAAGGTTGAACCCTGCTGATGCCTTGATTTTGAACTTCTGGCCTCCAGAGTTGTGAGAAAAACTTCTCCGTGGAAGCCACAGAGCCTGTGGTATTTGTGAACGCAGCACACAGAAATGAAGCAGACTCCACCACTTCCCACACACAAGGGAGACTGTTGCCTATAAAATGTAATACTTTTGGTCAAAGAAATGTTCAGCTGGCTTCTCAGTTTCTCTGCTGAGATAGTGATGTTGGTGGTATCTTTAGCATGCTTCCTGGAAGAATGATCAGTGAATAAGTAATTTGATAAAGAAAGAGCATCCAAATAAATGGGTGTTTCTTTTCACAGACGCCATCCATTGCTCATGGGAACAGTTCTTCTTGTCCCTTTTCAGACAAAGGAATATCATAGAGACAAAGTTGAAAACTACTTCTCCATGTGAAGGAGCTTTGGTTCAGCTGCAGAGCTAAACTCTCACCTCTGTATGAAATTGGAATTGGCTGTGAGTGATTATAAAGGAAAATCTATTGTCGCTGAAGGATCTTATTTGCAACAAAAGACAAGAACAGGTATTTCTAAGTGTCACTGTGTTCTAGTATGTGGTCTTTATGCTTGGGCTCCTCATTGTTTTCCTGTGCCTTGTTAAATTTATTGCTTTTCTGGACCCTGTAAAGAAAAATTGCTTTAAAAAACTATTACCTCTGGGCAGCACAATGACAAACTCCTGTATATGTTTTTACCTTTTCTCCTGAACCCATTGAATTTGTGCATTAGAAAATTATCATTATATGTTAAAAATTATATAGCCCAGTGGCTGAGATGGTAAAGAATCTGCCTGCAGTGCAGGAGACCTGGGTTCAATCACTGGATTGAAATGATCCCCTGGAGAAAGGAATGGCTACCCCCTCCAGTATTCCTGTCTGGAGAATTCTGTGGTCAGAGCAAACTGGTGGGCTGCAGTCCTTGGGGTGGGAAATAGTCAGACAGGACTGAGCAACTAACACTTTCACTTTCTTTCGTAGTAAAAATTGCCATCCTCCGTCCTTTTGCCTAAACATGTTTAGTTTCTTATTTGAATTACCATTAAATCTTTGTTTCATAATTTTATTTAATTTGAATTCATATTAAACCTTTAATCAAGTACAGAAATGATTCTTTCCCCTTGATCTAATGTTACAGAGAACTTGTCTTCATATATAGAAATTGCCCATGTTAATTGTAGTTTTATCTAGATCTCAGTCTTTGTCTCCATTGTTATTTTTATTCATATATCTATCCATCCAGGAACAAAGAAAATGCAATACAATGCAATATCAGAACTTCGAAACAGGGACTTCCTTGGTGATCCAGTGGCTAAGACTCTATGATCCCAATCAGGGCCTGGGTTTGACTCCTGTTCAGGGAACTAGATCCTGCATGCTGCAACTAAGACCCAGTGCAGCCAAATAAATTAAAAAAAAAAAAAAACTTCAAAGGAAGACAAAATGCATGTTTACAGGTAAAGTATCCTACAAAAATTCTAGGGTTGGGTAAAAATTCTGCTTCCAAACCTCCTAGCAAACTCAGTGAGAAAGCAAACACGCTTGTTTTCAAATTGTAAGTGAAGAAAAAAAAACAAATACTTATTAACTGTATGACCTTGGGCAAGTTTAGTAATCACCCTGTGCCTCTGTTTCTTCATTAACTTAATAAGAATGATAGAAGTAACTTCCTTATATAGGCATGTTATGAGGAGTAAATCAAATGTGCCAGTATTAGTAAAACATTTAAAACAGTGACTGGCACAAGGTAAGCACTATTTCTGTGTTTTTAAAATAAAAAATAAAATAAATGCTAAGGAAAATTCTCAAGGAATGTAAAGTTTGACCCTGTATCTAATTTTAAAGGATAGTTCTCATTGGGATATTCACCTTATCAATAGGAGAGTAAGGGAGGCAAGGTAAAAATGTTCTCTTATGACTTCTCTGTTGCAAACACATTTATGGGATTTGTGGAATGTTTTCTTGACTCATCCCTCAGTAAGCACCGAGGACAGAACGTTGAACTCAGGAAAAGCAATTTTGCAGCAGGCCAGGATAATATGTTCCGAGCCTGCAATGTTCTGATGATCGGGCTTTAGCTCTAGATTATAAAGAAATGGATGGGCTCATTTCCTTCAAATAACCCTTCATAAATATCTCTTATCTTATCTGGGCATTTTATAAGCAGTGCAGTGGAAGCATGGAGTTATAGTGTCTGCTAGGGCTTCACATGACAGTACTGCATCCTGCTGATATAAAGCCAGGGAGTCAGCATAGCATTTGCTGGTTAGAAGCAGACACACCTGCTTCATGTTACTGGCGATGCCGGTGGCTGGCTTGTGACTCTGGACAAGTTATTTAATTTCTTAGGGTCCTTGGTTCTATTATGTCAGCCACTGAAACCTCACAATAGTGCTTCGAGAATGAAGTAGATGGAGAACATGTAGCATTAACACGATGAGTGATTACTTAGTCAGGAGTGATGACAAATGGGAATTTTGACTTTTCCTAGTTTGGCGACGGTAAGGAGCCTCAGGCACTTCATCTGCAAATTGGGAAAGTAATAGCATTTTTCTTATATGGCTATTGCAAAGATGAAATGCAGGAGTGAAACACAGTGATTGACATTTATTTATTGCTTAATAAAGGTTACCTGTATACTTTATTCAATCTTCTGCTAAATATTGCATGTTCTACTCTCTAATTGAAGTGTGTGTCTGTTAGTTGCTTAGACGTGTCCAACTCTTTTCAACCCCATAGACCATAGCCTGCCAGGGTCCTCTGTCCATGGGGTTCTCCAGACAAGAATATTGGAGTGGGTTGCCATGCCCTCTTCCAGGCTAATTGAAGTAACACTGGGTAAAAATGGCATATGTTATATATACATGTATCACATTTTCTTTATCCATTCATTATTTGATGAACACTTATGTTGTATGCTTACTGTAAAACTCCTAGAAGAAAACATAGGCAGTATGCTCTTTGACATGGGTCTTAGCAATATTTTTTTGTACATATCTCTTAGTCAAGGGAAATAAAAGCAAAAATAAACAAGTGAGAACTAATCAAATGAAAAAGTTTCTGTGCAGCAAAGGAAACCATTAACAAGATGAAAAAGACAACCTACTGACTGGGAGACTATATTTGCAAATCATGTCTCTGATAAGGGGTTAATATCCAAAATATATAAATAACTCATACAACATGAATTCAAACATGCCATTAAAATAGGAGCAGAGGAATTGAATAAACACCAAAGAAAACACAGAGATGGCCAACAAGCATATGAAAAGACGTCCAGCATCACTAATTATAAGGGGAATACAAACCAAAACTACAATGAGATATCATGTCACACCCCTTAGAATAGCTCTCATTGAAAAGAAAAGAAATAATAAGTGTTGGAGAGTGTGTGGAGAAAAGGAAATACTCCTATGCTATTGGTGGGAATGTGAATTGGTACAGCCACTATGGAAAACAGTATGGAGAATCCTCAAAAAATTAAGGATTGAATTATCAAATGGTCCAGCTATTCTAGTTCTGGATATTTAACCAAAGAATATGAAACAAATTTGTTAAGATATGTGCACACCTATGCTCATCACAGCATTATTTACAAAAGGCGAGGTAGGGAAATCCCCAGTGTTCCTAACTAAGGGACACATCAATCCTTCTGATCTTCCCAAGTTTGAGCTTGAAATGGTTTGATTTTTAGCTTAGTTAGTTATGATTTACTTATGGCTTCAGGTTTTACAGTGTCCTGGGGTCTGAACACCATTGAAATGATCAATTTTTTTTCTGTCTTTTAGCTCTGTCCTCATAATTATCTCTGCTACTTAGTCAGAAAAATTGCTAGGGGGTGGAAGATTGCAGATATGTTGGCTGAACCATCCTTTTTATATTTGAGCTATTATAGATTTTTCTTTCTTTTGCCTGCCCTCATGGATAAAACCTGGCTGGTGTCTCCTAATCACTTCCTCTTCCATCTATGGCAACTTTGCTTGGAATTTGCAAAGTCAGATTGGATTTACTGCTAAGGATGTATTCAGCCCTTTGCTTGTCTCTCTCTGGAACATATTAATAGCTCATTAATGCTTTTTTTTAATTGCCACTGCTCTTTGATAGCTTTATAGAAAAGTAGTTTTTTTTTCTCCTTATTGTTACCATGGGGATGATGGTGTTTTGCACTGTTCTACATCCTAATCAGAAAAAGAACTCCCTCAACAACCTTAAAGCATTTATTATTTTCTGATTATAAACTTTGGGATCAGTTCTGTGATTTATGAAGTTTATATTATAGGGTTCCTTCATATATTAAGGAGACAGCAGAAGGGTATTAGATGTATAATTGGAATTTCTGAACTACCAGATCTACTATTCATTTGTTTTCTGATTCTCTGCATGTTTTTCACAAGGGAGAAGATGATTGACAGTGAAATATCAAGAGACAGGCAAAGGACACACATCCCTTTAGTGTAGATGAAGAATAAAGGACTTAACAGCATGGTGATGGCTTTACCAATTTGGAGATTCAGGAGTATTCTTTCTTTTGGAGGGGCAGTTTCTGTGGCCTTAGAGTGTGACACTGTCTGTGTGTGGTGAGGCGTTCCATAGGCAGACAGGTGTTTTCAGGGATTTGGGTCCAAGAAGACCAGTCTGCCCCGCTGACCCCTGTGACTCTACAGAGAAGCACCTGTCATTCTAAGTCCATGTTATGTGTTTACCTGCTGATCTGGGGATCTGGTAAAAACTCAGGTTAACCCTGTTGGTTGTCCTGGTGATGTTATGTCCATCTTTTATCCCTCTGGATGCATTTCAGTCCCAGCACCCTTCTGGGAACATACAGAATCAGAGATCACTTTTTAATCACTCCTGGGATCTGATTGGTTCCCAGGTGGCTCAGAGGTAAAGAATCCACCTGCCAATGCTGGAGACACAGGAGATGCAAGTTCGATTTCTGGGTTAGGAAGAGCCCCTGGAGAAGGAAATGGCACCTCACTCTAGTATTCTTGTCTGGGAAATCCCATGGACAGAAGAGCCTGGTGGGCTACAGTCCCTGAGATTGCAAAGAGTTGGACACAACTGAGCACGCATGCACTTGTGCAAGGGATCTGATTATCTCACAAAGAAATGGGCTGAAGGCCTTTCGTAAGTGCTGTCTTGACACATGAGAAAGAAATTGACACCCTTTCTGCATCTAATTGTACATATTAAATATGTGGTTTTTATATAAACTCACAAAGTTGTAAGAAATAAACTCAATCAACATCACACTTCTCACAAATAAAGTGGACTTAATAGTAATACTTAACTTGCTGCTAGTGATGGTAAAGACAATAGATGGACTTGCTTTGAAAAATGCAGAGGCCTACTCACACTGAGATGGAAGAGATTTCATAGGGCTTTTGGGTTTGGATGTGATACAGTGATTATGTGACCCATTTGCAAGCCCTCTTGTGTAAACAAAGGTTTTAGATGATCGTGGTAATCGATCGTGGTAATAGATTTAGCTGTTTCAGGATCTGACATGTAGGGGGAGGTTCCTCTCCATTCACAAGAAGACACTGAGTGTGAGGGGTAGAGGAGCAAATGCAAAGAAAGAAAGAGGAGAGATTTGATCTCGTCCAGATTTGGCCAACATTTTTGATGTGCTAAGGTGTTTTACTTTATGCTGGAAGTATTTGAAAATTATGGAAGGATTTCAGAGTTTTCTATTTTTCTTCCTAAGACTGTACTCTGCTCATTTGTCTTGTACCTGTGCCACATCTGTTTTTTCTGCATCTTCCAGTAAAATGTTTTAGAGCTAAATTAACTAGGTTTAAACTTTGTTTAATGTTGACAAATGTCTGATGTTGCTATTTCTTGAGATTTGTATATTTATGCATGTACAATCCATCTCCAAAGTCACTATTTTATAAAGTTGCACTGAAATGCATTGATTTTGAAGGAAAAGCATACAAATGGCCAACAGGTATATGAAAAGAGGCTCAACATCACCAGTCATCTGGGAAAAAGTGCAAATCAAAACCACAATGAGATATCACTTCACACCTATCAGGATGGTTATTATTTAAAACAAAAGCAAAAATAAAACCCAAACAAACCAAAAACCAAAAGACACACGTTGGGAGAGTGAGAGGAAGAGGGAGCCTCTGTGCACTACTGCTGGGAACGTAGTCGGATGCAGCCACTGTGAAAACAGTATGCGGTTTTCTCAAAACCAAGTAGAACTATCCTATGATCCAGCAAAACCACTTTGGGTATATATTGAAAGGAAATTAAATCAATATCTCAAATAGAGATCTTTACTCTCATGTTCATTGGAGCATTATTCACGACAGCCAAGACACAGAAGCCACCTAAATGTCCATCCACAGATGTATGGGTAAAGAAAATGTGGCCAACAGCTGAAATGAAACATTATTCAAGCTTAAAAAAGAAGGAAATCCTGTCATTTGCAACAATGTGGATGAACCTGGAGGATATTATACTAAGTGAACTAAGTCAGACAGCAGGAAGAATGCTGCATACCACTTACAAGAGGAATGTAAATCACAGAAGCAGTGGCTCAGAACCACAGTTGCTAAGGACTGGAGTTAAGGAAGATGGGGAGGTACCAGCCAAAAGGTACAAAGATTCAGTTATACAAGATGAATAAGTCTTAGGTATCTGTTGCATAGAATAGTGGCTATAGTTAACAATACTGTATTATATACTTAAAAATTTTCTGAAGGATAAATCTTATGTTGAGTGTTCTTATCACAAAAACATGATAAGTAAGGAGAGTATAAGGAAACTTTTGGAGGTGATGGGTAGGTTTATGGCATAGATTGTGGTTAAGGGTTTCATGGGTGCATACTTATTTCCAAACTCTTCAAGTCATGTACATTAAATACATACAGCTTTTTGTATGTCAATCATACCTCAATAAAGTACTTTAAAAATGAGTTATCTTGTCATCTGCTTTGCAGCATTACCAGATTTACCACCTGTGGTAGTATTTCAAGTGCTCTGGCTTCTGATAAGTGAAACTCTGATATGTATGCTGATTCAGTTATAACACGTTGATTCACATGTTGAATACATGGTCACATAGACAGGCCATTGTTAGACGTGGTCAGTTTTTTGGTCAGTCCCTCGCCTCCAGGACATTGCAGTCTATTAAAGACTAAGGAGAGCTAGAACATATTTGTCACTGGTGAAGCTAGGGAGGCTCTTAAGTTTTGCTGCAAATAAATCCCAGGATATTTTCATTTGGTTTGCAAACATGTGCCAAAACAGAAATCCTACAAGACAAAATTTAACAGGTGAGGAAGACTTTCTTCGAGGCTGTTGCAACAAAGGAGAAAGGCCAGAACTGAAATCTGAACTTAACTCTGCTGAAACAAAGGATGGGAGAGCTTTGAATAGCCAAGGAATGGGGTCACCTGCATTCACTAATGGATCTTTCCCAGAGGAAAAGTAAACTTTCTCCTATCTTCAGTGACAGACGGTAGTTTTACAACTTGGAGCAAAGTGCTCCTGGAAGTTGGGCCCCTACCCTACCACAGAAACTGGGAGACTGAAGGGCTCTTTTCCTTGATGTTAACGTTTCAAAGTGGTGGCCCCCAGTTCCTGGAGGAAGACATTCCTGGAAGGTACAAGGAGCAAGAGGCCTTTAAAAGGATTTACATAGCAAACGGGCAGAGAAAGAATTTATAAGTTTTCTAAAGAAAATCCTTTGAGGAAAGGGAAGTCAGGGTCTAAAGCCTGGAAAAAGCCTGTCTGAAGTTTCTTCAAACTGGGCCTCTTGGTCATCTGCATGATGGAACATTTTATGGAAACCACATTGTGGACACATTTTACGTTAATTCAACAAAACAGCCCTTGATTGAACTTTATGGTCTGCAAAGCCTTTTCTTGTCTGCTCTTTCTTTTTATTTTCACAACCACCCCATGAGTAGTGTATAATTGTTATATCCAATCTCTTGGAAACTCGGTTCTCAGTAATATTAAGCAAATTAACAGCATCATGTAGCTGGCAAACGGTGGAAGAGGTTTTTTCAGGAATACGACTCCTCTGTGCTTTCCATCCTATATTTTTTTAAAAATAGTGATAACTTCTTTTTTAAAACCTAAAAATTATTGATTTAGTTATTTTTAAATTGTTTGGCTGTGCTGGGTCTTCACTGCTGCACAGGTTTTCCTCCAGTGGTGGCAAGTGGGGGCTACTCTCTCGCTGCGGTGTGCAGGCCTCTGGCTGTGGCGGATCCTCTTGTTGTGGAGCGCAGGCCCTAGGGCACGTGGGCTTCGCTCGAGGCTCCTGGTCTCTAGAGTTCAGGCTCAGTAGTTGTGGCACATGGGCTTAGTTGCTCCGTGGCATATAGAATCTTCCTGGACCAGGGGTCAAACCCTGCACTGGCAGGGAGGGATTTTTCACCATTGAGCCACCAGAGAAGCCCCCATACTTCTTATTTAAGGGGAATCTGTGATAAAATTCTTGCGAGAAACAAAGGAAAACAATTAGTCTTTTTTTTTTTTTAATTCAGGATTCCCCTTTTTCTTTAAATTGTATTAATGTAACAGAGAAGTAAAAGAGAGAACCTTGTATGATAATAAGTAGAGAGTCATGTCAATTCCCTATTAAAAATGCGCTTACAAGAGTGTTATTTAGACAAAGTAACTAATAAAAGCCAATTTTTACTTGCCATAAATATCTATAGCTCAGTGATTTCTTCTTATGCTTACTAAACATACTTCCTGGAGTTTTTGAAGTTTCTTGCCTTAAAATATTTTATGGGATGTGCTTTAGAATTTTAGCACAAACAAAAGAAGATGGAGACTTTTAGTTCAGGTGTGAGTTTTAATTTCATGAGCTATTTAACAGCATCCAAATAGAACTTTCTCAGTGGCCAGAATTCAATACAGAGGTTTTCTTTGTCATGTTTTCAGCTTAATCTGAACATGATTTGGATGATGGAGAGAAGGCCTTGTCTAAGCAGTATTGTCTAGACCCTCTGGATGCATTTGCATCAGTTTTCTAAGTGTCTCCTTGTTCAGCACCAGCATCAGGGCACTCTGTACACAGTGTGGTCATGGCCTGCACTGCCCTCCTCTGGTTTCTGTATGGGGCATGTTGTCACTTGAGATTTTCTACTAGTCCTTTATGCCCCTGCCTCCTCATGTTTCTCTTTTGAAATTTATTGCAGTTTTGATTTCCTGCCATGGTAATGGGTTATCTTTTATGACTGTGCAGATAAGTGCTTTCCTGTGGAGAAACTCTTCAACATTCCTGTCTCTCTCCAGATAATAGCTTAGAAGCGCTATTCACGGAGGTTCTTAACTGTGTTAATAGTGCAGGACACCCTGTCATCTATTTTACAGGGTCTGTCGGAGTTTTCAGTCCTACAGTCCAGGTGTGGAACGTTATTGAGGCAAACAGCTCTGCAAGCTTTAC
This sequence comes from Odocoileus virginianus, assembly GCF_023699985.2. Taxonomy (NCBI): domain Eukaryota; kingdom Metazoa; phylum Chordata; class Mammalia; order Artiodactyla; family Cervidae; genus Odocoileus; species Odocoileus virginianus. The sequence continues at coordinate 56,593,621 of NC_069693.1, read as the reverse complement.
ATTTGGGTACAGAAGAGGATGATACCTACCATGACACAGGTTGGTTAGGAGGATTCGGCAGGCTCATTATGTACTGTATTCTGCTTTTTTTTTTTTTTATTATTACAGGTAATTATTTATTTATTTTTTATTTTTTTTTCCATTTATTTTTATTAGTTGGAGGCTAATTACTTTACATCATTACAGTAGTTTTGGTCATACATTGAAATGAATTAGCCATGGATGTATTCTGCTTTCATTTTGACTATAAACATTTGGAGCTGAAAGGTATCATCTAGTGGCTCCACTGCAGTGGTTCTCAACTGGGAGCGATTTTTCTCTCCCTCTGGGACACTTGGCAATGTCTTGAGTCCCAACTGAAGGGGGGCATACCCCTGGCACGTAATATGTAGAAGTCAGGGATGCTGGAAATCCTCCCTCCATGCCCAAGAACCCCTCTGGCCACCAACAGAGAATTACCCAGTCCAAAGTGTCAAGTTCCAAGGTTTAGAAAACTTGCATATCAGCTCTATTTTTTAAAAAATTTATTTATGGCTGCACTGGGTCTTTGTTGATGCTCGGACTTTTCTCTGGTTGCAGCAAGCAGGCTCCAGGGTGTGTGGGCTTCAAAAGTTGCAAGTGAGGGTTCAGTAGTTGGGGTGTGTGGGCTCTGGAGTGTGGGCCTAACCGTTACAGTGCACAGGCTTTGTCGCTCTGTGGTATGTGGGATATTCTTGGGTCAGGGATGGGACCCGTGTTTCCTGTATTGGCAGGTGGCTTCTTTACCACTGAGCCACCAGGGAAGCCCAGCCTATTTTATTTTTAATGGCTCTTAGTGGAAATGGAAATCCACTCCAGTACCCTTGCCTGGAAAATGCCATGGACAGAGGAGCCTGGTAATGTAAGCTGTAGTCCATGGGGTTGCAAAGAGTCAGACATGACTGAGCGACTTCACTTTCAGTGGTTGAGGTTGTACCAAGACCAGTCAGTATTCCAAAGTGGGGGACTCTCAGTCAGAACCTAGATTCAGGCTGACTGGAAGCCAGAGGCTTAGGCAGTAGATTTTAAAATATGCAAATACAAACAGTCCTGTGGGATTGAAAGCAAAGGCCCCACCAGAGTCAAGTGATGTAGAGGTGCCCCTTGGAGGCAGTCTCAAAAACCAGAGCACCGGATGTAAAACCAGAGCATCAAATGAGTCTGAAATATTAAATGAAAATTTTCAGATATATGCAATTCATAAATTTTAAATTGGGCACCTTTCTGAGTCTCATGATGAAATTTTGTGCCCTCCTGCTCTGTCCCACCCCTTACTTAGTACCCATCTTGGTTATCAAATTGACTGTCACTGTGTTATTGAACCACACTTGAGTCTGCTGGCCCATGCGCAGTAAAGCCAATCTACTGGTACTAGATTGTGGTGAAGGAAAAGGCAGCGTTTATTGTAAGGCACCAGCCAATGAGTCCAGGATAGCTAATGCTCAAAAACACCTGAACACCCTGATGGGCTTCAGGGAGACATTTTTAAAAACAAGTTGTGGGAGAGAAGACCCAAGGCGTGGGAGTGTCTCAGGGCACAGTTCTCTGACAGGTTGATGGTGAGCTAAGAGGGCAATGTCACAGGGATTAACATGATCAATCCTGAGGCTCCAGTAGGTCTGGGGAGTCTATGTGCTTATGGTCATCAAGTAGCTAACTTCCATTTGGTGGTGGTTTTAGCATCTGTAAAGCAATGCAGGAAAATGTGCATCAGATACTGTTGTCTAAGTACTTCAGAGAGGAACCAAAGCTGAGGACTTGTGGGGAGGAGTCTCTCACCTGAAGGCCTCATAGGTCCTGCTTAGTTACAATAGCATCACAATGCTTGTGTACTAGGAACACTTATTTTACTTAATAATGGCCCCAAAGTGCAAGAGTAGTGATGCTGGCAATTCAGATATATAAGGTTCTTCCTTTAAGTGAAAAGATGAAAGTTCTTTACATAATAAAGGAAAAAAATCATATGCTGAGGTTGCTAAGATCTAGGAATAACAAATGTTCCCTCTATGAAATTGCAAAGAAGGAAAAACTTGTGCTAGTTCAGCTGTTGGACTTCAGACTTCAGAAGATACAGCCATTGTGTGGTAAGTGCTTAGTTAAAAGATGAACAAGGCAATAAATTTGTACAATAAAATATTTAGAGACCACATTTATAACTTTTATTACAATATAGTGTTCAGTTTAGTTCAGTCACTCAAGTTGTATCCTACTCTTTGTGACCCCACGAACCGCAGCACGCCAGGCCTCCCTGTCCATCACCAACTGCTGGAGTTTACTCAAACTCATGTCCATCAAGTCGGTGATGCCATCCAACCATCTCATCCTCTGTCATCCACTTCTCCTTCTGCCTTCAATCTTTCCCAGCATCAGGGTCTTTTCCAATGAGTCAGCTCTTCACATCAGGTGGCCAAAGTATTGGAATTTCAGCTTCAGCATCAGTCCTTCCAATGAACACCCAGGACTGATCTCCTTTAGGATGGGCTGGTTGGGTCTCCTTGCAGTCCAAGGGACTCTCAAGAGTCTTCTCCAACACCACAGTTCAAAAGCACCAATTCTTCGGCACTCAGCTTTCTTTACAGTCCAACTCTCACATCCATACATGACCACTGGAAAAACCATAGCATTGACTAGATGGACCTTTGTTGACAAAGTGATGTCTCTGTTTTTTAATATGCTGTCTAGGTTGGTCATAACTTTCCTTCCAAGGAGTAAGCGTCTTTTAATTTTATGGCTGCAGTCACCATCTGCAGTGATTTTGGAGTCCCCCCCAAAATAAAGTCAGCCACTGTTTCCCCATCTATTGGCCAGTAAGTGATGGGACCAGATGCCATGATCTTAGTTTTCTGAATGTTGAGCCTGAAGCCAACTTTTTCACTCTCCTCCTTCACTTTCATCAAGAGGCTCTTTAGTTCTTCTTCCCTTTCTGCCATAAGTGTGGTGTCATTTGCATATCTGAGGTTATTGATATTTCTCCTGGCAATCTTGATTCCAGCTTGTGCTTCATCCAGCCCAGCGTTTCTCATGATGTACTCTGCATATAAATTAAATAAGCAGTGTGACAATATACAGCCTTGACATACTCCTTTTCCTATTTGGAACCAGTCTGTTGCTCCATGTCCAGTTCTAACTGTTGCTTCCTGATCTATATATAGGTTTCTCAAGAGGCAGGTAAGGTGTTCTGGTATTCCCATCACTTTCAGAATTTCCCACAGTTTATTGTTATCCACACAGTCGAAGGCTTTGGCATAGTCAATAAAGCAGAAATAGATGTTTTTCTGGAACTCTCTTGCTTTTTCGATGATCCAGCAGATGTTGGCAATTTGATCTCTGGTTCCTCTGCCTTTTCTAAAACCAGCTGGAACATCTGGAAGTTCATGGTTCATGTACTGCTGAAGCCTGGCTTGGAGAATTTTGAGCATTACTTTACTAGCATGTGAGATGAGTGCAATTGTGTGGTAGTTTGAACTTTGTTTGGCATTGCCTTTTTTTGGGATTGGAATGAAAACTGACCTTTTCTAGTACTGTGGCCACTGCTGAATTTTCCAATAGTGTTATAACTGCTCTATTTTATTATTAGTTATTGTTTTTAATCTCTTTCTGGGACTGATTTATAAGTTAAACTTTATCACAGGTATGTATGTATATGAAAAACTTTATACACAAGGCCTAGTATTCTCAGTTTCAGGCATGGGAAGGAGGTTGGTTGAGGTTCAGGCATGGGAAGAGCACATCCTCCACAAATAAGGGAGACTCTTTAGTATTTTTTTCATGCTGTACAATAGAATTCACTTTAAAACTCATTTGCAAATTTTTTTTGTTGGTATATGAAAATCTTATTTTTGTTTATTGATCTATCCAGGGACCTACCTAGCTAAAATAATATACTAATTCCATTAGTTTGTATTAGGTTCTACATATGTTGTATGTAGGTTCTACATATGTTAATCTACATATTCTCATAAGCTGCAAATAATAAAAGCTTTACTTAAAAAAAAATTATTGGGTACAAGACAGAAAGCTGGGTCATCTGACACTAAACCAGGCACTGGATGTGAAACCGTGACACCTGACTTATTATCGGGTACCTGACATGAATCTGGGACTAGATATAAAACTGGGACACTTGATGTAAACTCCGGGGCATCAGATGTAAAACCCCAAAGCTGACTTAAAACCGGGTTCCCCATGGAAAACTGGGGTACCAGATGCTAAAACTGGGTGCCTAAGGTAGAACCTGGGCGCCTAACGGAAACCTCGGTGCCTGTAGAACCTGGGCGCCTGACATAAAAACCAGGCACCTGACCTAAACCTGGGTATCTGACGTAAAAACCGGGGGCTTAATGTAGAACTTGGGCGCCTGATGTAGAAATCAGACGACCAGCGCCTGATGTAAAAATACGGTGCATAATGTAGAACCTGGACGCTAATATAAACCTGGGTGCCTGATGTAAAAACTAGGCGCATGAAAAAACCTGGCGCCTGACGTAAACCAGGGCACCGGATGTGGCGCCTGGAGTAGAAGCCCAGCACCTGATGTGGGCGCCTGACGCAGAACCCTGCCTTGTGACGTAGAAACTGGGCGTCTGACATAAAACTGGGTGCCTGACGCAGAACCCTGGCACCTGATGTAAAACTGGGCGCCTGACGTAAACCTGGGTGCCTGACTAGAACCAGGCGTCTGACGTAGAAACTGGGCGCCTGACGTACATCTGGGCACCTAACGTAAACCTGAGCGCCTGATGTAAAACGGTGCCTGACATAGAAACTGGGTGTTTGACATACCTGGGCGTCTGAGGTAAAACTGGGTGCCTGATGTAAACCTGGGGGCCTGACGTAAAACCCGGGTACCTGTCGTAGAACCTGGATATCTGAGTAAACCTGGGCGCCTGAAGCAAAGCCGGGCACCGTATGTAAAACCATGACACGTAGTGTGTTGCTAGGTACCTGACATGAACCTGGAACCTGACAGGAGACTGGGGTAATTGATGTAAACCTCGGGGCACCGGACATAAAAGCTGACATTGTACCTGAAACTGGGCACCTGACATAATAATGGGGCACGAAATATACAGCTGGGTGACCTGGTGTAAAACCCAGCACCTATATCAAAGAACGCACCTGATGTAAAACTGAGTACCAAACTGACACCCAGGAACTTAGGGCCTGATGTGGGAAAAGTCCCTCCTGGGAGATTCCGGCCCTGGAAAGAGGGCACAGAGACGCCGCCTGCGGGTCTCCCTCCGAGAGAGCCCCAGCCGGCTCTGGCTCCCGAGTGTGTGACATCAGACGCCCGCCGCTGAGCCGACGCTTCAGGACCAGCAGAGCCTCTGCCGCACAGGCTGGGCGTCCCTGGAGGAGGCTTCCACGCTGGGCACTGGCGGGTGAGTCAGTGCCGGCCTTCCAGAGCTGTTTCCCAGATGGCCGCAGTGTGGGTCTGGTGCGGTGAGCCCCCTTGGTGTTCAAAGCTAGGTTTTGGAGGCTCATGTCTGAGATGTGGGTCATGAAGGTTAGAGGTGCCTCATGTGGGGTTCAAAGCCTTCACTCCTCAGGGAGAAGCTGAAGGTGTGAGTTCCCTCCTGACTGTGAGTTGCCCCTCGGGGGGTGAGGTTTGTGGGGATCCGTGTGCACCTGTCCTACCCGCTCCTTCTCTCCTCCTTGTCTCCTCCTCCCTAAATGTAGGCGCCGCTCAACCAACGAGTCTTCAGGTTTTATTCCCAAGAGGGAGTTATTCCATATGTAACTGTAGGTTTGTTGTGTAGGTCACTGTCTTGGACTGGAATCTCCTTAATAAGATTTTCTCGAATGTTCAATGTTCCACTGCTGTTGTTTCTTTTGACAGAAAACTAAAGCCAAAAATGGGCCACAAGCTTGTAGTACAACTCGGGGGCATTGGCATCAAGATACTGTCATCTTGATTTACAAGCCAGAGTGCCGTCCTGCTGCTGGTTTGAATCACTTAAAGCAGGAAAATTTCCTCCACTGGTTTGTGCTTAAATACAGAAATCAAGAGAAATGGGCATATTCTCTTCTGAATCCTTAATGTTTCAAGAGAACCTCGTATTTTTTCGTGAGATTTTCCCCATAGTATTAAATCAGATGCCTGGTGCAAGTGAACTATGCCCGATTCTCTAGTTTATTTCTCTGAAACATGTCATATCCTCTTAGTGGCGATAGAAAAAAATAACTTCAGGAAAATTGAGATTTTGTAGCTACCATAGAGTATGTAAATATGTATTCTCATAGAGTCTAGGTAAATTGCTCTAAGAAATTTCAGAAATGGTTTATATATATTTCACAATTCCGTTTGTCTTATTCACTTTAATTAGGCATCATCTGTGCTAATAAGCCTCAACTTAGACTTTTAGTGACCTACTTCAGGTGAAGCATACTTTACCTTGGGAAGCATCACTACCTTAGGAAGTGATGCTTAAGAAGCATCACTTCACCATAGGAAGCATCATTACCTTAGGAAGCATCACTACAAACAAAGCTAGTGGAGGTGATAGAATTCCAGTTGAGCTATTTCAAATCCTAAAAGATGATGCTGTGAAAGTGCTATACTCAATATGCCAGCAAATTTGGAAAACTCAGCAGTGGCCACAGGACTGGAAAAGATCAGTTTTCATTCCAGTCCCAAAGAAAGGCAATGTCAAAGAATGTTCAAACTATTGCACACTTGCATTCATCTCAGTTCAGTTCAGTTGCTCAGCCATGTTCGACTCTTTGTGATCCTATGGACTGCAGCATGCCAGGCCTCCCTGTCCATCACCAGCTCCCAGAGTTTACCCAAACTCATGTCCATCGAGTCAGTGATGCCATCCAACCATCTCATCCTCTGTCATCCCCTTCTCCTCCTGCCTTTAATCTTTCCCAGCATCAGGGTCTTTTCCAGTGAGTCAGCTCTTCGCATCAGGTGGCCAAAGTATTGGAGTTTCAGCTTCAACATCAGTCCTTCCAATGAACACTCAGGACTGATCTCCTTTAGGATGGACTGGTTGGATCTCCTTGCAGTCCAAGGGATTCTTGAGAGTCTTCCCCAACACCACAGTTCAAAAGCATCAATTCTTCAGTGCTCAGTTTTCTTTATAGTCCAACTCTCACATCCATACATGACCACTGGAAAAACCATAGCTTTGACTAGACGGGCATTTGTTGGCAAAGTAATGTCTGCTTTTTAATATGCTATCTAGGTTGGTCATAACTTTCCTTCCAAGGTGTAAGTGTCTTTTAATTTCATGGCTGCAATCACCATCTGCAGTGATTTTGGAGCCCCCCAAAATAAAGTCAGTCAGTTTCCACTGTTTCCCCATCTATTTACCATGAAGTGATGGGACCGGATGTCATGATCTTAGCACTCATCTCACACACTAGCAAAGTTATGCTCAAAGTTCTCCAAGCCAGGCTTCAACAGTATGTGAACTGTGAACTTAACAGATGTTCCAGCTGGATTTAGAAAAGGCAGAGGAACCAGAGATCAAATTGCCAACATCCGCTGGATCATTGAAAAAGCAAGAGAGTTCCAAAAAAACATCTACTGCTGCTTTATTGACTATGCCAAAGCCTTTGACTGTGTGAGTCACAACAAACTGTGGAACGTTCTTCAAGACCATCTGACCTGCCTCCTGAGAAATCTGTGTGCAGGTCAAGAAGCACCAGTTAGAACTGGACATGAAACAACAGACTGGTTCCAAATTGGGAAAGGAGTATGTCAAAGCTATATATTGTCACCCTGGTTATTTAACTTATATGGAGAGTACATAATGTGAAATGTTGGGCTGGATGAAACACAAGCTGGAATCAAGATCGCTAAGAGAAATATCAATAACCTCAGATATGCAGATGACACCATCCTTATGGCATAAAGTGAAGAAGAACTAAAGAGCCTCTTGATGAAAGTGAAAGAGGAGAGTGAAGAAGTTGACTTAAAACTCAACATTCAGAAAACTAAGATCATGGCATCTGGTCCTATCATCACTTCATGACAAATAGATGGGAAACAATGGAAACAGTGAGAGACTTAATTTTTTGGGGCTCCAAAATGAGTGCAGACGGTGACTGCAGCCATGAAATTAGAAGACACTTGTTCCTTGGAAGAAAAGCTATGACCAACCTAGACAGCATATTACAAAGCAGAGACATTACTTTGCCAACAAAGGTCTGTAGTCAAAGCTATGGTTTTTCCAGTGGTCATGTATGGATGTGAGAGTTGGATCATAAAGAAAGCTGAGCACTGAAGAATTGCTGCTTTTGAACTGTGGTGTTGGATAAGACTCTTGAGAGTCCCTTGGACTGCAAGGAGATCCAACCAGTCCATCCTAAAAGAGATCAGTCCTGAATGTTCATTAGAAGGACTGATGCTGAGCTGAAGCTCTAATAGTTTGGCCACTTGATGTGAAGAACTGACTCATTTGATAAGACCCTGATGCTGGGAAAGATTGAAGGTGGGAGGAGGAGGGGACAACAGAGGATGAGGTAGTTGGATGGCATCACTGAGTCGATGGACATGAGTTTGAGTAAACCCTAAGAGTTGGTGATGGACAGGGAAGCCTAGTGTGCTGCAGTCCATGGGGTTGCAAAGAATCTAACATGACTGAGCAACCTAACTGAACTGAACTTCAGGTGAATTCCTGGAATCTCACTAATGTCTATCTTGATTACAATTCCTAGTAAACCTGGTTTTGTGTTTTCTTCTTGTGTGGTGTATGTAATCAGAAGGGGTTAGTAATCAGCAATGGGCTGTTTCCTTTTGGAATCAGCCAGTAAAATATAACTTAATACTTTCCAAAAACAGAGCAGAAATATCATGGGCTCCAATCACCATTTTGGATAAAATGTTTGTTTTAATCTGCACATATTTTATATCATAGTTGCTTGTGTTTTGTGAATTATAAGGCATGTTTATGCTTCATATTTATAGTACCCTTTTTAGATATGTGAGGAAGTATATTCCTAATCCAATATGCTTTCTTCTGCATCATACAAATTTATATCTAAATAGCCCCAACAAGACTGTAAGCTTTTGTAAGGCTGGAAGCATGTTGTACACTTATTTGTATCACATTAGTGCCCTTAATAAGAAAAAGTAAATGTGTTTTTGTTGATTTCTCCATTATAAAAAATTAACACAAGGGCATTCAAAATACCTAGATGACACGCCAGATTTGGCAAACTCTTTTAGGAGTAAGCAAATTCTAAATTTAAGGACCCCAATCAATCAATTCTCAATGTGTGATTAAAAATATGAAATCCAGAGAGTTGTTATGAAATACAAGTCTTTCCATCCATGGTTAAAATTCATTTTTATTTCATTTCCTGAAAATTGATCTGTTCTATATAATGGTGAGGGTAAAATTGCATAGAAATCATCTTGTTACTTACAAATATAAAGAAATGCAAGAATTGGCTGTCATCTAGACTTTGAAAGAATTGCTTTATTATTTTTTTAATTAAAAAAATACACAAATATATGGAGAGACAGTCCATCTGGAAATATCAAGCAAAGGAACACTGCTGTTAGTCTTTTCAATACCATTTAGCATTTTTGAATAAATAAATTTTTTAACCATTTAAAATATATCACCTTGTTTGGGAGTCAGCACAACACTGAAGGTCATTGGAGTAAGATGAGACGGATCTGAATCCTAATTGTGATGTTAATCGTTCCGGTCATTGCAGTGTGTGATTATTATACCTTCACATGATATTTATAAAAATTAATTGAGATGATGTGATTGCACTTTGTCAATTGAAAGACAGTTACAAAATGTTATTATCTGTTGGAAGTTTGGAGACTGTTAGCAATGTTTCACATAACTAATTATCCCAAAACGTAATGGTGTCGGGAAAAAAATCACCTTTTTATTTGCTCATATTTTTGTGTCTCAGGAATTTGGAAATGGCTTGACAGGCAGCTGTTTTTGGGGGTGTGTGTTGTGCTGTTGTGATCAGATGTTGGTTGTGGCAATGGTCATCAAATGGTTTGGCTGGCAGCAGATGGCTCATTCACTTGATTGGGAATTGAAGCTGGTGAAGTGAAGTGAAAGTTGCTCAGTCGTGTCCGACTCTTTGCTACCCCATGGGCCATATGGTTCATGGAATTCTCCAAGCCAGAATACTGCAGTGGGTAGCCGTTCCCTTCTCCAGGGGATCTTCCCAACCCAGGTATAGAATCCAAGTCTCCCGCATTGCAGGTGGATTCTTTACTAGCTGAGCCACAAGGGAAGCCCAAGAATACTAGAGGGAGTAGCCTATACCTTCTCCAACAGATCTTCCTGACTGAGGAATCAAACTGGGGTCTCCTGCATTGCAGGTGGATTCTTTACCAACTGAGCTTTGAGGGAAGTGGTTAGCCAGAACCACAGCTGGGGCAGTAGGGAATTGCTTCATTGCTCACCTTCTCCAGCATGGTGATCTCAGGGCAGCTATTTATTATATGGAGTCTGAGTTTTCCTAGAGCAAATGTTCCAAGAGAACCAGATGGAGTTGCATTGTCTTTTCTTGCCTAGTTTTGGAAGTGTTGTGGCATCACTTTCCCCCATCTCACTGGTTACAAGCAGGTCACTAATATTTAAGGAGGGGGCATGGACACCCATCTCTCTGTGGGAGGAAGAGTAGTGATATCATCAACATGTTTTAAAACATGTCATTAGAAAATCCAGGGTAGAGAGAGAAATTAAAGGGGCATGTTTTGGAAAGCAAGCTAGACCATGTATTTACAGATCCTTTTAGGATTATTTTCCTTTTCCTAATTATATTCTGTACCAGCATCATTATTTTGGTGGTTTGGGTGTTTCCCAATTTTTACAGAGAACCATCAGGCTCTTTATGTAATTTCTGTATGTTCTGTTATGTGAGGAGATGACCTGTCCCTCAGTCTTCTTTATCACATAACAGGATGCACAGTTTCTTCCTCTTCATATCATGTGATCCATTTATTTTAACCGGTGGCTTTGCTATCTTCAGGAATCCTCTAATCAATAGGCACATATTCCCAACCTTTCGGCAGTTTAATAACCTTATGGCTTGATGCTATTATTAGCATGTATCCCTTTCAGAGGCCAATTATCCCAGCAGATGATTAGGTTTTATCTAAGGTATCCCAGGTGGGGATTTTCCCAGCCTGCTTTGTGGCAGTCCCCCAGGTACCTCACAATCACATCTTCTCTGTCTGGCGCTTCTGTAAGGTACTGCCAGGTGCAGCTTACTCTTCCAGAGAAGGATTAGCTTATTTGCATCCATATGTGCTTCGTCATGTGGAAGGATTGGCAGGGAAAATTGCTGGTGGTACAGTTTCTTGCCCCAAGGTGAGGCCAAGCCTCTCACTGTGAAGTCCAGTGGGCATATTTTAAGTACTGCCTGCCAAAGAGAGGGCTCTGCTGTTGCACTGTTCTCAGCAAAAAAGTACATCTTTTCTGTAAGAGCCTCAGAATTTCCAGAATTGGGTTAAGAAAGTTGAAGAAAGTGATGGTTTTTGGGAGAAATATGTCACCATGTGTGTTTCATAGAAAACCCAGGTGAGTACAGCCAGTATGTCTTCCAGACATAAGTCTTGGGAATAACATTTTTGTTATTGTTGTTGTTACTGCTGTTGCATTAAATCCATATCCTTTAGTCAGCCCCTTTGTTAGACCTTTTCTTGAGAGCCCATCCCATGGGGACCCACCTGGTACTAGGTTTTCACAGCATCTTGAAAGCCACACATCTACTGCTATGAGCTGGCTGGGAAGATTTCCATAGTATCTGGCCATCCAGGAGAGATTTCAGAATGTAGATGCTGTTACAAAACAATGTATAGTGTTGGTTACCTTATATTAATTCCCAAAGTGTTCATAGTGATCACTCTGTAACATGACATACTATGGTGAAAAGTCAGTGCCTGTGACAGAAAGGGCTCAGGCATGAGGCAGTATCCGGTTTGATTTCAAATTCATCTATTTCTCCATGTGGGATCTAGGACTGCCATATAGTTGGTGTCCTACACTATTAATTGGAGATGGTATCAGTGATCTGAGGGGCCATTGCTGACATTTATGAAGGGCAGTACTCAGTGGTCAAATGAATGCAAGTAACCAACCTTGTGATCGCATGAACCCAGATTATGTGTCTGAATGAAGTGTGAATGAAGGATGAAGTGTGGTTGGAAGTGACCATTGTTATCTGACTAGATAGAAATGTTAATTTTCTTTAAACCCTGGTTACCCGGACTATATAAAATTAACTATTTTACTTTTTAAATATAAAAGTGGTCAATCTGAGGGTAATTTGTATTCCTTATTGGATTAGCTAGGAGTTGGTCAGAAGAAAGGAAATTATTCTAGATATTTCAACTTTGTGTCATCGCTCAGTCGTGTCCGACTCTTTGTGACCCCATGGACTGTAACCGACCAGGCTCCTCCGTCCATGGGATTTTCCAGGCAAGAGTACTGGAGTGGGTTGCCATTTCCTTCTCCAGGAGATCTTCCTGACCTAGGGGTTGAACCTGGGTCTTTGGCATTGCAGGCAGACGCTTTACCCTCTAAGCCACCAGGGAGCAACTGGAAGACAATTAATATGAGGGATTAGGAAATTTTAAAATGAACGGAAGTGTTGTGGAGAAAATATCTTTAGTAAGTTCAGTAAGATATTAAATATCTTTAGTAAGATACATCTGCCAAAGCATCCATTTGCCTTCATCCCTTAAGTTGGTAATATGTAGGAGAATACTCTGGAAGGTTTGACAAACTCTCACAACTGCCATTTGCTGAAACCCTCACTCTGCCCACCACTGCTTCATGAAAATTATTGGTTGTTTCTTTTTCACTTCTCAGAGTCCTATGGAATATCTCTGGCTTTGGTTCAAAGGACAAAGAAGTTGGTAAACCTTCTTTGAAAAAAATTTGTGAGAATTATTATCTGTTTGAAAATAACTTCAACATTTTGTACAATGATGTTTCTGTAAAAATAAACAGCCCTTTGTCCTGTGAGGTTCAGTCTTTAGAATAATTCAACAAGGAAATAGTAAATTGATTAAAAAGAGTATATAGGTGGATACAAAATCAATTTTAATTACATACTCTCCAGATGACTGCTTTACAGTGGACAGTGGCTACTGTCCAGAGCTTTGCTCTAGGTGGAGAGACAGGGTTTGCTGAGGGAGCACAGTGAGCTCACAAGGCCACATTGCTGATCTCTTCTGAGGCGTGGATTCTCCAGATCTATAGTTGCTGGGCTTTTATAGAAAAATAGTCAGATAATCAGCTTTGAGCTAATAACACAAATCCAGCAGGCATGCGAACTACTTCTCAATCCATGTTGATAGTTTGATAAATTGACAATGTGGTGCATTTAATCTGTAATAAAGTGAGAACCTTCATTAAAGAATTCTACCACTTTAGGTCATTTTCCCCCAGGAAGTGCTCTGTATATAGGGAACCAGGGAGCAACATAAGAAATGGGTAGATATTTTCTTTTCAACTTTGGAGAAAAAGATTTTCTTTTGTTACTTGTGCTAAGCTTTGGGGGTTAGAAAGATGAACACTTTAAGGGTAGGAGCCCTTTGTGGAAAATTCTGTACCTGTGCTTAGACAAAGCTCCCTCCTTTCTAAGCAGCCCAGGGTACTTATTAAGGCATTACAGCTGTGTTCTCCCTTGTGCCTGCTCCCTTAAATATAATGACCAGATATAGACTCCATTGTGTTCTACCGCATCCTCTGAGGACATTGTCCCTGTCTCCATTTCCTGATTTCTTTTCTGTAACTGCATATCCATAATGTATTGAAATAGCCTTGGGTTGCCCTTGAAGTGCCAAAAAAATAAAGGAAACAGGCTTTTGTCATTGGGAAACTGCCGTCCTGTATAATTTGGCTAAAGTAGTGATTATGAATGAAATTTTGAAACAGTGGGAAGATGTGGAACTCTTGGATATTGTATTTGCCTTAAGGCATCTGAAGCAGCCTTTAAAGCTCTATTAATCAGTGCTTCCTCCATCCCATCCCTGACTGCTGATGCTGAGTGGCCAGTGGAAGTTAAACCCACCTGTGAACATGACTTGGTGTTACTTCTGCACAGATAAAGACCCCGACTCATGGATAAAGACAAAGAAATGGAGATCTGATGGCTCTCACAAAGCCGAAGTTAAAGTTTTTTAAATTATTGGTGGCAGATACTGTTTTGTGTGTATCTGTTTCCAGTCCTCTGTGTAATAGAGGTAGTTGGAGCTCTCGAGAAGGTAGATGGTTTTTTCTCATTAATATCATTAGTATCTATGAGTGTTCTGAGAATGTTTAAGGTAGGCTAGGCTAAGCTATGATGATTGGTAGGGTAGGTGTATTAAATACATTTTCAACTTAATACTTGCAATTTATAATGGTTTTATCAGGATGTATCCCTATTGTAAATTGAGGAAGATCTGTACAGTTGACCCTTGAACAAGATGGGTTTTACTGCAAGCATCCATTTGTACACAGATTTTTAGATTAATTAATTAATTTCATTTTTGGTTGTGCTGGGTCTTTGTTGCTATGCGTGGACTTTCTCTAGTTGTGGCGAGTGGGGCTGCCCTCTGGTTGTGGTGCGTGGGCTTCTCTTGTTGATGAGCGCAGGCTCTAGGTGCACAGGCTTCAGCAGTTGCAGTACATGGGCTCAGTAGCTGTGGTACACAGTAGCTCAGTGATCCATGGCATAGGGGATCTTCCTGATCAGGGATCAAACCCTGATTGGATTCTGCATTGCAAGGTGCATTCTTAACCACTGGACCACCAGGGAAGCCCCACAAATTTTTAACAGTAAATACTTCAGTACTACATGACCTGCCATCGGCGTATCTGTGGATGCAGAACTGTGCGTGTTATACACAGATTTTTGACTTCATGGTAGGTCAGTGCCCCTAACCACAGCATAGTTCAAGCGTCAGCTGTATATTGTCTGTAGATGCTCACATTATTAAAGAAAATAAGTTGAAAACAATACTATAGCATATATATAGCTTTCACTTGAGAGTTTATTGGGCAGTTACTGTATTTCTTAATGTAGCATATATTTACAGTGACAAGTTTTATTTTCTTGGGCTCCAAAATCACTACAGATGGTGATTACAGCCATGAAATTAAAAGACACTTGCTCCTTGGAAGAAAAGCTATGATACCTAGACAGCATATTGAAAAGCAGAGACATCACTTTGCCAACAAATGTCTGTCTAGTCAAGGCTGTGGTTTTTCCAGTGGTCATGTATGGATGTGAGAGTTAGACTGTGAAGAAAGCTGAGCGCCAAAGAATTGGTGCTTTTGAACTGTGGTGTTGGAGAAGACTCTTCAGAGTCCCTTGGACTGCAAGGAGATCCAACCAGTCCATCCTAAAGGAGATCAGCCCTGGGTGTTCATTGGAAGGACTGATGCTGAAGCTGAAACTCCAATACTTTGGCCACCTGATGTGAAGAGTTGACTCGTTGGAAAAGACCCTGATGCTGGGAGGGATTAGGGGCAGGAGGAGAAGGGGACAAGAGAGGATGAGATGGCTGGTTGGCATCACTGACTTGATGGACGTGAGTCTGAGTAAACTCTGGGAGTTGGTGATGGACAGGGAGGCCTGGCGTGCTGTGGTTCATGGGGTTGCAAAGAGTCTGACATGACTGAGTGACTGAACTGAAATGAACGGAACTGAACTGAATCTTATTTGCAAAGCATTGCATTTTCACCTTTATTCAACTTCTCTGCACTTGTGTACATTTCCTGCTAAATTATGATATCTTTGAAAGAAGACTTCATCTTGTTTCTGTTACTGGATGGGAAGAGTTGAAGAGCACGCTGTGCATCAAGGGCACCTGTGCCTCAGTTGGAGGTGCCCCCGTGGTTAGTTTGTATCCACTGTGTGCTTAGGGGGCATGTGCAGGAGTCAGAAAGGTCTCTGTGGTTATTTTGTAGTGTATCTATGAACTCTCCTGGGCTGCATTGGGGCCTGTCTGGGGTGGGGTTTAGAGATCAGCTTGCATTCATTTTGGCTAGGCCACCCCTCCTCACTCATGCCTAACTTCCTGCCTAACATTTCCCTCAAAGCACCTAGCAGGTCTCCTTGAACAATTTCAATAGCTCTGGAGCAGGAAGTGACTTAATGATTTGCTATACTTGAGAGAAGACCCTGATGCTGGGAAAGATTGAAGGCAGGAAGAGAAGGGAATGACAGAGGATGAGAGGGTTGGATGGCATCACTGAATCAATGGACATGTGTTTGAGAAAATTCTGGAAGATGGTGAAGGACAGGGAAGCCTGGAGTGCTGTAGTCCATGGGGTTGCAAAGAGTCAGACACAACTGAGCAAGTGAAAAACGATACTTAAGCTGAATGATGAGCATGCCTTTTTTTTTTTTCCATTGAGATGTTACTTTTATTTATTTATTTTTTCTTTTTTTTTTTTCCATTTATTTTTATTAGTTGGAGGCTAATTACTTTACATTATTACAGTAGTTTTTGTCATACACTGAAATGAATCAGCCATGGATTTACATGTATTCCCCATCCCAGTCCCCCCTCCCACCTCCCTCTCCACCCGATCCCTCTGGGTCCTCCCAGTGGAGCATGCTTTGTAAACCACCAGGGTTAGTGAAATTGTTAGGTTATCATGGTAATTACCAAAGTAAGTAGGTTGAATGGTGGCATGCAAAAAGTTGTCTGTGAACTAACTCTCAGAAACTGTGAATGTGGTCCTATTTGAAGAGTCTTTGCAGCTGTAATTAAGTTAAGGATCCTGAGACCAAGAGGTCATTCTGGAGTATCCAAGTGGGCGCTAAATGCAATGATAAGTGTTTTATAGGATATACCCATGAGGGAGATTTGACAGAGAAACAGAGAAGAGAGGAGGAGGCCGTGTGACCAAAGACAGGGGTTAGAACCACGCAGCCACCAGCTATGGAAGAACATAGTTGGTGGGCACCAGAAGCCAGGAGAAAGATGTGGACTGGATTATCAACCCAGGGTTTGGCTGGATTTTAGACTTTTGGACTCTGAACTGTAAGGGAAGCCATTTCTGTTGTTACACAGTTTGTAGTAATCTGTTGCCACTACGCTAGGAAATGAACACACTTAGCTCTGGACAGTCCCCCCAGAGACCACCCTTCCTGAGTCTGGAGAACCTGGGCTGTTAAGCAGAGCCATGGACCTCCTGATGTCCTTTCCTCCAGTGCTTCACCTCCCCAGTACAGGTTCTCAGGACAGAGGGAACGTGTCTTCACTTAAAACAAGAAGCCAGTAGCTGCTGTACTATCCAGAGAAGGTTCAAGATGAGTGAGGAGAGGTACTCCTCTCACAACCTGCTGCATTTTGAAAAGTCACAGTCTTCTAGAACGCTGCTTTCATTGCCTATTGAAATTTAATCCCTGTAGAGAGACCAGGTGCTCTTAGTCATCTGAACATATTTAAGACAGTGCAGCAGACTATAAAATCATATGTATATGTGTGTAGACAGGTGCTTCCTGCAAGAAGTAAGTTTTGAGCTGGACTGTGAAGAAAAAAACAGAGTTTTAATAAGTGGGAAGTGGAAAGGAAGATATTCTAGGTAGCAGCATAGAAGAAAGAATAAACAGAAGGGATGGAAACCAGTGTTGCTTGAGGGAAGAGCAGCAGAACCATGTTGAATGCTGACTGGGGTGTCCAGTTACCATCAGAATTTGGGTTTATTACTCGAGAGGTCCACTGTAGTCTGGTGAGCAAGGTGGCAAGGCTGCAAGCCTTTCAGGAGGTGACACTGGTGGGGTAGAAGGCACTAAGGCCCCCCCCCCCCCACCTCAAGTTTCCTCCCTTGGCAGATCTTTCTGACTTCTCCAGGCAAGGATAAGTTCTCTTTTCCCCACTCGGTGCATAAGTGGACCACTGCTGTGGAGTGTCCCCACGTGTGGTCTGGATTCCTCCTAACTCCAGAAGGACCCCAAGGAAACTGTCCTCCCAGTATCTAGCACTGGATCTGGCTTCCAGCAGTATTTCCAATTTCTTCTAGACCCAGTGATTTTTCAGGCATGGCTCCTGTAGAGAATTCAAGATCTGAATTCCATCTCTTACAGCTCTCGTCTTCTCATAGCCAGGAACTGCACAAAAGGATTTTTAAAAAAATGATTTCCATGTTTGGGCAACATGGCCATGGTACCTAATTCAACGAACACTCCTTCACGTTTTCAGTCTCTGTACATGGCTCTCCCAAGGAGATGGCATGTCTTCACTGGGTTAGTGTCAAAAGAGAGGAAAGGTGTGACCAAAGGTCAGGGAGTTGCCAGTGTTTGTTGAGGATGGGATAGTGTACTGGACACAGCATTTGAGATCGTGTTGGAAATTCATCAACCAGTACACCTTTTGTTTTTTAGTTTTGTATTTTCTTTCTTCTTTTATATTTATGTTTTGGCTAGTGTCCCAATACACTTTTTATTTGTTGACATTTATATATATTTATTATACTTCAGTGGAACATCTCACTTAATGAAAATGAATATGGACCTGATGCTATGTCTCTTCTAGTGTTAATGATCTCAAAAAAATTGGATACATTTCCTTATACTTGCATTACATTACTTTTGTAATAGAATGAGAACAGTATCTGAAAGAAGTTGAGGGGCAAAGGGCAATATAATTTGATTTACTTACTTTTTTTTTTTACTTCTTTTTTTTTCCATTTATTTTTATCAGTTGGAGGCTAATTACTTTACATCATTACAGTAGTTTTTGTCATACATTGAAATGAATTAGCCATGGATTTACATGTATTCCCCATCCCGGTCCCCCCTCCCACCTCCCTCTCCACCCGATCCCTCTGGGTCTTCCCAGTGCACCAGGCCCGAGCACTTATCTCATGTACCCAACCTGGGCTGGTGATCTGTTTCACCCTAGATAATATACATGTTTCAATGCTGTCCTCTTGAAACATCCCACCCTCGCCTTCTCCCAGAGTCCACAAGTCTGTTCTATACATCTGAGTCTCTTTTTCTGTTTTGCATATAGGGTTATCGTTACCATCTTTCTAAAGTCCATATATATGTGTTAGTATACTGTAATGGTCTTTATCTTTCTGGCTTACTTCGCTCTGTATAATGGGCTCCAGTTTCATCCATCTCATTAGAACTGATTCAAATGAATTCTTTTTAATGGCTGAGTAATATTCCATGGTGTATATGTACCACAGCTTCCTCATCCATTCGTCATAGCTTTTATTATGTTGAGGTATGTTCCTTCTATTCCTGCTTTCTGGAGAGTTTTAATCATAAAAGGATGTTGAATTTTGTCAAAGGCTTTTTCTGCATCTATTGAGATAATCATATGGTTTTTATCTGTCAATTTGTTAATGTGGTGTATTACATTGATTGATTTGCGGATATTAAAGAATCCTTGCATTCCTGGGATAAAGCCCACTTGGTCATGATGTATGATTTTTTTAATATGTTGTTGGATTCTATTTGCTAGAATTTTGTTAAGGATTTTTGCATCTATGTTCATCAGTGATATTGGCCTGTAGTTTTCTTTTTTTGTGGCATCTTTGTCTGGTTTTGGAATTAGGGTGATGGTGGCCTCATAGAATGAGTTTGGAAGTTTACCTTCTTCTGCAATTTTCTGGAAGAGTTTGAGTAAGATAGGTGTTAGCTCTTCTCTAAATTTTTGGTAGAATTCAGCTGTGAAGCCATCTGGTCCTGGGCTTTTGTTTGCTGGAAGATTTCTGATTACAGTTTCGATTTCCTTGCTTGTGATCGTTTTGTTAAGATCTTCTATTTCTTCCTG
Source organism: Odocoileus virginianus (assembly GCF_023699985.2). NCBI lineage: Eukaryota > Metazoa > Chordata > Mammalia > Artiodactyla > Cervidae > Odocoileus > Odocoileus virginianus. The sequence continues at coordinate 56,573,880 of NC_069693.1, read as the reverse complement.
GTTCAGTTTTGGAAAGTTATACTTTTCTAAGAACTTGTCCATTTCTTCCAAGTTGTCCATTTTATTGGCATAGAGCTGCTGGTAGTAGTCTCTTATGATCCTTTGTATTTCAGTGTTGTCTGTTGTGATCTCTCCATTTTCATTTCTAATTTTGTTAATTTGGTTCTTCTCCCTTTGTTTCTTAATGAGTCTTGCTAATGGTTTGTCAATTTTGTTTATTTTTTCAAAAAACCAGCTTTTAGCTTTGTTAATTTTTGCTATGATCTCTTTAGTTCCTTTTGCATTTATTTATGCCCTAATTTTTAAGATTTCTTTCCTTCTACTAACCCTGGGGTTCTTCATTTCTTCCTCCTCTAGTTGCTTTAGGTGTAGAGTTAGGTTATATATTTGACTTTTTTCTTGTTTCTTGAGGTAGGCCTGTAATGCTATGAATCTTCCCCTTAGCACTGCTTTTACAGTGTCCCATAGGTTTTGGGTTGTTGTGTTTTCATTTTCATTCATTTCTATGCATATTTTGATTTCTTTTTTGATTTCTTCTATGATTTGTTGGTTATTCAGAAGCGTGTTGTTTAGCCTCCATATGTTTGAATTTTTAATAATTTTTTTCCTGTAATTGAGATCTAATCTTACTGCACTGTGGTCAGAAAAGATGACTGGAATGATTTCAATCTTTTTGAATTTACCAAGACTAGATTTATGGCCCAGGATGTGATCTATTCTGGAGAAGGTTCCGTGTGCACTTGAGAAAAAGGTGAAGTTGATTGTTTTGGGGTGAAACGTCCTATAGATGTCAATTAGGTCTAGCTGGTCCATTGTGTCCGTTAAAGTTTGTGTTTCCTTGTTCATTTTCTGTTTAGTTGATCTATCCATAGTTGTGAGTGGGGTATTAAAGTCTCCTACTATTATTGTGTTACTATTAATTTCCTCTTTCATACTCGTTAGCGTTTGCCTTACATATTGCGGTGCTCCTATGTTGGGTGCACATATATTTATAATTGTTATATCTTCTTCTTGGATTGATCCTTTGATCATTATGTAGTGTCCATCTTTGTCTCTTTTCACAGCCTTTATTTGAAAGTCTATTTTATCTGATATGAGTATTGCGACTCCTGCTTTCTTTTGGTCTCCGTTTGCGTGGAATATTTTTTTCCAGCCCTTCACTTTTACTCTGTATGTGTCCCTTGCTTTGAGGTGGGTCTCTTGTAGACAGCATATATAGGGGTCTTGCTTTTGTATCCATTCAGCCAGCCTTTGTATTTTGGTTGGGGCATTCAACCCATTTACATTTAAGGTAATTATTGATAGGTATGGTCCCGTTGCCATTTATTTTGTTGTTTGGGGTTCACGTTTATACCACCTTTCTGTGTTTCCTGTCTAGAGAAGATCCTTTAGTATTTGTCGAAGAGCTAGTTTGGTGGTGCTGAATTCTCTCAGCTTTTGCTTGTCTGTAAAGCTTTTGAGTTCTCCTTCATATCTGAATGAGATCCTTGCTGGGTAGAGTAATTTAGGTTGTAGGTTATTCTCTTTCATTACTTCAAGTATGTCCTGCCATTCCCTTCTGGCCTGGAGGGTTTCTATTGATAGATCAGCTGTTATCCTTATGGGAATCCCTTTGTGTGTTATTTGTTGTTTCTCCCTTGCTGCTTTGAATATTTGTTCTTTGTGTTTGATCTTTGTTAATTTGATTAATATGTGTCTTGGGGTGTTTCGCCTTGGGTTTATCCTGTTTGGGACTCTCTGGGTTTCTTGGACTTGGGTGGCTATTTCCTTCCCCATTTTAGTGAAGTTTTCAGCTATTATCTCCTCGATTATCTTCTCATGGCCTTTCTTTTTGTCTTCTTCTTCTGGGACTCCTATGATTGGAATGTTGGGGCGTTTCACATTGTCCCAGAGGTCCCTGAGGTTGTCCTCATTTCTTTTGATTCTTTTTTCTTTTTCCCTCTCTGCTTCATTTATTTCCACCATTTTATCTTCTACCTCACTTATCCTATCCTCTGTCTCTGTTATTCTACTCATGGTTCCCTCTAGAGTGTTTTTGATCTCATTTATTTCATTATTAATTTTTAATTGACTTTTTTTTATTTCTTCTAGGTCCTTGTTAAACATTTCTTGCATCTTCTCAATCTTTGTCTCCAGGCTATTTATTTGTAACTCCATTTTGTTTTCAAGATTTTGGATCATTTTTATTATCATTATTCTAAATTCTTTTTCAGGTAGATACCCTATTTCCTCCTCTTTTGTTTGACTTGGTGGGCTTTTTTCATGTTCCTTTAGCTGTTGGGTATTTCTCTGCCTTTTCATCATGTTTAGATTGCTGTGTCTGGAGTGGGCTTTCTGTATTCTTATGGTCTGAGGTTCCTTTTTATTGTGGAGGTTTCACCCAGTGGGTGAGGTTGGACGATTGGTTTGTCAAGGTTTCCTGGTTAGGGAAGCTTGTGTCAGTGTTCTGGTGCGTGGAATTGGATTTCTTCTCTCTGGAGTGCAATGGAGTGTCCAGTAATGAGTTTTGCGATGGGTCTCTGTGTTAGGTGTGACTTTGGAGAGCCTGTATGTTGACACTCAGGTCTATGTTCCTGCGTTGCTAAAGAATTTGCATGGTATGTCTTGTACTGGAGCTTATTGGCTCTTGGGTGGTGGTTGGTTTTGGTGTAGGTATGGAAGCTTTTGGATGGTCTCTTATTCCTTAATGTTCCATGTAGTCAGGAGTTTTCTGGTTTTCTCAGGATTTGGGCTTAAGTCTCCTGCCTCTGGATTTCAGTTTTATTCTTCCAATAGTCTCAAGACTTCTCCAACTATACAGCACTGATAATAAAACCTCTAGGTTAATGGTGAAAAGATTCTCCACTGTGAGAGACAACCAGAGAGGTTCACAGAGTTACATGAAGAATAGGAGAGGGAGGAAGGAGATAGAGGTGAGCAGGAGGAGAAAAAGGGGACTCAAGAGGAGAGAGACAGATCTACGCAGTTATCTGTTCCCAAAGTGTTCTCCGTAGCCCAGACACCCACAAAGATTCAGAGCTGGATTAGGAAGAGAAGGGGAATGGAGGAAATAGAGGTGTTCTGAGGTAGAAAACAGAGAGTCAAAAGTGGGAGAGTATCACCACACTCCTGAATAGAAATAGGAACTGAATATTGGATTCTTAAATGACCAAAATTTATATCACATACTACTGAAAAACAAAGATTGAAAATCTAGTGTAGAGGTTAGACTCTTTGAAATACAATATTTAAAAACAAAAACAAAAAAAAATTTAGAACTGTATATGAAGTTTGGTTTAAAAATAGGGTTTCTCTCTCTCTCTCTTTTTTTTTTTTGGGCAAGGTTATAGTGAAATGAAAATGAAAATTAAGGAATAATAGAGGAGTATTAGAGTACTTTAAAAGGAAAAAGGAGAGAAAAACAAGAAAAAGAAAAAAAAAGAAAAAAAATTTTTTCCCCTAATTAAAAAAATCGTAAAAATATATGAAAATGAAAGTTGAGGAGTAATGGGGGAGTAATAGGGAATTTTTAAAGAAAATAAATGAGAAAAAATAAAAAAATTAAAAAAGAAAAAAATTTTTTTTTTAAATTAAAAAAATATATGTACATATATATCTAGGAATTTCTCTGGAGTTGTTGCGGTCAGCGTAGGTTCAGTTCAATTTCAGATAGCTCCTCTTTCCAGTTTACACTTCTCGATATCTGTAGGCCCCTTCCGGTGTAGTCGGTGTTACCTTCAGGGATTTTAATCTGTTGCACCAGTCCTTTCTAAAGCGGTTCCCTTTGTTTATTTGGCTTCTGTTTGCCGTCTCTTTGGTGTCTAATTTTCGCCCTGACACAGGCGGGCGGAGGTGATCTCTTATTTAGGTTCTCCAGTTCAGTCCTGCTACGGGGAGGGCTGGGCGCTGCAGACAGATACTGCTCTGTGTGGATAGCACTCACCGTGTTCCCGTCACACTGGGTTTGCCCCACTCACGGGTGTCAGTGCTTTCGCCGTCTACACTGCTCAGGCTCCCGGCTGCTCTATGTGGAGCGGGCCCTGCGTTGAGTGCGGTTCCAGTTTTTGGGTACTCCACAAAAGCGCAGATTCGGTTGCGCCTGCGTTTTGTGACTTCTGCGGCTTGAGCGGCCCAGGCAGCCAGAGGCTTGGGCGCAATCTCCCCGGGTACGGCGCGCTTTTTCCCTCCGCGGCCCCAGCACGCACCGCCAGTCGGGTCTCAGGAAGTCTTTAGCTAGAACCCGGAGGCCTGTTTGCAGTGTGGGAGGGGGTGGCTTCTCAGGGGCTGAGTTTGCCCTTTTCCCCTCCCCCCTGCCTCCTACCTCCAGCGGGGATGGGCTGGCTCTTCTCTGGAGATTCTCAGTCCCTTTGTTTTGCGAACCGCCGGCAGTGTGCTCGGACCAGTTAATTTTGTCCCTTGATATCCCACAGTTTAAAAAAGCTCCCTCCGATTGTTCTCAGGGTCTTCGGGCCGGTCCTTACCCTAAGCAATGCCGCCCGCTCCTCTCCGTTCCGCCCCGCTTGTTGCTGGCGGGTACGGGCGTCTGGGGTACTTTTCTGCTGGGAGTTGCTTTTAGGCACGTAATCTGTGGGCCTTGTTTAATTTTTCCTCCCAGTTAGAATGCTGAAAACTTCCCCCAGTCCCGTCAGTGAGAGGGTTTCCTGGTGATTGGAAACTTCCTCTATTAAGACTCCCTTCCCGGGACGGGTCTCCGTCCGTAGCTCTTTTGACTTCCTTTTTATCTTTTATATTTTGTCCTACCTCCCTTCGAAGACAATGGGCTGCTTTTCTGGGCGCCTGATGTCCTCTGCTAGCGATCAGAAGTTGTTTTGTGAAATTTGCTCAGCGTTCAAATGTTCTTTCGATGGATTTGTAGGAGAGAAAGTGGTCTCCCCGTCCTATTCCTCCACCATCTTGGCTCCTCCCCTACTTACCTTTTAATGAAAATAACTGTTTAAGAATATTTCCAGATCAGGAGAGGGCTCTTTTCATGGTAAGATTCCTACAAAGTGTTAATGACTACAAAAAAATTCCGAAGTGTTTAAGACAACATGGTTTGACAAGTTTTGGAGAGATGAAAAACATTCTTTCACAAAAGAGAAAAACAAATAATTCAGAGTAATCTTAAGATAGTAGGCTTGCATACCTAGTTTGTAATGGCAATTTGATTTAGGTTGAGTATAATACTTATCAATGGAATAAAAATTTGCTCTGCAAAAGAAAGCACATCAAATGGAAGTGAATGAGATATCAACTTTGTTTTAAATTAATCCTAAGATATTTGGGGGAAAGATAATTAGCAGTTAGACTTGAAGATATGGGAGCAATATGACAAAGCCAAAGTAAGTAAGCAATAAAATAAATGACAGTAGAACATTTCCTAAAATAATTACCTGCATGTATTGCTTTCTGGAGAGGCAAAGCAAATAAAACCAAATCCCAGATGCCTTCATTCAATATATATTCAAGTCTTAAAACCTTAAAATCTGGGTTAAAGGTTATAAACATGTATAAAGTATGGCTTAAGAAATGTTATTAAAAACCAAGCAATTGCTGAAAGAATTATGTGGAAATTAAAAAAAAAACCCTTGAAAATTCCCTTTAGACCTCTCAGAAATATATATATATAATGTGTCTGAAATAACAGGGAAGATGTTTAAAGGGCCATAGCTATTTGTTAGAATGCAAATGTAACAAGCATTATAGATAGCTCAAATTACCTGTGTCTAGGACTACCTGAGCATGCCAAATCCCCTGTGTCTACTTGTGATAAGGAATTCACATGAAAACAGTCAAGGCTTTGCTTAGCATCTCTATAAGATAAAGTTATCAGGTTTTCTTGAGCCTTTTACATGTGTAGCCTGAATATTCCCAGTAACTAATATATATATATATATATATATATATATATATATATATATATATATGAATTTATTAAAGTGTATAAGTGCGGGACAGTTCTGGCTTTCATATTCAAAGTCTTCACCTGTAAGATATTTTAGGAGAACACGACTTTTACCAAATTTTGTTTCTGTTATTTATTTATTTGAAGAAGAAAGAGGAAGATGAGGTGGAGGAGAAGTAAGTGGAGATAGGGGAGAAGAGGGAGGGAAAGAAGAGAAGGCAAGAAAACCAGATCTGTTTGGAAAATGCAGGTTTCCGGTCTCCACGCCCAGCCTCCTTAATTAATAAAAATCTCTTTGGTGGTTCTAATCGTTAGCAGAGTTGGAGTAGCTGGGTTAGAGGACACTGAGATTGTCTATAGGTTGATCCTCCTGGGAACTGCTCTGCAAGGGTCTTATCAGGTGTTAATGAGATTGTGTACTGGTGTCCTCAGAGTGCTGTCCCTGGGAATCTCAGACCCCATGGTCAGGACATTTGGAGGAACATGAAAATCTCAGACCCCACGGTCAGGACATTTGAAGGACTATTTTGCAGTAGGGCTTCCTGGGATCCTGAATGTATAACAAGCTCATGGAGGACAAGAAATGTGTCTTTTCTAACTCTGTCTCTGGTGTTCACCAGGGACATAGTGTGAAATACATAATGGTCTATGTACTGATTTTGATGTATTATACAGCCTTTGTGCTTGTCACTCAAGGCTGAATTCTAATAGAGAACTTTATTTGTTACTTTACCATTGCAAGTAAGAAGCCTATGATGCAGGAATTAGATACAAAATAAATCCATATACACTGTAAGAGCATTGGTTGAAGGGAGTGACTTTCTATTCTGCCCTCACTGGAGCATACAAACTGAACTCCATTTGGGGTAGGGTAATGCTTTCATAAGGAAGAGAGAAGTGGAAATGTCACATGTAGGAAAATAGGAAAACACATTTACCTTATCAGCTCTCCTAATCCTGATCCTGGGTGGGTAGCAAGCAATAGCTAGTATCTCAAATCCAAGAGAAATTCAACCACGTCTTTCAGCAGAATCAAATACGAGATATCCATATGGTTGGATATGTGGTTTAAAAGGGAAACCTTCAGAGAAGAGCTAACACCTATCTTACTCAAACTCTTCCAGAAAATTGCAGAAGAAGGTAAACTTCCAAACTCATTCTATGAGGCCACTATCACCCTAATTCCAAAACCAGACAAAGATGCCACAAAAAAAGAAAACTACAGGCCAATATCACTGATGAACATAGATGCAAAAATCCTTAACAAAATTCTAGCAAACAGAATCCAACAACATATTAAAAAAATCATCCATCATGACCAAGTGGGCTTTATCCCAGGAATGCAAGGATTCTTTAATATCCACAAATCAATCAATGTAATACACCACATTAACAAATTGAAAGATAAAAACCATATGATTATCTCAATAGATGCAGAAAAAGCCTTTGACAAAATTCAACATCCTTTTATGATCAAAACTCTCCAGAAAGCAGGAATAGAAGGAACATACCTCAACATAATAAAAGTTATATATGACAAACCCACAGCAAGCATTACCCTCAATGGTGAAAAATTGAAAGCATTTCCCCTGAAATCAGAAACAAGACAAGGGTGCCCACTCTCACCACTACTATTCAACATAGTTTTGGAAGTTTTGGCCACAGCAGTCAGAGCAGAAAAAGAAGTAAAAGGAATCCAGGTAGGAAAAGAAGAAGTGAAACTCTCGCTGTTTGCAGATGACATGATCCTCTACATAGAAAACCCTAAAGACTCTACCAGAAAATTACTAGAGCTAATCAACGAATATAGTAAAGTTGCAGGATATAAACTTAACACACAGAAATCCCTTGCATTCCTATACACTAACAATGAGAAAACAGAAAGAGAAATTAAGGAAACAATACCATTCACCATTGCAACAAAAAGAATAAAATACTTAGGAGTGTATCTACCTAAAGAAACAAAGGACCTATACATAGAAAACTATAAAACACTGATGAAATAAATCAAAGAGGACACAAACAGATGGTAAAACATACCGTGTTCATGGATTGGAGGAATCAATATTGTCAAAATGACTATACTACCCAAAGCAATCCATAGATTCAATGCAATCCCAATCAAGCTACCAACGGTATTTTTCACAGAACTAGAACAAATAATTTCACAATTTGTATGGAAATACAAAAAACCTTGAATAGCCAAAGTAATCTTGAGAAAGAAGAATGGAACTGGAGGAATCAACCTGCCTGACTTCAGGCTCTACTACAAAGCCACAGTCATCAAGACAGTATGGTACTGGCACAAAGACAGAAATATAGATCAATGGAACAGAACAGAAAGCCCAGAGATAAATCCACGAACCTACGGACACCTTATCTTCGACAAATGAGGCAAGAATGTAAAATGGAAAAAAGACAACCTCTTTAACAAGTGGTGCTGGGAAAACTGGTCAACCACTTGTAAAAGAATGAAACTAGAACACTTTCTAACACCATACACAAAAATAAACTCAAAATGGATTGAAGATCTAAATGTAAGACCAGAAACTATAAAACTCCTAGAGGAGAACATAGGCAAAACACTCTCCAACATAAATCACAGCAGGATCCTCTATGACCCACATCCCAGAATATTGGAAATAGAAGCAAAAATAAACAAATGGGACCTAATGAAACTTAAAAGCTTTTGCACAACAAAGGAAACTATAAGCAAGGTGAAAAGACAGCCCTCAAATTGGGAGAAAATAATAGCAAACGAAGCAACAGACAAAGGATTAATCTCAAAAATATACAAACAACTCCTGCAGCTCAACTCCAAAAAAATAAATGACCCAATCCAAAAATGGGCCAAAGAACTAAACAGACATTTCTGCAAAGAAGACATACAGATGGCTAACAAACACATGAAAAGATGCTCAACGTCATTCATTATCAGAGAAATGCAAATCAAAACCACAGTGAGTTACCATTACACGCCAGTCAGGATGGCTGCTATCCAAAAGTCTACAAGCAATAAATGCTGGAGAGGGTGTAGAGAAAAGGGAACCCTCTTACACTGTTGGTGGGAATGCAAACTAGTACAGCCGCTATGGAAAACAGTGTGGAGATTCCTTAAAAAACTGGAAATAGAACTGCCATGTGACCCAGCAATCCCACTCCTGGGCATACACACTGAGGAAACCAGAACTGAAAGAGACCCAATGAACACCCCAGTGTTCATCGCAGCACTGTTTATCATAGCCAGGACATGGAAGCAACCTAGATGCCCATCAGCAGACGAATGGGTAAGGAAGCTGTGGTACATATACAGCATGGAATATCACTCAGCCATTAAAAAGAATTCATTTGAATCAGTTCTAATGAGATGGATGAAACTGGAGCCCATTATACAGAGTGAAGTAAGCCAGAAAGATAAAGAACATTATAGCATACTAACACATATATATGGAATTTAGAAAGATGGTAATGATAACCCTATATGCAAAACAGAAAAAGAGACACAGATGTACAGAACAGACTTTTGGACTCTGTGGGAGAAGGCGAGGGTGGGATGTGTCGAGAGAACAGCATCGAAACATGTATATTATCTAGGGTGAAACAGATCACCAGCCCAGGTTGGATGCATGAGACAGGTGCTTGGGCCTGGTGAACTTGGAAGACCCAGAGGGATCGGGTGGAGAGGGAGGTGGGAGGGGGGATCGGGATGGGGAACACATGTAAACCCATGGCTGATTCATGTCAATGTATGGCAAAAACCACTACAATATTGTAAAATAATTAGCCTCAAAATAATAAAAATAAATGGAAAAAAAGAAAGAAAAAAAATCAATTGCAAAATAAGGAAAAACAAAATAGAAGGAAAACCTTCTCTGTTCACTTTTAATTAAAAAAACATTTATCTGAGAGAGGGCTCTCCCAGAAGCAATCAGAAAGTAAATTTCTTGAGGAAATGTGGTACTCTTAGAATGTCTTATTTATTCAAGAAAGAATTGAATTTTATAGTCTACCTCTACTAGAAATTACAATATGATTCAAGTGTTTTAATATGCTTCAATTAAAGGATTCTTATTGCTTTGACCAGCTTTTATTTGGGGCTTTATTAAATACTCTGTAATGTAAACAGGGAATAATTTCAGTTTAAGAGTATTTTGGTTGCCATAAAGATATAGCAAAAGGATTCATAGAAATTTTTGTATTTCAAGAAAGTAATTTTGGGACCCCATACCTTTGTGCAAAAAATGATAGATGGTAGCCTGTACAGTATTCTTTGTACCTTGTAACATATGGCAATACATCTGATTTAGAGTCCAGGAGTGTTACATTTGAGATAAGGTAGCCAAGTGTATAAACACATTGTTTCCGTAAATTTCACACTGCCTTGTTATTCTGGCACCCGCTGTTCAAAGAAAGAGGAAAGCTGAAGGAAATAAAACAGCACAAAATAGAGCAGCACTTGAATGGCGACTGCTGGGATGTACAAAGAGGAGACACAAAATGGAAAGACAAGATGTGTTTTTTAAAGGTGGGGTAAGAGCTTATTTTCAATAGAATGTTATTATATTTAATTGAGAAATAATGAATAAACTGAAGTGAAATTTGAGAGGGAAAACAGAAGGGTTTTAATTGATTTTAGGTCACAGACTCTTAGGGCTGGACCAGATTTTATAGAATCCCCATCTTGTCATTTTACAACTAAGGAAAATAAGGCTCAGGGAGGTTGATGTCTGAAATTTGCACAGTTCACATGATTTCTGGAGGATTCTTCCTAGAACTATCATTTCTTTTATAAACTAAATGCTCATTTTATGAATACAATGCCCACTTTGTTTATTTATGTATTTTTCATGCCTGGAAGAAAGACGAGAGCATCCATCCACACACTGTTTGAGGGAGCTTGGAAGAGTGGCATGCTGGAAATCGTCACTCTCCCTGAGCAGCAAGTGGTTTGTCCAGGTGGACACTGGGCCTGCCAGCCTCAGCCCTGTGGGGAGAGGGCTGTGTCCTGTGGCTGCAGCCTTTGTGGCAGGGACGAGGGAGACTGCTGGGCTCTTTAAAGACTTCCCTCTCTTACTCCTCTGTCAGCTCACAGACGTAGATCCTAAGGGCTTCCCTGGGATGTTGGAGATTCCTGCAGTGTAAGCGGGTAGTAGAAACCCTTCTGAAGATGTTCTTGAAAGTTAGAGATTGTAGATTTGACTGGGCGCCAGCATCTACCTGTGGAACTTGGACTGAGTCCCTAGAGTCCTGGGGCTTCTGTCCCCAGGGGGCTTGGTTACTGGGAGCACCTGAGTTTGAATTTTGACTCTGCAAAAGGGTCATCTTTGTGACCATAAACAGACACTGAAATCTCTGGATCTCTGTTTATTGTGAGAGAAAAGACATTTGGCCTATAAAATTCCCAGTAAGAGCCTTCTCTGCCAAATGCCAAGGAGTCAAACGTAAATTTGAATAAGTTTCCCTCTGAATTCCTGAAGATGTTCCTTTGACTGAGAGCAGAATGTGACAGCACCAAGTTTTTCTGGGTTATCTAATCTGTAGACTTGGAGTTAAGATAATTCAAAATTCTCCTGGATCACTCACATAATGAAATGAAGAATAATTTCCTTGAAAACAAAGAACATTAGCTATCAATCACTATATAGATACATTTTAAACACTGGCTCCACTGATTTTCCCCTCCTTTGTAAATACCAATTCTGGCTTGAATGCTGTTTTTAGGACATATAATGGACTGTAATAATTCACAGTGCTCAGATGAAGAGAGAGGTGGTGGTGCGTGGGCAGAGCTGTGGTTCAGCTGGCATGGAGGTCATGGGTCTATGGAGGAATGGGGTTTACTGATTTTTTAAGACTTTATTGAGATATACTTAAGATACATAGAGTTGCATATGTTTAAATGTATACATTTTGATGAGTTTGGACATATGCATACACCTGTGATAACTATCACTGTAAACAAGGTAATAAACATATCCATTAGCTCTGAAAGCACTCCTGTATTCCCTTGCTTCATTATTCTTTGTGGAAAGAACACTTGGTGAGAGATCTACCCTGTTGACAGGTTTTTAAGTGCACAACACTATATTGTTAACTATACACTCTATAGAGTTTTATATGAGATGAAAGTTCTAGACAGCTGCTGTGTAGCTTGGAGTTGTATGATTTTTAAAGGTGTGATTTTTTCAGTGCAGGCTCTTTTGATTAGTTGAATTGATCCAAGTATAACACCCTAGGAGGAAAACAACACTGAATGTTGTGACCTCAAATTAAAAAAAAAACCTACTGATAAAAAAGTTGGCAACCTTAGATAAAAACAAAAAACAATCATAACGATAAAGAATGTAGTATGGAGTATAAATCATAGCAAAAAAGTAATCTCATTTATTGTTTCATTTACTTCATTCAAGCTTAAAACGTGATAGTAGTGTTTTCTGATATTTAGTCCCTTTCTACCAATGGATTAAAAAAATGTACTTTCACAATGTTCTTCATTCATTCAGCTTCATTCACTGAATACCTGCAATACGGAACTATTTGGTTCTGGACTTACCAGCCTTCCACAACTGTAGCAGCCAGTGACTTAAAATAAGTGCCCCCCTCCCTCTTCCCCCCTCCCTCCCTGTCTACACACACATGCACACGCACACGCACACACACACACGCACGCACGCACGCACACACACACACGCACACACACACGCACACACACGCACACACACACACGCACGCACACGCGCGCGCGCACACACACACACACACACACACACACACACCTATTGATTCTGTTTCTCTGGAGAATCCTGACTGATGTAGAAGCCATCTGACTTACTTGAGCAGGTTCAGTGATATGATGTGATTTACATTTCAGAAATCACTGCTACTTCAGGGAGTGAGAACTGAGTCTTGGCAGCGAAAGGAAAGCGGGGAGACCAGCTGGAAGGCTGTCCTGGTCCTGTAGGTGCGACCTGACTGTGGTCTGGCAGTGACTGGAGGTCACTGGTTTTGAAAAATATTTTGCAGGATTTTCAGACAGCTAAGATGAAGTGTGTGGGAGAAACAGATAAATCAAGGCTTATGTGTTGGGCCTGAGCGGCTTTGTGAAGGGTGTGCTATTTATAAAGACAGTTCAGGAAACCTGGGTGAGGAACAGGTGGCCAGAGGTGGAAAAGAAGGGAAGGGAAGATGTATTAAGGATCCAGAATTTTATTTTGAGCACATTAATTTCATGTTGCCTGTTTGCTGTCCAAAAGGAAGCAAGAGTGTTAGATGCAGCCACAAGCCACTGTACAGTGGTAGTAAAGAGCACAGTCTTTGGAGCCAGAATGTGAACCTCACTGCCTTTTAATAAAAAAAAATGGGTTGATAAGCATACGTTATTGATGTGACATGAGGATTAAATTAATCAACAAGTGTGAACTCTTAGAATATGACCAACGATCATAGAAAAATTCCGTAGATGTTGGCTGTTGTTATAGTCAGGTTTTATCTCTCTGCCCCATCAGATAAATTCCTAGATTGAGGCAAGGGCTTGGGATGATGCCCAAGCATCCTGCTTTCTGTGGTTTTCGATTACTGGCTCAAAGAGGTCAGAACACAAACAGGAATTGGGTGAAGCTGGATGGTTGTCTTCCCTTGGCCTGGACAACAAGCACTTTTGGAATGATGGTGTCAGAAAACTGTGTTTAATTAAAGCACACTTTTCTAGCTGATTACAACATCAGCTTGTCTGATGTACCTCACTCCCCCCACCCCCAAATACCTCCTTCTCTGCTTTGTTTTCTCCATTATGTGTGGCACCTTCTTATATACTGTACATGACACACTTCTTTGTTATTTTCTGTCTCCTCTAGGTAGAATGTAAGCTCTAGGAGGGCAGGCATTTTCTTTTCTTTCTTTTTTTTTACTATTTTTGTTCACTGTTGGCACCTGCAAGAGTGCCTAGCTCAGTCAACACAGGAGGAATGAGTGGAATGGTATTTCCTAGTGTTTATTGTTCCCTTTGTTTCTTACTCTGTTTCTTCAAATATTTTCCCATGAGAGAGCACATCAAAATAAGGTTGCACATTAATGATTCTTTGGACCTTTCTGATTTGTGCAGAACATTAATTTTCATTGAGACAAACCTCATCTATGAAATGGAATTTCAGAGGAAGCCTCTGTTGGCAGTTTCAGTTTTGACTTTGGAAATAAATTCTGGAATCGATGTATGAGCTCCCAAAAGTGATGACCCTTTTTTGCTATTGACTGTCCACTTGGTTTCCCTGCCAGCCCAAGTGAGGGCAGATTCTGATCACAGACTTTTTCTCAGCAACGCTTGTCGATGAGAGGCATTGAGAGCTGTGCTGAGTGGAGGTTGATACATGACCAAGTCAATCTATGACTTATGAGTCTTATTGTAAGTCCAGGACACCGTATTGATTCTGTAGAATGGACTGGAAACTGACTTTCATCTCACAGTACCCTCTAACTTGCTCTTTGCCTGTTTATTCCCAAGGGAGCATTTGCATCATTCTTCCAAAGTCATTAACTTTTATTTTCCTTTAATTTTATTTCCTTTTACAGTCCATCATGATTTTACCATATGTATGAAGAGTGGACAAATGGATGTCTTTATTTAGCACAAAAACATCAGTCCTGATTCAATGTCAGCTTTTCAGAGGCAGTTAATTTTATCTTCTCTCACTACATGGTTTTAGTACATAGATACTATTTCCTTGGACAAACAGGCATTGTGTCAAAATAAATTTCATTTGACCTTACACTATTTGTGCCAGCTCTTATTAACTATAACTATTAGTGTATTGTATTGCAAGTAATCTTTAGAAAATATTTTAAAATTATCCTGATTAGATTAATATTACAGCTGTTGTCTTACTTCTTACTGTGGTTGTGCCAACCAGTGCATCATGCCACATGGTTGGAGTTCAAAAAGTGATGGTTGAAGTGAGTTAAATATTAATTCATGAGGCTACCTGGGAAGGGGCATTGCCAGTCTGCTGCTTTCAGGTTTCCCTTTTATCTACAGAATGAATGATAGGCTGAAATAGGACTCCTCATCAGCTATTCTCTTTGTTCTTGGAAGTGGGTGTAGACTGGACCTCAAGGAAAAAAACCTATTTCTGAATTAGGTTATGATCCTTTTGAGCCTCTGAATTCCAAGCATGTTTTATATCATTGGAGGATGGTTATTCCAGTGAATGACTAAAATTATAGAAGGTCTGTTCTAGCTGGAAGGAAGCCTATAATTCTCCTGGAGAATGTTCATTATACAGATGAGTAGTGGGGACTGAGAATTTAGGGACTCACTCCAGGTCTCAGAGCTGTCAGCTCACCCAGGAAAGAAACTGATAGCTCCTGCGCTCTGCCGTGATATCGGAGCTGGATTCGGAGGCAGTTACTTGACTTCCTGCACTTACCCTAATGCAGAGCATTCGGAACAAAGCCCGCCTTCTTTTTCAGAGATGACTAGATGCTCCCCCTGAAGCCAGCCAGACAGAGATGTTAGTCTGTGAGTTTGGTTTCAGCGGAACACATGCTGAATCACTTTTCTCATGGCTGTTGGTACTCAGAATTGTCCTGTCATTTACCCAGGTCTTTGCTGTTGCTGTGTTTAGTTCACCTGAGGGGAAAAAAATTGAACTGAGCAACAAAAGATATGTGGACAATAAAAAAAATCAAACATTTTCCTCCCCTAAGGCTAAACAGAAAGAGAAGGATTCAGATAAGGCCTTCTAAGAATATTCATTCATAATAAATGTCATATCCCTTGCCTTGGCTCTACGATGTTGTTACTGTTATTTATGTAACATTCTGGACTGTGCAACCCACACTGCTGATGCTGCGCCACACGGTAGGGTGCCTCACAGCTACTGTTGTATGTCAACGTAGCCATTTCATTTATACACAAATAAATGAGCTTGTTATATACTATGCTAAATGATAAGTGCAAAGAAGAAAAATGAAGGAAAGGGGGAGAGGTAATCCTGATGACAGGTGAGCAGCCTTAGACAGCCATTGGGATATCTTATTTTAAATACACCTTCCAGGCTTGCAGGTTGTGTTCTAAACAGCATTGTATGGAGCAGATGCTGGCAAAGCCGTCAACACTAAGAAAATGGGATTTCAGCCATGGAGACAAGACATTTGCCCCTTTTACATGCACTTGTTCTTATGCAGATTGTGCTAAAGTAAATGTATACATAATCAGACCCTTTTTCTTTAAGTGAATTATTACATTTTTATTTGTATGTAGAAAGGATTCAGACATAAGAAAGAATATCAGGTTTATTTTTTCAATACAAAAGGCAAATCTTTGTATATGATTTTAATAGTAATTCAAGTCATAGATCAATTAACAAATTGTTTAATTTAAATTCCTTCCCCTTGTTTTTTTTCCCCTAAATGTTCATTAGTCATTCATATATTTTTTTGGTCTTCAACTGAAGTCATTTTGAAGCACCTTTCCTGAAAGTAATCAACACCAAGAGTTATTTCTATGTTCTCTCACCTTTTTCATTTTATGATAGCATTAATGGTTCACAGAAGGGTAATGGGCATGAATACTGGAGAATATAAATATAGAATTGGACCCTTTGCAGTGCCTCTGCAGCTGGAGTGATGACAAGGCTGGTCTTTACTGAGGAGCAGAGTCTACATCCCAACATTCAGGTGTCCCCCAAGTCTAAGAGGCTGAAAACCCAGTTCAAGTGAAAATGATAATCTTGTGCATTTGGCAGTGACATTCTCTGCATGATAACGGGGAAGAAGAGGAGAGAGCCTGAAAATATTGCAGCAGTGAGATTGCACAATATGGGGACCTAGAGGTCTTGTAGTGGTGTGCAAGGCAGTATAATGGCCCCCTTAAAGATATCCATGCTGTAGTCTCTGAAACCAGTGAACATGTCACCTTCTGTGGCAAAAGGAAGTTTGAAGATGTAATTAAGGGTATGCACCTTCAGATGGGGACTTTATCCTGGATTTTTCAGGTGGACTCAGTCTAATCTGGCTTGGTCACAGAGAGAAGCAACAGAAGAAGAGGGAACGATTCAGTGTGAGGAGGACTCGCCATCGCTGCCTGTAAAGATGGAGGAAGTGGGCAATGAGCCGAGGAATGTGGACGTCCTGTGTGTCTGGGAATGGCCCTCAGCTGATTGCCAGGAAGGAAACAGAGATCTTTGTTCTGCAAATACAGGAACTAAAACACTGGTAACCTTTATGGCCATGGGAAAGGATCTTCCACTGGAGCCTCCAGAAAGGAACACAGTCCTTCTAATATCTTAATTGTAGCTGGATGAGACCCATATCAGATGTCCAACCTGAACAACCATAAACCACTGTGTTTGTGTTATTTGTTAGAGTGGTGATAGGAACCTGACACAAATGTTATGGAGTGAATGGAAAAGATCAAAAGCAGAGTCTTTGTTGGGCCCATGAGTTTCAGCACTTGGAACAAGCTGCCATGTGGAACAAGACAAAGCTGTATTTGCTCTTTCATTTTGAAAACACCTATTATTGACAACTCAGGCAACCATTTGGGTCAGTTAAAATAGTGAATAAAGAGTACCTCCATGCAAGAGTAAGACTTGTTATGTGTTATCACAGTGCTGTGCTTAGTTGCTTGGTCATGTCTGACTCTTTGCGACCCCATGGACTGTAACCCACGAGGCTCCTCCTTCCATGCAATCTCCAGGCAGGAATATTGGAGTGGGTTGCCATTCCCTCCTCCAGCAGATCTTCCCAACCCAGGGATAGAACCCAGGTCTCCCATAGTGCAGGCAGAGTGTGGGAGGTCTGAGCCACCAGGGAAGTCTAAGAATACTGAGGTAGTGGGTAGCCTATTGCTTCTCCAGGGGATCTTCCCAACCCAGGAATTGAATTGGGGTCTTGTGCATTGCAGGCGGATTCTTTACCAGCTGAGTTACCAGAGAAGCCCAAAACATATCTAGAGATCTTTTGGAGAAAGATGTTTTCATACAGTTTGGGGGCAAATGAAGCCATCCAACTGAACTGTGTCATAAACACTACCGACAGGTGCAAACTTCCAGGTTAGAATCCTTCCCAAGCTCACATTTCCCGCTTGCCTCCATCCGGTCCAGGCCCCCAGGAATACTCTGCGTCACACAGTCACCGCTGGGTATGTCTTCTGTTTGCAGTTAGTGAGAGGGAAGGCAGCCTGGATCTGCTTGTAGCCTGTCTGCAGCCTGTTCAGGAATGGGGGCACTGGGATCATGGCACCAAGTCTGGTTGCATGGTGTACCCCTCGAAGGGGGGATACAGGTACTGCCCCTAATGGGGCACAGTCTGTGTGGCCTGCTGGCAATCGAGCCTGGAGAAATTCCTGGGCATGTTCACGTGCATGTTCATGGTGCCCCCCGGCCTGCAGCAGTTGGTCTGGGACCTGGTTGGGGGCGCCCAGGCCCCTGAACTGGCACTAGAGCTGCAGCTGGAGTGGTGGTGGAGGAGCCCCAGGAGGCGCTGGCACTCGGGTTCGTGGGGACAGCCTCCGCCTCCAGGGCCCATCTCTGCTGTGGCTCCTGCTTGGGCTGGGTCATCACAGAAGATGACCATCAATTTTCACCCAGGCCTGGGAGACAGCAGCCAGAACTTTTTTGAGGTATTAAAAAATAATTTTCATTTTATTTTAGTGAATTATTTTTCTTCTTGTTTCTGGGTAAGAGTCAATTGAAATTGCTTAAGCTTCTTATAACAGCCAATCATTTGTCATGGAAAAATGATGTAGGCAGCAATTAGGTCAAGTTTGGTGCCAACTTCTTTGCTTTTTCTCTGCAATTAATTGAATCTTCTACAATATCAGTATTTGAGTATATAGTTGACCTATGTTTAAATTGTATTGCAATTCCACTTGTTTAAAATATGATTTCCTTTTTTTCAGAATTGGAATTGCTCAGAGAGGCAGGGTCCAAGTTTATAAAAGTTATGCATACACAGATAGGCCTTGTGAGGTCCATCCTGCAGTGATACAGACGCCTTAATAGGATTAAGCTGTTGTGTTTGTGTCTCTGTGTTGTTTTGGGATGTGTACAAGTCAGTCACATCTTTTCCTCCTTAGGCCCAGGGAGAGCATTTTGGGCCTGTATGGACTGAATTGTTCCCCTGCTCCCATTCATATATGGATGCCCTCACCCCCAATGAGACTGTGTTCGGAGACGCGGTCCATAAGGGGGCAATTGAGGTTAAACGAGTTCACAGAAGTGGGGTCCTATATGATAGGACTAATGTCCTTATAAGAAGAAGAGACTCTAGAGTTCTCTCTCTCTCTGTGCTCACAGAGGAGAGACCAGATGAAAACATAGCAAGAATGAGACTTTCTACAAGTCAGGAAGAGAGATTTCACTGGAAACCGAATTTAAAGTGCTTTGATCATGGGCTTCTAGCCTCCAGAATTGTGAAAAAACAAATTTCCTTTGTTAAGCCATCCAGTCTCTGATATTTTATTATAGAAGCCCTGGCAGATTAATATAAGACCACTTCATGAATCTGAATTTCATCCTGGGAAGTCCTTGAGGCAAATTAAACTCGGGACATGAGGCGTTGTCCATTTTACACTTGAAAGCAAATATTGCTGGCTGTTGTATAAAAAAATGACATGAAAAAAGAGGGAAAGAATGGAATTGGAAAGTTAGCTGAGAGGCTACTGTACTGGTCCGTGGGAGAGAGACAGTGACAGTCTTTAAGATTTGACCATTTAAAGCAAAAATGATGGCTCTAAATTGTGCTGCTGCTGCTGCTAAGTCGCCTCAGTTGTGTCCGACTCTGTGCGACCCCATAGATGGCAGCCCACCAGGCTCCCCCATCCCTGGGATTCTCCAGGCAAGAACACTGGAGTGGGTTGCCATTTCCTTCTCCAATGTGTGAAAGTGAAAAGTGAAAGTCAAGTCGCTCAGTTGTGTCTGACTCTTCGTGACCCCATGGACTGCAGCCTACCAGGCTCCTCTGTCCATGGGATTTTCCAGGTAAGAGTGCTGGAGTGGGTTGCCATTGCCTTCTCCCCTAAATTGTGCAGTTTATAGCATATTCTACTTGTGCAGTTTATGTAACATATGAAGATAGAATATGTATAACAACAATAGCCAGAGAGGGGGGATTGAAGGTAGTAGACTTGTATTGTCGAAAATTGATGCATTTCATGTAAAATGGTACATTATTAACACTAAGTTGATTGTGATCATTTTGTCATAATGTTACCTCTAAGATGAAAACGATGCAAAGATATGTAGCCAAAAAGCCAATAGAGGAACTTAAATGAAATAATAAGAGTTTTTGCATTAACTCAAAATGAGGCAGAGGAGTAGGTATAGAGAAAAGAAAAACAGAGGAGACAATTAGAAATCAAGCAGAAAAATGGTAAACCAAAAATCAAGCTATGCCTAAAATTATATACAATGTAAGTGTAATGAATATGCCAGTTAAATGACAGAGATTGTCAGGCAGGAGGAAAAAGAGAAGTAAGATCCAATTAAATCCTATCTACAGAAACATACTTTGATTATAAAAGCCAATAAAGAGTGACAGCAAAAGGATGTGAGAAGATGTGCCATGCAGACAATAAACATGAGGAAGATGCGATGACTATACTAATATTAGATGAGATAGACCTCAAAACAGGAATAGAGTTCAAGAGGGACATTATATCATGAAAAAAATGCCAACTCATCACAAAGACATAACGATGGTTAATATATATGTGCCTAATAATAGAACTTCAAAATACATGAAGCAAAAGCAGACAAAATTAAAGGAAAAATAGATAACCACACAATCATAGTTGGAGATATTCACATGTCATCTCAAAAATTGCTACAACAATTAGGTCAAAAAATCAATAGAATGGATGACATGAACAGCACTACAACCTCCTTGATCTAATTGATGTTTAACAAAACACAATGTTCCATAAGTAGAATACACATTCTTTTCAAGTGGCATGGAACTTTCAAGGCATATGATATACTGAGCTGTAAAACAAATCTCAGGGAATGTAAATTGGTATCACTATTTGGAAGTGTCTATTAAGGCTAAACTTGTATCTACCCCATGGACCTGTATACCCCTTCATTGTTTTATACCACAGAGAACTCAATTCACCAAAAGACAAGTACAAGATTATCCACAGCAATATTATTCAAAATATCCCAGTTTGGGACTTCCAGCGGTTAGGAATTCTGCTAATGCAGGAGACATGGCTTTGATCCCTAGTTCAGGAAGATCCCACATGCCACGGGGCAATTAAACCCGTGTTCCACAATTACTGAGCCTGTGCTCTAGAGCCCGTGAAGCATAAGCAGTGAACCTGCACACCCAGAGCCAGCGCTCCACAGCAAGAGCAGCCCCCACGGTGAGAAGCCTGCGCACTGCAGTGAAGAGTAGCCCCCCGCGCTCGGCAACTAGAGGAGGCCTGCGTGCATCAACAAAGACCCAGTGCAGCCAAAAATAAATAAATACATAACATCTTAAAAATCCCTATTTTAAAAAGCAGCTAAATGCTTATCCAAAGGAGAATGGTGACACTGTGGTATATTCATAAAAAAGAATATAACCCAGAAAGAAAAAGAAACTTTTGCTTCATGGGACATTATTGATGAATCTGTACAGATGTAATGAAAAACTCAAGAATCCAGTTGTAAATCTAGTCATAATGTATGATTTCATTTGCATGAAATTGAAGAACAGGCAAAACAAATCAACAGTTATAGAAGGCAGAGAAGAGTTGGAGTTGCTGTTACTTCTTGGTGTGGGAAACATTGCCTGGGAAGGGCATTTGGATCATTCTACAGGCTGACAACATGTGTCTTATACAGGTGGGAGTTAAGTCCACGTTAAAACAACTGACTGGCCTGGTTCAAGAAGCGCCTTCACCCAGCAAAACCAACTGTATAAACAGTATGAGTCATAAAGACCTTGGTTTTCCAGTCAGCATTCCTAGGAGCTCCCAGATGATCCCCCAAAATAGAATTGGTATGTTATCTCCACCTTTCTCCCAGTGCACCATTTCCAAGTTGGATGACTTGAACTTTGTGCTCCTTTGGAAAGAAGCTTTCAAACAAGTGATCATTGTACCAACTATATAAAGAGATTTTCTTGAGCAGATTACTGATTGAATCAGTCCTACAATGAAGACCCTTTGGTTGACTTAAAAATACAATTTGTTTAGAACGCTTTAGAAGTACTTACCACAAACTGATATACTGATTATATTAACTGGATTCTTGAGTTTTTCATTACATCTATGATTAACCTTTGAAGTTTGGCTAGTTGAAGTCACTGTGAACTTGTGAAAAAAATGTTTGTCTTAGGAAACATTTCCTACTTTTCATACCATTTCCTTCCATTAGCTGCCTCTTTCTGACTTTCCTCCCTGTTATTGCAGTAGGAAGCATCTCTTTATACCAGCCCAGATATGCTTGGGTAGCCTCGCCTAAGAACTTTTGATAGGAAGAAATTGTACATTGTGATTTTTCCAGGGTGCCATAGCTTTAGGGGCATCAAGGAAGTCTCATATACATGGACCTGTGTTAGAATAGCATGTGCTAGTATAAGAAATGTTGGAGTAAGACCTCAGTTTAAACAGTGGTTTTGGGACTTCCCTGGTAATACAGTGGTTAGGTTTCCCAGGTGGCTCAGTGGTAAAGAATACGTCTGCCAATGCAGGAGATGCAGGTTCAATCCCTTGGGTGGGAAGATCCTCTGGAGGAGGAAATGGCAACCCATTCTAGTATTCTTGCCTGGACAATCCCATGGACAGAGGAGCCTGGTGGACTACAGTCCATGAGGTCGCAAAGAATTGGTCGGACACATCTGAGTGACTGAACTGAACTGAACTGAGCAGCTGAGCGTGCACAGTGGATAAGAGTCTGCTTGCCAATGCAGGGGAGGTGGGTTTGATGCCTTGTCCAGGAAAATTTTACGTGCTGAGAAGCAGCTCAGCCACAGCTACTGAGTCTGTGTACTGCAACTACTGAAGCTCATGTGCCCGAAAGCCAGCATGCTGCAATTACTGAAGCCCACATGTCTCGAGCCTGTATTCCACAGCAGGAGAAGCCATCGCAATGAGAAGCCCATGCACCACAACAAAGAATAGCCCTGTTCTCCGCAACTAGAGAAAGCCTGTGAGCAGCAATGAAAAACCCAGCACAACTAAAAGTAGATAAAATAATAAAAAACTAAGGAAACAGTGACTTTGGAACTCAGCAGCTGTGCAATGTTAGACAAGTTACTAAAACTCTCTGAGCTTCACTTTCCTCCTCTGTAAATGCACTTAGTAACTGTTGCCTCATAGGATTATTCTGAGATTAAACATCTGGTTTCCCCTGGTGGGGAAGCTGGTAAGCAATCTGCCCACAGTGAGGGAGACCTGGGTTTGATCCCTGGGTTGGGAATATTCGCTGGAGAAGGGAATGGCTGCCCACTCCAGTATTCTGGCCTGGAGAATTCCATGGATTATATACAGTTGCAAAGAGTTGGACACAACTGAGTGAGTTTCACTTTCATTTTCAGGGTTCCCTGGTAGTTCAGCTGGTAAAGAATCTGCCTGCAGTGCAGGACACCCCAGTTCAATTTCTGGGTCAGGAAGATCCCCTGGAGAAGGGGTAGGCTACTCACTCCAGTATTCTTGGGCTTCCCTAGTGGCTTAGCTGGTAAAAAGTCAGCCCATGATGTGGGAGACCTGGGTTCGATCCCTGGGTTGGGAAGATCCCCTGGAGAAAAGAACAGCTACCCACTCCAGTATTTTGGCCTGGAAAACTCCATGAACTGTATAGTCCATATATGGGGTTCCAAAGAGTTGGACATGACAGAGAAACTTTTACATAGGATTATTCTGAGATTAAACATCTACAGTGGCATCTGGCATATTGTAAGGGCTCAACAAATAATGATATTATTGTTTCATGATGATGATGATGATAATGCTGCTCCTTTTGCTGACATTAAATTTAGTGGAATACTGACCTCCTTCCTCTATAAATATAGGCAAAAACATCACCATACAGTTATGCACAATTAAATGAGTTCTTTTGCTCCTTACTTTCTGGATAATTGGGCTTATCAATTCTTCATAAAGCACTTTGGATTCTGGAGCTAAAACTCTAAAGAAGTCTAATGACTAAATAAAATTTAAATACCAGTAGTACTTTACGTAATTATCACAGAGTGCCAGAGGGATATTTGGAAAATAAATAAATTGAAAGCTAGTAGAAATACTATATGAAATTTGTTTTAATTTTTTCAAATCCCATGTTGCTTAGCAAAGGAGGATGTGACTATAAGAGAGTTTCAGTGTAGTTCATTAGCTTTTAGAATAAGAGCTTTGTGAATTACTTAATTACACTCAACCTTGGTGCTCTTGACATTCTGTGTGATCACTGTAGAACAGTTCATGTGTGGCAGTGAACCCTATAGTTTAATCTGACACAGTCATTCTTAATGTCTGGGGAATTTAGGAACTGTTGTACAAATAATTGGCATGGAAATGCAAAGCATTCTTTTCTTCTTAAATAACAATATTGCACTTACACAGTATCTATTGAGAAGGAGCTGTGAAGAGAGTACAGGGAGCTACTATCAAATAATGAAATGATTAATATATAGTTGTTATTAACTTTTCATTATTATTAATATCGTTAGTGAGAGAAGATAAGATGACAGAGAAAATGCTTTGGAATACTTAGGTCTCTTTGAAAGAAGCAAGAATTTGATTTAAGTGAAACAAGGACTGTGGTTTTTTATTATTATTTAATTTGTGCATATATTCTGTGATGTAATGCTTTGATGCTCCTGTGAAGAGGTACTTGATGAAAAGTACCATATTTTTTCATCAAGTATTTATTGCCCACTTATCATGTGCCAGACATTGTGCAGGACATTGGGAATATAGCAGTGGCTTAAGACATGTTTTCTGCTTTCTGCAGTCTGATAGAGAGTGGGGATCACCAACCTCTACATGGAAAAAATATAATTTGTAATAAGTAGGGAGAGTAAGTATAAATAAAAAAGTATCAGTGTTGATTTCTAAGCATAATTGAATTGTAGATAGGCATTCTTAAAGCAGTCACTGTATAGCTTTGGAATTGGAAGATTTCCCAGGATTTAAGGAGTGTAGGGCAGGAATGCCCTAGACCTCATTTACTAACAAAGATATGGTGTCTGGAAAAGGCGTTGTGCTGTGGCACAGTGCACCGCAGAGTGCACCGCCAAGCCCAAAGACAGGGATCCAGAAGGTGCTGGCCTGTTGTGCATGTCTGACTGCTGTTTCCTCACAAGCCCCTGTGCAGGGTCCACCCAGTGCATGCAGACAGTGCCTTGAGGTTGTGTTTCTGGCGCTAAGACTTGCTGAGTTTTCCCTGAAAGAGGGCAGGTGCAGGAGATTCAGTTACCTGCAGTGATGGCCACCAGACGGGGCAGATCTTCTCAGAAAGAGCTGCCAATGTCTGCTCCCTGTGGCCTCTGGTCCTTGGCATGGGCCTCCTCATTGTTTAAATCTGCACAGAGCTGTGGAGGACCTGGCCTGGGGTCTGAAGGACAGTATTTCCCCCTGCCTAGAGGGGCCATCGGTGTCCTAACGACTCCAAGGAGTCTTTCTGTCTTTGGATAACTTCCCAAAATACTTATGCCTGAATGCTGTACAGACCATGAAGTCAGAATAGCGGGGGCTGTGGCCTGGATACCAGTATGTCTTAAAATCTTTTCAAGTGCTTCTAAGATGTGGCTATATTAGATTGCAGATGACTAATATGACTCAGGATGAGCACACTCACTAGTTCAAAGAGGTGATTGATTTTGAGGGGAAACCAGTGGAGACCTAACATGAGGCGTTAACACAGAAAAAAAGAATTAAACTTTCCGGATAATTAGATGAATTGGAAAAACAACAAAAAAACCTACTTTCTGAAAGGAAAAATTCTTGATTTCACAGTCCAGTTAAAAACAGAAGGGAACCCTAGTACACTGTTGGTGGGAACGTAAATTGGTGTAGCCACTGTGGAAAACAGTATGGAGGTTTCTCAAAAAAACTAAAACTACCATATGACTCAGCAATTCCACTCTTGCCTATACATGTCCAAAAAGTACAAAAACATTAATTTGAAAAGATACATGCACCCCAATATTCATAGCAACATTATTTACAATTGCCAAGATATGGAAGCAACCTAAGTGTTCATCAGCTGGAACGTACTCTGGTTTAAATAGGCATACAACACAAACCGCCTTTCCATTGGCTTGCCCACATAGAGCTTTATATGCACACTCAAAGCAAGCTTTGATAAAGTACTTTCGCTTGTGTTCAAAACAAGGAAAGAAAATGTAGCATCAACGCTTTCTAACTAAAGTGTGATTTACTTCCACTACTCTATACAGTTTGACTAATATTAATAGATATTAGTATTAGTGGGCTTCTGTCATAGCTCAGTCAGTGAAGAATCTGCCTGCAATGCAGGAAACCTGGGTTCAGTTCCTGGGTTGGGAAGATCCCCTGGAGAAGGAAATGGCAATCCAGTCCAGTATCCTTGCCTGGAAAACCCCATGAACAGAGGGGCCTGGCAGGCTACAGTCCATGGGGTCGCAAGAGTCGGACACGACTTAGCGACTCAACCACCACCAATAGATATTATCTTAGTATTGTATTAAGATTATAATACTTTGTTTACAAAAATGTTAAAAACTCAAACTTTAAAAAATTGAAATATGATTAATTCACAATATTATTTTAATTTCAGATGTACTACTTCTCAGGTTAGGACCCACAAAACACAGAAATAACTTTTAAGATTGTGAGTTTTAATACTTCTATTCTACAAGACCTATTTCCAATGGATCTTACTTTGTGTTTTTTATTTTTCTATTTCTCCATAGCAAGGAATTAGGTAAAATGACTAAGTGACTGAGTGTATGATTTTAGTTCATCTGTTGTTGTCTTATTCTAAGTTAAGTGTTTGAATTTGTATCCTGTTTGTGTATTTATTCTTACATACTTACAAAGAGACAAGCTTTGTTCTGTTGAAAATCCTTGAATTTGTAACTTAAACCTTGAATTATGACAGATAAAATTACCTGAATTGCTATAATGCACTTATCACAAAGCTCCATTTTTCTGTGCAGCAGGATGGAGATGATACAAAATGATATTTATTATTTAAGAGATGATGTACCAAGCCAAAAAAGATTTAAACCCTTGCATATATTTTCAGGTGCATAAATAAAAACAACAACAACAACAAATACTAAGCTAAAGTGTTTGAAAGTCCTAGAAACAATTTATGATGAATATATTTAATGTCATAGACTTTACTCCTACTTTACATCACTAAAGGCCATGTAGCTTGATCTTAAATTTTGTGGAAAGGTTTGTAACCATTTAAGCTGTTCTTGTCTCACCTTGATCCTTCCCAAGGAAAGGAAATTAGGTTGTTCAGTGTCTTTATAAAATTGTCATACATTTATGTATTTTTCCTTCAAAGCAATAGCAATGATAGTTTATAGAATGCTTTCATGTACACATAATCCTGAGGATTATTCTGATTTAATGACTTGATAAGAACATATATCTACCCAGTAATAGAGCTGGAAACTGAAGAACTGCTTTGGGATTTAGGGTAAATAGTGTGTATAATTTCATATTTTCATGAATAAAATAGATGAGCTGTCACAAGGGTTAGTATGCACATGTGGGAGTGTTTGCTATTTCTATCAGTCCCTTATTGCTTTGCTGTCTTTCATACCTAACTCCAACTTCTTCTTCAGCTCAATTTCAGTTCTTCCTAGAAATATTGTTCATTTTTTGATCCACTTGTCCTTTCATCATGTTTGCCTGGCAAAATCCCATCCATGCTTTAATCTAATCATTCATCTTATTTAAACCTAGGTTGCCTAACACTTCTGGCCACAGATGTTAGTATCTATCAATTCATAATCTCTATCCTTACCAAGGGTGAAGAACTGTATCATGGAAATTCCATGGATTACATTTCTCTCCTTCTTGACTGTTGTTTTCCACTCATATCTCTTTGTTTTTCAGAGTTCGATATTGGCATGACATAAATCTAGAAATGTATTTTAATTTATACATATGATGTATCCTACCTGAATCCGAAGCTCTAATACTTTGGCCACCTGATGTGAAGAGCCGACTCATTAGAAAAGACCCTGATTCTGGGAAAGATTGAAGGCAAGAGGAGAAGGGGATGACGGAGGCCTAGATGGTTGGATGGCATCGCCGATTCAATGGACAGGAGTTTGAGCAAGCTCCAGGAGATGATGAAGGACAGGGAAGCTTGGTGTGCTGTAGTCCATGGGATCTCAAAGAGTCAGACATGACTGAAAAATGACAATGATATATCTTTAACATAATCTTGAAGCTAATAATTTGAAAAGTACAAGCTTTCTAAAAGGGGTACAAAATACAGATAAACCATTATGTAAAACTTCTATCATTAAATAATATAGAACACACTTCAACTTATCTCTAAATTGACAAATGAGATAGTTCCACAGACTATGTCCCCTGAACATTATTGCCTAGAGAAATATTCTAGCATACCAGATGTTTCTTTACTTGAGCATATTTTTATAAAATGGAAATTCATTGATTGCCATCAGATGGAAATTGGAAAGAAAATCAACTATTTAAAATCATCTAAATTTATTTTATTTGATAATGTAAGCATATATACTCATCAGTTTAAATATAAATACACATGTATATATGTATGATTTTGCTAACTCTGCAATACAATTTACTAAAATTATTATAATATTTTTATAAATGTGTTTTAAATTTTCTTGAAAAAAGTCTACCACTTGTGTGATGCCAAATGTTGTAAAGGTAGTGTAATTAGTTCTACAAAAGTAAGAAAAATATGCATTTAGAAAATCATAACATCACCAAAGAACTACTACTGGAGCTCACTGATGGATTTGATAAAGCTCAGGATACAGAATCAATATGCAGAAATCAGTTGCATTTCTGTACAGTAAAAAATGAACTGTTATGAGAAAGAGAAATTAAGGAAATAATTCCATTTACCATTGCATCAAAAAGAATATGATACCTAGAAATAAACCTGCCTACTTTTGTAAAAGACCTGTACTCAGAAAACTATAAGACATTGATAAAAGAAATTGCAGATGATACACACAGATATAAAGATAGTCCGTGTTCATGGATGGAAGAATTAATATTGTTAAAATGACTGTATTATCCAAGATAATTTACAGATTCAGTGCAGTCCCTATCAAAATACCAGTGGCATTTTCCACAGAAATAGAAAAAATAATTAAAAAATTTTTAATAGTGTGGAAACATAAATGACCAAGAATAGCTAAAGCAACCTTGAGGACAAAGAGCAGAGCTGGCGGGGTCATGCTCATGGCTTCAGACTGTACTTCAAGGCCACATTAATCAACACAGAATGGCACTGCCTCAAAAACAGACATATAGACCAATGCAACATGACAGAGAATTGAAATAAACCATACGCTTATGGTCAGTGGTGAAAAGACAGTCTTCAATTAGTGGTTCTGGGAAAATTGGAGACCTACATATAAAAGGATGGAGCTAGAATATTTTCTAGCACCATACACAAAACAAACTCAAAATAAAGACTTAAATGTAAGACCAGAAGCCATAAAAATCCTAGAACAAAACAGGTAGAACACTCTGCAGCCTAAATTGTAACATTTTTTTGGATCTATCTCATAAGGCAAAGGGTACAAAAGCAAAAATAAACAAATGAGACTTTAATTAAACTTTAAAGCTTTTTCACAGCAAAGGAAACCATCAAGAGGAAAAGACAACCTATTGAGTGGGAGACAATATTTGCAAATGATATGACCAGAAAGGGGTTAATGTCCAAAATGCATAACCAGCTCATACAACTCAACATCAAGTTCAGTTCCATTCAGTCCCTCAGTTGTGTCCGACTCCTTACGACCCCATGAACCATAGCATGCCAGGCCTCCCTGTCCATCACCAACTCCTGGAGTCCACCCAAACCCATGTCCACTGAGTCGGTGATGCCATCCAACCATCTCATCCTCTGTCATCCCTTTCTCCTCCTGCCCTCAATCTTTCCCAGCATCAGGGTCTTTTCAAATGAGTCCGCTCTTCGAATCAGGTGGCCAAAGTATTGGAGTTTCAGCTTCAATATCAGTCCTTCCAGTGAATGCCCAAGACTGATCTCCTTTAGGATAGACTGGTTGGATCCAAAAGCTCAATTAAAAGTGAGCAGAAGACCAGAAGAGACATTTTTCCAAAGAAGAATACAGATTGCTAACAGGCATATGAAAAGATGCTCAACACTGCTAATCATCAGAGAAATGCAAGTCAAAACCACAGTATCACCTCATACCTGTTAGGATGGCTATCATCAAAAAGGCAACAGAAAGCAACTGTTGGCAAGGATGTGGCAGAAAGGATGTGTGGAAAGGATGTGGAGGAAACCCTGGTACACTACTGGTGGGAATGTAAATTGGTATAGCTCCTGTAGAAAACAGTATTGAAATTTCTCAAAAAACTAAAATCAGAGCTACCATATGATCCAGAAATTTCACTCCTGGATATATACCCAAAGAAAACAAATCTATTAATTCAAGAAATACATGCACCCCAATTTTCATAGCATATTTTTTGCAATAGCCAGGGATGTGGAAATAACCTAAGTCTCCATCAGCAGATAAATGAATAGAGATGTGTGTGTGTGTGTGTGTGTGTGTGTGTGTGTAAAATGGAATATTACTCAGCCACAAAAATAATGAAAATTTGCCATTTCCAACAACATGGATGGACTTGGATGGTATTATGCTAAGTGAAATAGGTCAGTCAGAAAACACAAATACTGTATGATATCACTTGTAAGTGGAATCTAAAATATAAAGCAAACTAGTGAATGTAACAGTGCAGAAACAGACTCACAGATAGAACAAACTAGTGGTTTTACCAGTGGGGAGAAGGAAGGAGAGAGGGGCAAGATAGGGGCAGGAAATTAAGAGGCACAAGCTGCTATGTATAAAATAAATAAGCTACAAGGATATATTGTATAGCATAGAGAATATAATCAATATTTTATAATAACTGTAAATGGAGTATAACCTATAAAAATCATGAATCACTCTGTTGTACACTTGAAACTTACATATCAACTATACCTTAGTAAAAATAAAAGGGAAATACATATGAATTTCTTTTTAAAATATTATAAATATCCTTATGTCAACTGTGAGGTGTCAAATGGCAGGTGACTGAAACTCTTGAGTAGATTTAAGTCATCACTGGTGCTCTGTGATGATAGAGGGGTAGGATGGGGGTTGGGAGGGAGGCTTGGGAGGGAGGGAACATACGTATACTTATGACTGATTCACGTTGTATGGCAGAAACCAACACAATATTGTAAAGCAATTATCCTCCAGTTAAAAAAAAGAGCATCACTGATAATACCTTTACCTCTGCTCTTGATTTTTTCATAGTGATTTGAATTATATTCATTTATTTCAGTCTGAGAAACTCCATTTAGTATTTCTTGTAGGACAGACCTGCTGGCAATGAACTCTCTGTTTTGTTTATCAGAGAGTGTCTTAAGGCACAGCATCAACACTCAGTAATCATTTTATTATAATGCTACCTAGCAGTCACTGCTTGCTTGTGTGGAATCAGGTTAACCAGAGTGAAAACTTACAGTGTTCTCAAGTCTTTCCAGAGCATGTGTGAACCCTGTGTAAATGTATGGCCTTCTAGATTTCCAGGAATGTGTTGGAACTTTTCAACCTGTGACCCCTTTTGGACATTTCATTCCCCAACTTTTCCTTTTAAGCTTAATGATTAGCCTATTGTTTGAATGTTACCCGCTACCTCAGGCATCCATACTATTAAATAGTTGGCTCTAACTGTCTTTGACAAATATCTCTACTTCCAAGTCTCCTTTATGAAGAGTCTGTTTGCACTGAGTGAGCTCTGAGTCGGTGCTACAGACTGTCTGTGTACCTATCCCCACACCCAAATTTGTGTGTTGAAACCTAATCCCAAAAGAGATGGTATTTGGAAGTGGAACCTTTGGTATATAATTAGGCAAAGGGGGCAAAGACTTCATGAATGGGTTTTGCCAAGAGAATGCATTGGTCATAGCAAACACCCTCTTCCAACAGTACAAGAGACAATTCTATACATGGACATCACCAGATGGTCAATACCAAAATCAGACTGATAATATTCTTTGCAGCCAAAGATGGAGAAGCTCTATATTGTCAGCAAAAACAAGACTGGGAGCTGACTGTGACTCAGATCATGAAATACTTATTAAAAAATTCAGACTTCAATTGAAGAAAGTAGGGAAAACCACTAGGTCATTCAGGTATAACCTAAATCAAATCCCTTATGATTATACAGTGGAAGTGACAAATAGATTCCAGGGATTAGATCTGATAGATAAGAGTGCCTGATGAACTATGGACAGAGGTTCATGACATTGTACAGGAGGCAATAATAAAAATTATCCCCAAGAAGAAGAAATGCAAAAAGGCAAAATGGTTGTCTGAAGAGGCCTTACAAATAGCTGAGAAAAGAAGAGAAGCAAAAGGCAAGGGAGAATAGGAAAGATATACTCATCTGAATGCAGACTTCCAAAGAATAGCAAGGAGAGACAAGAAAGCCTTCCTCAGTGATCAATGCAAACAAATAGAGGAGAAGAGTAGAATGGGAAAGACTAGATATCTCTTCAAGAAAGTTAGAGTTACCAAGGGAAATTTTCATGCAAAGAAGAGCACAATAAAGGACAAAAATGGTATGGACCTAACAGAAGAAGAAGATATTAAGAAGAGGTGGCAAGAATACACAGAAGAACTATACACAAAAGATCTTCATGACCCAGATAACTAAGATGGTGTGATCACTCACCTAGAGCTGGACATCCTGGAATGTGAATTCAAGTAGGCCTTAGGAAGCATCACTATGAACAAAACTAATGGAGGTGATGGAATTCCAACTGAGTTATTTCAAATCCTAAAAGACAATGCTGTGAACGCATTGCACTCAATATGCCAGCAAATTTGGAAAACTCAACAGTGGCCACAGGACTGGAGAAGGTCAGTTTTCATTCCAATCCCTAAGAAAGGCAATCCCAAAGAATGCTCAAACTACTGCACAACTGCACTCATCTCACACGCTAGCAAAGTAATGCTCAAAATTCTCCAAGCCAGGCTTCAACAGTACATGAATTGAGAGCTTCTAGATGTTCAAGCTAATTTTAGAAAAGGTAGAGGAACCAGAGATCAAATAGCCAACATCTGCTGGATCATCAAAAAAGCAAGAGAGTTCCAGACTGCTTTATTGACTATGCCAAAGCCTTTGACTGTGTGGATCACAGTAAACTGTGGAAATTCTTCAAGAGATGGGAATACCAGATCATCTGACCTGCCTCTTGAGAAATCTGTATGCAGGTCAGGAAGCAACAGTTAGAACTGGACATGGAACACAGACTGGTTCCAAATAGGAAAAGGAACACTGTCAAGGCTGTATATTGTCACTGTGCTTATTTAACTTATATGCAGAGTACGTCATGTGATATGCCATATTGGTTGCACCACAAGCTGGAATCAAGATTGCTGGGAGAAATATCAATAATCTCAGATATGCAGATGACACCACCCTTATGGCAGAAAACAAAGAGTAACTAAAGAGACTCTGGATGAAAGTAAAAGAGGAGAGTAAAAAGCTGGCTTAAAACCTAGCATTCAGAAACCAAGATCATTGTATCTGGTCTCATCACTTCATGGCAGATAGATGGGGAAACAATGGAAATAGTGGCAGACTTTATTTTCTTGGGCTCCAAAATCATTGCCGATGGTGACTGCAGCCTTGAAATTAAAAGACTCTTGCTCCTTGGAAGAAAAGCTATGACCAACCTAGACAGCATATTAAAAAGCAGAGACATTACTTTGCTGACAAAGGTCCATCTAGTCAAAGCTATGGTTTTTCCAGTAGTCATGTATAGATGTGAGAGTTGGACTATAAAGAAAGCTGAGCACGAAAGAATTGATTCTTTTGAAATGTAGTGTTGGAGAAGAGTTCCTTGGACTGCAAGGAGATCCAACCAGTCCATCCTAAAGAAAATCAGTCCTGAATATTCATTGGAAGGACTGATGCTGAAGCTGAAGCTCTAATACTTTGGCCACCTGATGTGAAGAACTGACTCATTGGAAAAGACCCTGATGCTGGGAAAGATTGAAGGCAGGAGGAGAAGGGAATGATAGATAATGAGGTGGTTGGGTGGCATCACTTCCTTGATGGACATGAGTTTGAGCAAACTCTGGGAGTTGGTGATGGACAGGGAAGCCTGGTGTGCTGCAGTCCATGGGGTCGCAAAGAGTCAGACATGACTGAGCAACTGAACTGAACTGACTCCAGGGTATGTTCTGACCCAGGGGTTGAACCCGCATCCCTTGTGTCTCCTGCATTGGTTGACAGATTTTTTTTTTTTTTTTTTACCACTAGCACCACTTGGGAAGCCCCAACCAAAAATAGAGGAGGCTTAAAATCAAGTGTGGCCAGAATGTAGACTTTTAAAAATGTTATTACAAAGTAGGTGCCATAGTGAGTAAAGCACTATGACACTGACAGTGTCAATGTCAGGCATTCTTGAGTGGGAGTTGCAGTTTTACAGATGATCCGTTTGCCTGATTTCCTAACCTGTGAAGTGATACTGCAGACCTCCCAGGACTGCTCTGTTGGCTACCGCAGTGGTCCCCAACATTTTTGGCACCAGGGACCGACTTCATAGAAGACAGTTTTCCCATCGGACAGGTCTGTGCTGGGTGGATGCTTTCGGGATGATCAAGCACGTTACATCTATTATGCCACTGCTGGTTTGACAGGAGGTGAATTCTGGCAGTCATGTGAGTGATGAGGAGTGGCTGTAAATACAGATGAAGCTCCTCTGGCTAGCCCAGTGACTACCTCCTGCCGTGTAACTCCGCTCCTAAAGGCTGTGGACCGGTGCTGGTCGGTGGCCTGCGGGGTTGGAGACTCCTGAGCTATAGCACAAATCTGTGTGTGCCACATGATGGGGATTCAGCCAGAAGCAACTATTATCAGCAGAAAGGATACTCATTAATAATAACTATTGTTATTATTTCTATGTCATGCCTTATAGGGATGTAACTCAGCACTTTTCCAAACTATTAATGGATTAAAAAACTCAGAGATGCTTATAAGTTTTGTCCTTCAACATGTGTGTAGATTGTGTTGATTTCTAGAAGTTCATGTTGGGGGTGGTGACAGTGAAAGTGTTACTTGCTCAGTCGTGCCCATCTCTTTGG
This sequence comes from Odocoileus virginianus, assembly GCF_023699985.2. Lineage (NCBI taxonomy): Eukaryota > Metazoa > Chordata > Mammalia > Artiodactyla > Cervidae > Odocoileus > Odocoileus virginianus. The sequence goes on along the minus strand of NC_069693.1, from coordinate 56,538,674 downwards.
GACCCCATGGACTGTAGCCTGCCCAGCTCCTCTGTCCATGGAGTTCTCCAGGCAAAAATACTGGAATGGGTAGCCATTCCCTTCTCCAGGGGATCTTCCCGACCGAGGGATTGAACCCCAGTCTCCCACATTGCAGACAGATTCTTTACCATCTGAGCCACCAGGGGAAGCCCATTGTGGGGTGGTAATTCAGTGGAAAAAAACCAACTTCATGAAGATACTGTTCTTGAATTTAAACACTGAGTGTGGGTAAATAGGGAGGGTTGGTGTGATTTGTGAGTGATAATGTGAGTGAGTTCATGCATCGCAGTGTGCAGAAGATGAATGGTTGGGCCCAGGTATTTAAATGGGTTACGCTAAGCCACAAAGAGGAAAAGGCAGATATGAAGTAGGTGGTGAGGACAAGGAGAGATGGATAGCAAGGGTGAGGGAAGAGAGTTGATCATAATATGTAGAAGGAGATAGAAAAGAGCAGATAAACTAAAGAAGTAAAGAGAACTTAACGGCTCACTAACAAAATAAGAAGCAAAGGAGGTAGATACTGAGATTCCTGGTGGAAAGAAGATTGACTCGCTTGTATTTCTGGCCTCAGCATTGAATGTACTCTTTATTTCTCCTCTCAATTTAAATTGAACTTTTCCTCTCCCTTTAGAGATGGCAGAGTAACCGTAGCAAAACTGTTGTAAACATATGGTGTGTGTTAATGTGATCGTTCGCCTCCTCATTATGGATTTAGTATGACCATTAACATCTAACTGCCTAATTTCTCAATAACCATTGAAAAATTAGAGCTGCATCATTGCCACCCTACTACTCACCATAATAATTTTGTCATTTCTAAAAGCATTTAATCTTTGCAAAATGATGCAAATCATTTGCCTCTTATATTACTTTGACTTCTGCCTACACTTATATGATTTATTTGTGAATTATAGGTCTGTATAAAATAAAAATCACAGTTAATAATTGTTTACCTAAAAGTAAAGTTATATTATCTAATTTTTAGGATCTTTTTTTTTTCTTTTTTAAGATTAGTGTTTATTTACCCTTTGTATGTCTAGGTTCATATCAAAGCTTTTAAAGAATTACCATCTACCTGTATATGGTCAAATACCCCAATATTTCCATGTTTTGTTTAAATTACTTCCATAAATCACCAAGAATAAATTCTTACTGTGTGTTCAGACATAATTCATTATTCATATTCATAGGAGAAAATTTCTATGAAGCTAAAGACTTTTGTGTGCTACTGGTTATAAAATGATATGTGACCTTTGAGTGATTTCCTCGTTGAATAAAAACACATTAGGAAATGCACACACAATCATGGTAATATGCAAGATTGTCTATTCTCTCTCTCTTTCTCATGCGCTCACACATCCACCTTAGTCCACAAACTCACATGCATTCACACTCAACTGCACAATATACACACTCCCAAATGCGTATGGAGGTATGGTTAGTTATTTAAAATACATTGTGAAATGTTTCTAGTCACAATAGAAAAAATTTATATTATTTAAAACATGGAACTCTTCTTTTTATACTTTTTATTTTCAATAATATTGAGGGGTAAAACGTCTGTGATTTAGTTCCCTTTCAATTTGGATGTGAATAAACAATTATTTATGTATTTAATTTTTATTTAGTTTTTGTTTCCTTTTTAAAAAAGTTATTTATTTTTAAGTGAAGGATAATTGCTTTACAGTATTGTGTTGGTTTCTACCAAACATCAACATGAATCAGCCATAGGTTTTGTTGTTTTCTTAATTGAAGTAGAGTCGGGATACATCATATTGGTTCATATGAACTGCTGCTGCTGCTGCTGAGTCGCTGCAGTCGTGTCCGACTCTGTGCGACCCCATAGACGGCAGCCCACCAGGCTCCTCTGTCCCTGGGATTCTCCAGGCAAGAATCTGGAGTGGGTTGCCATTTCCTTCTCCTCATATGAAATGGTCACCACGATAAGTCTAGTCACATCTGTTATCGTACACATACATTGCAGTGTTGTTGCTTGTTTTCCTACGCTGTACTGTACATCCCCATGACTTGCTCACTGTGTGACTCCAAGTTCGTACCTCTTAATTCCCTTCACCTTTTCCACCCGGCCCCTTCTGCACTCCCCTCTGGCCATTGCCCACTTGTTCTCTGTATCTTTGAGTCTGGTTTTGTGTTGTTTTTTTTTGTGCATTTGTTGTCTTTCAGGTTTCACATGTAAGTGAAATCATAAAGCCTTTGTCTTTCTCTGTATATTTCACTTAGCATAAAACAATCTAGACCTATCTATGTTGCAGCAAATGGCAAGATTTTAGTCTTTTTTAAAATGACTGAGTAACATTCTGTCACACCACATCTTCTTTTTCCATTTATCCATGGACACTTAGGTTTCTCCCATGTATTGACTATTGTAAATAATGCTCCAATGAACTCAGAGTTGCATATATCTCTTTGAATTAATGTTTTCATTTTCTTTGGATAAATACCTAGCAGTGGAATTGCTGAATCATATTGTAGTTCTATTTTTAATTTTTTGAGGAAACTCTATACCATTTTTCAAATGACTGTACCAGTTTACATTGCCACTGACAGTGTACAAGGATCCTTTTTGTCTACAATCTTGTGAACGCTTGTTATTTGCTGGCTTTTTGATAATAGCCATTCTTAGATGTGTGAGCTGATACCTCGTTGTGATTGTGATTTGCATTTCCCTGATAGTCAATGATATTGAGCATCTTTTCATTTGTCTGTTGGCCATCTATATGTCTTCTTTTGAAAAATGTCTATTCATGTCCTCTGTACATTTTTTTTTAAAAAGAAAGGTGACTTCTTTATTAAAAAAATAAAAAAACCCTTTATTTACAGCTGTGTGGGGTCTTTGTTGCTGCCCATGGCTTGCTCTTTTTGGGTTACTCCTTGGTGCAGTGTACTGGCTTCTCATTGCAGTGGCTTCTCTTGTTGTGGAGCATAGGCTCTAGGCAAGCTGGCTTCAGCAGTTACGGCACATAGGCTCAGTAGTTGCGGCTTGCAGGCCTTAGAGCACAGGCTCAGTAATTGTGGCATGAGGGCTTAGTTGCTCTGCAGCATGTGAGATCTTCCTGGATCAGAGGTCAAACATGGGTCCCCCTGTGTTGGCAGGCAGATTCTTAACCACTGGCCCACCAGGGAAGTCTCTTTTGTACATTTTAAAATATGATTGGCTTTAATTTTTTATATTGAGTTGTATGAGTTCTTTGTATCCTTGGATATTAACCCCTTATTGGATATTACATTTGGAAATATCTTTTCCCATTCAGTAAGTTGCCTTTTTGTTTTATTGATGGTTTCCTTTGCTGTGCAAAAACTTTTAAGATTGATGTAGTTCCATTTATTTATTTTTGCTTTTGTTTCCTTTGCCTGAAGAGACAGATCCAAAAATATATTTCCAAGATTGATGTCAGAGAGTTTACTGTGTATGTTTTCTTCAAGGACTTCTATAGTTTCACGTCCTACATTTAAGTCTCTATCCATTCAGAGTTTATTTTCGTATGTGGTGTGAGAAAGTGGTCCACTTTTTGGCATGTGTCTGTCCAATTTTCTTAATGCCGTTTATTAAAAAGATCTTCTGTCCACTTTATATTATTGCCTCTTTTGTTATAGATTAATTGACCATAAAACATGGTTTCTTCCCCCTAGGCTCTCTATTCTGTTCCATTGATCTATGTATCTGTTTTCATGTCAGTACCATACTGTTTTGATTACTATAGCTTTGTACTACAGTTTGAAATCAGAAAGCATGGGACCTCAGCTTTGTTCTTCTTTCTCAAGATTGTTTTGCTCTTTGAGGTCTTCTGTGGTTCCATATAAATTTTAGGATTGTTTGTTATAGCTGTGTGAAAAATACTATTGGTATTTTGATAGAGATTGAATTAAATCTGTAGATGCTTTGGGTTGTATGAACATTTTAACAATATTGATTCTTCCAGTCCACAACCATGGTATATTTTTCCATTTGTTTGTTTTATCTTCTGTTTCTTTTATCAATGTCTTAATAGTTTTTAGAGTACAGGTTTCTCATCTCCTTGATTAAACTTATTAATTTATAAAATTAATAAGGAATTTTATTCTTTTTGATGCAGTTGTAAATGGGATTGTTTTTTTTTATTTACTTTTTATTTTTTTATTTATTTATTTTTTCCATTTATTTTTATTAGTTGGAGGCTAATTACTTTACATCATTACAGTAGTTTTTGTCATACATTGAAATGAATTAGCCATGGATTTACATGTATTCCCTATCCCTGTCCCCCCTCCCACCTCCCACTCCACCCGATCCCTCTGGGCCTTCCCAGTGCACCAGGCCCGAGCACTTGTCTCATGCACCCAACCTGGGCTGGTGATCTGTTTCACCCTAGATAATATACATGTTTCAATGCTGTTCTCTTGAAACATCCCACCCTCGCCTTCTCCCAGAGTCCACAAGTCTGTTCTATACATCTGAGTCTCTTTTTCTGTTTTGCATATAGGGTTCTCGTTACCATCTTTCTAAAGTCCATATATATGTGTTAGTATACTGTAATGGTCTTTATCTTTCTGGCTTACTTCGCTCTGTATAATGGGCTCCAGTTTCATCCATCTCAATAGAACTGATTCAAATGAATTCTTTTTAATGGCTGAGTAATATTCCATGGTGTATATGTACCACAGCTTCCTCATCCATTCGTCTGCTGATGGGCATCTGGGTTGCTTCCATGTCCTGGCTATTATAAACAGTGCTGCGATGAACATTGGGGTGCACGTGTCTCTTTCAGATCTGGTTTCCTTGATGTGTATGCCCAGAAGTGGGATTGCTGGGTCATATGGCAGTTCTATTTCCAGCTTTTTAAGAAATCTCCACACTGTTTTCCATAGTGGCTGTACTAATTTGCATTCCCACCAACAGTGTAAGAGGATTCCCTTTTCTCCACACCCTCTCCAGCAGTAAATGGGATTGTTTTCTTACTTTATCTTTCTGATAATTTGTTATTAGTGTATAGAAACACAATGAATTTCTGTATGTTATTTTTGTATCCTGCAACTTTACTGAGTTCATTTATTAATTCTAATGGTTTTTTGGTGACATTTTTAAGGTTTTCTCTGTATAGTATCATGTCATCTGCAAATCGTGACTGTTTTACCTTTTCCTTTCCAGTTTGGATGCCATTTATTTATTGTTCTTGTGTGATTGTTGTGGCTAGTCTTCCAACACTATGTTGAATAAAATTGATAAGAATGGATAATCCTTATCTTGTTCCTGAGCTTAGAGGAAAAGCTTTCAGCTTTGAATACTATGTTAGCTGTGGCTTTGTCATCTATGACCTTTATTGTGTTGAGCTATGTCTCCTCTATAGCCACTTCATTGAGAGTTTTATCATAAAACTGATGAAGTTTTATCAGCTTTATCATAAGCTGATGTTGGTTTTTATAAAATGTTTCTGCATCTTTTGAGATGATCACATGACTTGTGTTCTTCAGTTTGCTATTGTGGTGTGTCACATCAATTGTTTTGCAGATATTGAAAAGTCCTTGCATCCCTGAATAAGTCTCACTTGATCATGATGTGTGATCATTTTTTTGAATTTAGTTTGCTAGTATTTAGATGAGTACTTTTGCATCTTCTTTATTAGGGATATTGGCCTATAATTTTTTGTTTTTTGTAGTGTCTTTGGTTTTGGTATCAGGGCAATATTGGCTTTATAGAACACATTTGGTAGTGAGCCTTCCTCTTGAATTTTTGGAATAGTATGAGGAAGATATGTATGAAGTCTTTAAATGTTTGGTAGAATTCACCTGTGAAGTCGTCTGGTCCTGGACTTTTTTTGTTGGAAATTTTTTGATTGCTGCTTCAATTTCACTACTAGTAATTGGTCTGGTCAGATTTTCTATTTCTTCCTGATTTAGTCTTTGAAAATTATATGTTCCTAATAATTTATAAAATTAAATTCTATCCATTTACTTTTGAAATATTCTAAATGTTCCTATTCATACCAACCCTAAATTTTCTCTCTAGGTGTTTGATTAATCTTAAAAGCATTTGGGGGCAGAAATGCATATATAAAAATTATAACTTTAATCTTTCCTTTCAAGACATGGTAATTCATAAATTAGAAAAAAAGAGTTAATAGTCATCAGTGAACTATGGCTCCCATTAGGATTATAGCTAAATGCACAGTGATTCCACCTGATGGTTTTCTTTCTGGTCCTTATGTAATATATTTTTATTTCATTAACATTCATTCCACATCTGATTTAGACAAGTATATGGCATGTTCCAGCTGCATCCAGTCCAGGACAGCTGCACAACTGCTCAGGCACCAGGTTTTGTGGTAGCTGTACTCACGTAACTTGTACAGCCCTTCCATCTTTACGTTGAGGAAGCCAGTCCATAAATAGGAAGGAATGTGTAGAAGTAACAGGAGCCCTATCTTGGCCTCTTTGTTGAGAAATAAAGGTCTGAATAGATTCAGCCAACTCTAATGAGGGGTGGTTCTGTGATATTCTACCATGCTTTGCACCTAGGCACTTGAAACTTGGGCTGAAGCAAAGAGCTCATGGAAACAACTTATTCTGCTATCTGACATTTGGGAATTTCAAAATTTTAACTTCATGGAACCCTAAACCTAATGTATCAGTCTACCTTTCTCTGAATGTCCTTTTACAGATGATAAAATTGAAGCCTAAAGAAGGGTCACAAAAATAGTTTGTGTCAAAACCAAGACTATTAAAAAATCTAGTTCCTAATCCAGAGTGTCTTCCATTACCCCTTGAGGGCTTCTGATTGCCCATTACTTGGGCAATTTACCTGCTGTTGCTTCTTTTCTACTAAGTTGTGAGTTCCTGAATAGGGTGCATTCAGTCAAGCACATTCTGTAGACCTGCATTATTCTTTTCTCCAAGCTCTTGTCTCTTGTTTATTATCTTGTGCCCAACTGTGAGTTATTTGTCAATACCCAGGCCTGAAGTAATCTTATCAGATTCCTATTACTTTTAATTACTAGTGATTCATCTCTGTTAGAAACAGCCTTTGAAATTGTGTCCAGAAGCTCTTCTGTTATCCTACTTTAAATTGTAAAAAGTGGACATTATGGAAAGGGCCCCTTCAGTTTCAAAAGCATGCAAATGATGATATTGACCCAAAATCAATATGAGATGAGAACCTGGTTCACACTGTATATTTTTAGAAGAGAGTATATGCTCAGTGTTTTTATAATTGGTATGAGCTTTATAAGTAACTTTATGGGACTATGTTACTTGAGACATTCAAGCAAAAGGATTATTTGAACAGTGTTAGCATCCATGGTGAGGATGTTGTCAACCTGTTAGCTGACTGGAATTCAACCAGTTCAGTGATAGAGCAATTAGATAGCCTTGATTTGATCTATTGTTCTCCTTGCAGACTCTTTGTTTATAGGCATGGAATGTGTCTTGTGGTTTAGAAGATTATTATGAAGATATGTATAGTATGAAGTAGTCAAATTCATACTTTTTATTCAGAGTAGGAGTTTTTGGTTTCAATTTAATTGTTCAGGTAGCTGTTTTATACTTTATTTTTCCTTTTATTTTTTTTCCTCTATGTTATAGGATATGAGAGGGAGGTAAAAAAATTCCTGAGATCAAACAGTTTCTAGGTGGCTTCTTCCTTTCGTGTGAATTTACTGCTAATCCTCTTAGCCGTAATCTCTTCAATTGAATATAGAGCACCATTCTCCTAGTTGAGAATGCCAAATATCATTTCAAAGTGATTAAAAACCTGGTGATAAAAAAGTTCCAATAACATTCTCATTTTATGACTATTTCCTTGGATGATTTTTTTAAAGATGTAGAAGCAATAATAAAGTATGAACATTTAATATTAAGTATTTAGAGACTTTAATAATTTGAGATTAATATTTATAAAACTTTATGGGCAACAGCTAATATTTAATGAAAATATCTCATTACATTAGTATTATTAGATTGGTATAGTAGTAAAATATCAATTATGCATTTTTCCATCCATCCTTGACAAGTTTTTGTATAGAAACATGATTGATGGGATGGATATTTATGGACTCTGGAATTGTTCCAGTATGCGATTTAATAGAGGTTTTGGGGCTTATTAGCAATGAGAGCTTCAGAAAGCTAATTGTACTCAGAAACTTTTTCCTCACCTAGGAAGTGACCACGATAACTCCTGTCTTGTCCAATTTTTTTGAGTATTAATGATACATTGTATAAGAGCATAGCATAATGATTTGACTGCAGTGATAATAATAGTGAAAATAGTAACAACAAGATAATTTCTATAAGGAACAAGCTAAATATAATATGAAATAGGTAATACTGTCCTTTTAAAATTGTTTCTATTTCCAGGATATTCTGAGTATTTTATTTATCATCTTTCAATAAAAACCAGGGTGTGTAAGTAGACTTCCTTTATATTCTAGGAATTAAGATGAGGCAGGAGATGAACTTCTATTAAAACAAAAGTCCTAATGAATGTGTCTCAAAACCTGTGTAAAAATTGCACAGTTAATAAGGTGGTTTAATTTCATTGCTTAGAGGCCCTGATGCATATTTCATTCATTTTCAGCTTTTTCTTTCTCAGAGTCAGAATGAAAGTATAATAATTGCATAGTCCATGATTGGTCAGCTGCTTTGCAGTTCTCTTCTTGAATATTTTCTGCTGTATCTTTTTGCCAGGGATGGATAACAAATAGATAACGTTAGTTGAGAATAGATAATACCTTTCTGTTTTGACGTAATTGCTGCCCTTTAAATAGAGTATGAGCGTTATCTGCAGTGTTCACTACTTGGGTATTTGCAAAAACGGAAGATGACAAAAAGTCACATCCTCAGTCCTTTTCATGAAGATGCAATAAGTTTCACCACATTGATTTTGTAACTCTCTCTTGCTTTGAGTCTGACGCCTTTGTTGGTGGGGGAGCAGTGGATGCTCATCAGACATCTCTGCCTCTGTGCCAAGTTCTTAACCCTCACAGCGGGTATCACTCAAGGGGTCTCATACCCACCTGCTTCCTACCCTAGCATCAGTAGAGCAACAGAACTATCAGGCAGAGGAATATTCCAGAGAGAGACTCCAGTACAGTCTGAGGCTGATAGTCATCATGGACTCCTGCAAAGAAACATCTCAGGCATCCAGGATACCTTGTCACCCCTTCTCACGACTGTCTGACACACATCATGTGTGTCACTGAGAGCAAGGCAAATGTTTACATTAGATGACTGGGGGAGAAGGGTTGCATTAGTTTGGTTTCCTGCTTTTCCACTCTTGACAGATTATAGTCTTTCCTCATTGTTGAGAGTTTACACTATTCCATAACATCCTTTCCTTGACCTCCATTCTGCATGGCCAAGTGACCTGCAAAGGCCCTGGACTGACACTTGTCCCTGCCTCAAGCAGTGCCACAGATAACAGCTTGCAGGGTGCAAGGAAATATGAATTCCTGATATGACTCTCTCAATGGCCCTGTAATAAGCATTCTCCCCTGCCTCCCAGGATCTTCCCCTTGTGTGCCCCCAGATAAGACCTCCTGAGAAGATTACCAAAACGTTGCTCTTTTTGGCTTGAATTGGTCAGTGTGGCCTTAGCCCAGGAGCCCCAGAGCACTCCACCTACAGACCCTGGTAAAGGCATGTGCCTTAGGTCCTGCAGCTCTCTGCCTGCATCCTGCCTCAGGACCCATCAGTCTTTCTTCTAGGACCGGTGAGTTGTAAACTCCTCTATTTCAATCCACTAATAGTCTGTTAGGATACTCTCAGTTCAGCTCAGCATCTGATATCCCAAGGCTGTACTTAACACACATTAATTTAATAGTCACAAAACTGATGAATCCTAAATATCTGCAGTAATTATCCAAGTGATCCCCTAACCAAGGCCAGAACAGTCCAGCCAAAAAGGTGTTTAGGACTCCTTTCCTGCACCAGGAGACCATGTAGCCCAGACTCATCTTGGCACCTTACATGTTTGGTGCTGCATCCTCCGGCAGCAGCTTCTGGTATTTTTTCAAGTCTCCCTGCTCCCTCCCACTTCAGCAGCACCCTCTCTTATGAGCAGGTTCATGTGTGTACATTCACACCAACTCCACCCCTCCTACAAAAACACATACGAAGAGGTGTTTGTCTGCATATTAAATAACCCCCTCTACCTCTTAGGTTTTCCTGTCTCCTGAGTCTTAACGGTATCTCCAGTCCATGGACTGATGCTATTAGCATTTCCCAGGACTCCACCCTGAACCATCCTTCTGGTTAGGAATCAAGTTTGATTTTGATGCCTGCATCACGTCTGCTCCATACGATTAACTAGGTAAAATTTCCTCTCGTTCACTCTGATCCAGTCATCTTCAAGGTTTATGTTTCTGGATTGGATTTAGTTCTGCTGCAAATCTCAGATTTTGTGGGATCATTAAAAATATTTCTCATCTTTTTCCCTGTGGGTTCCCCCCTCATATTTATAAAGGGGAGTGACATCTAAGAAGAGGCTTTTAAGATCTTCTTGCAAGATGGAACATAAATCTAGTAAAATACCCCTCTTCAAAGTTCCCAGAAATAAATAAAAATGTACAATATATGGACATGGACAGCCTCAATAAGACCAACAAATTCAGATAACTTTTCTTGAAGCACTGATTGCAACCACCATTTCTTCAACTGAGTATTAGATGAAGTTTTCACTTGTGTTTTGATTTCATGCTATGTGGAAAAATATGTACATTTAACCCCAGAATCATGCTTACGGAGCTGAGATTTCACAGTATTGGAGGCAGATGGGTTGACTGAAGAAACAGCAGCTTCTGTTCCTGGGGTCCCACTTGCTCTGTGGCGCTGTTCAGTGAGAGGAACGGAGAGTGGGTTGCCAACGCCTTCTCCTGTTCTCTTCAGACAGCTCACTTGAATTTGAGTAAGTCAGAAGTACAAGTGACAGCAATCAGCTGTTCTTTTGCATGGCTCAAGTCTTACCTTAGCATTTCACACACCTGTGCATGGCACTGGGAGTTGATGGTGAAAGTAATGACCGCCATTTATGGTTTACTAAGTGTGTCTTGTATGTCAGCTTACAGAATATAACGTTTTAAAGAGCTGGACGTTTTTTGAGAAGTAATAAAAATGGTTTTCGATTATGCTTACAATGAAATGAGTGAAGATTGGAGGATTAACAAATCTTTCCATGTCATACAGCATTTTGAACCACATTGCTTGTCATTCTTTGTATGAAAAGTTTATTTTTTTCACTTGTTTCTATCATCTATTTTCTAGTTTTCCAGCTTTCTCAAGAGCTCGGACTTTGGTAATACTGTGAACTGCAAGATATTGTTACATTACATGCTTTGTTCATGTAGCTGCTTAGTTTCTGGGCTGTTTTTTAAAAGTAAGTGGTCTGTACTTGCAGCTATGGGACCTTCACATAGAGAATATCTTAAAGATTTACCCGTTTGCTAGTGTAATACTATTTCCTCTTACAAAAATAAAGGTTTATTTTTTTGTTGGGGCTAATGTGAATTGTTCTCAGTATAATTATTAGGGGTTTCTTTCAATAAAGATCTTAATTTTATGCTGCCTGGATGGTGCTTGCTTCAGCAGAACATGCGCTAAGTGGCCTGGATGGGCAGAGTAACACACTTGGTGTTACCTGTTTCTCAGTCAGATGTTTAATAGAGAATTTATCTTATTTCCATTTACTGTGATAAATCACTTATTCTGCCTTTTAGTTTTATAAACAGTATAATTTCTGTTTTAATGTTTCCTTTGATATCTTATGCTGTATGACTTTGTCTTATTTGTTCATTCATTTATAATAATTTTGAAGATTTAGGGAATATATTTTAATTATTTCAATGTTAATTGTCATAATGTTAAATTATGATCAGACATACTTATACACTTATCTTTATATCTTTATTTATTGATGTTTGTTTTAACTTTAAGTCAAAAGAAGTTATATGGCAGAACTTACATGATGGTCTCCAATTTATCATTTTGTAGGCAGACAAGTTACTCTAGGCAAACTGAAGACTAACAGCCTACTTGCTACCAGAATAACTGGCACCAACAGAATTGATTTTTGTAATGACCTCTTAAAACACACTTTTGAAGTTTCATGTATATTTTTATTTCTATCAGGCTCAGGCTTAAAAGTAGACAGCTTTTAGTTGAATTGATTTCCAAATAATAGACGCTTTCCTAAATATGGTTAGTAAACAACTTTTAAGCCAAGAGCACAGATTTAGAATAAACCATTGACTGTTATATACTTTGAGTAATTAATTTATGCTATGATTCTCTAAGTACTAAAAGTGCGTATTCACCTTTTAAAAATAACCATCAAGGGAACTATTTCACCTATTGCCGCAATAGTGTATTTTTTTTTAATTTTTTTTTTTAATCCTTTAAGAAAAGTTTAATAACCCTGGCAAAAAGTGTTCAGTATACATCACTGAACAAGTCGATTACCTTGTTATTTCTTTTTTTTTTTTCCCATTTATTTTTATTAGTTGGAGGCTAATTACTTTACATCATTACAGTAGTTTTTGTCATACATTGAAATGAATTAGCCATGGATTTACATGTATTCCCCATCCCAGTCCCCCCTCCCACCTCCCTCTCCACCCGATCCCTCTGGGTCTTCCCAGTCCACCAGGCCCGAGCACTTGTCTCATGCACCCAACCTGGGCTGGTGATCTGTTTCACCCTAGATAATATACATGTTTCAATGCTGTCCTCTTGAAACATCCCACCCTCGCCTTCTCCCAGAGTCCACAAGTCTGTTCTATACATCTGAGTCTCTTTTTCTGTTTTGCATATAGGGTTCTCGTTACCATCTTTCTAGAGTCCATATATATGTGTTAGTATACTGTAATGGTCTTTACCTTTCTGGCTTACTTCACTCTGTATAATGGGCTCCAGTTTCATCCATCTCATTAGAACTGATTCAAATGAATTCTTTTTAATGGCTGAGTAATATTCCATGGTGTATATGTACCACAGCTTCCTCATCCATTCGTCTGCTGATGGGCATCTGGGTTGCTTCCATGTCCTGGCTATTATAAACAGTGCTGCGATGAACATTGGGGTGCACGTGTCTCTTTCAGATCTGGTTTCCTCGGTGTGTATGCCCAGAAGTGGGATTGCTGGGTCATATGGCAGTTCTATCTCCAGCTTTTTAAGAAATCTCCACACTGTTTTCCATAGAGGCTGTACTAATCTCAATAGTGTATTAAATACCATAAATGAGAATGTTCCAGAAAGACATAGTAAAATAGTATCAGTCACCTTTGCAGAGACACAGGATGTATACGTCAGTGAATTTCATGAGAGTTGGCAATTGAATATAGGCTGTGGAAACTGGCTTTAAATTCAAAACACATGTTTACATATGTGTATGGATGTTTGTGCATATATGTGTTGTATGTAGGTTTATACATATATATTTAGAGCAAAAGCATATGTGGACTATAATAATGTGGGAAGTATTATATAATCATATAATATAATTATAATCATATCATTATATATAATATATATAATATAATAATATATATAATATATAATAATAAATGATTATATAATATAATTATAAGTAAGCAGTTGCTCAGAAGATTTTAATATTTGCATAATATAGGGACATATAATCTGCTCAAGACAGTGAGTCTCAACCTGAGTCAGAGAATATCCTGAATTTTGAAGGACAGTGTTACTATTAGATCTTGAGAGGAAGCGTCTCACCTTCTTTTTAATTATGTCAGTCACTTTCCCAGGAATAGATAGTGATTAAGTGTATAGCTTACTTCTCTCCATAGCATAGGAAGTCCATGGATGTGTGTATGTGTGTGTGTGGTCTTTGTGTTTTAATTAAGAACACAAGTCTGCCAAGAAAATGTAAATAATAATTTCTTGACATTTCCTCCTGATGTTTAACTCCTTGCCATGCTGCTGCTTATTACCAGCACTGGTTCTTTATGCCAGGCAGTACTGAAAAGCTGACATTTCATATCAGAGTTCTTTTGCAGTTTCTCCTTCATCTTTCCATAAATCTACAGTTCTGCTTAGATCTTTTCCCTCAGCAGCATGATGGTTTGCCCTCTGAACCTAGCATCTAATCTGCAAAAGACATGAGATTCTTTTTGTGGACAAAAGTTCAGCTTTCAAAGAACTCATGGGAGAGGTAAAAAAAAAAAAAAATATATATATATATATATACACAAATATCTATTATGGTAAGTTAAATGTAGTAAGTGTAGCAATATCCAGGAAGCCCAAGGAAGAAATAAAAAATTTATGGATGCAGTGAAAGAAGTCTTCATGGGATATTTGTGATTAATCTTAAAGACTGAGTAAGATTTTATCCAAAGAGATGCACAGTGGATATACAAGAAAGTGGAAATGCTAATTGGTGGAGGCTGAAATGTCTGGTGATTATTGCAAAGAGTCCAATTTGAATAATGCCAAGGGAATGTGAAGAGGAGTTATGGGAGAATAGGCCAGAAAATTAAGGCAGGTCCACATTGTTTTCTTCGAATTAGTCTTTCCCAACTGGAGTTCCACAAGATAATTAAGCTTTACTTTATGTAAATTGAGTGATTATTTTCTCAATCCTCCCAAAGTTACTACATAGTTATCACCAGTCAAAATGCATAGAAGAGAAGTTAATTCATTACATACAATAGGTGCCCAGAGCATTTAGGTTTAATCCTCTCTGGGAACCTCCATTGAGGAAGGCGGGTGTAGACTCTAGATAGTAAAGAACCTTGGAAAAGTAAGTGAATTAAACTGTGTTGTGATACAGCTGTGTTTGAGAAAACTTAGCTGACAATAGTGGTCAGAAAAGTTTGAGGAGTGTGAAACTAAAGATTAGTGGAGCTTTTGTAACATGAAAAATAATGAAGGAATGAAAATAATAATAAAGAAAAGTGATGATGTGAAAGATTTATTTCATTCATTGAAAGCAAATACAGGGACTTCTCTGGTGGTCCAGTGGTTAGGGGTCCACCGTCCAGTGCAGGGGGCGTAGGTTCAAGCCCTGGTTGTGGATCTAAGATCCCACATGCCGTGGGGGAGCTAAACCCATGAGCTGCAGCCCCTGAGCCTGTGTACTCTGGAGCCCGTGTGCCACAGCTAAAGAGCCGTGTGCTGCCCCTGCTGTGGCCATGTGGACTGCAACCAGGAGCCCCATGCACTGCGGCAGATGATTCCGAATGCCGCAACTGAGCCTCGACAAAGCCAAAAAACAAAACCCAAACTTATGTCTTAGGTACCTCCTGGATGTCAGGTATTGTGGCTGCTGTGATGAGTAAAAATAGGAGTCAGACATTAAGTAAATGAGTACAAATCCACATAAATTCTTAACAGAGAGAAATGCTAAAAGAAGGGAGGTTTCTCAGTACACATAACAGATGTATAAACTACTGTAGCAATGTTTATGTACTTGGGAAGAGTGGATGACAGTATGATAGAATGATGCTTTTTTGTATGTGGCCATTTTGGAATTTATTTTTATCATTAGTGAGAGATGAATGGATACTTTGGGAACTAAAATCATAATCTTGTAGCCTGATCTAATGATCATTAAAGCTACTGCTTTCTTCTTTCATTCCAGTCCTTACTAAAGAATACTTTTGTGAAAATGGTAATGGTTTTTTCATAAAGGTATAAACACAAATACAAACAGTATTTTCCTTCTTTGTAGGTTGTACCTGTGTAATCCCTGCATTTATCTACTCTGTCTACATTCTATTGTTACTGTAAAGCAGGGTTTACCCAGGCATGCCTCAGTAAATTTCTCCAAGTTGACAAAGAAGGAAAACTAGTCTGGGACCTCAAATAAAAATAAATGAGTAGAAGCTAAACAAAAAGAAACATGTTTTAAAAAATGTTTAAATGGTTATCATGAATCTGCTATTAAAGATATTGTCAGGAACATTACCCATTCTCCAATACATTTAGATCCTATGTGAACATTTCCATTAAAATATGGTACCAGGTCTTATTAAGGAGTTTCTGTGGTTTCCTGGTTTTAAAATGGAGACTTCCGGGAGGGAGGTACAAGAGGGAGGAGACATATGTATACCTGTGACTGATTCATGTTGATGTATGGCAGAAACCAGCACAACATTGTAAAGCAATTATCCTCCAATTAAAAGTAAATAAATTTTAAACATTGAGACTTCTCTGCTGAATTGAGAGAAGTTAAGGAATGATTTTTGATGATAAAGAATAGTTAGTTATACTTGCTTCCTTGGATTGGTGGTTTAGTTGCTAAGTTGTGTCCGACTCTTGCGACCCCATGGACTATAGCCCGCCAGGTTCCTCTGTCCATGGGATTCTCCAGGAAAGAATACTGGAGTGGGTTGCCATGCCCTCCTCCAGGGGATCTTTCTAACCCAGGGATTGAACCCTGGTCTCCTGCACTGCAGGCAGATTCTTTGCCAACTGAGCTACCAGGGAAGAGATCCTACTTTTCTTTTCTTTCACTGGTCATATTGTATCCTTGTCTCATTCAGTTTGCTATTTCAAATAAAGAACTAATTTAATGAGTCATTATGATTAATCAGACATTTCCCATTCTTAGTATCTAGTTACTTGAGTCTCTATATGACACTTCAACCTGACACTGTGTGGATTAAGCAAAGATGTTGGCCTTGCCTCCTTTTCACTAAGCAGGCCATAGTTTGAATAGGCTTTATGGGAGTGATATTTATTATGAAGAACAATGAGCATTCCAATCTTATTCTTGCTGTTTTTATTTTCTATTAAAACACAAGTATCTTCTGGGAAGAATCAGCAAAGCAGACTTGGAGTTTTTGAAAATGTGAGAGTCAGGTGAAAAATGTGTGGGTAAATCTATATGTCAAGACAGGAAATAAACCATAATTTTAGCTTTTATGGTTGTAAGTGTTATGAAATAAATGTCCATAAAAGTCTAGACTAACACAGAGGGATTTGGAAAAACAAATGGCTGAGCTGCTTTTAGTAAATCCCAGTGAAAGTGACAAAACTGCTGAAGAAAGTGTAAACAAAAATCTGTAAAAGATAAAGATTTATACGGGACTATGGGATTTAATTAGATCCAGACACACAAAAGCTATGTTATCCACTATGGTAGCTAATAGCCAACTTCTGTATTTAATTGTTGTTCAGATTTTCTCTGTGACTGTCATATTTTGGTTTAGAAGCATTGTTTTATATCTGTCTTACCCACACACTACACCCTTGGCCTTAACTGTCTCCTGACTCACTGCCAGCAGAGTGCAAAGGCAGACAGTCAGAATCTCAGGAAGAGAAATAACCTAAGGCTTACATCATCTGGTGCCTTACCTTCCATTAAAGAAAACCGTTGAGTTCTATAATCATTCATTCCATTCTTAAGCAAATACAAAGTTTTCTTTTACTCAAGTAAAATCAGTTTGTTAACAGTGTTCCTAATTCTGCCCTCCAGAGCCATCATGGGACATGTCTTATCTTTCTTCCTTTTTAAATTAATTCTTATTTATAGTATAGTTGATTTACAATGTTGGGTTAGTTTCTGCTGCATAGCAAAGTGAGTCAGTTATATATATGCATATGTCCACTCTTTTTAGATTCCATCCTCATATAGGTTACTACAGAGTGTTGGACAGAGTGCCCAGTGCTATGCAGTAGGTTCTTACTAATCATCTGTTTTATGCCTACTGTTGTGTGTATGTCAGTCCCAGTTTCCCAGTTTTTCCCTCCCCTTCTTTCCCCCTTGGTAACCATAAGTTTGTTTTACAGCTATAATTCTATTTCTGTTTTAAAAATAGTTTCATTGTAACATTAAAAAAAAAGATCCTGCACATAAGTGATATGTGATATTTGTCTTGCTCTGTCTGACTTACTTCAGTCATTAAGACAATTTCTAGATCCATCCATGTCACTGCAAATGACATTATTTTGTTCTTTTTTGTGCCCAGGCAATATTCCATTTTAAGCCTGTACATATTCCACATATACCACATCTTCTTTATCCACTTCTCTGTTGAGGGCCATTTAGATTTCGTCCATGTTTTGGCTGTTGTAAATATTGCTGCAGTGAACAATGGGTGCATGTATCCTTTTGAATTATGGTTTTCTCTGGATATAAGCCCAGAGTGAAATTGCTAGATCATATGGTAGCTTATTTGTAATTTTTAAGGAATCTCCATACTTTGGACATATCTAGTCTTTCTTCTGCTCAACATTTCTTAAATATTTAATATAAATAAAAGTAAAATGTCATCAGCTTTAACCTAGATGGGGAGACACAGTCTAGGATAAACTATTAGACACCATCCCATACATAGTTATTGTTTTAATAGTAATAGTAGTAACTACCCTATATTGAGTTAATAATCACAAGATTGTGAACTATTTTACTTACATTATTTCTAATGCATACAAGGGTAATGTATATGTGCCACAACAAAATTATTACTGATGTTTTCCAAGTTTGGCAGTTGACAGGAGCTGTCACCTTATTTAAGGGGTGCAAACTGACCCAGATTCAGGTCTGACTATAGATCCTTTGTTCTACATTCTTTTATATAAATTGCAAGCACATGCCCTATTATCAGTTATATATTATTCTGGGTAAATTAAATTGCACTATTCTTAGATCTGTTTGTCCTTTCAAAACAGTTGATATTGGGGTGGTGGAAGTAGCCAATATGATCCTCCCTTGGAGAATGTAGTTTTAGGGGACAGTTTTAAATCAGATTTAAGAAGCAGATTACTAGAAGAGGTAGGCTTCTCTAAACCTCACTTAGCATGGAATAGAATGGCCTTGTCCACACTAAGGAAGAGCGCAGCAGGGCATCTTCATACTCACCAAAACTTCAGTTGAGTCCAAGCAACATTCAATTATGAAGTTTCTTATGACCATATATTTCTGTGATTCCAGAACTGTAAACTAATGAACTAATGATATTTAGTACTTTTCAAATATATATATGTATACATGCATTATATATACATATATGGCATACATGATAGATACAATCTACACAAGATGCATGTGTATATATATGTGTATATATATATATTTTTCATTTATTTTTATTAGTTGGAGGCTAATTACTTTACAATATTGTAGTGGGTTTGGTCATACATTGACATGAATCAGCCATGGAGTTACATGTATTCCCCACCCCGATCCCCACTCCCACCTCCCTCTCCACCCCATCCCTCTGGGTCTTCCCAGTGCACCAGGCGTGAGCACTTGTCTCATGCATCCAGCCTGGGCTGGTGATCTGTTTCACCCTAGATAATATACATGTTTCAATGCTGTTCTCTTGAAACATCCCACCCTCGCCTTCTCCCACAGAGTCCAAAAGTCTGTTCTGTACATCTGTGTCCCTTTTTTCTGTTTTGCATATAGGGTTCTCATTACCATCTTTCTAAATTCCATATATATGTGTTAGTATGCTGTAATGGTCTTTGTCTTTCTGGCTTACTTCACTGTGTATAATGGGCTCCAGTTTCATCCATCTCATTAGAACTGATTCAAATGAATTCTTTTTAATGGCTGAGTAATATTCCATGCTGTATATGTACCACAGCTTCCTTATCCATTCATCTGCTGATGGGCATCTAGGTTGCTTCCATGTCCTGGCTATTATAAACAGTGCTGCGATGAACATTGGGGTGCACGTGTCTTTTTCAGATCTGGTTTCCTCAGTGTGTATGCCCAGAAGTGGGATTGCTGGGTCATATGGCAGTTCTATTTCCAGTTTTTTAAGAAATCTCCACACTGTTCTCCATAGTGGCTGTACTAGTTTGCATTCCCACCAACAGTGTAAGAGGGTTCCCTTTTCTCCACACCCTCTCCAGCATTTATTGCTTGTAGACTTTTGGATAGCAGCCATCCTGACTGGCGTGTAATGGTACCTCATTGTGGTTTTGATTTGCATTTCTCTGATAATGTGTGATGTTGAGCATCTTTTCATGTGTTTGTTAGCCATCTGTATGTCTTCTTTGGAGAAATGTCTGTTTAGCTCTTTGGCCCATTTTTTGATTGGGTCATTTATTTTTCTGGAATTGAGCTGCAGGAGTTGTTTGTATATTTTTGAGATTAACCCTTTGTGTGTTTCTTCATTTGCTATTATTTTCTCCCAATTTGAGGGCTGTCTTTTCACCTTGCTTATAGTTTCCTTTGTTGTGCAAAAGCTTTTAAGTTTCATTAGGTCCCATTTATTTTTGCTTTTATTTCCAATATTCTGGGAGGTGGGTCATAGAGGATCCTGCTGTGATTCATGTCACACAGTGTTTTGCCTATGTTCTCCTCTAGGAGTTTGATAGTTTCTGGTCTTACATTTAGATCTTCAATCCATTTTGAGTTTATTTTTGTGTATGGTGTTAGAAAGTGTTCTAGTTTCATTCTTTTACAAGTGGTTGACCAGTTTTCCCAGCACCACTTGTTAAAGAGGTTGTCTTTTTTCCATTGTATATCCTTGCCTCCTTTGTTGAAGATAAGGTGTCCGTAGGTTCGTGGATTTATCTCTGGGCTTTCTATTCTGTTCCACTGATCTATATTTCTGTCTTTGTGCCAGTACCATACTGTCTTGATGACTGTGGCTTTGTAGTAGAGCCTGAAGTCAGGCAGGTTGATTCCTCCAGTTCCATTCTTCTTTCTCAAGATTACTTTGGCTATTCGAGGTTTTTTGTATTTCCATACAAATTGTGAAATTGTTTGTTCTAGTTCTGTGAAAAATACCGTTGGTAGCTTGATAGGGATTGCATTGAATCTATAGATTGCTTTGGGTAGTATAGCCATTTTGACAATATTGATTCTTCCAGTCCATGAACACGGTATGTTTCTCCATCTGTTTGTGTCCTCTTTGATTTCTTTCATCAGTGTTTTATAGTTTTCTATGTATAGGTATTTTGTTTCTTTAGGTAGATGTACTCCTAAGTATTTTATTCTTTTTGTTGCAATGGTGAATGGTATTGTTTCCTTAATTTCTCTTTCTGTTTTCTCATTGTTAGTGTATGGGAATGCAAGGGATTTCTGTGTGTTAATTTTATATCCTGCAACATTACTGTATTCATTGATTAGCTCTAGTAATTTTCTGGTAGAGTCTTCAGGGTTTTCTATGTAGAGGATCATGTCATCTGCAAACAGTGAGAGTTTCACTTCTTCTTTTCCTATTTGGATATCTTTTACTTCATTTTCTGCTCTGATTGCTGTGGCCAAAGCTTCCAAAACTATGTTGAAAAGTAATGGTGAGTGTGGACACCCTTGTCTTTTTCCTGAATTCAGGGGAAATGCTTTCAATTTTTCACAATTGAGGGTAATGCTTGCGGTGGGTTTGTCATATATAGCTTTTATTATGTTGAGGTATATTCCTTCTATTCCTGCTTCCTGGAGAGTTTTAATCATAAATGGGTGTTGAATTTTGTCAAAGGCTTTCTCTGCATCTATTGAGATAATCATATGGTTTTTATCTTTCAATTTGTTAATGTGGTGTATTACATTGATTGATTTGTGGATATTAAAGAATCCTTGCATTCCTGGGATAAAGCCCACTTGGTCATAGTGTATGATTTTTTTAATATGTTGTTGGATTCTGTTTGCTAGAATTTTGTTAAGGATTTTTGCATCTATGTTCCTCAGTGATATTGGCCTGTCGTTTTCTTTTTTGTGGCTTCTTTGTCTGGTTTTGGAATTAGGGTGATGGTGATCTCATAGAATGAGTTTGCATCTATGTTCCTCAGTGCTATTGGCCTGTCGTTTTCTTTTTTGTGGCTTCTTTGTCTGGTTTTGGAATTAGGGTGATGGTGGTCTCATAGAATGAGTTTGGAAGTTTACCTTCTTCTGCAATTTTCTGGAAGAGTTTGAGTAAGATAGGTGTTAGCTCTTCTCTTAATTTTTGGTAGAATTCAGCTGTGAAGCCATCTGGTCCTGGGCTTTTGTTTGCTGGAAGATTTCTGATTACAGTTTCGATTTCCTTGCCTGTGATGGGTCTGTTAAGATCTTCTATTTCTTCCTGGTTCAGTTTTGGAAAGTTATACTTTTCTAGGAATTTGTCCATTTCTTCCAAGTTTCCCATTTTATTGGCATAGAGCTGTTGGTAGTAGTCTCTTATGATCCTTTGTATTTCAGTGTTGTCTGTTGTGATCTCTCCATTTTCATTTCTAATTTTGTTAATTTGGTTCTTCTCCCTTTGTTTCTTAATGAGTCTTGCTAATGGTTTGTCAATTTTGTTTATCTTTTCAAAAAACCAGCTTTTAGCTTTGTTGATTTTTGCTACGGTCTCTTTAGTTTCTTTTTTTTTTCCTTCTTTAGTTTCTTTTGAATTTATTTCTGCCCTAATTTTTAAGATTTCTTTCATTCTACTAACCCTGGGGTTCTTCATTTATTCCTTCTCTAGTTGCTTTAGGTGTAGAGTTAGGTTATTTATTTGACTTTTTTCTTGTTTCTTGGTGTAAGCCTGTAATGCTATGAATCTTCCCCTTAGCACTGCTTTTACAGTGTCCCATAGGTTTTGGGTTGTTGTGTTTTCATTTTCATTCATTTCTATGCATATTTTGGTTTCTTTTTTGATTTCTTCTATGATTTGTTGGTTATTCAGAAGCGTGTTGTTTAGCCTCCATATGTTTGAATTTTTAACACTTTTTTTTCCTGTAATTGAGATCTAATCTTACTGTACTGTGGTCAGAAAAGATGACTGGAATTGATTTCAATTTTTTTGAATTTACCAAGACTTGATTTATGGCCCAGGATGTGATCTATTCTGGAGAAGATTCCATGTGCACTTGAGAAAAAGGCTAAGTTGATTGTTTTGGGGTAAAATGTCCTATAGATATCAATTAGATCTAGCTGGTCCATTGTGTCATTTAAAGTTTGTGTTTCCTTGTTAATTTTCTGTTTCGTTGATCTGTCCATAGTTGTGAGTCGGGTATTAAAGTCTCCCACTATTGTTGTGTTACTATTAATTTCCTCTTTCATACTCATTAGCGTTTGCCTTACTTATTGTGGTGCTCCTATGTTGGGTGCATATATATTTATAATTGTTATATCTTCTTCTTGGATTGATCCTTTGATCATTATGTAGTGTCCTTCTTTGTCTCTTTTCACAGCCTTTATTTGAAAGTCTATTTTATTTGATATGAGTATTGTGACTCCTGCTTTCTTTTGGTCTCCGTTTGCGTGAAATATTTTTTTCCAGCCCTTCACTTTCAGTCTGCATGTGTCCCTTGTTTTGAGGTGGGTCTCTTGCCGACAGCATATATAGGGGTCTTGTTTTTGTATCCATTCAGCCAGTCTTTGTCTTTTGGTTGGGGCATTCAACCCATTTACATTTAAGGTAATTATTGATAGGTATGGTCCCGTTGCCATTTACTTTGTTGTTTTGGGTTCACATTTATACACCCTTTCTGTGTTTCCTGTCTAGAGAAGATCCTTTAGCATTTGTTGAAGAGCTGGTTTGGTGGTGCTGAATTCTCTCAGCTTTTGCTTGTCTCTAAAGCTTTTGAATTCTCCCTCATATCTGAATGAGATCCTTGCTGGGTAGAGTAATCTAGGTTGTAGGTTATTCTCTTTCATTACTTCAAGTATGTCCTGCCATTCCCTTCTGGCCTGGAGGGTTTCTATTGATAGATCAGCTGTTATCCTTATGGGAATCCCTTTGTGTGTTATTTATTGTTTCTCCCTTGCTGCTTTGAATATTTGTTCTTTGTGTTTGATATTTGTTAATTTGATTAATATGTGTCTTGGGGTGTTTCGCCTTGGGTTTATCCTGTTTGGGACTCTCTGGGTTTCTTGGACTTGGGTGGCTATTTCCTTCCCCATTTTAGGGAAGTTTTCAGCTATTATCTCCTCGAGTAACTTCTCATGGCCTTTCTTTTTGTCTTCTTCTTCTAGGACTCCTATGATTCGAATGTTAGGGCATTTCACATTGTCCCAGAGGTCCCTGAGGTTGTCCTCATTTCTTTTGATTCTTTTTTCTTTTTTCCTCTCTGCTTCATTTATTTCCACCATTTTATCTTCTACCTCACTTATCCTATCCTCTGTCTCCGTTAATCTACTCTTGGTTCCCTCCAGAGTGTTTTTGATCTCATTTGTTGCATTATTCATTTTTAATTGACTCTTTTTTATTTCTTCTAAGTCTTTATTAAACATTTCTTGCATCTTCTCAATCCTTGTCTCCAGGCTACTTATCTGTAACTCCATTTTGTTTTCAAGATTTTGGATCATTTTTATTATCATTATTCTAAATTCTTTTTCAGGTAGATTCCCTATCTCCTCCTCTTTTGTTTGACTTGTTGGGCATTTTTCATGTTACTTTACCTGTTGGGTATTTCTCTGCCTTTTCATCTTGTTTAGATTGTTGTGTCTGGAGTGGGCTTTCTGTATTCTGGAGGTTCGTTTTTATTGTGGAGGTTTTACCCAGTGGGTGGGGTTGGATGATTGGCTTGTCAAGGTTTCTTGGTTAGGGAAACATGCTTCGGTGTTCTGGTGCGTGGAACTAGATTTCTTCTCTCTGGAGTGCAATGGAGTGCCCAGTAATGAGTTTTGAGATGGGTCTATGTGTTAGGTGTGACTTTGGGCAGCCTGTATGTTGACGCTCAGGGTTATGTTCCTGCGTTGCTGGAGAATCTGCGTGGTATATCTTGCTCTGAAACTTACTGGCTCTTGGGTGGTGGTTGGTTTCAGTGTAGGTATGGAGGCTTTTGGACGGTCTCTTTATTACTTAATGTTCCGTGTAGTCAGGAGTTTTCTGGTGTTCTCAGGTTTTGGGCTTAGGTCTCCTGCCTCTGGATTTCAGTTTTATTCTTCCAGTAGTCTCAAGACTTCTCCAACTATACAGCACTGATAATAAAACTTCTAGGCTAATGGTGAAAAGATTCTCCACCATGAGGGACACCCAGAGAGGTTCACAGAGTTACATGAAGAAGAGGAGAGGGAGGAGGGAGATAGAGATGAGCAGGAGGAGAAAAAGGGGGAGTCAAGAGGAGAGAGACAGATTTACGCAGTTGTGTGTTCCCAGAGTGTTCTCTGTAGCCCAGACACCCACAAAGATTCACAGAATTGGATTGGGAAGAGAAGGGGAAAGGAGGAAATAGAGGTGTTCTGAGGTAGAAAACGGAGAGTCAAAATTGGGAGAGAGTAATCAACACCCTCCTGAATAAAAATGGGAACTGAATATTGGCTTCTTAAATGTCCAAAATTTATATCACATACTGAAAAATAAAGATTAAAAATTTAGAGTAGAGGTTAGACTCTTAAAAATACAATATTAAAAACAAAAACACAAAAATTTTAGAAATATATATGAAGTTCGATTTAAAAATAGGGCTAGTCTTTTTTTTTTTTTCCTGCAAGGTTATAGTGAAATGAAAGTGAAAATTAAGGAGTAGTAGAGTAGTAATAGAGGACTTTAAAAGGAAGTAAGAAAAAGAAAAAAAAAGAAAAAAAAACAAGAAAATTTTTTTTTCCTAATTAAAAAAATCATAAAATCTATTTAAAATGAAAGTTAAGAAAGTATTCTAGTTTCATTCTTTTACAGGTGGTTGACCAGCTTTCCCAGCACCACTTGTTGAAGAGGTTGTCTTTTTTCCATTGTATATCCTTGCCTCCTTTGTCGAAGATAAGGTGGCCACAGGTTCGTGGATTTATCTCTGGGCTTTCTATTCTGTTCCATTGATCTATATTTCTGTCTTTGTGCCAGTACCATACTGTCTTGATGACTGTGGCTTTGTAGTATAGTCTGAAGTCAGGCAGGTTGATTCCTCCAGTTCCATTCTTCTTTATCAAGGTTACTTTGGCTATTCGAGGTTTTTTGTATTTCCATACAAATTGTGAAATTATTTGTTCTAGTTCTGTGAAAAATACCGTTGGTAGCTTGATAGGGATTGCATTGAATCTATAGATTGCTTTGGGTAGTATAGCCATTTTGACAATATTTATTCTTCCAATCCATGAACACGGTATATTTCTCCATCTGTTTGTGTCCTCTTTGATTTCTTTCATCAGTGTTTTATAGTTTTCTATGTATAGGTCTTTTGTTTCTTTAGGTAGATATACTCCTAAGTATTTTATTCTTTTTGTTGCAATGGTGAATGTATCGTTTCCTTAATTTCTCTTTCTGTTTTCTCATTGCTAGTGTATAGGAATGCAAGAGATTTCTGTGTGTTAATTTTATATCCTGCAACTTTACTGTATTCATTGATTAGCTCTAGTAATTTTCTGGTAGAGTCTTAGGGTTTTCTATGTAGAGGATCATGTCATCTGCAAACAGAGAGAGTTTCACTTCTTCTTTTCCTATCTGGATTCCTTTTACTTCTTTTTCTGCCCTGATTGCTGTGGTCAACACTTCCAAAACTATGTTGAATAGTAGTGGTGAGAGTGGGCACCCTTGTCTTGTTCCTGATTTCAGGGGAAATGCTTTCAATTTTTCACCATTGAGGGTGATGCTTGCTGTGGGTTTGTCATATATAGCTTTTATTATGTTGAGGTATGTTCCTTCTATGACCATTACAGTATACTAACACATATATATGGAATTTAGAAAGATGGTAACGATAACCCTATATGCAAAAAAAGAAAAAGAGACTCAGATGTATAGAACAGACTTGTGGACTCTGTGGGAGAAGGCAAGGGTGGGATGTTTCAAGAGAACAGCATCGAAACATGTATATCTAGGGTGAAACAGATCACCAGCCCAGGTTGGATGCATGAGACAAGTGCTCAGGCCTGGTGCACTGGGAAGACTCAGAGGGATGGGGTGGAGTGGGAGGTGGGAGGGGGGACCGGGATGGGGAATACATGTAAATCCATGGCTAATTCATTTCAATATATGACAAAAACCACTGCAATGTTGTAAAGTAATTAGCCTCCAACTAATAAAAATAAATGGAAAAAAAAATAAAATAAAATGGAAAACCAAAAAAAAAAAGAAAGAAAAGGAGTAATAGGGGAGTAATAGGGAATTTTAAAAGAAAATAAAAGAGAAAAAATAAAAAAGAAAAGAAAAGAAAAAAAAGGTAAAAATATATCTAGGAATTTCTTTGGAGCTGTTGCGATCAGTGTGGGTTCAGTTCAGTTTCAGATAGCTCCTCGTTCCAGCTTATACTTCACGATATCTATAGGCCCCTTCCGGTGTCAGAGTTCTCTACAGGGGTTTTAATCTGTTGCACCGGTCCCTTCTGAAGCGGTTCCCTTCAGAACCGCTTCTGTTTGCCAGTCTCTTCAGTGCCTAATTTCCGCCCTGACACAGGCAGACGGAGGTGGTCTCTTGTTCAGGTTGCTAGTTCCGTCGCGCTGCGAGGAGGGACGGGCGCTGCTTTCCCCGTCTACGCTGCTCAGGCTCCCGGCTGCTCAATATGGAGTGTGCCCTGCGCTGCACGCGGTTCCAGCCCTCAGGTGTTCCACAAAAGCGTGGACTCAGCTGCGCCTGCGTTTTGTGACTTCCCCGGCCCAAGTAGCTCAGGCAGCCAGGAGCTTGACGGGCGCACTCTCCCCGGGTGTGGTGCGCCTTCTCCCCTCCGCGTCCCCAGCCCCAGTCCCCACCCCCTCCGGTCGGGTGCCTGCGCCCTGTGTCTCGCTGTGACCCTCCCGGCAGATGTCGACCATCCAGAATCTCAGGAAGACTTTGGTTAGAAACTGGAGGCCTGTTTGCAGTGTGTTAGGGGATGCAATCCTTGGGGTTGAGCCTGCCCCTTTCCTCTCCCCCCTGCCTCCTGCCTCCGGCGGGGCTGGGCCGGTCCGCAGCCGGCTAGCTCCTCTGGACTTGCTCGGTCCCTTCGTTCTGTGACTGGCCGGCAGTGTGTTCGGGATGGTTAATTTTCTCTCTCTCTTTTGCTGTCCCACAGTATAAGTTGGTAACACTCAAAAGCTCCCTCCGATTGCCCTCAGGGCACTCAGGCCCAGTCCTTAACCCTAAGCAATGCCGCCTGCTCCTCTCCGTTCCGCCCCCACTTGCTGGTGGCTGATGTGGGCGTCTGGGGTAATTTTCTGCTGGGAGTTGCTTTTAGGAACGTTATCTGTGGGTTTTATTTATTTTTCCCCTCCCAGTTATGTTGCCCTCTGAGATTCAAAAACTTCCCCCAGACCAGCCAGTGCGAGGGTTTCCTGGTGTTTGGAAACTTCCTCTATTAAGACTCCCTTCCCGGGACAGATATCCATCCCTAGCTCTTTTGTCTCTCTTTTTATCTTTTATATTTTGTCCTACCTCCTTTCGAAGACAATGGGCTGCTTTTCTGGGCGCCTGATGACCTCAGCTAGCGATCAGAAGTTGTTTTGTGAAGTTTGCTCTGCGTTCAATTGTTCTTTTGATGAATTTGTAGGGGAGAAAGTGGTCTCCCCGTCCTATTCCTCCGCCATCTTCTATCTTTTTCCATATGTATGTATATTTTTAACCACAAAGAAAAAAGTACAAATTTGTAGTTATAAATAAAAAGATACAGAAATGTTTATTTATTTTTCAGAAATGTTTAAAAGTAAATTTAATATCATCTTTTCAGTTCCTGCTCCCCCCCAACAGCCTTTTAACAATCTGGAAGACTGTTTCTCTAAATCTTGTTTGGTGTTTACACATATTTCTTTCTTATTCTATCTTTCATGCTCTTATTTTTCAAGGAAAAAGTTTAAAGTCTGAAACTCCTGGAATTGGTTTCTACAGTGTATGATAGCTTGTTCAAATAATAGGTGCCATTTAAATTTGTGGAAATTGTTTGATTATTTTGCAAGAAAATTTAATAATCCACACTTTCAAAATAGTGATGGGCATGCCCTTTTCTCCCCAAATTCTCTCCATCACAGAATATCATAAATTTTTTAAACTTTGGCTAATCTGATGAGTAAAAGCATATGCCTCATTCATAATGTATAATTTGGATGCCTAGTGATACTGAGAATATTTTCGTGTCTAATGACCATTTGTGTGTCCTTTATTGTGGCTTGCCTGCTTATGTACATTGCTAAATTTTCTATTACTTTTTTCCCATTGTTTTTATTTATTTAAAATATTATTATTTTATTTGTCATATTCTTTCTAAATGCTTTTCCTAATCTATTGTTTATCCTTTACTTTTGTTTACAGAAGTTTTGGCAAATGGTTATTTTATGTCATAAAATAGGGTTATCATAAGATCCACTCAGGTACATGTGATGCTTAATTTTATGTGTCAGCTTGACAGGGCTAAAGGATGTCCAGATAACTGGTACAGCATCACTTTTGGGTGTGCCTGGAAGATATTAACATTTGAGTTGGTGGATGGACTAAAGATTGCCTTCACCAATGCAGGTGGGCCTGAATAGAACAAAAAGATGGAAGGGTAGAATTTTTGTGATGGCCCAGTGGTTAAGGCTCCATGGTTCCAGGACAGGGGGCGCTGGTTCAATCCCTGATCAGGGAACTAGGATCCCACATGCCCCTGGGCATCTGAGAGGATGCACACAACAACTACTGAGTCTGCACGTCACAACTCCAGAGTCCTTGCACTGCAACAGGAAAGACCCCACATGCTGCAACTAAGACCCAACACAGCCAAAACTAAATAAATAATAAAATTCAGTAGAATCAGCTATCAAACATCTGGAGTGAGGTCATCTTAAAGGTAGAAGTTCAACTAATGGTCTGCTTTAGGATTGTGTGTCTGTGGAGACTGTCTCTTGGATCAAATTTCATAGTTTTCCTCAGGATTTTAATTGGTGTTTCACAATTGCTTTTATATCTTAAATTCCTTATAAGAGTGTATATTTTTCATAAACTCACCTTTACAATCTTCAGTTTCTTTTTTTTTCTTAAGTCATATGATGGAAGATTATCTATGAATTTCCTAAACCTAGTCAAGATTGTGTGTCCCATTAACTATATACCTTGACATGCCATGTTCTCTTCTACTGTGGCAAGTTAGCTGGTGACAGAAGGCATAGGAGTTCTCACGTGGGCTCAGACTGAGTGAGCTATAGCTTCCTACCCTTCTGCTGTGGTTGGGGGAGGATTCCGCTCTGCTTTCTTTTTCTGAGGCCACTGCCATGTCCCAGATGCAGGCTTTGACCATAAGTGCTACTTCCTTCCACCAGGGACCACTAGGGTTTACCAGCAGCTGTTCTGAGGAACACAGGAAGTAGACAGATCTCTGCTGCCCATCCTCCAGAGGGCCCAAGGCTTCAGCCACTTGGTACTATTCATGAAGTTTCCCAAGATTGAAGAGAGACAAACCTTTGTTTTTCACTTCCAGGTCCCTTGAAGAGGGACCAGTTTCCTTCCCTAGAGATCTCAGCAGGACTTGTGGCCTCTGATACACCCTCCAAGGTCTACCAGAAGCATGCTTGCCTGGGTCTATTATCTTCTCTGGATAAAGTGTTGGGAAGGAAAGTACAGTGACTAGCATTCCATTATCTCAGAATCCCACAGGAAGGACCTCAGCATTTAGATGCATCTTAGGGAGATAAATCTTTTGTGGTGGTTTTTTCCCTTTATTTATCTCCCTTTAACATGCCTTAGAATCAAATGCAACCAAATTTTAAGTGTTTGCCTCTTACAAGTATAGTAAATGTGAACTGAGAGAGAATTGAACATTCTTCTATAAGGAACTTTAGGATTTCAAGGCTAACGAACTTGAATTTGCTTCTTAATAAGGCCTGGTATGCTGTGATTCATGGGGTCGCAAAGAGTCAGACATGACTGAGTGACTGAACTGAACTGAACTGAACTGAACCTAACTCATGTTTTGCCCCCTGCTACATGTCTAATCGATGTTCACTCTTGCCATCTTTTGTTTGACCACTTCCAATTTGCCTTGAATCATGGACCTAACATTCCAGGTTCCTATGCAATATTGTTCTTTATAGCATTGGACCTTTCTTCCGTCACCAGTCACATCCACAACTGGGTGTTGTTTTTGCTTTGGCTCCGTCTCTTCATTCTTTCTGGAGTTATTTCTCCATTAATCTCCAGTAGCATATTGGGCACCTACCAACCTGGGGAGTTTATTTTTCAGTATGAACTGAAAGATCATTGAAAAAGCAAGAGATTTCCAGAAAAACATCTATTTCTGCTTTATTAACTATGCCAAAGCCTTTGACTGTGTGGATCACAGTAAACTGGAAAATTCTGAAAGAGATGGGAATACCAGACCACCTGACCTGCCTCTAGAGAAATCTGTATGCAGGTCAGGAAGCAACAGTTAGAACTGGACATGGAACAACAGACTGGTTCCAAATAGGAAAAGGAGTACATCAAGGCTGTATATTGTCACCCTGCTTATTTAACTTATATGCAGAGTACATCATGAGAAGTGCTGGGTTGGATGAAGCACAAACTGGAATCAAAATTGCTGGAACAAATATCAATAACCTCAGATATGCAGATGATACCACCCTTATGGTAGAAAACGAAGAAGAATTAAAGAGCCTCTTGATGAAAGTGAAAGAGGAGAGTGAAAAAGTTGGCTTAAAGCTCAACATTCAGAAAACTAAGATCATGGCATCTGGTCCCATCAACACATGGCAAATAGATGGGGAAACAGTGGAAACAGTGGCAGACTTTATTTTTTGAGGCTCCAAAATCATTGCAGATGGTGATTGCAGCCATGAAATTAAAAGATGCTTACTCCTTGGAAGACAGGTTATGGCCAACCTAGTCAGCATATTAAAAAGCAGAGACATTACTTTGCCAACAAAGGTCTGTCTAGTCAAGGCTATGGTTTTTCCAGTAGTCGTGTATGGATATGAGAGTTGGACTATAAAGAAAGCTGAGTGCCGAAAAATTGATGCTTTTGAACTGTGGTGTTGGAGAAGACTCTTGAGAGTTCCTTGGACTGCAAGGAGATCCAACCAGTCCATCCTAAATGAGATCAGTCCTGGGTGTTCATTGGAAGGACTGATACTGAAGCGGAAACTCTGATACTTTGACCACATGATGCAAAAAACTGCCTCATTTGAAAAGACCCTGATGCTGGGAAAGATTGAAGATGGGAGGAGAAGGGGACAACTGAGGATGAGATGGTTGGGTGGCATCACCAACTCAATGGACATGAGTTGGACTAAGCTCTGGGAGTTAGTGATGGACAGGGAGGCCTGGCATGCTGCAGCCCATGGGGTCGCAAAGAGTGGGACATGACTGAGCAACTGAACTGGACTGAACAGAACATGTCTAATCATAATCATATGAGTATTTTTCTACTCTTCTAGATGCAGATTGCCCTGTACGAAGCCTCTCTCGATCTGAGGCTCCGCACGTGTTCTATTACCCTCTTTACGGAATGCTTTCACTTTTCCTAAGCATTGCTGCTACAGTCTCAACTGTCATTTCCTTAGCACCATCTGTAGACCGATATTTTGTGAGACTCTGTATGGATTCCAAGTGAGAATTGAGTTCAACAGTCCAACGTATTTAGCTTTTAAGAGAAAAAGAAAGTAATCCATGAATTCCTATTGTAAGTTCACTCTCTTCCCCTGACCCCCACTTCCCATTCTACCCTCACATCAAGATATTCTTATAGCTTTGAAACAGAATCATATTTCCAATAGGTACAATTAAATTTCAGTCAAAAATTCCACTTACCAGAATGTTCACAATACTAATAGTGTTGTTAGAAATGAGACACTTGATTAAAAGGCGGCACACTTGTCTATATCTTTAATGTGCATTCCTAATGAGTCTTAGCAGGAGGCTGATTCACATGAAAATGCACAATTAGCTCATCCAAGTTTTAATATACCATTATCTGCACCCAGGCCCTCTCTTCATTACCATTTGAATGCACTGTTTTCTTTGGAATTTTGTGCAGGAAACAAATCCCTATATATGGCACACAGCTCTAGACTCTGATTTGTCTGCATTTGCCCTTTAGACAAAAGGCCAAAATAACGTGCTCTGTGATGCATTAATTTTCAATCTCTGGCTATTTTTGAAATTGTAATGCAGCACATTTCCTTTTCCAAGGGACTTCAGTCAGAATACAATGTAGAAGTGAATATAGCCAAGGGATTTGTTTGTTATTCTGAGTGGTGGCACACCATCTTTCTCACGTGGACTCCAGATAAAAGGGGCTGCATTTAAGAGCTATTGAAATCCAATGAGATAAAATATTACTTGAAAGCTGATTTCACTGCTGTATTGAGTCTATAATACTGTCTGAACTTTAGAGTCTGAGACAACCAGTGGCCTGAAATAAAAACTGAGAAAACAGGAGTTGTATTTAATGTCTATCAGTGTGATCATTCGGAGAAGGCAATGGCACCCCACTCCAGTACTCTTGCCTGGAAAATCCCATGGACGGAGGAGCCTGGTGGGCTGCAGTCCATGGGGTCGTGAAGAGTCAGACACAACTGAGCGACTTCACTTTCACTTTTCACTTTCCTGCATTGGAGAAGGAAATGGCAACCCACTCCACTGTTCTTGCCTGGAGAATCCCAGGGATGGGGGAGCCTGGTGGGCTGCCATCTATGGGTCACACAGAGTCAGACACGACTGAAGCGCCGCCGCCGTAGCAGCAGCAGCAGCAAGGTGATTATTAGGGCTTTCTTAATTTTCGTGCTTCTGGAGTTCCACACTCCCACAGTTTTGTGATTCCCTGTGTTCAGAATTCTATTTAATATGGAACAAATGCAGTCAGTAACAGATTAACAATGCTGTAAACATTTAAAAATAATTCCTTCCCTCTTTTTTCCTAATTTTCAAGCATCATATCTTTTTAGATTTTTGAAGAGTATTAAATAATGAGAAAAAATAAAATGTCTTTCGTATGAAATAACTGATTTGTTATTCAAGAGTAAAAACCATCGTATTGGACATTTTACTAAGGATGAGTTTATTTTAGGATAATCCAAGTGGTTATAATTTTGCAGATTTACTTAGTAAAACAAAGAGATGTGGCACACTTGAGGTGTGCAAATAGGCAAAACTGCTTGTAAGGTAATGTTCAGAATAATTTGTTAAAGGTTTCCTTCCTTAGAAAGGCTTATTGGAAGGCACATGACAAATTAGAACGTAGATGATATTAGAGGTTATTTGAACCTCTAACATTGGTTTACAGTCTTTACAACTTACCTATCTTTGTTTAATGTACATTCTTTTTAATTTCGCTGAGTCTCAGAATTCCTCTTTCCTATTCCCAGCAGCATCTGTAAAAATGGCATAATAATCCTTTGTGCACCACTATTGAGAAAATAGAGATGAAATTATGTAGCATCTAGTAATAAAGTTTGCAAGATATAATACACTATATATAATACAGTAACAATCAATAGTTTGAACTGGGAATTAAGAAAAATTTACATTTCTAGTAGTATCAAAATGAATACATACTCAAGAATAAGTTTAAAAAGTGAAGTATGACACTTATACACCAAAAACTGTGAAACATTAGTGAAAGAAATTAATGAAGACCCAAATAAATGAAAAGATATTTCATGTTCATGGTTCAGAAGATTTAACATTTTTAAGATAGTAATGCTATCCAAATTGATCTAAGGATTCAACATAGTGTCTATCAAAATCCCAGCTGGTGTTTTGCAGAAACTGACAAGCAGATCTTATAATTCATATAGAAATGCACGGGACCCTGATAGCCAAAACAATCTTGAAAAAGAAAGGCAAAGTTGAAGGACTCACACTCTGTAGTTTCAAAACTTACCACACAGCTACAGTAAATGACATTGTGCCATTGACATAAAGATTGACATCTAGAACAATGGAATAGAATTGAGAATGAAGAAAGAAGCCCATACATAAACGGTCAGTTGATTTTTGATAAAGATGCCAAGAAAATGTGGTGGAGGAAATGATAATCTTGTCGATAACTGGATATCCATATGCAAAAGAAGGAATTTGGACCCCCTGCTTTACATCATACACAAAAATTAACTCAAAATGGGTCCTAGATAGTATATAAAATAAACTTAGCTAGGATGGTAAAATACTTGTACACTTAAAACTGAAACAGTGATGATTAAAATGGACACACATATTTAAAGGCATTCCATGTTCATGGATTATAAAATTTAATACTGTAAAAATGTCCACACTATTCAACACAATCTATAGAATCAATGCAATCTCTGTCAAAGTCCTAGTGGCATTTTTACAGAAATAGAAAAAATAATCCTCAAATTCATAGGGATCCACAAGAAAACCCAGAATAACCTAAGCAGTCTTGAGAAAGAAGAACAAAACTGACGGCATCATAGTTCCTTATTGCAAAACTACAGTGCTTAATTGGTACTAGTATAAAAAGACACATAGAACAATAGAATAGAAAGTCCCAAAACAAACCTGCACATATATGGTCAACTTATCTCCTACAAGGCTGCCAAGGAATTACAACGGGGAAAAGATAGTGTCTTCAGTAAATGGTGTTGGGAAACTGGAGATTTGCATGTAGGAGAATGAAACTGGACGCTTATAACACATAAAAAGTTCCTCAAAATGCATTAAAGATTTAAATGTAAGGCCTGAAACTGGAACTCATAGAAGAAAATGAGAAAAGCTTTATGACATTGGTCTTGGCAATGGTTTCTTGGATAAGATACCCAAAGCATAAACAACAATAGAAAGAATAGACAAGTGGAACTATATTAAACTAAGAAACTTCTGCCCAGCAAAGGAAACAATAACAGTGGAAAGGCAGCTTACAGAATGGGAGGAAATATTTGCAAGCCATTTATCTGATAAAGAGCTAATATCCAAAATATGTAAGAACTTTTAGAACTTATTAGCAAAACAAAAACAAATGCCCTGTTTAAAAAATAGGCTAAGGATTTGAATAGATATTTCTCCAAAGAAGATATGCAGATGACCAACAGGTATATGAAAAATGTTCAGCATCTCTAGTCATCAGAGAAATGCAAATCAAAACCATCATGATGTATTACCTCATACCTGTTAGGATGGCTATTAAAGAAAAACTCACAAAAAATCAAAACCATAAAACACAACAAAACAGATATTAAGTATTGATGAAAACGTGGAGAAATTGGAATCTTGTACACTGTTGGTAGAAATGCAAAATTGTGTAGCTGCTATGGAAAACAGAATGGCATTTCCTTAAAAAATTAAAAATAGAACTGCTGTTGATCTGGCATTTTTGCTTCTGAGTATTTATACGAAATATTTGAAATCAGGATCGCAATGAAATATTTGAACTCTCATGATCATTGCAGCATTAATCACAATAGTGAGTGGAAGCAACCTAAATATTAATTGACAGATGAATGTGTAAGCAAATGTATATGTATGTGGTATATACATACAATAGAATATTATTCAGTATTAAGAAGAAGGAAATCCTGCTGTATAAATAACATGGATGGATTGAGGACAGTGCACTAAATGAAATAGCCCAGTCACAGAGGAACAAATACTGCATGGCTGAGTTTATACGATATCTGTTAAAAAAGTCAAGCTCATAGAAACAGAAGGCAGCATGGTGGCTGCCAGGGGCTGAGGGAGGGGGGGAAATGGGGAGTTTCTGTTCAACAGGTATACCACTTCAGTACTGAGAGATGAATAACTTCTAGAGATCTGTTGTACAACATTGTGACTACAGTTAATACTATATTGTGCACTTAAGATTTTGTTAAGAGAGTAGATAGCATGTTAAGTGTTCATACCACAAGAAGAAAAAGTGTTCTTAACAACATATCAGGGACCAATCGTTCATGAGCAAGAGTTATTAATAATTAAACTACAAATGTGAGAATATTTCCAAAAATGTGACAACACTGTAAAAGAAGTTATAAATTAATTGAAATTTCTAATTAAAATAATAAATTCAAACTTCATAGATATGTTTATATGATACATTATGATACTTCCAAAGCAATGGAGAAATGCAGTGTGAAAAAAATGATAAAAATGGGTCACAGTTATACTTACAGTTGTGTGTTTTTCTGCCTTAATGAGACATCGTGACTGGAAAGCTTGGAATATGCCTTTGCTTTGGCTGTAAAGTGATGAGGGTCTCTAATGATCACTGTGGGAAATAATTACTTGAAGACTATGTCATTTAATCATCAAAATGTAAACTAATGCCTCTTTCACTCCTACCCCAAATCCTCTCTCTGCCCAAATTTTCATTCTTCGTCCTCAATCACTGATCATCTGTGAGTC
Source organism: Odocoileus virginianus (assembly GCF_023699985.2). Classification (NCBI taxonomy): domain Eukaryota; kingdom Metazoa; phylum Chordata; class Mammalia; order Artiodactyla; family Cervidae; genus Odocoileus; species Odocoileus virginianus. The sequence goes on along the minus strand of NC_069693.1, from coordinate 56,501,610 downwards.
ATGTAAGTCAATAAGGAACATTTTTGAACATTAATAAAAAGCATCTAGTATATGTTATGTTCTAAGGAATGTAAGATTACAAAAATATCTTATTTTTGGAACTATAACAAAAAATTTCCAGAATCTTGGCTGTCAGGAAACAGGGATTTATTTACCAAACTTCTAAAGGAGGATGTTCACAATTGTGGTGAAAAACCCTTTTGAAGAAGTGACTGTGTCTATTATGTGTGACTTCAGGAGAGACTTCTCAGTAGGTTTAATTAATTTCCTTGATCAGAATATGAGGTGATTTTGCTTGTATAGTCAAGAACTATTTAAAACTAACTCCATTTATTTTTTAAGGGTTAATAATAATGCCTCTATTTCTATTGCAAAGAAATAGAGGAAAACAATAGACTGGGAAAGACTAGAGATCTCTTCAAGAAAATTAGAGATACCAAGGAAACATTTCATGCAAAGAAGGGCACAATAAAGGACAGCAACAGTATGGACCTAACAGAAGCAGATGATATTAAGAAGAGGTGGCAAGAATACACAGAAGAACTGTACAAAAAAGATCTTCATGACCCAGGTAACCACAATGGTGTGACCACTTACCTACAGCCAGACATCCTGGAATGTGAAGTCAAGTGGGCCTTAGGAAGCATCACTATGAACAAAGCTAGTGGAGATGATGGAATTCCGGTTGAACTATTTCAAATTCTAAAAGATGGTTCTGTGCAAGTGCCGCACTCAATATGCCAGCAAATATGGAAAACTCAGCAGTGGCCACAGGACTGGAAAATCAGTTTTCATTCCAGTCCCAAATAAAGGCAATGCCAAAGAATGTTCAAACTATCACACAGTTGCACTCATCTCACTAGCAAAGTAATGCTCAAAATCCTCCAAGCCAGGCTTCAACAGTACATGAACTGTGAACTTCCAGATGTTGAAGCTGGATTTAGAAAAGGCAGAGGAACCAGAGATCAAATTGCCAACATCTGCTGGATCATAGAAGAAGCAAGAGAGTTCCAGAAAAACATCTACTTTTGCTTTATTGACTATACCAAAGCCTTTGACTGTGTGGATCTCAACGAACTGTGGAAAATTCTTTAAGAGTTGGGAATACCAGACCACCTGACCTGCCTGCTGAGAAGTCTGTATGCAGGTCAAGAAGGAACAGTTAGACTGGACATGGAACAACAGACTGGTTCCAAATAGGGAAAGGGGTACATTAAGGTTGTATATTGTCACCCTGCTTTATTTAACTTATATGCAGAGTACATCATGCAAAATGCCAGGCTGGATGAAGCACAAGCTGGACTCAAGTTTGCCGGGAGAAATATCAATAACCTTAGATACACAGATGACACTACCTTTATGACAGAAAGCAAAGAAGAACTAAAGAGCCTCTTGATGAAAGTGAAAGAAGAGAGTGAAAAGGTTGGCTTAAAACTCAGCATTCAAAAAATCAAGATCATGTCATCTGGCCCCATCACTTCATGGCAAATAGATGGGGAAACAAAGGAAACAGTGGCAGACTTTATTTTTCGGGGTCTCCAAAATCATTGCAGATGGTGACTGCAGCCATGAAATTAAAAGATGCTTGCTCCTTGGAAGAAAAGCTATGACCAACCTAGAAAGCATATTAAAAAGTAGAGACATTACTTTGCCATTCAAGGTCCGTATAGTCAAAGCTATGGTTTTTCCAGTGGTCATGTATGGATGTGAGAGTTGGACTATAAAGAAAGCTGAGTGCAAAAGAGTGGATGCTTTTGAACTGTGGTGTTGGAGAAGACTCTTGAGAGTCCCTTGGACTGCAAGGAGATCCAACTAGTCCATCCTAAAGGAGATCAGTTCTGAATATTCATTGGAAGGACTGATGCTGAAGTTGAAACTCCAATACTTTGGCCACCTGATGTGAAGAACTGACTCGTTAGAAAAGACCCTGATGCTGGGAAAGATTGAAGGTGGGAGGAGAAGGGGATGACAGAGGATGAGGTGGTTGGATGGCATCCCTGACGCAATGGACATGAGTTTGTGTAGGCTCCAGGAGTTGGTGGTGGACAGGGAGGCCTGGTGTGCTGTAGTCCAATGGGTTGCAGAGGGTTGGACATGACTGAGTGACTGAACTGAACTGAATAATGCCTCATATTTTAAAACTTTCCATCTGAATTCTATGTTTTATCATCAACAGACACAATATTCAAGAACTAATGTAGAATAATAATAGAATAATGTATTGTCCACATTGGTTTAAAAAAGTAACAGTCTCTAGTTACAATCTTTTTGTTTCTGGCAATCTAAGACATTAGCAAAAATCTCCCTTATGCCAGAATTAAAATCTGATTAAATTACAGAGGAGAGCCCTATGTGAGTGAGGTGGAAGGAGAGGCCCCCTCTGATAAAACCCTCTTGTAGGTCACTCTCAGTCCAGAACTGAGCTGTCAGTGGAAGCAGCTGGAAGCCAGAAGAGAATCTAGTGGAGAAGACACAGCTGTTGTGGCTGCACACTTAGAAGAAGCAACCAGATGTCTTGTCTGCCTAATTTATCTTGCAAAACCCATGTACCTGAAATGTGGGTATGTTGCCTCCAAGGCGTCAATTCACTGCAGAAGGAGCTCAGTGGGAGAGGGTTTATTGTGCCCCTTCTGCTCTTTGGTCTTTCAGAAGAACAACATCAGATCCAATTGCCAGATGGGGGAACTGGTTTCTAAGTTCCAGAAACAAGAGCTCCAGCTGAGAGCTATTCTACAGATGAATCCAAGGATGCTGAACTTCTAAATGAATGTGACCTTGAATGTTGACACAACCTATGAACTCCTCATCATTTCAGATGACCTGAGGAATGTCCAGCGTGGGAAATTTAGACAGAGTGTGTAAGCACGTGTCGAGATGTTCAGCTACTCGTTTTTTGTCTTGATCTCCCCTGGCTTCATTTCTGGCTGCCATCACTGGGAGACAACGTGGGACAAAGCAAAGAACGGGACCTGGGAGTCTGCTGAGAATGTGCTCACCAACGAGGAGAGATCCAGCTGTCTACAGAGCTTGGATTCTGGACCTTAAGTCTGAGATGAAAAAGCTACTTTTTGGCCAGCACTGAGCATGTTCTTCCTTTGGGTAAATCTCCAGTTACACTGAGTGGGAATTTTCCAGGATGTGGATTTTGGAAAATTTTCTTTTATGATATTAGTGATGAAACACATCTTTACATTTACCGAACTTTCAGCTTCTAAGCTGCTGTGCCCATTCTTTTCACCCTTAAATCCAAGTAATGGTTATCAAGACTCCCTGAGTCTTGTGAATCAACCCCAACTTTCTTTTGTCCCCCCATCATAATCAGACATGGACCAATAAACCCAAAATAACAAAATGATTTTCTGGTAAATATTTTTGTGCCCATAGCTCTGATCTTCTACTTACTACATAAATTAGACAACATATTAGTAGAAAAATAGGGACTCTTATGACTCACAAACACAGTTAGAATATAAATTGTATTTTAAATGTTAAATCTCATGGTAAAAAATACTACTGATAACAAAATAGATACACTGAGTGCTAGAATAAGTCTGCTAAAGCATACATAGACCATCTAAAAGAAAATTATAAAACATTTATAAGAATAATTACAGAAAGCTGAAATAGATGATAGGATCAGAAGATTTAGTATTGTTAAGTGATATTTTCTAAAAAAATCATAGATCTAATAAACTTATCCTCAAAATTGTTGATAGACTTTGACAAGTTTATTTTAAAATATAGCCAAAATTGCAAAGGAGCATAAATGGCCAAGAGTATTGAAGAACAAAATTGGAAGACTTATTCTATTTAAATGATGATAGTCTTGATAAAGCTACTATAAATCATACAGTGTGATATTGGTACTAGTATAGATGACTAGGTCATTGGGATAAAATAGTAGGAAACTGAACTTACACTTATGTGGGCTATGGATAAAGTTTACTCTTTGCAGTGACAAAGGAAAGTCTTTTCATAAAATGGTGCTTGGTCAATTGTATGCCCAAATGGAAAAAAGTATATCACATCATTATCCAAAATCAGTTTCAAATGGATCGTGGAGCCTAAATAAAAATTCAAACAAGACTATCTGCAAAATAGATTACACAAAAATATCTTTTTGAACTATCGTTATATGCAAAAAGATGTGTATGTTTCATAAACAAAACGGTGAGCGAGTTTACCCTATTATTACCTCATTATTAATTTGCTTTGTTATTATTCTTCTTGGCATGTGGCTTCGAAAGTCTTTGTCTCAGATGTTATGAACATTACCTGACCAGAGTGGGTGTGTTCTGTGTATCATTTCTACATCGTCATGTAATTTGGGGGATTTATTTGCTAATTACTAACACAAAGAACATAATTTCTGTATTTATTATGCAAGTAATTCAAGAAATGACATTAAATACATTTGTAGGGAAATTATTAGTCCTTTTAATGCAAATATTTATATTTTATGACTTGGTATTTGCACTTTCTTTTCTTAGCTGCCCCATTCTAAAATAAAAGATGAGGAGATGATCCAAGATCCAAGAAACAATTGTTTTCATAAGTATGTTTCATGGTGGTTTTATGGGTATATACCTCAAACTCAGAAAGTTGTATACATTAAATATATACAGCTTTTTGTATGTCAATTAATACCTTAATAAAGTGGCTTAAAATTATGTTTAATGGAACAAGAATGAAGATTTCTTTAGCTTGTTAGATCATCCTGGCCACTGAACCAGGATAATTGGCAGAAGGGATAGGTTATATTCTTGAGAGGCAATGTATTTGTCACCTAAAAAAACCACATGATACTGGATATATGTCCTTATTATGCTTTCCTTAGTTCTGATATGATCTGGTGGTAAACTCTTCGATTTATTTTGAGAGTTTTCTCCTGTGGAAGTATTTCTGTTTTGATGGAAATGAAGTCCTAATCTTTGCTTGTGGGTAGCTTGTTCGGAAGAGGGACATTCTGATATCTTTTCAGTACAGTTAAAAATTCTGCAAGTTTTTTATGCAAGTGCTAAGGAGACCTAAAACCATAATCTCTGCTCCTGTGGGAAATGGAACTGTTTTTTTGTCTGTTAGAAAAATAAAATGTAGTTTAAGAGATGTTGCTTTTGTGCTCTAGAGAATATTGTTTATGGTACATGTTTGGTTAAAAGGATACCCAAAACATGTTCTTACAAAAGGTCGAGTAGATGGTCGGTAAATATATTTTGAATGAATAGAGGTTAAATCTCTTCCTTAAGGGAAAACTTTAGTTAGTATCTGAACCAGCAGTAGATGCCAAATCTAGTTTTCTGTTATACTATGGAAAATGTAACATGTAGTTTACTATAATTAATAAATAGTTATGTATAAGCTGTTTGACTTTTGAAATGAGGTAAATATTTAAGGACAAAGAAGGGTATTTTCTTGATGTGTTTGTTTTCAGGAACATTTGTTCTTTAATGAAATCATTTAAAAGTGGTCCTTGGAGCCTTGGTGTATCTGGCACACTTTGTAGGTTGGATCAAAGACTCTGCTCTGGGTATAGGGCTCTCAGAGCACACAGGATTCACAGGTGCAGTGCTAGGTTGGAAGTCACTTTTGACTTGAGGCTGATCCAGTTGTGAGATTTTTTCAGCATTCTTTGCTAAAACTAGCAATGAGTCTGGGATCACTGGGTGGGCAGAGTGGCTGGTGGTCAGTATACTGCTTTGTCTCCTACTTTGAATATAAGGAAGGCCCCAGGAAAGTGTGGATGAGCTTGTTCATTACCTGGTGTGGAGACTTTCCTGCGTACACCAAGACGGCTTTCCAAGAAAGAGGAAACATGGGTTCTATCTGAAAGTCTGTGACAACTACCATAGTCCCATATTTCAGTAACAGTCTTTCTGTTCATCAGCACTTTAATTTTGGTGGTGTTACATAGTACAGTATAATTTAAACAAGTTAGATACAGTGATGTGGCTTTCCCAGTGACTCCGCGGTAAAGAATCCACCTGCAGTGCAGGAGACCGTGGTTTAATCCCTGGGTTGGGAAGATCCCCTGGAGAAGAGAATGGCAACTCACTCCAGTATTTTACCTGGAGAATCCTATGGACAGAGGAGCTTCGTGGGCTCTAGTCCATAGGGTCACACAGAGTCGGACACGACTGAAGCGACTGGGCACAGCACACAGATACAGTGATAAATGTAGTTACTTTTGGTGTTTCTATTACTGTTACTACTACATACAAATTTAGGAAAAGATTATTCTGTCTGGGTCAATGTTGTTTAAAGCGTAAATAGGTGTTGTGTATGAAAGACTATGATAATTATCAGCACTATGTAAAACTGCCCTTTGTTCATATACCCTTTTCTTTCCTAAAATAATTTTTGCCAGTGGAATATAATGAATAGAGCTGATGATTCTATAGGAAGCCCATAAAGGAATAGAGAGTTAATGGGACAAGGAAGGCAGACACATGTTATTGGGAAATTGAATAATAAAAATAGACATTTGGATAATTGCAACAGATGGGCTTGACACAAAACAGAACAGTGCCAGTATAGAGACTGCTACATTTTCACAAACATTAGATAGAAATGTATTTATTTGTCCAAAATATTCCATTTATGTGTAGACAGACACAAGTACACCAAAGCTCATTTTTTATACTATACTTAAAATGACCTATGGAGAAGGAGATGGCAACCCACTCCAGTATTCTTGCCTGGGAAATCCCATGGACTGAGGATCCTGGTAGGCTACAGGCCATGGGGTCGAAAAGAGTTGGACACGTCTGAGCGACTTCACTTCACTTAAAATGACCTATTTTGTATATGTGTTTAAAAATAAGAACTGTTGTAAAAATAGAATTATATATATGTAGTGATATAGTTGGAGAAGGCAGTGGCAACCCACTCCAGTATTCTTGCCTGGAAAATCCCATGGACAGAGGAGCCTGGTAGGCTGTAGTCCATGGGGTCGCAAAGAGTCGGACACAACCGAGCTACTAAACTTTCACTTTTCACTTTCATGCGTTGGAGAAGGAAATGGCAACCCACTCCAGTGTTCTCGCCTAGAGAATCCCAGGGACGGCGGAGCCTGGTGGGCTGCCGTCTATGGGGTTGCACAGAGTCGGACACGACGGAAGCGACTTAGCAGCAGCAGCAGTGATGTAGTAGTAGTGAAAGGTGCTCAGTCGTGTCTGACTCTGTGCAACCCCATGGACTCTCCATGGAGTTCTCTGGGCCAGAATACTGGAGTGGGTAGCCGTTTCCTTCTCCAGGGGATCTTCCCAATCCAGGAGTCGAACCCAGGTCTCCCACACTGCAGGTGTATTCTTCACCAGCTGAGCCACAAGGGAAGCCCATTATATATATAGCAAGTAATTATTACAGAAGAGTTGATAAATTTATACAGGATTGGATGAGATTAAAAGATGCTTGCTCCTTGGAAGGAAAGTTATGAACAACCTAGACAGCATATTAAAAAGCAGAGACATTACTTTGCCAACAAAGGTCTGTCTAGTCAAGGCTATAGTTTTTCCAGTAGTCATGTATGAATGTGAGAGTTGGACTATAAAGAAAGCTGAGCACCAAAGAATTGATGCTTTTGAACTGTGGTGTTGGAGAAGACTTTTGAGAGTCCCTTGGACTTCAAAGAGATCCAACCAGTCTGTCCTAAAGGAGATAAGTCCTGGGTGTTCATTGGAAGGACTGATGTTGAAGCCAAAACTCCAATAATTTGGCCACCTCATGCGAAGAGTTGACTAATTGGAAAAGACCCTGATGCTGGGAGGGATTGGGGGCAGGAGGAGAAGGGGACGACAGAGGATGAGACGGCTGGATGGCATCACTGACTCAATGGGCATGGGTTTGGGTGGACTCTGGGAGTTGGTTATGGACATGGAGGCCTGGTGTGCTGCGGTTCATGGGGTCGCAAAGAGTTGGACACGACTGAGCGGCTGAACTGAACTGAACTGTATCTCTTTCAGAGGTCACAAATGTATGTATATGTATTACTCTTATTACATTAATGGCGTTGGACTTCTGTGTTCATGTCCAAGATGCCCGTGGACTTGGCAGAACCAGTCACTGGTTTCAGTCTTGTTATCATGGCAAAGCCTGCTTATCTTTGGCCCCCCTCTTTCACCTTTTTATCTTCCTGACCATGTTTCTGGCTTTGACTGGGGCCTTGTATTGAACTCCATTTTCTATTTACTTCCTCCTAACTCCTTCTCTGACTGAGCCACTGTCTGGCTCAAGTCTGTTGCAGAGAAACTTGTGAATCTGTCCTATTGTTCATTCCCTCGTCTTTGGAGGATCACTGTGAATGGTCCATTCAGCAACCAAGGCAAGAGAAGGCTTTTTCTAACACTTGTTGCTTGTTAGGTTGAGTTTGGCAGTTAGGTCACTGATGATCCTAATGAGAGTGGTGTTTGTTGAGAAGTGGGCATTCAAGCTTGATTAGGATGGGTTTCAGGTTAGGAATTGGGGGAAGTTCCAGAGATAAATGTATTGAGATGTCTTGTTGTAAAGGGGAACAAAAATGAGGCATAAGCTATAGGAGTATGAGTATGTGTGTGTATGTGCATATATATATATATATATATATATATATATACATATATGCAATTTTATATCATGCTGTTTTAATTTAGTTTCACTTCTTTTTAGACAGTAGAAAGTTACATGATTTTGTTAGCTGAAATAAATAATCCAGTTTAAAGAAGGAAAGGGAGGGAACAGGAGATGGAATCTTAGTACTAACTAGGGGAAGATACTCAGTATTCTGTGGGAATATGGGGACACTTACTTCCTTATGATGGGAAGGAAGAAGGAAACAGATTCAAGGATAGGTATATAGATTTGTTGGTGGAAAATTAAATGTATTCATGTGTGTTAACTTTCATTTTTTAATGCAATATGAGGCAAGAAAAGTCACTTGTGAGGAGGAAAAGTGAAAGGGTTTTGACAGATAAGAAAATGATGAAATATTCTTCTCAGGAGTGGGAAAGTAAGCTTACCAGAAAATAATAGGATTAGTCAGCAGTATTAGCTGCCAGTTTAAGACTTGCAATCATTGACTGTACGGGGAGCACAATCAACTGAGTTGTTGGTTGAGGTGCTGTGGAGATTGATATTAAGGTTCAGCAAATAACCTGTGGTTATTCTCAGGGAGAGTGAAGGGCATCAAGTCAAGGGCATTTTCAAGGAGTGTTTAAATGACAGGCCACGGAAAGAGGCTGGACACGGAGCAGTGTTAGTTCGGTAGGGCTAATGGCAGTGGGCGTGCTGGTGAAGGGACCGGTCTCAGGTGGTTGTGGGATGTGTGGGTGGTGGGACTATACTTGAGCAAGTGAACTGCTGTGACCAGAAAGTGGATGCTTAGAATCTAGTTTTCAGAAGGGGTGTCAGGTCTGGTGAGGACAACATGCAGGGAGGTAGCGTGGGAGACGGCAGTTTGGCGAGAAGGGGATCAGAGTACCACAAGTGGAAAATGTTGGCCCATCAGTGTGGACATTAGAGTCACTGAAAATATTGGCAAGAAGTTGGAATGAAGACCCTGCCTAGGTTAGGACTCTCCTTCTTTAATTAATGGAGAGTGTCTAGGCGATCATCAAGGAAGTGCAGTGAGGAGAACGAGTGGTGGGACTAGAGAGGCTGCTGTAGCTACAAAGATGAATGCTAGGAGCCAGAGGAAAGGGCAGTGTGGAGTGGAAAAGCAGGGGCAGCTGGGAGGACACCAGAATGCAGATTGGGTTGGGTCGAGCTATGTGGAGGGTGTGACAAAAATCAGTTTCTGGTAGAGATAGATGCCGAGGTGTCCCAAGGAGGAGCTGGGTTTCAGTAAAACAGATAAGAAACATTCTACAAGTGTTTCAGGGTTGAGGAAAGATTCCTGTCCACAGAGAGGAAGGTGGAGAGGAGCGCATTGTGAAAAGTTTTGCAGGAAAAGGTCAATTGAGAATTAGATTAGGGAGAGGCCAGTACAGTGCAACTTCTTTCAAGAATGCTTGGCCACCAAGTTGTAGACCTGGTACCATGCCTGTGTAATTAGGTGTGTGGTAAGCAAAGGACAGTGCTGTTTCTATACTCGACCTTGTCTCCTTCATAGAAAGGTTGGTGGTAAACATGTATTGCTAATAAATCTATTAGAAAACAAACTTTCCTGAACTCCCTGGAAAATGAACTCAAAACAACTGCCATCCTACACTAGATCAACTTTTGTAACAACCACTGTCCATTAAAGTGTTCTAAATACTCAGCATACGAAATATCCTCAGTGTTGCTTGTTGCTTCAGTTTCCCTAATTTGAAATGGATTCAAGCCTCAAATACTTGTTTTCAGCTATCAGTCAGATGGCATCATAAGGATTTATTGAGACATTTGTAACATAAATACTTCAGAAAATAATAGGTAGGGCAGAATAATATAAAGATGGTTTAGATCACTATGCTAGCAATAGAAAATTCATTCTTTTTTTAATGGTTAGATTAACATCAACATTTAAATCATTTTATAATTACATTTCTTTTGATGAAACAAAGCAATAAAATTAAAATGAACAAAGTAGCCAAGGCTCAGTTTTGATTTTTTTAATATTAAAGACAGGCTTTTAAACAGCTTCTTGTTTTATCAGTCCTACAGTCGCACATCACCCTGTGTTTGTCCTATGTATCTGATCACTGAAATAGGAATACTAACAAGGAAAATTTCCAGATTTGCATATAAAATGGGTAGAGGCATTTGATGGAGCTGATATCTTTATATTACTTTAAGTGTATTTACTCCATTAAAAAAGGTCACTTTCCCAATAGGTTAAAAAAAATAAAGATTGCATTTGTTTAGAATTACTGGACAGGCATTTTTTAAAGCTGCAAAAGATTTAAAATCTATCTTCACCCATCTCTCTCATGCCACAAGTAAGATGTCACATGGAAGACAAAAAAAATTCCATTAAAAAGTATTTTCTTGCATATGGTCAGAATTCAGAAAGTAGTCACAGTATAAGATTTAGAAAGTCACGATTTGAATCAGGTCTTTGTACCTAAAGTCAATGCATATTTTTCCTGCCACAACAATAAATCACAAGATTTTATAGCTCTGTATCTTGATGTTCTAAACTTTGCCAGAAAAATTCTTCCCTTTCTTTGGTGAGTCTCTATTTTTATGCCTCTCAGTTCCAAGCATGTCTTGAATGTAATTTCTTCCATAGAAGCTTCCCTTCTCTTCCTACTGATCTTGGCAGTTTCGAATGCACGTGTCTGGGCTGTGTGAACAACACTTAGGTTATCCTACTAGGGTTGTACTTAACACATGAGCTAACACACAAACACATACACCTGCACACACACACACAGAATTCCATTTTGTATTAGAATGAAAACTACAAACCAAACTTAACATGTACTTGATATAAGAATAATCTTTATTGAAAATAAAAGACTCTATATAAGGTTTGATGAGGTCTAACATTTTTCATTATTCTACAGGTAAAGCCATATTACAGTGACTAATTTGATTCTGTTGATGGTGGAAGCTGAAGAAGGCTTTTTGGGATAAAAATATTTGAGACAGCTCACTACAATTTCACATTTGTGATCACAGATTTTTTAAAAAAAGCATATTTGGAATAAAAATTTCACATCTGTGAGGAACAGAAAACAAGATCTTTAGGATTTCACAAACATGAACCGAGGATTGGAAGTTCTTGAATCTAGGATCATATGTGTAATTGAGATTTGTGCATTGCTTCTATATAATCTTTTCTTCACAAATAGCTGCTTCAAGGTATTTATTTTGGTTCTCTGTCTTCCCACGTGGTCGTTTTTCAGATGAAGTAACAGACTTAATTACTTCATATGATATCTTGTAAGTTCAATGGTAGATGGAGAATGATCCATTCTGTTGTACTTGAAGGGTTTATACCTCAACAAAATTACAAATCACTGCCAGCCATGGTCCTGTGTCTCATCCATAAGTACAGGTCTATCATGAATACTAAATTTATAAATTTCAAGGTACAACCATTTGCTTTTAGCTGTCTCTTAAGATGGCGAATAGAGCAAGTTTTTGTAACTGTAGCTACTGAGTCCAAGAAAAGTCCTTGGAACCTGCTATATTTTTTTTTTTTTTTTGAGAGAATTGAGAACTAAGCTTCCATATACAGTGTATTCCCCCACAGAGTTGAATCAGAGTTTTTTTAATGAAAAGAATTTATGATTGTAACACCATCCTATTGTGGTGGGGACTTGGAGTTGATGCTACTGCAAATATGGGGAGAAAGAGTGGTTTATTGTTGTCTAAAGCTTCAGAAATAAATTGAGAGTGATCTCAAAGGAAGATCCTTCCACGAATGATCTGCTGTCTTTTGTATTCCTGTCTGTTGCTATTTCAGGATGTTGTTTTGTTATTGCTAAGAGTCAGTTCAAGTCTGATCAACAGAGGTTTCTCCAGAGAATGTGGGTGTACTTTTTATCTTTGGAACTATTCACTTTATCTTTAAGCTATCTCTGAGTAATTAGTTTGATTTGATGCCTCAACAAAAGTTATTCTCAAAACTCTTAATAGAGTAACAAACTGATAACAGAAAAAGGAAAGATAATGAAAAATTGCTCTTAATTTTCTCATTTTAAACAATAAGGAATATTATCTGTATATAGAATACATATAGGAATATGGAAATAAACAAAAAGGTTAAAAACCTCCAATAAGATGGCTTATGAGGTTTTAAAAGCATTTTTCCTTGTGTTTATTCTTGTCATACCAGCAGTTGTGCAAACTGTACCTCAGATGTATATCTGATAAGAAGTAGGGATATTAATTCATGGATTACTATAATGAACCTGATGGTTTTTACACTAATAGGATTGTTTTTGGTGTTGGGTAAAACAATATTTCTTTTTGTTGCTCTTTAAAATGACATACTATCCAGGTACGGGTGGATGATGTTGGGCATGGAGAAGCGAGCAGTTTGCAGAGGAATCGCCCCCGCCCTCTGCAGCTCTGCTGCAGCTGCTGCCGAGCCGCGTCAGGCGTGTCCGACTCTGTGCGACCACGCAGACGGCAGCCCCCCAGGCTCCTCCGTCCCTGGGACTCTCCAGGCAGGAACACTGGAGTGGGCTGCCATTTCCTTCTCCAATGCATGCATGCATGCATGCATGCAAAGTCGCTTCAGTTGTGTCCGACTCTCTGCAACGCTAACATTTCCCAAACTCATTTCTGGGTTTAAAGATGGAAACCAGAACTTCCCTGGTGATCCAGTGGTTAAGAATCCGCCTTCCAATGCAGGAGGTGTGGGTTCAATCCCTGCTCAAGGAACTAAGATCCACATGCAGCTTGAGAGCCTGCGAGCTGCAACTACTGAGCTTAAGTGCTGTAGAGTCTGTACTCAGCAACAAGACAAGCCCGTGCACACCATCAGAGAGCCGCTGGCTGCAAAGGAAGACCCAGCACAGCCACCCGCCTGCCCCCAAGCTGAAAATAGCAAAAATAAGAAAAAATTGAAAAGGATAGAGACCACCTTATTCAGTGTTTTCTAGTGCTCTTGGAATTCTGGGCGATGTGTGGCTCTAAAGGGTCGCTCTGCTGAGTTAAGGGCAGAGGGAAATGACTGGATTTTCCTCATACCTTATCACCCACAACAGCATCAACCCCTCAACCCCCCTCAACCCCTGCCTCAGGCTGTATAATTTACTATAATGGCTCACAGAATTCACCGAAACATTTACTTACATTTCCTGCTTTATTAGAAATGATATAAAAAAGGATAGAGGTGAACAGCCAGAGAAGAATGTAGATGGAGTGAGTTCCAGAAGGGTCCTGAGTGAAGGAGGTCCTGTCTGGTGGAGCTGGGGTTCTCCACCCTCCTGGATGTACTCACCAGAAAGTTCTCCTAACCTCCTGGCTGAGGGCGTTTTATAGAGGCTTCATCATGTAAGCAGGACTGCTTATTAGCTCAGCCTCCAGCCCTTCTTCCCTCCTGGGAGGATGGGGAATGGAGCTGAAAGTTCCAGGCTTCTAATCATGCTTGGTCCTTCTGGTGACTGGCTCCCACTCAAGAGCCCTTCAAGAGTCGCCTTACTAGAACAAAAGATGGTCCTATCACCCAGAAAATTCCAAGGGATTTAGGAACTCTGTATAAAATGCTCCTATGCCTCCATCACTCAGAAACTCATAAAGGTTTTAGGTCTGTGTCAGGAACCGGAGTCAAGGATCAAATGTTAGAACAAAAGATACACCTAGTACACCAGTCATTCAGGAAATTACAAGGGTTTTAGGACCCCTGTACCTGGAACCAGGGACAGAGACCAAATATGTATTTCTTGTTATGTAACAGTCCACCCTGTAGTCTCAGGCCATGTACCTCTTCGAGCAAAACACTCTTATTTTTCTGAGCATTTACATTTGGTGTAGTGTTTATAGAACAGATATAGCAATAGTACCAACATGAGTATGCCTAATATTTGGAGAAGCCTCTTTGGAGATAGGGATAGATTTAAAGAAAAACTAATTTGTCTTACAGAAGCATTACAGACATTTTCACTTTCTTGTCTGAAACTTGATTATTCTCTCCTCATGCCTTAATCAACTGTTATTTGTGCCTTATGATAAGTTTGTGCAGAACTGTTTGGTGCTGAAATCAGTTAATGATTAGCTTGATCCAGTTCTTCCTCAGGTCAGTCATTTTCCATGGGTATTAATTACATCCTGAGGATGCATTAACTCATCCTCCCAATACATCTGACCACTGAAGTCAGTGTTATCCTTAAGATGTATTTACATGAGGTAGCCGAGTCTTAACCAATATTACCACTATTACACGGTGGTGGTATGATCCGACACCATTCAGTTTTGTTCCAGAACAAATGTAAGAATGATAGAGGTATCTGTGTTACACATATGCAAGATATTATTAAAAACGGATACCAGACTTCCCTGGTGCTACAGTGGATAAGAATCCACCTGCCAATGCAGGGGACATGGGTTCGATCCCTGGTTTGGGAAGTTCCCACATGCCATGGAGCAGTGATGTCTGTGCACCACAGCTACGGATCCCTCTAGAGCCTGCGAGCCGCAACTACTGGAGCCCGTGTGCCTACAGCCTGTGCTCCTCGACAAGGGAAGCCACCGCAACGAGAAGCCCGCACACAGCAACGAGAGCAGTTCCTGCTCACCACAGCCAGAGAAAGCCCGTGTACAGCAACCAACCCAGTGCAACCAAAAATAAATGAGTAAGTAAATAAATAGAAGGGTAATTTTAAAAGAACAGATGCCATTACAACTGGCCGTAACTCATGTATGTCTGGCTTCCCAGTTAACTGAGGACAAAATCAATCACCCCACCTCATCTCACAGGCTTGTGCTAAGACTGGTTTCCATTTTGTGTCATTACATAGCAGAGCTCACCTCCCCTCCATGGGGAGGACACAGGGTGTTTAGAATAGTTTCTATTCCTACTAACTATATCCCAGGATATGTTTGATTTTGACCTGTTCTGGGGGGCAGGAGCAATCATAGCATATTGATGTAAATTATAGTAATTTCCAAGAGAATTTCCATAAGCTTGGAAGTCTGAGTCCCATAGGTATGCCTCTTGAGCCCCAGCAGCTAGGATTGAGGACCGTTACCCCATGGCCACTTCAGCCTACATTTGTATTATAATAGTCAAGTGACCTTGTTAGGTCAACATGCAGGCCTTTTCCATGCTGAGTCCTAGCGTTCCCCAGCACTGTTTGTTGAGTAATAGCATTGATTCTAATATCCCTTAAACACACATTGCTCTCCAGCTACTTCCCATTTCTCTGCTCTTCCTGACAGCAATATTCCTAAAAATCTTGCTTAAAGTATATACTTACAGTCTTCATTTCCTAACCTTGCGTTTTTTCTTAACTCTTAGTATGCTAGGGAAACAGCCGTTATCAGTTACAGAGTTAGTCGTGCAGTCGTGTCCGACTCTTGGTGACCCCATGGACTGTCACCCACAAGTCACCGTTGTCAGTCACCTGACCGCTGTACCAGTCTTCTAAATATTCTCCAAGCTTGCTCTCCTGAAACTTAGCTTCTAACCAGCAGCCAGAAAAAGTTTTCTAAAGATAGTCTTACATTACATTACTCTCCTGCTTAAAACCATTTAAGGGCTTTCCACTGCAGACTTCAGATGATCTAGCTCTTATCTATACCTTTTCTTCCTTTCACTCTTCCCATTATTCTGTTCTCTGGGCACACTGTCCTTCCTTGTGTTTCTCAGACACTCAAGAGAAATATTTAATTGTGTTCCTCCCATATGGAAGGAAGAATACCACAGGAGGTCATCTCTGTTTGGATCCTGAGTTGTGATCTTCCATTTTTCCAGAATAATGAAAGCTCCATAATAGACTGTAGCCATAATTTCTTTGTGCCTGACCAATGTATAGCACTGTTCCTCCTCCTTTGGGGGAAAATGGAGTTTGGGAGGAATGTGGCCAGTTTTGGGCTATCTACTAGTTAATCAAAGTGAAGTCACTCAGTCATGTCTGACTCTTTGCGACCCCATGGACTGTAGCTGACCAGGCTCCTCCCTCCATGGCATTCTCCACGCAAGAGTACTGGAGTGGGTTGCCATTTCCTTCTCCATCTACTAGTTATCTATGTTGTAAATTAAGATACATATCATGGTACATAGAGTCAGAAGTCAGTGGAAGGCAGATGTCTTTCAGTGTTGGCCATGAGAACCAGAGGCCTACTTTCACAAGAGGCCTTACCATCAGGGAAAAATGAAACTTATAACATATACATCAATGTTTAAAGGTTTTTTTTGGCCATGACATGTTAGGAGACATGCCCATGGTCCAATCATACATACATAAATACATATATAGGCATATGCAATTGAAACAAAAATTTCATACAACTCACACTTATAGTATGTGATGTTATCTGATATTTTCTATAATATTTATTTCCATTGAAAGTTGAATTCTGGTTGAAACCTACTAAATTGATTTCATAACCCACTAATTAGTCATAAACCACAGTTTGGAAAACACTAACACTGTTGTATCCTTAGGTTACCACGAGAGCAACAAAGAAAAGCGTCTAAATCAGATGCGAGGTTCCAAAAAGGTTTCTGAGAGGATTTCACATTCCCTGGGAAACAGGATGTCCTTGATATTGAAAACAGAGTTCTATGTATTTTCTGTGATGCACTGAAAAACAGGTTCTCCCAAAGAACTTGTATTGAGACAGAGTGTGGATAGGTGATAGAATAAATAACAGAATGGGAGAGTTCAGGAACAGCTACAAAGTATACATGCCATGCTTAATTCTTATTAATTTAAAATTAACTCACAATTTGACATATAAGGTCAAATGTCCATTTTCTGACCACAGAAATCATACCACATCTGTCAGCCTCTACAGTTTCCAAACTATATTACTTTTCACTTGTGGGAATGATTATAAGATTTACATTTTATTAGTCTATATCCTTGCATGTCAAACATTACTAAAGTATTAAATCTGGAATACAAAGGCTAAGAACAATAAGAATTATGCTACTAATGATAACAGTAGTAATAGCGAATATTACTTTCTACCCTCAATATCCATTTTGGAATTATCTCTTAGTGAGCTTGAGTTACAATGAACGTAGACCCTAACTTTCATGGGATTAGTTGTTCCACTCAGACATTGGATCGTCTTGCATTTAACAACTTTTCTGTAAAAGATACTTGAAATAATCTAGTGGGAAAAAGCTGAAATACTGACTGAAATACTTGAACGGTAAAGCTTATCCTAGGTGAAATAATGAACCAATTTTAACAACCCCTTTGTGGCAGATTTAACTTTTCTGTCTCACATGGCATTTTGAGATGTTTTATTTTTATGTCTTTGTTATGGTCTAGGACGATGGGCTGGTTTTCAATAATTGCTATGCCCCTCCTTCTTCAGATTTACGTCCCCCTCCCCTCTTTTAGGGTCACAGTGTTTCTTATACAATGTCTCTCTAGAGAACATAGCATGAAACCAACCTCTGGAGACAGATTTGTTTTCCCGCCGGCTCGAATGAGAGCTCCTTGCTGGAGAGCTGTTCCCGTGTTCAGAGTGGCTTCGGGCTAGGATCCTCGGAGGCAGAGGCTGAGCCTCCAGGGCTTGTGTGTGCTGAGTCAATCCAGTCCTGTCCGACTCTGGACTGTAGCCCGCCAGGCTCCTCTGTCCATGGGATTTCCAGGCAAGAACACTGGAGTGGGCTGTCATCTCCTTCTCCACGGCATCTTCCTGACCCAGGGACTGACCCTGCCTCTCTCATGTCTCCTGCACTGGCCGGCGGGTTCTTTACCACTAGCGCAGCCTTGGAAGCCCAGGGCTGAGGCCCAGCCACATCCGGGTCTCCCAGGCGGAGGGCGCCACTTTGCAAGAAAAAGTAGTTTTCAGTGAGTAAGCACTGCGGGAAGTCGAGCGGAGCTAATGAAACAGCGCTCAATGGAAAAGTAAGACCGCTTTTGGAAGCTTGACTGAGAACGGGATTTGAAGACTAACCTGAGAGGATTTTGGCTTATTTTCTGTGCATATTCTCTCCTCATCTCCCTGTCTAGATATATACTAAGTTCCACACTGCCAGTGGCATTCTGTGTGAGTTTGTTCTTTCGGGAAAGCCGCACATAGCAGAAGGCACGGCCTTGTGTGATGTCCAGGAGCAGTGGTGTGTGACCTGGACTCACACAGCAAGCGGGATCACCCCAAAGCCTCTCCTCCGTGACCTTGGGAATTTAGAAGGTGGCGCTCGAAATACCGTTTATATTTTTTCTTTTAATTTTTTTTAAATTAAAAATGTCTTCAACTTAATGCAAAAGCACATTTTACTCTACAATTTACAATTGTGTTTTGGTGATTGGTTGTTTACATGATATTCTAAAACTGAAGTACACGAGAATATTTTAATTCTCTACTGTGATACAATTTGATATTTTGTAGGATAATTAGGATTCAAATAATCTACTCATTGAAATATATAAAATAATGTAGTTTAGTCTGAAACTTGCTTCTATTTTTTTTTGAGACTTCTGTTGTTTAAAAATATCCAGCATAAAGGGAAAAATTTATATGCATAGAATGTACCCAGAGGGCTTTTATAACAGCATTTTTATAATTTTGAATTTATAAAAAATGTATTATTCTCATGCAGTGACCTCTTTAGCAAGAGGATTATCATTACTGCCTCATTTTTGAAATTATGTTTAATGTAGGCATATTTGCATATATTGGCTGTACTACAGTAGACTATAATATCTTTCAGATTGTTGGAACCAGAGTGTAAAGTTTTCCTTTAGCTATCTTTTTGGATTTTATGAAAGATCAAAAAGGAATTCACCTATTGATCATTAGGGGCTAAATTGTGAAGCTAATGACCAGGCTGTTTCTCTGTGTGTGCAGCTCATGTCTGTTTTTACTAAGAATGAGAATCATAGCCTCTTGAAGAGAAAAATAGACATTCTGTATTCTACAGAATACATCTGTATTCACATATTGTATTTTTTGTTTCGTACAAAGTCATACATTGTTGTGATTTAAAAAAATTGCTGAAGGACATAAAAACATGCCAAATAATGTAAAGATATGCCATTTTGCCTGAATTGAAGGCTCAGTATTTTGAAGATACATTAATATCTCTGTAAATTAAAATATAATTTCAGTATGGTCCCAACAAAAATCCAACAGGTTTTAAAATAGAATTTGACAAGTTGTTTCTTTATGAGAAGAGCCTCTGGTAAATTTGATTCTATTAAGATAAATAATATATGAAGAAGCAGTCAACAGATTTAAATATAAGTGACAACGGAGGGTAGGGGAGATATTCTTTACCATGTTAACAGGTAAAATAGTCACATCTAGAAGTTCCAAAAAGAAACATTTCAAAAATTTAAGAAGAATATCCATAACACAATAAGATGGACAAAAGATAGAAAGAGACAGTTTGCAAAAGATGAAACACCAAGTTTCAGTAAATACATAGGTATAGTAAATATATGTATTTCAATCATATATTTTATAATGAAAATTAATTGAAAAATTTTCCCTAAATAGGATGACAAATTTTTGTATGTAATGATGATTTAAAAAATACTGCTAATATGAAGTAGGGTAAAGTTGTATATCAGATATTTTGAGTCCAAGTGTAGTTATTAATTGGTGTAGACACTATGGAGGGAAGTTTGCTTGCATGTATTATTTTAAAATGTGCATGCTTTATGACACTGCCATTCTTTCTGTTATTGACCTATATGTCCAGCAGTAGGGCATAAAAAAGTAACTAAGGAGCAACTATATTTCTATGACTAGGAAGAGTTACAAAACCTGACATTTGTTGCAGACTGATTTGTAAGATATATTATGACAGGAAAAAAAGCAAGGTGGAAATATGCCAAGTATTGTATTAAAATGGAAAAGTAAATTTTGTTTCAGTATAGGATGATGTGTGCATTCCTAAATGGTCCAGAATATCTTGAAGGGCACACATCACAGAGATAAGAGTAGTTTCTGAGGCAGAGGAGACTGAGGTGTGGTGGGTTGGAGAACAAGAGCTAGTTTGGTTCACCTATTTTAATTTAAATGTTGTCACAGAAATTTGTTAAGATATTAGCTGTGTAATGAAGCACTTAAAAGAATTATTCTAAGGTGTCTAGAGTCTGAAATAAAAAACATGCATCTTTTGAATAGGACTTATAAACTAGGGTACATCTTTTTGGATAAATGTGAAAGCATTCTTTAGCTTTGTGGAAGTAGTTTGCTGAAGTAGAATGCCATTTGAAGTTTGGAAGGCTGAATTTAAGGTTTTAAAGATAAAATTTCTGATTTCTGATTACAGAGTAACCTACCTTAGGATAATTATTGGCTGTCTATCAAATCAATAAGTACCTCCTTCATGTTGCTAGTGTTAAGGATTGATTTATACAATCTCCTTCACACCTTTATCCAGTCCCCATTGTGAGGCTTGTGGTCCAGGTAGTTGGCATTAGACAAAACCTGCTGTTATGGACAGACTATAGGAAAAAAAAAACTCATTTGTGGAGTAAAGAGGTATGTAATGTAAATATACCTATCACATGCTCATGAAATGGTAGTTTCCCGTCACAAACTTTAAAGTTTTCCTGATGCTGAAAGAAGAGGAAGATAAAAGAGGAGGAGGTGGAGAAGTAGGGAAGGGGGGGATTATATGTTTATATTTTGGAAAAGTATGTGATTATTTGTTTTTATGGATGGAAGGTGAATACTTACTGGCCTTGTGAGTTTGTATACCATGGAAAACAATAAGACTCAACTTTAATATATATGGAATTTAGAAAGATGGTAATGATGACCCTGCATGCAAGACAGCAAAAGAGACACAGATGTAAAGAACAGACTTTTGGACTCTGTGGGAGAAGGCGAGGGTGGGATGATTTGAGAGAACAGCATTGAAACATGTATATTACTGTATGAGAAACAGATCCCCAGTCCTATGAGACAGGGTGGTCAAGGCCCGTGCACTGGGATGACCCTGAGGGATGAGGGGGGAGGGAGGTGGGAGGGGGTTCAGGATGGGGGACACATGTGCACCCATGGCTGATTCATGTCAATGAATGGCAAAAGCCACCACAGTATTGTAAAGTAATTAGCCTCCAATTAAAATAAATTAATTAATTTAAAAAAAGACTCAGGTTTAAAAAGTTTCCCTAAAATCACTCATTCATTCACTCTTTACATGTATCTTGGGTGCCTACACATGCTGTCCTCTGATGTTGAAATAATTCGGAACACACAGAACTCCTGTACTTGTGCTGGTTAACTTCTGGGTCATGGGCAGGTATGAAAGCAAATATGGAATAAAGTAAAATGATTATGTGATTTAAAAGCTATGGACAAGTTAATTAAGTGCTCAGATAGAAGTGCCAGTCCCAGTGGACAGTGGAGAGGAGAAGCACTCCAGGCAAGGGGAACAGCGTCCGCCAGTGCCTGGAGGAGGAAGAGAGCCTGGGGTCTGCAGGCAGCTGAAAGCAGAGTGGAGCTGAAGTGCAGCATGCGCAGGGGTGGGGTGGGATGGGGTGGGCCCAAGAGAGGAACCTGGAGAGTGACTTGAACTCACGCAACACAGACAACATGAACCATGGCAGAAAGATGAATTTTGTTCTGGGTGCAAGAAAAGCCACTGAAGAATTTCTAACAGCGATCCAGTTTGGATTCTAGGAATAGCATATTCCCTGATTATTGTTAATGAAAATGTTAAAAAAAAAAACTATCTTCATTATGCATATTGCTTCAAAAATGCCTGTTATTCCATGCATTGCATGTTGAAGACATTCTTTCACAGAACTATATATACAGCTAGCATTCTTAGAAACATCTTTTAAAATTTAAATTAAAGAGAAAAATTTTTTATTGTGCTAAATACACTTAATACAATATCTACCCTGTATGAACTTTTAAGAGTGTAATACAGTATTGTTAACTATAGGCACAATGTTGTAGAACAGACATCCAGAATGTATTCATTTTGCATAACTGAAGCTCTATCCCTGTTGAATAGTGACTTCCCTCTCCCTTCAGCCTTTGGCAAACATCCACTTTCTCTCTGTTTTTATGAGTTTATTTTAGATACCTCATCTGAGTGGAATCACAGTATTTGTCCTGTGACTGGCTTATCCCACTTAACATAATGTCTTCCAGGTTCATTTATGTTGTCACATACAGCAGCATTCCCTTCTTTTTTAAGGCTAAAAACTATTCCATTCCACATGCGTACCATGTTTTCTCTACCCGCTCATTCATTGATGGACATCTGGGTTGTTTCCCAGTCTTGGCTGTTGTGGATAATGCTGCCGGGAACATGGGAGTGCAGATATTTCTTTGAGATCCTGATTTCACCTCTTTCAGAAGTAGGATTGCCTAATCATACTGTAGTTCTTTTTAATTTTTTGAAGACCCTCTGTGGTGTTTATATACATAGTGGCTTCACAATTTTGCATTCCTACCAATGGTGCACAAGAGTTCCAATTTTGATAACAGCTACTCTACTGAGCATGAGGTGATAGTTCATTGTGATTTTGATTTACATTTCCCTGATGAACAGTAATGGTGAACATCTTTTCATGTACTTGTTGGCCATTTTACTGTCTTCTTGGACAAATGTTTACTGAGATCCTTTGTCCACTTAAGCTTTTTTTTTTTTTTTTTTTTTTTATGTTTTTCTCTTTTTTGTAGGACTTTCTTGTATAATTTGGAAGTTAACCCCGTATCAGATATATTCCTTTCAGATATTTTTCCTACTTCTTAGAATTTTTTTTCCCAGTCTGTTGATTCCTTTCTAGTGCTGAAACTTTTTAGTTTGATGTACTCTCACGTCTGTATTTTGCTTTTAGAATGCTGGTTATCAGAACTTACCTGATGGTCCAGCGGTAAGGCTCTGTGCCCCAATGCAGGGGTGTGGCTTCAATCCCTAGTCAGGGAACTAGGATCCTACATGCTGCATTGTGTAGCAAAAAAGAAAGAAAGAAAGAAAAAAAAGGATAGAATGATGTTTATCTGTGTAAAAATGAGCTGTGTTATTTCAGTGAAAGAACGTGTTTACCACACTTTGGTGCATGGAATACACTATGTAAAAACATACATATAAAAAACGTTTCCAAGGATCTAGTTGTATATGGTGAATTAAGATAGTGTTTTTTAAAAAACCCAAGAAAATGTCTTTTTTAGGTAAAGACTATTGTAAACTAGAGTTTCTGTTTGCTTGGATTTTTGATTGGTCAGTCCAAGAGAGTGATTGTTAAATAAAACAGAAGTAAGTAAAACATATTTTATTAATTTTATGCATTTGGGGGCAACTAAATCCTTAGGATCAAGATAAAATCTTTCAATAATGTTTTTGACCCTGTTTTTGATGCTAAATTTTGTTCAATCTGGAACGCATGTCCTTAACTAGATTATCAAATGACACATGAATTTTCCCCTCAGTATTAATTTCCACAGTGGTGATTTCAATATTTAGTGAATGCATAACAAGAGAAGACGCTCCATTAGAGAAAACAATTCTGTTCTCTGATGATGGATAAACAGTTTAGCTTGACATCGTTTGATAGTTTCTGCCTTAAACTGTTTGGTCTCCCAAGGCAGAGGTGTTTTTTAGAGCCAGTCCTTGCACCGTGTCATTGTAATGACACCGTAAAACAGTTTCTTTTTATACTTTCCAATAAAACAGTGTGACATCTTAAATGTGAGTTGCTTTACTTTTTAAAGGATGAGGAATACGTGATTCCTTTCCACTGGCCTCCTCCAGCAAGGCAATCATCAGGTACAAAGGAGGAAGCTCAGGGGAGACACATTGTCCCTCTACAAATGCGGTCAAGGTAGCCATGTAGATGGAGGGAGAATTGTTCACAGTCTGAGAAGATAAGAGACAAGGTGACAATAACCTAGAATTATTCAAAGGTAGAAGTTTAGGTTTTTTCAATCGGTAAAGATAACATAATGGAGGACACTCTCATACAAACAATGAACTCTGGAGGTGATTATCAGAACCATTGCAGAATAGGAAAATTTGGAACTAGCTGTTGCAATTGTAATGATTTTGAAAATTGAGGCTGGGTCCTGTTAAACGGATCGGTTTGGTGGTGGCAGGAGAGGGGAAGCATGAAGGAACCTATGCAAGGGTCTGGTTTCTGAAAGTTGTCTGTGTCTAACTAGAGTAGATCTCTAAAATGATAGCTACCATTTCCCTTTAAAACTTCAATTTAAATAACAAACAAATGCAGAGAAACAAGAAATCCTATTCCAGTTATTTCTCCCTTTCCTAAAAAGTACAACCTAAAAAACACAAACAACTCAGAAGAGAGTCAGAGAGTCTGTATGTAAGATTGTTTA
Organism: Odocoileus virginianus; assembly: GCF_023699985.2. Taxonomy (NCBI): domain Eukaryota; kingdom Metazoa; phylum Chordata; class Mammalia; order Artiodactyla; family Cervidae; genus Odocoileus; species Odocoileus virginianus. The sequence continues at coordinate 56,476,767 of NC_069693.1, read as the reverse complement.
CACATGTTCTGGTAATAATTATAATTTTAATTAACATTGTTGTGTTGTGCAGTGTCAACTCCAGTTTTTGCACAGTCAAAATAACTAAAATCTAACCCAGTAGTCATGTATGGATGTGAAAGTTGGACCATAAAGAAGGCTGAGTGCTGAAGAATTGATGCTTTAAAATTGTAGTGCTAGAGAAGACTCGAGAGTCCCTTGGGCTGCAAGGAGTTCAAACCAACGCATACTAAAGAAAATCAACCCTGGATATTCATTGGAAGGACTGTTGCTGAATCTGAAGCTCCAATACTTTGGCCACCTCATGATAAGAGCCAATTCATTAGGGAAGACCCAGATGCTGGAAAAGGTTGAAGGCACAAGGAGAAGGGGGCAGCAGAGGATGAGATGGTTGGATGGCATCACCGACTCAATGGACATAAATTTGAGCAAACTCTGAGAGACAGTAGGGGACAGAGCAGCCTGGCATGCTGCAGTCTGTGGGGTCACCAAGAATCAGACACGACTTAGTGGCTGAACAACGCATCAGAAGGATCTAAGTCAGGGAAAGCGTTTGAAGGTATTAGTTTGTCAGAGAAAATGTATTGTTTCTAATGCGTGGTCCTGTCTTGATTAGACAGGTTTCAGATTGATGGTGATGGTAAAGTTTATAGTGACTGTCTTAGTCTGTTTGTGCTGCTATAACAAAATACCACAGTCTGGGTGGCTTATAAAACCACAAACATATCTCACAGTTTTGGAATTTAGAAGTCTGAGATTGGGGTACCAGCATGAATGGGTGAGGGCCCTCTTCTGGGGTAGACTTCTCAGTGTATCCTCACATGGCAGAAGGGGCTAGGGAGCTTTATGGGGTTTCTTTAAGGGCATTAATTCCATTCAAAAGGGTTCCACCCTCATGACTTCACCTGTTGAAGGCCTGATCTAATACTATCACATTGGCTATTAGGAATTCAACATGTGAATTTTGGGGGGCTGGGAGCCCTAAACATTCAGAGGATAGCAATGGCTATATCCTGATGCCGTGACCAACTTTCCCTCTGTGACTGGCTCATGTCCATAATGAGAACCAACCCACTGATCTTTGCAGATAATCCACTCACAAATGTCATCTCTGAATTCATATTTGAGCTAAAATTCCCAGGACTTTCCACTAGCAGTGACATTTTGCAAATATTGGTTTAATATCTTGATTTACCTCTTTCTTCAGAGTCCTTTATACTTCTGTAAAACCTGCTCTCACTCTCTTTAACATGCATTTACGTAATGTAAACTGAAGATGGATACCCTAAATGCATACTAATGTGAAACACTTTGGCTTCTGTAATTCCTGAAATATGAAGCTGATGAACACACGAGGACAAACCCTGTCTGCCTGGGTGCCATCTTTGAAATTCCTAGACGCTGGGCTAAGGAGCACCCTCATTCTCAGTGGAAATCTTGACACCTGAATAGTTATTTAATTATATTTTATTACTATTTAGATTTTTGTAATTTGTTTTTATTTGTATTGCACAGTAGAACTGTTCAAAAACTTTATGCCAACCTGGAAAAGAAAATGCTCTCTTAAACAGAAGGACCAAGGCGGTAATGGGGAAAACAGGTTACTGTAGAGATATGTGATTTCGGATTCTTTATCTAAAAATAGTGTGATAGACAGAAAGAGTTCCAAGTTTTACTTCCAAAGGACCAAAACCAATGAAATCCTAAGAAAAGAATATAGAGCTAGCAACTAGCCAGCTGACCATTTACGTAAATAGAATGTAACCCCCCTTCTGTTTATCCCATCGCTGAGGAGTATTGTTTGCTTTTGCTTAGGACCAGAAATATATACATTCTGATGCTCAGAAAGGCAGCAGAGAAACACTGCTATAGATTTTCAGTCCAGAAGGAACTCAACATTTCATGGAAACTTTTGGGTTTAGTTTTTCTCAAGCATAGACCTGTGACTATTGTGGGGTAAAAGAAAGTAAGAACCAGGCTGCCTTGGTTGGAGGAGAAAATCTTAAGGTCTGATTGCACTATGCACAAACTTCCAAACAAGTCCCTGATTTCTGGAGGAACCTACCCCTGACACATCTGGAGCTCCTCTCTGCAGAACCTCTCAGGTGTCTGCAGAGTCAGCGGCTTCTCTTTCTGTGATGCCCTGCGGCCCAGAGACTTCAGCTTTCCCATTCTGCTGTGTCACTATTCCCACTTGGCTTTTGATGAGAAAGAAAGCATTAATTTCTTAAAGCAATTCCTCTTGTTTCTCTGACTCTCTGTCTTGCTCTGATTCTGTCTCTCTAATGCACTTGCTTACGCTTTCTTCTCTCTCAGTCTTTTTCTTTTAAGCAGAAGTCTAATTAGTCTTTCGAGAATCCTGATTAATGAATAAAGAGAGAAAGAATTGCATTTTGAAGTAATTCTGTGAGTTGGAGGGAGTATATTTTTTAGAGAAGGAAGATGTATATAGAAACATTTGAAAGAAATATCATGAATCCTCCAGAGGTAAAGCTTCATGGGAGCTAAAGGCATATTCTGTTACACTGAATGTATTTTACTTACTGTTGTGCCTTCAGATCTTTGCTATTGTTGTTTAAATATGTGCATTTCTTTCCTCCAAAAGTCAGATCCCTTTCAAGCAGTTATTTTGCTGAAATATACACTGTCTTTCTCTTCTATTGCAAGTTTAATGATATGCATTTTTCAAGACAGCCATCAGAGTCAAGATGCAAACGTACCACAGTTGTTTGCTCTTTTCCTCGTGATATTAACTAACCCATCCATTGGGAGCAAACCTGGGCCTCACCAGCAGTGTGCTTCATCAAGCTGCAAAAAAAATGGCCACATTTTTTAAAAAAAGCATGTGGCTAGCCTATTAAGAATACTTCAGTCAAATTTTATGAAGCTTTAAATAAATGGATTTTATGGCTATTCTTGCAGATCTTATTCTTTTTTGAGTTAACTTGCAACTAAATGTAATGCTTTCTCTCTTTTGTCACCCCAATTTTTTTTAGCATACAAACTACTCCCTGGGGCTAAGCATCTCAGATGGAGTCATAAGATAACTGTAACTTAATGGGACCCCAGTGGCCTTTAAAAGTTAATGCAGCTAGAGCAATTAATGAAGCTTCTAAAGTAAGGGATGTGAGCCTGAGGATAATTTATGCATTGGGATGATCTAGTTCATTATTGGCATTATTTAACATTCCCCGGGCTCTCAAGTAGTTCATGGCTATACATCCAAAAATAGGACAGGAAAATATTTCTGACTCCTATAGATAGAAAAATATTCTTCAAGTTAGAATGAAAAAGATCTTGAAAGGGAACACAACAACGAGTTGGGAGAATGAAAGTTCTTTTCTATAAAAATTCAGCTAATAAATACGTGGATGAAAGAGTGATAGAATTCTATAGCTGCATTTTACAACTCTAGGCAACAATCGCAATGGATTTTAAAGTTTGGGGAAAACTTGATTGAAAATTTTATAATGAAGACAGACTAACATCATCTGAATTCACAGATCAATCTTAACATCATTAAATATCTGGGGCAACCAGATTATCATGGGGTCTCAATGATGTGAAGTAATAGGATGTACAAAGCACCACATATGAAGTATGTTTGTAAGAATACTTAAGCCTGGATATCTTAAGTTCTCCAGTGTTTCCTATAAATTTGTGGGAAATACTGGGGAGAGAGGAACGTGAATATACACATCATGAGGAAGTAGTCAGTCAAATGCAAAGTGTGGGACATTTGATAGTACATATCCATGGAGTAAATAAAACTTAAAAGATATGACAACTTAATACAACACGTGGACATTGAAGGATCTTGACTCAAATAAATCAAGTACACAGGAAAGGTTCATGGTTTTAAGAAATTATTGACTTATAAAAGATGATGATTGTTTAAAAACAGTCTTAGGGAAGCATGCTAAGTATTTATAGTGAAATGCCATGATATATGGAATTTGCTTTAAAATATTCTGGCTAAAATACATGGGTCAATAGTTGAATTAAGGCTGGCCATAAATTAATATGTTTTAGAGCTGAACAGTCACTATATGAGGGCTGATTAGAGTGTTCTCTGTACTTTTTGCTATGTTTGAAAGTTTGCATGGTGAAAAGGAGAACATGACACAGAGATGATAAGTGAAAGAATTGTATTTTCCATGACTGAAGACATGGTGTCACAATCACATCAAATCTGGATGTTGTTTGGAGCTAATATAAAATTTTTAGACATCATTCAAATACAATCGCAAAACAAGAGGAGTGCTTCAATTTTGTGTTGTTAGCATTTTTGTAAAGTTATCTCACTGTGAATTTTACCTACCTATGAGATGTATATAACACAATTTCCAAAACACATTATTGATAGTTGCTCTATTATTTAAGCAAGCTAAGAATTTCATTGGTTCTGACGTTTTGGGTGGGTTCCAGTGTCTTCCTGTGGATGACTGTTCAGCAGTTAGCTGTGATTTCAGTGCTCTTGAAGGAAGAGGTGAGCACAGGTCCTTTTCTGCCATTTTGAACCAGTCTTTCGTTCTGGTGTTTTTAAGTTTTCTTTTATATTGAAGTATAATTGATTTACAACTATTGTGTTAGTTTCAGGCTTACAGCAAAGCGATTCGGCTGAATAACTGTACATACACCTATATCCATTCTTCTTCAGATTCCTTTCCCATGTAAGTTATTACAGTATGTTGAGTAGAGTTCCTTGGGCTATTCAGGAGGCCTTTGTTTATTATCTATTTTTTATACAGTAGTGTGCATATGGTAATCCTCAGCTCCTGGTTTGTCCCTCCCCTCCCACGTTTCCCCATTGGTAATCATAAGTTTGATTTTGACGTCTGTGAGTCTGTTTCTGTTTTATAAGTTTGTTTGTATCATTTTTTAAGATTTCACATATAAGCAATCTCATATGATATTTATCTTTCTCTTTCTGATTTACTTCACTTAGTATGATAATCTCTAGATCACCCATCTGATAGTTTTAATATTGTCAAAATACCAACTTTTCTAAATTTTTTTTGGCTATGCTGAGGGGAAACATGATCTCCCCTTCTTTTGCAAGTGGTACTTTCCAGCTCCTTAATTTAAATAACTTGTAATGACAGGTAAAATGATCATAATATTTATTATACCTATTTATTTTGAGAATATTTTCTAATTCCTCACTCAGAGGCTGTAGATACACACAGTGATTTAGTTTATTTTAAACAAATTTTACAAAGTGCATTTAAAACAATTATACTATATGTGACTGTTTCCAGCGAAGTACCTGAAAAAGCACCAGTGTGAAATTGGGGAAACTGAGCTAATAAGTAATATTTAAGGAACTGCATCATTCCAAAGGTGCTGAAAAGCAAAACAATGTGAATTTAAATAAAGCAGTCCTTTGTGTGTGCCTGTGCAGAGGACCTACCCTATAATTCAGGCACACGTGTCCTCCTCACAGAGTCTCCCCAAGGCAGTTGAATTCACATGATGCCCTGTCTTTCTTCCTTTCTATCATTTCTCCATCTTTTCAGACCCTCAGAAGACAAACCTGTGAGTGAAACAACTGCATCAGCCACTGCTAAGATCTCATCTACAAAACAGAATCCGTGATGCTTCATGCTAATATCTCATCTCTATACATGTATGTATATTAATACATTTTGTTTTGGTAAAAATGCTTAACATGAGATCAACCTCTTAATAACATTGTAAGTGTACAGTACATTGTCATTGCCTCAGGTACAGTCTTGTACAGCAGATCCCTAGAATATATTTAATTTCTCCTGTATTTAATGTATTAAATACAAAGGTATTTAATTTGTACTGTCCCAGTTATGCTCCCCGAGTGATCTAGGAGTGGTCTTGTTGATTGCTCTGATTGCTCTCTTGTGGTGGACACTTCTCTGTACTGCACATATCCTATCAGGTACACCTCTATAGGAATTCATCTCTCTCTGTTCTGCCCAAATGCCAGTCCAACTCAAGAGAGTGTCTGAGTGTGTGATGTACCACTTGATTTTCTTCCCAGCTGATTGCTGCTCTTAATAAGATTTTTGTTTACATCCAATCCTTGTTGTAAGTTAGATGCACTAAACATCAGATAAAAAGGGAGAAGATAAGTATTAGTGTCTCGTGGATACCCTTGGTTTCTTTGGGTGGTTTCAATTGCAGTGTTTTCCTACTTTGATGAGACTCAGTGTTCATGGGACTAGGGAGCTGCGTAAAATTCAATGATGTGAACAAATCTGAGAGGCCAAACAGCACAATAAAATTTGCCTTTGGGACTCTCTGGAGCTTTGAAGGAGCATTAGGGAACACTACTGTGCTGAAGCTCTGCTGGTCCCTGAGCAGGTGTGAGGTGGAGACACATGGAAAGTTTCTGTGTATTGAATCAGTACCAGCCGTCGTTTTATGGAAAACATCCAATTAAGTGTTTGTTAGCCTTTCGTGTAGAAGAAATCTCGTTCACATTAAACTAATTCAATGTTTCAGAGTAGAAAAAAAGTCACTCACGTACTGGAGATTAGATAATTCCCAGATGGGTCTATTCATTTGTTTGAAGCAGTGGCTCTTTTAAAGTGTGTTCTGGGGACCAGTAGCATCAGCATCACCTGGAAATTTGTTAAAAATGCAAATTACCAAATCCCACTCCAGACCTACTGATTCAAAAAACTCCTTGGTGGCTCCCAGAAATCTGTTTTCCCTATGAAGGGATTCTGGGGAGTATATGAATTTAAGAACCACTGTTCTGATGTGTATTTTTCAAAAGAAAGATTTTGAGATTTTCAGTCCATTAAAAGTTTTCTTAATATAGTAAAATTCTTTGAAATAATTCTTCAAGTCAGAGAAATAGTCTTTTTTTTCTTTTAAGATAATTAATTAAAAACAATGACAATCATACTCGCTTGATAATTCTGCTTGTTGATGGTTAGTCAGAAAATATTCATACTTATTATCATTACAGCTGTCCCATTTTATTGTTTTGCTGACATGATTGAAGGCAGGAGGCGGAGGGGATGACAGCGGATGAGATGGTTGGATGGCATCACCAACTCGAAGGACATGAGTTTGAGCAAGCTCCGGGAGTTGGTGATGGACAGGGAAGCCTGCCGTGCTGCGGTCCATGGGGTCGCAGAGTCGGACACGACTGAGTGGCTGAACTGAACTGAACTGCGCACTGTAAATGGCCTGATGGATAGCTTCTGTGCCTATGTATTTCTAAGGAGAACAAGAAGGGAATGCCTGTAACTTCTCTGGGATCCATGGATTAATAATGAAGCAAAAATTAGTCATGGATAGAGTGTGAAGCTCAATTCAGTTTCAGATTCTAGGTCTGAACAGCATTATTTTCTCCCATTCTAGGAGACAGTACAAGTAGCATTCATTGCCTTGGCAAGCATGTCAAAGGAGCTTAATGCTAGTTATTATCCTAGTGCTCTTTTAAAAAAAATCCTAGTGCTCTTTAACACTATTTCAGAGAAGGCTGCTGCAAGCTTCCCTGTTTATGCCATTATAAAGAAACAAAAAATTAAAGAACTCCTGTTCAACAGCCCAGTTTCTCATATGACTGTGCATGTACATTCTAAAGAGGGTATTAGAAATTGGCAGTATATTAAAAATGAATTTACTATGACTAAGGTCAGTTAAACTTTAATTCTTATGACCTATCTATCCCTAAGAAGATGCTTTTTTATTATAAAGTGCTATTACTTGTTTAAAAGTTTTCTTTGTCTGATACTAATATAGTTCCTTCAGCTTTATTTTAGTTAGTAATCTTTTGGTATATCTTTCCTCCTCCCTTTGTTTAGACAGTTTTTGTCATTTAAAACATACACCTTGTAAACAGCATATAGCAGGATTTTGTTATTTCTATCTAATCTCAAAGTCTTTGCTGTTTATAGAATATTTTTTCCATTAACATTTAATTTAATTAGTTATTACTATATTTACTTATTACTAAGTCTACCATCTTGCTTTTCTCTATTTACCCCTTCTGTTTGTTTCTTTTTCTCTCCTCAATTGTGTATCTTTGGATTAATCAAGTGTTTTTGTTATTCTCTTTGGATTAACCAAGTGTTTCTATTATTCTCATTCTTCCCTCATTTTTAGTAATAAGTTGATAGTAATATTTATCCTTGACTTATTAAAATTTATTTTGAATGAATACTTTTATATTTCCAAAATGATGTTGTTATTTAATAAGGGTTTAACTCCATTTAACTGCTCCTTGGGGACTTTTTTTCTTGTTCCTCTTTCATGTTACAACCATTCCCTGTTTTTGTCTTTGAGGGTATTTATTGCATTTAAAATTCTTGGTCCATATATTTTAATCATTTGGATGATATGCATTCTTCAGCTTTTGTGTTTCTTACTGTATTTATATTACTCTCCCCCACCCCCCAAGTTTTACAGCCAGTGAGTTACTCACATGCCCCTCAGTTACCACGTTGTCTGGTAGGAAGGGCTTGGACTTAATTCACAGTGTGTTTGGACGTAAGGGGGTGGCTGAGCTCTCTAATGGACAGCTGCAGGCACCATAGAACCATTGTTCCCAACTCTGAAGGGTTCTGCCCCCCCAGGTGAACCCTCAAGTTAGGGAGTAGGAATCTCCTTCCATTTGGAGTTTAGGGTTTTAGACTAGAGAATGGAGGAATCAGTGGAAGATGGCAACACAGTAGCCCATATATGTTTTTTTGGTGTTCTGCTCTCATACTGTTCTGATAACACTGGGATTCCTGATCACAGTGTCAGGCAAAGGTGGTTCCAAAGCACCATGTGTGGGAGAGGAGGCGAAGATGGATGGAGACTGAAAGAGAACTTGAAAGACTAAAAGAGAAATTTAAAAGAGTTCTCCTACAAGCTTCAGTCTCATGGTCTTCTGACCAGGCTGTGTCTATCAAAGCCCCCACACCCACCAATGGCACACATACCCTCATATGGTACAAGCCACAGCAATCTTAGATTTCCTCAGGAGCTTCTCATAGTTAGCATGTGTTTCTTCAAATTCATGCTGTCTTTTCATTTTATAATTTCTCCACAGAGACAAACGCAGTATCCTATGCTAGGTCCCCACAGTGGCAAGCCTGTTATTTCATTTATGATTCTCTCTCTGCCCTTTTCTCCCAGCTCTCTTGTTGAAACTCATAAAATGGGGTTCTATATTTTGATAGAGAAGAAGATTTGTGAGTCAAAAACTAAGGCTGTGACTAAGTATGTGATGTGATCATTTGCTCTGGGAAGATTGAGTATTATGACAGGGAAAGTCCCGCTTCGTCTCCATGTCTTGACCAGGTTCCGAATCCAGAAATCAGAGATAGAAGTGACAGTGAGCCCCATGGCTCTCCCCAACCACAGATTCTTTTTTTAAATTATTAATCTAAGTGAAAGATGGCAAAGTAAGTATACAGCCGATCTGGGTAAAGAAAGAAAGAAAGAAAAGAAAGTGAAGTCGCTCAGTTGTGTCCAACTCTTTGCGACTCCATGAACTGCAGCTTACCAGGTTCCTCTCTCCATGGGATTTTCCAGGCGAGAGTACTGGAGTGGGTTGCTATTTCCTTCTCCAAATCTGGGTATAAATGATTTAAATTCATTTTCATGGTGACTGTTCATGGACACTTGGTTTTTTATTTTTGTACTTCCCATAAGGGAAAAAAAATTTAATAAAAAGGAACAGAAAATAAGAATTTTCTATACCAGCTAATATGATAGTAACAAATGAAGCAACAAGAGGATGAAGCTGATAATTAAAAAAGTTACTAAAATGTTTCCAGGGGATCAGACTATGGCTAACAGTCTGATTGTTTTTGCATAGTTTTCATGTAAATGTCCAAGATTATTTGGTGAAGTGGAAGTTTAGTCATTGCTGAAATTGTTTTCAGGACTCTTAAGGAAATTCTTTAAAACATACTTGGGATAATGAAGAATTGGATGAAAGAAAACTGTAATAGATGCATTCTCTTTGAGGTCTATTATAGTCACTCTTGCAGCCCAGCCTAAATCTCACTATCTTGCTTTGGATTTACTCGAAGAGAAAATGTTTCATTTTTGTGAAGAGCTGTTGGACACAGGGAAACTTCACCTTCAATAAGATTATTTCTAGGCACGGGAACAATTGAAGCATTGTTTCTTCAAAATCGCTGGAATACACTTCAGAAGCCCTCCTGGTAGAATACGCTTTAATTTGGGTCTTATCACTGCTCGTCAGAGCTTTTGTGTCCACCTCTCTTTTGTCTCCAAATGATGAGTAGAGTTGGCACTACATAGACAATTCAGAGAGGTGTTCTGAACTGTCATTGTTTTGGAAGTTTTTATTCTTCCATAGACCATGGAAGAAAGATGCAGTAAAAGATGTTAGGTCAGACACTTAAAAGGTTTTTACACTTAATTCCATTGTATGTTTTCTCTATCTGATGGTATCAATAATTTTATGTGGGGACATTTTCTTTGATGAGGTTCACAGAGTACAGATGTTTTATTTTGATCGGTGCAGAAGTGGCTGGGGTGGCTATGTGAAAGAAAGCTTTCATAGCTTTCTAAATTTCATATGTTCTCTGTTCTATATTTTTCAATTTCATCCAGGCGCAAGTTTTTATCCATGTGTCCTTGGTCCCTATTCTTATTCAAGAAAGGAGCGCTGTGAGCCTTCGATTTTTCCTACAGAAATAAGGAAATGTGGCACATTTATTATCAACACTTCATAAGATGCCTTCACCCAAATTCATTTGACAGTAAATGATTTTTAATTACATAATGTGATTACAAGGTTATGGTTTTAATCTTCTTTCTTCACCCAATAAAGCAAAGGTATGTTTTCACATACTGCAGATCAATTTTCCATGAATTTGTTTCTTTAAAATTTTCATTTTTCCTTTGTCAACTGTTTTGTTTCCCTCTTACATGGCCTGGTTTATTCCCCTGAGAATAAATGTTTCATTTATACGTTTATAAGCATTCTCCTTTTTGTTACCCTTGAAACTTTAATTATTTTTGTTCTTATTTTTTTCTCTTATAAAATTAAAGATAGAACTGCCATGTGATCCAGTAATTCTACCTCTGGGTAAAAAGAGTTGAAATCAAGATTTTAAAGAGATGCCTGCATCCCCATGTTCATTGCAGCAGTATTCACAACAGCCATGATATGGAAATGATTCATATGCCTTGGCAGATGAATGTAGGAAGAAAATGTAGCATATACACACAATGGAATATTATTTGGCCTTAAGAAAGAACTTTTGTCATATATGACAACATGAAAGAAACCTAGAAGACATTATGTGAAGTGAATTGAGCCAGTCACTGAAGGACAGTACTTCATGATTCCATTTGAATTCAGTATCTAAAATGGTCAAATACATAGAAGCAGAGAATAGAATGTGGTTGCTGGGGGTGGGGGAGGGGGTGTTTTTGGTCAAAGAGTATTAAGTTACAGTTATGGAAGATGAACATTCCAGAGATTTGCTGTGTATCATGTGCTGTAGTTAACAAAATGGCTTTGTGTATTTTAATATAGGTTAAGAGAATAGATTTCTTGTTAAGTTTTCTTAACCCCAAAACAAAATGAAACAAGTCCACAAAAGAACATAAGGGCATTTGTGGAGGTGATGGATGTGTTTAGTACCTTGATTGTAGTGATAGTATCATGGGTGGATGCATGTGTCCAAACTCATCATGATGTATATATTCAATATGTGTAATTTTTATCAGTTATACCTTGATAAATGTTAATCAGCATTTTATTTATAACTATAGAGATTTGTCAATTTTTTTTACCGTCCTCCTTAAAATCTTTTCTACCTCCAGATACATGTCCAGAGTTGTTTTGATTAGTTGACTGGAAAAGTATTTTGCAGTAAAGCAGGGATTATTGTTCAGTTGCTAAGACATCTCTGACCATTTTGTGACCACATGGAGTATAGCCCACCAGGCTCCTCTGTCTATGTGATTTCCCAGGCAAGAGTGCCGGAGTGGGTTTCCATTTCCTTCTCCAAGGGATCTTCCCTAGCCAGGGATTGAATCCACGTCTCCTGCATTGGCAGGTGGGTTCTTTACTGCTGGGCCACCACGCAGCACAAAGCAGGGATCATGTGTGGCTGTTTGCCGCTCTCTATTTCCACTTCTCACCTGGAGGAATGGCCAAATGGCATGTTCCACAGAGGTTCTCTTGACTTTGCTCTGTTTCTATTCCCTTTAGTTTTTTCTATAGGAAATTCAACAATCTCATCCTTAGAAAAGTAATTTCTATTTTATTTTTCAGATTCTTGACTTGGAATTCTTAGAACAATTGTAAAAACATGTGTTATTTTCTAGATATTTCATTGTAACATATACTACTAGTGAAAAGTTGGAGAGAATTTACGAATTAACCAATAGAAGAATATGATACTATGACTTCAGTTAGATTATTTTTATAATGCTGTATTTTAAAGTGAAAAAGAAGATTACAAAATATTAATTCAGTCATGTAAAGTATATGTGTGTGCTTTGAGGAAACGTGATTGGAAGGATATCAGACAAAATATTAGCAATGGTTATCTGTTGTGGATTGTGGGGTTGTATATTTTTTGTGTAACTTCTACTTTCGTTTTAAAATTTTTATTTGGTTTATTATTTTGTAAAAAGCAAAGTACATATATTTCTTTTTCTTGCAGTTACAACTCATTTCCACTTGGGGAAAAAGTCAGTTCCCATTCACAAATTTAGCAATTACCTTATATAGCATGTTGCTTTCCTTTCATAGATTCTCATATACAATCTTAACACTCCATCCAATATTCACTGCTATGTTATTTATCTAGCTTGTTTTCAAAGAAATATTTTTTTTCTGGGAAGCATTCTTTTCTCTTAATATTTTAATGTAGACAAATACTGGTTTTTAAGTTTTCTACTGATATACTATGATTGCCTTATTGAATTCTAAAGTGATAATTCCTAGGCCTATGTCTGGTGAGAATTCCTAGGCCTATGTCTGGATGGCATCACTGACTCAATGGACATGAGTTTGAGTAAGCTCTGGGAGTTGGTGATAGACAGGGAAGCCTGGCGTGCTGCAGTCCGTGGGGTCGCAAAAAGTCGGACATGGCTGAGTGACTGAACTGACTGATTTCTGGTGAGAATTATTTTTTAAGTTTGTAGGTCTGAAATGGATGCCTTGTCAGTGAAATTACATACCTTGTCAGTAGGAGGCATATGTACATTGGTCAGAGTTTTTGTAAATTAAATTTTGCAAGAAATAAAACTCCTTTGGCTCTACTTCTGCAGACCATGGGATGGATTTTTTAAAAAATTGAAAGTCACAGAAAATCTGTTATAAATTCAGAATGTAATATGTTGGCATAGAAATGATATGATTCATCAATGAAGATTTTTATACCTTAGTGGTATCTTTAAAATAATCTAGGAAAACCAGTTTGTCTGACAGACACAAGAACTCTGTTGCAGAGATGTACACTCTCCAGGATCTCATGGCAATTACTAGCATTTAACAAATGATTATTAAATAGCTACTATGTGACCAGCACTATGCTAGATAGTAGGAATTTTTATTGTTTCTATTTAGTTTTTGATTATTTCCAACTTCCTTACAGTTTTGACCTTAGGAAGTATTTCTTCCACTATAAGTGATCTCTTTGCTCTCTGAAAACCTGTCACTGGATGTTAACACAGTCATTGCTCACATTCTGTGTGTTTGGCATTGTTGTTCTTTCTTATATGTTGTTTTCTAGGAGTTTTTGTGTGTATCAAAGTCTCACTCCAAGCATATAACATTTTACTTCCAAGTCCATGAAAATTGGAGGAGTAAACTCCTACTGAAGAAAACAAATAAATTGGAAAAATATAGGATAAAGAAATCTCATGCACGCACACATACACATGAGCATTTGTGCTATCCCATCTCACTTCCTGGGGTAACCTCTACCACTTTTAAATTGGCATGCACTCTTTCTGACATTTTCCTATGCATTTAAACTTGCACACAAAGAAATGCACAATGATATACTTATTTTTACACAACTGTTATAATACACACATTTTACCACACAATTTACTCTTAAGTTAAATCTTACAGATTTTTTGATGTCAGCCACATGAGCCCATTTTTCTTAAAGACTGCATAATATGTCACAGAATGATGGATAAGAATAATCACATATTTATCTACTTCCCAATTAATAGACATTTGGAATACCTCTGTGGGCCACTGTGCTGAGCATATCTACTATAAAGCTGCTTAAACCCATCTTTGTTTGATATGTGGACTTTAGTATGAAGAAACAGAAATAGAATCACAAGGCCAAATTGGGCAAATTTTTAGTAATACTGATTTTTAAATTACTGCTACAGCCCCCTTAAAATGGTAGAGCAGATTATGACAAAATCTTCTTCCTCCTCTTTCATCCACACTGCATGCTATCAACCTGATTGGAGTACAACTTCCGTAAGAAGATTATAGGGGCAAATACTCTCCTGTAACTTAACTTTGCTGGTTGGAATGCGTGTGTAAAAAGGTTCGATTAAGTTCTTGCTATAAAGCGGAACCACAGTTGCAAAATTCAGTCGTAAGAAGTGCTATAGTACTGCTGAATATAAGTGGCACATCTGTATAATGGTCTGTGAGGGAGGGAGGGGATGGTAGGTGTAGACTAGAAAAATAGCATTGCCAGAAATTATAGAGAGGATAACTTTATTTTTACTCTAGTTCTAAATTTTTGAGTGCCAAGGAACAGGGAGAAGGATCCAAAGAAACAGACTGCCTGCCTGTTAGAGTGTGTTGTTAGCTGAGGTCTTTTCTTCGTAAAAGATTAGTATTTCATATATCTGATGAAATGCTTTCAGTATACAAAAGTCAACATGTAAGTTCAGTTCAGTCGCTCAGTCATGTCCGACTCTTTGCAACCCCATGAATCGCAGCACGCCAGACCTATCTGTCCATCACCAACTCCTGGAGTTTACTCAAATCCATGCCCATCAAGTCGGTGATGCCATCTAGCCATCTCATCCTCTGTCGTCCCCTTCTCCTCCTGCCCCCAATCCCTCCCAGCATCAGGGTCTTTTCCAATAAGCCAAATCTTTGCATGAGGTGGCCAAAGTATCAGAATTTCAGCTTCAGCATCAGTCCTTCCAATAAACACCCAGGACTTATCTCCTTTAGGATGGACTGGTTGGATCTCCTTGCAGTCCAAGGGACTCTCAAAAGTCTTCTCCAACACCACAGTTCAAAAGCATCGATTCTTCGGCGCTCAGCTTTCTTCATAGTCCAACTCTCACATCCATACATGACCACTGGAAAAACCATAGCCTTGACCAGACAGACCTTTGTTGGCAAAGTAATGTCTCTGCATTTTAGTATGCTATCTAGGTGGGTCATAACTTTCCTTCCAAGGAATAAGCATCTTTTGATTTCATGGCTGTAGTCACCATCTGCAGTAATTTTGGAGCCCCCCCCAAATTAAGTCTGACACTGTTTCCACTGTTTCCCCATCTATTTCCCATGAGGTGATGGGACCAGATGCCATGATCTTAGTTTTCTGAATGTTAAGCTTTAAGCCAACTTTTTCACTCTCCTCTTTCACTTTCTTCAAGAGGCTTTTTAGTTCCTCTAAACTTTTTGCCATAAGGGTGGTGTCATATGCATATCTGAGGTTATTGATATTTCTCCTAGCAATCTTGATTCCAGCTTGTGCTTCCTCCAGCCCAGCGTTTCTCATGATGTACTCTGCATATAAGTTAAATAAGCAGGGTGACAATAGACAGCCTTGAGGTACTCCTTTTCCTATTTGGAACCAGTCTGTTGTTCCATGTCCAGTTCTAACTGTTGCTTCCTGACATGTAAGTTAACTGTTATCAAATAAGAGTTTTGTAGGTGCTCAGTTCAGAACTGCAGCCATGGGCTTTCCTGGTGGTCCAGTGGTTAAGAAGCCAGCTTGTAATGCAAGGGACGTTGCTTCAGTGCCTGGTCTAGGAAGAGCCCACGTGCCGCGGGCAGCTGAGCCCGTGGCCCCCTCTGCCGAGCCAGCGCCTGAGAGCCCAGGAGCCACGGCCACCGAGGCCCATGCACCGAGAGCCTGTGCTCCACGAGGAGGGAAGGCGCTGCCGGGAGAAGCCCGCTCGCCCCAGCTGGAGGGAGTTCACGTGCACAGCCGAAAAAGTTAATAAATACATCCGTCTCCAAAAACTGCAGCCACACATTCTTCACAGCAATTTTTTTCAGTGTCAGTTTTGAACACAAGTGAAAATGAAGTAATCCCCCCCCCCCCATTTGTATTTAGGAAGAAGATACACACACACACACACACACACACACACACACACACACACACACTACTCAATTCCAAATTTCTATCTGCTGTCTATAGCAGTTTCAGCTTTATGGGTAAGAAGTGAGTTTTTACTGTTCTTTTCTCACTTTGTCCTCACAGTTCCTGCCAAGTGAGAGTTCACATGCAGATGAACCAAAATCATCCTACAAACCTGTCATTTCACCCATATTGTTTTCATAAATTTGCTACCTCCCTTGGTGAAAACATATGATTTTCTTCTTCAGTTCACCTGAAAATTGCTTCTCCAAGCCTTCATTTGGAACAGTATAGATCTGGGTGTTGTCAGCAGTGCAGGGATGTATTTGAATAAAGTCACACTCCCTCGATCTAGGGCAATGTCATCAATCACTTCTGTCCCATGGGTTTGTTTTCTGGCTCCACAGATCTTTGGCTCCAAAATGAGATAAATCCCTTGCTTATGAACGGGCTCTGCAGCAGCACTTGATGGAGTCTTTCTGTCTGTTTCTAGCTGACTGGACCAAGGGTGTTCCCAGATGAAGTTTGTACGTGTGGACGTGTTCGCTGAATGTATAGCTTTTTCCTAAAAGCTTAAGTATTCCAGCAAAAGAGAATTTTATCTAAGAATATCTATCTAAGAATTTTATCTAAGAAACTAAGGGTCAAGTTTAAGTAGAATATATGAAAAATTTGTATTCCTTCTCAAGTTAAGTGTTTGAAAAAACACAGAAGAGAACGTTCCAAATGTGGACAACAGTTCTAGATTGAGTAGATTTGTGCTAAGCACAAAAATTTCAACTATGAAGGAAAATTGCATTATCCAGTAAAATAACTTTTTAGATTATGGTAACACAGTTCACTCTATGAAAAAATGGAAAAATTCAGAAAAGTAAAAAATTTTAACAATATTGGCAAAGAATGTGTCTATATTTGTTATTTTCCTTCTCCTGTCATTTACATCTATATCTTTATATAAACATATCTTTATATGTTTATATAAAATCCATTTTTACATTGTGTAATAATAATACTAGTAAGTAATATTAAGCACTCAGCTAATGTGTACCTTCCAATTACTTTCTCATTTAATTCTAGTGAAAAAAAAACTGTAATACATGTATTATTACATTCATTTTATAGATGTGAAGGCTAAAACTTAAAGTGGTAAATTTTCCAGGACACAAATTTACTAAGTTTGGTCCTTTGCCTATGCACAATTTTGCATCATTGTCTCTTTCAATCTGCACTTTGCAACTAACATAATTATGTTGCATTCATTGTCCATGTTGCTGTGTACCCTTTATAACAATAATTTCTAATGACTGTATTATGTCCATTAAATGCAAGTGCCTAAAACTGAACTATTCTAGGGTTGAAAATTGTGTTACATTAAAAAGTTCAGCAGAGTACTTTGTTAAATATATTTTCACACATCATCTTTTCCATATTTTGGATTATTTTCTTAGGATATATGTTCATGACTAAAATTTATGCTCCCCTAAAAGATAAATATTAACATTTTCAATACCCTGGATGTGTGTTATCAAGCTATTTTCCAAAAAGGTTCCGTTCAGTTCACTTCAGTTTAGTTCAGTTCATTCACTCAGTCGTGTCTGACTCTTTGCGACCCCAGGCATGCCAGGCCTCTCTGTCCATCACTAACTCCCAGAGTTTACCCAAACTCATGTCCATTGAGTTGGTGATGCCATCCAACCATCTCATCCTCTGTTGTCCCCTTCTCCTCCTGCCTTCAATCTTTCCCAGCATCAGGGTCTTTTCAAATCAGTCAGTTCTTCACATCAGGTTCTCCAAATTATTGGAGTTTCAGCTTCAGCATCAGTCCTTCCAGTGAATATTCAGGACTGATTTCCTTTAGGATGGACTGGTTGGATCTCCTTGCGGTCCAAGGGACTCTCAAGAGTCTTCTCCAACACCACAGTTCAAAAGCATCAATTCTTCTGCGCTCAGCTTTCTTTATATCCCAACTCTCACATCCATCCATGACAACTGGAAAAACCATAGCCTTGACTAGACAGACCTTTGTTGACAAAGTAATGTCTCTGCTTTTTAATATGCTGTCTAGGTTGGTCATAACTTTTCTACCAAGGAGCAAGCAAGGAACAATATAACCAAAAAGGTTATATTGTTCTAAAAATTTATCAGTGGTTCTTCAGAGCAGTAGGTTTTCCACACGTTTACCAACATCAGTATAGTATCTTAGCTTTTATATGATACTTGAAATAGAAGTTTACTGAAATAATAATAATTCAAATGTTGTAGTGATGAATAAAATAATGAGTTAAAACTCCTTACTCACCTCTTCTCAAAATACACCCCTTGAAGTAGTGAATGTTTATAGCTCCCTGTATTTGCTTCTGAGATACTTTCTGTGGTACATATTTGTATATGTATATATGTATGTTGGAGAAGGCAATGGCACCCCACTCCAGTACTTTTGCCTGGAAAATCCCATGGATGGAGGAGCCTGGTAGGCTGCAGGCCATGGGGTCGCTAAGAGTTGGACATGACTGAACGACTTCACTTTCACTCTTCACTTTCATGCATTGGAGAAGGAAATGGCAACCCACTCCAGTGTTCTTGCCTGGAGAATCCCAGGGACGGGGGAGCCTGGTGGGCTGCTGTCTCTGGGGTCGCACAGAGTCGGACACAACTGAAGCGACTTAGCAGCAGCAGCAGCATATGTATGTATCCATCAGTCATAGTATGACATGCATTATTCCTATTTAGTAATCTAATTAGTTATCTAAATAACTACTACTTCTGTTGTTATTTCGATAACAACTACTTCTCTGTTGTTATTTATTCTCTAAGTTGTGTCCGAGTCTTTTGTGACACCATGGACTGTAGCCCACCAGGCTTCTCTGTCCGTGGGATTTCCCAGGCAAGAATACTGGAGTGGGTTGCCATTTCCTTCTCCATGGTATCTTCCCAACCCAGAGATCTAACCCATGTCTATCTGTCTATCTATCTATTATAGCGTGACATGCATTATTCCTATTTAGTTATCTAAATAATGGATACCACCTACTTCATAGATACATTGTTATCTCAGAGGGTCTGTGAAATGCTTTTGCATTTCCCTGAGTGGTCAGTTGCTTTTGATCGTTACTGGTGCATGCTAGCTTGTTTTGGGAAGCAAGGGGAGTCTGTTTTCCTGGACCAGCCTTAGTTTTATACAGATCCTTAGTCCTTGATTCTCAGGGGTGGGGTTTTCTCAGTGATCCCGCCATTGCACCTGTATTAGGACCTATCTAATGGATTGAGTCCAGGATGGTTTCCTACTCATTCCTTAAGGAAATTTTCTTTTCCTGTTTTCCATTTTCCATAGTGGCAGTGGATCTTCTACTCTGCCCTCAGGGGTTAGCATTTGTGGCCCTTTCCCCGATGGCTTAAATCTTGTGTTGCCTAGAGGAGAAGGCGCAGGGTGGCATTTTGTACTTTTCCCCACAGGCTGCCTTCCCGCCCTCTCAGTCTGCAACACCAAGAGAGGCTTTCTCCCATTTCCCGCCACCTCCCACCCCCCGGCTCTTTGTCTTCAGCGTCTGGTGAGTCCTGTGTTCCTGAATAAGTTCATGAAGAGTCTCTAAACGGGTGCAAAGTCCTGTGTGTCAGCAACTCTTAGGGTCCTCTTCTCTTACAGTTGCTCACACTGGGTCTTCCACAATTCACTAAAAATTTAGCTGAACCCCTTTTATCCTCCTGTACGAAGATCTCATCTTCATCCTGCTGCAGCTATTACAGCAATGCTCACGCCCTGTCTCTCCTTTGATATTAGAGCCGTGGGTTGTTCTATTACCACAGCTTTTTGATGTGTCCAAGAAACATTATGGTTTTGTACATTATCCTGCATTTTCTTGCCGTTAGGGTGGGAGTGATGTTCTTACCACCTTTCTACATCTTAGACAGAAACTGGAAATCTGTCTACTTTCATGAAAAGTATTTTACAGATATGCCTATAAAGTATCTTTTACTTTTGCTTGTTTGCTTTTTTCTGACTTCTTTCAGTGTTTTCTCTGCAATTTTTTATTTAGATTGTTTTCCTATGATGTTTTTGGAACTGTGCTTTTTCTTTACTTAATATGTTGTCTTTTCTCCAGGACTGGCTCTGTTTGCTTCACTGTACTGCTTTTAAAAAAATTTATTTTTTAGTAATTTCTCCAGAGTTAATAAGTGTAATCTATAGTATAGTCAGCTTGGTAGGAGTTTTTTTTTACTATATCAGATAATTTGCTTTTATCTCTTTCTTCAATTTGGGATCATGGTTATCTATGTACATAGGGGGTCTGACATGATTTAACTTTAGCTTTCTGCTTACTCCTGCCAACCTCTGTGCCCACAGATTTTAGTCCATCAGTTCCCCCTAAACTAGTCCCATCTGGTGTTTACCACCACTAGAAAGGACTTTCTTTCAAGATTCACAGACTTCTGTAACTCTAGCTGTGCCCTCTCAGAGTCTGAGCAGATATGACCCTAGTTCAGTTGAGTCAGTTCAGTCACTCAGTCGTGTCCCACTCTTTTCGACCCCATGGACTGCAACACGCCAGGCCTCCCTCTCCATCACCAAATCCTGGACCTTGTTCAAACTCATGTCCATTGAGTCAGTGACGTTATCCACCATCTCATCCTCTGTCGTCCCCTTCTCCTCCCACCTTCAATCCCTCCCAGTATCAGGGTCTTTTCAAATCAGTTAGCTCTTCACATCAGGTGGCCAAGGTACTGGAGTTTCAGCTTCAGCATCAGTCCCTACGATGAACACCCAGGACTAATCTCCTTTAGGATGGACTGGTTGGATCTCCTTGCAGTCCAAGGGACTCTCAAGAGTCTTCTCCAACACCACAGTTCAAAAGCATCGATTTTTTGGTGCTCAGCTTTCTTCACAGTCCAACTCTCACATCCATACATGACCACTGGAAAAACCATAGCCTAGACTAGACAGACCTTTGTTGGCAAAGTAATGTCTCTGCTTTTTAATATGCTGTCTAGGTTGGTCATAACTTTCCTTCCAAGGAGTAAGCATCTTTTAATTTCATGGCTGCAATCACCATCTGCAGTGATTTTGGAGCCCCCAAAAATAAAGTCAGCCACTGTTTCCACTGTTTCCCCATCTATTTGCTGTGAAGTGATGGGACCGGATGCCATGATCTTAGTTTTCTGAATGTTGAGTTTTAAGCCAACTTTTTCACTCTCCTCTTTCACTTTCATCAAGAGGCTCTTTAGTTGTTCTTCACTTTCTGCCATAAGGGTGGTGTCATCTGTGTATCTAAAGTTTTTGATATTTCTCCTGGCAGTCTTGATTCCAGCTTGTGCTTCATCCAGCTTGGCATTTTGCATGATGTACTCTGCATATAAGTTAAATAATCAGGGTGACAATATACAGCCTTGATGTACTCCTTTCCCAATTTGAAACCAGTCTGTTGGTCCATATTCAGTTCTAACTGTTGCTTCTTGACCCTTGTCATATTGGTTAATTTTAAAAACTCCTCATGTGATTCTAAAGCCTGATCAATTTAAATTGGGAAATTGGGATTGACATATACACACAACTATGTTTAAAATAGTGAACCAACAAGGACCTATGATACAGCACAGGGAACTCTGCTCAGTATTCTATAACAACCTAAATGGAAAAAGAGCTTGAAAAAGAAGGTGCGTGTGTATGTAGAACTGAATCACTTTGTTGTCCACCTGAAAGACAATATTATTAATCAACTGTTCTCCAATATAAAATAAAAATAAAAAAACCCACTTAAGTTCTCATTCTACAGTTTTCATGACCTCACTCAGTAGCAAAACCTTCATGACAAATTGAGTTTTAAAGATTGTAGAGAATTTAGAATTGTGGAAAAAAGAAAAAAAAATAATTCTTAACAATGAAATTAGCACTATCAAAGAAACAGGCAGAAAAGTAAGTGAATGTAATTACTGCTGCATTACTGGAATATAGCATGCTTGTTGGAAATTAGTTTGGGGCTAAATTTAGGACAGTCTTGGAAGTCAAACTAAGGATACCAGGGTTCATTCTCTAGATAACAGGAACTCAATTAAGGTTTTTGAAATGGAGAATAACATGATTAATGCTGTCCACAAAAAACTAATCTACTAGCTTGTATATCCCTGACTGACATCCAGAGACTAGAAGTAGAAATAATATTTGCAATATTCTAGGAAAGAGTAATTGTGGGCTTGAATAAGAGGTTGATCACTGGAATGTAAAGGTTGTGACAGATGTGAAAACTAATAAAGCAAAAGGATCAGTGGAAAGAGAGGGCAGCATCAAGGGTAGAACTGAGGTTTTAAATGTAAATGATTAGAAAAACTAAGCTGTCATTTATAGCAACTGGGAACAGAGAAGCAAAAGCAGCTTTGGGGAAAAGATAAAACATTTAATTGGGGTCAAAATTCTTTGAGGGGTTGCTGGTACTTCCAACTGGTTTTAAGGCAAACTAGTCTAAGTTCATTAATGCAAAAAATACAGTCCATCAGGCATGCAAACTTTCTGTTTTTAATAGTAAAATTCTATAATTGAGATTTTCTCATTTAATTCAGGGTACCCTGTGGATATATTGAATTAATACTCAATTTATTCATTTTGCATTTAATATGTAATATTTCACTTCATAATAATAATTTGATCTTTCAGAGAGTTTTCAAAACTTTACTTAAATCATTTAAAGAATAAGTTAGGAAATTTGATTTACTTTCTAGTACAAAATCCTAACACTGATTATCCTCTGGTTTCTTTTGTAATTAATTCTGATAGTATGCTTTAATTTTATTTAATGCTGTGACTTCAATTATTTTTAGCCTGTATTTTAAAATAATTTTTATCATATTATAGTGTCCATACAGAAAAGTGCACAAACGCCAAGTATAGATTGAAGAATTTTCACAAATGTCCCCTCCATTTTACTGCCTACCTCTTCCAGAGGAAACGAGTTCTTTCACTTTTACATTATTTTTGCCTGAATGGAATCACACAGTATGTACTATTTTGTGTATGGTTTCTTTCATTCAAAGTTATGTGCATGCTATTGTTCCATTCTGTTTTAGAAATAATTGTTTCTTTTTATGAATTCCTCCAATCTTTATTGATATTTACGTTATTTCTGGTTTGCAGCTCTTCAAAGAATGCTATTATATTGTAGTTATGTAAACCTTTCAGTCAACATATATATGGATGTTTGTGTTCATATTTAGATTTGTGATTGTTGAGGGTGGAGGTGGTAGGGTTTGTGCATGTCCATCCTTCTGTAGAGAGTACCAAACAGTTTTTCAAAGTGGAAATGATGCTAGTTCCAGGTTCTCCTCATCCTTTTCTGTCCTTGGTGATCCACTGGTCTTTTAAATTTCAGTCATTATTGATGTATATGCAATTGTAAATTACTGTGGAGTTAGTTTGTATTTTGTGGTGGTTAAGGAGACTGGATACTTTCTCATGTTTATTGACCACACATTATCCTCATTTAAGACGGAGTTGCAAAAGATTCTTGGCCATTTACTTTTTTTTTTGTATGCAAGGAGTTTTATTACAGAATTTAAAAATATTGAAGTGTAGTTGATTGATATACATTATTATATAATTATGTATTATATTTATATAATATCAATGTTATATATTATATAATTTTCAAGGGTACAGTACAGTGATTCACAACTTTTAAAGGCTGTGCTCCATTTATAGTTACTGTAAAATACTGGCTGTATTCCCTGTGTTGTACAATATATCCATGTAGTTTATTTTATCCATAATAGTTTATACCTCTTAATTCTCTACTGCTGTCTTGCCCCTCCTTCCTTCTCTCTCCCGGCTGATAACTACTAGTTTATTCTGTAAATCCGTGAGTACGTTTCCTTTTTGTTGTATTCACCAGTTTGTTTTGTTTTTTTAGATTCCACATATAAGTGATATCATACAGTATTTGTCTTTCTCTGTCTGCCATTTCACTAAGCACAGTACCCTCCAAGTGCATCCCTGTTGTTGCAAATGGCACAATTTCATTCTTTTTTATGGCTGAGTAGTATCCCATTGTAGCTATATACCACATCTTCATTTGATGGGCACTTAAGTTGCTTGCATATCTTGACAACTGTAAATAATGCTGCTGTGAACATTGGGTTGCATGTATCTTTTTGAAATAGTGTTTTTGTTTTATATCCAGGAGTGCAGTTGCTGAGACATGTGGTAATTCCATTTTTAGTTTTTGGAGAAACCTCTGCACTGCTCTCCTCGTTGGCCATACTATTGAATATAATTTTTTGAAGTAAAGTATTTTTTAAGATAGCTTAAGGAAGACTTCTGTTAGTATATAACAAGTTTTCTCATGGAAATGTGAAAGACTGTTGAATCTTATCATATACTTTCTTTGAAACTGTCAAGGTGATCATATGTTTTTACCCTTTATTCTGTTACTGTGATGAATTGTGTGATTTAATTTTATATGTTCAAACCAGTTGCTCATTCCTGTAATTAATCCAACTCATATATATTTCTGGATTATTTTTGCTAATATTTTATGTAAAATTTTGTATGTATGTTTTTGACAGATTTTCCGTATGGTAGTTTTGCTGGTTTCATAGAACAGTTGAGAAATTTCTTCTTTTTTTCTACTCTCTAGTTTTAAAAATAAGATCAATATTAATTATTTCTTAAATACATGGAGAAATTCAATTATAGAATCATGTCAGTCTGAAGTTTTCTCTGAAGATTTTCATTTGATAATGAAATACTGAAATACTTAATAGATATACATTTCTTAGATTTTCTGTTTCTTATGCCAGATTTACTAAGTTGTGCTTCACTAGAAATCTGTTCATTGTTTAATCTAAATTTATATAAAGTTGTTTATATATTTTTATATTTTTTTGTAGTTTTCATTCCTGATGTTTGCTTGGATTTTTTTCTCCTTGTATTTCTCTCTTAAGTCTTCCCATGGAGTTGATAGTTTTATTAAATGACTTTATTTTATGAAACTGTTAGTTTTCAAATGTTGCAGTTAAAATTTTTTCTTTGTGTGCTTATCTTTGTATTTTATGAATTTATTATCTAATTTTACTGTTATCTTACTTTTGTTGGATAACTTACTGAGTTGGATGCTTAGATCATGGAATATCAACATTTATTCTTTTTTTTAATTTTTATTTATTTATTTTTTTTCCATTTATTTTTATTAGTTGGAGGCTAATTACTTTACATCATTGCAGTGGTTTTTGTCATACATTGAAATGAATTAGCCATGGATTTACATGTATTCCCCATCCCGGTCCCCCCTCCCACCTCCTTCTCCACCCGTTCCCTCTGGGTCTTCCCAGTGCACCAGGCCCGAGCACTTGTCTCATGCACCCAACCTGGGCTGGTGATCTGTTTCACCCTAGATAATATACATGTTTCAATGCTGTTCTCTTGAAACATCCCACCCTTGCCTTCTCCCAGAGTCCACAAGTCTGTTCTATACATCTGAGTCTCTTTTTCTGTTTTGCATATAGGGTTCTCATTACCATCTTTCTAAATTCCATATATATGTGTTAGTATACTGTAATGGTCTTTACCTTTCTGGCTTACTTTGCTAAACTGGAGCCCATCAACATTTATTCTTTTTATAAGTATGCCTTGAAAGTGAAAGTGAAGTCATTCAGTCGTGTCCAACTCTTTGTGATCCCATGAACTGTAGCCTACTAGGCTCCTCCATCCATGGGATTTTCCAGGTAAGAGTACTAGAGTGGGCTGCCATTTCCTTCTCCAGGGGATCTTCCCGATCCAGGGGTTGATCCTGGGTCTCCTGCACTGCAGACAGACGTTTCATCATCTGAACCACCAGGGAAGCCCCTATCAGAGAGTCTTTACAGAAGATTCAATGCACTTATATTCATTATCTTTCCATTTGACTAATTTAAAAATTAAATTGTAACATTAACTTTGGCTAAGATATTGGGAGATTTTCTTGTTATACTTCTGTTACTTGTTTCTAATTCCCTTTGATCACATATGCACATGGAATTGTACATTTGTTAAGTCCTTGTACATTTGTTAAGACTTCCTATGGAACAGTATATTATCAATTTTGAAAAATTCTCACATCACCTTGGGAGAAATGTGTGTTCTCCAATTTGTGAGGATGGTGTTGAATACACTGATGTGATCAAAATTTAAAAATTTTCCTCTTCAAAACTGTTCTGTCTTTACTACTCATACTAACTTCTCTTATTAGTTACTGAGAACAATATGTTAAAATTTATTACTTTGCTTTTATATTTCATATACTAGTCTATAAGGTACACAAATCTTTCTGATGGATAGATTATTTAATTACAATAAAATATTTTATTTTTTTCTCGAGTAATCTTCTTGCCTTGGAGTTGACTTTTTTTCTTTTTTCCATTTATTTTTATTAGTTGGAGGCTAATTACTTTACAATATTGTAGTGGTTTTTGTCATACGTTGACATGAATCAGCCATGGATTTACATGTATTCCCCATCCCGATCCCCCCTCCCACCTCCCTCTCTACCCGATCCCTCTGGGTCTTCCCAGTGCACCAGGCCTGAGCACTTGTCTCATGCACCCAACCTGGGCTGGTGATCTGTTTCACCCTAGATAATATACATGTTTTGATGCTGTTCTCTCGAAACATCCCATCCTCGCCTTCTCCCACAGAGTCCAAAAGTCTGTTACACACCCTTCTGGGCAATGTTTGTATTATATATAATTTGTTCTTTTACTGTGAAAACCTCTTTATCATTGTGCTTCATTTTATTTAGCCAGTCTCACAAACTTTCTTTTAAGAAGTATGTAGTACACTTAAATTCATTGAATTACTAATACTTTCTGAATGTGTAGTAATTTTAGCACTTAAAATTTTTTGCATGCTGGTGAAAAACTCAGTTTTGCTCATCTGGAGCTCTTTTCATTTTGCTTCAGTTTTGAAGGATGTTTCTCTTAGGTGTAGTTATCTAAATCGAAATACTTTTCTTTCAGCACTTTGATGGTGTCATTCCATTGATTTCTAATCTTCACAGTTTCTATTCAAGTGTTAACTATCAGCCTTATTGTTGTTCCTTTGAGGGTGATGTGTCTTTTTTCTCTAACTGATTTTATGATTTATGCCTTGGTGCATATTGAATTTTTCAATTCCTTGAAAGTGTAGAAACCTCTGCTAGTTTCCTTAGATTCTATAGGTAGTGTTCCTCAGAGCCTGTAGGTGTTGTTTTCACCTTTACCTCGTTCAGAATTTTTACATCATTAGTGGACTAAATCTGCATATACGTGCCTGATGGATTTTTCTGGAAGGCTGCTCTAGACATTCATGTGCTAAAAGTGCTCAGGAATTAAAAATCCCTGAAAGTAAGTCTTTAACTAATGACTGGCATTTGTTGTTATATAAATCTTAACAGTTCCCCCGCATTTGGGTAGGATAATCTTGGAGCATGTGTTTTACACTATTTTTTTAAAACTTTGCGCTTCCCCGAAGGGATTAGCTAGCATAATAATGTATCTTTTATCAGTTGCTGTCCCTTCTTAGCATCACCTCCTCTGTGTTAGTGTTCCTTTCACTACAAATAAACCTCTTGTAACAGAATCCTCATCTCAGGGTTTGAGTCCTCTCTAATCTCAGGAGACTGAAAAACAGATTGTTAAGACCCTCCTGTGTGGGAGGGTCAGATGATCAGAGGTCAGGTGATAAGTGAAGTCCTGGCTCAACTGTCTCACTGTGAATCCAATGGTTCACAAGTGCGCTCTAGTTTTGAATCAGTTCTAATGAGATGGATGAAACTGGAGCCCATTATACAGAGTGAAGTAAGCCAGAAAGATAAACACCAATACAGTATACTAATGCATATATATGGAATTTAGAAAGATGGTAACGATAACCCTATATGCAAGACAGAAAAAGAGACACATGTATAGAACAGACTTTTGGACTCTATGGGAGAAGGCGAGGGTGGGATGATCTGAGAGAATAGCATCAAAACAGGTATATTATCAAGTGTGAAACAGATAGCCAGTCCAGGTTGGATGCATGAGACAAGTGCTCAGGGCTGGTGCACTGGGATGACCCAGAAGGATGGGATGGGGAGGGAGGTGGGAGGGGGGTTCAGGATGAGGAACACATGTAAATCCATGGCTGATTCATGTCAGTGTATGGAAAAAACCACTACAATACTGTAAAGTAATTAGCCTCCAACTAGTAAAAATAAATGAAAAAAAAAAAAAAAAAAGCTGGGGAAAAAAAAGTGCGCTCTAGTGAATTTCCCAGTCCCTCATTACATAGCAAAGGCACATATAATTTGGCATAATTCTCCATTGGTGCCTGATTTCTGGAGATAGAAGCAAACTGTTTGGGAAAACCAAGTAGAATCCCTTAAAGTTACTCCCTGGTCAAGAGACTAAATGAGAATCCATGGTGCATCCTGAGAGAAATGGCAGTGTCACCCTGTGGACTTAAGGTTGCAGGGTTGGTGGTCCCTGTTATATTTTCATCCAATAAGCTAGTCTGAGTCCTGGAAATATCAGGGTGTTATGAAAAAGTATGAGGGACTGCCATAAATGTAGCCCAAGTGACAGCGCCAATCGCATTGCCTTTTTGCAGTTGTCAGCATGGTGATAAAGACAGATCTCAACATTGTGAAAATGTTGGTGACTGCAAAGACCCCTGAGGGCCAGGCACCTGCGGGGTCTAAGATCTGAGAGTGGGTCTGAGCAGTAGTGGTCCCTTTAAGTGTTACTCCTAATGACCCAGCTTGAGGAATTTGGGCTTCAGTTTCCAGAAGAGAAAAGCTTCTACCAGGCTGCGCAGTTAGAGAGCCACACAAGCTAAAATTACAGCTTACCCCAGTTATTCTGGGCTCTCACATAGGAGTGCAGAAACATTTAGAAGGTTATGACACTGTCAGTGGAAACTGATCATTATTACCATGAGGATAGAGAGTTCAGTTCAGTTCAGTTCTGTAGCTTAGTTGTGTCTGACTCTTTGCGACCCCATGAACTGCAGGACGCCAGGCCTCCCTGTCCATCACCAGCTCCCGGAGTCCACCCAAACCCATGTCCATTGAGTCGGTGATGCCATCCAGCCATCTCATCCTCTGTCATCCCCTTCTCCTCCTGCCCTCGATATAGAGTTGTTGCTGCACAATGAAGGCAGGAAGATTCACTGTCTTTCCATGTGTGTACAGGCATGCGCAGTCATGTCCAACTCTTTGAGAGCCCACCAGCCTCCTCTGTCCATTATCCAGGCCAGAATACTAGAGTCAGTTGCCATTTCCTTCTCCAGGGGATCTTCCTGACCCAGGATTGAACCCTTGTCTCCTGCATCTCCTGTACTGCAGGCGGATTTTTTTTTTTTTAACTTCTGAGCTACATCTTGCCCTGTCTAATAATTTATGATAAATAGGTTCTAGCAGAAAGCATAACATAACAAGAGCATTGTAACCAGAGGCTGAAGCCTTTAAGGGCAAGGATCTTCTTTACCCCACATCATCAGAAGTACCGGCCAATTACAAAGGGAGATTAAATGGTAGAAGAGAGATACATAGTGCATATTGGTTCCAGACTTTGGATGCACGGCAATGAGACATGTCTCATGGTTCACTAAAACTCCTGCACGTGCATTTTGAAAACATTTGACCTTGAAGAAGAGTGACAAGACTTGACAAAATAGTGCAAACTTAACTTGAGGTATGAGTTGTCCTGAGCATTACGGAGGGCAGACTGCCTGTAGCAGATACTGTCGATACCTTCTCTAATCCCCAGAGCTTATCATGTCTGTGTGCTTTCGATAACTGACAACAGTCAGAATCTGTATCTTCATGCTTCATGACTTGTTCTGGAAGGCTACTCTCCTGTACCCGAGGAAGGTTAGAAATGCTCTGGAATTAAATAACATCTCAGCATCATCTCTCACCTAATGCCTGATAAGAAAGAATGTGCAGAAACTTCAGCCCCATCATGCCTTAGATGGGAACTGTCTGAGCATAGTGTGCATTACAACCTTTCCCAGAGTGACTCTAGCAGTAAGTTATTGCTATCCTTTGTATCTTGCTGATTAGGGTCCTCTTTATTGGTTGCGTCCCTTCCCTCCTAGAGCAGTTTCCACTTCCCTCCTGATGTTCCTGGCGTCTCCCAAAATGAACTACTTGCACTAAGATCTCCATGTCGGGCTCCGCTTTCAGGAAAGCTCAAAACTAAGATTTGTAACCTCTACATTTTGATAGGTTTTTTTTTTTTTTTTTTTTTTTTGCCTCTTAGCCAACTGCTTGAGGATTAGAAAATCCCTTATGTGTAAAAGTACTTTTAAATACCAAGCTCACTTCTCCGCTTTTCTTTTCTCTCTGGGTTCTTGACCCTTCGAATCCTTCCTGGTTTGATAGCTCTCTGATGCCTTGAAACAGCCTCTAAAAAGTGTATCTAGTTATTACAGTTGTTCTCAGTAGGAGAGTTGGTCCAACATAACTGATAGCAGAAATCAATTTCTTTCATAAATCCATATGTGAATCAGAGAAACTTTAATGAGAACTTAAAAAGGCAGTTGCTGCTGTCTTCCATGACATTTTGAAAACTCAGGGAACATTTGAAAAATGTAACATCCAGTTTTCTAGAGGTGAAAAATGATCAAGTCAAGCTGAAGTCGTTCTTATATCATGACTCTTTCAATCACCTTTGATTCTTTGTTTTCTGCCAATCTCTACATCTTTTATGAGGAGTTCCTTTGCTCTTATTTATGAGAGAGGATTAGACTTTTAAATTTGCTATTGTTTTCATGACATCTTCAGGGAGTAATTATCTGGCTTTTAAGGATCATACACTCATTCCTTTGGGGGTAAGGGGGAAAGTATAAAACATTCATATTTCTCTTCATTTTCATTCCAGTAAATATATTCTGAGGGGCACAGCATAGTGCTTTAAATGGGAAGAGAGGTTAAGGGAATGAAAAAGTGCTTGTTTGAAGAGTTCACCATTAAGACTCATTGTGTAGATTAATAGAGAGAACACCAGTCTCCAGGGTTAGCAAGTCAACCATTTCATTAAAATTAAATTTACATGAAAATGTGGAGAAAATGAGTAACATTTCAGTCTTTGTTGGTAGCAGGTCAAAAAGCCACATCCCCATTGGATCTGGAACTCTGCTTTATAGTGACTTTTTCTATGACCTATTTTCCAGCTCTCATTTTATTGACTAGCTAAAGGCTTCTCCATGAACCAGTTGGTTTCTTTGCAGTTTTCTGTTTCATGTGTTCAGGAAGCTATGCCTGTGAGCTGAGTTGTAAACATCATGCTCTAAGTGATGTGTCATTTAGCGAATGCCATGAAGTTTGATTGCTTCCTGAACAGTGACAAATTTTGCCTAATTAATTGTCTCTATACTAAGGAGTTGGATATAGTATCAGTATCATCTTGTTTGCTGATGTGTATCCCTTAACAATTACTTACATGTTGGAGAAAAAAAGAGGGAAACAACTTATGCCTTATTTATCATAAGGACTAGTCACAACTGAATGTTTATCCCATAATATTAAAAAAAGAAAGAAAAAATGCCTATATTTTCTTATCATGTCAATTAGATATAGGAAAAGAGTTTTCTTTATTCTCTCTGAGAAAGAATGTGAGTTGCTGATACAATACTCATTTCCTTCCCCTGTGAGATGCCACTCTGAAGTTATGGGGTATGAAAATATTACCAATTACTTTTGTAGCTTAGGTATCAAAAATGCTTTTAGATTAATATCTAGTGTGTAAAAGCAAAGTAAGAGAAGCTTGCTTGTTGTCTTAAATTCTGTGTGCTCCTTCTTTTTTTGTGAGTATCCTACTTATTGCTCCAGACTTCTCATTTCCTTGAGATAAGGAGTGATTTACAGCAATCTTGACTATAGCTCTTGTCCACCACTGATATAGGTGTTTAATTGGCACACATAACTTGAAGCAATTTCAACTCTGAAGCAGAGTCCATATCAAATGGTTCAAGACATGGCAATGATTTTGTTGAACGTTTTTTTTTGGTGGTGGTGATGGTACGGTAGCCAGTAGCAGAGGTACCCAAGGAATTGTTCCAATGTGAGCAGGATAGATTTTTAAAAACTTCTCTGTATAGAGAACTTAAAAGTTAGATTATTTTACTTATCTATTATTTACTTTGTGACCCCATGGACTGTAGCTTGCCAGGCTCCTCTCTCCATGGGATTCTCCAGGCAAAAATACTGGAGTGGGTAGCCATTGCCTTCTCCAGGGGGTCTTCCCAACCCAGGAATTGAACCCAGGTCTCCTGCATTGCAGGCAGATTCTTTACTGTCTTGGCCACCAGGGAAACTCCATATTCATCACATGTTCTCCCTAAATGTCATGTAGTATTTTAATGTATTTGTTATCATCCATTCATCCAAAATATATAGATAATTTACATACTAAGAATATTGCAAAGTGATTGGAAGTGCTCGGGCCTGGTGCACTGGGAAGACCCAGAGGGATCGGGTGGAGAGGGAGGTGGGAGGGGGGACTGGGATGGGGAATACATGTAAATCCAGGGCTAATTTATATCAATGTATAACAAAAACTACTGTAATGATATAAAGTAATTAGCCTCCAACTAATAAAAATTAAAAAAAAAAAATAAAATAAATGTATGCTTCCAAAGAGCTGGCTGTACAGTGATAATTTCAACTTCTAAGTCACATATATATTTCATTAGTGTTTGTCTTTCTAAAAATAAGTGCCAGATTTAGGGCTAGATATTTCTGATATGCTAATGTTTATGACTCTTTGTATGAATGCTATGCATTATAATTTATTTAAACTAGTGTTCAAGATTTCCATTAGAGGCATACTAATGTGAACTTTTGTTATTTTTATAAACATTCATACAAGGTGAACTTTTGTTATTTTTATACAGTGTGACCTGGAAGCATGAGTCAGTATAACATATGCTACTCTTATTCCAAATAGATTTTTTTCTGCTCTGGTATTTACTGAATGCTAATAATGTACTCGAAGCACCTTATTGCTTTTATATTTCATGATCCTTTTGTGGGAAGTGGGACTCATTAGTCGCTCAGTCTTGTCCAATTCTTTGCAACTCCATGGACTGTAGCCCACCAGGCTCCTCTGGTTCGTGGGATTCCCCAGGCAAGAATACTGGAGTGGGTTGCCATTCCCTTCTTCAGGGAATCTTCCTGACCCAGGGATCAAACCCAGGTCTCCTGCGCTATAGGCAGATTACCATCTGAGCCACTGGAGAAGCCCTGATCCTTTTAGGTGCTGCTGTTTATATTTCAATTTTACAAACAAGAACATAGCCTGTGAGTCTCAGGTCACTTGGTTAGCATGTGTCAGAGCCTTCACTCAGGTTCTATACCTTGAATGCTTTTGTTGCCTTATGATCAAGAATATTTGGAGTTTGTGTGAGAATTTTCTTTCCAGTTTACATATTATAGATTTATGATGAGTTATAGTCAAGTCATTTTCTTCACAGGCTCAATTGCATTTTGAGTAGGAGAGCATCCCATACCTCAATATTGCCCCTGGATTTGGTTCCTGCCAGATTTTTGTATGTTTAGAGGAGAATAAAAGAAGGAAATAAGTTTTGTAAAAGTAAGTGCTCTAGGGCATTTGTGGAATCAGAAAAGTGTATTAATACTCAAATCTGCAGTTAGCCACCTATTTTTCCTGAGTACCACGTGCTGGCATCAATAGGATGTGGGGGGATTTTCTGAGTTTTCCTGATTGGCCTAAAGCAGTGAAGAGGAGAGGGGAAAATGACACAGGGGCAGAAGAATGTGAAGGGGTGAAGACAAGGCAGGGAGAGTGATTTGGAGAGGAGGGTGAACAAAGAGACGCATATGGAGGGGGCAGCCCTGACCCGCCAGAGCGCAGGCTGGTCTCTGGCAGGCACTCGTTCTGTCAATTATTCCTCCTGCTCTGGTGAAGAGGGATAGAATTCATCATCAGCTCCTTTCTCCCCCTACTTCCACGTTTCTCTCTGGGGTTGGGAGAGGTGAGCAATTTGTTACAAATGCATGATGAATTTCATTAAGTATTCACAACTGCTGTTAAAATCACTGGAGATCTGCAAAATAGAACCCAACATGCCCAGAACAGATTTGACACGCAGAGCAGAGATGTGAAATTTGCCAGAAATTAAAAGCTCTGCTGGTATTCAGGGCCTTTATGAGTCGTTGTCTTTTTTTTTTTTCCCTCAGCAGAACATGATTTTATTGAAATAATGACAGTTACATGTTTTATTAATGTGCTTTTTAGACAGGCTTCATAACATGATCTCATCATAAAATTCTGCAGGTAATGGATTTATCATTCAATGAGTTAATGCAATAGAGAGTGCTTTGTAGCCCGGAAAGTGCTAAATAAATATTAGATATTACAGTCATAACCCACATAGCATTTTGTCTTATAGATTTTTAAAAAATTTTTAAATGAGCTTTTTATTTTAGAATAATTTTAGATTTACAGAAAAGTTGTGAAATAGTACAAAGAGCTTCCACATACCCTGCACCTAGGTTCCCCTGTTATGAGTACCTTAAAGTGTATGGCACGATTTATCGTAACTAATGAGCCAATATTAGTACATTATGTAAAGTCCACACTTTGTTCAGATTTCCTTAATTTTCACCTGAAAATTCACTCTTCCTGCTCCATACTGCCATCCAGGATACCACTTTACATTTAGTTCTTATGTTTCCTTAGAATCCTCCTGGCTGTGACAGTTACTCAGACTTTCCTTGCTTTTGATGACCATGACAGTTTTGACGAGTAGTGGTCAGGAATTTTATAGAATGTCCCTCAAGTGGAATTGTTCTGATGCTTTTCATATGGTTAGACTGAAGTTATGAGTTTTTGAGAGTGATCGCAGAGGTAAAGTGCTGTCTTCATCACAGCATATCAAAGGTACATACTATCAATTTGATTTATGATATCAAAGGTACATACTATCAATTTGATTTATGACTTAGAGTTCACCTTGATCACGAGGCTGAAGTTGTGTTTATCAGTTTCTGCCCTGTAAAGTTACTTTTTCTCTGCCTTTTCCATACTGCACTCTTTGGAAAGGAAGTCACTGCATGCAGCTCACAGTTAGGCGGTGGGAAGTCATGCTCCAGTTCGTTTAGTGTGAAGTATCTACACACATTATTTGAAATTTTTCTGTTCAGGAAATCTCTCTCTCTCTCTTTACTTATGTACATAATCATGTACTTATATCTATATGGAACTGTAAATATTTATTCTTTACTTTGCATTATAATCCAATACAAGTTACTTTTGTTGCTCAGATTATTCCAGCTTTGGCCATATGGGGCCATTTATTTTGGCTCTTAGGTCCCTTTGACGCATACCCTTTATGCGTGGGTTTTTTTTTTTCTTTTAGCTATTGTTTTTGTTTAGCACTTCCATGCTTTCTGGCACTTACGAGATGCTCCAGGCTCCTCTTGCCGATATCCTGGCCCAGTACTGGGATCAAGTGTTTCTTCAAAGAGCCCTGGTTCCTTTTATTGAAGAATGTCATTAGAAACCAAAATATGAGTTATTTTGCTACCAAAATGTCATTTCACAGTTTTCTCAGCTGACAAAGCAAAGAAATACTTGTGTGTACACTAGTCCATGTATACACTTTACAACAGAGCTCAAGGTGTAGCCCCTGGAGATGGCCACCTGATGAAGTTATTCGTTGCAGAAGACCTGTAAGGGAAGATCCGAGACAGGCATTTCCACGGCCATCACAATTCTCCCTCACTGTATAGGTCTGTTATAGGTTAAATTGTATTCTAACCCCAGCACCTCAGAATGTGAGGATAGGGCCTGTGTTTAGAGATAGGGCCTTTAAAATAAGTAATTAAAGTAAAATAAGTTCAGAAGGGTGGGCCTAATTCCAGTATGACCCATGTCCATGTGAGAAGAGGAATTTAGGACACAACACACACAGCAGGAAGACCGTGTAAAGACACAGGGGCAGATGGTCATCAAGTTGACCTTGCAGAAGAAACCAACCCTGCTGACACCGTGAACTTGGACGTATAGCCTCCAGTATTGTGAGAAAATTTCTGTTGTTTAAGCCACCCAGTCTCTGGTACTTCATTACAACAGCTCTAGAAAATTAATACAAGGTCCTAGCATTTAAAACTCTTTAATTAAAAAAAATCTATCTCAGAAACAATTGAGTATTTACAAGTAGCATACTATGATGTCTGGAGTTTATTTTTATATAGTCCAATCAAAAAAGGATTGGACTATATAAAAAAGAATGACAGATGATAAAGAATGGCAAAATGACCATTACTGTGGAAGCTGTTTTGAGTATATGAAAATTCATTATCTAGTCTCTCTATTTTAATGTATGATTGAAAATTGACATAATAAATTGTTTCAAAATGTAACTAACTCATTACTGTTAATTATTGATGAGTCTACTGGGCACAGCATGCCAGGATCTGTATGGATTTAAACATGTTAAATTTAGAAAACCACCACAGTAGTAACGGCTGCCCACTGAAAGTCAGCAGCTCCACAGCGCTCTGTGTGAGCTGTTTCTACGTTTACAGCACAAGCCGAGAAGATAGCTGTTGCGGCCCTGATTTATAGTCAGTAAACAGCGTCGTTGGGACTTGAACAGCAGCTTGCCTGTTTCAGAAGCCAGTTATTTCCACTATGCTTTTCCATTATGCAACTGTGCCCCACACTAAGAGCCACTTTTACCAGATAAATACTGTGTGTCAAGCATTTTGTTGGGTGTAGTGTATCATGAAGGAGTATAAAATTTGAAAAAAATGCCTTTTATGCATCTATCGATGTGGTTATATAATAGTTCTAATTTGTTCTATTAAGGCGGTAAAGTGCATTAATTGATTTTTAGTAACTTTATTTGGATATAATTGATGTATAATTAACTGCCCATATTTAAAATCAACAATTTATTAGATTTTGATATATGTATGCACCCATGAAACAATCAGCACAATCGGGATAATTACTATTATGCTCCCCCCAAAGATTTCTCATGCTCTTTTATAATCCCTTATTTCTGATCCCTTAAAACCCACACAACCAGTCGTCTGTTTAATGTCACAATAGGTTAGCTTACAGTTTTTAGAACGATGATCAGCAAAAAATGACCTGTGGGCCAAATCTGGCCCAACCACCTGCTTCTATAAACGAAAACTTATTGGAACACAGACACACTCATTTGTTTACCTATTGTGTGGGTCTGAGAACACAATAGGGCCCTAGTTTTGGCAGTTCATAAGTCTTCCCTGGCTTTTAATTTTCTGCTGAGTCTCCTTGTATTTTCTCTGGGAATATGTAAGGCCTTATGACACAGATGGTGATATTTGGAGAGATAGGACCCTCTCTAGTGTCTCCTGAGTGCCTATGCAGTTTTGCATGTGTACACAGCCTTCCAGGAAGCCAGAGACACATGGGAACTTATCAAAGCCCACGGTAGTGTCTCATTCCACGATCCTTGTTAAATTTCTGGCTAATCGGGCAGCCTACTTGCCTGTCTCAACCAGGAGTGCAGTCTCATGCTGGCTGCACCCTCATTCTCCCTGTTGGTTTGCCACCAGGATTGCTACAGGTTTTAGCCAATGTCCAGGCATTTGGGATTTGTCTACTTTCTGATTCAAATTAAATCCATGCCCTCTAGCAGTAGAACTACTGGTTCCTGCTTAGTGAGTTGGTTCGGTAGGAGAGGGGCAGATGAAAACTGCCCCAAGCTAAAACTCCATCAAGTTCCGGTGTTTTTGCCTTGGGTTTGGTAGTTTTTCTTCAGTGAACTCTTCTCCACTTAAAAAATATTCCTCTGTTTGCTCTCCAGAGTACTGAAATTATTTCCGTCACTTTTGCCCAGCTGTGTCATTGCTTTCGGGGGAAAGGTTCTGCAGAGCTCCTCACGCCTCCATTCCAGAAGTACTGCCTCCTCAGTGCCCTCTTTTAAGAAGTGTTATTACCAGTCTCATGATTCTCTCATTCTCGTCACTAATGCCCATCTTCTAAGAATTGTCAGCTGTAACTTTCATTTTTCTTGGGAAAAGTTAAAAAAGTTACATCCTGTTTTGTGACCCTCATTACATCTTCTGTGCTGTTTGTAAATTATCATATTTGTTTAACTAATATTTACTCTGTGTTTACAATTTGCCTGTAAGTGTGGCAGGTTCTGAGTTAGGAAAGATGCATCAAATGGGCTGGTACTTTGCCCTCCTGAAATTCACACAAAATACATACATGATAAATAGATAAAATCACATGTGAAAGCAATCAGTGCTTTTAAGTAAGTGAAACAGTGTTCTAAAAGGGGAATAGCTGTGGCGGTGGATGGTGACTGTTTTGGATAGAATGATGTGCTTTTAAAAGCTGATAGGTTAGGCCTGGTATGGAGAGTAAGAAGAGTCTGATGTGGTAATTTGTAGGGCATGTGTTTCAGGCTGAGAGCCCCAAGGGCAAATATTTTTAAGTTGCCTATTAATGGCATGTAAAATGATAGATCTAAAACCTAGGTGAGATGAAGACTGGTAAGCAGGAGCTAGGGCAAAAAATATTAGGTCAGTAATTGTTCTAACTATTGGAAAACTAAGGAATGTTATTGATGTGAATCTGACTATGTAGGTGACACTTGCTAGAGAGCCCAGTGGTATGGTGAAATTACATTTCCCTCTTCGGAGTTTCAGTAACATACCTTTATTTCCATTTGTTGGAGAAAGTTCCTAAGTTTCAAATAAGTGCTCCCTTTCTATGCCTTCCCAATTTGTTGAAAGTTTTTTCCTCATCTTAAATTCAGACTAGATATTTGAATGACTGGATTGGGAGGAAAGAACTCAGACATAATTTTAACATTTTAGTTTGGGTTGATTGACCAATAGTTCACTTACTCGTACTATCTGGGTTTTTCATGAACAAAGGTGCGATTGGCACAAATAAGGATAAAAACTGGGCTTTGATTTTCTCTCACCTCCTGATTGAGGTTCAGGAGCCTTGGTATGATGAGACGTTTCCATATTGCAAGTGTATCAGGGCCCTTGACACTGAAGCCTGGTTAAAAGTTAGAGTCCAGTATCCTTATTTTTCAAAATGAGGTTTTGTCACAGCTAAACAGCAGTCAGGGGATTTACATGTTGTATAGCTGTAGCAGCGCATGACAGCTGCGGCAAATTATAGAACTCCATCCTGACCTTAGTTTATAATAAACACACAAAAAACAAGCAAACATCTTACTTTCAGGTACGAAAAATAAATACCCAAGCAAGAATTCAGATAATGGGTTCTTGTTTTAGGTTGGACATTAACTGAAGCAGATGTAAACAATGGCATCTACCAGGGACCATTCCTGGACCTTGAATGGTATCCCTCAAAGGCTGGAGAAAAGAAAGAGAAATTGAACGCCTCCAAACACGTAGAGATTTGTTTATACATTAAACTTCTAAGGACAATGAAAATTTTGGCAGTATATAACACTTCATAGTAAGGTATCACCATTTTATGTATTTATGAAGAAGTAGAAGCAGATTTATACATTCCTCTTAAAATATGGATACATGGTCTTCAGAGGAAGAATATATCCTCTTTTAATACCTATTTCAACAAAGAACTGAAATAATACAAGTGCCTTCCATAAAAATGATGAAAACTGATGAAATGTGAAATGTGAAAAGAATCTCCAGAGAAATAGTAAATATTTAAAAGTTGAGCAGAAAACACTGAGAATTTCCACATAACCATGTTCCGACACACTCACAGCCTCCCCTACTGTCAACATCCTGCGCAGGGTGGTACTTTTGTTACAACTGATG
The DNA here is from genome assembly GCF_023699985.2 of Odocoileus virginianus. Taxonomy (NCBI): domain Eukaryota; kingdom Metazoa; phylum Chordata; class Mammalia; order Artiodactyla; family Cervidae; genus Odocoileus; species Odocoileus virginianus. The sequence continues at coordinate 56,436,713 of NC_069693.1, read as the reverse complement.
AAGCTGCGTTAACACATGATCACCCAAAACTCATCGTTTGCATTAGGGCTTATATTTGCCATTGTGCATTCTGTGGGTTTGGACAAATGTCTAACAACCTGTATTAACATACAGAATAGTTTTACTCCTCTAAAAATTCTCTGTCCTCTGTCTATTTATCCCTTCCTTCCTGCCAACCACTGATTTTTCACTCTCTCCATAGTTTTGTCTTTTCAGGAGTGTAATATAGTTGGAACCATACAGTATGCAGTCTTTTCAAATTGGCTTCAGTAAGCTAGCAAAATGCATTTAAGATTCCTCTGTGTCTTTTCATTGCTTGGTAGCTCATTTCTTTTCAGTGCTGACTGGATTATACCAGTTTATTCATACATTCATCTACTAAAGTGTATTGTTATTCCTTCCAAGTTTTGGCAGTTATGAATAAAGCTACTATAAACCTCTATGTGCAAAACATAAGTTTTGTGTGGCCAGAGGTTTCAGTTCGTTTGAGTAAATACCAAGGAATGTGATTGCTGGATCATATGGTATGATTATGTATAGTTCTGTAGGAAACTGACTAGCTAACTTCTAAAGTGACTGTCCCATTTTGCATTCTCACCAGAAATGAGTGAGAGATCTTATGTTCCATATCCTTACTAGTATTTGGGGTTTTTGGTGTTCTGGATTTTGGCCTTTCTAGGTGTGTTGTATGTCATTATTGTTTTAATTTGTAATACCCTAATATCAGATGGTGTTGGATGCTTTTTATATGCTTATTTTCCACCTGTATATCTTCTATCTGAGGTGTCTGGTAAAGTTTTGGGCCATTTTAAAACTGTTTCTGCACTGCTGTGTGTAAAGTTTTGGGCCATTTTAAAACTGTTTCTGCACTGCTGTGTGTGAAGTTCTTGTGCGTTTTGAGTAGCAGTCCTTCCCTCCTTAGATGTGCCTTTTGCAAACATTTTTCTCCCAGTCTTTGGCTTGTCTTCTCATTCTCCTGACATTTTTGATTTTGATGAATCCCAGCTTGCAAATTGCTTCTTTTGTGAACCATACCTTTAGTATTGTGTCTAAAAATGCAATTGATTTTGTACAACAAATGTACATTGATATACAGAAAGTCATCAAGGTTTTCTTTTATGTTATCTTCTAGGAGTTTTACAGTTTTTCATTTTACATCTGTATCTCTCATTCATTTTGAGCTAATTTTTGTGAAATATTGGAACTGTATCTGTGTGTCTGGATTCTAGAGGTTTTTTTTTTTTTTTGGTAGATGGATGTCCAGTTGTTCCAGAACTATTTGTTGAAAAGATCATCTTTTCTCTATTGTGTTGCCTCTGCTCCTTTGTTGCAGATTATTTGACTTTATAAGCAACAGTTAGAACTGGACATGGAACAACAGACTGGTTCCAAATAGGGAAAGGAATACTCAAGGCTGTATATTGTCACCCTGCTTATTTAACTTATATGCAGAGTACATCATGAGAAACACTGGGCTGGATGAAGCACAAGCTGGAATCAAGATTGCCGGGAGAAATATCAATAACCTCAGATATGCAGATGACACCACCCTTATGACAGAAAGTGAAGAGGAACTAAAGAGCCTCTTGATGAAAGTGAAAGAGGAGAGTGAAAAAGTTGGCTTCAAGCTCAACATTCAGAAAACTAAGATCATGGCATCTGGTCCCATCACCTCATGGGAAATAGATGGGGAAACAGTGGAAACAGTGTCAGATTTTATTTTTTTGGGCTCCAAAATCACTGCAGATGGTGACTGCAGCCATGAAATTAAAAGACGCTTACTCCTTGGAAGGAAAGTTATGACCAACCTAGATAGCATATTAAAAAGCAGAGACGTTACTTTGCCAAAAAGGTCTGTCTGGTCAAGGGTATGGTTTTTCCAGTGGTCATGTATGGATGTGAGAGTTGGACTGTGAGACAAGCTGAGTGCCGAAGAATTGATGCTTTTGAACTGTGGTGTTGGAGAAGACTCCTGAGAGTCCCTTGGACTGCAAGGAGATCCAACCAGTCCATCGTAAAGGAGATCAGTCCTGGGTGTTCATTGGAAGGACTGATGCTGAAGCTGAAACTCCAATACTTTGGCCACCTCATGCGAAGAGTTGACTCATTGGAAAAGACCCTGATGCTGGGAGGGATTGGGGGCAGGAAGAGAAGGGGATGACAGAAGATGAGATGTCTGGATGGCATCCCCTACTCGATGGGCCTGAGTTTGAGTAAACTCTGGGAGTTGGTGATGGACAGATAGGCCTGGCGTGCCGCGATTCATGGGGCCAGAAAGAGTTGGACACGACTGAGTGACTGAACTGACTGACTGACTGATGTGGGTTTATTTTTGGACTCTGTCCTGTTCCGTTGATATGTTTGCTCCTCTTTGGCCAGTTACCACACAAACTTGATTACTATAGCTTTATAGAGAATTGTGGAGTTGGGTAGTGTCGACCTTCCCACTTTATTCTTTTCCTTCGATACTGTGTTAGTTATTCTAGGTCTTCTGCTTCTCTATATAAACTTTAGAATCAATTTGTCAGTATCAACAAAATAGCTTGTTCAAATTTTGATTGTACCAGTTGTATAATTTTTTTAACCGTTTGTATCAAGATCCAAGTAGGTTCAGGTGTTGCAAACTATTTATATCTTAAATGTTTATTAATACTTAAATCTTTAAGTATCTTAAACATTTAAAAAGTTTTTTACAATGTTGTGTTGGTTTCTGCCGTACAACAGCACGAATCAGTCATAACCATACATATATCCCCTCCTTGCCCTCATTCCATACCTCCTAGGTCATCACAGAGCACCAGACCGGGCTCCAAAGAAACTTCTGTAAACGCTAAATAATTATTAATATTGAAATGCCGAAGATTTCATTTTAAGAAAGAGAATAAAACAAGGAAGCCTGCTATCATCACATCATTCAACATGGTAGTGGAGAGCTCAACCAATTCAGTAATACAGACACTGAAGTGAACAGAATAAGTAAAGGGAAGCCAGCCATTATTCATTATAAGCGTAAGTGTGTACATAGAAAGTATTTTAGCAATCTAAGCACAGAAAATTAGAATACACTAGTATCTGTATTGGTATAAAATTGGTATAAAATAATTTAATTTGGTATTTTGCAAACTTATAAAAAAGGTGAATAAATACTCTTCTTAAGGTCTTAGCATTTATTTAATAGAGTAGAAAATCTATGGGTTTTTATTTTCAGCTCAAAACCTGGCTGCTTCATGTCAATGTATGACAAAAACCACTACAATATTGTAAAAAAAGAAAACAACAACAACAACAACAAAAACCAGGCATCAATATGTAAATGCTGTATACCTCAAATGATTTTCATAATATTTTATTTACCAGACACAGGAACAGAATTGACCCATTCCTTCTAAGGATTACAATTAGATTTTATGTATATTAGAAATGACCTGCCATAAACAGGGCTGGAAATGATGAAAATTAGTGCAACGTGGTACATGGATAAAAGAACAAATAACATTTTGTCTATCTTCAAGAATGTTGCTTCCTTCTGAAATTAAACCCAGCAGGTAGGAAGATTCTAAACAGACTTCAAATTGTTGAACATCTGCTCACCCTAGCGCTATCTAAAACAAGGAATGCATAACATTTTACAATGCTAAAATTCATACAATCTAGTTAGAATCATTACAGTATTAAATTTTGGAGGGGGAGGATGTCTCAAATAGGATCTAAAATGTTTTTATTTTCTAGGTCGTAAAATACTATGAAACTGACCCCAACAGCTCTTTCATTATGTTAAAAATAGTTGAATATCTTTTGCTAATTTAGGTTTATATCATTTGCTAAAATTTCTGAAAATGAGGAGTAAAATTAATAAACCTTAAGGTCAACTATATTTAAATGAAATGGAAATTTAGATTTCAGCTTTAAGATGAAGCGGCTTGATGTTCTTCTTTCATATCCATGTTACTGTAACACGTTCTGGTTTGCTGCAGATAAGACAGGGCTCAGTGGTGGCTGGAGTGACAAAAATACCCAAGTGTTTTTTCTGCCTACTAATGCAGTGGTTATTCAAAAGCAAGTGGGTGGATGCCTCTAGTACTGATCTCATAGCTCACAGCCACTGCACTACTTGAATGCTCTGCCTCCATAGAAGGATGTCCCCCTATTCTGATTTGCCTGGGTCCCCACGCATCCTTCCGAGGGTTTAAAGAACAATGGATAGGGCTTCTCTGGTGGCTCAGTGGTAAAGAATCCACCTGCCAAAGCAGGAGACACGGATTTGATCCCTGATCTCAGATGATCCCACATGTCCCAGAGCAACTAAGCCTACGTGCCACAGCTATTGAGACTGTGCCCTAGAACCTGGAGCCTCAGCCCTTGAGGCCACGCACCCTCGAGCCTGTGCTTCACAAGAGGAGCCACCACAGTGAGAAGCCGTGCACTGCAACTGAGCGCAGCCCCACCTGCCACAGCTCGAGGGAAAGCCGATGCAGCCCAGACCCGGCACAGCCGAAAAAACGAATAAAAGCATTTTACAAAAAAAGAACGATGGGGAAGCAGCTGCCATACATGGCTCAAGACTTTTGTATTTCACAACTGATCTCATTTCCTCAGGTCATTTTCTGCGCAGAAACAATCATGACACCCCTCAAGTGTCATGAACTTTCAAGTTGATCTTTCCCCTTTGTTGTTCAGTCACTCAGTCGTGTCCTACTCTTTGCAACCCCATGGACTGCAGCACGCCAGGCTTCCTTGTCCTTTGGTATCTCCTGGAATTTACTCAAACTCATGTCCATTGAGTAGGATGCCATCCAACCATCTCATCCTCTGTCATCCCCTTCAGAGACAAAACATGTTGAACTCTATCTGACAGTCTCAAAAAGATGGAAGTATGTGATGAACGGATCAGCAGTTTACCAGGGCTTAAGGGAAAAGAGAAAGTTGTGACTTATAAAAGGATAGCATGGGTTCCCCCCTCCCCCCTGGGGTGACAGAATTATTCTGTATCCTGATCATGGTGGTAGTAACATGAAACTATATACGTGTTAAAATCCACAGATGTGTTCACCAGAAAAAAGGAAAGAGTCAATTTTACTGTTTGACAATTTAAAAGGTAAAAATTTAAAAAATCATACTAAAAGAAAATCTGAAGTGTTATTTGTAGAGGTTCTCTGTCTGACCCCAGATCCACACCCTCACAATCCAGTTAAGTAAAAAGTTTTCCAAGCACAGGCTTCCATGCTACTTTGTGCCTTAAACAGGATTATTTAAAAGCATGCTAAGGCAATTATCTCCTGTTGATGCCTAAGGAGAAGAAAAAAGCTGCGTTTTAAAAAGCTTTTAAGCAACATTTAAAGGGAGAAACAGCCTTTGAAAAGCTATTTTCTTTTCTTAAAACATGCCCCCCTCCCCACCACAAATGGCACTTTTTTGGTGCCTGTGTGAGACTGCAAGTGAAGGCATTACATTCAAAATTCTTTGCTTTGGTTTGAGATTGCCCTTTCCCCTTCCCTTTGTCGAATTATCAAGATCATGTACCTGTATCGTTATGCAACGTGTTAGAACAAAGAGCTATTCCATCTTTTGTTGCACAGCGATATAGAAAAAAAATTTTAGGGTTTGTGGTACTTATTTTTTGTTGCTTTGTGTCCCTTATATTTTGTTACTTCGGTTTTTTCCCCCAAGAGTGGAAAGCTATCAGTAATAAAAACATAGAGCAGACGCTGAACCGTGATGCTATGATTTGTCCAAGAGAAACAAAAATCATAAACTTATCAAATTCTAAGAGTTATATCTCTGAATAATTTATTTATAATATGATAATTTATATACAAATTTGTGTGACAAAACTGCATGTATGGCTATAAAACCGGAAGTAAATCAGCAAGCTAAATATCATGGAACTTGTATCTGGGACTTCAGCAATGTTCTTTGCCCTTGGCCTTTCCTCTTTGTGCAGTGAAAGGAAAGTAATCAACTTTCTTACTTCCAAAACAGCTAAGTTGTAAAGAAATCTTTTTATGATTTTGTTTTTATAAAAATTTATCTCAGTGAAATGAACCCCTGAGTTTCTAGCTAAAGTCATCAATTTTCTGCCTAGAAACATAGGTCCTTCTTCCTGGATTTGTGGTGAGCTTGTTCTTTCAAGATACCTTGATTCAGAACAAAAAATGAGATCTTCCACAGATTAATGATGAGAAATCTGAGAAATTAGTGAAGATACTTGGTAAAATGTATTAAATTATATTTAGAAAAAGCGAACAGAGAAGAGTTATAAAACTCGGTATGAAAACAGGCTTGTTCTGTACATCTGTGTCTCTTTTTCTGTTTTGCATATAGGGTTATCATTACCATCTTTCTAGATTCCATATATATGTGTTAGTATACTGTAATGGTCTTTATCTTTCTGGCTTACTTCACTCTGTATAATGGGCTCCAGTTTCATCCATCTCATTAGAACTAATTCAAATGAAGAGAATTTTGGACTCTGTGGGAGAAGGCAAGGGTGGGATGTTTCGAGAGAACAGCATCAAAACATGTATATTATCTAGGGTGAAACAGATCACCAGCCCAGGTTGGGTGCATGAGACAAGTGCTCGGACCTGGTGCACTGGGAAGACCCAGAGGGATCGGGTGGAGAGGGAGGTGGGAGGGGGGATCGGGATGGGGAATACATGTAAATCCATGGCTAATTCATGTCAATGTATGACAAAAATCACTACAATATTGTAGAGTGGTTAGCCTCCAATTAGTAAAGGTGAATGAAAAAAAAACAAACAAACAGGCTTGTTTATCACATGCCTTACTTTTCATATAAGCAGTGTGATTCTGCCTGACTTAATTAATGTAACTGAGGCATATTTTCTCTCAGCAAAATTAGATAGCAATAACTCTGTCTTAAATTTCCTGTGAAAATTAAACAAATAATACCTGCACTTTAAAAAGACCTAGCATAGTTCACTGGCAGATAATAGGCATGTGCTATTCCATCTCCCTGTCTTTTGACATTTAAAACCATGTTTCTCAAACTTTTAAAACACATAGACGTTTTTGTTTTCTAGTGACCTCTCACCTAGCACCCAGTTTATTCCAAATGAGATCAGAGCTTTCTGGTTAAAGAGGAATTGAAATCCTGCATTTCGAGTCCTGGGGTCTTCTGTCTTCTCTTTGCATCTCACATGTACCCTCTCTCCAACCCCCCATCTCCCTCCTTCACACCCACCCCCACCGCTACAGGTCTGCACTCTGCCTCAATAGCCTACGACTCCAATCAAGAAATGTCATTTGAAAACTCTTCACCAAAGTTTAGAAAGACAGCATGCTCAGATTTAATAGCCTGTACAAGTGTCTTATGCACAGTAACATTAGACACAATTGTGTTGGTTAAAGAGGAAAACATAAAAATATTCACATGAATCTAATGTTTTATGTTTACTCAAAATCACACACATGCACATAATTTATTTGTGAGTCTTTTAGTGTAGAACCAATTTTTTTTAAAAGAACAGTGTTCAGTTGATTGTAATTCTTGGGAAAAATATGCCTATAATTCTGTTATCTGTAATACCTAGTTTGACTTTAAAAAAGCATACAACTCAATAATGTTAAGTATATTCACCTTGTCATGAAACAGAACTGTTTTGTTTTGCAAATCTGAAAGCCTGTTCCTGCTAAACAACTCCCCATCCCCACCTCTGAATGGCACTTTTTAAAGTAATACATTAAAGAGACTTGTGTAACCCTCTAAGCAAAATCTTTCTACTTGCATTCCTCAGCTTGTCCTAGATTGTCATTCATGTCTAATTTGAAAGCATTATTACATTATATTTCTTTATTGTGTCTTCCTAAAGCATTCAAGTTACTTTTCTTAGAAGAAATAGGTATCATCTCTCCCTCAGATTTCTTTTTTTAATTTTAATTTTGTTCTAATTTAATTACATTTCATATATATCAAGCTTCCCGGGTGGCTCAGATGGTAAAGAATCCACCTGCAATGCAGGAGACCTGGGTTTGACCTCTGGGTCAGGAAGATCCCCTGGAGCAGGAAATGGCAACCCACTCCAGTATTCTTGCCTGGAGAATTCCATGGACAGAGGAGCCTGGCGGGCTATAGTCCATGGCGTCACAGAGTAGGACAGGAATGAGTGACTAACACCTTCACTTTCATAATTACATTTCATATATATCAAGCACAATTAGCTTAAGACATAAGAAGTATCTCCACTCACTCTTAGTAAATGCATTTGTTTGGAGATGCAGTTGACAAGTGCTCTAGCAAACGGCCTACAAGTCCTGGGCTGTAACATGTTATGAACATGCTATGAGCACATATGAAATATATGGATAATACAGCATGTTTGTCAAATGGATATTACTGACAATGAGAAAGTGAGTTGCCATTTATCTGTCTATCCAAATATCTGCCTATAATCTATAGGAATATATATATCAAATTGAAGTACAAAGTTGGAGCTATGAAAGAGATCATGCTGCTGTTGCACATTTTGAAAATGGTTGTATATAGTTAGCATTATTATATAAGTCAAGTACTTTAATACTTTGCTATTATGTAATACTTTGCTATTGAAGATATCAAGAGAAGACAAATAAATTCATAGTGTGTAACTATAAGCAACACAGCTTGCTTTCCTTCATGAAAATTTAAGAATTGTCTCTAGTTTTCTTAGATTTAGAATAAATTCCCTTTATGGTCTGCCTAAAGTATGGGAAGTGGTGAATATGTTGAACTTTGAAATGGATAGAGCAAAGGAGGCAACTTATTTTTAAATTTAGAGAAGAGAATCTAACCAAGTATTATAAATTCTGAGACTATGCAGACTTTTACACAGAAATTTGGGGGTTTCTATAGTCTGAAGACTAAATTGAAAGTTATGAAATGTTTCAGAGCTCTGAGATAGTTGTGAAATTGATACAGAATTTATCAGTGAACTGCTGATAATGTCGAGGAGCTCATCTCTTCCCTCTTGGAACATAAATGAAAATTTCTCATCTTATTCTTTCACGCTTGTACTTTTCACTCACATTGGTTCATAATTAGGTATAACTCAGGCTTCCCATGGAGAAGGAAATGGCAACCCACTCCAGTGTTCTTGCCTGGAGAATCCCAGGGACGGCAGAGCCTGGTGGGCTGCCGTCTATGGGGTCGCATAGAGTCGGACACGACTGAAGCGATTTAGCAGCAGCACCAGCAGGCTTCCCAAGTGTCACTAGTGGTAAAGAATCTACTTGCCAGTGCAAGAGATGTGGATTTGATCTCTGGGTTGGAAAGATCACCTGGAATAAGAAATGGTACCTCAACCTCCAGTATTCTTGCCTGGAAAATTCCATGGGCAGAGGAGCCTGGCAGGCTACAGTCCTTGGGACTGCAAAGAGTCAGACACGACTGAGCAACTGCGTACACACAGTTACGTTTATCAGTTGAAAATCTTCATCACCTACTGCTTTTGACGAGCTGGGAACTGATCCAAATCTTTGACAGCCACTTTCTTTCTCTTACTTTTTTTTGCTTTCTAACTTCTCTTTTTAATCTTTAGAATGTTGTTTATCATAATTTGTCAAACTGTGTATTCAAAATATGAAAGTTCAAGATAGACATTAGAAATTTGGGCTTGTTTTCTTTCTAACAAGTTTCAAACATCTTTATTTTTTTTTTTAATGATGAGAGATACCCTATGAAGGGGTCAATGGCTTTAACCCACATTCTATGAAAGCAGATCTCTCATACTATTAATACATGACTCTAGGTTATTTTTTCCAACATCATCTTGGTTTTTTTTTTTTTTTAAATTCAGTTGCTTGTTCACTTGCATATGTGAGAAAATTAAGAACGCCAACTTTTATGTCACACTCTTTCAAGTTATTCTTGAGTTGAATTCCCTGGCTTTGGACTCACTTGTACAAGGTTACAGCACATAAACAATGTCCATAAATCCTTAGAAGGAAGTGGGCAATCAAATGCCACCAATTATTCTGCCATCCTTAAACATGTGTTTAGTGTTTCAGCTAAAAAGAAAGCTGTGTCATACACAATTTGGGCATCTAATCAGTTGACGGGAGAAGATGTACTGGAAGCCTGCGTACCAAAACAAGATCTTTTTGGGGATTCTGATTTAGTTAACTGCTAACCACATGGGATTCATACTCTTCCACCCTCCCCTCCTCAAACAGCTTATTTTGCTGATAGCAAGTAGCTTTTGGTTTCTACACCAGTCACTTATTTAGTTCATGAGTCTGCAATTTATTGAGGGCTGAGTGAATTATAATTGTCTCTCTGCCATGTGGCTTGAATGGGAGCAGATTGCAGTCTTAGAATGGCTCAATCAAGGTGGCTGACAAGGAGGCGTTTTTGTTCCCCTCCACATGGGCATCTCCACCCAAGTCTTTGCCAAGACTGCACCAGCTTCCTTACAGGGTGGTGTCTGAGGGCCAGGAGGGAGTATCCAGAGGAACAAAGTAGAACCTACTGGCTTCTGACAACAGGGACCATAACCTGGTACAGTAACCTTCTTCCATCTTATTTCATTGGTAAAACACAGAGCCCAAATTCAAGGGGAAGGCCCGTAGAACTCACTTCTTGATAAGAGAGATGTCAGCACCATGGTAAATCAACTATATTTCAGTTAAGAAAAAGATGTCATAGGGAGTTGAGACCATGTTTTAAAACTAACATGTCATTTACAAGTATAGTAGAATTTAAATTATGATTCCTTTTTGATCTGTAGGTTAAATAGGAATTGCTTACTTTGTTACTAAATTAGTGCAAGATTATTTACTACACATCAATAATCAATTCAGAGTTTAGGACTTGTTTTATATTTCAGGATATGATTGGAGATAGAGGAAAAATTAGATATATCCTAAAGTTTTGGAAGGACTGATGATGAAGCTGAAACTCCAGTACTTTGGCCACCTCATGCGAAGGGTTGACTCATTGGAGAAAACCCTGATGCTGGGAGGGATTGGGGGCAGGAGGAGAAGGGGATGATAGAGGATGAGATGGCTGGATGGCATCTCCGACTCGATGGGCATGAGTTTGAGTAAACTCAGGGAGTTGGTGATGGACAGGGAGGCCTGGCGTGCTGCGATTCATGGGGTCACAAAGAGTCGGACACGACTGAGCGACTGAACTGAACTGAACTGAAAGTTTTGGAGCATAGTATTCAGTATATGAGTTAAGTTTACCAATTTTTAAATTATTTTTGTTCAACTGTTCTATAGTATTGCTAAATTTAGTTAGCTTCTTTAATTAGATACTGTGTGTTATGCTAAGTTGCTTCAGTCATGTTTGACTCTTTGCGACCCTATTGACCATAGTCTGCCAGGCTCCTCTGTCCATGGGATTCTCCAGGCAAGAGTACTGGAGTGGGTTGCCATGCCGTCCTGTAATTAGATGCTAGGATCAATTAGAATGTCACATTAAAGATGGATTTTCTATTTTCTTTTAATTCTACCAATTGTTTTGCATTGTATATTTATTGAAATATAGTTGATTGATTTGCAGTGTACAAGATTGAGGATTAAAGCATTGGGATGCTTTATTTTTATAGATCATACCCCATATAAAGTTATTATAATGCATTGGTTATATTCCCTGTGCTATGTATTACATCCTTATAGCTTATTTACTTAATGCTCAGTAGTGCATACCTGTTAATTTCCTTCACCTATTTTGGCCCTCTAGTTGCCACTGGTAACCATTAGTTAGTTTTTTGTATCTGTGAGTTTGTTCCTGTTTGTTTGCTTTATTTTTTAGATTCCACATTTAAGTGGAAATATGTAGTACTTGTCTATATCTTACTTATTTCACTAAACATAGTACCCCCCAGGTCTATTCATGTTGTTGCAAATGGCAAAATTTTATTCTTTTATATAACAGTAATATTTCATTGTGTTTCTTTTTTTTTAAGTGTTTTTTTAACCATAGATTGATATGAATCAGCCATGGATTTACACGTGTTCCCCATCCTGAACCCCCCTCCCACCTCCCTCCCCATTCCATCCCTCTGGGTCATCCTAGTGCACCAGCCTTGAACACTTGTCTCATGCATCAAACCTGGACTGGTGATGTTTCACAATTACATGTTTCAATAATATACATGTTTCAATTCTATTCTCTTGGATCATCCCACCCTCGATTCTCCCATAGAGTCCAAAAGTCTGTTCTATGTATCTGTGTCTCTTTTTCTGTCTTGCATATAGGATTATCATTACCATCTTTCTAAATTCCATATATATGAGTTAGTATACTATATTGGTGTTTTTCTTTCTGGCTTACTTCACTCTGTATAATGGGCTTCAGTTTCATCCAGCTCATTAGAACAGATTCAAGTGTATTCTTTTTAATGGCTGAGTAATATTCCATGGTGTATATGTACCACAGCTTTCTTATCCATTGGTCTGCTGATGGGCATCTAGGTTGCTTCCATGTCCTGGCAATTATAAACAGTGCTGCGATGAACATTGGGGTGCACGTGTCTCTTTCAATTCTGGTTTCCTCAGTGTGTATGCCCAGAAGTGGTATTGCTGGGTCATATGGCACTTCTATTTCCAGTTTTTTAAGGAATCTCCACACTGTTCTCCATAGTGGCTATACTAGCTTGCATTCCCACCAACAGTGTAAGAGGGTCCCCTTTTCTCCACACCCTCTCCAGCATTTATTGCTTGCAGACTTTTGGATAGCAGCCATTCTGACTGGCGTGTAATGGTACCTCATTGTGGTTTTGATTTGCATTTCTCTGATAATGAGTGACGTTGAGCATCTTTTCATGAGTTTGTTAGCCGTCTGCATGTCTTCTTTGGAGAAATGTCTGTTTAGTTCTTTGGCCCACTTTTTGATTGGGTCGTTTATTTTTCTGGAATTGAGCTGCAGGAGTTGCTTGTATATTTTTGAGATTAGTTCTTTGTGTGTTTCTTCATTTGCTATTATTTTCTCCCAATCTGAGGGCTGTCTTTTCACCTTGCTTATAGTTTCCTTTGTTGTGCAAAAGCTCTTAAGTTTCATTAGGTCCCATTTGTTTATTTTTGCTCTTATTTCCAATATTCTGGGAGGTGGGTCATAGAGGATCCTGCTGTGCTTTATGTTGGAGAGTGTTTTGTCTATGTTCTCCTCTAGGAGTTTTATAGTTTCTGGTCTTATATTTAGATCTTTAATCCATTTTGAGTTTATTTTTGTGTATGGTGTTAGAAAGTGTTCTAGTTTCATTCTTTTACAAATGATTGACCAGTTTTCCCAGCACCACTTGTTAAAGAGGTGTCTTTTTTCCATTGTATACCCTTGCCTCCTTTGTCGAAGATAAGGTATCCATAGGTACGTGGATTTATCTCTGGGCTTTCTATTTTGTTCCATTGATCTATATTTCTGTCTTTGTGCCAGTACCATACTGTTTTGATGACTGTGGCTTTGTAGTAGAGCCTGAAGTCAGGCAGGTTGATTCCTCCAGTTCCATTCTTCTTTCTCAAGATTGCTTTGGCTATTCGAGGTTCTTTTGTATTTCCATACAAATTGTGAAATTATTTGTTCCAGTTCTGTGAAGAATGCCGTTGGCATCTTGATAGGGATTGCATTGAATCTATAGATTTCTTTGGGTAGTATAGCCATTTTGACAATATTGACTCTTCCAATCCATGAACATGGTATATTTCTCTATCTATTTGTGTCCTCTTTGATTTCTTTCACCAGTGTTTTATAGTTTTCTATATATAGGTCTTTTGTTTCTTCAGGTAGATATATTCCTAAGTATCTTATTCTTTTCGTTGCAATGGTGAATTGAGATAATCATATGGGTTTTATCTTTCAATTTGTTAATGTGATGTGTTACATTGATTGATTTGTGGATATTAAAGAATCCTTGCATTCCTGGGATAAAGCCCACTTGGTCATGATGTATGATTTTTTAATATGTTGCTGGATTCTGTTTGCTAGAATTTTGTTAAGGATTTTTGCATCTATGTTCATCAGTGATATTGGCCTGTAGTTTTCTTTTTTTTTGTGGCATCTTTGTCTGGTTTTGGATTAGGGTGATGGTGGCCTCATAGAATGAGTTTGGAAGTTTACCTTCTTCTGCAATTTTCTGGAAGAGTTTGAGTAAGATAGGTGTTAGCTCTTCTCTAAATTTGTGGTAGAATTCACCTGTGAAGCCATCTGGTCCTGGGCTTTTGTTTGCTGGAGGATTTCTGATTACAGTTTCAATTTCTGTGCTTGTGATGGGTCTGCTAAGATCTTCTATTTCTTCCTGGTTCAGTTTTGGAAAGTTATACTTTTCTAAGAATTTGTCCATTTCTTCCAAGTTGTCCATTTTATTGGCAAATAGCTGCTAGTAGTAGTCTTTTATGATCCTTTGTATTTCAGTGTTGTCTGTTGTGATCTCTCCATTTTCGTTTCTAATTTTGTTAATTTGGTTCTTCTCCCTTTGTTTCTTAATGAGTCTTGCTAATGGTTTGTCAATTTTGTTTATTTTTTCAAAAAACCAGCTTTTAGCTTTGTTGATTTTTGCTATGGTCTCTTTTGTTTCTTTTGCATTTATTTCTGCCCTATTTTTAAAGATTTCTTTCCTTCTACTAACCCTGGGGTTCTTCATTTTTTCCTTCTCTAATTGCTTTAGGTGTAGCGCTAGGTTATTTATTTGACTTTTTTCTTGTTTCTTGAGGTAAGCCTGTAATGCTATGAATCTTCCCCTTAGCACCGCTTTTACAGTGTCCCATAGGTTTTGGGTTGTTGTGTTTTCATTTTCATTCATTTCTATGCATATTTTGATTTCTTTTTTGATTTCTTCTATGATTTGTTGGTTATTCAGAAGCGTGTTATTTAGCCTCCATATGTTTGAATTTTTAAGAATTTTTTTTCCCCATAATTGAGATCTAATCTCACTGCACTGTGGTCAGAAAAGATGACTGGAATGATTTCAATTTTTTTGAATTTGCCAAGGCTAGATTTATGGTCCAGGATGTGATCTATTCTGGAGAAGTTTCCGTGTGCACTTGAGAAAAAGGTGAAATTGATTGTTTTGGAGTGAAATGTCCAAAAGACATCAATTAGGTCTAGCTGGTCCATTGTGTCATTTAAAGTTTGTGTTTTCTTGTTAATTTTCTGTTTAGTTGATCTATCCATAGTTGTGAGTCGGGTAGTAAAGTCTCCCACTATTATTGTGCTATTGTTAATTTCCCCTTTCATACTTGTTAGCATTTGCCTTACAAATTGTGGTGCTCCGATGTTGGGTGCATATATATTTATAATTGTTTTATCTTCTTCTTGGATTGATCCTTTGGTCATTATGTAGTGTCCTTCTTTGTCTCTTTTCACAGCCTTTATTTTAAAGTCTATTTTATGTGATATGAGTATTATGACTCCTGCTTTCTTTTGGTCTCTGTTTGCGTGAAATATTTTTTTCCAGCCCTGAGGTGGGTCTCTTGTAGACAGCATATATAGGGGTCTTATTTTTGCATCTATTCAGCCAGTCTTTGTCTTTTGGTTGGGGCATTCAACCCATTTACATTTAAGGTAATGATTGATAGGTATGGTCCCGTTGCCATTTACTTTGTTGTTTTGGGTTCGCGTTTATACACCCTTTCTGTGTTTCCTGTCTAGAGAAGATCCTTTAGCATTTGTTGGAGAGCTGGTTTGGTGGTGCTGAATTCTCTCAGCTTTTGCTTGTCTGTAAAGCTTTTGAGTTCTCCTTCATATCTGAATGAGATCCTTGCTGGGTACAGTGATCTGGGTTGTAGCTTATTCTCTTTCATTACTTTAAGTAATGAAATTACTTACTGCCATTCCCTTCTGGCCTGAAGGGTTTCTATTGAAAGATCAGCTGTTATCCTTATGGGAATCCCCTTGTGTGTTATTTGTTGTTTCTCCCTTGCTGCTTTGAATATTTGTTCTTTGTGTTTGATCTTTGTTAATTTAATTAATATGTGTTGGGGTGTTTCGCTTTGAGTTTATCCTGTTTGGGACTCTCTGGGTTTCTTGGACTTGTGTGACTATTTCTGTCCCCATTTTAGGGAAGTTTTCAGCTATTATCTCCTCGAGTATTTTCTCATGACCTTTCTTTTTGTCTTCTTCTTCTGAGACTCCTATGATTCAAATGTTGGGGCGTTTCACATTGTCCCAGAGGTCCCTGAGGTTGTCCTCATTTCTTTTGATTCTTTTTTCTTTTTTCCTCTCTGCTTCATTTAGTTCCACCATTTTATCTTCTACCTCACTATCCTATCTTCTGCCTCCGTTATTCTACTGTTGGTTCCCTCCAGAGCGTTTTTGATTTCATATATTGCATTATTCATTATTAACTGACTCATTTTTATTTCTTCTAGGTGCTTGTTAAACATTTCTTGCATCTTCTCAATCCTTGTCTCCAGGCTATTTATCTGTAACTCCATTTTGTTTTCAAGATTTTGGATCATTTTTATTATCATTATTCTAAATTCTTTTTCAGGTAGATTCCCTATCTCCTCCTCTTTGTTTGGTTTGGTGGGCATTTTTCATGTTTTGTTTTTTTTTTTTACCTGCTGGTTATTTCTCTGCCTTTTCATCTTGTTTAGATTGCTGTGTTTGGGGTGGCCTTTCTGTATTCTAGTAGTTTGTTGTTCCTCTTTATTGTGGAGGTTCCTCCTAGTGGGTGGGGTTGGAGGATTAGCTTGTCAAGGTTTCCTGGTTAGGGAAGTTTGCACTGGTGTTCTGGTGCATGGAGCTGGATTTATTCTCTCTGGGGTGCAATGGAATGTCCAGTAGTGAGTTTTGAGATATTTATGGGTTTGGTGTGACTTTGAGCAGCTTATATATTGACACTCAGGCCTATGTTCCTGCATTGCTATAGAATTTGCATGGTATGTCTTGCTCTGGAACTTATTGGCTCTTGGGTGGTGGTTGGTTTCAGTGTAGGTATGGAGGCTTTTGGATGATCTCTTGTTAATTAATGTTCCCTGTAGTCAGGAGTTCTCTGGTATTCTCTGGTTTTGGGCTGAAGCCTCCTGCCTCTGGATTTCAGTCTTATTCTTCCAGTAGCCTGAAGACTTCTCCATCCATACAGCACTGATAATAAAACTTTTAGGTTAATGTTGAAAAGGTTCTCCACAGTGAGGTTCACACCTCACTGGGTTCCACCCAGAGAGGTTCACATAGTTTCATGAAGAAGAGGAGAGGGAGGAAGGAGATAGAGGTGAGGAGGAGAAAAGGGGGGAATCGAGAGGAGAGAGACAGATCTAGGCAGTACCCCGTTCCCTAAGTGTTCTCTGCAGCCCAGAACACTCACAGAGATTCACAGAATTGGATTGAGAAGAGAAGGGGCAGGGGGGAAATAGAGGTGACCTGGGGGAGAGAAAGGAGGGTCAAAAGGGGAGGGAGTAATCAAACCAGTAATCACACTCCTGAGTAAAAATGGGTACTGAATATTGGATTCTTAAATGTCCAAAATTGATATCAAATAGTAAAAAATGAAGCTTAAAAATCTAGAGTAGAAACAGAGCCATCACAAGGAAGGAAATCGAAACTGTAATCAGAAATCTTCCAGCAAACAAAAGCCCAGGACCAGAGGGCTTCACAGCTGAATTCTACCAAAAATTTAGAGAAGAGCTAACACCTATCTTACTCAAACTCTTCCAGAAAATTGCAGAAGAAGGTAAACTTCCCAACTCATTCTATGAGGCCACCATCACCCTAATTTCAAAACCAGACGAAGATGCCACAAAAAAAGAGAACTACAGGCCAATAGCACTGATGAACATAGATGCAAAAATCCTTAACAAAATTCTAGCAAATAGAATCCAACAACATATTAAAAAAATCATACACCATGACCAAGTGGGCTTTATCCCAGGAGTGCAAGGATTCTTTAATATCCGCAAATCAATCAATGTAATACACCACATTAACAAATTGAAAGATAAAAACCATATGATTATCTCAATAGATGCGGAGAAAGCCTTTGACAAAATTCAACATCCATTTATGATTAAAACTCTCCAGAAAGCAGGAATAGAAGGAACATACCTCAACATAATAAAAGCTATATATGACAAACCCACAGCAAGCATCACCCTCAATGGTGAAAAATTGAAAGCATTTCCCCTGAAATCAGAAACAAGACAAGGGTGCCCACTCTCACCACTACTATTCAACATAGTTTTGGAAGTTTTGGCCACAGCAGTCAGAGCAGAAAAAGAAGTAAAAGGAATCCAGATAGGAAAAGAAGTGAAACTCTTGCTGCTTGCAGATGACACGATCCTCGACATAGAAAACCCTAAAGACTCTACCAGAAAATTACTAGAGCTAATCAATGAATATAGTAAAGTTGCAGGATATAAAATTAACACACAGAAATCCCTTGCATTCCTATACACTAACAATGAAAAAACAGAAAGAGAAATTAAGGAAACAATACCATTCACCATTGCAACAAAAAGAATAAAATACTTAGGAGTATATCTACCTAAAGAAACAAAAGACCTATACATAGAAAACTATAAAACACTGATGAAAGAAATCAAAGAGGACACAAACTGATGGAGAAACATACCGTGTTCATGGATTGGAAGAATCAGTATATCAAAATGGCTCTTCTACCCAAAGCAATCTATAGATTCAATGCAATCCCTATCAAGCTACCAATTGTATTTTTCACAGAATTAGAACAAATAATTTCACAATTTGTATGGAAATACAAAAAACCTTGAATAGCCAAAGTAATCTTGAGAAAGATGAATGGAACTGGAGGAATCAACCTGCCTGACTTCAGGCTCTACTACAAAGCCACAGTCATCAAGATAGTATGGTACTGGCACAAAGACAGAAATATAGATCAATGGAACAAAATAGAAGCCCAGAGATCAATCCACAAACCTATGGACACCTTATCTTTGACAAAGGAGGCAAGGATATAAAACGGAAAAAAGACCACGTCTTTAACAAGTGGTGCTGAGAAAACTGGTCAATCACTTGTAAAAGAATGAAACTTGAACACTTTCTAACACCATACTCAAAAATAAACTCAAAATGGATTAAAGATCTAAATGTAAGACCAGAAACTACAAAACTCCTAGAGGAGAACATAGGCAAAACACTCTCCGACATAAATCACCTCAGGATCCTCTATGACCCACCTCCCAGAATATTGGAAATAAAAGCAAAAATAAACAAATGGGACCTAATGAAACTTAAAAGCTTTTGCACAACAAAGGAAACTATAAGTAAGGTGAAAAGACAGCCCTCAGATTGGGAGAAAATAATAGCAAATGAAGCAACAGACAAAGGATTAATCTCAAAAATATACAAGCAACTCCTCCAGCTCCATTCCAGAAAAATAAATGACCCAATCAAAAAATGGGCCAAAGAACTAAACAGACATTTCTCCAAAGAAGACATACAGATGACTAACAAACACATGAAAAGATGCTCAACATCACTCATTATCAGAGAAATGCAAATCAAAACCACAATGAGGTACCATTACATGCCAGTCAGGATGGCTGTTATGCAAAAGTCTACAAGCAATAAATGCTGGAGAGGGTGTGGCGAAAAGGGAACCCTCTTACACTGTTGGTGGGAATGCAAGCTAGTATAGCCACTATGGAAAACAGTGTGGAGATTCCTTAAAAAACTGGAAATAGAACTGCCATGTGACCCAGCAATACCACTTCTGGGCATACACACTGAGGAAACCAGATCTGAAAGAGACATGCACCCCAATGTTCATTGCAGCACTGTTTATCATAGCCAGGACATGGAAGCAACCTGGATGCCCATCAGCAGATGAATAGATTAGGAAGCTGTGGTACATATACACCATGGAATATTACTCAGCCGTTAAAAAGAATTCATTTGATTCAGTTCTAATGAGCTGGATGAAACTGAAGCCCATTATACAGAGTGAAGTAAGCCAGAAAGATAAAGAACATTACAGCATACTAACACATATATGTGGAATTTAGAAAGATGGTAATGATAACCCTATATGCAAGACAGAAAAAGAGACACAGATGTACAGAACAGACTTTTGGACTCTGTGGGAGAAGGCGAGGGTGGGATATTTTGAGAGAACAGCATATATATTATCTATAGTGAAACAGATCACCAGCCCAGGTGGGATGCATGAGACAAGTGCTGGGGCCTGGTGCACTGGGAAGACCCAGAGGAATCGGGTGGAGAGGGAAGTGGGAGTGGGGATCGGGATGGGGAATACATGTAACTCCATGGCTGATTCTTGTCAATGTATGACAAAACCCACTGCAATGTTGTGAAGTAATTAGCCTCCAACTAATAAAAATAAATGAAAAAAAAAGAAAAAAAAGAAAAAAGAGCTAGAGTAGAGGGAAGACTCTTAAAAATACAATATTAAAAGAAAACAAAAACAAAAAGTATAAGAAATATATATGAAGTTTGCTTTAAAGATAGGGTCATTTTTTTTTTTTGCAAGGTAATAGTGGCTTATAAAAGTGAAAATTAAGTAATAGTGGACTTAAAAAAAAGAAGAAAAATATTTTCAATTAAAAAAAAGTAAAAATATATCTAGGAATTTCTCTGGAGCTGTTGTGGGTTGTGTGGGTTCAGTTCAGTTTCAGATAGCTCCTTGTTCCAGCTTATACCTCTCAATATGTATAGGCCCCTTCCAGTGTAGTCGGTGTTAACTACAGGGATTTTAATCTGTTGCACCTGTCACTTCTTAAAGTGGTTCCCTTTGTTTATTTGGCTTCTGTTTGCAGGTCTCTTCAGTGTCTAACTTCCGTCCTGACACAAGTGGGCGGAGGTGGTCTCTTGTTTAGGTTCGCTTGTTCAGTCGTGCTGTGGGGAGGGAGGGGTGATGCAGACAAATGTCACTGGCGCGTGTGGGGAGCACTCGCAGTGTTCCGGCCACACTGGGTTTGCCCCCGCTCACGGCGCGTGTCCTTTCCCCGTCTACACTGCTCAGGCTCCAGGCTGCTCTCCAGGGAGCGGGCCCTGAGTTGCGTGCACTTCCCAGGCCTAAGCCGTTCAGGTTCAGGTTCTCGGGTATGCCACAAAGGCGCAGACTCGGTTGGGCCTGCGTTTTGTGCCTTCCCCGACGGAGCAGCTCAGGCAGCCAGGAGCTTGAGGAGCGCACTCTCCCCGGGAGCAGGGCGCCTTACTCCCTCTGCGGTCCCAGCCTCAGTTTCTGGGCGTGCGAGTCTGGTGCACCTTGTGTCTCTTCTAGGGAGCTGATCTCTGGCTGCAACCCTCCCAGCGGATGTCAACCATCCAGAATCTCAGGCAGTCTTTGGTTATAAACTGGAAGCCTGTTTGCAGTTTGGTAGGGGATGTCCTCTCTGGGGCCGAGTTTGCCAGTTTCTGGCTCTGGCTGGCGCCCGCCTCCCCCCTGCCTCCGGTGGGGGATGGGCCAGTCTGCAGCTGGCTAGCTCTTCTCTGGTGTTGCTCAGTCGTTTGTTCTGTGAACGGGCCGGCTGTGCCTTAGGTTAGGGCTTTGGCAGGTTAATTCTCTCTCTCTTGCTATCCCACAGTTTAGGTTGCTATCTCTCCTTAGCTCCCTCAGATTGCCCTCAGGTCATTCAGGTCCTGTCCTTACCCTAAGCAGTGCTGCCCGCTCCTCTCCGTTCAGCCCCTACTTGCTGGTGGCGGATGCGAGCGTCTGGGGTACTTTTCTGCTGTGAGTTGCCTTTAGGCATGTAATCTGTGGGTTTTATTTATTTATTTTTCCTCCCAGTTAGGTTGCCCTCTGAGAGTCAAAATCTTCCCCCAGACCTGCTGGTGAGAGGGTTTCATGGTGTTTGGAAACTTCCTCTATTAAGACTCCCTTCCCAGGACGGATCTCCATCCCTAACTCTTTTGTTTGTCTTTTTATCTTTTATATTTTGTCCTACCTCTTTTCAAAGACAATGGGCTGCTTTTCTGGGTGCCTAGTGTCCTCTGCCAGAGTTCAGAAGGTGTTTTGTGGAGTTTGCTCAGCATTCAAATGTTCTTTTGATGAATTTGTGGGGAAGAAAGTGGTCTCCCTGTCCTATTCCTCCACCACCTTCAAGACTCCCTCTTCATTGTGTTTCACATCTTCTTAATTCATTCACTACTGATGGACACTTAGGTTGCTACTGTATCTTGGCTATTGTAAATAATGCTGCTGTGAACTTAGGGTGCACATATCTTTTCAAATTTGTATTTTCATTTTCTTTTAGATAAATACCCAGAGGAAAATTACTGGATTATATGGTAGTTCTATTTTTAATTTTTTTTGAGGGAACTCAATACTGTTATCCATAATGGTTGCACCAATTTACATTCCCACGAACAGTGTACTAGGTGCTTCCTTTCTCTCTAGATCTTTGTCAACACTTATTATTTCTTATCTTTCTGACAGTGAGGTAATATCTCATTGTGGCTTTAATTTGCATTTCCCTGGAGATTAGCAATGTTGAGCATCTTTTCATATGACTCTTGGCTACCTATATGCTTTGAATTACTGTTTTTATTTCACTTACCTATTCATTGTTTCTTTTCCTCTACATTCATAAGTTTAAGTGTATATTTTCTTTTGTATTTTCTCCTTTATGATTTGTAAAAATTCTTTACTTCTTAAAATTTTAAATTTGTTTATTTTTTAATTGAAGAGTAATTGCTTTACAGAATTGTGTTGGTTTCTACCAAACATCAACATGAATCCGTCATTCCTCTGTGATTTTTTTTTAAGGTATACCATCCTTGAAAATTGTTTCCATAAATTTTTAGAGAAGCAGAGATTCATGCCACATATGTAGCTAACTTATCAAAGTTAACATATTTTAAAAACTTTCCATATTTCCCAGAGAAAAAGAAATTCTTGAAGTATATGAACTCGACCTATTATTGCTCTCAAACATTTTAATTTTTGATATTACATACTTTAAATATCACAATGCCTTATTATTATAATTTTATACAGTCAGTATTCATTTAGGTTCACCCAGGCTTTTGAACTTTCACTCAGGAACAACACCTCACGGCACTTAAACACTACTACTGTGGAGACGTCCTTCTGTGCCTGGGTCTCCATAATGTTTGTGGAGAAGTTTGTTGCAAGACTTACTCTTGGTTCTTTGAAGATGCTGGATGTTATTTCCACAAATACTTATTTTTTTCCCATTTATTTTGTTTTCAAAGAATTCAAATAGTTTTCAAAAATATCTGCCTATAATTACTTGTTTGATTATTGTTTGTTTAATCCTTCTTCCTCTTCTTTGCCTGCAGCTTCTTGAATTTGTTATCAGTTTTGGAAAATTCTCAGCAAATCTCTTTTCCTGCCATGGTTTTTCTATTCTTTCAGTTTCTCAGTAACATGTGGACTCTTTTCACCCAGAGTAACTTATGCCTGCTTTTACGCTTTTCCCTTCTGTTACTTGGTTTGGCCATTTTATTTACTGTGTTTGGATGGTTTATTTCCTCCTTAGGTTTGTATAATCTGCTATTGAGCACATTTGCTATTTTTAGCCTCAATAATTGATAATTTCTCATTAAGCAAATTCTTTTTGTGTTCTTTTGTATTGCTCTATGCAAAAATTTTTGATCTAACTTTTACCTCTTTAAACATATGATGCAGTTATTTTAAAATTAATGACAATTCCATTACCTGAGTCCTGTGCAGATTTATTGTCTTCTCTGTTGCTTTCTTGATTTTGTCACTTAGTATCATGGAAAAGAAATGCAAAAAGGCAAAATGGCTGTCTGAGGAGGCCTTACAAATAGCTGTGAAACAAAGAGAAGTGAAAAGCAAAGGAAAAAAGGAAAGATATTCCCATTTGAATGCAGAGTTCCAAAGAATAGCCAGGAGAGATAAGAAAGCCTTCCTCAGCAATCAATGCAAAGAAATAGAGGAAAACAACGGAATGGGAAAGACTAGAGATCTCTTCAAGAAAATTAGAGATACCAAGGGAACATGTCATGCAAAGATGGGCTTGATGAAGGACAGAAATGGTATGGACCTAACAGAGGCAGAAGATATTAAGAAGAGGTGGCAAGAATACACAGAGGAACTGCACAAAAAAGATCTTCACGACCCAGATAATCACAATGGTGTGATCACTCCGCTAGAGCCAGACATCCTGGAATGTGAAGTCAAGTGGGCCTTAGGAAGCATCACTATGAACAAAGCTAGTGGAGGTGATGGAATTTCAGTTGAGCTATTTCAAATCCTGAAAGATGATTCTGTGAAAGTGCTGCACTCAATATGCCAGCAAATTTGGAAAACTCAGCAGTGGCCACAGGACTGGAAAAGGTCAGTTTTCATTCCAATCCCAAAGAAAGGCAACCCCAAAGAATGCTCAAACTACTGCACAATTGCACTCATCCCACAAGCAGGCAAAGTAATGCTTCAAGCCAGGCTTCAGCAATATATGAACTGTGAACTTCCAGATGTTGAAGCTGGTTTTAGAAAAGGCAGAGGAACCAGAGATCAAATTGCCAATATCCACTGGATCATCGAAAAAGCAAGACAGTTCTGGGAAACCATCTATTTCTGCTTTATTGACTATGCCAAAGCCTTTGACTATGTGGATCACAATAAACTGTGGAAAATTCTGAAAGAGATGGAAATACCAAGCCACCTGACCTGCCTCTTGAGAAATCTGTATGCAGGTCAGGAAGCAACAGTTAGAACTGGACATGGGACAACAGATTGGTTTCAAATAGGAAGAGGAGTACCTCAAGGCTGTCTATTGTCACCCTGCTTATTTAACTTATATGCAGAGTACATCATGAGAAACGCTGGGCTGGAGGAAGCACTAGCTGGAATCAAGAATGCCGGGAGAAATATCAGTAACCTCAGCTATGCTAATGACACCACCCTTATGGCAGAAAGTGAAGAGGAACTAAAAAGCCTCTTGATGAAAGTGAAAGAGGAGAGTGAAAAAGTTGGCTTCAAGCTCAACATTCAGAAAACTAAGATCATGGCATCTGGTCCCATCACTTCATGGGAAATAGATGGGGAAACAGTGGAAACAGTGTCAGATTTTATTTTTTTGGGCTCCAAAATCACTGCAGATGGTGACTGCAGCCATGAAATTAAAAAGACGCTTACTCCTTGGAAGGAAAGTTATGACCAACCTAGATAGCATAAAAAAGCAGAAACATTACTTTGCCAACCAAGTCCATCTGGTCAAGGCTATGGTTTTTCCAGTGGTCATGTATGGATATGAGAGTTGGACTGTGAAGAAAGCTGGGCGCCAAAGAATTGATGCTTTTGAACTGTGGTGTTGGAGAAAACTCTTGAGAGTCCCTTGGACTGCAAGGAGATCCAACCAGTCATCCTAAAGGAGATCAGTCCTGGGTGTTCACTGGAAGGACTGATGCTGAAGCTGAAACTCCAATACTTTGGCCACCTCATGCGAAGAGTTGACTCATTGGAAAGGACCCTGATACTGGGAGTGATTGGGGGCAGGAGGAGAAGGGGACGACAGAGGGTGAGATGACTGGACGGCATCACCAACAAGATGGGCATGAGTTTGAGTAAACTCCAGGAGTTGGTGATGAACAGGGAGGCCTGGCGTGCTGTGATTCATGGGGTCGCAAAGAGTCAGACAGGACTGAGTGACTAAACTGAACTGAACTGAAATGAATCATCTGCTAATACTGACTTTTTAAAATATTCAGTCGAGTTTGATCCTTGGGTCGGGAAGATCCCCAGGAGAAGGGCATGGCAACCCACTCTGTATTCTTTCCTGGAGAATCCCATGGATGGAGGAGCCTGGCCAGCTACTATCCATATTGTGTCAAAGAGTCAGGCATGATTGAAGTACTTTGGACACACACACGCAAAACATCCAGTGATGTATATTGTGAATAAGAAGTTGTCAAATTAATTTGCACCCTAGAAAAATATACTCTTTCTCCAGAGAGGTTTTAAGTTTGCTTTGAATGAAAGGTAGGGTCACAAGAAATCGTTGATCTAATGAAGGCTGATATATCTCTAGCTTCAGTTCAGTTCAGTTCAGTTGCTCAGTCATGTCTGACTCTTTACTACCCCATGAACTGCGTGCAGCACACCAGGCCTCCCTGTTCATCATCAACTCCTAGACCTTGTTTAAAGTCATGTCTATCAAGTTGGTGATGCCATCCAATCATCTCATCCTCTGTCATCCCCTTCTCCTCCTGCCCTCAATCTTTCCCAGCATCAGGGTCTTTTCCAATGAGTCAGTTCTTTGCATCAGGTGGCCAAAGTATTGGAGTTTCAGCTTCAGCATCAGTCCTTCCAATGAACACCCAGGACTGATCTCCTTTAGGATGGACTGGTTGGACCTCCTTGCAGTTCAAGGGACTCTCAAGAGTCTTCTCCAACACCACAGTTCAAAAGCATCAATTCTTTGGTGCTCAACTTTCTTTCACATTCATACATGACTACTGCAAAAACCATAGCTTTGGCTAGATGGACCTTTGTTGGCAAAGGAGTGTCTCTATTTTTTAATATCCTTTGCTTATTGGATAAGCCTTTGTGATTTACCAAGCTTTTCTCCATTTGGGAGTTCCTTAATTGTTTTTTCATACTCCTAAACTTGTAAATCTGTCAAAAGTCTTGTTTTTAGGCACTTCTAAAGTCAACATCAATTTCTATGATAAATATGGACTTTAATTTTGGGTTTATCTCACTGAGTTTCTTATGCTGGGCTTTCACCCTTTAATTTTTTTTTTATTATCTCCTTAATTCTTTGATGCCTTCACACATAATTTGTTAACTTTTTTCTTGCAGTTTTCTAATTGTTCTAATTAGAAGGTTGTTCTGAGGTTGGCCATTTTCCAAACTGGAGTTCTTATTTATTTACGTGTAGCAGTAATTCTACAAAATTATGTATTAAACAAATATATAAACATGTAGTTTTTAAGTTCTTATAGTTAAATCTGTGAGATGCAGGTGTTCTGTGACTCATGAAAGTTTTCATCAACCCTTCCCTGTTTTTCAAACTTCTGGTTTATGTCTGTTTAATTTTTGACTGTGTTAATTTTTTTTCCATTTATTTTTATTAGTTGGAGGCTAATTACTTTACAACATTGCAGTGGTTTTTGTCAACATTGAAATGAATTAGCCATGGATTTACATGTATTCCCCATCCCGGTCCCCCCTCCCACCTCCCTATCCACCCCATCCCTCTGGGTCTTCCCAGTGCACCAGGCCTGAGCACTTGTCTCATGCATCCA
Source organism: Odocoileus virginianus (assembly GCF_023699985.2). Lineage (NCBI taxonomy): Eukaryota > Metazoa > Chordata > Mammalia > Artiodactyla > Cervidae > Odocoileus > Odocoileus virginianus. The sequence continues at coordinate 56,409,601 of NC_069693.1, read as the reverse complement.
ACCTGGGCTGGTGATCTGTTTCACCCTAGATATACATGTTTCAATGCTGTTCTCTTGAAACATCCCACCCTTGCCTTCTCCCACAGAGTCCACAAGTTTGTTCTATACATCTGAGTCTCTTTTTCTTTTTTTCGCATATAGGGTTATCGTTACCATCTTTCTAAATTCCATATATATGTGTTAGTATACTGTAATGGTCTTTGTCTTTCTGGCTTACTTCGCTCTGTATAATGGGCTCCAGTTTCACCCATCTCATTAGAACTGATTCAAATGAATTCTTTTTAATGGCTGAGTAATATTCCATGGTGTATATGTACCACAACTTCCTCATCCATTCGTCTGCTGATGGGCATCTAGGTTGCTTCCATGTCCTGGCTATGATAAACAGTGCTGCGATGAACATTGGGGTGCACGTGTCTCTTTCGGATCTGGTTTCCTCAGTGTGTATGCCTAGAAGTGGTATTGCTGGGTCATATGGCAGATCTATTTCCAGCTTTTTAAGGAATCTACACACTGTTTTCCATAGTGGCTGTACTAATTTGCATTCCCACTAACAGTGTAAGAGGGTTCCCTTTTCTCCACACCCTCTCCAGCATTTATTGCTTGTAGACTTTTGGATAGAAGCCATCCTGACTGGCGTGTAATGGTACCTCATTGTGGTTTTGATTTGCATTTCTCTGATAATGAGTGATGTTGAGCATCTTTTCATGTGTTTTTTTGCCATCCGTATGTCTTCCTTGGAGAAATGTCTGTTTAGTTCTTTGGCCCATTTTTTGATTGGGTCATTTATTTTTCTGGAGTTGAGCTGGAGGAGTTGCTTGTATATTTTTGAGATTAATCCTTTGTGTGTTTCTTCATTTGCTATTATTTTCTCCCAATCTGAGGGCTGTCTTTTCACCTTGCTTATAGTTTCCTTTGTTGTGCAAAAGCTTTTAAGTTTCATTAGGTCCCATTTGTTTATTTTTGCTTTTATTTCCAATATTCTGGGATGTGGGTCATAGAGGATCCTGCTGTGATTTATGTTGGAGAGTGTTTTGCCTATGTTCTCCTCTAAGAGTTTTATAGTTTCTGGTCTTACATCTAGATCTTTAATCCATTTTGAGTTTATTTTTGTGTACGGTGTTAGAAAGTGTTCTAGTTTCATTCTTTTACAGGTGGTTGACCAGTTTTCCCAGCACCACTTGTTAAAGAGGTTGTCTTTTTTCCATTGTATATCCTTGCCTCCTTTGTTGAAGATAAGGTGTCCGTAGGTTCGTGGATTTATCTCTGGGCTTTCTATTCTGTTCCATTGATCTATATTTCTGTCTTTGTGCCAGTACCATACTGTCTTGATGACTGTGGCTTTGTAGTATAGTCTGAAGTCAGGCAGGTTGATTCCTCCAGTTCCATTCTTCTTTCTCAAGGTTACTTTGGCTATTCAAGGTTTTTTGTATTTCCATACAAATTGTGAGATTATTTGTTCTAGTTCTGTGAAAAATACTGTTGGTAGTTTGATAGGGATTGCATTGAATCTATAGATTACTTTGGGTAGTATAGCCATTTTGACAATATTGATTCTTCCAATCCATGAACACGGTATATTTCTCCATCTGTTTGTGTCCTCTTTGATTTCTTTCATCAGTGTTTTATAGTTTTCTATGTATAGGTCTTTTGTTTCTTTAGGTAGATATACTAAGTATTTTATTCTTTTTGTTGCAATGGTGAATGGTATCGTTTCCTTAATTTCTCTTTCTGTTTTCTCATTGTTAGTGTATAGGAATGCAAGAGATTTCTGTGTGTTAATTTTATATCCTGCAACTTTACTGTATTCATTGATTAGCTCTAGTAATTTTCTGGTAGAGTCTTTAGGGTTTTCTATATAGAGGATCATGTCACCTGCAAACAGAGAGAGTTTCACTTCTTCTTTTCCTATCCGGATTCCTTTTACTTTTTTTTCTGCCCTGATTGCTGTGGCCAACACTTCCAAAACTATGTTGAATAGGAGTGGTGAGAGTGGGCACCCTTGTCTTGTTTCTGATTTCAGGGGAAATGCTTTCAATTTTTCACCATTGAGGGTGATGCTTGCTGTGGGTTTGTCATATATAGCTTTTATTATGTTGAGGTCTGTTCCTTCTATCCATGCTTTCTGGAGAGTTTTAATCATAAATGGATGTTGAATTTTGTCAAAGGCTTTTTCTGCATCTATTGAGATAATCATATGGTTTATATCTTTCAATTTGTTAATGTGGTGTGTTACATTGATTGATTTGTGGATATTAAAGAATCCTTGCATTCCTGGGATAAAGCCCACTTGGTCATGGTGTAAGATTTTTTTAATATGTTGTTGGATTCTATTTGCTAGAATTTTGTTAAGGATTTTTGCATCTATGTTCATCAGTGCTATTGGCCTGTAGTTCTCTTTTTTTGTGGCATCTTTGTCTGGTTTTGGAATTAGGGTGATGGTGGCCTCATAGAATGAGTTTGGAAGTTTACCTTCTTCTGCAATTTTCTGGAAGAGTTTGAGTAAGATAGGTGTTAGCTCTTCCCTAAATTTTTGGTAGAATTCAGCTGTGAAGCCCTCTGGTCCTGGGCTTTTGTCTGCTGGAAGATTTCTGATTACAGTTTCGATTTCCTTGCTTGTGATGGGTCTGCTAAGATCTTTTATTTCTTCCTGGTTCAGTTTTGGAAAGTTATACTTCTCTAAGAACTTGTCCATTTCTTCCAAGTTGTCCTTTTTATTGGCATAGAGCAGCTGGTAGAAGTCTCTTATGATCCTTTATATTTCAGTGTTGTCTGTTGTGATCTCTCCATTTTCGTTTCTAATTTTGTTAATTTGGTTCTTCTCCCTTTGTTTCTTAATGAGTCTTGCTAATGGTTTGTCAATTTTGTTTATTTTTTCAAAAAACCAGCTTTTAGCTTTGTTGATTTTTGCTATGATCTCTTTAGTTTCTTTTGCATTTATTTCTGCCCTAATTTTTAAGATTTCTTTCCTTCTACTAACCCTGGGGTTCTTTATTTCTTCCTTCTCTAGTTGCTTTAGGTGTAGAGTTAGGTTATTTATTTGACTTTTTTCTTGTTTCTTGAGGTAGGCCTGTAATGCTATGAATCTTCCCCTTAGCACTGCTTTTACAGTGTCCCATAGGTTTTGGGTTGTTGTGTTTTCATTTTCATTCATTTCTATGCATATTTTGATTTCTTTTTTGATTTCTTCTATGATTTGTTGGTTATTCAGAAGCGTGTTATTTAGCCTCCATATGTTTGAATTTTTAATAATTTTTTTCCTGTAATTGAGATCTAATCTTACTGCACTGTGGTCAGAAAAGATGACTGGAATGATTTCAATTTTTTTGAATTTACCAAGACTAGATTTATGGCCCAGGATGTGATCTATTCTGGAGAAGGTTCCGTGTGCACTTGAGAAAAAGGTGAAGTTGATTGTTGTTGGGTGAAACGTCCTATAGATGTCAATAAGGTCTAGGTGGTCCATTGTGTCCTTTAAAGTTTGTGTTTCCTTGTTCATTTTCTGTTTAGTTGATCTATCCATAGTTGTGAGTGGGGTATTAAAGTCTCCTACTATTATTGTGTTACTATTAATTTCCTCTTTCATACTCGCTAGTGTTTGCCTTACATATTGTGGTGCTCCTATGTTGGGTGCATATATAATTGTTATATCTTCTTCTTGGATTGATCCTTTGATCATTATGTAGTGTCCATCTTTGTCTCTTTTCACAGCCTTTATTTGAAAGTCTGTTTTATCTGATATGAGTATTGTGACTCCTGCTTTCTCTTGGTCTCCGTTTGCATGGAATATCTTTTTCCAGCCCTTTACTTTTAGTCTGTATGTGTCCCTTGCTTTGAGGTGGGTCTCTTGTAGACAGCATATATAGGGGTCTTGCTTTTGTATCCATTCAGCCAGCCTTTGTCTTTTGGTTGGGGCATTCAACCCATTTACATTTAAGGTAATTATTGATAGGTATGGTCCCGTTGCCATTTATTTTGTTGTTTGGGGTTCATGTTTACACCACCTTTCTGTGTTTCCTGTCTAGAGAAGATCCTTTAGTATTTGTTGAAGAGCTGGTTTGGTGGTGCTGAATTCTCTCAGCTTTTGCTTGTCTGTAAAGCTTTTGAGTTCTCCTTCATATCTGAATGAGATCCTTGCTGGGTAGAGTAATCTAGGTTGTAGGTTATTCTCTTTCATTACTTTAAGTATGTCCTGCCATTCCCTTCTGGCCTGAAGGGTTTCTATTGATAGATCAGCTGTTATCCTTATGGGAATCCCTTTGTGTGTTATTTATTGTTTCTCCCTTGCTGCTTTGAATATTTGTTCTTTGTGTTTGATCTTTGTTAATTTGATTAATATGTTTCTTGGGGTGTTTCTCCTTGGGTTTATCCTGTTTGGGACTCTCTGGGTTTCTTGGACTTGGGTGACTATTTCTGTCCCCATTTTAGGGAAGTTTTCAGCTATTATCTCCTTGAGTATTTTCTCATGACCTTTCTTTTTGTCTTCTTCTTTTGGGACTCCTATGATTGGAATGTTGGGGCGTTTCACATTGTCCCAGAGGTCCCTGAGGTTGTCCTCATTTCTTTTGATTCTTTTTTCTTTTTTCCTCTCTGCTTCATTTATTTCCACCATTTTATCTTCTAACTCACTTATCCTATCTTCTGTCTCTGTTATTCTACTCATGGTTCCCTCCAGAGTGTTTTTGATCTCATTTATTTCATTATTAATTTTTAATTGGCTTTTTTAAAATTTCTTCTAGGTCCTTGTTAAACATTTCTTGCATCTTCTCAATCTTTGTCTCCAGGCTATTTATTTGTAACCCCATTTTGTTTTCAAGATTTTGGATCATTTTTATTATCATTATTCTAAATTCTTTTTCAGGTAGATTCCCTATTTTCTCCTCTTTTGTTTGACTTGGTGGGCTTTTTTCATGTTTCTTTACCTGTTGGGTATTTCTCTGCCTTTTCATCTTGTTTAGATTGCTGTGTCTGGAGTGGGCTTTCTATATTCTTGTGGTCTGAGGTTCCTTTTTATTGTGGAGGTTTCACCCAGTGGGTGGGGTTGGACGATTGGTTTGTCATGGTTTCCTGGTTAGGGAAGCTTGTGTCAGCATTCTGGTGCGTGGAATTGGATTTCTTCTCTCTGGAGTGCAATGGAGTGTCCAGTAATGAGTTTTGCGATGGGTCTTTGTGTTAGGTGTGACTTTGGAGAGCCTGTATGTTGACACTCAGGTCTATGTTCCTGCGTTGCTAAAGAATTTGCGTGGTGTGTCTTGTAGTAGAGTTTATTGGCTCTTGGGTGGTGGTTGGTTTTAGTGTAGGTATGGAGGCTTTTGGATGGTCTCTTATTCCTTAATGTTCCGTGTAGTCAGGAGTTTTCTGGTGTTCTCATGTTTTGGGCTTAAGTCTCCTGCCTCTGGATTTCAGTTTTATTCTTCCAATAGTCTCAAGACTTCTCCAACTATACAGCAGTGATAATGAAACTTCTAGGTTAATGGTGAAAAGATTCTCCACTGTGAGAGACAACCAGAGAGATTCACAGAGTTACATGAAGAATAGGAGAGGGAGGAAGGATATAGAGGTGAGCAGGAGGAGAAATAGGGGACTCAAGAGGAGAGAGACAGATCTACACAGTTATCTGTTCCCAAAGTGTTCTCTGTAGCCCAGACACCCACAAAGATTCACAGAATTGGAATGGGAAGAGAAGGGGAAAGGAGGAAATAGAGGTGTTCTGAGGTAGAAAACAGAGAGTCAAAAGTAGGTGAGTATCACCACACTCCTGAACAGAAATGGGAACTGAATATTGGATTCTTAAATGTCCAAAATTTATATCACACACTGAAAAACAAAGATTAAAAATCTAGTGTAGAGGTTAGACTCTTTGAAATACAATACTTAAAAACAAAAACACACAAAAAAATTAGAAATGTATATGAAGTTTGGTTTAAAAATAGGGTTTCTCTCTCTCTTTTTTTTTTTTGGCAAGGTTATCGTGAAATGAAAATGAAAATTAAGGAATAATAGAGGAGTATTAGAGGACTTTAAAAGGAAATAGAAGAGAAAAACAAGAAAAAGAAGAAAAAAAAATTTTTTTCTTTCCTAATTAAAAAAATCGTAAAAATATATGAAAATGAAAGTTGAGGAGTAATGGGGGAGTAATAGGGAATTTTAAAAGAAAATAAAAGAGAAAAAATAAAAAATAAAAAAAAAGAAAAATATTTTTTTTCCTAATTAAAAAAATCATATAAATATATGAAAATGAAAGTTGAGGAGTAATGGGGGAGTAATAGGGAATTTTAAAAGAAAATAAGAGAAAAATAAAAAATAAAAAAGAAAGAAAAAAAAATTTTTTTAATAAATTAAAAAAAATACATATATATCTAGGAATTCCTTTGGAGTTGTTGCGGTCAGTGTAGGTTCAATTCAATTTCAGGTAGCTCCTCTTTCCAGCTTACACTTCTAGATATCTATAGGCCCCTTCCGGTGTAGTCGGTGTTACCTTCAGGGATTTTAATCTGTTGCACCGGTCCTTTCTGAAGTGGTTCCCTTTATTTTGGCTTCTCTTCGGTGTCTAATTTTCGCCCTGACACAGGCGGGCGGGGGTGATCTCTTATTTAGGTTCGCTAGTTCAGTTCAGTCCTCCTACGGGGAGGGCGGGGCGCTGCAGACAGATACCGCTCTGTGCGGATAGCACTCACCGTGTTCTGGCCACACTGGGTTTGCCCCGCTCACGGGTGTTAGTGCTTTCCCTGTCTACAATCAGGCTCCCGTCTGCTCTATATGGAGCGGGCCCTGCGTTGAGTGCGGTTCTAGTTTTCGGGTACTCCACAAAAGCGCGGATTCGGTTGCGCCGGCGTTTTGTGCCTTTCCCGGCCTGAGCGGCCCAGGCAGCCAGAGGCTTGGGCGCACTCTCCCCGGGTACGGCGCACTTTTTCCCTCCGCGGCCCCAGCGCGCGCCGCCAGTCGGGTCTCAGGAAGTCTTTAGATAGGAACCGGGGGCCTGTTTGCAATGTGGGAGGGGGTGGCTTCTCAGGGGCTGAGTTTGCCCTTTTCCCCTTCCCCCTGCCTCCTACCTCCAGCGGGGACGGGCCGGCTCTTTCCTGGACTTTCTCAGTCCCTTTGTTTTGCGATCCGCGGGCAGTGTGTTCCGGCCAGTTAATTTTGTCCCACCGTTTAAAAAAAGCTCCCTCCGATTGCTCTCAGGGTCTTCAGGCCGGTCCTTACCGTAAGCAATGCCGCCCGCTCCTCTCCGTTCCGCCCCCGCTTGTTGCTGGCGGGTGCGGGCGTCTGGGGTACTTTTCTGCTGGGAGTTGCTTTTAGGCACGTAATCTGTGGGCCTTATTTAATTTTTCCTCCCAGTTAGATTGCCGAAAACGTCCCCCAGTCCCGCCAGTGCGAGGGTTTCCTGGTGATTGGAAACTTCCTCTATTAAGACTCCCTTCCTGGGACGGGTGTCCGTCCGTAGCTCTTCTGTCTCCTTTTTATCTTTTATATTTTGTTCTACCTCCCTTTGAAGACAATGGGCTGCTTTTCTGGGCGCCTGATGTCCTCTGCTAGCGATCAGAAGTTGTTTTGTGAAATTTGCTCAGCGTTCAAATGTTCTTTCGATGAATTTGTAGGGGAGAAAGTGGTCTCCCCATCCTATTCCTCCGCCATCTTGGCTCCTCCCCCCTAATTTCTGACTGTGTTTAAAATGGAATGAATTAAATTAAAAAAAATTTTTGAGCTGAAGAATAATTTCAACATCAGTAAGTCTCTCTGTTTTATAGGTCTTGTAATTGCAATTTAGAACAGTGGCAGCAGCAAGAGCATCAATTATGCTGAATGCACAATACTTGTCTATAGCCTGCTTAGCAAATTTTAGGTCAAGAACCATACTTATCCTGTATACTTTTATTATTGAGTATGAGTATATATTTCAAGGATACTTCAGTTCTGAGGCCAATAGTGCTACAGGAGGGTTTTATCACCAGTTTCTAACAAATGTCCCCAATAGTTTCTTCCATGGTTTATCTGCTCACAAATTATAGTTTGTTGTCATGCAGAAGGAAATGGTTCCCCCTGTTAAAGCAAAACATTTTGGTTTAGCCATTGCATATAATCAGGAGACCAATATTGAGAGATACAGTCAGAGTAATTTTGCTATTTGCCTGTAACAAAGGCCAGATCAAATGAGGAGTGAGAAAATAATTGCTCAGTAGTCTAATCTTTTGTATTTAATACTTTAATAGATCTAATTCATATCCACATAAAGAACTCGAAAATAAAAATCTTTGAAAAAGGTGTTACTTCAGACATAGAAGAGAAGATAAAGAAAGATGAAGTTCTTGCTTTATATAATACATTTACACATCATTTCAAGAGAAATTGTTTTTGAAACAAAGTCCTAGTTCTAGACTCCAGACAACTTATTGTCATTTAACAACATAATAGATGTCTAATATATTTTACTCTTTTCTACATTTTGCTATCCTATACTATCAGCCGAATTTTATGTGGTCTGTAACATTTTTTATCAAGTTTATCAATTGTGAGGTGTAATTATGCACTACATTTTTTTTTCAAAATTGCTTTATTTTGAAGTAGGAAACAAAATTTTATCTTTAACCAAACCAGTGTACATTTGAAACCTACTGTTAGTGAGATATAGTAATTCTAATTCAGCTTAATGTTCTGGTGTCAATTATTATACATGATATTTTAGTTTATTGTGTTTTTGTTATTAATATGAGTTGATTTAAAGGAAAATATTAAAATGAAAAAACTGAAAAAACACATGTCCTATAGGAATTTCTATTTTTAAAGAGCAGGTTTTCAGATAAACATAGCAGTTTGTTTATAAGTATTCAACTGTTTCATTACCCATGGAATCAAGAAAAAAATGATACTAGTTTCTGAAAATACAGGAAACACATCTCATGTAATGTGATTTCAATATTATGTCTACTTTTTTTCTCTATTGCTAATACTCATAGCTTGCAATTCACAAGTCATTATTTAATACCATATAAATTTAATATACCCTGAAGGGAATTTGCCCTAGGGACACATTAACAGGGCTAAATATGATTTTGAAAGCTATAAACTAAGCTTTCCAATTTACTGTTATTCAATCAGACCTAATTTGTATTTTCAGCATAAGCTAGAAGCAGAATAGTCAGAGTTTGCCTGCTTAATGTCAGAGGCAAAGAGAAACTTCTAGCAAATTCTCTAAGGTATGTCTAATTGATACTTCTGTTGATAGGCTACTAACAATATTTATTATTAATAGTATCCCTCAAGAGAAGGAAATACTTCAGATTTCTTTCTTTGCAAATATATAAATGTATTTGCAAAAAATCATGTTGTACTTTGGATCAATGAACTTATCTCAACTGACTCCTTTCATTGGCATGATTGTCAATATAAATTTCTGCCTGTATTAATAATAAAGGTTTTGCTTTCAGTCTAATTCAATATGTAATTGTTCTCCTCCCACCCCAGGCTATTAGCCAGGAATCAGTCTTTAAGCATGTGCACCATACCCCTAAATAGTATTGTTAACACTGTGACCCACAAGTTCAGTACGCTTTCATCTACATATCCTGTGTTGGTAATTGTGACAAGCAAAAGAAATGCAAAAAGCTTCAGCTACAGGAAAACACTTTAGAGACTCCAAGGCCAAAAGTACATCTCATGGACCTTGGTATATTTACAGAAACTGTGTAGCATGGCCTTGGTTGTGGAGACAGAAATGCTAACGTTTGCAAGTTACTGTTTGTGTAATATCCACTACCTGTGTGGTTACTTTTTTTGAAGCAGTATTATTGAGGTATAATTCACATTGAAGGCAAACGGAGAAGGGAGCAGCAGAGGAGGAAACAGATGGCATTACTGACTCAGTGGACATGAATTTGAGCAAACTTTGGGAGATAGTGGAGGACAGAGGAGCCTGGTGTGCTGAAGTCGACAGGGTCATGAAGAGTCGGATATGACTTAGTGACTGAACAGCAACAATAAATTAACATACCATAAACTTTACCCATTTTAAGTGCACAATATATTTTTTTTGCCAGATTTACAGAGTTTTGCAGATAGTTTCATAATTGCATATTTCCATCTCCCCCCCAAAGTTTCCTTGTGTCCATTTGGAGTCAATTTCTGTTTCTACTCCAAGTGCTAGGCAAACAAAAATCTGCTTATGTCTCTATAGATTTTCCTTTTCTAGATATTTCCTATGTGTGGAAACATTTCCTATAAATGGAAATGTATAATGTATTGTCTTTATGTCTGACATTTTCCACTTAACATAATGCTTATTAATCATAATCTGTCTTTTTGGGGGTAAAATATCAATTCTACAACTTTTTTTCATTTTTAATCAGGTTTTCATATTTCCTGGTTTTAAGAATTCTTTGTAGTTTTTGATACAAGTCTTTTATGAGATATTTGTCTTGCAAATAATTTCTACTAATCTGATTCCTGTTTTTAGATTATCTAGTTGGTATCTTTTAAAACATAAAAGTCTTAAATTTTGATAAAGTCCAATTTATTCATTTTATCATTTATAAATGGTGTTCTCATGTTGTGTCTAAAAGAGTTTTGCATAAGCCCAATTATAGATATTTTTCTCCCATGTATTATTTTTTATTTTTTGTAGTATTTAAAAAATTTTATAGTTTTTATTCTTTCTTTTAGGATTTGGTACATTTGGGTTAACTTTCCATGTGGCTGCCTCCACCTTCAAAGCCACCAACAGAGACTCTTTCAGTTTTCCCTCATGTGTTTTAAATCTTTTTTTTCCAGGAAGAACCTTGTCTATTTTTAGGACTCATCTGATTAGGTCAGATCCAGGGAGGATCATATCCTTTTTTAAAAGTCAATCGTGCCATATAATACAACCTAATCATATTCTGTGATATACCTCCCACTTTCAATAGAAGAGGCTATACAAGGACATGAATCACAGGGAAAAATTGTAGAATTCTGTGCAATACTTCTATTGACATGTGTATTATGACATAATATATTGAAGTAAAAACATGTATGCTAGTCAGTTTCACTTGCCATTCTCAGGGAGATTTTTAAAAGTTACATCAAGAGGAACAAAACAAAAAAGTGATTTACTTCATCTTCATCTCATGTATTCAGATATTCTCAAACTATGGTTCTTTGAAATGTTCTTAAGTGCAAAATTTCAAAAACCTAGTCTGATATATCATTACTCAAACTAAAATAATTATAATCACTGTTTAATACTAGGAAATGTAAACTTCAAATCTTGCAATTTATTAGAGATACTTTATTTGTAATATCTAGTATCTCATTTTTCCATTCACTGACTCATAAAGACGAATAGAATGAGGTGACAGAAAAAAATATTGGTATAGTTGCCTTTAGAGTTAATGTGCAGTTTGGACTGGACTTTTTTCAAATTCAAGTGCATGATAAATTACATTGATTGCCTTTTCATGAAGATACCTGTGCTTAGGCCTCATAGGAGCTGTAAGATGCTATATTTGAATGGCTTTGAAAATATAAATACAATTATTTGGAAACTGATATGTTGAGGTAGGTTAGAATATATTTGGTTTTAAAGGACTTAACCCACTCTAATTCTTCATTAAGAAAATCAATCACAGGATGAGAACATGAATTAGATATCCCTAAATGTCATAACATTTATATATTGGATTTTATTTTTACTTCATTAAGAAACCAAATAGGACTGTAATTAAAGAAAACGATAGCATATGGTAGAGAGGCTGTTCATGGTTTTCCCAACTTTAAACACCATTAGAAATTCTACACTATGAAGGACAAGCCAAGTGAACTATATGCATAATTGATTAGAAACTTATCCATTTTTAAATCACAGAGAAAGCTACTTTTATTTGATTTGAAATCTGTTACACAACTCTGTTTGAAACTGAATGCCCTAAAATTTCCCATGAAATTTGAAGGGGATGAAAATAAATGAGTGAGCAAAGGCTTGAAAAAGGCTTGAAAGAGGCTTGAAAATCCCTAACAATATTATTTAATTTAGAATAGATACATCTCAAAATTATATTTTTATAACTTCAATAACAAGTTAATCCCTCTCCTCAAGGTTGTGAATCAATAAAAACTATGTGAATGCCTACTGTGTGTCAAGTGCTGGAAAAAATTCTGGGCAAAACATTTGATTGCTGTCCTCATCAAGTGGATTGGAAAACAAGACAAGCAAAGTAATATATTTACAATATATTGGATAAATACTCTCTGGTCTGAGAAGAGTGACTGGGGGATGAATGAACACATGATCTTAAAAGTCACTCTGATCACCGACAAATGATCAGGATTCAGCTTAATTTTTTTCCTCTCCCATTGCAGTTTTCTAGCTTGTTTACATAACTACAGTTTTCATTCTAAGTGTTCATGTATTTTATAAGTATGGACATAAAAATCTGTCCCTGAGGTCCACACTAATTTTTATTTAGGTCAGTATTCTAGTATGAAGCAGTAGAAGAATGAGATAGCCTTGAAGGTCAATATTTCCTTTTGTTTTTGGCTTAATGTTGAGCCAGTGCCAAGCGCACAGCATTTGAATGATTTACGTTTGTGTGTTTGGTGTGGGGTGGGTTGATGTGGTGTGTGGTATGTTGTGACGGCTACTGTGGGATGCGGGTTGGAAGTGGCAGGGTGTGTTGTGTGGCTGGGCAATGTGGTCTGTTGTGGATGGTAGTGCAGTGTGTGCTATTCTCTGTGGTGCAGTGTGGTGTGTGAGGATGATAGAGGTTATGGGGTGTGATAGTCAAGGTGGCATGTGACACAGTGGGAGTTATATAGATGTGTTATATAGATGGTGTGTTCTGAGATGTGGCATGCCATACACAATGTGTTGTATTGAACATCATAGGTGTGGGAGTGTGGGCTATGGTATAATATGATGCTGTATTTTGTGTTATTTTTTTGAAGTTCCATGTTCCTTAAGTCCTGTAAACACTGAAGGAAATATAAGTTCCTGCAAGTTAATATGGAACCAGGTCACACTAATATATTATTTACTGTGTGAACTTGCATGCAATATAACTTTCCTCTGATGGTTGCAAGAGCACATATATGTAGAAGGCTTGTTGGACACAGAATAGGAGCTGGATGTTCCTAAGATGAGTGAGACAAATTAAGTAAGCATCCTCCAAGAGCTCTGGCCTAGGAAGACTGTAAAGGGGCCACCAATGTGGACCTTTTACTATTTTGACAGCAAGGATGAGGTTTCCATTGAGGAAAGGAGATAGGAAGCATCCTGGTAGACACCTTAAGCTAGGAGGTGAGATCACAGGACATGACTGTCCAGAGCACCCAGTCACCATCAGGAGCTAATCAGTAGGAGGAAAGCTCATGACTTAAAAAAAACTTTTTAATTAATTTATTTTTAATTGAAAAATAATTGCTTTACAGAATTTTGTTGTTTCCTGTCAAACCTCAACACAAATCAGCCATAGGTATACATATATCCCCTCCTTTCTAAACCTCCCTCCCATCTCCCTCCCCACCCCACCCCTCTAGGCTGATACAGAGCCCCTGTTTGAGCTTCCTGAGCCATACAGCGAATTCCCGTTTGCTGTCTATTTTACATATGGCAATGTAAGTTTCCATGTTACTCTCTCCATACATCTCATCCTCCCCTCCCCTCTCCCCATGTCCTTAAGACTGTTCTCTGTGTCTATTTCTCCATTGTCTGATGACTTTTTGATTCTTTTGTCTTTTTCTTTATGATTGGAAAAGAGGTGGGTGAGATATAAATGAATGAACAGACTTAGAAAAAAGGGATCCAAGTGAACTTATTTTCTGTGAGGACTGGCAGGGGAGAGGGATGAGGTGAAGGGAAGCTAGCACACATTTTAAGAGGTTTTTCATGTTTAAAGTAATTAGCTTCCAACTAATAAAAATAAATTAAACAAATTTTTTTAATGTAAAAAAAAACACATTGCATTCCTTCTTGTCATGCAAACACACCCTTCAAACATTGCCTCTTTCTTTAAAACTACCGTTGACTTTGGTAACCTCAGGATGTGAAGAGGGACTTGCAGAGAACGATGTGAAAGCAGAGGGGGCCTGAGAATGAAGACTTGCTGTCTGTGCAGACATTGGAGAAAGTTCTCTGTTACCCCAAGGTGTAGCTTCAGGAATTGGTACTAGTCTCAAGAGACCGGGAGACCCAGGTGAACTCTGATTTATATGTATGAGGCCCATCCTTCTAGTCATAAGTATGGAAGAAACAAACTGATGCTAGAGAGTGTAACTTCTCATTTCAGCTTGACACTGATCTGGGTTCTTGAACTCTTTAATCAATGGAAATTGATAACAGGCCAGGTGAGAAGTTTAGTTCAGGCATTATTGGGACTTGCTCTGTGAGTAACAGGTACCCTTGCTCACTCCCCAAGGAGGAGGCAAGTTGGTCCCTTAAATGGGGTGAGGATAGGGGCACACCTAGGGGTCGGGCTGGAGGAGTGGCATAGGTGGTCTGACACCCGCTTGGTGGGACTGTGTGCGGGGATCATGCATGTTACTCTGCTTTTGCTCCCAGCACTTCGAAAGTGGCAGCTGGCTTTTGGCCTTTTTGTATCTTACTGTTCATAAATTGACCCAACTACCCCCGTGTGTTGTTATTTTCAACCCCTTAGAATTTCTGTTCTGTTCCTCGAAGAGATGTCTGTCCAGATGCAAGCACTCTAGTAAAGGGTTGCAGGTCCCAGCCTACCTCAAGCTGAAGTGTGAAGGATAGGCAAGACGTACCACGACAGTGTTGTCGTTGGCAAGAAAAAACTGGGTGTCTTATTGGCATAGAGGAAAAATAAAATTGAGAAAAGCTTGTGTGATTTTCTCACATGGTAGGACAGGCTGGACATAGGACTGGAGAGAGGGAAAACTCAGGTCTTTTTCTTTCGCATAAAGCCATTGCTCCCGCGTGACTTTTCTACTTATCCCTGCATGGGTGTCTCTCCCCTTCTCCAGTCGCCTCCCTTTCCTCCTTATATCCTTTCTCTTCTTCCTCCTTAGCTCCCGAGTGACCACTCATCTTCTCTGTCTCTAAACTTTCACCCAGATGGCCAGAAGGTAGTGGGAAGAAACAAGGATTTTATAGTCAAAGGAAAACTCAAAATAGTTTGAGGAACAGACTCTAGGGCATCCCCCTGATTCCTGCCATGGTGTTCATGCCTTGTGAGATCCTCCCTTGAGTGTAGGAGGGAACTGAGACTTGCTTCTGGCCAATAGAATATGGAAAATGTGAAGAGATTATTGCAGGTATAATTAAAGTGTCAAATAGTTGACTTCAAGTTAATCAGAAGGCAGATATTCCTGGATGGGCCAGTCTTAATCAGATAAAAGCTTTTAAAGGATTGACTGAACTCTCCTTGAGGTGAGGAACACACTCTCTCTCCATCACTGTTTTGAAGAATTAAACTTCCATATAGTGAAAAGGGTGGCTTCTAGAATCTGTGAATGACCTTGGATGGACAGAAAGAAAGAAAACTAAAACCTCAGTCCTTCAGCTGCAAGGCGATGAATAATACTAACATCTTGAGAGTGGATGCATATCTTTCTCCATTGGAGTCTCTAATTGGAACACAGCTCTGTGTGATACCTGGACTTTACTTGATCAGATCCTGAAATGGAGAACCCAGGCAAGTCGTGACTGGATTTCTGACCTATGGAAACCATGAGAGAATAAAGGAGTGTGGTTTTAAACTGCTAAGTTAGTTTATAGTTTGTTATGTAGCACAGAAAGCTAATATGCTCACCAATTTGTAACTGAATTCTGATCCAGAAGATCTTGGTGGTCTGAGATGATAAAAATAGCAAATCCTGGTCAAAATATGATATACTAAGTAGATTAATGGAGTAGGAAATGGCAACCCACTCCAGTATTCTTGCCTAGAAAATCGCATGGACAAAGGCACCTGGCGGTCTACAGTTCATGGGGTCACAAAGACAAGACTAAGCACATATGCAGGTAGCTTAAACGCTATGAATTAATTTTCTTATAGTTCTGGAGGCTAGAATTTCAACATCAAGATTCTGGTCAGTTTAATCTTCTGTGAGGGCTGTCTTCCTGGCTTGCAGACAGTTGCCTTCTCACTTGGTCCTAACATGCCCTTACCTTGGTGCATGCTCAGAGACTGAGTTCTCTGGTATCACTACTTAGGACATTACTTCAGTAGAATCAGAGCCCCACCCATTGGACCTTCAGTCAGTTTAGTTCAGTCACCAAGTCGTGTCCGACTCTTTGAGACCCCATGAATCGCAGCACGCCAGGCCTCCCTGTTTATCACAAACTCCTGGAGTTCACCCAAACTCAGGCCCATCGAGTCGGTGATGCCATCCAGCCATCTCATCCTCTGTCGTCCCCTTCTCCTCCTGCCCCCAATCCCTCCCAGCATCAGGGTCTTTTCCAACGAGTCAACTCTTCGCATTAGGTGGCCAAAGTATTGGAGTTTCAGCTTCAGCATCATTCCTTCCAATGAACACCCAGGACTGATCTCCTTTAGGATGACTGGTTGGATCTCCTTGCAGTCCAAGGGACTCTCAAGAGTTTTCTCCAACACCACAGTTCAAAAGCATCAATTTTTCAGCACTCAGCTTTCTTCACAGTCCAACTCTCACATCCATACATGACCACTGGAAAAACCATAGCCTTGACCAGATGGACCTTTATTGGCAAAGTAATGTCTCTGCTTTTTAGTATGCTATCTAGGTTGGTCATAACTTTCCTTCCAAGCAGTAAGCGTCTTTTAATTTCATGGCTGCAGTCACCATCTGCAGTGATTTTGGAGCCCAAAAAAATAAAGTCTGACACTGTTTCCACTGTCTCCCCAGCTATTTCCCATGTGTTGATGGGACCAGATGCCATGATCTTAGTTTTCTGAAAGTTAAGCTTTAAGCCAATTTTTTCCACTCTCCTCTTTCACTTTCATCAAGAGGCTTTTTAGTTCCTCTTCACTTTCTTCCATAAGGGTGGTGTCATCTGCATATCTGAGGTTTTTGATATTTCTCCCGGCAATCTTGATTCCAGCTTGTGTTTCCTCCAGCCCAGCGTTTCTCATGATGTACTCTGCATATAAGTTAAATAAGCAGGGTGACAATAGACAGCCTTGACGTGCTCCTTTTCCTATTTGGAAGCAGTCTGTTGTCCCATGTTCAGTTATAACTGTTGCTTCCTGACCTGCATACAGGTTTCTCAAGAGGCAGGTCAGGTGGCTTGGTATTCCCATCTCTTTCAGAATTTTCCACAGTTTATTGTGATCCACACAGTCGAAGGCCTTGGCATAGTCAATAAAGCAGAAATAGATGTTTTTTCTGGAATTCTCTTGCTTTTTCGATGATCCAGTGGATATTGGCAATTTGATCTCTGGTTCCTCTGCCTTTTCTAAAACCAGCTTCAACATCTGGAAGTTCACAGTTCATATATTGCTGAAGCCTGGCTTGGAGAATTTTGAGCGTTACTTTGCCTGCTTGTGAGATGAGTGCAATTGTGCAGTAGTTTGAGCATTCTTTGGGGTTGCCTTTCTTTGGGATTGGAATGAAAACTGACCTTTTCCAGTCCTGTGGCCACTGCTGAGTTTTCCAAATTTGTTGGCATATTGAGTGCAGCACTTTCACAGCATCATCTTTCAGGATTTGAAATAGCTCAACTGGAATTCCATCACCTCCACTAGCTTTGTTCATAGTGATGCTTCCTAAGGCCCACTTGACTTCACATTCCAGGATGTCTGGCTCTAGCTGAGTGATCACACCATTGTGATTATCTGGGTCATGAAGATCTTTTTTTGTACAGTTCTTCTGTGTATTCTTGCCACCTCTTCTTAATAACTTCTGCTTTTGTTAGGCCCATACCATTTCTTCCTTTATTGAGCCCATCTTTGTATGAAATGTTCCCTTGGCATCTCTAATTTTCTTGAAGAGATCTCTAGTCTTTCCCATTCCATTGTTTTCCTCTATTCCTTTGCATTGATTGCTGAGGAAGGCTTTCTTATCTCTCCTGGCTATTCTTTGGAACTCTGCATTCAGATGAGAATATCTTTCCTTTTTTCCTTTGCTTTTCACTTCTCTTTGTTTCACAGCTATTTGTAAGGCCTCCTCAGACAGCCATTTTGCCTTTTTGCATTTCTTTTCCATGGGGATGGTCTTGATCCCTGTCTCCTGTACAATGTCATGAACCTCCACCCAGCTGTAATTACTAACTTTTCACTCAAAGTGCAGTCTCATGAAGGATTAGGGCTTCACCATGTGAATTTTGAGGGAGACATACATTTAATCCATTATAGTATTTCCCTCATAGGATTTCATGACTTTCTTCAGAGGATTTCATGCATTGCATAAATGATATATAACATATAAATCTGTAATACATAAAAAGTTCCCACAAAATCCTGACTGGAATAATAGAAAATTTGGCAGAAGGATTACCGACATTATCTGAAAAGACCATTTCATGTCCCAATAATAAATGTAGATGAAAACCATGACATTGCTTTTGCCTATAAATTTGCAAAGCTTAAAGTAAAAATTCTCAGTGATGACAAATTTTGCTGATTTGACAATTTTCAAAATTTTAAATGCACATGCAATGTAAGCATATAGGAGGATATCTACTATAACATTATTAGGTGATAGCAATATATCAAACTCAACTAAGTATTCCATTAAGAGGACACAAGTTAAATAAATTACTATGGATATCACACTAACAGTCTGAAGAAAAGTAGGTAGGCCTATTTGCATTGATTTTAAAATAAGGCTTTTATATAATATTAAGTGAGAAAAAAGTTAGTTGCAGTTTATTTCTTGTAGTTCATTATTATGATATCTTTTTTTCCCCCACAAATATGCTTAGCATTTTATATACATGTTACTGAAAATAGTGATAGGATCTCGATATTGAGACTTTGGGAATGATTTTTTGTTTTTGAAATGTTCAGTTTTGCTTGATTTTTTTCTTAATAAAATCTTCTCTAACCATAAAATTAAAAAAAAAGATAGACTTATTTATGTTTTACAAGAACATCTATACAATTAAAAAGAGAATATTTTTTATATACAATTTCTATACTTTTGTTTTTAACCAAATAAAAGGAAATTCATTACCTTTATAACTGTGTTAAAGCTTGCCACTATAACGGTACTAGATGATTCAGCTTTTATATTATTCACTTAGATGCAATAGTTTTTCATTTTTAACAGTATCTGTGCAGTTCATGATTCATTCCAATTGGTTTGGTGAGTTATGTTCTACTGCTCTCCTCTTTGCAAAAGAAGAATACAAACTTTAAGAGTGGTTGTTTTGCTGAAATTAAACAAATCAGTCATTTTTTGCAAGTAGCCAAAAAAAAAAAAAAAAAGAAAAGTCAGAATATTATTTTGGTAATTTTGTACTTGCTTCTCTGCAATTCTCTCATGTATAGAGGAGTTCTGTTTCTTTGATTATGCAGATAAAACCTAAATAACATTCCCTCCCATCTTACTCATTATTCTTTTATTAGTGCCTTCCTCTAATATTTCATTAAGAAACAAATTATACCATGATTATATTTAATGAACATGTTCCAATCACTATGTATACAGTCATTGGGAATTCTATATCCAATCAATGCTGTGTTTTTCATTCCTTTTTCTCTAAGGTCTGTTTCTTTTTATAGGATGGCATGATCTAGTGTTCATCACTACAAAATAATGTTTTTATCTGGCTCAAAAGGAAAATCCTAAAAAGCCCATATGTTACTGCGTGCATGTGTGCGTGCTTAGTCGTGTTTGATTCTTTGCATCCCCATGGACTGTAGCCCACCAGGCTCCTCTGTCCATGGAATTTTTCCAGGCAAAAATACTGGAGTGGGTTGCCATTTCCTACTCTAGGGGATCTTCCCAATCCAGTGATTGAACCACATGTCTTGTGTCTCCCTCCTGGTATGCAGATTCTTTACCACTGGACTGCCTGGGAAGCCCATATATTACTGGTTCTAGGTAAATATGATTTATGTTAAGACAACACTCTTTAAATGATTGAGAAACTGTAAAACAGTATCCTTTAAATGATCAAGTAAGGTAAACAACTCAATGCAGCAATTACAAACCCCCATTCAAAGTATGGGAAAAAACCCTCTTAATCATGCTCTTTGTACTGCTCTATGATATCTTCCTCATATTGATAATGAAATGTTCTCAGCTCTGTTTGGCTCCTGATCCCTGGCCTGGTCCTATAGTGGACTGGACACAAATGGCCTGCGGCTTCAGTCTGAGATGCACAAGCTGTATGGAAACACTAAGCAGACAGAAATGTGTATGATATTGAGGCAATTGCCTAGATAACTAAGGCACTGACGTACTTTTCCTTTAAACACCAACACTGTGATGCCTGCATTGACCAAATTGGCTTTTTCCTTTGCCGCTTGAAAAAATAACTTATGTAGGACGTAGCTAACAAATAAGATACTTGAAGGTGGAATTTAATCTTATGGCTCCAATCAGTATTTATTTTGCTTGATCTCTTTCACATTGTTAATTATATTTTCAAATGGTAAAATATTTGAGGCTCCTTAAAAATGAGCCCCAGTAGACTTTTATTAAGTTGCTGATATTCTGTCCTAATAATGAGCCCCAATCATGAGGGAGGTTGTCCATGCATCTCTCATCTTTTTGGTTTATTTCTTGAATGTAATTCACACTGCTACATATTTTTGTAAAGTAGCCCAAGACACAAGCACATTTGCTAGAAATGTTGAGATAAATGGGACTACTTTGCCTAGATCTTCATACTAGGTTAAAACATTTTTCATATTTTCAGTAATAAAACTAAACTAATAAAATGAAACTTGAAAATCACTCTGCTTTTTCTAATGGCACATGAATTGATACAGCAGCACATGTCGTTGAAATTTGTTATCTAGCTGAATAGAAATTGATATTGCCCTTAATTTGGATCCATCATTCCAGCCCCAGTAATATTTTATAATACTATCTCTGCTCCGAGAGCACTGTGATTTATCAAACCCTCTCAGAGAAGGAATGTGTGACCTTGTCCACACTCTCTTTCTTTGAGACTCTGTAAACAAAGTGACATGATGTGTGCAGCAAGCCTTTTCATAAGAACTATTGTTATTATTTTGTTGCTATGTCATATCCAACTCTTCTGTGACCCTATGGACTGTAGCCTGCCAGGCTCCCCTGTCCATGGCATTTTTCTGTCCAGAATACTGGAGTGAGTTACCATTTCCTTCTTCCAGGGATCTTCCCGACCCAGGAATTGAGCCCCCATCTCCTGCATTGACAGGTGGATTCTTTGTGACTAAACCACCATAAGAATATCAATGTATTGTTGTTCAGTCACTTAGTCATGTCCAACTCCTTGTGACCCCATTGACTGCAGCATGCCAGGTCTCCCTGTCCTTCACTATCTCCCAGAGTTTGCTCAAACTCATGTCCATTGAGTTAATGATGCCATCCAATCATCTCATCCTCTGTTGCCCCCTTCTCCTCCTGCTCTCAGTCTTTCCCAGCGTCAGGGTCTCTTCCAAAGTTGATTAATTAGTATCAGGAAAGGAGTACATCAAAGCTGTATTTTGTCACCCTGCTTATTTAACTTATATGCAGAGTACATCATGAGAAATGCTGGACTGGATGAGGCACAAGCTGGAATCAAGATTGCCAGGAGAAATATCAATAACCTCAGATATGCAGATGACACCACCCTTATGGCAGAGAGTGAAGAGGAACTAAAAAGCCTCTTGATGAAAGTGAAAGAGGAGAGTGAAAAAGTTGGCTTAAAACTCAACATTCAGAAAACTAAGATCATGACAGCCGGTCCCATCACTTACTGGCAAATAGATAGGGAAAGTATGGAAACAGTGACAGATTTTATTTTTAAGGGCTCCAAAATCACTGCAGATGGTGACTGCAGCCATGAAATTAAAAGGGGCTTAATCCTTGAAAGGAAAGCTATGACCAACCTAGACAGCTTATTAAAAAGCAGAGACATTACTTTGCCAACAAAAGTCCATCTAGTCAAGGCTATGGTTTTTCCAGTGGTCATGTATGGATGTGAAAGTTGCACTATAAAGAAAGCTGAGCACTGAAGAATTGATGCTTTTGAACTGTGATGTTGGAGAAGACTCTTGAGAGTCCCTTGGACAGCAATGAGGTCCAACCAATCCATCCTAAAGGAAATCAGTTCTGAATATTCTTTGGAAGGACTGATGCTGAAGTTGAAACTCCAATACTTTGGCCACCTGATGTGAAGAACTGGATCATTGGAAAAGACCCTGATGCTGGGAAAGATTGAGGGCAGGAGAAGGGGACGACAGAGGATGAGACAGTTGGATGTCATCACTGACTCAATGGACATGAGTTTGAGAAAACTCCAGGAGTTGGTGATGGACAGGGAGGCCTGGCATGCTACAGTCCATGGGGTCACAAAGAGTGGGACACGACTGAGCGACTGAACTGAACTGAATAAAGAAACAAAGTAGTGCACATTAATAAGGTTATGGTGAACTATTTATGAGTTTCAAAAATTATTTTGTATTTAGTAAACTTTATTTCATTGATAACAAGTTTCAAGGTGGTATTATCAGGATCATTAAACCTAGAAAGATGGTACTGATGAACATATATGCCGGGCAGCAGTGGAGATGCAGACACAGAGAACAGACTTGTGGACACGGCAGGGGGATGGAGAGGGTGGGATGACTAGACAGAGTAGCAGGTAAACATATACATTCTCATGTGTGAAATAGATTGCAAGTGGGAGTTTGCTACATGACCCAGGGAATTCTAACCGGGGCTCTGTGACAACCTAGAGGGGTGGGATCAGGTAGGAGGTTGAAGGGAGTTTCAAGAGGGAGGGGATATATGTGTCCTTATGGTTGATTCATGTTGATGTATAGCAGAGCCAACACAATACTGTAAAGCAATTATCCTTCAATTAAGTAAAGATTAGTGTCATCAAGATTCTTAAATGTGATATTTATTCTTTCATCCATCTATTGATTCAGATATTTACTGAACACTTATTATATGTCAGATGTTAGGTTCCACCCAGTGGACACAAAGGTAAATAGGAAACCACAAGTACTCTTAGGAGCTCACAGCTTTGGGACAAACTGCCATGGGATTCAGGGCTTTGATGAAGTGTGGCCAAGTACAACCATAGAGATGCATAGGGGGTATCAACGTAGCATTGGGAAGATGCATGAACCAGCTTGGGGCTGGCCTGGGAGGTTTTGCAGAAGTCATAGGTGATCTGAGACTTACAGGCTCAGTAAGAGAGTCAGCAGAAGGGATAGGAAAACTTCTTAGCCAACTGGGGTCACAGGGGAGAAATAGCCTGGAGCTAGGATGAGCAAAGAGGAGAGCAGGTAGGCAGTCCAGTCCTCTATAATAGGAGGAGGGAGATGGGGATGAAGATGACAGTGAGGTGAAGAGGCACACAGAGCTCTGAGCATTAAGTCCATGTTTCAGCATGTTACCAGTGTGTATAACTAGGCTTCAACAGTACGTGAACTGAGAACTTCCAGATATTCAAGCTGGATGTAGAAAAGGTAGAGGAACCGGAGATCAAATTGCTAGCATCTGTTGGATCATAGAAAAAGCAAGAAAGTTCCAGAAAAACATCTACTTCTTCTTCATTGACTCCGCTAAAGCTGTTGACTGTGTGGATCACAACAAACTGTGGAAAATTCTTAAAGAGATGGGAATACCAGACCACCTTACCTGATTCCTGTGAAACCTGTATGCAGGTCAAGAAGCAACAGTTAGAACTGGACATGGAACAACGGACTGGTTCCAAATTGGGAAAGGAGTACATCAAGGCTGTATATTGTCACCCTGCTTATTTAACTTCTATGCAGAATACATCATGAGAAACGCTGGGCTGGAAGAAGCACAAGCTGGAATCAAGATGGCTGGGAGAAATATCAATAATCTCAGATATGAAGATGACACCACCCTTATGACAGAAAGTGAAGAGGAAATAAAGAGCCTCTTGATGAAGGTGAAAGAGGAGAGTGAAAAAAACTGACTTAAAACTCAACATTCAAAAAACTAAGATCATGGTATCTGGTCCCATTACTTCATGGCAAATAGATGGGGAAACAATGGAAACAGTGACAGACTTTATTTTCTTGGGCTCCAAAATCACTGTGGATGGTGACTGCAACCATGAAATTAAAAGACGCTTGCTCTTTGGATGAAAAGCTATGACCAACCTAGACAGCATATTAAAAAGCAGAGACTTGGCTGACAAAGTCCTATATAGTCAAAGCTATGGTTTTTCCAGTAGTCATGTATGCATGTGAGAGTTGAACCATAAAGAAAGCTGAGTGCCAAAGAATTGATGCTTTTGAACTGTGATGTTGGAGAAGACTCTTGAGAGTCCCTTGGACTTTGAGGAGATCAAAACAGTCAATCCTAAAAGAAATCAACACTGAATATTCATTGGAAGGATTGATGCCTTGAAGCTGAAGCTCCAATACTTTGGCCCCCTGATGTGAAGAGCTGATGCATTAGAAAAAATCATGATGCTGGGGAAGACTGAGGGCAGAAGGAGAAGGGGACAGAGGATGAGATGTTTGGATGGCATCACCAACTCAATAGGCATGAGTTTGAGCGAGCTCCGGGAGATGGTGAAGGACAGGGAAGCCTTTCGTGCTGCAGTCCATGGGGTCGCAAAGAGTCGGACACCACTGATCATCTGAACAAGAATGTTTCAGGAGAACAGCATTGAAACATGTTATTATCTAGGGTGAAACAGATCACCAGCCTAGGTTGGGTGCATGAGACAAGTGCTCGGGCCTGGTGCACTGGGAAGACTCAGAGGGATCGGGTGGAGAGGGAGGTGGGAGGGGGGACTGGGATGGGGAGTACATGTAAATCCATGGCTAATTCATATCAATGTATAACAAAAACTACTGTAATGATGTAAAGTAATTAGCCTCCAACTAATAAAAATTAAAAAAAAAAAAAAAAAAGAATGTTTTGTCTTAGCCAAGATTTCTCCTTGGCTAAGACAATATATTTTTGACACCAATATTCTAATATTCTTTTGAAAATGTTTATTTTTCTGGGGACTACTCAGCCTATTCAAGGTATATACTCAGTCGTTCCAAACTTCAAATTCTTTTTCTGGTGCTGGTCCACTGTGCTCCATCTGGGTTACTTGGCATCAGAGAAGAACTAACAAGTAGCTTCAGCAAGCAACTTACACTGAATTATAAAGAATTCTCTGTGTTTCTGGGCAGTTGCAAGAAGGGAAATAAGGTAAAAGAGAGTTGGGAAAACTGGAAGCAGGGCATGCCCAAGGGAGGGAACGGCTGTCTACCATGTTTTCCTACTGAGAGGACAAATAGAATGAGGAAGAGGGAAAAGACCTTGATTGGTGGAAGGCATTGTTTCCCTGAGAGATGCTATAGTGGAATGATAAACCATACAGGTAGATAAAAATTCAGTTTTCAGTATTGCAGAGGAACGAATGGTGACAAAATAGTTACAGACAGTAATATTTGAGACATTTGATGAAGTGAAATACTGAGATGCCTTGAAGAAGGGGGATGTGTGTGTGTGTATTTCTTTTTCTTTCCTCCTTAGGACGGCATGTTTGATTCTTAAAGTAGGTTCTTTTTGGGGTTTTATGTTGTTCTGTTTAGGATCAGAGATAAATCCAAGTTCTAAAATATTGTTATTACTTTGTACCCATATAACACATTTGTATCCATTGTTCTTCAGATATTTAAAGTCCTCTGCATACCTTTGTTAAAGTTATTCTGCAGCCCACCTCCTGATTTAAAGAGGGGTTATTTCATGTCCATCGAGTGCTTGATGAGGCAGCTGCCTGGAGACACAAAGTCTGCCTCTCACAGGGCTCACAGATTTAGAAATAAACCACTGATTTAGGACGATGTTTGTGGCTGTTTAGAAAATAATTCTAAAAATGTTCTGTTAAAGACATATTTAGGTAAGAACGTGTCAAACTCTCTGATATTCATTCAGTGTAAATATCCATTTTTCTCCTCTTATATATGAGGAATAAGAAGTGGATAAAATGGAAATAAAGCATCTTACTTTGGTTCACTTTTTCCCTTTACCTTATTAACTTAAATTCTCAATCTTTTCTGATAAAATCATGATTTTTAAAAATTACCTTTCCAATACAGAAATCACTTGGTAAATATGATTTGGACATTCAAGTCACAGAGGAAAGCCTGAGAAAAAATAAAACAATTGTGCCTTCTTGTTCTCCATGGCTTTGAAGATCCCACTGATTTAGTAACCCTGAAAGTAGACTTAGGCTTATTGCATAGCAAGCCAAATAATATTGTCTGCCAATTATTACATTAAAAAGGAAACTTGTATTAACTTAGAAATGAAGTCATTTCTTTCTTTGAGTGAGTAGAATTAAGTTGGAGTGATTTTGATGCTATTGAGGCGGCCTTAATCACATTGTCTAGTTAAGTTGTTTATCCAAATCTTTTCATGAGAATGCCTAAGGGAAGTTCCCCCAACCCCCATTACTACACAGTTAGGAAAATATTAGATCTTAATAGCAAACCAGACATTTGGTACATTTTCTACTAGGATCTTTTTTAAATCTGGGATTTAATTTAAGGATTTAATCTAATTTTCTCTTGAATCACTCATTTCTTTTCACAGTGCTCAAGTGTAGGATTTCATTTAAGGAAACCTCCCAATTCATCAATAATGTGTGAACACATAAACTAATATTCAAATAAAAATTAAAAAGAAATTTCAGGTAACTGAGGATTTCCCTTACCGTATCACTTTTATTGAAGATAAAATTTAAGCCTGAATATAGAGGAAAGCATATCCCATTTGCAATGCTATTTAGAAAAGATAATAAGAAAAGATAATAATAATCCTTGGGACTTACTGAGCGCACACCATCTGCCAGGCATTACTCAAATGATTTGCATTCATTATGTTATTTATTTCTCCCAGGAACCAGATAAGATAGATACTGGTAAGATCACCCAAGGCACAGAGAGGTTAAGGAGCTTGAATAAATTCACACAGCTGGTAAGAATGGAATCCAGAATCTATTCTCAAGCAGTCTGACTTAAGAACCGATAGCTAATTCTCAAAACACAACCCTGAGTAACCTATTTCATTGCTCAACAGTTGTTAGCAAGATGAACTGGTCTTTAAATGTAACGCAGAATTTGGGAAGTCAACAAAAATGGGGAAGTAGCTAATAGCCTACTAGCTATAATATTTTATTTTGTAATATTTTATATAAACCTATCTCAAAAATTTATTTTAGTAGATTCAGTTCTATAAGGTATTTTTTCTTGTATTTTCTTGACTGTTGTAAGTATTTTTCTCTGTATTCTAATTCACATCATCACTACAAATTCTGAATAGGTCTAGCACTGGCCAGAGTCTCCAGTCATAAAATGTAAATGTCCCTCATGGTGAAAATCAATCCAGCAGCTTTGGCAAATGGTAGATAAATTAAAATGCAAAGTCATTAAAGAGTACTGAGTCCACATTTCACCATTTTGTCAGTCTGAATGAAGAATTTGTTCAAATGACTTGGTAAAATCCAAATACTCACATATTTCAGGAGTGAACTTTTAAAAGGGCCAAGGGGACACTTCTGCCCAGCTACTATAATCTGGCATTCCACTATGGCCATGAGAGGAGGTTTATAAGTGTAGAAAAATGAATGTGCAAGAGAAGCCAGATTTTTTTTTTGGAAGGTTATCTTTTTCCTTTGAGAGTAGGAGAAGAGAAGTGATCCTTCCCAGGACTTTCTGCTATAAACCCTAACCAAGACTGCTGAAAGAAATGTTCTTACCAATCAGGGACAAAGTGCAGATGATGGACTTTTAAGAAATGTACAGACTTTATTTTGGACGTTGTCAGAGAAACTGAGAGTTTCGTATTGGAGAGAACTCTGCAAAGAATGCCAGTTGATCCATGTAGTGTCCTTTAAATACATGATTTCCTGTAGATTTCAGAAGCTGAGCAAAGAAGCAAGAGAAATAAAGTCTACAGGGGAGGATGCAGAAAAGGGACTGTTCCGAATCAGTGAAAGCTAAAGTCCGAGAAAAAGTGTGTGTAAATGGCATGTGAAGTCAGCCAAGATGCCAGCGGAGTAAGATGCTGACCTAGCTAGACTGAGTAAGGGATTCTAGCTCCTGTACAAAATCCCCAGCAGAATCACAGACCCGTAAATTTCTGTACTTTTAATTTAATTACTCAGTGCATTTCCTTAGAAGTTTACCAAGAGGGTCATTAAGTAATTCTTTAAAACAATGATCTGTGCTTAGAGTTTTGGTTAGATTATTTGGTGGAAGCAAAATTATCTGCTTGGTGGAAAGCTAGGTTCAGTGTATCTAGTCCTCAAACTGATATCCAACCCCAGATGGTTGTTAAGAACTGAATCTATCTGTTCTCATGCTTCTGGTGGGATGAAATAATCACTGAGCATAAAACTTGTGCTTATAAAAGAAATAATGAAGTGTATGAGAGTACTAAAGTTTAAATTAGGATATTTTCTTATACACATGTTTTTCCTATTCTTGAATCATTTTGATGTCTGAAGTTAAAAAGACCAGTAGTTATAAGATTTGGCATACACAGGCACACACACAGAACACAGACATGTGTACACGCACAAGTTTATTTTGGGATTTTAAAAATAAATATAATTTAAAAGACAAGATTGAAGGTATTTCACTGATGGAAATGTCATTAGTATTTTGAAAAAAATTTCAAATGTCATTTAAAATATTTATTTTTTGAATGACATGCTCAATTTCCTTTTAGCATTACCTTCTAATGTCCTCCAGGTAGATGGTAGAGGGGAATGGAGTTTAATAACCTCATTCATTACTTCAGAAATAGCATTTCAATTTGAAATTTCCATTTGGAGATATTTGAATGAATACAAATTTCAAAACAGGTTGGGGTCTGATAAATCTCAGAACCTGTCATGATTATAGGGGCTTCCCAGGTGGCACAGTGGTAAAGAATCCGCCTGCCAGTGCAGGAGATGCAAGAGACTTGGGTTAGATCCTTGGGTTGGGAAGATCCTTGTAGCAGGAAATGGCAGCCCGCTCCAGTACTCTCAGCTGGAAAATCCTACAGACAGAGGAGTCTGTCGGCCAGGCCTGGGATGGCAGAGAGTTGAAACAACTGAGTGGCTGAGCCCGTCATGGTAGTAACAATCATCATGGACTCTATCAACTTTTAAGAGCAGTAATAGCTGAATATATGAACTCTGTACTAGTGCATTTTAGTAACTAATCCTCTGAACTTTTAACATGATTTAAAAGTGCATTTCCAATGCTATTTACACTGCATCTTGCCACACTGTCTCTAAAGTTGGTTTGGTTTGGTTGTTTGAATCTTGGAGATTCAAGTGCACCAATGAAACACTGTGAGTAAATCATGAGTAGGTGGGTCTGTGGAATTATTAGGGGCTTTATCTTTGGGAAATTTAGGTTCAAGACCATCAAGACCATCTTAAAACTTATGTTTTAAATTCCCATATTTATAATGATATGTAAAGAAGAAATTTGCCAGTTTGTATCTTTCTTCTACATTTTAGAATATATTTTCTGCATAAAGTTAACTGTTAGACTACATAAAGGATTACTTATGTTTTATCTAATTGTTAATACATTAACTCCATATTTTAACCTATTCATGGCATTCAGTATTATAATCAGAGAATGGTTCTTCCATCACACCTTTGGAAGAAGTGCTGATTCTATAGCAGATATTCTTATGGGCACTTAGGTTGGCTCTATGACATACACTCCTCCCCCTCTCCCCTCTGCGCACCCCCACCAAGATGTCTCACTAAAGAGAATTGAGATCTCAACTAGGGCTGTTTGATTGTAAAACTCCATAGGGGCTTAACAAAACTATTGAAATGGCATGGCATGGAAGAACACCTAAATTGAGAAAATGAGAAATATAACCAAAGTAGTATGAAATACAATTAATAAAATCAAGAAATCACAAGATATCTATTCTGAATTATGAAGCAGAACATCTTCCTCAGTTATAAAGAAATTGTTAGTAAGTTGCCCAAGTTAAGAATAAGGCAGGAACTTCCCTGGCGGTCCATTGTTTAAGACATTAAAACTCTCCAGAAAGCAGGAATAGAAGGAACAGACCTCAACATAATAAAAGCTATATATGACAAACCCACAGCAAGCGTTACCCTCAATGGTGAAAAATTGAAAGCATTTCCCCTGAAATCAGGAACAAGACAAGGGTGCCCACTCTCACCACTACTATTCAACATAGTTTTGGAAGTGTTGACCACAGCAATCAGGGCAGAAAAAGAAGTAAAAGGAATCCAGATAGGAAAAGAAGAAGTGAAACTCTCACTGTTTGCAGATGACATGATCCTCTACATAGAAAACCCTAAAGACTCTACCAGAAAATTACTAGAGCTAATCAATGGATATAGTAAAGTTGCAGGATATAAAATTAATACACAGAAATCCCTTGCATTCCTATACACTAACAATGAGAAAACAGAGAGAGAAATTAAGGAAACAATACCATTCACCATTTCAACAAAAAGAATAAAATACTTAGGAGTATATCTACCTAAAGAAACAAAAGACCTATACATAGAAAACTATAAAACACTGATGAAAGAAATCAAAGAGGATACAAATAGATGGAGAAATATACCATGTTCATGGATTAGAAGAATCAATATTGTCAAAATGGCTATACTACCCAAAGCAATCTGCAGATTCAATGCAATCCCTATCAAGCTACCAACAGTATTCTTCACAGAACTAGAACAAATAATCTCACAGTTTGTATGGAAATACAGAAAACCTCGAATAGCCAAACCAATCTTGAGAAAGAAGAATGGAACTAGAGGAATCAACCTGCCTGACTTCAGGCTCTACTACAAAGCCACAGTCATCAAGACAGTATGGTACTGGTACAAAGACAGAAATATAGATCAATGGAACAAAATAGAAAGCCCAGAGATAAATCCACATACCTATGGACACCTTATCTTTGACAAAGGAGGCAAAAATATACAATAGAAAAAAGACAACCTCTTTAACAAGTGGTGCTCGGAAAACTGGTCAACCGCTTGTAAAAGAATGAAACTAGAACACTTTCTAACACCATACACACACACAAAAAAACCTCAGAATGGATTGAAGATCTAAATGTAAGACCAGAAACTACAAAACTCCTAGAGGAGAACATAGGCAAAACACTCTCTGACATAAATCACAGCAGGATCCGCTATGACCCACATCCCAGAACATTGGAAATAAAAGCAAAAATAAACAAATGGGACCTAATGAAACTTAAAAGCTTTTGCACAACAAAGGAAACTATAAGCAAGGTGAAAAGACAGCCTTCAGAATGGGAGAAAATAATAGCAAATGAAGAAACACACAAAGGATTAATCTCAAAAATATACAAGCAACTCCTCCAGCTCAATTCCAGAAAAATAAATGACCCAATCAAAAAATGGGCCAAAGATCTAAACAGACATTTCTCCAAAGAAGACATACAGATGGATAACAAACACATGAAAAGATGCTCAACATCACTCATTATCAGAGAAATGCAAATCAAAAGCACAATGAGGTACCATTACACGCCAGTCAGAATGGCTGTTATCCAAAAGTCTACAAGCAATAAATGCTGGAGAGGGTGTGGAGAAAAGGGAACCCTCTTACACTGTTAGTGGGAATGCAAACTAGTACAGCCACTATGGAAAACAGTGTGGAGATTTCTTAAAAAGCTGGAAATAGAACTGCCATATGACCCAGCAATCCCACTTCTGGGCATACACACCGAGGAAACCAGATCTGAAAGAGACACGTGCACCTCAATGTTCATCGCAGCACTGTTTATAATAGCCAGGACATGGAAGCAACCTAGATGCCCATCAGCAGACAAATGGATGAGGAAGCTGTGGTACATATACACCATGGAATATTACTCAGCCATTAAAAAGAATTCATTTGAATCAGTTCTAATGAGATGGATGAAACTGGAGCCCATTATACACAGTGAAGTAAGCCAGAAAGATAAAGACCAATACAGTATACTAAGGCATATACATGTAATTTAGAAAGATGGTAATGATAACCCTATATGCAAAACAGAAAAAGAGACTCAGATGTACAGAACAGACTTTTGGACTCTGTGGGAGAAGGCAAGGGTGGGATGTTTTGAGAGAACAGCATCAAAACATGTAGATTATCAAGGGTGAAACACATCACCAGCCCAGGTTGGATGCATGAGACAAGTGCTCAGGGCTGGTGCACTGGGAAGACCCAGAGGGATGGGGTGCGGAGGGAGGCGGGAGGGGAGATCAGGATGGGAAATACATGTAAATCCATGGCTGATTCATGTCACTGTATGGCAAAAACCACTACAATATTGTAAAGTAATTAGCCTCCAGCTAATAAAAATAAATCGAAAAAAAAAAAAAAAAAGACTTTGCCTTCCAATGCAGGGTATACGGGTTTAGTCCCTGGTTGGGAAGCTAAGATCCCACATGCCTTGTGGACAAGAAACCAAAGCATAAAACAGAAGCAATATTGTAACAAATTAAATAAAGTCTTTAAAAATGGTCCACATCAAAAAATCTTAAAAATAAAAAAAAAAGAATAAGGAAAACAAGAGCTAACAATTCAGACAGGTTGTGGGAAAAATGGCTTAGAATTCCTTCTTAGTATTCAATCACTTTACAAATCAAATCCCTTATGATTATACAGTGGAAGTGACAAACACTTTCAAGGGATTAGATTTGATAGACAGAGTGCCTGATGAACTGTGGACGGAAGTTTGTGACATTGTATAGGAGGCAGTGATCAAGACCATCCCCAAGAAAGGGAAATGAGAAAAGGCGAAATGGTTGTCTGAGGAGGCCTTACAAATAGCTGAGGAAAGAAGAGAAGTGAAAGGCAAAGGAGAAAAGGAACAATAAACCCATTTGAGTACAAAGTTCCGAAGAATAGCAAGGAAAGATAAGAAAGCCTTCGTCAGTGATCAATGCAAAGAAATAGAGGAAAACAATAGAAGGGGAAAGTATAGAGAGTTCTTCAAGAAAATTAGAGATACCAATGGAACATTTCATGCAAAAGTGAAAGTGAAAGTGAACTTGCTCAGTCGTGTCTGACTCTTTGTGACCTCATGGACTGTAGCCTATGAGGCTTCTCCGTCTATGGAATTTTCCAGGCAAGAGTGCTGGAGTGGGTTGCCATTTCCTTCTCCAGGGGATCTTCCCCACCCAGGAATCAAATCCGGGTCTCCCGCATTGCAAGCAGGCACTTTTACTGTCTGAGCCACCAAGGAAGTTTCATGCAAAGATGGGCACAATAAAGGACAGAAATGGTATGGACCTAACAGAAGCAGAAGATATTAAGAAGAGGTGGCAAGGATACACAGAAGAACTATACAAAAAAAAGATCTTCATCACCCAGATAACCAAAATGGTGTGATCACTCAAGACATCCCGAAATGCGAAGTCAAGTGTGCCTTAAGAAGCATCACTACAAAGCTAGTGGAGGTGATAGAATTCCAGTTGAGCTATTTCAAAACCTAAAAGATGATGCTGTGAAAGTGCTGCACTCAGTATGCCAGCAAATTTGGAAAATTTAGCAGTAGCCACAGGACTGAGAAAGGTCAGTTTTCATTCCAATTTCAAAGGAAGGCAATGCCAAAAAATGTTCTTAACTACTGCACAATTGCACTGACCTCACACTCTAGTGAAGTAATGGTCAAAATTCTCCAAGCCAGACTTCACAAATATGTGAACTGAGAACTTCCAGATGTTCAAACTGGATTTGGGAAAGGCAGAGGAACCAGAGATCAAATTGCCAACATCCATTGGAACATAGAAAAAGCAAGAGAGTTCCAGAGAAGCATCTACTTCTGCTTTATTGACTATGCCAAAGCCTTTGACTGTGTGGATCACAACAAACTGTGGAAAATTCTGAAAGAGATGGGAATACCAGACGACCTGACCTGCCTCCTGAGAAACCTGTATGCAGGTCAAGAAGCAACAGTTAGAACTGGACATGGAGCAACAGACTGGTTCCAAGTCAGGAAAGGAGTATGTCACCCTGTATATTGTCACCCTGCTTGTTTAACTGCTATGCAGAGTACATGCTGGGCTGGATGATGCACAAACTGGAATCAAGGAGAAATATCAATAACATCAGATACACAGATGATACCACCCTTATGGCAGAAAGCAAAGAACTAAAGAGCCTCTTAATGAAAATGAAAGAAGAGAGTGAAAAAGCTGGGTTAAGACTTAACATTCAAAAGACTAAGATCATGGCATCCAGTTCCATCAGTTCATGGCAAATAGAAGGGGAAACAATGGAAATAGTGACAGACTTTATTTTTTTTTGAGCTCAAAAATCATTGTGGATGGTGACTGCAGCCATGAAATAAAGAGGCTTGCTCCTAGGAAGAAAAGCTATGACCAACCTAGACAGCATATTAAAAAGCAGAGACATTACTTTGCCAACAAAGGTCTGTCTAGTCAAAGCTATGGTTTTTCCAGTAGTCATGTATGGATGTGAGAGTTGGACTATAAAGAAAGCTGAGCACTGAAGAATTGATGCTTTTGAACTGAGATGTTGGAGAAGACTCTTGAGAGTCCCTTGGATTGCAAGGAGATCCAACCAGTCCATCCTAAAGGAGATCAGTCCTAAATATTCATTGGAAGGACTGATGCTGAAGTTGAAGCTCCAATCCTTTGGCCACCTGATGCGAAGAGCTGACTCACTGGAAAAGACCCTCATGCTGGGAAAGATTGAAGGCAGGAGGAGAAGGGGACAACAAAGAATGAGATGGTTGGATGGCATCATCGACTCAGTGGACATGAGTTTGAGCAAGTTCCTGGAGTCGGTGATGGAGAGGGAAGCCTGGCGTGCTACGGTCCATGGGGTTGCAGAGAGTCAGACACGACTGAGTGACTGAACTGAACTGAAGTGAATGTGAGATAATATGCTGAAGAGGAAAATGAGGAATGCACATTTACTGAGCACTTATGAAGAGTTAGTTTTGTCCAAAACATTGTACATGATCCCATGGCCACTCTCTGTATTATAGTTATTGCATTTACAGTTCAAGTAAATGGGGCTTAGAGACACAGAATCATTGTGACATCTGAGAGTCAAAGGCAGAGTCATGGCCAGAACTCTTTAAAGTACAGTTCTGTGCTCATCCTAACATACCAGAGAATTTGTGAACCTAACTGCACTAGGATAGAAAATATCCTGTTATTTAGCAAGAAATTCCTTGTAAGTCTCCAATATATTCTACCTTCTCTCCTTAGTCTCCTTTCTCAGCTCTTCCTCTTGACACATTTCTTATATGCTGATTCTTTTTTTTTTAAACAAAATTCACCCTTTTATTTATTTTTAAAAATATTTATTTGTTTATACATTTATTTATTTATTTAGCTTTTCTGGGTCTTAGGGGGGGCATGTGTGGTATCTAGTTCAAACTCAGGGCCCCTGCATTGCTATACCATTGTTCATATAAGGTAACAGGGGAAAAGAGGGGAGCAGTTAACAACAGGTAGAAGAACAGAATTTATTAGTATAGTTCCTATTTATGTAGCTGTTCACAAAGTCAAAGTCAATAATCAAACCTTTATTCTTCTATTGTTCTATCTGTGTTTCACTTACTGCATATCACCGGGAATGGTGTTCTTGGGAGGTCTGAATGAAAACCTTCATTTCTTAAAATACCCCTTAATATTTGATATTCCTGTTTTTCATGATCTGTCTCAGTTTTTCATAGACTAGGACAATTGGACAATGGTGTGCTAATTATAATCAATTCCTAATTTCCTTTATATTTCTATATCAAGACCTGTGTTTGTATTGTGTTCTACAAGTACACATAGAAAAAGCACCCTATATGTATTTCATAGCTTGTAGTGGTTTAACCATAACATTTTAAAGTAGAATAGCACGAATAATTTATCATCAGCAATAGCCTGTGTTTCTGTAACTAGGAAGACTGCTTCACAATACAAATCATACTATGAGATGGTTTTAATGAGAACCACCCTTGCAAAGCCTTTGCCAGAAACACACACACATTTTTAAACTATGTGGATTATTCAAATCAAGTTGACTTGAAAATTTAAATTGTGAATTTGCTAATGGAAGACAGTGTTTGAAATAGCAAAAACACTAGTCATTGACTACATTTTAACCAAACTAGGCTGTTTGAACTGGAGATCTATCAGTTCCTTGAAAATCATTGCTAAATTTCATGTATAGAATTACATTTTTAATTTTACAGATTTTAATTTCTTGGCTTAATTACTCTGCATTGCTCAGGTTGTAAAAGCAACCTGATGAGTTATTTTTATTTATAGTGCTCCCATTCAAGGTGCTTATAATTATAGCTCACTGCAATGGAAATATGCAATCATCTATTTCATTGCCTTCAAGTTTTTTGAAATTAAACTTTCGCCAAAGGTTAAAGAACAGTTTTTAAAGATAAAATATTATTTGCTAAGATGATAAATAAGGAAATTTGCACATATGTGCATTGCAAAATCATTACAAATGGATGAAGTTATAATTTCTATTTGGCCAAGTCATTCAGTTTCAGAGTCATTAAACATTTATTGAGTACCTTCTGTGTGCCATGCATTTTCACATGACACCTTCATTTAGTGCTCAGAAATTTATAAACTTGATGTTCTCAGTAATACAAAAGCAAGTCTACTCTTATTTAGTAGGCACCTTGTGAGTTCTGTAATCATCAGGATACATAAAGATACATGTTAGCTTCTTTGACTTGATGTGGAAGACCTCCATCGCCCCCCTCTCTAGCCCTACTCTGACCCCTCCCCCAGGCGCATCCCTGGTGACAGTTGTCCTGACCTTATTTCAGCTCCTCAGGCACCTTTTTCTCTCCCCTACTCATCCCTGTGCCTGTCTCGATCACCATTCCTACTCCTACATTGTCACCCTTCCACTGAACCAAGTCCAAATCATCTTTCAGGCACCAGCCTAAATGTCATTTTATTCATTTAATGATGCCCAACTAGTGTTTATCAAATATATTATCTGGTCCCACTTGACTAGATTATGTGAGCTTGCTACATGTTACAGCCCCTTCAAATTCTATCACAGTACTTATCAACTGTTACCATAATTTCTTATTTAATGTACCTGTCTCCCTGGCAGGATGCTTAGCTCAGAGGCCAGAGAATGACTATATTCTTTCTCCTTGAAGTTCTGCCACCTGTCATCAGTTCTTCTTTGTAATAGATGCTTGTAAACATGGTAAATCAATCACTGAACAGACTCATGGATCACAAAATACTTTTGTAAGTAGTATAGAACAAGCAGGAAATGCAGGTGAGTTTGTTACAAATAACACAAAATGTCCTGGCTTTAAATCTGGGGAATCAGCATGGGCTGTGAGGCAGTCAGCTTTTGTGAAGAAACTGTGAGGTTACATGAGATGAACCCGGTGTGGCCATTGGGCTCTTCAGAGGTAGAGACCCTAGCGTTTCACCCTTCTAAAGTATGCCTGTGCCACACCAGTTCAGAGCAGATGCATCAGCTGGTTTTCTTACTGACAGATCTCTCAAGCATCAGCTGTCTGCAGAGCCAGTTCATAGCACAGCAGCTTGGAGGCTCCTGGAGAGACTCTGCTTAGTTCATGCAGCTGATCTTTCTGCCCAGGGATCATGCCAGTCAGTGCTCAGGGGGCATATTTTTTAAACTAATGAGATCAAGAATTGTGAAGAGCTCTCAGGTCAGAAGTGACCTATGCAATGGTAGAAGCACTGCAATAAAACATATATATGCTGAAGAAGGAACTGTTAATTTGGTAACTATCATTTCCTACTCGGTTTAAAGGAGATTTTCCTCGTTGGCTAAATGAGCATATGAACCGGAGCCCATGCACCGGCCACCATCAGGCTGATTTGTTCTGTGTGCATGTGTTTCTCTGCATTCTTAAACATTCATTTTTATTCCTGCCTTCCTCCCATTTCTCACGCCCAAAACTTCATCTTTAAATCCAGTTGTTTTTGTCAGTATCATAAGAATGACAAATCACATGTATTTATTTATAAGAGACTTTGTTAAAGGTCTCTTAAGTGGAGGGGGGTAAAGAAAGAAACTGTTAATGAATTGTCAGAAGGATAATTAATCAAATTAAACTGGATTTCGTAAGTCTTAACGTGGGAGCCCCATCAAGTGATGCCACGCACGGTGTCACTTCTGAGTAGCGGTGGGCAGAGAGCATGTCATAAGACTCACGTACCTGTGAGGACGACCCCACCTGCATTCTCATTTCCTTATGGAAATCAACTATTGGCTTTGAGGAACAGAATACCAATTAGGGCATTTGGGGCATGAAGGTAATTTAGTGGGTGAAGAAACAAAAATACCATCATCGCTTCTGTTGCCTACAGCAAGTTCGCAGGTGGCCCAGAGAATGAGGGAGCTGTTGAATGTTGTGCGTTCATGAGCCCAGTTCCCCACGGTGCAGCAAGAAAACATGTTCATCACGGAAGCAGGCATAGCTTCTGGACATGTTAGCACTTATTTTAAAAAGTGTGGAAATAACTTCTGCCTTAATGTGAATCAGAACTGAAGCTAGGTAATAATTTTCTTCCCACGTTTGGGTTGCCTTTAACTCTCAATTCAAAACTACATTCTATTGATTAGAAACATACAGAAGTCAAACAAAACAATTATTCACACACATTTTATGATAGATATAAAGCCACTTTATACTTTGCCTTTATGAATGACAATTTAAAGAGGCTTACAGGTGATTTGATCACCTAAGTCAATTTACATAAATGCAATGTGAGGAGGGCTTTATACTGCCAAACTGGACGAGGTACATTTTTGAGTTTGTGTAAAGTATTCTGCAAATAGTTCCATTTTCTTACTCTACATCCCAGATTTCTCAACACAGAATCTCTATTGGATTTACATTCTCTGTGTGGGAAATAATTGATGGAACTGAATGAAGGATTCAGTGTAAAAGATGAGCCTCACTGAGCAGAAACAGGCATCAAAAGTGACTTGCCTTATCAGAAGCCCCTAATGATTAATCTATAATAATTAAAACAGTGCGATGCTGGCATAAGTGGATCAATTAAACAATTTACACTATCTTTAAAGAGACTCTTGGTGTGATACATATAATAAAATGAAAAGGAACAGATTATTTTAAAATTCATTTGGCTAATTATCTATATAAACAAGCGCACACACAGACACACAAGCACAATACACTCCTTGGAATTTTTGTCAAACCTCACAAGAATAAATATTCTGGGCTGTTTTAAGTATCTGTGCTTATGTTTATACTTTAATCATAGATATCATAAAAGTCTACAGGTATATTAGGCTAATAAATAATTAAGAAAGATATTTATAATTTTAAAAAAATCTCCAGAAGAAATAATGAGTCCTAGTGTACTTAAGTCTTCCCTCATAGCTCAGTTGGTGAAGAATCTGTCTGCAGTGCAGGAGACCTTGGTTCAATCCCTGGGTCAGGAAAATCCCCTGGAGGGAGAAATGGCAACCCACTCTAGTATTCTTGCCTGGAGAATCCCAAGGACAGAGGAGCCTGGCAGGTTACAGTCCATGGGGTCAAAACAGTCAGACACAACTTAGTGATTAAACCACCACCAGTATACTTAACCCCACAAAATATAACCTCTGTACATCAAAGGCACTGCAAAAGATTAAAGATCAAATGGCAAACTAAGAAAAACATTTACAGCATTTATGACAGAATAATAGTTAATATAGAGTTATATTTAAAGTATGTATATATCATACAAATCTTGAGAAAAGAGAGTGAAAAATGAAATAAAATAGGAAAAATATTTGGATAGTAAAAGATTTAAAGGAAGTGGAAGAGCAGTAAGTGCTAAACTTTAGAAAAGATGAATTATCCAGTAATAAAAATACGTATCAACTAAATACCAGTCTGCCTTTCTGCAGACTGAGTGCGTCGTGAGACAGGAGGGAGGAGTGTTCTTGTTGCCTGCCTCCATCCTTGCCAGTCCGCCTGGGCTGCATGTCCTTCTATGGATGGCCACATCTGTGGGTGGCCACAGCTCCCGCCAGCCGTCACTTTCTATCTGGCAGTTGGCTCAGGTTTTAGCCCGCCGCCCAGCCCTGTGCCCCCACAGAAGAGGTGGTGTAACTTTCCGTGGGGCTGGCCTCAGAGGACCCTGCTTTCTGGTCGTCCTCAGTATTTTCCCACGTCTTTGTAAAGAACGCCTCAATTACTCTACTGAGTTTAGCATCAGTTTCCTGTTAGGATACAGGAAAACAAATGGGTAAACACCTCTTTTGTTGTTATAGAATAGTCTTGTCATTATATTAAGAAAATGACATTTAAGCCTATATTCCAGTTTGGGTTCCTTCACAGGCTTTAACTTAAGCATTAAATGAACAAAGATTTATTTCTCATTACATAAATTTCTTTTTAATACAAACAAGAGGAAAGGCACTTTACTATTCATTACTTACAGTTTGTATTAATTTACATTAAAATTTTAATTTAATAGCATTGCTAAATCAAAAAATTTCATCTTTAGAGTGAATTGAAATGAAGTAAAACTAAGCATTATTAGTATGTATCTGGGAAAATAATTTTTAATACACAGTTGTTAATTTGTTTTCATTAATGCCACTAAAACAAAGATGAACTGGATGTTGCAACAGTG
This sequence comes from Odocoileus virginianus, assembly GCF_023699985.2. Lineage (NCBI taxonomy): Eukaryota > Metazoa > Chordata > Mammalia > Artiodactyla > Cervidae > Odocoileus > Odocoileus virginianus. The sequence continues at coordinate 56,368,893 of NC_069693.1, read as the reverse complement.
ACAGAGCACCATTAAAGTAGGAGTTTTGGAAAAGCAGTCCAAAACAGCAAGAATAACAAGAAAAATATGTAGTCAACAATGTATGCCAATTGAGGAAGTTTCTTCCTGAAACAACTTCTCCCTGAAGTAAACTGTATAATAACAGTTAAGTGAAAGTCGCTCAGTCATGTCTGACTCTTTGCGACCCCATGGACTATACAGTCCATAGAATTCTCCAGGTCAGAATACTAGAGTGGGTAGCCTTTCCCTTCTCCAGGGGATCTTCACAACCTAGGGATTGAACCCAGGTCTCTCACATTGCAAGCAGATTCTTTACCAGCTGAGCCACAAGGGAAGCCCATAATAACAGTTAACATGGAATTAAATTTACTCATAAAGCATTTAACAATATGAAAAACCACATTGATTAATAAATTCAGAAAATAATAATAGAAATGAACAACAATAAACAAAACCCAAGAGAATAAAAATGAGATTTTTAAAAGAAGGTTAAAAAGGGTAAAATGGAAAGTAGTGGAAATGGAAGACAGGGGAAGAAGGAATAACATTCATATTATTTCAATTCCTGAAGAATAAAACAAAATGGTGGAACAGAATTAGTGTTTAAAACTCTAAGAAACAATGTTGTAAAGTAATTAGCCTCCAACTAATAAAAATGAATGAAAAAAAAAAACTCTAAGAAAACTTTCCACATTTTTATTCACACATACATGCATGTACATTAATGTTTTTTACATATGTGTGTATATCAACACATGTATTATGTGTGTATATACACACATATGCATATATACACATGCATGGATTATGTGTGTATGTATATATGCACATACACATGCATGTCTTTTAAAGTCATCTTATTTAATAAGTAACAGTAGTGATGCTTCCAAAAAGAACAAGGCAGATATACCTATAGTCTCTGCATGAATCAGTGCTTTAATGCAAATATTGATCAATGTCGTTGACATAGGAAATGATGTAGAAGCATAAGAATAGATAAAATGGACAGAAAAGCAGTAAAATTATCTTTAAAATTTTTTTTGCTGCTGGCCTTAATGTATATTTGAAAAACTCACAGGAATGTAAAGAATGAATTATGAAAAAAATTCAGTAAGTTATGAGGGTATGTAAGGAACATATAACAATTAGAACTAGGTAGAGGACCAGTTGAGGAAAAGTTTGAAATATTTCTCAAGAACAAAAAAGTAGACTCAAACAAATGGGAAAACTTCACCTGTTCTTAGAGCAACTTAAAGTTATAAAGATGTTTGTATTATCCAGGTTGCTTTCTAAATTTTAACTCACTACCCACTAAAAAGGAAAATAATCACAATCATTTTTCATGGGGTTAGACCTAATGGACAGTAAACCTTGTATAAAAAAGGCAAATTGTAATAATAACCATGAAAATAATGAAAAACTATGAGTGGGGGATAAGCCCTACCAGATATTACTATAAATTCACTGAAAGTCAAATAGTTTGGTTCATGGATATACAAATAGAATTGTGCCATGGACAGTATTCTGTAATACTCCAGTATTCTTGCCTGGAGAATCCCATGGACAGAGGAGCCTGGCAGGCTAAAGTCCATGGGATCGCAGAGAGTCAGACATGACTGAGCAACTAACACGTTCACTTTCATAGAATAAAAAGTCAAGAAATAGACCCAAATACACATGGAAATTTAATATATTTAAAAAGTGACAGTTGGATTTTATAATATCAGTTCTTTAAAACAAGACACTTATAAACAAATAGTTCAGTTCGGTTCAGTTGCTCAGTCGTGTCCGACTCTTTGCGACCCCATGAATCGCAGCACGCTAGGCCTCCCTGTCCATCACCAGCTCCCAGAGTTCACTCAAACTCATGCCCATCAAGACGGTGATGCCATCCAGCCATCTCATCCTCTATCATGCCCTTCTTCTCCTGCTCCCAATCCCTCCCAGCATCAGGGTCTTTTCCAATAAGTCAACTCTTTGCATGAGGTGGCCAAAGTACTGGAGTTTCAGCTTCAACATCAGTCCTTCCAATGAACACCCAGGACTGATCTCTTTTAGGATGGACTGGTTGGATCTCTTTGCAGTCCCAGGGACTCTCAAGAGTCTTCTCCAACATCACAGTTCAAAAGCATCAATTTTTCGGTGCTCAGCTTTCTTCACAGTCCAACTCTCACATCCATACGTGACCACTGGAAAAACTATAGCCTTGACCAGACAGACCTTTGTTGGCAAAGTAATGTCTCTGCTTTTTAATATGCTATCTAGGTTGGTCATAACTTTCCTTCCAAGGAGTACGTGTCTTTTAATTTCATGGCTGCAGTCACCATCTGCAGTGATTTTGGAGCCCCCCAAAATAAAGTCTGTCACTATTTCCACTGTCTCCCCATCTATTTCCCATGAGGGGATGGGACCAGATGCCATGATCTTAGTTTTCTGAATGTTAAGCTTTAAGCCCACTTTTTCACTCTCCTCTTTCACTTTCATCAGGAGGCTCTTTAGTTCCTCTTCACTCTCTGCCATAAGGGTGGTGTCATCTGCATATCTGAGCTTATTGATATTTCTCCCGGCAATCTTGATTCCAGCTTGTGCTTCTTCCAGCCCAGCGTTTCTCATGATGTACTCTGCATAGAAGTTAAATAAGCAGGGTGACAATAGACATCCTTGACGTACTCCTTTACCTATTTGGAACCAATCTGTTGTCCCATGTCCAGTTGTAACTGTTGCTTCCTGACCTGCATACAGGTTTCTCAAGAGGCAGGTCAGGTGGTCTGGTATTCCCATCTCTTTCAGAATTTTCCACAGTTTATTGTGATCCACACAGTCAAAGGCTTTAGCAAAGTCAATAAAGCAGAAATAGATGTTTTTCTGGAACTCTCTTGCTTTTTCGATGATCCAGCGGATATTGGCAATTTGATCTCTGGTTCCTCTGCCTTTTCTAAAACCAGCTGGAACATCTGGAAATTCACGGTTCACATATTGCTGAAGCCTGGCTTGGAGAATTTTGAGCATTACTTTACTAGCGTGTGAGATGAGTGCAATTGTGCAGTGGTTTAATCATTCTTTGGGGTTGCCTTTCTTTGAGATTGGAATGAAAACTGACCTTTTCCAGTCCTGTGGCCACTGCTGAGTTTTCCAAATTTGTTGGCATATTGAGTGCAGCACTTTTACAGCATCATCTTCCCAGATTTGAAATAGCTCCATAAAAAAGAGGAATGTATAATTCTCCAAAAATATGGACCAAAAGAACATAACAAATAAGTTTTAATGTCACATGAAATATAATTTAGAACAAATGTCACAAAGGAAAGAGAAATGACAGTGCTTGTTAATGAATGTTATGGGAGGTCCAGAAGTATTAGTATGTAACATTATAAACACTATTATGTGTGCACACAAATGTGTTAAGCTCAAGCATATATAAACAAGAGAGAAGTAAAGATTCTTATTGTAGAATGTTAATACTACAGCAATAAATGTAGAAAGAATAATAAAGTTAAAAAAGTTACCATGTTGCAGCCGTCATAGTTATACTTTATTCAGGCAATGGTGATCAATTGAGGCTAAAACTGGATGAGAAAAAAGATATTTATGTGGTTTCATAATATCTCCACAAAATGCTCCTTCAACTATAAAGAGAAAAAATGCTAGCTTTATACCAGGTGAGAAATCTGATAGACGTCACTCTAATCTAGTGGTCAAAGTTACCGTCATCAGTGTGGAGAAAAGCCAACATGATGTAATTCATAATATGTTGGACTTAGTAGGACAGCATTATTTCTGTGGTACCTCTGCTACATATGCATAACCTCAGTCATAAGGAAACATCCAACAAACCCAAGTTGAAGGTGAGGGATAGTATACAAAACAACCGGCCTTGATTCCTCTAAAAATGACAATATCATGAGTCACGAAGAGGCTCGGGGTATTTAAGGTTACAGGTGAATAAGGAATTATGACAAATAGGGACTTCCTTGGTGGTCCAGTGGCTAAAACTCTTAAGTTCCCAATGCAGAAAACCTGGGTTCAATCCCTGGTCAGGGAACTAGATCCTGCGTGCCGCAACTAAAGATTCCACATGCCACAACTAAGCCCCAGCAGAGCCAAAAAATTAAATAAGTATTTCTAAAAAAAGAATCATGACAAAAGCAGTATGTGATCTGAACTGAACCAGAGGGAAATTATCTAAGGTGCAATATTGGGACAATTGTGAAATCAGACCAAGGACTGCGTATTAACCAGTAGTATATGTTTAACACTGAATTTCATTATTTTTCCAGTTTTCTGTCATGCAAGAAAATATTCCTGTTCTTAGAAAATAAACATGGAAGTGCATACAGGAGAAGGAGCATGGTGTGTGCAAATTCTCAAATGGTTCAGAAAAAAAATCATGTATGAATGTTTATGTTGTGCACGTATGTATCTAGTTAGAGATGGAACGGAGAGAGAAATAGAGATGGAGAAAATGATAAAGAAATGTGACAAATATTAACAATTAGGAAGTATGACTGCAGGGTATGTAGGGTGGTTAGATAAAACTCAGGTTACCCAAATAAAGAAAAAAAACTTTTAGTATAGATATATCCCAAATACTATAGTAATATACTTTTTCTAAATAAATTCTTTGTTTTTAACCTGAAACTCATGTTTAATTGAGTGTTTTTTTTTCTTTTGCTAATTCTGATAGCTCTACTGTTATTTGACACTACTACTATTAATTAATAGTACTGTTAATTTGAAAGGTGATTTCACCTTTGTAAATATGAAATATATAGCTGATGTGATTAACAGTTTGTGTGATATTCTTCCAGATTCTCTGATGTTTAAAATTATTTTGAAATAAAAAGTTATAATAATCTGGCTTCTTACATTTCTAATTCCTATAAACTAATTTATATATGTGTTAGAGGGTTAAGGGGCAGATATGAAGTAGGTAACATTTTTGAGGCTTCTCTATAATAAGATATATTGCATAGTTCCTTACAGATCAACCATATTAGGTAATAATTACTGTATATGTTATACTGAAGATCAATAAGGCTAATTAACTTCTCTAAGTTATTGCTATTTAGCAAGATCTCTATAGTATATTGTCATAAGTAATCCTATCAATACAGTAAATCAAAATATCAAAGATATTTCCACAAGTTGATTTTTTCATTCATTCTTCTATACACCAATATAATCCACAGATAATTATTAAAATCTTTTTATATTAGAAATTGTGTCAATTAATGAACTAAGTATTAAAGCTTTCTTTTATGTTAAACAGAGAGTTTTTGAATCTGTAACTGTAATAATGAAGACACTTTCTTTAATTCACTGGAGTAAGATTCATAAGTTCTGTATCAACAGAATAGAAAGTAAGCAAAATTATTAAATAAAAATTTTCAGAAGTATTCCTCATCACATTAGTTAACATTAAATAAAATTTTAATAAAATGGAATATGAAGAATTTATTTATATGGTCTACAATTAAGTAGGAATTAATATGGATATCTTATTCTTTATAAAATAATGTTAAATACTCGTTTTGTTCTCAGAGACTATACTTCCTCCTGGTTCAGTCCCTAAATGCTCATTTGTAACTGTTAAAGTCAGACATTTGCCTGTAGTGAGAAACCCAATCTGCTAATTACTACTATTAATTTGGATGCTGACTTTGCCTCTGTAAAAATGAAATATTAGCAGATATGATAAACAATGTATTTTGAATCTAAAAAAAGCAACAGCAAACACATAAGTGCTTTTACATTTTATCTGTGCTTGCATGCTAAGTTACTTCAGTTGTGTCCGACTCTTTGCAAACTCACGAACTGTACCCTGTCAGGCTCTTCTGTCCATGGGATTCTCCAGGAAAGAATACTGGAGGGGGTTGCCATGCCTTCCTCCAGAGGATCTTCCTGACCCAGGGATCAAACCCACATCTCTTATGTCTCCTGCATTGGCAAGTGGGTTCTTTACCACTCCTGCCACCTGGGAAGACTTTACATTTTACTTAAATATGCCTATATCTCAAAACGTCTACATAAATTTGCAAGCAAGCATAACTTTCTCCCTGTCTCCTTTTTAAAATGCAGATATTTAGGTATATACATTTGCTGTCCTATAGGGCAATGTAGTAACTTTCTTTCAAAATATCTTGAAAGATTTAAAAAGTGAATAAATTTGACCTCCCTTTAAAAATGCAGTTACACTTCAAGTTTAAAATTAAGAATTAGGTGAGGAAAATCAGACTCCACTAAAATTTGCTTTTAGAGAGAACTTGACAACCATGCTGTAAGGTGGGTCACCATAGCCCCTCCTCCCAGTATTCCTGTCTCAGTGTGCGCCCCGCCCCTGAGTGTCAGGGGACCTGTGTCTTGCTTCTAAGCAATAAAATACGACAAAGGTGACATCCCACCTAGCATGCCCGTCTCGTGATTATGCTATATTCTGTGATACTGTCTTGCTAGCAGACTTGCTGCAGAGACTCTTCTTGCTGGTTGCTGAAGGAACCTATCATGTAATGAAGTTCCTAAGGCAAAAAAAAAAAAAAAAATCTGTGGGCAGTCTCTGGGAACTGGGGGTGCCTCTAGGCACTATCAGTTCAGTTCAGTTCATTTCAGTTGCTCAGTCATGTCCAACTCTTTGCAACCCCATGAACCGCAGCACCCCAGGCCTCCCTGTCCATCACCAACACCTGGAGTCCACCCAAACCCATGTCCTTTGAGTCGGTGATGCCATCTAACCATCTCATCCTCTGTCGTCCCCTTCTCCTCCTGCCCCCAATCCCTCCCAGCATTAGGGTCCTTTCCAATGAGTCAACTCTTCGCATCAGGTGGCCAAAGTACTGGAGTTTCAGCTTCAGCATCAGTCGTTCCAGGGAACACCCAGGACTGATCTCCTTCAGGATGACTGGTTGGATCTCCTTGAGTCCAAGGGACTCTCAAGAGTCTTCTCCAACACCACAGTTCAAAAGCATCAATTCTTCAGTGCTCAGCTTTCTTTGTAGTCCAATTTTCGCATCCATACATGACTACTGGAAAAACTATAGCCTTGACTAGATGGACCTTTGTTGGCAAAGTAATGTCTCTGCTTTTTAATATGCTATCTAGGTTGGTCATAACTTTCCTTCCAAGGAATAAGTGTCTTTTAATTTCATGGCTGCAATCACTATCTGCACTGATTTTGCAGCCCAGAAAAATAAAGTCAACCACTGTTTCCACTGTCTCCCATCTATTTCCCATGAAGTGATGGGACCAGATGCCATGATCTTAGTTTTCTGAATGTTGAGTTTTAAGCCCACTTTTTCACTCTCCTCTTTCACTTTCATCAAGAGGCTCTTTAGTTCCTCTTCACTCTCTGCCATAAGGGTGGTGTCATCTGCATATCTGAGGTTATTGATATTTCTCCCGGAATCTTGTTCCAGCTTGTGCTTCTTCCAGCCCAGCGTTTCTCATGATGTACTCTGCATATAAGTTAAATAAGCAGGGTGACAATAGACAGCCTTGATGTACTCCTTTACCTATTTGGAACCAATCTGTTGTCCCATGTCCAGTTCTAACTGTTGCTTCCTGACCTGCATACAGGTTTCTCAAGAGGCAGGTCAGGTGGTCTGGTATTCCATCTCTTTCAGAATTTTCCACAGTTTATTGTGATCCACACAGTCAAAGGCTTTGGTATAGTCAATAAAGCAGAAATAGATGTTTTTCTGGAACTCTCTTGCTTTTTCGATGATCCAGCGGATGTTGGCAATTTGATCTCTGGTTCCTCTGCCTTTTTTAAAACCAGCTGGAACATCTGGAAGTTCATGGTTCATGTACTGCTGAAGCCTGGCTTGGAGAATTTTGAGCATTACTTTACTAGCATGTGAGATGAGTGCAATTGTGTGGTAGTTTGAGCATTCTTTGGGATTGCCTTTCTTAGGGATTGGAATGAAAACTGACCTTTCCCAGTCCTGTGGCCACTGCTGAGTCTTCCAAACTTGCTGACTTATTGAGTGCAGCACTTTCACAGCATCATCTTTGAGGATTTGAACTAGCTCAACTGGAATTCCATCACATCCATTAGCTTTGTTCATAGTGATGCTTCCTAAGCCCCGCTTGACTTCACATTCCAGGATGTCTGGCTCTAGCTGAGTGTGAGTGATCACACCATCATGATTATCTGGGTCCTGAAGATCTTTTTTGTATAGTTCTGTGTATTCTTGCCATCTCTTCTTAATATTTTCTGCTTCTGTTAGGTTCACACCACTTCTGTCCTTTATTGAGCCCATCTCTGCATGAAATGTTCCCTTGGTATCTCTAATTATCTTGAAGAAATCTCTAGTCTTTCCCATGCTATTGTTTTCCTCCATTTCTTTGCATTGATTGCTGAGTAAGGCTTTCTTATCTCTCCTTGCTATTCTTTGGAACTCTGCATTCAAATGGGAATATCTTTCCTTTTCTCCCTTACCTTTCGCTTCTCTTGTTGTTACAGCTATTTGTAAGGCATCCTCAGACAGCCATTTTGCTTTTTTTGAATTTCTTTTTTCTCTGGACAGGTCTTGATCCCTGCCTCCTGTACAATGTCATGAATGTCCGTCCACAGTTCATCAGGCACTCTGTCTATCAGATCTAGTCCCTTAAATCTATTTCTCACTTCCACTGTATAGTCATAAGGGATTTGATTTAGGTCATACCTGAATGGTCTAGTGGTTTACCCCACTTTCTTCAATTTAAGATGAAAACTGGCATTATAGGCAGCTTCTAGGAGAAGGAGGCACCCTCCAGCCCATAGCCAGTAAGTAGTCTATGCCTTGGGTTTTTCACACACAAGGAAATGAATTCTGCCAATAATCTGAGTGAGAATCCAGGTAGATTCTCTCCCATTTTGGCTTCCAGATGAGGATGCAGTCCAGGCTATACCTTGATTTCAGCCTTATTGAACTAAATGGTGGAGTTCCCAGGTAAGTTTACTTACAGACACTGTGAGATTATAAGTGTGTGTGTGTGTGTGTGTGTATGTTTAACTACTAATTTTGTGGTAGTTTGTTACCTCGCAATAGGCAACTGATCGAGATAAGTTTCTTTCATTTTCTGTAATGTTCCCCAAAGAGTTTTGAAATTAAAAAACGTGAGTGTGGTTTAAAAAAATGAAGCAGATTTTAGCTATAAACCATCAACATGAAAACGTTTTTGAATTTTATAAAATAAATACAATTAAAGAAGTTTTCTTTAATTAGATTTCTGCTAAAAGATTAGGCAAAACAATCTAAAAAGAGAAAGTTTATTCTAAAATAATTCCTAGGAAGGTTTAACTTCTTAGTGATAACTTTGGGGAAATTGCAAAATTAATTTTTGAACAGTTAAGAAAGTATTAGTCAATCTCTGATACATCTTTATGAGGAAACAACATAAGTGAATAAAGTTTAGTATTAGTGAGCTGCAGATAGGTTGACAGATATAATACAAAAATATAATGCTTGTGTATTAATAAGACATTTGGAAAATGCATCAGAACCTGAATTTTTAAAATATTTTTTAGCCTGATACTGCACAAAAATAAATAATTAGTTCAACTGTTACTGAAAAATTAGGAATAGAAAGAGAAGTTAAATTTTATTGAAGACTTACCTGATACATTTGCAGTGATGCATTTGTAAAATAATTTCCAGTTCCTACTTTGGATAACAGGAATTTTAACCAGGTCTGTTCATGAGATGGCCAGCTCACCTGAAACAATACTGTTTTTAAATACTCTATTTTACTATCCCCGTAAAACAGCAGATATTCTAAAAAAAATCCAAATTTTTTGAAACTAGTGATTTACAAAATAATATCTACAAGTATCACAATAAATTGTCCAAATGAATTGAAACATAAATTGTATATTTATTCATTTATCAGTTAAAAAACACACATTGAATTCCTGTGTATTCATCCATGTGACATACAGCATTTAGATGTCCTGTCGAATTTCCCTTATTCAGTACCATTCTTCCCATTGGATTCTTGCCATTTTCTTTTATTCCCTTCCCCTTTTCCCCCACCTACTATACAATCTTGGTCATCTTTAACTTTCTAAAAGTATTTTATTTTAGTTAAAAAAATAAAATAAAATATTTTATTATTTTATTTTTTAAATTTTTATTAGTTGGAGGCTAATTACTTTACAATATTGTATTGGCTTTTGCCATACATTGACATTATTTTTTTAACTAAAATAAAATATTTTATTTTAATATTTTAAGTAAAATAAAATACTGACTTGCCTTGTGGTTCAGTGGTTAGGACTCCGCACTTCCAATGCAGGAAGCTCCCAGTACAGTGGATTCTGCATGTAGCAACTAAGACCTAGCCAAATAAGCAAAATTTAAAAAAAATTAAATGTTTAAATTGTAGAATGAATGATGTAATGAAATATATCTATATCTATATATCTGTAATTATATATATATGTGCCTCCAGGGGCTCAAGTGGTAAAGAATCTACCTTCTAATGTAGGAAATGCAAGAGACACAGGTTCAATCCCTCGGTCAGGAAGATACCCTGGAGAAGGGAATGGCAACCCACTCCAAGTCTGGAAAATTCCATGGACAGAGGAGCCTGGCAGGCTACAGTCCATGGGGTTGCAGAGCCAGATGTGACAGAGTGACTAAGCACAGCCTATATATATCTATATCTATATCTATATATCTATATATATATAGAGAGAGAGAGAGAGGGAGAGAGCAGATATGTAATACTTCCAGGCTGTTGGTTCTATGAAACCATTTGTCTTGGATCAACAGGCAATTTTCACAGCTCAGAATTTCCTTCTAGTATTTTGCCAAGGCACCGTTTCCATGTACAAAGGCTTTGAGTTCTCTCCATTCAGTTTACCTCCCAAGGTAAATTGTGAACTTGCAGAACACAAAACAAATGCATCATACTCCTTGTGACCAGCAGGTGGGCCTAGAGGGGACCTTGTTAGTCACACAGAGCCTGGGGTTACGCTGCCCGGCTCTGCAGCAGGGCAGAGGCTAGAGATAGCCGCCGATCTCCAGCATCATGTCCTGTGTTTATAAAACCTTAATTTTCTTCAGCCTCGAGAAAGTCAAATGCAGCCCTTAGCCCAATTTCTAGACACTAACTTCCCACAGTTTGCATGTATATGTCCTCGCTATGCTGGTTCAGGTAAGAAACGGCCAGTTAAGAATTCTTACTGCCTCTTTATGTAGGCAAAATGCAGGGCAGTGTTAATGACACTTCTGCTGAAATTGTCCTTAGGTACCTACTGCTGGACATTTCATCCTTTCATTTCAAGGATCAGATTTCTCTTCATATTTACCTTGCCCAAGTGGGTACAGGATGAGTAACCAATCACCATCATATAATCATCATCTTCTCTCTGTATATTTCCATTTGTGTATGTTGAGTGATTGGAGAAGGCAATGGCACCCCACTCCAGGACTCTTGCCTGGAAAATCCCATGGACAGAGGAGCCTGGCAGGCTGCAGTCCATGGGGTTGCGAAGAGTAGGACACGACTGAGCGACTTCACTTTCACTTTTCACTTTCATGCATTGGAAAAGAACATGGCAATCCACTCCAGGCAACAGTGTTCTTGCCTGGAAAATCCCAGGGATGGGGTTGCACAAAGTCGGACATGACTGAAGTGCCTTAGCAGCAGCAGCAGCATGTTGAGTAATGGGCTTCCCCCGTGACACTAGTGGTAAAGAACCCACCTGCAATGCAGGAGATGTAAGAGACAAGGGTTAGATCTCTGGGTCGGGAAGATCCCCTGGCGGAGGGCATGGCAACCCACTCCAGTATTCTTGCCTGGAGAGTCCCATGGACAGAGGAGCCTGGTGGGCTACAGTCCATGGGGTCACAAAAAGTTGGACATGACTGAAGTGATGTAGCACATACTTCATGCACATGTTGAGTGAGAAAGCTGCATTTTGCTATAAGAATGAATTTTCCATTTTCACTGCTTTGTAAAACCAGACAAGGATTCCCAATTAGAAACGGGATGATGAAGATAAGGAAAAAATGTGCACCTAGTATATCAGAAAACTGTTGCTGGAGTAAAGTTAGCTTTGAAGCCACAGGCATCCTTGTATTTGGTCTGTTTAGATAACACACTAGCATTTAGCCTATGTCACCTGTGCCCACAACTTTCCATGTACAGAGGGACAGACCATACTGAGAAGTCATAGAAGCCAGCTTTATATGCAAACTTCAAAACCTGTCTCATCTAGAAAAGTCTCTCCAAATCAATGACTCTATTCTTACGTTATATGCTAAATACACACATTTATTAATAATTTTGCTCATGAAACTGTTATAAAAGCATATTCATTGCCAAAGTGAGAGTACCTTGAAACCAAAAACGCTTGGAAAAACCCAAGTTTCTCCTCCCGCCCTATTTTGTAAAGACTTCCCCCTTTGTGTTTTCCATTAATATTCTGTATTATGATACACAAACATTAGTGTGGATCAGAATTTCAAAGTTAACATACATTTCAAAGCCATTAGAAAAAGTACGGACTGTGGTTGTTCTTTTTATGAGAATGGAGATTGAAGGCAGCTGTTTTCAAAAGCACTAATGTACCTTCAAACAGTGATGTAATATCTAATGTACATAACCTTTTTAAGTCTGGTAATATAGAAGACATTTACATTTACTGTGGAAACATGTCTCAATTTTATTTCCTCCAAAAAAAGGTACAGAGAGGCATGTGGAGTTTTGTTTTTCCATTTGGTATCTAAATGCCATGGCCCATAAATAAAGCTACATACTACCCAGAACAGGGATGAATTTGTTAGTTATCATTTTGGCCTAACAAAAAGCATAAGAAACTATTCATATTATTAAATGGTGTCCCTTTAGATTAGCCAAAGTGGGGTTAATCTAAAGGATTAATCTAAATAGGATAAATACCCTATTCAAGTGAAGACTAATTAACTTGTTTGCTCTAAAAGAGCCATCCCTTATATAAATATTAATTGAGATCTAATTATTTTTAAAGAAGTCCTTGGAAAACAAAATAGACTAAGCCATAGTCTATCATCTGGGAATTTCCCATATGGAGAGTAAGACTTAATCAGGTCAATACAAGATGTATTTGTTTCTTGTTTCTGCTGTAACAAATCGCTGCAAACTTAATGGTTTAAAGCTACACAGACTTATTATTACTATCTTGAAGTTCTGGAATTTAGAAGTGTAAAGTGGGCTGCTTTTTGCGCTCTGTTCCTTCCTGAGGTTCTAGGGAGACATCTGCTTCCTTGCTATTTCTAGATTCTAGAATTCTCCTGCACTCCCTCTCTCATGGCCCCTTTCTCCATCCTCACAGTCAGCAGCACAATATCTTCAAATCTGTCTCTGCTTGTCATCACATCTCATTCTCTGATTTTGACCCTCCTGCCTCACCTTATAATGACCTTATGGTTACATCAGGGGCTTCCCTGGTGGCTCAGTGGTAAAGAATCTGCCTGCCAATGCAGGAAACGTGCATTCGATCCCTGAGTTGGGAGGATCCCCTGAAGAAGGAATTGGCAACCCACTCTGGTATTCTTGCCTTGGGAAATCCCGTGGACAGAGGAGTCTGGTGGGCTACAGTCCATGGGGTTGAAAAAGAGTTGGACACGACTTAGCAACAACTGAACAACAGCATGTTTACATCAGCTCCCCCCACCACCCTGATAATCCAGGATGGTCTCTCATCTCATGACCCTTAACTTAGTGATATCTAGAAAGTTCCTTTTTGCCATGCAAGATGATCCAGTCACAGTGTGTGTGTCTTTTTTGGTGGGGGAAGGCATATTCTGCCTACTATACAAGGTAAACTATCTGAAGTGCTAGAACACTGTTAGAAAAACTTCTAAAGGTGGGAGATGGTGTGAAACAGGGGATGAGAAAAACTAGTGCTGAGAGAGGTGGTGCCCTGGAACACTTAGCATTGCTTGAATGTTTAGGCTTTCTTAGGGACATATCAAGAGGGCAAACTGTACTACCCAACTCGATGCAGCAAAAGATTCAGATTATGTCTCTTGATATCCTGTTTGTGAAGATGTTGAGCAGGAGAGAGAGTCCATCAGATCCTTCTCTTGGGGATATAATGTTGGCACAAACATGGTGTTCTGTGACATGTTCTCATCTTGGGGACATAGGGGATGCCAGCCAATCAACTGGAGGTTAAGGAAGAGATTTTCAAATTTTTATTTTTATTCATTGTTATGGTCATTTTAATTTCAAATTATGTTTGATCTGTAAAGTGCAAAAAGTCAAGTATAAGCAAAATGTGAATACCAAATATTTAATGTAGATACATTTAGGGTGCATGTACTCTTTTTACTTCAACTTTCTTCCAAACAGCTCAAACCCACCAACAACAATAACAATAGTGATACCCAGTCCTAATGAGATTAGAAGTGACTGGTTCAGAGTACACTCCAGACTGGGGACAAGTGGGAATCAGATTCAGTCAGAAACTGCAACAGCAGAAGGCTCAGAAGTCAGATATCTTATTATTATTTTATACTGTTTTCCTTTTGTAGAGGTAAAAACTGGAGAATTCTGTGAATCGTGATTTTTAAAATTAAAATCTAGGGATGTGGATCCTGAGACAACGTCAAAATTTTAAACCTTCATGAATGATGGTATAACCTGAATTAAGGCACAGAATACAGAATAAAGAGAAAGCAAGTGAGAAAATAATGAGTCATAGAGTAAAGCTCTTAAAGAAGGAAAATGTTAAATGCTAACCATGAAGTTTTGGTGGATAAAAGGATAATTTATCACTGTAGTATTATATACTGAGTTCCTTTAGTCAAAAATGAAGGTAATTGAGAATGGCAATTCCTAGGACAGAGTACACTTTCCGTAGCTTTGACATTTAATCAATCAATGACTGGCAATCACAAAGTGAAAGTGAAAGTCGCTCAGTCGTGTCTGACTCTTTGCCACCCCATGGACTATACAGTCCATGGACTTCTTCAGGCCAGAATACTGGAGTGGGTAGCCTTTCACTTCTCCAAGGGATCTTCCCAACCTGGGGATGGAACCCAGGTCTCCTGCATTGCAGGTGGATTCTTTACCAGCTGAGGCACCAGGGAAGCCCAAGGATACTGTGGTGGGTAGCCTGTCCCTTCTTCAGCAGATCTTCCTGACCCAGGAATTGAACAGGGGTCTCCTGCATTGCGGACGGATTCTTTACCAACTGAGCTCTCAGGTGATCACAAAACCAAGTTTATCTGTAATATGTGGATGATTCCTTTTCTCATCCCATTTTGCTGTTTTTAGAAACCAGTAAATTAAAAATTGTACATAACATTTAATTAATACTCAATAAATACTAGCCATTAAAAAGAATACTCTATAAAATATTTTATATAATAAAGTTTATATAATGAAATGTTTTGTATTACTCACACAAATATATATAAGCACATGTAAATGTTCATTTAGTACATGAATGAGGGAAAAAACCAAAATATTAAAGCTGGTTAAAAAGAATTCAAGATAGAGTTTATATATAAACACAGAAACAAAAAAATGCTGGCATAAGATCATCAAATAATAGTATAAAGTTAGTTTAGTGTCCTACAAGGCAATACAGCCTTAAGTTTGTGGGCTATCTTTTCTACTAGACAAAAATCGTTGGCAGCTTTAACAGACAGAACTCTACAAGTTGATATGAAACTTCCTAGAATTGGACTCTAATTAATAATAAATACTTAGTAAAACAAAGGCAAATTCCCCTTTAGAATTAATAGTCATTGTTTTGTGGAGACTCATTCAGAATTGCTCCAAGTAAGGCAGTAAAATGACATAAAGTCATCTTTTTGCCTAATTTCCAAGTTTTAAGTAATTATACATTTATGTTCATTATGCAGTGAGAGAACTGAACTTTAGAAAAGATTCAACTTATCCTAGGTAAAAAGAATTATAAATGGAGAAACCAGGATTTCAACCTACATAGTTTGGATGTAAATAATTATTGATAACAATTGCTCACATATATTGAGCCTTAGCAATATATTGTGTGTGCGTGTGTGCATGCGTGCTAAAGTTGCTTCAATCATGTCCGACTTTGCAACCCTATGAACTGTAGCCCACCAGGCTTCTCTGTTCACAAGATTCTCCTGGCAAGAGTGTTGGAGTGGATTGCCATGCCCTCCTACAGGGGATCTTCCCAGCCAGGGATCCAACCCGCATCTCTTATGTCTCCTGCCTAGTGGCAGGCAGGTTCTTTACCACTAGTGCCACCTGGGAAACCCAGCAATATAGTGTAAACTCACCTAAATGTTTTACATTAATAACTCATTTAATTCTCACAGTAAACGGGATAAGTTCTGATTCCATCCCCATTTCCTAATAGAAAATTACTGTTTGCCAGCTGTATATTACTAAATGGAATGAGAAAAAGTGAAAGCCTTTGCCAGTACATATTGTGTTAAGAATTATCTGCCTTCATCCAGCTGTTACTTGAGTAGAAGATTCTGGACCTTGGATGGACACATACTGCTGTTCACTGAGTTAATTAAATTTACTGTGTCCTGCAAATCACCATGATGAAGAGATTAGAGAATATATGGATTGTTTGTTTTTTGATTATCTTAATTTAGTGATTTATATTTTCTCCCTTGATTTGCTTCCTGTTTTAGAAATTTGTTTATTGACTCATATCAGACCAATTTGCTTCATGTTTAAACTCTGAGATCATCTCAAGGACTACACTTATCTACATATTTAATTATATAGTGTTATTGACCATTTCTTAAAGTTCTACTTCTCCAAAGCAATGAAAGCTCAAGATTAATAGTAGCGTTTCTCTAACTCAACTTGATCCCATCCATTCCGTTCCAAGCCATCTTTTACATCAGGTATATCTAATCCCAACTAAGACAAAATAGGACTGTAATTGGTACTGGTAATGTTAATATTATTTTTAGTATCAGGATTGAGGTATTTGGCAGAAATTGAAGAGTCAAAGGAAGGTTTATGTCCCATACAAATATGTTATATGTTTATAGTTTATGGACATGTTCTATTGTCCTGAAATAGCATGTACATTAAAATTGCAACACATTTGAAGTGACAGATATGAATCAAAAATCAATCAATACTAGTTGGTTTTCTTGAACCCTACCCATCTCCATCCAGAGTGTACACATGTCTTTCAGGAGATCATAACTCTAAATTGCTGCTGACATTATCTTTCCAAAAGAGATATCTGTTGGTCACATTATCCTATTCAATCTGTTAAACCTGTGCCAAGAATCAAAATTTCTTGCCCCTCATTCTGACCTTAATTTTTAGTTCTCTCTGAAAAGTCTTTTTTTCTTGCTTATCTTTTTCAATAGCAATCTATCAACATTAATTAAATACTCCCAAGGTAGCACATGTTTCTTTATGGTCCTTTTCCAGCCTTCTATTCTATCAGTCTCTCTTCCCTATTTCTATATTAAGTACTAGCTTTGTTATAACAGTATGACAGTTGACACTGTGGTGTCATTATCAAAGTCTTTCTCTTCAAGTGAAATTCTGAGAAGAAAGACCAAAGCTAGGTCTTTGTTTTCTTAGTAGTTCTTTGAAAACAGTGAATGCTCAATAATGGGATATCAAATAATTACCTTGTTGGAGAGCAAAATGAGTCAGACATGAATTAGTTCCTACCTGAACAAGTATTTTTATATCCTCTTCTGATTGAATCTGAGAAATCACCTTTCATGTTTTATTTGATCATCCTGATTGCTTTGTCATATTTTCCCTCAATTGAGATAGTGACTTGCAGAGAGATTCATGCTATTCTAACAGATGGGTTTCTCTAAATGGGTCAAGATATTATGGCCCACAACTCTCAGTTATTTTCTTCAGGAAACAGAAGTGAACCATGATTTCATACTGAAACCAAACTCTCTATCACTGTATTTGAAAATACTAAGTTTAAGCAGTTTAGTAATTTCTAAAGAGCTTTCTTCTATCTCCACTTACATAAAGGGAGCAACCACAACCTTTTTGCTTTTTCTAACGATTTTAAAATGTAACTTAGACATTCTAATACACTGTCGTGTTTTCATATCATGATAAATATTTAATGTTAATGGAAAAGAAGCATATATTTTGGACATAAATGTGGGACAAATCTTTAAAAAATAGAGAAAGGAGAAATTTGAGTTTCTAAAGGTATTTTATTCCTCAAAATGCTTTCCTACTGTCAATGAATCTGCTTTTAAAAATCTTTGTTATATGAAATTACTAATGAATATATGTTTAGTATAGGAAGTAAGAAAATAGTAAGTACCTGCTTTTGAGAACTATCTTTTCAGGTCTAGAGGTGAACAGTTTTCAGTTCTGTTTGTGTCTGGAGCTAATCTGTTACCTTAAGAATGCAGATGGGTTTCCCCTGGGGCACAGAGAGTGTTGGTGAGCCTAGGGGGATGTGGGTCATCCATTATAGGCTTCCTTAACTATATTGGAATGTAAAGATTCATATAATGTCAAAACAAACTTCCTCCTGGCAGCAATTCCCCCAAAGAATGTGTACCCACCTGTTCTTCAAAGAGTATAGTTCCATCGTTCTCATCGGTCAGTCACTCAGTACTGTCTGACTCTTTGCAACTCCATGGGCTGTAGCGTGCCAGGCTGCTGTCCATGGAATTTTTCCAGGCAAATACTTGAGTGGGTTGCCATTTCCTAGGTCAGGGACCCTGGGATAAAACCCATGTCTCTTGAGCCTCCTGCACTTGCAGGCGGATTCTTTACCACTGAGCCACCTGGGAAGCCATGGCTGTCATAAACAGCTGAAAAATTACGAGGAACTTTGGCCCCTTACCCAGTTTACATAACAGAGGGTATCATTAGACATCACTTGAGATACAAGGGTATAAATAAACTGAAAATTTTTTGTTTACTTTATATAATTTTACTCATTTAGCGAGAAAAAATACAAAAGAAAAGCAGTCCACCTGAAATGAAAGCTTGAACTGGCCAGGAGTAAGACAATGGTGTTATACTCTGAGATAAAATGAGCCCTGATTTGCATATAGGGTTCTCGTTACCATCTTTCTAAAGTCCATATATATGTGTTAGTATACTGTAATGGTCTTTATCTTTCTGGCTTACTAAGATGTATAGAACAGACTTGTGGACTCTGGGAGAAGGCGAGGGTGGGATGTTTCAAGAGAACAGCATTGAAACATATATATTATCTAGGGTGAAACAGATCACCAGCCCAGGTTGGGTGCATGAGACAAGTGCTCGGGCCTGGTGGACTGGGAAGACCCAGAGGGATCGGGTAGAGAGGGAGGTGGGAGGGGGGACTGGGATGGGGAATACATGTAAATCCATGGCTAATTCATTTCAATGTATGACAAAAACTACTGTAATGATGTAAAGTAATTAGCCTCCAACTAATAAAAATAAATGGAAAAAAAAAGAACCTAAAATATAAATTAATAAAAATTGGAAAGCAAATAACCCTCAAAAAAAAAAAAAAAATGAGCCCTGAGATCCGCTATCCTTTCTTTCAGCATCTGCATCCAAAAGGTGATGAGTCTTTCTGTCAGTGCCTGTGCTTCACCTAAATTATACATACATGTGAACTTGAGAGCTCATGACTGGGGGCCACATTCTCCATGTGAGTAGTGGTCAAACAGGAGATGGCAAGAATGAACATCAACATTTTATGAGTGAGCAAACTAAAATGGACTGGAATGGGTAAATTTAACTCAGATGACCATTATATCTACTATCGTGGGCAAGATTCCCTTAGAAGAAATGGAGTAGCCATCATAGTCAACAAAAGAATGCAAAATGCAGTACTTGGCTGCAATCTCAAAAATGATAGAATGATCTCAGTTTGTTTCCAAGGCAAACCATTCAATATCACAGTAATTCAAGTCTATGTCCTGACCAGTAATGCTGAGGAAGTTGAAGTTGAATGGTTCTTTGAAGGCCTACAAGACCTTCTAGAACTAACACCCAAAAAGGATGTCCTTTTAATCATAGGGACTGGAATGCAAAAGTAGGAAGTCAAGAATTACCTGGAGTAACAGACAAATTTGGCCTTGGAATACAGAATGAAGCAAGGCAAAGGATAATAGAGTTTTGCCAAGAGAATGCACTGGTCATAGCAAACACCCTCTTCCAACAACACAAGAGAAGACTCTACACATGGACATCACCAGATGGTCAATACCGAAATCAGATTGAGTATATTCTTTGCCCGCCAAAAATGGAGAAGTTCTTTACAGTCAGCAAAAACAAGACTGGGAGCTGACTGTGGCTCAGATCATGAACTCCTTATTGCCAAATTCAGACTGAAATTGAAGAAAGTGGGGAAAACCAGTACTTTGGCTTCCTGATGTGAAGAGCTGACTCATTTGAAAAGACCCTGATGCTGGGGAAGATTGAAGGCAGGAGAAGGGGATGACAGAGGATGAAATGATTGGATGGCATCACTGACTCAATGGATATGTGTTTGAGTAAACTCCAGTTGTTGGTGATGGACAGGGAACCTTGGTGTGCTGCATGTAGTCCATGGGGTTGCAAAGAGTGGGACATGACTGAGCAACTGAACTGAACTGATAGAGAAACAAATTGGGATATTAAATGCTTGCTATTAGGGAGCTTTGAGGGCTTTCTTGGCCCTTCATCCTCATGCAGATGCTGCAGATCTGAGCATCACTGTATCAGTTTCAGCATGACCACCAAGGACTGACCTGCCACCTCTTCTCTCCCTCCACTCCCTGGTACCAGGAACTGATTTCATGAACTTCACAGTGCACTCATTTTTGGTTCTGACAAATTTATAGTGTGCCTTGGGACATAAATGTAATTGACTATCATTTCAGTCTTTGTCATCAGAAAGGTCATTGGAGAAAAATGCATAGGGAAATTCTGAAGTAGGAAAATTGTTAGTTAATCTGAGCTTTTCATTTAACTAAGATTTTATTTTTAGGTCCAATTTCATCTTGCTATGCCAAAGGCCATTATAAAACCTGATAAAGAAATCATTTCCTTTTAAAAATGATATAACGTTTAATTGTAATTCTAATTATTTTCAACTTAATGGTAATATTAAGGTATATTTTGAGTGGAGGCTGAGTTCTATCTGCTTTACTCCTTGGCGATTGTGGAATTGTGAAGCTGTTGAAGTTGAATGACTTTTAGAATTATATACTTATCACTTACAATACTTTGTTAAATTTATTTTTCTGACCGATGTGAAAAAATCTTTAAATATATGTATTTTAAAGAGTATTTTTATTTTAAAGATTACTTGCATTTCAAATCAAAGCAAAGAAAGATATATATCTGGAAATGTGGTTTTCTTGGACCTCCCTTTTATTTATATATTATGTCTATTTAGTCTATGGATGGCTCTTTACTTCATCATCATTTCCTAAAATGTATGGAAAATTGTTGTTCATATTTATTCTTCCTCTTTTCTGCTATAATTGCTTACTTACATTCTTCAAAATTTTTTCTTTTCATGGGTAACTAAGTAGAAGTAAATATTATTTGCCATCTCCAAAGAAAAGTCAACATAACAGGCTCAACTCGCATTCACTCGTTTGCCTGTCCATTGTTTTTATTTTTCAGTGAATGCTGAGTGCTTCTCGCATACGTATAATTTACTGGGTGCAAGAAAGAATTGAAATAAGATGGTGGCACAAACCAGCTCTAAAGAATATCGAAGGAACGGAGACACTCCAGGATTTTCACACACATAAGATAACAAGAACATAAAATAAGAGGTAAGTAGTGTTTTTTTTAAGGACGAGGTGGACGATTGGAAAGGACCTCTCCATAGACTAAGGAAAAAGTTTCATAAATGATGGGAAACTGCTATGAAAGTTGAAGAATAAGGAGAATTTGGATGAGTCAGAAATAAAGTGGAAGAAATGACAGGAAATGAGACCAAAAGAGTCAAGGGAGAGTTAGGAAGAGAATGGGCAGCAGATTAGTAAGAGCAGAGAAGGTGGTTTGTGTGGAAAGAAGGATGAGTTATTCAAATGAAAAAGAAGTCTGGAACTGATCTTACAAGGCTTTGGTTTCCAACTCCTTCACTCATCAGTTCAGTTCAGTTCAGTCGCTCAGTCGTGTCCGACTCTTTGCCACCCCATGAATCGCAGCACACCAGGCCTCCCTGTCCATCACCAACTCTCGGAGTTTACTCAAACTCATGTCCATCGAGTCAGTGATGCCATCCAGCCATCTCATCCTCTGTCACCCCCTTCTCCTCCTGCCCCCAATCCCTCCCAGCATTAGGGTCTTTTCCAATGAGTCAACTCTTTGCATGAGGTGGCCAAAGTATTGGAGTATGCTTTCACTCATAGAGGACTGCAATATCATCAGCCCTGGGTATCTGTGTTGGATCAATTCCAGAAACTCCTGAATACCCAAATCTGCTAAAGCTTTAAAATGGCATAGTACAGTCGGCCATGAGCATCTGAGGATGTGAAAGCCATGGATATAGGGGCCACTTTCATACTAAGGTCCCAGACTTCAGTTTACTGTTGTAACAAAGTCAACAAACCCTTCGTGCTTTTGTAGCTGATTAATGACCGACCACTTGATAAATTTTGAGAAAGGACATTTAAAAAATTTTTTTAGTATTGGAACTAATAGGGGATGGCCCCATCTGATATTTGCTCAGATATACTTCCCTATCAACACTTTAATCATTTTGTAAAGACTACTAGTTGTTGCCTCAATCACAGATGTGATGAAGCAGAAGTAGGTTATGCTACATCTAATTGTTCTTCATTCTCTGTTATATAGTCTCATTTTATAACAATGATTTTAAAAAATTAATTTTTCATTGTAAAAATGAGTCATTTCATATTTCTCATAGCCAAAAGTGAAACCCAAACATATTATTCTGGGATGCTCTCTTTTTCTCATCTTAAAGGAGCTAAACATAATGCTTGTTTTAAAAAATTTGGCAAAGTTGATATTGATGGGCTCTGGATTTTTTTTCTGGCTTATTTTACCTCCTGCTGGCTGCCTAAGTGATTGTTCCATCAGGCAGATATTAGAAATATACAAACACATGCAAGCCTCTTGCAGTCTTCCAATCAGATTTCATCTGCTAATGGGCAGCCCAGCTCTCTGATGTGTTTAAATCCATCTGGTGCTTCCCATGTTTCTGTGATGTATTTATTCACGGCCATAATTTGGGTGTCAGCAACATGTTTCTCTGTCTTGAATTATCTACTTTTATCATTCAAATTATTAGTCCGTTCATTAAATGAGCTTTCATTTACATGCAACAGTGCTTTTGTTAATACTTTTAAATTCCTTTGGGAATTTTGAGATATATTTCTAGAATCTGATTGTGGATTATGATCCAAGTTGCTATTCATTTATTCCTACAAAAAAGGCATGTCATTGCTTCATATTTCTGAGACCAAGGAGTTGCATACCATGATGATTAATCAGAGGAATAAATAAAAGCCAATGGCAAGAGATCAGTTGAGCAGGATGTTAATGTAACTCAAGAGAATAGTTTATGTATAAATACAGAAATATAAACCAAACTTTAAGGAACTGAGGAAGAATCACATGTTGGAGTGAAAATGACAAAGTAAATCCACCCATTCTTAGTGATTGGCAGTTACCTAAAGCATGAAATAGGGGAATAAATGGGGTAAGAATAAGATCAACTGAACATCTTGAACATTTTCAAGAAGGAGAGACTTGTACCATGAGGATGAGGGAAAGGACCAATGAGGGTCCAGGCATGTAGAGGGAACGTAATTATTATTATGGGAAAGTCCATGGAATAATGGAAGGCAACTTGAGTCATCGATGTAAGAAGAGAGAAATTCAAGGTTATCAAAAAGATGGAGGCTGATAGAAAGATCATAGTGTGTGTCTCTGCCTTTTAAAGTGAAAATGCAGCCCTTTTACATTTTTCGTCTTGTCTGATTGGAACTCTATACCTCTTAAACAGAATCTTCCTGTTTTCCCCTTCCCACCATTTTATTTTCTGTTTCTATGAGTTTGACTACTTTAGAGACCTCATGTGAGTAGAATCTTGCAGTGTTTGTTTTTCTGTGGCTGATTTATTTCACTTGGCATAATGTCTTCCAGGTTCATCCATGTCGTTGCATATGACAGGATTTCCTTCCTTTTGTCATGGCCGAATAATATTATATATATATATATATATATATATATATATATATATATAATTTTCTTTATCCATTCATCCCTTGACATTTAGGTTGTTTCTGGCTCTTGGCTATGGTAAATAATGCTATGATCAACATGGGAGTGCACATATCTCTTAGAGACAATGATTTTAATTCTTTTGGAATTAAAGTGGCATCAGTTGCCTATTATCAGGAGTAGAAATCTGAGCACTTCTGACCACTGCATCTTGGTATTGGAGTCTCCATGGAAAAATACTGCAATCAAGCACTGGGTGGAAAAATGCTTTACTCACAAGGAGAAGAGACAGAGCAAGATCAGCTTCAGTGGCGGATGTCAGTCCCCAATGGCCAGCAGGTGCCTCCCTGCAGCTGACGAAGCTTAACTGTTCTGCATTCATCCCTCTGTACTCCAGCAAGAGGGCCCTGTGGACAGATAGAGTCATGAGGTTGTCAGGGCGCCATATGATGCACATGCTCAAGCAGAACGATCTAAGGAGCACACACGAAGTCTGAAATTCTGAAATAGGAAAACATTTTCTTATTAGAAACATTTGATTGTGTTTTCTGTTGCTGTGTTAATAGTTTTTGTTTTAATTATTTTGTTGTGGTAAAATATACATAATATAAATTTACCATTTTAACAATTTTTCCACTAAGTGTTCATTTCTGTTCATTATGTCAAGGAGTTGATTGATATAGGATAATGAGTTATTAATATAAAGCTAACATTATCTCCCTTCTTCCAAAATTAGCAGTATGTTAATATTTCAGAAATATTTCTAATACAGTTTTGTAAGATGTAAGATGAATTTTTACAGTTTTCCTCTGTAGTAGCTTCTTTAAAATTTTTTAAAATTTTATATTGAAGTATAGTTGATTTACAGTGTTGTATTAGTTTCAAGTGTATGGCAGAGTGATTCGGTTATATACTTGTATCCATCCTTTTTCAGGTTCTTTTCCCATACAGGTTATTAGAGTTTTGAGTGGAGTGCCCTGTGCTGTACTGTAGGGTCTTGTTGATTATTTTTATATAGTAGGTTGTTTATGTTAACGTGAAACTCCTAGCTTACCCCTCCCCTACCTTTTCCTTTTGGTAGCCATAAGCATGTGCTCTAAGTCTCTGCGGTGGCTTCTAAATGTGAGGCTAGCGTCATTCACTGCAGGTCAAAAGCCGCAGAGAAAAAACCAATAGCCAGTACCCATTCAAACGCACATTCAGGCCACAATGGAATGGGTGTTTTCTTCTTCCTCCCACCCTTAACACAGCTCTAATTTCCTATTGCCATTTTGGTTTTGATTTTTATTTTCTTGATGGTTACTGATGTTAAACATTTTTAAAATATACCTATTGGCCATTTTTGTGCCTTCTTTGGAGAAAAGTCTTTTCAAGCCCTTTGCCTCTTTTAAAATTGGGTTATTTATTTGTTTTGTTTTACTATTAAGTAGCAAAGTTCCTTATGTACTTTGGAAATGAACCCTTATCAGATACATGGCTTGGAAGTATTTTCTCCCATTCTATAATTTACCTTTTCACTCCATTAGTTGCTTCTTTTGATGTGCAGTAGCTTTTGGTTTTAGTGTAGTCTAGCCTATCTAATTTCAGGTCTTATGTTTAGCTGTTTAATGCGTTTTGAGCTGATTTTTGAGAATGGTGTAAGATGAAGGCCCAATTTCATTCTTTTGTATATGAATATTCAATTTACCAAGTATAATTTATTGAAAAGAATTTCCTATCCCAATTGTGTGTTTTTGGCACCCTTATCAAAGATCAGTTGATTGTAGGTGTGAGTTTATTCTAGGATCTCTATTCTATGGTACTGTCTCTAATGTCTTTGTACCAGTACCATACTGTTTTGATTGTATCTTTGTAATATGTTTTGAAATCAGGAAGTATGAGGCCTTCAGTTTTGTCCTTTTTGGCTCAAGATTGTTTTGACTATTCAAGGTCCCTTGTGGTTCCATATGAATTTAGGAATTGTTTGTTTGTTTGTTTGTTTTTTGTTAATTTAGGCAAAAAAAAAAATACCCTTAGGGTTTTTAAGATGCATTGCACTGAATCTGTAGATTGTTTCGGCAGTATGGACATTTTAACAATATTGTCTTCTAATCCATGAATGTGGCTTGTCTTTCCATTTGTATGTGTCTTCTTTAATTCCTTTCAGCAATGTAGTTATCACTGTAATAAGTCTTTTCCCCTCCTTGGTTAAATTTATTCTTAGACATTTTATTCTTCATGGTGGTATTGCAATGGAGATTGTTTTCTAGCTTCCTTTTCAGATCAATAATTGTTAGTGTGTCCACATCTGGCTTTTGCATGTTGATATACATTTTCATTTTAAAAATAGAATGAGGCATAGAATCTAGAGAAGAAAATTGCAAAGACCAGGTTGGGGAGGTGGGAGGAGATGAGTTATGACAGCAAATCAGTGGAGATATGGAAGTCAAACAGGGTAATATAAGCTACAGTGTCATGGATAATGAGATTCAGGCCCTCAACAATGAGTTCATCCATCTTCCCTGGGTACCTGCCATTACTCTGTGACAGGTACTGTGATGCGCGTTGGAAACACAATGGTGAAAGTTCAAGGGCAGGAAGTAAGACTGAGTATCTAACTAACTCTTTCAGAGACCAGAGAGAATTTCAGTATAACTGAAATACAGAGTGTTAGGTCAAGGCAGTAGAAGATTTTAAGAAGAAGGGGTCAACACTGCCACATTCTGAAGAGAAATTGTGAAATTAAGGGAGCATGGCCACTGAGTTAGTTAGAAGGCAGGCAATGGTGATATTAACAAAAGCAGTTTCAGTAGATTTATTTTGGGTTAGAAGCCATACTAAGGGATGTGACAGGTAAATGAAAGAAGAGGAAATATGTGGAAAACTGAGCCCAACTCAGATTAAGACCTTCAGTGCCTGTAAGCGTGAGAATAGAGCCCACTCTCTTAAAGGTTAGTTTCAACACAATTGTGTTTTTCAAAGTGACACAAAGTTTTCATGAATTCTGGAGCTGGAGCAGCTTTCTTGTGTCTCATCTAGCTGCACAGCTCTGCGTGAATGTGCTGTGCTGACGTGGCGTTTGGTGCCTTTGCTTTGCTGACACCCTGTGCTTACTGCCCCACATGTATGTGGTGGCCCAGCACTTATGGGGGCTCTCTCAGGGAACTGGACTTTAAAGGAGAGGAATTTGATGCATTGAAAATGAGTTGGGAAATTAGGGTGAGGGGTTTGGGGCAAGGAAGGTGTCATGTTGTTTTTCATTTGGGGAATGCTCGAGAATTTTTAAACATTGAAAGGAAGGCAGTCCATAAAAAGAAATTTGGCTGTGCATATGAGAAGGCAGGGTTGATGAAGCAAGTTTGCTGTCGAGGTGGAAAGGATAAGATTGAGAAAAGAAATGGAAAGACTAGAATTAGTGAAACAACATACTCTCCATAGTAAGTACACCCCCAGGTGTCCACCCTAGAGTGTAGTGGGTTAAGGCAAATCAATATAATGCAACTATGTACAGCATCCAGTGATTTAACATGTATATATTCCTCATCAGTTTACACAGTTGTGGTCAGATGGTGACTGTAGTCATGAAATTAAAAGATGCTTGCTCCTTGGAAGAAAAGTTATCACCAACCTAGACAGCACATTAAAAAGCAGAGACATTACTTTGGCAGCAAATGTCGGTCTAGTCAAAGCTATGGTTTTTCCAGTAGTCAAGTATGGATGTGAGAATTGGACTATAAAGAAAGCTGAGCACCAAAGAATTGATGATTTTGAACTGTGGTGTTGGAGAAGATCTTGAGAGTCCCTTGGACTGCAAGGAGATCCAACCAGTCAATTCTGAAAGAAATCTGTCTGGAATATTCATTGGAAGGACTGAGGCTGAAGGTGAAACTCCAACACTTTGGCCACCTGATGTGAAGAACTGGCTCATTGGAAAAGACCCTCATGCTGGGAAATATAGAAGGCAAGAAGAGAAGGGGATGTCAGAGGATGAGATGGTTGGATGGCATCATTGACTTGATAGACATGAGTTTGAATAACCTCCGGGAGTTGGTGATGGACGAGGAAGCTGGCATGCTGCAGTCCATGGGGTGGCAGACTTGGACACTACTGAGTGACTGACCTGAACTGCTACATATGCTTATGTATTCATTTATTTTTAGTGAAGTGCATTACATTTTGAGAAACTTGATCAGAGGAATCAGTTGAAAGTAGACCTTCCGTAGTGCTAACTTAGAAAATGTAACTATTCATAACAGTTTTTAAATGATCCTATGAACTAAGCACTCTGCCAAGTACTTTACAGGCATCATTTTATTTCATTTTCACCACAGACCTGTGGATTAGCAACTATTAATACTGCCAAGGGTCATGGAGACAGACTGTAAACCAAGATTTGATTGTAAAGCCCCTGGCCTTATCCACACTGATGTACTGTTTTCATTTACCATGTTTAAAGTAAGATGGAACACGCAGAAATAGTTCCTATAACCCGTGCTGTTTCCACTGTGTATCATAGGCTGAAAGGCAACTAGATTGGACCACAAATATAGAGGACCAGTTGGAATTCAAGAAACATTGGACTCAGTTCAGTTCAGTCGCTCAGTCATGTCTGACTCTTTGCAACCCCATGAACTGCAGTACACCAGGCCTCCCTGTCCATCACCAACTCCCGGAGTCCACCCAAACCCATGTCCATTGAGTTGGTGATGCCATGGCACCACCTCATCCTCTGTCATGCCCTTCTCCTGCCCTCACTCTTTCCCAGCATCAGGTTCTTTTCAAATGAGTCAGCTCTTCACATCAGATGACCAAAGTGTTGGAGTTTCAGCTTCAACATCAGTCCTTCCAATGAACACCCAGGAATGATCTCCTTTAGAATGGACTGGTTGGAGGTCCTTGCAGTCCAAGGGGCTCTCAAGAGTCTTCTCCAACACCACAGTTCAAAAGCATGAATTCTTTGGCACTTAGCTTTCTTTATAGTCCAACTCTCACATCCATACTAGCCTTGACTAGACAGATCTTTGTTGGCAAAGTAATGTCTCTGCTTTTTAGTATGCTATCTAGGTTGGTCATAACTTTCCTTCCAAGGAGTAAGCATATTTTAATTTCATGGCTGCAATCACCGCCTGCAGTGATTTTGGAGCCCAGAAAAATAAAGTCAACCACTGTTTCCACTGTTTCTCAATCTATTTCCCATGAAGTGATGAGACCAGATGCCATGATCTTAGTTTTCTGAATGTTGAGCTTGAAGCCAACATTTTCACTCTCCTCTTTCAGTTTCATCAAGAGGCTCTTTTGTACTTCTTCCCTTTCTGCCATAAGGGTGGTGTCATCTGCATATCTGAGATTATTGATATTTCTTCCGGCAATCTTGATTCCAGCTTGTGCTTCTTCCAGCCCAGCGTTTCTCATGATGTACTCTGCTTATAAGTTAAATAAGCAGGGTGACAATATACAGCCTTGATGTACTCCTTTTCCTATTTGGAACCAGTCTGTTGTTCCATGTCCAGTTCTAACTGTTGCTTCCTGACCTGCACACAGGTTTCTCAACAGGCAGGTAGTCTGGTATTCCCATCTCTTTCAGAATTTTCCACAGTTTATTGTGATCCACACAGTCAAAGGCTTTGGCGTAGTCAATAAAGCAGAAATAGATGTTTTTCTGGAAATCTCTTGCTTTTTTGATGATCTAGCAGATGTTGGCAATTTGATCTCTGGTTCCTCTGCCTTTTCTAAAACCAGCTTGAACATCTGGAAGTTCATGGTTCATGTATTGCTGAAGCCTGGTTTGGAGAATTTTGAGCATTACTTTACTAGCGTGTGAGATGAGTGCAATTGTGCGGTAGTTTTAGCATTGACATTGCCTTTCTTTGGGATTGGAATGAAAACTGACCTTTCCCAGTCCTGTGGCCACTGCTGAGTTTTCCAAATATGCTGGCATATTGAGTGCAGCACATTCACAGCATCATCTTGTAGGATTTGAAATAGCTCAACTGTAATTCCATCACCTCCACTAGCTTTGTTCATAGTGATGCTTCCTAAGACCCACTTGACTTCACATTCCAGGATGTCTGGCTCTAGGTGAGTGATCACACCATCGTGATTATCTGGGTTGTGAATATCTTTTTTGAACAGTTCTTCTGTGTATCCTTGCCACTTCTTAATATCTTCTGCTTCTGTTAGGTCCACACCACTTCTGCCCTTTATTGAGCCCATCTTTGCATGAAATGTTCCCTTGGTATCTCTCTTTTTTTTTGAAGAAATCTCTAGTCTTTCCCATTCTGTTGTTTTCCTCTATTTCTTTGCATTGATCACTGAGGAAGGCTTTCTTATCTCTCCTTGCTATTCTTTGGAACTCTGCATTCAAATGGGTATATCTTTCCTTTTCTCCTTTGCTTTTCACTTCTCTTCTTTTCACAGCTACTTGTAAGGCCTCCTCAGACAGCCATTTTGCTTTTTTACATTTCTTTTCCATGGGGATGGTCTTGATTCCTGTCTCCTGTACAATGTCATGAACCTCCATCCATAGTTCATGAGGCACTCTGTCTGTCAGATCTAGTTCCTTAAATCTATTTCTCAGTTCCACTGTATAGTCATAAGGGATTTGATTTAGGTCATACCTGAATGGTCTAGTGGTTTTCCCCACTTTCTTCAATTTCAGTCTGAATTTGGCAAGAAGGAGTTCATGATTGGAGCCACAGTCAGCTCCCAGTCTTGTTTTTGCTGACTGTATACAGCTTCTACATCTTTGACTGCAAAGAATATAATCAGTCTGATTTCGGTGTTGACCATCTGGTGTTGTCCATGTGTAGAGTCTTCTCTTGTGTTGTTGGAAGAGGGTGTTTGCTATGACCAGTGCATTCTCTTGGCAGAACTCTCCTATTAGCCTTTGCCCTGCTTCATTCTGTACTCCAACGCCAAATTTGCCTGTTACTCCAGGTAATTCTTGACTTCCTACTTTTGCATTCCAGTCCTCTATAATGAATAGGACATCCTTTTTGGGTGTTAGTTCTAGAAGGTCTTGTAGGTGTT
Source organism: Odocoileus virginianus (assembly GCF_023699985.2). Lineage (NCBI taxonomy): Eukaryota > Metazoa > Chordata > Mammalia > Artiodactyla > Cervidae > Odocoileus > Odocoileus virginianus. Next base: position 56,337,759 of record NC_069693.1, on the reverse strand, counting down.
CTTGGAACTGTTCAACTTCAGCTTCTTCAGCATCACTGGTCAGGGCATAGGCTTGGATTACTGTGATATTGAATGGTTTGCTTTGGAAACGAACAGGGATCATTCTGTCATTTTTAAGATTGCATCCAAGTACTGCATTTCGCACTCTTTTGTTCACCATGATGGCTACTCCATTTCTTCTAAGGGATTCCTGCCCACAGTAGTAGATATAAAGGTTGGATTACATGTCACCAAAACTCAGTAACTAAGTTGCAGCAGTTGGTTTAATGGGTGCTTTATAAGCAACTGATGTAGATCAGTTTAAGAAGAGAATTTTTCATGATATATGACAGATGCATAAAATAACAAAGTGATGCCTACCAAAAAACAATGTATTGAAACTCAAGAAGAGAGTTGTTTGAAAGGGACTATGTAGAAACTCAAAGGCATATAGATGGTGTCCTGTACCCATGACCCTGTGAGCCTTGAGCTGTCTCTGCAGGGCCAGTCCAGCTTCTGTCCTGTTTCGCTCTGGCCCACCTCTCTCACACTTCCTGCTCTGTTCTCTGTCCATTCAGAGACAATGGACTCTTGACTTGTGTTCCATTGTCCCTTTCACTGTAGCCTCTGAAATCTATCCTCCCCTTGCACAGACCTGCCTGAATCTCAGGAGTGATTCAATTCAACTTCAAGCTGGGAGGTCTACTGCACAGGGTTTTGTTTAGGCATGTAACATTCCTGGTAAGGATGACCTGCTGTTTTCATTTTCATTTTTCAGTTGAGAAAACTGAAACTAGGAGTGATTTTTTCTAAGGTCCAACTTAAAATAATTTGTGTGGATAGGGCTTACATTCTTGCTTTCTAATGCTATATGTCATAGCCTTCTATTGGATGGTAGTACCTAGATATAGGCTTCTCCCAAGATAGTTTGGTGACACAATGTAAATTGCTCTGAGGATCACACTCATTCACATCGTAATGTTTAGGTCTGACAGGTAAAGATGCTGAACTGTGAAGAGTGATGGAAACAGAGTGTGAGTGTAAGTTAGGGCACAGATGGTTGCTGGAAATTATAAAATCAAGGTGCCAGGGGTTATGAAGAATCATACTCTGTCTGAATGTACATGCTCCAGAGGTTCTCAAAATGATGGGAACTTATGATAAATGTATAAGCGTATGACATCTTTGATGTTATTTTTTCCTATCATATTATCAAATGTTCTTAGTGCTGATTTATCACCATAAAGTCTCAATAGATTTCAATATTGTAGAATATATATAGAAAAATATTACTAATGTAAAACCACTATGATACAGTGAAAATCACTATTATAACAGCAAATTTCTTTAAGAATGCAAAAGAGCCCATTAGGAACATTTGACTGTGCTTTTCTGTTGCTGTGTTTTCTATTTTTGCTTTACTTTCTCTATAATTACAAAAGAAGAAACTACTATTACTGCCTACTTCAGAGACTAGAAAGGAAAATGAGTAACAGAATTTTTCATTTTTTTTTTCCCTCACATGCAGCAACCTGGTTTTATATGACTTCTATTGTTTATTTCATTATCAAAAGTTTTTCTAATAAACTATTTCAAAATTATCACACAGTGCAAAAAATGTTAATTGAAAAAACCAATGCACTAACATCATATAATCTATAAACTTCCTAGTTGATCTCTATTTCTTTAAACAAAATCAAATGCTTTCCACCCTATTATTAGCCATACTAGTAATTAATCAGTCACATAGCTCTGCAAAATTTCAAAGAAAAACATTCCTTTCTGTTGAAAATGCACTAGTAGTTTGCACTGCTTCCCTTCTGTCTGTTGCAGCTATGTAGATAAGAAGTTTAGCTTATGAGGCTTCATTTTAAATATTCAATATTTAATAAGTATTTATTAAAGCAAATGTAAGGTAGAAGAGCCTATTATTGTCTTTCTAAAAATGGAAGAGCTCAGTTATTAATTTGTAAACCCTGAGGAAGTTAGTTAACTCTATGAGATTCAATTTTCTCCACAAGTATAGCATAATAGTTTTTTCTCCATAAGGCCAAGCATTTTCATAATCTTTGGATCTTGTTTTAGGCAAAGAGTTCTCACATATGACACTCACAGCACAATCCATAGAGGAATAAATGGCAAATCTGACTTCAAAATTAAAAGCTTTTTGTGCTCCAATAGACTTATTTAAGAAATAAAAAGATAAGCAGCAGATTGTGATAAAATATTTGCAAATGATATATTTGACAAATGATTTGTATCAGAAGTATCTAAAGGACTCTTAAAAATCAACAATAAAAAAACCAAATAATCCAATTTAAAAGTTGAGAGAGAAGAAAAATGGGCAGTGATTGTTAATGGGTGCAAGCTTTCTTTTGGAGATGATGAAATGTTCTAAAATTAGATCCTGGTGACGGTTGTACAACTCTGTAAATATGCTAAAAATGATTAAGTTGTGTACCTTTAATGGATGAACTGTATCTTATGTAAATAAGATTTCACAAAACTGTTAATAATGGGGAAAATGTACTAATAGACACTTCACCAAAGAGGATATATAAATGGCTAATAAACACATGCAAGGATGTTCACCATCATTAGTCATTAGGAAATTGCAAACTAAAACCACAATGGAGCAATAGTTCATCTCACTGGAATGGTTGTAATAAGGAAGGTAACACAAGCATTGGCAGGCACGTGGAGAAAATGGAACCCTCAAACATTACTGGTTACACGTAAAATGATATAGGTACTTTGGAAAATAGGATGGCAGTTTTTTTAAAAGTTGGATATGAATACATATCTACAACTCAGCAACTTCACTCTAAATATCTACCAGAGGGAAATAAAAGTGTGTGTTGACAAAAGACTTGTGAATGTTCATAGAGGCATTATTCATAATAGACAGAAAGTGGGAACACTCAGAACTATATAAGCAGAATATGATGCCCATAGAATAGGACACTGTACTCAGTCATAAAAATGAGTAACTACTGATACCTACAAAAACATGAATGAAACTCCAAGTATTATGATAAACGATTAGGAAAAAGTGCCCAGAGGACTATTTGTTGTGATTCTGATTATGTGAAATGTCTTGAAAAAGCAAATTTATATAGACAGAAGGATTAGTGGCTGGCTGGGGCTGGAGGGGAAATGGGGATTGAGTGCAAACAAGCCTGAGGAATCTTTTTTGGGGTGCTAGGCATGTTCTGAAACTGAACTGTGGTGATGGCTGCACAACTGTATAAGTTAGAAAAATAATTGGATTCTACACTTAAAATGAGTGACACTTAATGGCGTGTCAGGTACACTTCAGGGCTTTCCTGGTGGCTCAGTGATAGAGAACCCTCCTGCTAATGCAGGAGATGTGGATTCAGTCCATGGGTCGGAAAGATCCTCTGGAGAAGGAAAATGGCAGTCTACTCCAATATTCTTGCCCGGGAAATCCCATGTGCAGAGGAGCCTGGCTGGTGACAATCCATGGGGTTGCAAAGAGTCAGACATGGCTGAGTGACTAAACAACAACAACAAATTACACTTCAAAAAGATATTTAACAGACTAACAAAGAAAAGTAAAAATAACCTTGAATTATGGAGAGCATCAAAGAAGAACCAGGAAAATTGCTGATTCTCTTTCTGTATATTCACATCAGACTTCTAAGCATGTATATATACAAATAATTACATGCATCTATGTAAGATTAATAGTCTAGTGTTAGTATGCTATTACTCTTACACTTCTGTAGGAGTATTGCTGGTTAAGTAATGGGAAGTGAAATAAGGAGATCTTGTGATACAGTAGAGACTGCTTATCATCTTTGCCATATGACTTAATGAAGGATCACTGTTGGTAGAGTGATCAATTAGTTACCTCCTAGGATTCCCTTCAGGGTAAGAGTTAAGTAATTACTATGATTAAGAAAAGTCTGTTTATTGAAATGGTGTGGATCGTGTTCATTTTTCTTGTATTGTTCATTGCTAATGGTAAAAATAGAAAATTTGAAAGATACTGCATTCAAATCTAAGATTCTTTTCCCTTGAGTTGTATTTTACTTAAGGAATTAATTCCTGTGATACATTGCTCAGAGTTGGCCTATGTAACAATAATATAGTCTTAGTGATTTTTCTGAGACCTAAGAGATGGTTTGGGGTTTCCCTCATGGCTCAGTGGTAAAGAATTCAGCTGGCAATGCAGGAGATGCAGGTTCAATCCCTAGGTCAGGAAGATCCCCTGGAGAAGGGAATGGCTACCCACTCCAGTATTCTTGCCTGGAAAATCCCATGGACAGAGGAGCCTGACAGGCTACAGTCCATGGGGTCACAGAAGAGTTGGACTGTACTTAGGGACTAAAACAGCAAAACAAGAGACAGTTTAGATCTATTGGAACCTTTAGAAGTCATTCATAAGATGGGGAGGAGGGATCCAATGATGGGAGACCCCATGATGAGTCATCAGAAAACTCACAGCTCTAGAACATGTGCTTAGTGGGTTAGAGACGATGGGGGAGACATGTAGTTTAACATCTGTCACATGGGAATGACAATCCAGGATACACCCTAGAAATTCACAGTCTATTGGCATGCTTCCAGGGTTGAATGTTCCAGATGGTACAGTCCATGCCTTGGCATATTAATGCTTCCCCTGATACCACTTTTTTGTGCTGGTGAATTTGCATATCAAGTGTATATGCACTGGTGACTTCCTGAAGTAAAAAATATATATCCCCCAAGTGATATATAATACATACATATATATATGTGTGTGTGTGTGTGTGTGTGTATTTGTGCTACATATATGTGCCTTAACTCCATAGTGAAAGAGTACTTCATCACAATGGACTAGAACACCTATTTTATGATGTTTGCTAGAATTCTATGAGAATAGAAGAACATTTCCTGAGCTGAAACTATTTGGTACACAATTTTCTGGTATTGTATAGACATGATGTATAGTATGAGTAGGAATCGCACATTCAGCTAAATTGCTAGGATAACATAACAGGACCCTGCAGTCACTATGCTTTAATTGCAGAAGGTAACAGCCACCTAAGCAGGAATAAATTATGCCCAATTGTTAAGGACAATTATGTCTCTTATCAGCTGGTCAGCAACAAGAGACTGGGATATATGGACCATTAATCTGTGTGCGAGCATCTGTTCTGTTGTCTCTTCTGGAGAGAAAGTGAGAGACCTTTTGACTTCCCTTGTCAATCATCAGCAAATTAAAAACAACTGGCATCTTCTATATTGTAGGTCACTTTTTAAAGGAGAATATTATCCTAGATAGTAGACCTACATTACTTTTAAAACCAGTCAAGCTTTCTAAGACTTTTCCCTCCATACTTTCTCATATTCTATAACTGAAGCATTTCAGAGAGAAAGAGACTCAAGACCAGGAGATTCTATAAGTCATCATGACTTTAATTCTCAACTTCCCTAACTTGCTTGCTTTACTTTTGTATTCTAGCCTTTATCCTAAGAGGGTGATCAATAAATAATCAAATATATAACTAAACAAATACATATTTAAAAAATGAGGAACAATGGAACAATATAGACAGGTAAAGGATGAAACCAAGGAGATTAATTGCTAACTTCATTCTCCAAAGCTCTGTGTTTCTAAGCCCAGGTTTTCAAATTGCACTTTAGAAAGTTTACCACAAACTTACCTGGTTTTATAGTAGCAAAGGCAAGGATAGAAGTGATTCATACTGTCTTTATGACAAAAGCAATCAAATGATAAGAAAAACACAATTCTTAATACTGATACTAGAAAGAAATTCGTCATGAAGAGACCATTGTGTTATGTAGTGACTCACAGCATCAACAGCATCGTTATCCATGAATACTGAGAGCATCATAATTTTCTTCTTTTTATTACTTTTAGCATTACTCAGTTAGGGGATGGCGTTGTACCAAAAAATTGTTAGGTAAAATAATTGATTCTGGAGAACACTTGGAAGGCAGACTGTGTTTCTAATGTGCTCTAGGGGAAGGGACTGGCAAAAAGAACCTTAGTAATGCATGTTGGCTAAGTATTATAAGGAAAATATGAGCTCAGGGAAATGTTGGCTGTTTTATAAGAGGAAAAGACTGCATCACCTGGATGGGAGCTGAATTCATGGAATAAATGACCATTATGTTGACACCCTTGGAGAGAACGTGAGTGTTCTCATGTTTGTGAGAAGAGTCCAGTGAATATTTGGGTGTGACAAATACAGACGGTGGCAGAAACTGGCAAGATGTCCCCCGATCACATTTTCCTATTTCTAGACATTGGGGAGAGTGCACATGCCAGTGTCCCTTGCAGGTGGATTGCAGCCTGTCAACTAGTTCTGGACAGTGGAGCATAGCAGGGGGTGAAGGGTGCTTTTGCTAGGCCTTGGTCCCGAGCTCATTTATGCGATCCCAGGCAATCTCTTCCTTTCTCCTGCCGCTGTGGCCCATGTCCTTTAAGGTGGCACCATGGGAAAGAAGACTGGATGTGTGAGAAACCATTCGGGAGGGGAGGGGAGAGCCAGCCCCTGCACATCAGATTGCGAGGTGCCCTAGAGGGCGCTACCCTCAATAGTCCAGCTCATTGAAGAAAACAGTTGTAGTATTGAAGAAGAAATAAGTGAGTCAGAACTTACCTATCATATTTTATCATTATGTAGTCTAATATTATGTATCACATTTATGTAAGTATAGACTTATTTAAATTTTTTCTTACCTCTATCATCATCAAATATTTTCTTTGCTTTCAATATTTGAAAAGTGTAGATATGTTAAGTCACAGAGGTCATGAAATTACCTTTTGGAATTTTTGCCTTTTGATTTGCTTATACTTTTTAGTTGGGAATGATTTGTTAGGTTTTTCCATTTATTATTTGTTTATATTATATATTTTAGCAGGGTCAACTGTAGTTTTATTACATTATATATCTGTAATTGTATTTTCCTAGATAACCATCCATTTCTTTGAAGTTTTCAAGTTTATTTGGAAAGAAGTTAAGTGATATATCACCATATATATCAAGACAGTGTGAACATTTTGACCTGAATGGGCCCCTCTCTACCATTTACTGTTTGTATGAAATTGATAGGCCACTTGAAATGACTGGAAAATTCTGTCTTGTTAATTTTCTTTACTTTTTGTAAAAAGGTAATGAACATAGGTAAAGGTACCTATTACATGTTCATTATGAGAATTAAGTATGTATATATAAACTCTTTAGAACCCAGTAGGAACTCAATGTATATTAAGTAGTGTTACTATTTCACAGTATCTCTAGCATCTTTTTACATGCATGATAAGTTGTGCTCATTTGTTCTTTCTTCACAAAAAAGTAACTAACCAACTGAACTTTGAGTCCTTTCGCTAGGCTCACATCCTCACCTCCGTTTTCCAGCCAGGGGGGAAGCACCTCTCTTTCTTACTGCATGTGGCACATGGCGGACAGGCGAATGGCGGAGGGAAGCAGTACATTTGGCTTGCCTGGCAGTTCCTAGTGTGGAGTCCTTATTGATTGCCACTCATCTTTTCATCCTTGAATAAGGAAATTGTATTCTTTTTGTGCAGCAGATCGAAAGGAAAATAGGAGTTGACAAAGATGGCCTGAATTTAACTTTTGGAATCTCAATAACATAAATCCTTAGGGTACATTGTAGAGAATGGGTAATTAGAGGGAAAAAAAATATTAATGTCTAGGACAAAAGGTTTAGAGTATTTACATTTAAAAAATAACATTTAATGCACTAACAGTCTTTATTATAGAACCTACTTAAAAACAAAAATCACTAACTTATTTTAGTTGGTAGGGATACACAAAACAAAAAGTATTTTTTTTTATGTTTTTTTTTATTGTTTTGTCCATTTTTATTTTTTTTTATTATTTTTTTTAATTTTTATTAGTTGGAGGCTAATTACTTTACATCATTACAGTAGTTTTTGTGTTAAGAAGCAAGAGTTTTTATAAAAATTGGGGAAACCAACTCTGTATTGGCAAAAATTATTGAACATTGATTGAACATTTCCAGCCCTGCCATTTATTAAATACATAATCTTAAGCAACTCCTCTTACAACTTTGAACCTCAGTCTTATTATTAATAAAAGAGTAAAAGTAATAATTTTTAGTGGAATTTTGAGCAATTGTATAAAAAGTACTACATGTACAACGAGAGGAGAACTGGAGTTTATTGCATGTCAGTACCTTTTCTCTTTCCTTATTATTCCTATCCTTACAGAAAAATGCAAGGTGAAGATAATAGAGAAAAGTTGGCTATGCTATATATTGTAGCAATGTGTAAGGAATAATATAAATAGTAAGCTATTAATGAAATTTTGATGCCAACTGAAATAGAGGTCACAACATAAACACTGAAGTGGGGAAACTATAAAAAACAATTACTATAAAGTTACAGGCAGGATTTTCATTTACATTTCCAGATTCAGAATATATGATTATGCACAAGGCCATCAATGTCTGAAAGTAAAAAAACAAAACAAAAAATATCACTTGAAGTATCTTTTCCATAAAGAGAGCAAATGTACTAGTAGAATATGTAGAATATTTTTTTAGGGAGGAATCTGAACAGAAGGGAATTCTGTTATTTGGAAACGTGTACATGGAATCTTCCAAATGACAGCTCTTTCAATATATAATTTTTAAAACTATAGTATAGAAACTATATGCACACTTATAAAATTATGAGTAAAAGTCCAAATGAAAGGGAAATGAAGAGTTTAATTATCAAATCTATTTTGTGATGTCTCAGGAAGAGCATATGTACTTGTTTTAATGGTTTTCCTTTTAGTGAAACTCTTAAAGGTTTTCCAGTCATTAATAATATATGGAAAATCTTAGAATTAATTTTGTGTGACCGCAACTTTTACTGAAAAAAACAAAACAAAACTAAGCGCAACTCTCAAGAGCTCTCTTATTTCAGATTGATGATTCTCCAGTAACAATATTTCATCCATCAATTATTTAATTCCTCACCAAAGGATTAAAATAAAACATGATACTTAGTGATATCATATTTTGTGTGATGTACCTAAAGGAGTGTGCACAGGAAAAATTATAGCTTAAAATCATGTATTATTAAAGAGTCATCAAAAATCAGTAATCTCAGTTTCCTAATCTAGAAAAAGTTAAAATTAAATCCAAAGAAAAACAATGGGCTGGATAAGCAAACAATAGAGAAAATCAACAAAGTAAAAAATTATCCATTAAAAAAGAAAAAAATAATCTTTATGAAAAATAAAAGAGTGACATAACTACCAACCTGTGATATTAAAAGGGTAAGAAGAGAATATCTGGACAAGTTTTAAGGAGGTATGTTAGACATTTTCTTATATTAAGTCTTCAAAATCTAGCATATATATTGTAACTGTAGCACATATGAATTTGGACTAGTTACATATCAAGTCCTCAATAGCCACATGTGGCCACCATATTGTATGCACATATATGTGTGTAGTGATCTCAGTTAAACTTGTCACAAGCAATCAAAGTTGAAAACTTATGTTTATCAAAATTAAAGACCAAATAAGACCAGTTAATGTATGATGTTGAGGCATTTATCTTTTTGTCTACAGCAAAGGTCTATTTTGTGATTGCTGCTTTTGAAATCAGACTTGCAGATTGATTTGTCTGCTGAGGTGGGGGGTGTCTTATAGGCTGGTGTTTCGTCGGGATTGACCAGTAGGTAAAACAATCATCAGCTGAAAGGAAATTGACAATAACAGTAAAGTAGAAATCTCAGACAATATGGAGGCAATTAATGCTACAGATTAGAGCAATAACAATTCCAGATGAGATAAACATTAAGCCCAGATGGGATTCAATAATTGAAGCAGGAAATACTGGACAGAAAGAGTAGGAAGTGCTTCACCACAGCGTTGAGAATATTCTCTAGAATGATTCAGCATCAGAGAGCAAATAATATGTCTTCTCTTTTTTCACATCCCTAAATGACATGTACTCTTCTCCTCTTTGGTTTTCAGGGGAAAAATGTTTAATTAGAGACAAACAGAAAATAGAATTAAGTAGAGTCTGTTTTAGATGGTGATCACTTAAACTGCCACTTGAAATTAGAATTTTGAGTCTTACTCTTACTTTTAATAAGTCTAGTTTCCTGTTGAGACTTGTCTGGATTATCTCGTTTGTCTCTTATTATTTGAAATTAGATCACAGTGAGTGCTGTTGGTCTTGTTTGTGTTCCCACACACTAATCAAGGTACATAAATCATAATAATTGACCTGGGTTTATTTCTGTTCCTCCTTCTAGCTGATTAACGGTAGTATAGTCATCACGAGTAGATAAAAGAAGTAAAATGCACTGACTGAATGATTATTTTGAGTATTAAAGACTCAATGCATAATCATGGATTGGCTGTTAAGGATAAAAATCTGCTTTTACTTGAAACAGGATTTGGGGAACTCAAAGTTATAATAAATTTCATTAAAACCAACTCACATTCTAGTCATTAAAATATCCTGGTTTGCTAGTGTCATGGTGTTCAAGATGGGAGCATGAGATAAGTCAGGGACTTAGAATGGTTTATCTCTCCAATGTTATTTTCTGAAAATGAAGAGAAATGCATGGTTCTAGGTAGTGTCATGAGGGAATAGAGATAACTCTGTCTTAAGAATTTGAATGAAGATCACCTTAATAGGGTAAAGAAAGGATTCCACCTTTCTATATGCCATTGTAGCAGTAAACAAGCATAATAGATGAACATAAAAGCTGTTATGACTCTCATGGTAAAATCATGAAAATGACTTTATTTAACTGATTTTTATAAAGTTAAATAGTTTGAAACAGATTTATAAATTGTTAAGTAAAAGATTTTTTAAAAGTCTAGGCTATTCTATCTTAGAAAACCCATAAAAAACCATAATTGTATATATGTAAAATATTACTGTGCAACAGAGAACAAACTTTACCTATAGAAGTGGATGTACTTTGTTCTTCATTTTTGCGAACCTCTTTTTCTGTGGTTTCATCATGATATGGGTCAGCCCTATGAATTAAAAAGTATGTTTTATTTTTCCTTCCTTTCCCATCAAAGTTTTTACTCTGAGATAATTTTAGATTCAGCTTCTCTGGTGGTTCAATGGTAAAGAATCTGCCTGCCAACGTAGGAGATGTGAGTTCTATTCCTGAGTCAGGAAGATCCCTTGGAGAAGGAAATGGCAACCCATTCCAGTATTCTTGCCTGGAAAAGTCCATGTAGAGAGGAGCCTGGCAGGCTACAGTCCGTGGGGTTACAAAAGAGTTGGACACAACTTAGCAACTGAACAACAATTTAAAAATTCACGTACAGTTATAAGGAATAACATTAAGTGATTCTGTGTACTCATCACCCAGTTTAACTAATGGAACCATCTTTCAAAACTGTAGTACAGTATTACAACCAGAATACAACCCACTTGTCCTTTGGTATCTGTGGGGGATTGATTCCAAGACCCACCACAGACACCAGAATCTGGGATTCTAAATTCTATGGTCAGCCAGCCCTCTGTATCCAAGGAGGTTCTGCATTCTCAGACTTAAGCCACCACTGATCCTGTAGTACATACTGTATTTATTGAAAATACTCCAAGTATAATTGAACCATGCAGTTCAAACTTGTGTTGTTCATAGACCAACTGTGAAAGTGAAAGTCACTCAGTGGTGTCTGACCCTTTGTGACCCCATGGATTATACAGTCCATGGAATTCTCCAGGCTAGAACACTGGAGTGGGTAGCTGTTCCCTTCTTCATGGGATCGTCCCAACCCAGGGGTCGAACCCAGGTCTCCTGCATGGCAGGTGGATTCTTTACCAATTTTGAGCTTATGTATTTTTGTGTGTCTGGTGTTTAGTTTAATGCAGTTTTGTCACATGTGCAGGTTGGTGTATTCATTACTACATTCAAGATACAAAACAGTCCTATTTTCACAAGAATCCTTCATGTTACCCTTTTATACCTTGCTCCCACACTCTACTCCCATCCCTAACTTCAGGCAAAATCTAATTTCTTCTCCATTTCTATGATTTGTTATTTTAAGAAGATTATATAAATAGAATCACACAATATATAACCTTTTGGATTGGTTTTTTCACTCAGCACATTTTCTTCAATGTCATTTCCAAATTATTCTGTGTATCAGTAATTCATACCTTTTTGTTGTTGGGTAGTATTCCATTGTATGGATGTACCACAGTTTATTTCACCACTTGTCCATCGGAAAACATGTGGTTTGTTTTCAATCTTTGGCTATTGCAAATAAAATGACAAATGCTATGAACATTTGTTTACAGGTTTTTCTGTGTTCTTTCTCTTTCCAAGAAATACACATGTATGGACTTTTGCAGTGCAGACTTTAACTATTTTGTTTAAAATTGTGAATTAAACAAGATAGGCAAACTCAATAATTTCTTTGAAAATGCTTAACTAAATATGTGTTGGTATTATTTAAAAGTAGTTGTTTGATTTGTCTATGAAATGAATTTGCGATCAAGATTTCTTTGGAAGAGGAGAGGGGTGATTGGAGGTGGTATGGAGTTCTCAAATCACCTTAAAATGGAATTCCACGGAGCTCTCAGAGCACAGTGAATAACTCCCTCTGAGCAGTCTGCACCCAGAAAGATGAGGGAAGCTGGGGTGGAGCCTCCGATGCTTACTGTGTTTAATCAGTCATTTCCTTTTCCTGGGGGAAACTGAATGAGGAGTTAGCATGGGGCTGGGTTTTAATTGGTATCTCTCTACTTTTCCTGTGGAAGAAAACAGCAAGCATTAGACATGATTGTCCCTACCTCTCAATGACCTCATAATACCAAATATTACAATGCAGAATGAATGCCATTTTGGATTCCTTTAGAATTATTTACTGAGGGTGTTGAATGCTAGGACTCTCTTGAGGAGCCTGTTTCTATTTGTTCAGCTGAGGACCAAGATATTGTTGAGGCGAAAACTTTATTACTATTTACCAGAGGCTCACAGTAGCTTCCTCAGAACTTGAGGTAAAGAGAGTTAATGTTTTCACAGTGTTCTTTTTTTTTAACTTTCTATTTTATATTGGAGTATAGGCTTCCCAGGTGACCCTACTTGTATATAACCCACCTGCCAATGCAGGAGACATAACAGATGCAGCCTGGAAAGATCTCCTGGAAAAGGGCATGGCAACCCATTTCAGTATTCTTGCCTAGAAGATCCCCATGGACATAGGAGCCTGGTGGGGTACAGTCCATGGGATCGCAAAGAGTCAGACACATCTGAAGCAACTTGGCATGCACATACCACCAATTAACAATGTTATGATAGCTTCAGATGGACAGCAAAGGGACTCAGTCATACATATCCATGTGTCCATTCTCCCCTAAACACCTCTCCTATCCAGGCCGCCAGATAACATTGACCAGAGTGCCTTGTGCTCTACTGTAGGACCTTGTTGCTTATCCTTTTTAAATATAGCAGTGCATATATATCAGTTCAGTTCAGTAGCTCAGTCGTGTCTGACTCTGTGACCCCATGGACTACAGCATGCCAGGCTTCCCTGTCCATTACCAACTCCTGGAGCTTGATCAAACTCATGTTCATCAAGTCGGTGATGCCATCCAACTGTCTCATCCTCTGTTGCCCCCTTCTTCTCCTGCCTTCAGTCTTTCCCAGCATCAGGGTCTTTTCTAAGGAGTCATTTCTTTGCATCAGGTGGCCAGAGTATTGGATGCTGATCTCAGACTCCCTAACTGTCCCTTTCCCCCATCCTCCCCTGGCAACCATAAATTCATTCTCTAAGTCTTCATAGCATTTCTTTCTTGGTGTCCTTACTAAGGTAGGGTGCCATGCAAACTACTTGTTTAAGATAAAAAGCATACTGCTGCCCTCAAGCCCCCCCACCCCGCTGAAAATCCAGCAAAACAAAAACCCAGAGATGTGCCATATTTTGGAAAGAAAGCAAACTTAAAAAACCACAGATTCCATACAGTATCCACTTGCTTTCTTATATAGCTCTATTTCTACAAACAAGTCAAGGTTTCAGCATTTCACTGAACTGTAAAGCAGAACTCATGAGAGTAAATCTCGCAGACAACAGTGATATTATGTGTCATCCTTTTCTCGTTCAATTTTTCAAGAGGAAACAATTCCTTATCTCACAACCTGTCTGTGTTTTCAGAGTAGAGGTTGTACATTGCCCTTCAGAAGTGGGGACTGTGTGGTTTTTGTGTTAAGGTCATTTAAGTCACAAACCCCAGCTATTTCTCTCTTTCTGCAAATTAAACACACTCCCCGTCGTGTTGTAATGGATTTCAGTCCTTTGTAATTAAAGATCCAACTGTTCACCTCCTGAAACCAAGCGCTTCTTACCACTTTGTTGCTTCATTTATCTCTGGGGGAAGACAGTGATCCACCCATTTGCTGCTGCAGTGACGCAGCACTCTCAGTACTGCTGGCAGTAACAGAGCAATAAAAGCGGATACTAGACATTTTGGAGGAGAACCATTACCTTAACTCTCTAATGAGTTTTGTTTTTCAAGAGCTTTTCAGTAAAAAAGATTTACAGCAGAGGAAACCTCAGAGTCAGATGACGAGCTCATCAGAGTCTTATCACTGCTCGGAGTGATTAAAATATTTACTATCAAGTTCTTCAGCTGGACTCTAGGTTTCCTTTGTCTAACATTTCCTTTCCTCTTTCATAAAAGAATTTCATTTCTTGCTTATTTTCTTCTCTTTTACTTCTAACTCATTCTGTGGTTGCTCATGACTCATGACAAGTTCTTTGTCCGAGTCCTATTCTGGGTTCCTCTGAAAGCAGAGTCTGGGACGGAGGGTGGGTGTGTTGTTCTCAAAGGAAGGAAGAGTGAGTGAAAGGGAGGGAGGCAAAAGAAGAGGAGGGTGCCTTTTCATGCTGATGCTACAAAGTTTGTTGAGTGTGGCTGGTCGCCAGATCCATGGTAACAAGCCTCTGAGAAGCTGAATAAGCAGCATTATCATCAGCTTAGGGTGGAAGGGAGAAGCACTCATTGACTGAATCCTGTTTCTGTTCAGAGGTTTACCCTGTGAAGTCTTGCATTTCTGCAGATGCATGTCAGGACACTTGTATCCCATTGATTCTCCTGGAGAAGTCAACGAGGAAGGCCCCATAGGAGCAGAGGTGCTCTTAGGGGGATGTTTGTCAGAATTCAACCAAGGCTCAGGCAGAGCTGGTAGTCACAGCAGCTGGTGGAATAGAAGGTGGTTGAAGCTTATCACACGTCCAGTACACACGGCATTGCTTTCTGTCGACTGTTGGTCCATGTAGAAGCACAGGTGAAGCAAGTCCCTGCAATTGGGGAGGATTTTAAATAGTCTTAAAATTTTGTTTTACTATAAAAAGAGATGACTAATTCAATCCTCTTTGAGAAACTAGAAAACAGGGAATGTATATGATTCATTCTGCATTTTCAAAATGAAATGGAAAGTTTCCCAAAAAGCAGATGGCTCAATACAATTCTTACTAATAATGAGTATTTGTGGATAATTTGCATTTTTGGAACACCATGATTTACAAATTCAGTCACTAAAAGAATAATTTCAGTGCATTTTTTTTGACACTAGTTGACAGGATATGACCTATCAAAATTGGAAGTTTGGTCTCTGACATAATAGGGCCATTGAAGAAGTTTGCTGTTAATAATTGCCATTTCAACTCAGGAATCTCTGGAGATTATAATGTGTCCATTTTCATTTGACAAGTCTGGTCTGTTCAAGACCCAAAGTCCTGGACATAAGGAGATGTTATCCAGTACATAGAAGCGTGAAGACATTCCTTATAGCTCAGATAATAGTCACCTCTGCCTACTACAGGTAAATAGAGGTTAAAAAATAAGTAAGAATATAAAAAGCAATGTTACATTGGAACATGTTTATTTGGCTTTCATTTTGGCTTTTGCAGAGAATTTTTTTTAAGGGTAGGCAAACGATGTGTAGACTGAATCTTAGGGCATATTTAGCCTTAAGTGTTTAAAAAATAGTTTCAAACCTCTGTTGTTATAGAAATGTAAATTTGTATTCTAGATTAAGACACAAGCAAACAATTTGAATCTCCTTCCCATAAAATTCAAGCAACTGATTTTTTTTCCAAATCCGCTTAACAGATTCTTCAGTTAGGTATTTTATGTTCTTTTAAGTTTTTCTTTTGAAAAATACATCTTGCAGTCTTCTAAAGATATGGAAGGATTTTGAAATCATATTCTTTGAATAATATTTCAGATGGATGACTTTTAAAATTTTTATTTTATTGAAGTATAGTTGATTTACAATGTTGTGTTAACTTCTACCATACAGCAAAATGATTCAGCTATACATATATATATGTATATATGCACATTCTTTTTAGTATTCTTTTCCATTATGATTTATCACAAGACATTGAATTTAGTTCCCTGTGCTATACAGTAGGTCTCTGTTGTTTATCTGTTCTATATATAATAGTTTGCATTGGCTAATCCCATACTCCTAATCCATCCCTCTCTACTCCCACCCCCCCTGCTAATCGTGAGTCTGTTCTCTATGTCTGTAAGTCTGTTTTTTGTTTCATAGACAAGTTCATTTGTGTCATACTTTGGATTCCACATGTAAGTGACAGCATATGGTATTTGTCTTTCTCTGTCTGACTTACTTCAGTTAGTGTGATGATCTCTAGGTCCATCATGTTGCTGCAGATGACATTATTTCATTCCTTTTATGGTTGAGTAGTATCCCATCATATATATGTACCACATCTTTTTTACTTATTCATCTATTGATGGACATTTAGATTGTTTCCATGTCTCGGCTATTGTGAATAGTGTTGCTATGAGCATAGGGGTGCATGTGTCTTTTTGAATTATAGTCTAGTCCGGATATATGGCCAGGAGTTGGATTGCTGGATCATATGGCAGCTCTATTTTTAGTTTTTTGAGGAATCTCCATACTGTTCTCCATAGTGGCTGCACCAATTTACATTCCTGCCGGCTGTGTAGGAGGGCTCCCTTTTCTTTACAGTCTCTCCAGCATTTGCTATTTGTAGACCTTTGAGTGATGGCCATTCTGACTGGTATGAGTTGGTACCTTATTGTAGTTTTTTTTTATTTCTCTAGTGATTAGCGATGGCGAATGTCTTTTCATGTGACTATTGACCATCTATATGTCTTCTTTGGAGAAATATCCTTTTAGGTCTTCTGCCCATGTTTTGACTGGGCTGTTTGTTTTTTTTGTTATTGAGTTGTATGGGCTGTTTCAGCAAGTATTTTTTATTTTTATTTATTTTTATTTTTTTATTTTTTCCATTTATTTTTATTAGTTGGAGGCTAATTACTTTACATCATTACAGTAGTTTTTGTCATACATTGAAATGAATTAGCCATGGATTTACATGTATTCCCCATCCCGGTCCCCCCTCCCACCTCCCTCTCCACCCGATCCCTCTGGGTCTTCCCAGTGCACCAGGCCCGAGCACTTGTCTCATGCACCCAACCTGGGCTGGTGATTTGTTTCACCCTAGATAATATACATGTTTCAATGCTGTTCTCTTGAAACATCCCACCCTCGCCTTCTCCCAGAGTCCACAAGTCTGTTCTATACATCTGAGTCTCTTTTTCTGTTTTGCATATAGGGTTATCGTTACCATCTTTCTAAATTCCATATATATGTGTTAGTATACTGTAATGGTCTTTATCTTTCTGGCTTACTTCGCTCTGTATAATGGGCTCCAGTTTCATCCATCTCATTAGAACTGATTCAAATGAATTCTTTTTAATGGCTGAGTAATATTCCATGGTGTATATGTACCACAGCTTCCTCATCCATTCATCTGCTGATGGGCATCTGGGTTGCTTCCATGTCCTGGCTATTATAAACAGTGCTGCGATGAACATTGGGGTGCACATGTCTCTTTCAGATCTGGTTTCCTCGGTGTGTATGCCCAGAAGTGGGATTGCTGGGTCATATGGCAGTTCTATTTCCAGCTTTTTAAGAAATCTCCACACTGTTTTCCATAGTGGCTGTACTAATTTGCATTCCCACCAACAGTGTAAGAGGGTTCCCTTTTCTCCACACCCTCTCCAGCATTTATTGCTTGTAGACTTTTGGATAGCAGCCATCCTGACTGGCGTATAATGGTACCTCATTGTGGTTTTGATTTGCATTTCTCTGATAATGAGTGATGTTGAGCATCTTTTCATGTGTTTGTTAGCCATCTGTATGTCTTCCTTGGAGAAATGTCTGTTGAGTTCTTTGGCCCATTTTTTGATTGGGTCATTTATTTTTCTGGAGTTGAGCTGGAGGAGTTGCTTGTATATTTTTGAGATTAATCCTTTGTCTGTTGCTTCGTTTGCTATTATTTTCTCCCAATCTGTGGGCTGTCTTTTCACCTTCAGCAAGTATTTTTTAAACCGCCATACAAAATTAGTCACAAATGAAAAAAAAATCAAAATTATTTTCCTTTATTGCTTTTTTCCTGTATTTGCTTCATGAACAGGTCTTCCCTTGAAATCAACCTATTTCAATACCTAAACAAATGTTCTGTTCACTGTAGAGTCTCAGAAATAATTTCCCTTCTAAATAAATCATTTGATATCATATAATTTATGGTTACCCACATTTGACCATAGTCTAGTCCATGTTTTGAAAGAAATATTTTAGCGCTACAAAGGTTAAAAACGTATGCTATGAAAAATTGTGTCTAGATCCCAGGGAGTGAAATCAATGTCACCTGTTTAATATTTATCACTGTTTCTTACTATCAGAAGTGGCATCAAATAATTTCTCAAAACTACCCCTGCTCTTTATGTGATCCGCTGCTCTGTCATGGCACATTAGCTGAGACCTAGACACTGGAAAACCTTTCTTCCTAGCCTCTACCTAAATTGCCTATAGATAAAAAGGAGCTCCCTAATCCCCAAGCCATGACAGCAATGTCGTCCATTATACTGCAGAAGCAGAGAGAGGAAAAGGGTAGATGTTGTTAAGAAACAAAATTCAGCTGAATGAACTTGAAACTCTAATTGGCTTTATTAAACAATTCATGAATCAAGTGTCCTCCCATGTAACGTTGCTCTGAGGGGTTATGCAAAATGCAGGGGTCAGGGGTGGTGGTTCTAGGAGGAGGTTAGGGCACGAAAGTGATAGACAGAGAAAAGAATTGTTTCTGGCCAGGTCACCTTCTTTTGGGTGAAAGGTAAGGGTCTCTCTTATAGATTACCTCTTCTTGTGTGTATGTGTGTGTGTGTGTGTGTATGTGTGTTGGGGTGGGTGGAGGAAGAGTCCTGTGTGACAGATTACCTCACTGGTACTGACCAGAAGATTCCAGACTGGCTGATTAAGATCCCATTCCTGGGGGAGGTCAAAGCTGCAATGAGGTCAGGTATTAAATCTCGGTTAGGTTTCATGGGCTTTAGTATGAGAGACGACATTTTAGGCCTGTGGTTTTTCTCTTAAACAAGATGAAAATTCGGGGCTCCAGAGATAGGTTGCCTTCAGTCAGATCTGGCCTCCACCATTCACTAGCTGTGTGGCCTTAGGCAGGTTACTTAAGACTCAGTAACTCACCTGTAGAATGGCCATTAAAAAAAAAGATCTAAGCCCGTAGGCTGTTAGGAGGCTTGAGTGATGTATCATCTGCAAGGTTCATAGGACATTGTAGTGTGTAGATAATATCCACAAAGGTGAGCTATGATGTTTCTCTTCTCTCTGTCCTAGTTGCTTCCCAACATTAGTTTCCATTCTCGGATTTCCTACTTCATAAAAATGTGTTGCTTGGGAAGTCCACCCTATCTCCATGGCTTTGGGTGTATACAGTAATTCCTCCCTTATACCAGGTTTCACTTTTCATGGTTGCAGTTTCCTGAGGTCAACTGCAGTCTGAAAATATTAAATGTAAAATTCCGGAAATAAATAGTTTATAAGTTTTAAACTGTGCACCATCCTGACTAGTGTGATGCAGTCTTGCACCATCTGGCTCCAGCCCGCCTGCAAATCACCCCTTTGTCCCTGCCATTCCTTAGTGTTAGTCACTTAGTACTTATCTTGGTTTTCCAATTGGCTGTCAAGGTATCTCAGTGCTTGTGTTCAAATAACCCTTATTTTACCTAATAATGGCCCCAAAGTGCAAGAGGAGTGATGCTGGCAATTTAGATATGCCAGAGAGAAGCCGTAAAGTGCTTCCTTTAAGTGAAAAGTTGAAAGTTCTTGACTTAATAAGGAAAGATAAAAAATCCTATGCTGAGGTTGCTAAGATGTATGGTAAGAATCAATCTTCTATCTGTGAAATTGTAAAGAAGGAAAAAGAAATTCATGCTAGTTTTGCTGTCACGCCTCAAAATGAAAACGTTAACAACCACAGTTAGTGGTAAGTGCTTAGCTAAGATGGAAAAGGCATTACATTTATTTATACAGTAAGATATTTTGAGAGAGCATTAGAGACCATATATATGTATATATAAAACTTTTATTATAATATATAATTATGAATGTCCTATTTTATTATTAGTTATTGTTATTAATCTCTTGCTGTGCCTAATTGATAAATGAAACTTTACCATAGATATGTTTGCATTGGAAAAAATATAGTGTGTGTTGGGGTTGGTAGTATCTACTGTTTCAGGCATCCACTGGGGGTCTTGGAACACAATTCCCTGTAGATAAGGGGGGCTACTGTATTTTCTTTCTGTTCTTCTGTATCAGTTCTCCCTTTGATATGTTAACAGCACACAGAGCACCTCTTCCTAGTGTAAAGGCTGATAGAAATGTAAATAGTTCAGCTTTTGAGTAGGGAAGGAGGCCACATATGGGAAGAGGAAATAGGCTGCCTTCTGTTCTTTCCTTGCAGATAAGCTCATCATCTTGAGCCCTCAGAGAGCTCAGCAAGAGAATGTATGGCTTGGGGAAGTGGCCAGAGCATTTGGCACCATGATTCAGCAGAGGAATCTTGGAAACAATGCACTATTTCTAGTAAAATGCTGCCTTCTTCATGAGTAAGGGGCAGATTGTGGAGAGTCCCGGGCAAACAAAGCATCATTTGCCTACGTACAGAATGCTTTAGTCAGTTCTTTTCTCTAAACATATCCCATTTTCAACTTTCTGTTTTATTATAACTGTGTGCTGTTGTGATTCTTGTGCTGACATTCTCACTTGGCTCTCTTTGTTCTTGAGTAGGGGAAGTCTGTGTTAAAGACAGAAGCCTGGGGACTCCTGAGACTCCTTCATGGGCAAATGGTAAAATTCCCAAGGTCCAAATCCTAAATGCAAAGCAGCAAATGGTTTTAGTGTTCTAGGTTGACACACAGAATATGTTCACAGTTATGCTTTTTTGTAATTTCATACAGGGATGGTTTTCAACTGAGAAATCCACCTTTATCTCTGAATCATGTGTCAATGATGACAACAAGAATAGATATTGAGGATGAAGGATGTACCCGAGGTATTGTCACAGGTAGCATTCTGGTCCAACTACGTTTTCTGGGTAGGTTTTGTGACCTTGAGAGTCTCAGTATTGTTACATGATTTTCAGTATAGGGCACATAAGAATTGTATTTTCATAACACTTTTGGATCTAATGAAATAGTTGATGTTAGTCACCCCAAATGAAGTAACAGTTGATACATTATCATCTTCAGTTAGGACTCAAAAGATTAGCATTTTGAAATCTAGAAACTAGCTCTTACTAATGCTCATTGAAGGCATTGTACCTGATTTATGGCCAGAATCTCTATTACATTTTGTCACAAGTCATAAAATGGGCCTGACAACACACAGTGGATGGAATGCATTGATGAAATAAAGATAGCACCTGACAATTCCATACTTTGATGATAATCTCTGATTTAAATGCTTTGGTCAAATGTTTTTGAGAACTAAGATGTTCTGATCACCCAGTGCATGGGAACATTTAAGAAAACACACACACACAATCTCTCTCTCCAAACTTTCTGAATCATTTTATTGCACTGACTCCTTTGTTTTCATCTTGCTGTCTCTCAACGTGTCAGGATGGCTGAGTGGTCTAAGGCACCAGACTCAAGCTTCTGCTTCCCATCTTGCTGTCTCTCACTCAAAACTATGAAGAATAAATAAGTGTTCAAAGATTTAAAAAGCAGTGATAAATAAGTAAGTGTTGATGTCATTTGCACAGGTTCCTGGTGTCTACAAAAATAATTTCTTCTTCATTCCTCTAAAGGATCTGGAATTGATTCCCATTTATAATGTAAGAAAAAGAGACATGGGAGACCTAAAATAAGACAGCCAAATGTGCAGCAATTCTAAAAAAACCCCAATTTAAAAAGTTTTGAGTTTTAAAAAGTGAACCTAACATATTTAGCATAAATAGCATGTCTTTCTAATATTAGAAAACTTGTAAGTCATGGAATTTTATCAGAGTCACTTGCAGATAATTTTAACACACAAACATACAAATTAAGATAGATCAGATATTTCATTCTATATGTTGATACATGAAGAACAATTCCAAGACGTATTATGTGTGTTACAGTTTTCTTCTTATGAGGTCACTGTCATTTGCCAGAGCATTTCCTTTTTATTTCTAAACATTTGCTAATGGCTGGGCTTACTAGTATTGCTTGAAAGAGACAGAAAGAGCCCCCATGTGAATTTAACCTAACTTTCCTCTAAATAAGTTACCCTTTCTTATACTCCATTGTGTCATTCTTGCAAATTCTCTTAAGAGACTCATCTTTGAAATCAATTCATAAAAACAGGCACAAAGTAGATTGCTGTGATGTTGGCTACTAAGAAGGCATATGTGTATCTGTATGTGTGTGTGGTTATAATATGTACATCCATCCTTAATAGCATTGCTTTATCATAAATCCAAGAAAGGAGAAAACTATATTACAACAGAGCAATGTCCAATAAAACGTGATCATCTTTCAGCCTGAGAATTGAATAGCAAGTTAAATATTATTATTGTTATCATTATTTAAATTAATAAGGTAAGGTAATATAGTTTTAGAAATGGTTCAGTCTTTAATTGAAAGAACATGTGTAGAATTTAGTAATTTTATTTTTTTTCAAAATCAAATGGTCATTAGTGAGCAAAAAGCAAGGGGAGAGAAACTCAGTCAAACAAAAGAAATAAGAATATACACAGCCCTTAAGATGGGGTAACTTTTCAGCAAAGCCATATTCCCTGAGCTCCCCTGACACACTCCTTGATGTGGACTGATTATCTGACAGAATGACAGTTACTCCTTTTTCTGAGGCCAACTACTAGATGCAGCTTGCAGGCAAGAGAGCCTGTCATCAAAGCAGCCCATTATTCTGACATGTCAGGGAACAGGCAGAGCTAAGAGACAGAAGAATCTGGATCCATATTGTAGATTTTTTGCTTATAGACCAAGGATTTAAAGAATCAACTATAGGAAGTGTTTTTAGAAAGATTTATTTATTTATTTTATTTTTGGCTGTGCTAGGTCTTCCTTAGCGTGCAAGTGAGTGAGTGAGCGAAAGTCGCTCAGTCGTGTCCGACTCTTTGTGACCCCATGGACTATACAGTCCATGAAATTCTCCAGGCCAGAATACTGGAGTGGGTAGCCTTTCCCTTCTCCAGGGAATCTTCCCAACCCAGGGATCAAATCCAGGTCTCCTACATTGCAGGCGGATTCTTGACCATCTGAACTACCAGGGAAACCCAAGAATACAAGTGGGTAGCCTAACATTTCTCCAGTGGATCTTCCCAACCCAGGAATCGAAGCAGGGTCTCCTGCATTGCAGGTGGATTCCTTACCAGCTGAGCCGTCAGGAAAGGCCTGCTGCGTGAGTGCCTTCTCTAATTGCGGCGAGAGGGGCTACTCCTCTGGGCAGTACACGGGCCTCTCACTGCGGTGGTGGAGCCTTCTCTTGAGCACGGGCTCAGGGCGTTGAGCAGTTGTCAGCTGTGGTCTCGAGAGCGCGGGCTTTGTCCTTGCGGTGCACAGGGCTTGATTGCTCTGCAACATGCGGCCTCTTCCCAGACCAGGCGTTGAACCCCTGTGGCCTGCACTGGCAGGCAGCTTCTGTCCCCAGAAGCTGTTGTAAGTGGTGAATCAGTGAGCTCACTTTCTTCCTCTTACAGGTAGGAGGGCTCTTGGTGGTTATGTAGTAATCCCGTCATGAGTGTCTATTAGATGTGTTGGGTGATCAATAAGATGATCATTTGGCTGGAGGGAATCAATAGGAGCACTTCTGGATCTCATTGAAAAGAAAGCACATCATCCAAAGGTCCTGAACTGAGAGCTGCAGCAATCAATGGGCCAGACCTTCATAGGATTAGCATACTTTTAGATGCATGTGGAAAAGTTACATTATTTTATTCAGGATTTTTTTTTCCCATTATAGTTAGGGGAAGGTGTATGTGTGAATGCTAAAGAAGCAGGCAATAAAATGCAGCTACATTTTTGTCTGCTTAAGCATCATCTTCCTTTTGGGAAACTTATGTGAGCTGTGTGGGGCTATCCATCAGATGGGCTGGCCCTGTGGGCACCTGATCTCAGGTGGGATAATTGAAGCATGTCACCCCTGGACACAATGTTGATATGTGGGTGGAAATAAGAAGTATCATAACAGTAGTAAGAGGACTAATGTGGGAATATGGGAGCCTGAAGATCCACCACCCAAGATGGATGGGTCATGGTAGAGAATTCTGACAAAATATGGTCCCCTGGAGAGGGGAATGGCACACCACTTCAGTATTCTTGCTTGAGAACACGATGAACAGTATGAAAAGGCAAAAAGCTATGAGAAAGATGAACTCCTAAGGTTGGTAGATGTCCAATATGCTACTGGAGAAGAGTGTAGAAATGACTCCAGAAAGAATGAAGAGATGGAGTCAAAGCAAAAACAACGCCCAGTTGTGGATGTGACTGGTAATTGAAGTAAGGTCTGATGCTGTAAAGAACAATATTGCATAGGAACCTGGAATATTGTTAGGTTCATAAGTCAAGGTAAATTAGAAGTGGTCAAGCAGAAGATGGCAAGGGTGAACATCGACATTTTAGGAATCAGTGAACTAAAATGGACTGGAATGGATGAATTTAATTCAGATGACCATCATATCTACTACTGTGGGCAAGAATCCCTCAGAAGAAATGGAGTAACCTTCATAGTAAATGAAAGCCCAAAATGCAGTACATGGATGCAGTCTCAAAAATGACAGAATGATCTCTGTTCGTTTCCAAACCAAGTCATTCAGTATCACAGTAATCCAAGTCTATGACCAACTTGTAATGCTGAGGAAGCTGAAGTTGAACGGTTCTATGAAGACCTACAAGACCTTCTAGAAGTAACACCCCGAAAAGATGTCCTTTTCATTATAGGGGACTGGAATCCAAAAGTAGGAAGTCAAGAATTGCCTGGAGTGAGAGGCAAATTTAGGCTTGATACAAAATGGAGTAGGGCAAAGGCTAACAGAGTTTTGCCAAGAGAACACACTGGTCATAGCAAACACCCACTTCCAACAACACAAGAGAAGATTCTGTACACGGACATCACCAGATGGTCAATACTGAAATCAGATTCATTATATTTCTTGCAGCCAAAGATGGAGAAGCTCTATACAGTCAGCAAAAACAAGACCAGGAGCTGACTGTGGCTCCAATCATGAACTCCTTATTGCCAAATTCAGACTTAAATGGAAGAAAGTAGTGAAAACCACTAGATCATTCAGGTATGACCTAAATCAAATCCCTTATGACTATACAGTGGAAGTGAGAAATAGATTCAAGGGATAGATCTGATAGACAGTGCCTGGAGGTTCATGACATTGTACAGGAAGCAGTGGTCAAGACCATCCCCAAGAAAAAGAAATGCAAAAAAGGCAAAATGGTTGTCTGAGGAGGCCTTACAAATAGCTGAGAAAGGAAGAGAAGCTAAAGGCAAAGTAAAAAAGGAAAGATATTCCCATTTGAATGCAGAGTTCCAAGGAAGAGCAAGGAGAGATAAGAAAGCCTCCCTGAGTGATCAGTGCAAAGAAATAAAGGAAAATAATAGATTGGGAAAGACTAGAAATCTCTTCAAGAAAATGAGAGATACTAAGGGAACATTTCATGCAAAGATAGGCACAAAAAAGGACAGAAATGGTATGGACCTAACAGAAGCAGAAGATATTAAGAAGAGGTGGCAAGAATACACAGAAGAACTATACAAAAAAGAAAAATCTTCATGACACAGATAATCATGATGGTGTGATCATGACCTAGAGCCAGACATCCTGGAATGTGAATTCAAGTGGGCTTTAGGAAGCAACACTATGAACAAAGCTAGTGGAGATGATGGAATTCCAGTTGAGCTATTTCAAATCCTGAAAGATGATGCTGTGAAAGTGCTGCACTCAATATGTCAATGTATGGCATAAACCACTACAATACTGTAAAGTAATTAGCCACCAACTAATAAAAATAAATGGAAAAAAAATGCCAGCAAATTTGGAAAGCTCAGTAGTGGCCACAGGACTGGAAAAGGTTAGTTTTCATTCCAATCCCAAAGAAAGGCAATGCTAAAGAATGTTCAAACTACCACACAATTGCACTCATCTCACATGCTAGTGAAGTAATGCTCAAAATTTTCCAAGTCAGGGTTCAACAGTATGTGAACTATGAGCTTCCAGATGTTCAAGCTGGATTTCGAAAAGGCAGAGGAACCAGAGATCAAATTGCCAACATTCGTTGGGTCATCAAAAAAGCAAGAGAGTTCCAAAAAAGCACCTACTTCTGCTTTATTGACTACGCTAAAGACTTTGATTCTGTGGATCACAACAGTTCGTTCAGTCACTCAGTCATGTTTGACCTTTTGCAACCCCATGGACTGCATGCCAGGCTTCCCTGTCCATCACCAACTCCTGGAGCTTAGTCAAACTCATGTCCATTGAGTCAGTGATGCCATCTATCCATCTCATCCTCTGTTTTCCCCTTCTCCTCCCACCTTCTATTTTTTCCCAGCCTCAGGGTCTCTTCCAAGGAGTCAGTTCTTTGCATCAGGTGGCCAAAGTATTGGAGTTTCAGCTTCAAAATCAGTCCTTCCAATGAATATTCAGGACTGATTTCCTTTAGGATGGACTGGTTGGATCTCCTTGCTGTCCAAGGGACTCTCAAGAGTTTTCTCCAACATCACAGTTCCAATGCATCAATTTTTTGATGCTCAGCTTTCTTTATAGTCCAACTCTCACAAACATACATGACTACTGGAAAAACCATAACTCTGACTAGATGGACCTTTGTTGGCAAAGTAATGTCTGCTTTTTAATATGCTGTCTAGATTGATCATAGACAACCTTGCTTCTTTTCTTCCAAGGAGCAAGTGTCTTTTAATTTCATGCCTGGAATCACCACCTGAGCTGATTTTGGAGCCCCCCAAAATAAAGTCTGTCATTGTTTCTATTGTTTCCCCATCTATTTGCCAGAAAGTGATGGGACCAGATGCCATGATCTTAGTTTTCTGAATGTTGTGTTTTAAGCCAACTTTCTCACTCTCCTCTTTCACTTTGATCAAGAGGCTTTTTAGTTCTTCTTCACTTTCTGCCATAAGGGTGGTGTCATCTGCATATCTGAGGTTATTGATATTTTTCCCAGCAATCTTGATTCTATTTGTGTTTCATCCAGTCCAGCGTTTCTCATTGTGTACTCTGCATATAAGTTAAATAATCAGGGTGACAATATACAGCCTTGACGTACTCCTTTTCTGATTGGGAAACCAGTCTGTTGTTCCATGTCCAGTTCTAACTGTTGCTTCTTGACCAGCATACAGATTTCTCAGGAGGTAGGTCAGGCGGTCTGGTATTCCCATCTCTTGATGAATTTTCCACAGTTTGTTGTGATCCACACAGTCAAAGGCTTTCAGTTCAGTTCAGTTCAGTCGTTCAGTCGTGTCTGATTCTTTGTGACCCCATGGACTGCAGCAAGCCTCTCTTCCCTGTCTATCACCAACTTCCAGAGCTTACTCACACTCATGTCTATTGAGTCGGTGATGCCATCCAACCATCTCATCCTTTGTTGTCCCCTTCTCCTCCTGCCTTCAATCTTTCCCAGCATCAGGGTCTTTTCAAAGGCTTTGGCATAGTCAATAAAGCAGAAGTAGATGTTTTTCTGGAACTCTCTTGCTTTTTCGATGATCCAACAGATGTTGGCAATTTAATCACAACAAACTGTGGAAAATTCTTAAAGAGATGGGAATACCTGATCACCTGACCTGCCTCCTGAGAAATCTTTATGCAGGTCAGGAAGCAACAGTTAGAACCAGACATGAAACAACAGACTATTTCCATTTCAGGAAGAGTACGTCAATGCTGTATATTGTCACCCTGCTTATTTAACTTATATGCAGTGTACATCATGTGAAATGCTGGGCTGGATGAAGCACAAGTTGGAATCAAGGTGGCTGGGAGAAATATTAATAATCTCAGACATGCAGATGACACCACCCTTATTGCAGAAAGTGAAGAGGAACTAAAGAGCCTCTTGATGAAAGTGAAGGAGGGAAGTGAAAAACCTGGCTGAAAACTCAACATTCAAAAAACTAAGATCATGGCATCCGGTCCCATCACTTCATTGCAAATAGATGGGGAAACAATGGAAAGACTGACAGGCTTTATTTTCTTGGACTTTAAAACCACTGCAGATTGTGACTTAAGCATCGAAATTAAAAGATGCTTGCTCTTTGGAAGAAAAGCTATGATGAACCTAGACAGTATATTAAAAAGCAGAGACATTACTTTGCCAACAGTCTGTTTTCCAGTAGTCATGTATGGATGTGAGAGTTGCACTATAAAGAAAGCTCAGCACTGAAGAATTGATGCTTTTGAACTGTGATGTTGGAGAAGACTCTTGAGAGTCCCTTGGACTGCAAGGGGATCCAACCAGTCCATCCTAAAGGAAATCAGTCCTGAATGTTCATTGGAAGGACTGATGCTGAAGCTGAAACTCCAATACTTTGGCCACCTGATGTGAAGAACTGAATTCTTGGAAAGACCCTGATGCTGGGAAAGATTGAAGGCAGGAGGAGAAGGGGACGACAGAGGATGAGATGATTGGATGGCATCACCGACTCAATGGACATAAGTTTGAGTAAACTCCAGGAGTTGGTGATGGACAGGGAAGCCTGTCATGCTGCAGTCCAGGGTCGTGAAGAGTGGTACACGACTGAGCAACTGAACTGAACTGAACTGAGGATCCCAGTAGCATGGAGTGGGTCATGAGGATGAGGTGAAACAAAGATTGGAAACCCAAGAAATCACCCCTGCCCCATGCCTAATCTAGGCCTTGGGTTTTCCAGGGGTGTGCCACAGTAATTACCTACTGTGTTAGCTTCCTATTTCTGGTATAGCAAATGATCATGAATTTAGTGGTTTAAAACAACACAGATGTATTATTTTGCAGTTCTGGAGGTCAGAAGTCTGAAATTGGTCCTACATGACTAAAATTAAGGTGTCAGCAGAACTGCATTCATTCTGCAATTTAAGCAAGAATTTGTTTCCTGACCCTTTCCAGCTTCTGGGTGGTGCTTGCATTCCTGCTTATTTCCCCTTCCTTCTCATTCAATGTTAGTTATGTAGCCTCTTCATTTCTCTCTCTTCTTCCAATGTCTCATCACCTTCCCTAATTCTAACCCTCCAGCATCCTTCCTATAAGGACCCTTGGTTACAGTTGGCCCACACATTTAATCCTGAATAATCTCCCCATGTCAAGATCCATAACTAAATTACATATTCAAAGTCTCTTTTGCCATACATGATAACATATTGACAGGTTGTAGGAAGTTGGATGTGGCCATCCTTGGAAGAGTGTTATTCAGTTTATCACATCTAGTTTCAGCTGGTTTGATTTGGGATTTTGTCCCTTTTATCCAGAAGAATCCTAATTAAGACCCAATGAGTATGTATTTTTGTTTCCCTTAGAAATCAACTAACTGTTATTAACATATTCTCCCCCATTTAGTGCATATTGTAAATTTGACGAAACAGAGATATTTAGAAGAAATGACAGTATAATGTGAATTATTAGTATTTTAACCTCACTAGAGCAAATTACATATTTGCTTTCAGGTTTAGTTTATTCATTTATAGTATTCAGATAATAACTCTTGATTTGCCTGATTCACAAGGTTATGGTGAAAATCAAACGAGATTTTAAAAAAACACTAAATTCATGCTACATGCACATAGAAATTACCTTTTTTTAATCTCATGTAGGTGTCAGCTTTTAGGGTGAGTTATTCATTCAGTATTATTAACTATAGTTTTTGACCATGAATCTTCCTGTAATTGCTTTTGTGTATTCCTCCAGCCTAATGAAAAAAAAAATAAAGATATGTAAGTCCCCTCTGCTTGAAGAAGGCACACAATAGGCAATTTCCTTTTCCTTTCTGCTTCAAAATCCACTGGGGGAAAAAGCGAAACAAGAAGAAATGGAAGGGAAAAAAACCTAACTTTTATGGAAGCAAAGAAATGATCATACCTTAACATGCCAAAATGTGAAGAAGATGTGTTAAATGTTGTGAAATAATGCTTAGAGAAAAGTAAGTATAAGAGAAAGCAAGACATACCTTTTTGGATATAAGGAAAATTAAAGATGCTCCTTATCGCCTATGACTGAGTCCAGGATAACTTTTTTCTGTTTCTGTTTAGTTCAGAGAGATGGGATATATGAATGTGAACACTTAAGACCTCAGAATGACGGAGGAGATACTGATGAGGGGAGACCATGCTACAGCACTGTTTAAAAATATACAGCTTAACTGAGGGTGGGGAGTTTGATTCTTGACCTAAAGAAGATGGGAAGGTAAATAACAGTCCTCAGGTCAGAAATTAATGTAAAGGCATTTGCTGTGAGCACAATGACATTGTGGATACTAAAACTGAAGGATGATGTACAAAAAGATGGAAGAAATCCCAGGTTTGATGAGAGTGTATTTGAAGTAGCATATCTAAGTCTATTACGGATGCCTGCATGAGATACATAGATAAAAAATGATCTGCTGAGGACCAATCTTAACATAACCAGTATGTGATCTGAGCACAGTCACTCCACCATCAATCAAAAGGGAAAAAGGGTTAAAATATAGAGAAGAAATGAAAGTAGATCATAATGAAAAATTGCCCAGAGGAGGAGAGAGGTCACCAAGATAATTTACATAATCAAAATCTCCTTAAACAAATTCTTTAAAGAAAATATAAAATATTAAAAATTATATGACAAAAGAAGAAAATAGTGAGGAAAAAATTAAGGTATTGCAGAGATGAAATCTATATCTATAGAGTCAACCTAAATAAAGAAGTAAGCTGAGGCAAGCTCTGATTACCAGAGTTTGAGTTTATTCGAGACTAGCAGAGGAATTGCATTTTAGGAAATGCAAACTGTGGCAAGTTACAAGCGGGTCTGCTGAGGGTTCAAGGTGGGCTGTTTTGGGGGTGTGCATGGAATGCAATGGAGAGGAAGTCTAGTCAGAGTCTGTGTTAACTTAATTGGCTTGAGGATGGGGAGAGATCTTTGGTGGGTGTTTATTGATAAGGAGGATAACTTTTGGTCTTCTGTAAATCAGACATTTATGGGAAATCAGTCTCTTTGTTTTCTTGAGGGTCCATGTGTGAGATTCTCCTTTCCATATCCTCTGATTCCTTTTTAGATTGAAATCCTTTCGAAGTAACATATATACTTCAAATTAATTCTCAAATATAAAATTGAACAACTCCCCCTGCCCCGCCCCTGAACTGAGATCTCTAGTTGGTCTTGTGAAAAGGTACAGCTTGTCCTTGGGGAAAAGTTAATGCCAACTTTAATTGGTATTTCTAAAAAGTGTAGGTTTTTGTTATTATTCAGGTAAATGAGGCACACAGATCAGGAAGCAGTTGCCATAGAGTAAACAGTCTGTTACTCATAGTTGCCGAGAGAAAGGGCACATCTTGCCATGCAGGCCCACACACAGGAGCACTAAGGGCCGTCAGGAGGCAGAGCGGGACACAGAGAGAATGTGGCAGAGTTTTTATCTTGGTTTCTGTGGGAAGGAATGGGTGAGGCAGGCTAGGCAAGTTTAAGATTGGTTAATTGAAATAACTTTTTTTATGTTGTGTGAATTTTTTTTACCAATCTAATTATTGTTGGTGCCACATTAACTGACCAAACTAACGTAGTGTTTGACGAATACATTGAAATTGAACCAAAAGCATGGCAATAATGTAATTACCATCCTATGGTCCTGATCCAGTCTTTCACCAGAACAGTGGGGTCTTAAAGTAAAGCATTCAGACTGCAACACTTAGTACTATACCAACCTTGGTGGGTGATCTGTTTTCTTCCTACTGTTAAATACCTCCAGTCCTGAATGGTGTTCTTTAAACATCCCAATCGCTTCTCCGAAGAGCACACAAGCTGACATGAGAGACTTATCTGAAGGCACCTGTTTGCATATAGGGTAACCGTAACTGCTCTTCCATATAGCTAATTTTAGGTATATGGTAATTTCTATATCTCTGGCATTCTTCACCTCTGTTGGCACTCATTTCATCAGTCACATGAATGATTCACAATGATTCTTTGAATAAGACTTGAGAATGTTCCTTTTATGACCATTCCTCTAATTTTCTGTGTGGTATCTGGTTGTTCTCACCATACTCTGCTAACATAAACATCCACAAAGGTAACATTGGGCTGCAGGTGGTCCATCATAAGTTTCCAGATCTGAAACCACCATGGGTGTATGTCCTAAAAGTTGGTAATATCAGTCAAGGCAGGTTCTATTGTCAGCCTTTTTAAGAAATTCCTTTTTCCAATGGAAGCAGTAATGAAACATATCCACCAACATAAGAGTTCCCTTTTCCCGTACACCCCTAGCATTTGATCTGTTGTAGTCTTGGATTGGATAGCGGCCCTGACTGGAGTAATGTAAGTCACTCATAGTGGGTTTGATTTGCATTTTTGCAAACAAGAGTGTGTTGAGCATCTTTTCATGTGTTTGTTAGCCATCTGTATGTCTTCCTTGGAGAAATGTCTGTTGAGTTCTTTGGCCCATTTCTGGTTGGGTCATTTATTTTTCTGGAGTTGAGCTGGAGGAGTTGCTTGTATATTTTTGAGATTAATCCTTTGTCTGTTGCTTCATTTGCTATTATTTTCTCCCAATCTGAGGGCTGTCTTTTCACCTTGCTTATAGTTTCCTTCGTTGTGCAAAAGCTTTTAAGTTTCATTAGGTCCCATTTGTTTATTTTTGCTTTTGTTTCTAAAATTCTGGGATGTGGGTCATAGAGGATCCTGCTGTGATTTATGTCGGAGAGTGTTTTGCCTATGTTCTCCTCTAGGAGTTTTATAGTTTCTGGTCTTACATTTAGATCTTTAATCCATTTTGAGTTTATTTTTGTGTATGGTGTTAGAAAGTGTTCTAGTTTCATTCTTTTACAGGTGGTTGACCAGTTTTCCCAGCACCACTTGTTAAAGAGGTTATCTTTTTTCCAATGTATATCCTTGCCTCCTTTGTCGAAGATAAGGTGACCATAGGTTCGTGGATTTATCTCTGGGCTTTCTATTCTGTTCCATTGATCTATATTTCTGTCTTTGTGCCAGTACCATACTGTCTTGATGACTGTGGCTTTGTAGTAGAGTCTGAAGTCAGGCAGATTGATTCCTCCAGTTCCATTCTTCTTTCTCAGGATTACTTTGGCTATTCAAGGTTTTTTGTATTTCCATACATATTATGAAATTATTTGTTCTAGTTCTGTGAAAAATACTGTTGGTAGTTTGATAGGGATTGCATTGAATCTATAGATTGCTTTGGGTAGTATAGCCATTTTGACAATATTGATTCTTCCAATCCATGAACACGGTATATTTCTCCATCTATTTGTGTCCTCTTTGATTTCTTTCATCAGTGTTTTATAGTTTTCTATGTATAGGTCTTTTGTTTCTTTAGGTAGATATACTCCTAAGTATTTTGTTCTTTTTTTTGTTGCAATGGTGAATGGTATTGTTTCCTTAATTTCTCTTTCTGTTTTCTCATTGTTAGTGTATAGGAATGCAAGAGATTTCTGTGTGTTAATTTTATATCCTGCAACTTTACTGTATTCATTGATTAGCTCTAGTAATTTTCTGGTAGAGTCTTTAGGGTTTTCTATGTAGAGGATCATGTCATCTGCAAACAGAGAGAGTTTCACTTCTTCTTTTCCTATCTGGATTCCTTTTACTTCTTTTTCTGCCCTGATTGCTGTGGCCAAAACTTCCAAAACTATGTTGAATAGTAGTGGTGAGAGTGGGCACCCTAATTGAAATAACTTTAGTAGGCTCTGGGCTGGAAGGCTGTTCTTGTTACCAAGTCCAAGCTTGCTCTGCTCACCACATAACTGGCCAATAAAACTGGAGACGAGGTGTTGAGACAAGGAATATGACTATTTGGAAAGCTGGCTGACCAAGAAGATGGCAGACTAATGTCTGAAAATAACCATCCTATTGGGTCTGGATGCAGGTTCTTTTACAGAACAGAGATGGGGGAGTCTAGGAAATAAAGTAAAAAAGCCATTAACTTTGCAAACATCTCCTAGAATAGCAAGCTTTTGGTAGGGGATGTGTTAATTTCTTCCTTCTGTTGCAGGAAGGGGGACCCCTCCCAGGGTCCTGAAGTGGGTTCTTATCTAACACCCAAAAATGAATTGTCTGAAGAGATACACATGCTGACAAAATGAGAGACTTTATTGGGAAGGGGCACCTGGGTAGAGAGCAATAGGGTAAGGGAACCCAGGAGGACTGCTCTGCCATGTGGCTCAAATTTCGGGTTTTATGGTGGTGGGATTAGTTTCTAGGTTGTCTCTGACCAGCCATTCTGACTCAGGGTCCTTCCTGGTGGCACGTGCATTGCTTAGCCAAGATGGATGTCAGCAGGGAGGATTCTGGAAGTGACAGACACTTGGCATCTCCTTTTGACCTTTCCTGAATTCTTCTGGTTGGTGGTAGCTTGTTCTGTTTCTCACCAGTACCTTCTGACATAAAATAACTCACACAAAAGGTTACTATTGTGCCTGGCCAGGGTAGGCTGTTCCAGTCAGTAAGTTTCCCCTAGCACTTCCTGAAACCACCCATGGGTGGATGGGGTCCTGAACAAAGACTCTTTGGTTTAATATTCAGTCAGAGGGGCAGGGTTCCCTGAGGCAGGCCGTTATGTATAAACAATGTCCTTTTAATGAACAAAAGCAATGGGAAGCAAAAGTTAAAGAAACAGATCCAACATAAAGTCCGTTATTCCCTGTAACACCCCTAGTTGTCTGTTGCCTAGTCTTGGGGTGATGATGTCAGGGGAATCCTGGCCTGACTGTGAGTGCACTGTGAGAGTCACATGAAGGAGGAGGAGGGCTTTGCAATGGTTGGTTTGCAAACGAAAGGCAGAGTTTGGTAGCATTGTTGCTGTTTCTAGAAATTAGTAAATCCTTGAGGAATGTCTTTACCAGTGTCAGCGAGGCCCCAGATGTCAAGGTATCATGAAATACAGAAAACATGATTAATAAAAGGTGCATGAGTGTTGCAAGAAGGGGGACCCCTTCCAGGGCCAGAAACTGGGCTCTTGTCTAACACTCGGAAATGAATTGTCCAAGGAGACATGTCTCCTGTTGACCTTCCCCAAACTCTTCTGGTTGGTGGTGGCTTATTAGTTCTGTGTTCCTTATCAGGACCTCCGGTCATAAAACAGCTCATGCAAATGGTTACTGTGGTGCCTGGCCAGGGTGGGCAGTTCCAGTCAGTGTGCTTCCTCTAACAGTAGGAAGGCTCTTCAGGTCAGGTCAGTTGCTCAGTTGTGTCCGACTCTTTGTGACCCCCGTGGACTGCAGCATGCCAGGCCTCCCTGTCCATCACCAACTCCCGGAGCTTACTCAAACTCATGTCCATTGAGTCATTGATGCCATCCAGCCATCTCATCCTCTGTCGTCCCCTTCTCCTCCCACCTTCAGTTCTTCCCAGCATCAGGGTCTTTTCCAAGGAGTCAGTTTTTCGCATCAGGTGACCAAAGCATTGTAGTTTCGGCTTCAGCATCAATCCTTCCAATGAATATTCAAGATTGATTTCCTTTAGGATGGACTGGTTTTGTTGCAGAAAGGGGGACCCCTTCCAGGGCCTGAAACTGGGCTCTTATCTCACTCAGAAATGAATTGTCCAACGAGACACACGTGCTGACAAAGCAAGAGATTTTATTGCGAAAGGGTGCCCGGGTGGAGAGCAGGAGGGGAAGGGAACCCAGGAGAACTGCTCTGTCACGTGGCTCGCAGTCTCGGGTTTTATGGTGATGGGATTAGTTTCCAGGTTGGCTCTGACCAGTCATTCTGACTCAAGGTCCTTCCTGGTGGCATGTGCATTGCTCAGCCGAGATGGATGCAGCGAGAAGGATTCTGGGAGGTGGTCGGACGTGTGGCGTCTCCTTTTGACTTTTTTTGTACTCTTCCGGTTGGTGGTGGCTTATTAGTTCCGTGTTCCTTAGCAGGACCTCCTGTCATAAAACAGCTCATGCAGATGGTTACTATGTGCCAGGCCAGGGTGGGCCGTTTCAGTCAGTGTGCTTCCCCTAACAGTTGGGGCTCCTTGCAGCCCAAGGGACTCTCAAGAGTCTTCTCCAACACCACAGTTCAAAAGTATCAATTCTTTGGCACTCAGGTTTCTTTATAGTCCAACTCTCACATCCATACATGACTACTGGAGGGCTCTTAATAGTGGTGCTCTTAATAGAGCTCTTAATAATGAGGGCTCTTAATAGACAGTGAATCACACTTCTAAAGAATGGTTTGCCATGCTTTGTGAAAGTTATCATTTATTGTAACCATGATGCAATATTTATTTAATTAAAGCCTAATGAAGTTACATAGTATAATATCAATACATCATTGAGTTACAGGGGAATACACTTTCAACAATTTTGTGTGGCAGTGTCCAAAAAGAAGTTTGTTTTCCTTAAAATTAGATATTCTATGAATGCGCTATTGAAAATTTTATATCTTCAAGGCAGAATGTTGGTAATGCTGCCTCTGAATTTGTATTTCATGCTATGTAAATTAACACCTGAACCAAGAAGTAAGACTAATACATTTTGATAACAAAAAATACTAAAAGAACTACATGGATGGATATATTTTCATGCATATGCCCACAGAGACTTCAGGCTTGTAAGAGTTGGCACATAATTGGAACCCAGGATGTGTGAAAATCTGGATAAAAAGGAATTTAGGATTCCAGACAAAAAGGAAAAGACAAAGGGAAGGAGTATTTATTAAGTCAGTGGGAGAACTTTTCATCCAGACTTATTAACATAACTACTAAACTTAACGCTAAAACAGTTTTTCTCTTTTGTTAAAATAAATAACACCACTGGTATTGAGAATCTTGGAAAGGATCCCATGCAGTGGTAGAAAAGGATGAGAAGTAAAACTAATTCATTTTGCAGAAATGGTTGGTCAGTTTACAGCAAGCACTTTGTGGACCAGAGAAGTATGAAGTAACTATTCACTATGTTTTCGTTCAGATACTTGTCACCTGAGTAAAAAAACAAATTCTGTTACCGTTCAGCAGGGGGCTAGTGTTATTTGAGAATAGATATCAGTGACTTAAAGGAAGGCATTGGGAATGTGTCTCATTAAAATCACAAATGGCATCATGTTGGATGTGAGGACGTACAGTCTGTAACACAGAAATAAGATTCAGAATTTCCTTTTTAAATTGGAGAAATGAAATGAACTGTCAAAATAGAATGAAACTGAAGAGGGACACAGTTGGCTCATTGACTGCGCACTTCCATCATTAAAGTTTCTCATCTGAAAAACGGACATAAAAGCTGTAAACAAAGGACAAAATCCCTGGTCACAGCGTTGTTACCAGCAGCATGAGAGTTTTTGGTATAAAGTCTGTACGCGCTTGACTTACTTCTAAATGCCATGTGCATGAAATTCTTCTAAAACTCCACAGAGTTAAGTTTAAACTATTTAATTTTTGTTGAAGATAAAAACCTCTGTGTTTTCAACAACTTTACAAAGCTTTTTAGATAATTAGCACTTTTACTTTTAGGTCTCTGCATTTGTTTTGGAGAGAGACAAAGATACTTCAAATGTCTAAAACATTTGATAGCAAACACTTGCCTTTTCACGTAGCCAAGTGCACTCTGAATATACTTAGACAAAACCTCAATTCCATCTATAGGCGTATCTCAGAGATGTTGCTTCCCTGGAGGCTCAGATGGTAAAGAATCCGCTTGCAATGCAGAAGACCCAGGTTCCATCCCTGGGTTTAGAAGTTCCCCTGAGAAGGGAATGGCAACCCACTTCAGTATTCTTGTCTGGAGAATTCCAGGGACAGAGAAGCCTGGTGGGCTACAGTCCATGGTGTTGCAGGATTAGACCAAACTGAGCCACTAACTCTTAATTTCCTTTAAGAATGTGTATTTGCTTTCACAACTTGGCTAACTGGTGCAAGAGGCCTAACTTTCAGCCTATCTTGGCATTCAACATGCCTTTCTCATTCAGCTTAATTCTGGCTTTAAGTGAGAGACATGTGACTCTTCTTTCACTTGGACACTTAGAGGTAACTGTAGGGTTATTAATTAGCCTGATTTCATGTTCTTGTGTTCCAGGGACTAGGGAGGCCTGAGGAGAGGACAAGAGACAAGGAATGGCCAGTCAGTGGAGCAGTAAGAACACACACAACATTTATCAGGTAGGTTTGTGTCTTACAAAGGCACAGTTCATGGTACCCCCAAAACAATTATGATAGTGACATCAAAGGTCACAGATTACCATTATAAGTACAATGATAACGAAAAAGTTTGAAATATTGAGACAGTTACCTGGGTTTGACACAGAGATATGAAGTGAGCAAATGTTGTTGGAAAAATGATGTTGATAAATTTGCTTGACACAGGGCTGCCACAAACCCTCAATTTGTAAAAAGCGCAATATCTGCAAAGCACTATACATCAAAGTGCAATAAAATATTCCTGTATTTATTCTGAGATCAAGCCAATAAACTAATGTTTACAGGAACATTGGGAGTCCTTCTTAAGAAGGATTTGATAGAATATAAATATATGCCACATTGTACAGGATATATATTTCCATGTCCATTTTAACCATGGGTCTTAATGATCATTTATGTTGCTTAAGCAACTTTCAAAGGTTATCTCATTTACTCATGTTGAAATTAAGTAAGGAAGACAAGGTTGGTATAATGTTTGCTTAAAAATATGGAATTTGTCTTCTTTGCATGAGCTGTTTCACTTGGCCTGATACCCTCTAGACCTGTCCATGTTGTTGCAAGTGGCATGATTTCATTTTCTCTTAATGACTGAGTGGTATTCCAGTGTATATACATACTGCATGCTCTTTATTTCTGTTGGTGGACATTTAGGTTGCTTCCATATCCTGGCTATTTTAAATAATGCTGTGATGAACACAGGAGGACATATATCTCTTTGAATTTGGTTTTCTATTTTCTTCAGATCACTACCCTGGTGTGCAACTGCTGGATCTTATGGTAGTTCTATTTTTAACTTTCTGAGGACTCTTTATGCTGCTTTCTTCAGTGGCTGTACCAATTTACATTTCCAGCAGGTGTGAGGGTTTCTTTCTTTCCACCACCTCAGCAACATTTGCTATTTGTTCTTTTTGATTGTCATTCTGACAGGTGTGAGGTGATACCTCATTGTGGTTTTGATTTGCATTTTCCTGAGAATTACTAAGCTGTGTGGTGACACACACAGAGAGATGTGAAGAATACTCACCGAAAACGTTGATAGTGATGATGAAGTAAAATTTATATTTTAAGATAGGACAGGAAAAAAAATTAAACATGAAATTCTCTCTCTGTGTTTCTTTGGGCCTTCCCCCTCCCTAATGTGCAGTGTGCATCTGCTTTACATGTTAACCAGAGTCCCTCAAAGATGAGAGTGCCTGCTCAACCATAAAAATATTTTTTTCTTTCTTCTGATGCTAGCAATGTAACTTCTTAAAAATAATAATGTTCTTTCTCAGCTCTGTAAGGGGTCATGGTGACTTGCTGCTCACTTTGTGTATGCTTACCTGGACTATGTATCTTTGGTGACCTTTATGTAAAATATCAAGATGTCATTTTGATGTATGATCCTTTGTGTTAAAATGTGTGTGACTATGCCTTAGACTTCTAACAGGTGGGCCAGTTCTCAGAGCTTTCTGAAAATCTGCTTCCCTGGCTATGAGCCTCAGTTAGACTTGAATAAAATTCCTGTTTTTTTTTTCTTAACTTGATAGTTCATTGAATTTTTGTTGACAGTGATTGTTTCTGGGTGGTAGGAAGTCCAGACTTTTATTTTTGTACCTTTTTATCTTTTTTGAACTTTTATAAACAGAAAATTTAAAGAACTAAATGAAGCCCTAACTAAGAGAGAGTTAACAGAGGGAAACTACGGTATAAGAGGGGCATATGTGTGTGCTAAGTCGCTTCAGGAGTATCCAACTCTGCAGCCCCATGCATCATAACCTGCAAAGGCTCCCTGTTCCATGGGATGCTCTCCAGGCAAGAATACTGGAGTGGTTTGCCCTGCTCTCCTCCCGGGGATCTTCCCCACCCACGGATTGAACCCACATCTCTTGTGTCTCCCGCCCTGGGAGGTGGGTTCTTTTCCACTAGTGCCACCTGGGGGGCAGCGTCATATTAAAAAAGAGCCCTGCTGCCGCAGCTTCTGCTGCTAAGTCACTTCAGTCGTGTCTGACTCTGTGCGACCCCATAGGTGGCAGCCCACCAGGCTCCCCCGTCCCTGGGATTCTCCAGGCAAGAACACTGGAGTGGGTTGCCATTTCCTTCTCCAGTGCATGAAAGTGAAAAGTGAAAGTGAAGTCGCTCAGTCGTGTCCGACTCTTAGCGACTCCTGGACTGCAGCCCACCAGGCTCCTCTGTCCATGGGATTTTCCAGGCAAGAATACTGGAGTGGGGTGCCATTGCCTTCTCCAAAAAAGGAGCACTAGGTAAATAGAATGAGACTGAGCATGCGTTTGCCACCAAATGGATAGATGGATATCTTGATATTCTTTGGCTTTTAGCATTTGCTAGTGTTGATTTCCTTTATGGTTACTTCTAAAATGTGTAATAATTCAGTACCTTCTAGTCATTTTTCCTTTCTTCCAGGATCCTTCCCATCGCAGGTATGCACCTCAGCTTTGTCATTTATGTAAACATTTAGAGAATACCACACACACAGTGAGAGTGTAATAAACACCAGCACTTAATGTTATTATTGTTAGTATTAATTCAACCCATACTTGTTGAATATGTATGATAGCTCTGTTGCATGTCACATTTGAAAAGGGAGAAGCATACAACACAGAGGATTGTCTATAGAGATCTTATACTCTAACGAAGATACAAAGGAATCTCTTCAAAATCCAGTTCTCCCATCATGCTGCAACAGCTGTTTGTTTTTTAAATAAGATAAACTCTGAAGCATTGACATTACCTAGTCTTCTGTGATCTGACATTTCCCGATAGATTCAGCCTTATAATAATGCTTCATGCTCAGTTGTGTCTGACTCTGTGTGACCCCATGGACTGTAGCCCACCAAGACCATCTGTCCATGGGATTTTCCAGGCAAGAGTACTGGAGTGGGTTGCCATTTCCTTCTCCAGGGGATCTTTCTGACCCAGGGATCGAACCCATGTCTCCTGCATTGCAAGCGAATTCTTTACCACTGAGCCACCTGAGAAGCCCAGTTTCAGCCTGACTACTTGCCATTTACTTCTTTTAACTTTTCGAAGCACCCGTGTCTTGTGATTCCTCTGTCCTGTCTGCACATTAATCTTGCAGAAGCTCCTTTCTCTCCTTTGTGTGTAATATTTTCCTTACTTAGGATTTTCTGGAGACAACATAAAACTGGCTAATCAATGTGTATTCTTTAAGATTTGGCTCAAAGCCCACCTTTTCTATATAGCCCTCTCTGATCTTTTCTCAAATTCTGACCTTAGGATGTGTGTTATTTCTGAGTCTGACACATTGGTGTATAACTGTAGCTCTTAACTGGGTGCCATCTTTCTCCATAGGGTACATTTGGCAAAGCCTGGAAACATTTTAGTTGCCACAATGGGGCGAT
Organism: Odocoileus virginianus; assembly: GCF_023699985.2. Lineage (NCBI taxonomy): Eukaryota > Metazoa > Chordata > Mammalia > Artiodactyla > Cervidae > Odocoileus > Odocoileus virginianus. The sequence goes on along the minus strand of NC_069693.1, from coordinate 56,295,739 downwards.
GCTCCTGCATCCAGTGGGTGTAGGCCAGGGAGAGTGATAAAAGTCCTGTGATGCTCAGAACAGCCTCCCCCAGCAAAGAGTTGACTCCCACATGGCGGGAGTGCTGAGGTTCGAGACCTCATGTTGATGATTCTCCTCAGCCACTAGGTTATGATCTTCCCTTCTGTTTTATCTCTATGTTCTCAGCATTCAGTCTAAAGCCTGCAGCAAGTTCATTAGATATTTCCTAAATACATGAAAGAAGGAGGGGATTAAAAGTATGCATGGATATACAAATGATTATTGTCCAATAAAAAAGACATTGGCAGTATTCTGACCAATAACAGTACCTCCTGATTGGGGAATTAAACTATTGAAATGGGATGTTAGATGACAGAAGGAACACGGGTATGGGACAGAGAAATCACAGTAATTGAGGATTAAGATTTTAATAACAGAAGAGGAAAATTAAGAGAAAATATCAGAGATTCATATGTACAGTGACATTTTCAACAGATTAAATCTTTTAGTAGATGGAAAAAAGTGTTAGAATAATTTTTATTACTGTAGCCAACCAAGATTAATGGTGTGTATAGTTACAATAGGGGCTTCCTTGGTGGCTCAGTTGGTAAAGAATCTGCCTGCAATGCAGGAGACCCTGGTTCAAGTCCTGAGTGGGGAATATCTCCTGGAGGAGGGATAGGCTACCCACTCCAGCATTCTTGGGCTTCCTTGGTGGTTCAGCTGGTAAAGAAGTGAACAGCTACTCACTCCAGTATTCTAGCCTGGAGAATTCCATGGACTGTATAGCCCATGGGGTCGCAAAGAGTTGGACATGACTGAGTGACTTTCACTTTCACTGTATAGTTACAATGAATGAGATTATTTATACTTTTATTAAAATTAGAACTAATGTAATGTATCTGAATACTAACACAACATTGATTATTTAAGATGTGCTGTCTCAATCTTTCTCACTCTTTATTCCAGGTATAAAATTCTGTGTAAGTGAATGCTTCTTTTTTCTGATATTAGTTGATGGTAGGTTAAAGAATTCTTATAACATAAGAGCTACTTTAAACTTTCAAACTAAAATTAAATGGAAATAGTTTTGAAGTTTAAAATACTTCTTTAAATTTTTATGCCTTTTTGAAGTGTATTATTTCAATCAACATCAGCCAAGAAAGCACTGCATTACTATCAAATACAGCTCTTGAAATACTTCCAAGTTATGTAGGAAAAAAATCCTTCCAAACTGAAATGGCTGCCAATCTCACAGGAGACTAGAAGGAAAAGAGAGTTAAAAAGCTATCAGAAAATGGAGAATCTGAGACCCTGGATTTCCTTCAGTTCAGTTCAGTCGCTCAGTCGTGTCTTGACTCTGCGATCCCATGGACTGCAGCATGCCAGGCCTCCCTGTCCATCACCAACTTCCGGTGTTTACTCAAACTCATGTCCATTGAGTCGGTGATGTCATCCAACCATCTCATCCTCTGTTGCCCCCTTCTCCTCCTGCCTTCAATCTTTCTCAGCATTAGGGACTTTTCCAATGAGTCAGTTCTTCACATCAGGTGGCCAAAGTATTGGAGTTTCAAGTTCAACATCAGTCCTTCCAATGAATATTCAGGACTGATTTCCTTTAGGATGGACTGGTTGGATCTCCTTGCTGTCCAAGGGACTCTCAAGGGTCTTCTCCAACACCACAGCTCAAAAGCATCAATTACTTTGGCACTCAGCTTTCTTTATAGTTCAAGTCTCAGATCTATACATGATTACTTGAAAAACCATAGCCTTGACTAGATAGACCTTTGATGGCAAAGTAATGTCCCTGCTTTTTAATATGCTGTCTAGATTGGTCATAACTTTCCTTCCAAGGAGCAAGAGTCTTAATTTCATGGCTGCAGTCACCATCTGAGCTGATTTTGGAACCCCCCCAAAATAAAGTCAGCCAATGTTTCTACTGTTTCCCCATCTATCTCCCATGAAGTGATGGGACCGGATGCCATGATCTTGGTTTTCTGAATGTTGAGCTTTAAGCCACCTTTTTCACTCTCCTCTTTCACTTTCATCAAGAGCCTCTTTAGTTCTTCTTCAATTTCTGCCATAAGGGTGGTGTCATCTGCATTTCTGAGGTTATTGATATTTCTCCCGGCAATCTTGATTCCAGCTTGTGCTTCCTCCAGCCCAGTGTTTCTCATGATGTACTCTGCATGTAAGTTAAATAAGCAGGGTGACAATCTACAGCCTTGACGTACTCCTTTTCCTATTTGGAAGCAGTCTGCTGTTCCATGTCCAGTTCTAACTGTTGCTTCCTGACCTGCATACGGATTTCTCAGGAGGCAGGTCAGGTGGTCTGGTATTCCCATCTCTTTCAGAATTTTCCACAGTTTATTGTGACCCTCACACTCCCTTAAATATCATAAACATGACTTCTAATATCACATTTTCTTTAAAAAGTTTAAATGAAAGTATAATGAGAATTTCCTACTTCTGCTTGTAGGTATTTAGGAAAGCTCATTTTATTGATATACCTCCATAAAATCCCGTCCCAGGATTGAAGATATTTCTCCTCCCTGCCTTCCAGTTTCCTCTAATATACCTTTCCCTCACATTCTTTTTTAACTTTTAAAAAATATTTGTGAAGTTTTTGCATGTGATAGATGCATAGTTAGGTATATAGATAGGTATAACATAGATAGGTATAACTGACATATCACTTGTATTATTTTGGAGTGTACAACATATTGGTTTGATATTTGTACATATTGCAGGTATTACCACAATGTCTGTTAACATCTGTCACCATACATACTTTAAATTTTTTTCTTATGATGAGGACTTTTAAGATCTACTTTTTTACTAACTTTCAAATATGCAAAACAGATTATTAACTGAAGTCACTATAAAACTTACTTATTTTATAACTAGAAGTTGTACCTCTTGACCCTCTTCACCCGTTTTTGTCTATCTCCCCGTCTCCAACCTGACAACCACAAGTCTGTTCTGTCTCTCATGTAGGTCCGCTTTTTATGTTCTACCCTTTAAAATGTGTGCATGCTAAGTTGCTTCACTCATGTCCGGAGTCTTTGCAACCCCAGGGACTGTAGTCCACCAGGCTCCTCTGTCCGTGGGATTCTCCAGGCAAGAATACTGGAGTGGGTGGCCATGCCCTCCACTAGGGGGTCTTTGTGACCCAGGGGTTGAACCCGCGTCTCTTACATCTCGCAGATTGGCAGGCGAGCTGTTTACCAGCAGTGCTGCCTGGGAAGCCCACCCTTTTAAAGTACTTTAACTAAACATACCCATCAGTGAAGTGCTTTCCACAGAGGACGCCTGCAGTGCTTTTACTTACAACTTTTTAAATTATATTTTAAATCACCATTTTCATCAACACTAAAATTTTATAAGCAAAATGCTTTCTAAAAGTCTTTCTTCTTTAGTACAGAAGAACTTGAGAGAGTCTGACTCTTAATACCACCTAATGGTTATATCTGAATTGCAGTTCCACAGAAATTTCTGACTCCAAAGTTGTCCCTAGCTGAAGTAACAGTTAAGAAATAATGGCTTACACTACTCTTCTTTATGCCTTTAGGAGACTGATTAATGGCCACCCAAAGAAATCAAACTCTATAAATGTTACTTTATAGGTAGAAGAGGTCTTTTCAGGTGTGATTAAGTTAAGGATCTTGAGATGGGATAACTATTCTGCATTATCAGTGTGAGCCCTAAATGCTATCACAAGTGTTCTTATAAGAGAGAGACAGAAGGAGGTTTGATAGAGACAAAAGAGAAAAAGGCACACCCAGTGGGAAAGGTTTTGGAACCATGGGGGCTGAGAGTGGAGGGATGTGGCCACAAGTGAAGGAATGCTCGCTGCCACCAGGAACTGAAGGTAGCAGGCAACTTGATTTTAATCTAGTGACATTGATTTCAGACTTCTGGCATCCAGAATTGTGAGAGCATGAATTTCTGTGTTTTTTTAAACCCCTAAATTTGTGGCAATTTGTGGCTGTATCCCCAGAAAACAAATATGTGACACTTGGCAACAAAACAGTGGATGGGAGTAGATGGGAAAAAAAGATTGAAAAATGAATGCTCCATTCATGGGTCCATGTTTGAATGTGAATGAAGCCAAGTCCATCAGTACATAGAGGACTATAGGATCAGGTTTGAAGGTGAGCTGAGAAATCATTTAGTCCACTTTGATTCTCAAAGTAGAAACTCTCTGTAATAACCTCTTCCTTGGTTGATCATTAAGCATTTACATGAGTCCTTTTAGAGACAGAGGGCTCACTGTTTTAAAGGCAATGCGTTCAGTAGTTGGCTATCTATAATTCTTTGGGGAAATATGCATGCATCATGATAAAAATGAAGATAAAACAGGTGGCGTTAGTGGCAAAGAACCTGTCTGCTAGTTCAAGAGACATAAGAGACATGGGTTTGATCCCTGGGTAGAAAGATTCCCTGGAGGTGGGTGTGGCAACCTAGTCTAGTATCCTTGCCTGGAGAATCCCATGGACAGAGGAGCCTGGTGGGCTATAGTCCATGGGGTCACAAAGAGTCGGACATGACTGAAGCGGCTTAGCACACACGCACAACCTATTTATACATCTGGCAAATACAGGTTAACATTCGTAATGTGTCAGGCAATTCTTCAAGACACTGGGGCACAGCACAAATAAAGAAGCAGAAAAAGAGAAGATTATTTTGGAGTTTGTTACAGCAACCACAAGAAACTAATGCATGCCTGATAGAAGTTCAGCAGAAATAAAGTCGTGCGTGGCGCCTGAAGTAAGAAATCGGTACTAGAATAAAAGAACTCTAAACAAGAAAAAGAAAAAAATGAGGTTATTGATAACAAAGTGATGAACTTCACACGTATAACAAAGTGTTGATGGAGGATAAGTTTTTTTAAAAATGAAAAATTTTTATTAAGGCAATTGCTTTGCCATTGTTACTGAAAAGTCATTCATATCCTTTAAGCAGTGCAGCCTAAATGGTTTTTTCCTGCAAGTATAGTTGTTTTAAAAGAGGGAATATGAATAACTTGTACGTAACTTATATTAGTTAATTATATCCTTTTGATTCTTCTAAGAAGAAAAAATCCTGAACACTATTTAATAAACATTGAGAAAGTTCACTCTTCTGTTTAATTTTCACATACCTGTTATCTTCTTAGTTCAGCATAGTGCTGAATAAAGTTGCTTAGATTATCATGTTGTGGCCTCTCTTAAAGTAATGATATTGAATCCTGTGAAGGGAAGGTGTGTAGTTTTTCTGTGGGGAGAGATGTGGCTAACAGAGGGAACAGTGAGAATACCTGTGCTTTACAGGCTGATGAGGCAGAGTATGGGACTTGCATGAGACTAATACTGGGCATCAGGAAGGAACTTACTTTGAAAGTTAAGCAAGCAGAAGGCAAAAGGATCGTTACCTGAAACAGCTTCAGACAGACCAGCAATAGGAGCCTAAGACACGGGAAGTTAATGAGGGAATTAGGACATAAGAATTGTTTTGTCCAGTGAGAAACACAAGGAGTGAGAGGAGGGACAATTCAAACGCAGAATCTGCAGAACTTACTGACCCCTTGGGTAAGGGGAATGAAAAAAGAAGAGCCAGGCCTTTCTCCAGGATTTATATAGTAGGTGATTGCGGAAAGTAACAATAGGGAAGAAAAATTCCAAGGGCTGGATGTTGTAGGATAAAAAAATTAATGAATGTTAAGTTCCAAACAGAAGTTTTCAGTGGTTAGTCATACAGAAATGGGATAAAACAAGAAGCCAGACTTCTGATTTTCCCAATAGAAACATACTCAGGGGCATTAGTCCGTTTTATATTCTGACTCGCTTTAGCAGGTAGGTTTAAATTCCTCTGACTCACTTACTCTGATGCTGACTAGTAGTGTGAAAGACGGACATGTAAGACTGAGCCCCCCAAAAAAGACGGCATGTGACTTTGGTGGGGTGTTGTGTTGGCCTGTGGATGAGAAACAATTCTGTCAAGCTGAACTTGAGAAATTTTTTTTTTTTAACAGTCTATGATTATATGTGTATAATTATGGCTGATATGCATTATTGTTCAGCAGAGACCAACACAACCATTGTAAGGCAATTTTCCTCCAATTAAAATAAAATTTAAGAAATGTCTATGATTGATGTGAGGAATAATCTTTGTAATGGTAAACCTCATTAGCAGTATTCTTGAAAAAGGAACTATTGGAATTGGACTCTCTGATCATGGAAATACAATTTCAACGTCAGTTGCAGCCTGGGTCCGCAGGTCACATTGGAATGGGAATTCTAGGGTTCTGTTTAAAAGGTATGGGTATAGGGTGGGATAGTCATCCCCCATCTGTACCTCAGTCTCCTTATCTGTAAAAATAAATGCTTTCTTCATGGGGATGTTATCAGGATACGGAGTCCCTATTGTGCAAAACCAATGTGACACTTTCGATCCATGGTAGTGCCTGGCTCTTTACAGGGACTCAGTAAAAATTAATTCCAATCTTTATACCCTACCCATCTCCCATACACACACCAGAAGAAAAAAAATCTGTTTTCAAGTGCTCAGTTAAGAAAAATGATCGTTTATATTGCTTCATGAACAAAGGCTCAGGTCACTGTATAGGTAGTAAAACCCTACCCTCTCTGGACCACTGGGGAAGTCTATTGTCAGTGATTTTGAATACATTGTTGAGCTTAGTCCTGTGAAAGCAAGCATTTCACCTTTTAGTTGATGAAATAGTCTACTGTTTAAGCACACAGTGGCAACATCCATATGTTTTAACACTTTAATAAAATAGCCTCACTGTGCCCACACTTAATCAAGCCTAGGAAGCATAGATGTCTTTAAGAGAGGAGAGGACCAACATAATGCAAGATGAGAATTGCTTAAAACTGACTTTGAATGGATAGTCAAGTATGAAACAACCTGCGTTGTCATATCCAGAGCATCATCTGGCAGTTTCCTCCCAGTAGATTTTAGGGGTTTCCCTTCAAAGGTGCACTGGGTTAGTATTCTTTCATAGGGTGCAGACGTGACTAACACTGAGAAGAATGACTAATGCTTTTGAAGAAGTGCTGAATGCTGGGTCCGCTTAGAGTTCATCTTGGGGAAAAATATTCTGATCTTTGAAAAACTAAGGCAAAGTATGAGTCCTGAGACTCAACAGCTTTAACGAAGATAGCATGAGTCACATTCGTCATTCTTAGTTGGAAATGAAAAATACATTTGATATTTTTGTGAAACAAATTCTATGATTTTTTTTTTTTTTTTTGTCCTGAGGAAGAGTAAAACACTTCTCACCTTTCCTGGCCACCTCTATTTTGTTATTTAAATATAAAGAGTAAAGAATGTTTTAGACCAGCTACCAGTGGGGACTTGGATAGTGCTCCAGAGATGGCAATCATTAGAGATTCGGATTACTCTGTGACTTCAGTGTTTGAAACATTTAAAGGAGAAAACAATGTGAAATTAGGTAAACTAGCAGCATTTGTAACAGAGGGCAGTTTACACAGTTCATTAAGACAGACCATGGAGTCAATAATGTAATGGTTCTAAGTTTTTGTTGGAACCTCTCTTTAGTTTTTCATAAGCTCATCTCTGGTTTGCAATAATTTAACTATTTTTTCCCCCCATAAGCCGATAGGGTATATCAGCAAATGTGCAGATGATGAAAAATCAATGCACTCTGTCAAATGCTCCCACTTCTCTTCAGATAATTCTCACTTTGGAAAGAAACTAAAGCACAGCAATATTAAATTCTTGAAGAAGTAATAGGACAAGTCTAAGCAAAAATATTGCACAGGATTTGGGGTCAATTTAGGGGTCAATTGGGATCAATTCAGAAGTGTATTTGTCTCAGGGTTCAAGTACTGTCTCCTCTCATGTTGAAGTTATTTTGTTGTCCTTTTGATTTGCATTTCTCTTCATAATTTATTTTTTCATATAGGTTTGTTATGAACACTTAAAATGACCTGACTTAAAGAAACTTATTCTTTAAGCAGCTTTTCAGTTGTAAATACTGGCAAGTACTTATCTTTCTATCATTTTTATTAGTTTGCATGATTTGATGGGTTATTTTAGAAATGATAAGTTTTAAAGACCATAGTAATTCACATGGTGACTACTGTGTTGTAACTTTGTGTTTAAATCTGTACTTTAATCAAAAAAGAGAAGAATGTTTGGAAGAGGAAAAATGACCACAAGCACATGGAAAATATTTTGTTGGGAGTAGGGAAATAGACATAAAATGTATTTCAATAATATGTAGCATTGATTTTAAATATATGTGCACTCAGCATTGATATATACTAAAAGAAAAAAAAAATCCCATGTTCTTCTCTCATCTGTTTCTTCTTTTGTTTTCCAAAAAAAAAAACCAAAAACTAATGAGTTCCAGAGAAGAGGCATTGGTTTTTTCATAAAGCTGGAGAATATATCTCTTCTTTCATAAAATGCCAAGCTGTGTCCAATATTCATGTGATTCATAGAATTCTAGGGTATATTTGCTGAAACTGAAAAGTTCTGAACTCACTTGATGAAAGAAGCATGAAAGATCTGTAAAAAGATTTTAGAAATTCCATTCCATTGTAATCTGTAGCATCCACTAACAACCAATTTGGAGATTCTTGATTTTATGTAAAAACTTTAGTTTCTATTTTAATATTAATGCATATAAGAAGTACTGAGCCAACTTTCAAGAAAAGAAAATGGACACCATGTTACAAAGCTTTTGTTATATATGCTGATTTTTTTGTTTTTTGATTTTTTTAATGCTGATTTTTTTGAAATGTACATCTTGTGATTGTTGGTTCATATAAATAACCTTAGATTTCTATGCTGAAGATTTGGAAAATAAAATTAGTTTCTAATGATATCTGTTTATACTTTTGCTAGTTTCAATGACTTTATTGTTTGGCTAGGCTAAGTATCTTAATTTACATATCTTATATTTCACCTAACAGTGTTTTAAAATCTGTTGTTATATACAACTCTGCTTGCTTTTCTGAATTCATAACTGTAAGGAGCAACATATTTATGATTAGTGATGGAAAGTATGCTTCCAAGATGTTTTTATTTGCATTTATAGATATAATTTGCTAAAGAATTTATGTGCACACTACTCATAAATGTTCTGATCAGATGTTTGACTGTAAAACATTTCTAAATGCCAGCCTCCACAGGCTAATGATCTATTCATCCGAAATAGTATTCTGACACCCAAAAGTGATACATATTTTAAACTTTTAGAGATATCCTTTGTATCTCTACCTCCTGTTTTAGCACATACCTGGGACAAGAATAAATTCCCTAGACAGTTAGGACAATTCAGAAGGTAAGGCTGATGATGGCCCCTGACCTATGAAGCAGGTTAACCCAGGATAACTTTACAGGTTAGCCTCTGAAGTCCAGGTGAGAATTCACACAGAGTCAGGAAAGCCAAGAAGACACCGAGTACTCAAAGTAAAAAGGAACATGATGAGAAAGTCACTTGCCAGCTGATCGAGTATTGTATACGATGAAGGACCTCCATGGGAAGTTGAGACCTCCTGGCTAGACAGATGAAAATGAGGGATATGCCCAGACCATCTCGCTTGCCAGATGAGAAAGTCACTTGCCAGATGACAGAGTATTGTATATGATGAAGGACCTCCATGGGAAGTTGAGACCTCCTGGCTAGACAGATAAAAATGAGGGATATGCCCAGACCATCTCGCTTGCCAGATGAGAAAGTCACTTGCCAGATGATAGAGTATTGTATATAATGAAGGACCTCCATGGGAAGTTGAGACCTCCTGGCTAGACAGATAAAAATGAGGGATATGCCCAGACCATTTCACTGGCCAGATGAGAAAGTCACTTGCCAGATGATAGAGTATTGTATATGATGAAGGACCTCCATGGGAAGTTGAGACATCCTGGCTAGACAGGTAAAAATGAGTGATATGCCCAGACCATCTCAATTTATAGATAGGGTTATACACTTCCAGGGAATATTTGTTAATTCATATTTCCCCCACATAAACACTGTTGTCCTACATTATCTCACTAAATCTTACCCCATCTTTTCTCCATAAATACCTGGTTCCCCACCCTTGGGCCACCTTTTCTAGACGTTCCAAGGCAGTTTGCTTGGCTCCATTGTAAGTTCTCCATCTCCGTTTTCCTCTTTATTCCACATGTCCTGTTTACTGTTTTGTTGTTGCTGATAGGAGCTAAGCCGTGACCGACTCTTTTGCAGCCCCATGGACGGTAGCCAGCCAGGTTTTAGAGCTAGGAAAACTGTAAGTTGATATGTTGTCAAAGCCCAAGTTGTATAGGAGGGAAGACTTTATTTAGACTGTTGTAATAGAGGAGAGAGACTGAACTCAACTTCCCTGATACAAAAGGTCAGAGGGATTTTAAGTGCTCGGGTGAGTAAGTGGAAATGTCCTGGAGGACATTAAGGGGGAGGCGGGTTAATGGGATGTGTTGAGTACATCAGGATTATTCCTGAGTTTGCAAATGGTTTTCCCTGTGATTAGGCCTTTGCATTTGCTGGTTGGTGTCCACCAGAGTGAGTCTGCTGTTCTCCCACAGAGGCTGGAGATGGGGTGCTAGCTCCCTTTTGATGTTTCCTTTCAAAGAGATGGTTCCCAGGTCCCTGAGAAAACACTCCCTGAGCTGTAAATCTGACAAGAGCCTGGGAGAAGATTTATATACATTCCAAAGGTGCAGGGGAGAAATTTACAATTGCAAGTTTTCTAAGTGAACGCTCTAAGAATAAGCAAGTCAGAGCCCAAAGTCAGGAAGAAATCTGTCTAAAGTTTAATGAAACTGATGAGAGTGTTAAGGCTGTCTAAATCAAGGGTTCATTAATTTTCACCTATTAACATTTATATCCATAGGCTGTCTAGGTCAGGTGTTTATTGATTTTCAAATATTACTGTTTATATTCCTTGTGTGTCAGTTGCATATCTTACATCTGATTATAAGTTCTGTAACACACAAATGCATGAATGTAAATATTTCATACCAGTGTTCAACCTTCTGTGTTCTTAATTCTATATCCTATTTCTAGATCTCCATCATCATTTATTGTGCCAAAATTCACTAGAACGCCTCTAGTGCCAAACATTGAAATGGCTAAGACAGTCCCTTCTCCCCATGACCTCTCTCCACTGGGTACAAGAACATGTAGATCTTTATTGCCTGAGGGTAAACTCCATTCACAGACAAGAGGGATGGTGGTCCAGTGTATTATCCAGTAGTTTTCCTTCAAGCTGCACCATTGGACACATAGCCCGAAAGAATACAATATAAAAGCAGTCATGCATCCCTTTGCCCATTTAGTACATTCCAGTGCAGAAAGTATCCACAGAGGAGAAATGCACATTGCTTCTCTTCATTGTTCAGTTTGTTCCTGACTCCCCATAGTCTTTGTTCAAAACTCTAGAGCTACTCTGTTCAGTATGGTAGCCTCTAGACACATGTGACTGCTGAGCTCTTGAAATGTGACCAGTCGAAGTTGAGAAGTGCTGTAATTTAAAAATGTACACTGAATTTCAGAAACAATATAAAAATAATGTAAAATATCTCTGATAATTTTATATTCATTGTTTGTTAAAATGATACTATTTTGGATATATTGGGCTAAATATTAAAATGAATTTTATCTATTTTATTTTTTACAGTATGGTTGCTAGGAAATGTAAAATCATGTATGTGGCATGTATTAAATTTCTATTGGTCAGTAAGACTCTAGAGAGTCAGGCATGTCCCAGTACCTAGGGTTTTGCTCTCCTTTGCCTTGGTACCTATTATAACGATTATTGGGCTTCCCAGGTGACGCTAGTGGTAAAGAACCTGCCTGCCAATCCAGGAGATACAGAGATGTGAGTTTGACCCCTGGGTCAGGAAGATCCCCTGGAGAAGGAAATGGCAACCCACTCCAGTATTCTTGCTTGGAGAATCCCATGGACAGAGGAGTGTTACAGGCTACAGTCCATGGAGTTGCACAGAGCCAGGCATGACTGAAGCAACTTAGCACGCATAAAGATTATTGCCTTCCAGTTCTGCCTGCCTCTCTTGTTCAAATGCTAGCTCAAATGGTACCTATTCCCTTCATAACTGAGCTACTTAACACTAATTTATCATTTATAATGGTCATATATGTATCATTTTATTCCTCACACTGAAAACATATTCCCTTTTGTATCTAACCCTTTCATGGAGTTTATAATTAAACACATGATGTAACTCAATAAATACCTATTTAATGTTCTAAATTCTGATCAAACAACTAGCTGAAAACCCACTGTTTTCAATTTACCATCACATTCCTATAATTTCACTTAGGGGAGGAAGAAGATGTAAAATAAAACCTTTATGTAAACTGTTTCTCTGAGTTCAGAGACTTTGAAAAACCCAACCTACCCCCTTACTGAGCCCCAACCTGGTCATTAGGTCTCAATGAAGGGGGTGGAGTAAGTTACCAGATGAGATCTGATTTCTTGCTTCTCTAAAGGAGCTTATACTGCATTCAAGGACAAGTTGAGTAGAAGATTTTCTACTTGGATAAAATCAAGGGAATTATGATGAAAAACATACTTTTTATTGATGTGCAAGCTTTTCTTTTCTTCATAAAGAATCTTACTCAATGTTGTGATTGTTTGTTGTAAAAATGATGTCAAAAGGCGGGATGCTATCCTTGTAAACTGTCAATAAGCATCCTTGATAAACCAGTGAAAGAAATCAGAGTATTCACTGGAAAGAATTTCAACCCCATGCTGACTTCAAGCAAGTATAATTTAATCGAAACATCAATGACAAAATATTCCTATGGTCAATGTGCAGACCTATAAATTATTAAATCCTCCAAGGCTGTGAAGGAATGGTCAAATTCAGTTTTCAAAGTGTTTTAGGTAAATGTGTTTTAAAAGAGCTTCCGCTTGAGGCACATATAGAACAGCTTCCTGTGTTCCCTTGAAAAGACTAATCGAGTAGCTTAGAGCATCATAGAAATGATCGTCTCCCCCAGGGAACAGAAAACACCATTTTATCTTTCACATTGTCCATTCTGGGCACACCAGGGAATTATACTTGCTGCTAATGCAGAAGATGAGTGAGCGCTTACCTAAACACACCAAGACTGAGGATTTATAGAGGCAGATTCTAGAGGGGGCTTTGGGATTGAGGCAGTAGTTCACATTCACTGTCTTCTAATAGCTGACCCTGGCAGCTAAGACCAGGGGTGTTGCACGCCATGGAGAACTGCATGGAGCTTAGTGAGGACCCAGCATGAGGAGTCTAGCTCTGAGAGATGCTAGAAATATAATCTTACTCCATTTTCTCCCAGTTTAAAGGGTGACATTGAGACTATATGGATTGCTGCAGTTGATGAAGCTAAACATTTCATTTCCAACAAAAGGAACCAACATATTATTCTGAATAATGATATACATCACACATATTAACTTGGAAAAAATATGCATCATACTTTTCTGTATTAAAATTTAAAGGTCAGGGTTTAAGTCAGGATTTCTTAGTCTCAGAACTATTAACATTTGGGGTTAAGTAGTTATTTTTCAGGGAGACATGATATCCTGTGCATTGGAGGATACTCAGCAACATTCCTGGCCCCTACTCTCTAGAAGCCAGTAGCTTCCATCCCTAATTTGTGACAATCGAAATGTCTCCACACATTGCCAAATATCCTTTGTGGAGGAGGGCAAAGTTGCCCATGAGACCACTGATTTAAATTAATAGTTTACAGAGTTCAGTTCCATATCTGTGTATAATACACTCACATATACTGGATCTTTATCAGGGTCTACAGGTGCATATGATCATACAGAAACCGTAGCATATCTAAGTATACTTTACTAAACACATGAAATAAAACTTCAGTGCAGTCAGTGTCTAGGGAAATCAAGAGGGACAATAATGATCTTCTCAGATTATATATTCATGTGCCAAGTATTTTTTTTGTTGTTGTTGAACATTTGCTTCAAATATCATTATGTTAATTATAAAAACACCCATCATTTTAATTAAACAAAATACAGTATTCTAAAAATGTTTGTTGAGCAAATTGAATGAGCCAGATGCTATTCCAAGGGTTTGGGCTGAAGAACAGAAACGAAGCAAATGGATCCCTGCCCTCGTGAAGCTTTCAGTAGAGGGTAGTTGTATAATAATTAAATAAGTGTGTTAGTCTGTCAGTCATGTCCGACTCTTTGTGACCCCATGGACTGTAGCCCACCAGGCTCCTCTGTCCATGGGATTTCCCAGGCAAGAATAATGGAGTGGGTTGCCATTTCCTTCTCCAGGGGATTTTCTCCAGGGGTTGAACTCAGGTCTCCTGCATTGCAGGCAGATTCTTTACCATCTGAGCCACCAGGGAAACCCAATAATGATTCACGCAAAGTTAATCATGATTCATGAAGTTAAGCATTGTGACATGAGCTCTGAAGGCAGGGTTTGTAGTAGAGACTCTTCCCCAAGGAAGCAAATTATAACACATGTGCTGTGCATAACCATACACATGCCCCATGTCAGCATTGGTCACTGTTGCTGTTCAGTCGCTCAAATTCATGTCCACTGAGTCAGTGATGCTATCTAACCATCTCATCCCCTGTCACCTCCTTCTCCTTTTGCCTTCAATCTTTCCCAGCATCAGGGACTTTTCCAATGAGTAGGCTCTTCACATCAGGTGGCCAAAGAATTGGAGCTTCAGTTTCAGCATCAGTTTTTCCAATGAATATTTAGGATTGATTTCCTTTAGGACTGACTAGTTTGAACTCTTTGCAGTTCAGGGTACTCTCAAGAGTCTTCTCCAACACCACAATTCAAAAGCATCAATTCTTTGGCGCCCAGCCTTCTTTATGGCCCATCCATACATGACTATGGAAAAACCTTAGCTTTGACTATACAAACCTTTGTCAGCAAAGTAATGTCTCTGGTTTTTAATATGCTGTCTAGGTTTGTCATAGCTTTCCTTCCAGGAAGCCAGCACCTTTTAATTTTGTGCTTGCAGTCACTGTCTGCAGTGATTTTGGAGCCCAGGAAAAGAAAATCTGTCACTGCTTCCACCTGTGCCCCTTCTCTTTGCCATGCAGTGATGGGACTGGATGCCATGATCTTAGTTTTTTTAATATTGAGTTTCAAGCCAACTTTTTCACTCTCCTCTTTCATCCTCATCAAGAGGCTCTTTAGTTCCTCTTTACTTTCTGGCATTAGAGTGGGGTCGTCTGCATATCAGAAGTTGTTGATATTTCTCCCGGCAATCTTACTTCCAGCTTGTGATCATGCAAGCCTCACATTTTGCACGATGTGCTCTGCATATAAATTAAATAAGCAAGGTGACAACACACACCTTGTCATACTCCTTTCCCAATTTTGAACCAGTCAGTTGTTCCATGTCTGGTTCTAACTGTTGCTTCTTGACCTGCATATAGGTTTCTCAGGAGACAGGTAAGGGGCCTGGTACTCGCATCTCTTTAAGAATGTTTCACAGTTGTTTTTGTGATCCACACAGTCAAAGGCTTTAGCATAGTCAGTGAAGCCGAAGTAGATATTTTTCTGAATTCCCTTGCTTTCTCCATGATCCAACAAATGTTGGAAATTTGATTTCTGGTTCCTCTGCCTTTTCTAAACCCAGCTTGTACTTCTGGAAGTTTTTGGTTCATATACTGTTGAAGCCTTGCTTGGAGGATTTTGAGCATAACCTTACCAGGATGTGAAATGAGCACAATTGTACTGTAGTTTGAACCTTCTTAGGCATTACCCTTCTTTGGAATTAGAATGAAAACTGATGTTTTCCAGTCCAGTGGCCATTGCTGAGTTTTCCAAATTTGCTGGCATATTGAGTGCAGCACTTTAAAAACATCATCTAGGATTTTAAATAGCTCAGCTGGAACCTTTACTGGGTTTGTTCGTACAATGGTCACTATTGCTGTTTAGTTGCTATGTTGTGTCTGACTCTTTGTGACCACATGGACTGTAACCTTTTAGGTCCTCTGTCTGTGGGATTTCCCAAGCAAGAATACTGGAGTGGGTTGCCATTTCCTTCTCCAGGGGATCTTCTCGACCCAGGAATTGAACCTCGTCCCTTGTATTGCAGCTGGATTCTTTACTGCTGAGCCACCATATTATCATTTAAATCAATGGTGGTGCTCAGGTAATTCCACATGTACTGGAGTAGGAGGCTGGAATCAGGGGACAGGTGTTATCCATGAAGGTAGACAATCTTGGTTGGTTTCAGGTAAAATAAAGACTAGGGGTCAAGTTAAACTATCAATCCATAGGCTGGAACAAAAAAGGAAGACTGGAACAAGAAAAAGGAGTGAAGCTATACAGCAAAACAAAAAAATTAATGCATTCTAATAAAAACTACAGTTGAATACATACATGTATGTATACCATATACATACACATATATATGTATACTGTGAGATTTTAAATATCAATTCTGTTCTGTAAAAATCCTATTAAAAAAAGACTTGGGGATTTTAAATTTCTGAACATCAATTTTCCTGGACAGCAAGATAAGGGTAGATAATTTATATGGTGATTTATAAATGCAAGGTACAGAGGTACAGTTGTATTTATAAGCTGTCTACGAAGGAGAATCAAAACCCATGGAACAAGTGCTGTGACAAAGATGAACACTTTTCTTGATAGCTAGTGAGTTTATTTTCCACTCCTGCTGGGAGTCCAAAGTGGGTTAGGATTGGGAGGTGGGGGTGAGGTTCTGGTTCTCGTAGCTGATCAGATGGAAATTCCAGCATCTTGCAGCTGAAGCCTCTGGACAATCATGGCAGGGCAGACTGGTCCCTCACTGATATTTCACCAGCTGTAAAAGTCACATGTATTGCCCAAACGTGTAGGGGAGAACATGAAATAGTTTGAAGAATATTAGTATATCTGCTATAGACATCACGATGTATATTTTGTACACTCTACAACAGTGTTTGTATTTAGTACTATGGTGTCTGTGACAGAAACAAAATAGAAGGAACTAAATGATCATCAATACAGACAGGTTAAATGCCACCATAGGGTAAGATTATGGAGTGGAATACCGTGGAGGAGGTCCTTGTGTGCTTACTTGGAAAGAGCTGCCAGATGAATTGTTAAGGCCAAAGAAGAAAACATAGGGAACTTTTATAGTGTGAAACTTCCGCTGGCAGAACTGGGGGCTGGGGGGTCAAAAGAGAAACTTTTTTTTACTTGCTAGCCTTCTATACTATTTGGATTACCTACATTTTGAATTTTTCATTTTTACTATGGATTTAATCAAGCATTACTGAATTAATAGGCTAAGAGAATATAATGGTTATATTTTGACTACTCAGATGAGAGACATATTATGACTGTAACAATATCACTGGAGCCCATTCAGAAATCATAGTGCAATAAAGGAAAGAATCTTTAGAAGCAATACAAGCTTAGAGCAATTTTAACTTGTTCTCTTTCTTAAGCCTAAAATTGTTCAATGAGCTCAAACTGCGGCTGGCATTTTGACCATCAATTATCACTGTGTATTTATAGATATGCTCTTTCCCAGCAATTTCAGAAGGTTAAAGCAAATCTATATAATCAGTCTATTATTTTCCAGAAGATAAAGTGCCACTGAGGCTTGTGTAATCAAAGGCAAATGGTTCCAAATCTAACTTTAGCATTGGCTGGTGTTAAAATGTTGAAAGAAAGAGCTTTTCAAGTATAAGATAAATGTATATATTTACTTCCAAATATAGTCAAGTTGGGGCTTAAAAACCACGGTCTTTCATGCATGAACATGATTTTATTGATGCACCATGACAGGGGTATATTACTGGGACTATGTTAGGAGTGATGGATTTTTCTGGAGTCAGATATTTCTTCAGTGCAGCTGGTACGCGCTGGGGCAGTTGTAAGCTTTAAGTGATTCGTCCTCTGGTTGGTCACAGGCTTTCTTCTTTCACCCAGTCGATATTTATGGTTCAGACAGAAATTCAGAGTCACTTTTCCGGGGACAAGTTCTGTGACCTCAGGACTGGGTTAGGCCCCTTGAGTGGATAATTTGAAACTGCTTTACAGTTTTCCTCAACTCTGCTTATTACACCATCCAGGTAAAGTTTGTGTTTGACATGACTTGTCTGCCTCACACGACTGCAAGCTCCAAGTCTGCTTTGCTCACCATTGTAAACACAGCTCTGATCGCAGCCGCTGAAACATGTTGTGGTTTTCCAGTCGCCCGGCGGTGTCTGACTCTTTGTGACCCCAAGGACTGCAGCACGCGAGGCCTCCCTGTCCCTCACCATCACCCGAAGTTTGCCCGAGTTCATGTCCATTGCATCAGTGATGCCGTCCAGCCATCTCATCCTTTGACGCCTTCTTCTCCTTTTGTCCTCAATCTTTCCCAGCATCAGGGATTTTTCCAGTGAGTCAGCCATTCACATCAGATGACCAAAATACTGGAGCTTCAGCTTCAGCTTCAGTCTTTCCAAGTATTCAGGGTAGATTTGCCTTGAGATTGACTGGTTTGATCTTCTTGCTGTCCATGGGACTTTCAGGAAGCTTTCCAGTACCACAGTTCAAAGGCATCAATTCTTTGGCGCTCTGCCTTCTTTATGGTCCAGCTCTCACAACTGTATGTGACCACTGGGAAGACCATAGCCTCGACTATACAGACTTTTGTTGGCAGAGTAATGTCTCTACTTTTCAACACACTGTCTAGATTTGTCATAGCTTTCCTGCTGAGAAGCAACTGTTTTCTGATTTCATGTGGCTGCAGTAACCATTTGCAGTGATTTTAGAGCCCAAGAAGAGGAAATCTGTCACTACTTCCACCATTCCCCCCTCTATTTGCCATGAAGTAATGGGGCCAGATGCCATGATCTTAGCTGAAATGTAGGAAGTTACAAAAGATGGCTATTGAATGAATGTATGCCGGCAAACATACGTGTTCATATTCATGTGTGTGCATGTCCTATGAAGGGTAATTACAGGAAGAGGCTGGGGTACTGCAGGGAGAGTAAAAAGTCATGTCTTCCCCTCTCACATGAGAAGAACTCAAAGAGAATGATGTAGTGTATTGGAGTCTGCTCTGAACCATCCTATGGGACATGGAGAACCAAGGCAAACCCTGTATTTTCTGGCCCTAGTCCCATCATGGTGTGATTTTTGAAATCATATCTCAGGCTTTGGAAAACATACTGTGGCCACTGGACTATGTCCACCAGACTGCCCTGGTTCAGGATGAGGATGGGGAAAGATAGTGGGATTATATTAACCCCTGTTGGCAGGAGTTGGATTTTTCTATGGAGGAATGAATATATAGATTGTCAGGCTTTGAAAGCATGGCATGAATCTACGGGGTAGCAGACAATTAAATATCATGTAAACAGGCAATCAGCACTAGCAATGGTGCGTCTTTGGGGGGACACCATGAGAATGGCTCGGTCTTTCCCTATCCTCCTGTAAACACATTTCATATGCTACCGTATAGTTTCTTCTAGACTTCCCTAAGCGATCTATAAAGTTGGTTCCTCATACTCAGCCGTTCTCCCAGTGACAGACTAAGGAACAAAGCAAGGTTGTTAAGAGGTGGCCGTCTGCTCCACTAGGGAGATCCATGCTCTTGAAGGTCCAGGTTAGATTGAATCAAGGTCATCAGAGAAGCCAGGCAAAGTTGTAATGAGATGATATCTGGGCTGGGGATGAGGGAGATTGACCCCTGGGGAGGGCAAAGGACCTGTAGATGGTAGAGAGCACAGGAATCACAGTGATTTCAAGGGGTAAGAAACAACCAAGTATAATTGTACACTGGGAGTTGGGGCTCAGAGAGAAATTGCATCAGTTGTGCCCTTGGTATGGAGATTGGATATTATTCTGCAATCAAACAGGGATCACGCGTAGTTTCTGAGCAGCAGAAATTTCTCATCTGTCTACGTTTTAGCAGGATAAGCTGAGTCAGTGTGCAGGAATGGCAAACCAGTGCTGAAGTCGTTAGAATGTGAGCATAGGGAAGAGTAGTTTCTAAAAGGCAGAGATTCTGATTTCTTATATCCTATGTTTCTAAGTTTAACTGTTTTCACTTGAAATTTTTAAAATTCATTAAAATTATGGGAAAATTATCAACTTAGAAGACAGACCAAGATTGGGGAAGAGTATCAAGATTTTGCTAAAGGATACCTGTTTTGTGACATTGGTAAACAAAAATAGAAACACAAATTGGACAAGCTTCAGTTCAGTTCAGTTCAGTCGCTCAGTTGTGTCTGACTCTTTGCGACCCCATGAATCACAGCACACCAGGTCTCCCTGTCCATCACCAACTTCCGGAGTTTATTCAAACCCATGCCCATCGAGTTGGTGATGCCATCTGACCATCTCATCCTCAGTCGTCCCCTTCTCCTCCTGTCCCCAATCCCTCCCAGCATCAGGGTCTTTTCCAATGAGTTAACTCTTCGCATGAGGTAGCCAAAGTATTGGAGTTTTAGCTTCAGCATCAGTCCTTCCAATGAACACCCAGGACTGATCTCCTTTAGAATGGACTGGTTGGATCTCCTTGCAGTCCAAGTGACTCCCAAGAGTCTTATCCAACACCACAGTTCAAAAGCATCAATTCTTCCATGCTCAGCTTTCTTCACAGTCCAACTCTCACATCCATACATGACCACTGGAAAAACAGTAGCCTTGACTAGACGGACCTTTGTTGGCAAAGTAATGTCTCTGCTTTTCAATATGTTGTCTAGGTTGGCCATAACTTTCCTTCCAAGGAGTAAGCATCTTTTAATTTCATGGCTGCAGTCAACATCTGCAGTGATTTTGGAGCCCCCCAAAATAAAATCTGACATTGCTTCCACTGTTTCCTCATCTATTTGCCATGAAGTGATGGGATCTTAGTTTTCTGAATGTTGAGCTTTAAGCCAACTTTTTCACTCTCCTCTTTCACTTTCATCAAGAGGCTTTTTAGTTCCTCTTCAGTTTCTTCCATAAGGGTGGTGTCATCTGCATATCTGAGGTTATTGATATTTCTCCTGGCAATCTTGATTCCAGCTTGTGCTTCTTCCAGCCCAGCGTTTCTCATGATGTACTCTGCATAGAAGTTACAAGCTTACGACCAATTAAAAAAGAAATAGCCATGCTTATTGTTGTTGGTCAGTGCTTGATGGCATAGTTGACTCAACTGGAATCATGAAAAGACATGTATTTGTATCATTGAAGAATGAGGTTTGCTATACCACTGGAGGATGTGTGTTGTGTGTGAGTGAGTGAGTGAGTGAAATTCGCTCAGTCGTGTCCGACTCTTTGTGACCCCATGCGCTGTACAGTCCATGGAATTCTCCAGGCCAGAATACTGGAGTGGGTAGCTTTTCCCTTCTCCAGGGAATATGTGTAGGCATTTGTGTATATTGTATGCACACACCACACCCACCCACACACCCACACATTTTGTAGGATAATTGCTTTACAATATCGTATTGGTTTCTGCCATACATCAACATGAATCAGCCATAGGTATACATATGCCTCTCCCTCTTGATCCTTTCTCCTGTCCCCTACCCCATCCAACCCCTCTAGGTTGTCACAGAGCACCTCACCAGAGATTTTTTAAATGTAAATATGTAGCAATGTTAATTTTATTATTTGACAGAACTTCTTTTCCCAATAATTGCTCTGCAAGAATTAAATGCTAAATCAGCAAAGTTCTAGAGTATTCAGTCGATCTGCTTATTATACAAGATTATACAATTTCTGTTAAGTGGTTCCCAGAGGCTTCCAAAACAGGTTAACTTTGTCCTAAATGTAGATTAACTTCTTTACTATTTCCCAGCCTCATTTAACCTTTTTAGTGTGAAGTATGATTCGTTTACCTCATTCTTAAAATTTGATTTAGATATCAGGAAAATTAACTCTCAGAAATGTTAACTCCTTTGATACATTTTAGGAAGTATAGCAGTAGAAGTCCTCATATTAACTTTGGTTGTACTTTTTTATTACCTACATCCAAATATATTCATATAAACATATGCATATTTGTATAATCTCTGACGACATTTGGGAAATTTCATGTTGCTATGGAGAGTTTCTCCTGTGAATAAAGGGAATTCCTGCAAATGTGGCAAGACCTTTGTCCAGTGTGCCCTGTTAAGTGATATATGTACTTTATTTGGCCTGTGCTTCCTTGGTATATAATTCGTTAAAAATATGAGAATGTAGCAACATCAGCTAGCCCAGAAGCAATGCTATTAACCTGTGTGGTCAGGGCAGTTGGAGCCGTGTGGGAGCAGTTAATCAGCTAATGGATATTTCTGTAGGGAGAAGGTGTCTAGTGGTGACGTATGAGCTGCACAGTGCAAGCGGGCGGAATCACGATTCCACAACCACAGGCCCTTTCTCTGGGTTGTTCTGCAGCCTGTCTCTGCAGACCTTTTCTCCTCCTCTGCCACTTTACTATTGCCTGTTGTTAATCTACTACATCCATTGTTTACAAAATTACTGAATTTATAAGATAAAGGGTGTTTTGTATTCACCAAAGAAGCAAGTTTAATTATAAATTATGTTATTCATATCTGTAATTTGCACTGAAGCAAGGCTACCTTTTAAAACTTTACTGTATATTTTCTACTATAAATATAACATTTTGTAATTTATTATTTTAATACAAGAAACTACAATAAACTATGAATAATAGGGCCAAATCTCACCACTAGATAAACTCTGGAGTTGCCTTTTCTAGGTGATCTCATCTTCAAATTCTGTCAACAGGGTGTAGGATATTATAAAATATTTTAGCTTTTCTGGAAAGGGAAAAAGGGTATTTCATTGTTTTAATTTGTATCATTATAGGTGATGTTCTCGATTTTTACTTATTGGCCATGGCCAAAATTGCTTATTGCATCTAATTTATCTTTAAATGTTTTAAAATATGCTTACTGGATAGAGATATCATTACTCAGTTGGTAAAGAATCTGCTTGCAATGCAGGAGACCTGGGTTCGACTCCTGGGTCCGGAAGATCTTTGGAGAAGGAAATGGCAATCCACTCCAGTATTCTTGCCTGGGGAATCTGATGACAGAGGAGCCTGGCTGGCTACAGTCCATGGGGTCGCAAGAGTCGGACACAACTTAGCGACTAAAGAAAGAGATATATTACATGCAACTCTCAGGATATGAGATAATTTCAGTCATCTATACAAATAAAATAATTAAACTTTAATAACTTACTCTTCATAGTAATTGGTAAAATCTGGGAAAACATGAATAGTACCAGTCATATATATTATTCATCAAAACATATTTTGGATTTCTTATCAAGCAGGAGAGCACAGCAATAGGCTGTCAATCTGTCAACCACAGATCAGATGAGTAGTTCTCATAGTGGGGTCCCCAGACCAGCAGCATCAGTAACACACGGGAACTTGTTCAGTTCAGTTCAGTTCAGTTGCTCAGTCGTGTCTGACTCTTTGCGACCCCATGAATCACAGCATGCCAGGCCTCCCTGTCCATCACAAACTCCTGGAGTTTACTCAAACTCATGTCCATCGAGTTGGTGATGCCATCCAGCCATCTCATCCTCTGTCGTCCCCTTCTCCTCCTTCCCCCAATCCCTCCCAGCATCAGGGCTTTTCCAATGAGTCAACTCTTCACATGAGGTGGCCAAAGTACTGGGGTTTCAGCTTCAGCGTCAGTCCTTCCAATGAACACCCAGGACTGATCTCCTTTAGGATGGACTGGTTGGATCTCCTTGCAGTCCAAGGGACTCTCAAGAGCCTTCTCCAACACTGCAGTTCAAAAGCATCAATTCTTCAGTGCTCAGCTTTCTTCACAGTCCAGCTTTCACATCCATACATGACCACTGGAAAAACCATAGCTTTGATTAGACGCACCTTTGTTGGCAAAGTAATGTCTCCGCTTTTTAATATGCTCTCTAGGTTGGTCACAACTTGAACTTGTTAGAAATACCTAATTTGGGGCCCCCAAAACCTAGTAATCAAAATATGGGGGTGGGGCCCCTCAATCTGTGTTTTAATAAGCCCTTCAGGTGATTGTGGGGCTTCCTTGATAGCTCAGTTGGTAAAGAATCCACCTGCAATGCAGAAAACCCCAGTTCAATTTCTGGGTCGGGAAGATACGCTGCAGAAGGGATAGGCTGCCCACTCCAGTGTTCTTGGGCTTCCCTGGTGGCTCAGCTGGTAAAGAATCTGCCCGCAATGCGGGAGGCCTGGGTTCAGTCCCTGGGTTGGGAAGATCCTCTGGAGAAGGGAAAGGATACCCACTCCAGTATTCTGGCCTGGAAAATCCCATGGGATGTACAGTCCATGGGATTGCAAAGAGTCGGACCTGACTGAGCGACCTTCACTTCACGTGATTATGATGAAGCAAGAACCTTGAAGTTTGAGAATAACTGGACTAGAGTAAGCAGCTCATATGAGATGCTGCTTGAGTTACTTTTCTCATCCCCTGCATCATCTTACTTTGCACGTTTTCTTTTTTAAATTTTTTTTGAAAGTTACTTTCAGCTGTGCTGGCTCTTCGTTGCTGCGCTGGCTTTTCTCTAGCTGCGGCGAGCGGGGCTGCGCTTCAGTCGCAGTGCACAGTGCAGGGGCTCTAGGCACCGGGACCTCAGGAGCTGCGGCTCCCCAGCTCTCCAGCACAGGCTCAGAATTTTAGGCGCAGAGGTTTACTTTCTCCGTGGCATGTGGGATCTTCCTGGATCAGAGGTCGAACCTGTGTCTCCTGCATTGGCAGGCTGATTCTTTACCCCCTAGCCACCAGCGAAGCCCCTGCGCATTTTCTGGTAAGACCTCTCTCCTCCTTCTCTCTTTCTCTATTTCTCTGTCTCTCTCTTACACACACAAACACACGCACATACACGTTCTATTTATTGGTGTCTTTATTCTTTAATCTTTTCTAGATAATAGCTTTGTTAATGTATTGCTACATGTGGAGCATCTATTAGCTTTTAAGATAAAAAGTTCATTTGCTAAATTTTCCCCATATGTTCAAACCCATAAAGTGTTTGCTGTGATTGCGATGTATAAACAAAAAGCATATTGCTCAACTTGGCATAACTTTAAGAATACTTTTGTGGACTTGCATCAGCACTGTTCTAAACATGCTCTATTAAAATCTAAATCTTTCAGACTAGAGGTCATTACAGAAGCCTTAGTATGTTTCAGGATTTTAGACTGAAAATTTCAAATTAAAACTTATTTATTCCTAAAGACAGTGAATGGCATATGCATATTTATTATTATTACTACCATTATTATTATTTATGTATCTTTGAACATATGTTGAGGTAACATTGATTTGTAATATTACAATATTTCATGTGTAAGACATTATATTTAATCTTGTATGTACATCGCAGTGTGCTCACCACCCAAAGTTTATTTTCCAGCAGTTGTGCTATGGCTGATGCTTTTTGCCCATTTCATGCTCTCCATATGGCCCATCTGGTAACCACTACTCTGTTCTCTACATCTACATGTTAGTTTGTGTTTGCCACTGTTATTGTTAAAACTTTGTATGTTAATATCTTTACATACCTTATTTCCTTCAATCTTTATAATAGCTCTATTATTCTTTACAATTCTTTATATTCTTTATAATAACTCTATTATTCTATGTGTCCTACAGACACATAGGTCTGCAGGAATATACATTATAAAAAGAATTGGATAGACACTCAAAACTTAAAATGTGTGTGATTGAGACTATTAAATTCTGCTCATCAGAACAGATTCTAAATAGATTTTAGATTAACCTAAAGGCTTTTAATGAAACTAAATTTTATTAAACAGTTATCATATTTAATATTTATATAACTCTCATGCTATCTAATATTGTACCATTTAATGTGGGGTTGAATAATAGGATTTTCTTTCTATGTAAATAATTCCTTGGAAAGATCACTTGTGTCCTAAGGAGCTATAACTATGCTGTTGTGAATTTGGGTATCTTCTAGGCTGAGGAGTTTCTGGAGAATTCATAAAAGTTTTCTATTTTGTAGTGCATTTCATCATTCAGTCCAAGTCATCATTTTCTAAATGTTGAGTGTCTATAACTTCATAGCTTCAAAGAATGGTACAGTATTGAAAGTGCAATAATGAATAAGAAAATGGAACCTATTCTTCCATAAATAAATTCGCTCTGGTCCCATTAAAGTTCATCAGAATTTAAGAATAATGCAAGAGCATAGTGCCTACTTATTAAGTGCTACTTTATGAGCTACTCTTTTGGAACCAAACTTATAAAGAACTATGTTTACTTTTGCTGTGGAGCCTATTCAAAAGAGGATGCTAGGAAAACTGGAGGCACTCATTTTCTTATTTGCATCAAAGTAACAAAATGGGCTTTTTACTAGAAGATGTATTTATCAAAAACAATTTAATAGAAGATTGTACTTATAACAAATATTGGATTTTTTGGAATTAAAACATTGAGGTATTTGAAGCACAGATAAAGTAAGAAATCTGGGTTTCTATAGTTGTCAAACAGAGAAGAAATCTAAAGATAAATAGATCATCCTTTATGGAAAATGTAACTAACTTATGTGCACTTTAGTAGCATTTGAGTGACAGAGAAAAATGGAGATTGGCCATAATGATTTTAGAGGAGAAATGGACACAATTCAGTGATTCTGCACTGATGAGACGTTGCCTTCCTCGAAGGACAGATATGGACAATTTTGTTTGTAAAAAATATATCCCGTTACTTTCAGAGAAACATTCTTGGCTGGAAATGTGAGGTGAGGTAACGTGTGTGTGAGGTAATTGGGCAGTCAAATGTGTAATGTTTTGCCTACTCAAAGTTCACCTCCATCATGCTTTGAGGGCATTTCCCAGTGGGTTGACTGCTGAGGAGCCGAGGGCTTCCTACCAATATGGAAGTCACAGGGGGATCCCACCTCCTTGTTGACTCTCTGGCAACCAGTGTGTGGGCTGGCGTCTGAGACTAGGCTGTTTACCTGCTTCCTACTCAGACCAGGTGCTGATGAGTCTAAGACTGCGGGAGAGCTGGTTCCTGGCTCTCAGCTCCAAGAGCTGCCTTGGTTTCTGGGCAATTTCTAACCCAAGTTCTTGAGAAGAATCCCATGAATTTGCATTATATTTCTACTGTATTTCCTTCTTGCTTATGGTGATTGGTACTAGTTTCTTTTGCTTGCAACCAAGATCTCTAATGTTGGAAAATATTTTTGTATCTATTTCTTAAGAGTGTGCTATAGTTTTAGTAATGTTCATATGTTGCAGTTTTATTTACTAAGGAAAATCATAGTTTATGCCTCCACAAATTTACAACTTCAAGCAGGATGTGAATCAGTATGGAAAGTGCAACATACAGAGTAATAAAATAATCTTAGTGTTAATATGCATGTTAAAGAACTAACATGTTATACAGGATATATTTTGAAGTAATTCAACAAAGTGCCATGAGTTTTCAAACACAGTAGCCCTACTTCCAATGGATAAATTTGAAAACAACTCTCTGTGTGTGAATGTTTTGTGGTGTTTAAAAAACCTGTGCATGATTTTCTCAAAGCCACCCAATTTAGAAACTGCTTTTTTTTTAAAAAACAAAACAAAACAAAACAAAACATGAACTGCTATCTCCAGAGAACACATATAATTTGAAAGGGGGCTTTAAGATTATGATCCAATGACTGACTTTTCCAATAAAAAGAAAATTCATCCATCTTTTCTCTTGCCTTCAAATAACTGAAAACAACTTCTCATTTTAAATACTAATAATTCAAGTCTTTTGAAGCTGCTAAAATACTGAAAAATCTTTTTTTAAAAAATGTGCTGATAATCAAGTGCACAGATGACTCTATATAACCTACCTGCCAGCATAAGCTCTTACTGGATATAAAGAAATAGATACATTTAAGGCATTTCTCCCTTTATACACTGGGAACTTAATACAAGTCCTGTGTAAAGAGAAAGAGGGAAATACACTGTTTGTTTCTGTACACTTTCATCTAAAATAGATCAAGTTGTACCTATCAACTTTCATTCCAACTTTGATTCAATAGTGAGACCTAGTTATGTGTTTACCAATGTGAAGATTTCTGGCAGCCAAATCTTCAAAGAAATAACTACCTCATATTCTTTCAGGGAGCTAAGTAGGGGAATGATATGGGCACTTTTTGAATTTAATAATGTTTAATCTGCAACTAAATCTGGATATGTATAACTTTCTTTCCTAGCATACCGTGTCTTATTCCTTAATATGAATTAAAAAATACCCATGTCTTCAAAAGTATTATTCAAAAATGGACAGTGTTGTAAAGTAATTAGCCTCCAACTAATAAAAATAAATGAAAACAAAAACAAAAATGGACAGTGTGTTGATGTGCTCAGTTGTGGCTGACTCTTTGAGACCCCGTGGACTGTAGCCACCAGGTTCCTCTGTCTATGGAATTTTCCAGGCAAGAATACTGGGGGGGGGGGGGGGGTTGCCATTTCCTTCTCCAAAGAATAGACAATAGGCAAAAGAATAAAATTATCTTTAAAGACTTTTTTTTATAAGGCTGAAAGCTTGTTGATCTGGAGGTTGGTAAAAAAACAAATATAAATCTGTTGGTCACTGTCAATTACCTCAAAGTAATATCTGATTTAAAACTTAATTTCATACTATACCCAAGTAGAAACTAAGTCACTGTGAAAGAACAAACAGATATTTGCAATAGGAGGTGGCTTGTTTTAGACAGTATTCCTGCATTGATTCGGGCAGCATTAGGGTGGGGGTGGGGAGTGATCAGGTGACCAGTAGTCATTGGAAGTCATTGGAAGCTGAAGCTCCTATATTGTGGCCACCTAGTGCAAAGAGCTGACTCATTGGGAAAGACCCTGATGCTGGGAAAGACAGAGCAAAAGGAGAAGGGAGCGGCAGAGAATGAGATGGTTGGGTGGCATCACCAACTCAACGGACATGAATTTGAGCAAATTCCCAGAGATAGTGAAGGACAGAGGAGCCTAGCATGATGTAGTCCATGGGGTCACAAGAGTCGAACACAACTTAGTGATTGAACCAGAACCAGAACAGCAAAGTGTGTTCTGTGATGTCCAAGACACACATTCCTTCACAGTCTTTTGTACCAAGGGTGGATGACCTTGCATTATCTAATAATGGTACATCCTGTACATGTAGCACATCCTTTATTCTCCATCTTGCCAAGGTGAGTCATTTTCAGAATCCACCTTGCACTTTTACTTGAAAATGTTGTATTTACCACTTTTTTTTTTCTTTCTCAAATTCCCCTATCATGATAATGCATTTTTAAAAATAATCATTCCTGGAAGTGAAAAGAGTTCTGCGAGTCCACCATTAACTAAAGATATCAGTGGCAGGGGAATCAGAGGTGACCCAGAAATGGTAACTAATTTAGGAAGCAAAGTAATTCTGAGCCCAGAACCTTGTGTGGAGGAATAGTGAAGCCATCACACCCACAGGAGCCCTGAGAAGCCCAAGACTCAGGGGTTGCCAGTAACCCCTCAGTGAGGGTCAGGCCCTGGGATGAAAAGAGAAAAAAATTGACAAGACAAGAGAAAAATACTGACTGTTGACAGAGCACAAAAGAAATTTCGTCCTCTCTGCACATACAGGAGTTTATAGTTTCTTGAGCTGGCTTGAGGCAGTTCCTTTGTTCCACTCTCAGTTCTGACTACCTTCTTTTCCAGAAATGTCATATCTCTGTGAAGCAGGATCTTCAGTGATTTCTGTGATACATAGATTGTGCTGCATGGAAATTAATATGGAATAGGGACTGAGGGTGCTGATGTATGTTCTGATTTTAAAATTTGAGAAGTTGTGCATGCAAGTTCGGTTGCTCAGTCGTGTCCAACTCTTTGCGACTCTTTGGACTACAGCCTGTCAGGCTCCTCTGCCCATAGGGTTTTTCAGGCGAGAATACTGGAGTGGGTTGCATTTTCCTCCTCTGAGTGATCTTCCCGACCCAGGGATCAAACCTACATCTCATGTGTCTCCTGCATTGCAGGGGAATTCTCTATCCATTGAGCCATAACAGGCACACACTCACTTTTCGTTAAAAACTATTATTATTATATTTTCTACAATTGACAGATATTGTTTACTCATATGGCTACTAAGTTGTTAGGGATATGGATACATATTGCATAGCTTGGTCCCAAAGACTTAAAAGAGGGGGATTGTTTGGTTATTTCTTTTGTCTAGGGGCACTGTGGAAATAATCACAGATGCACCAGTGGAGCTGTGATCTGAGAAAGTTTGGGACCCTTTTGTCTAAGCCAATTAAAGCAATGCCATTCTTTTGTGTAAGATCCTAACTGCCCCAGCCTGCCTTGGAGTTAGGAGTCACCTTAGGATCCAGCGTTGGTCAATGAGATGCAGGAGAAATTGTACTGTGTAACCCCTTAGAGAGTCATTTCTCTTCCTAATAAGAGCTGTCCATGGGAGATGAAAAGATTTTGCCACCCTGGCCAGCCCCTGCTTCCTGCTTTTGAAGGTGGCCCTGTTGCCTGGAGCTGAGTTAGCCATCATGCCATGTGATCTGACAACTAAGAATACAAAGCGAAGTACTGAGGACAGCAGGGAAGAACAGCAACCATCTACCTCCAGAGTTCTCATTAGATAAAAGTAGAACCTCGACTGGTTTAAATCACTGTGGGTGACTTTACTATTACTTGTGTCTGAAATTCCTAAAACTGATGTAATGAAAATGTAAACATGGATGAGTCTTGAGTTAACAAAAAGTATGAAATAGCAGCTATACATGGCGAGTTTGTGAGGCATTGGGGGATGGTGAGGCTTCACAGAGTTACCCTCTATAGAGTCAAAGGCAAACAAATAATGTACAAAAGTACATCACTTTTTAAAATATGGAGGTAAATGCTAGAGGAAAGATTGAGGGTGTCTGCCAAAAGAATTAGGATAGGGAATGTATGGGTAGTAATAACAACTAACGTTTAATCAATCCTCAGTATTCATTGGAAGGACTGATGCTGAAGCTGCAATACTTTGGCCACCTGATGCAAAGAGCCAGCCCACTGGAAAAGACCCTGATGCTGGCAAAGATTGAGGGCAGGAGGAGAGGGGGCGACAGAGGATGAGAGGTTGGATGGCATCACTGACTCAAAAAACATGAGTTTGAGCAAACTCTGGGAGATAGTGAAGGACAGGGAAGCCTGGTGTGCTGTACCATGGGGTTGCAGAGTTGGACACAATGTGGAGACTGAATAAAAATAGAAAAACATTATTTTTCTCTTAGCATGTTCCAGGAGTTGTGCACATTGTTTCACACATCTGTTCACAACAGTTCTATGAGGCAGAAACTTTTTAATGTCTCCATTTATCAGATGAAGAAGTGAGGCAGAAATACAGCAAATAACTTGACCTAGCTGCAAAGTCACTTCAGTTGTGTTCGACTCTGTGTGACCCCATATTTGGCAGCCCACCAGACTCCTCTGTCCCTGGGATTCTCTAGGCAAGAACACTGGAGTGGGTTGCCATTGCCTTCTCCTTGACCCAGGTCACACAGTTAATAGACGAGATGGCTAAAATAGGAGACTGCGGTTGTTTATTAAACTTTTCAGCAAGCTTTTATTTTTTTCACTAAGTACTTTTATTAATGTAACAAATATAAAAAATCTTTTAAATGATTTCAGCAACCAAGGTTTTACTCACTTCTGATTTTTGAAGAAAGTAAATATCTCTGAATGAATATTTCTGAATCACTATGCTGTAATGTTATGTTCTTAATAACAGTGAGAACGTTGGATCTGAAGAGACCACATAGTACTTTAAATTGAAGTTTGCAATGTCTGGCAACACTTTTATTTTTATTTTTTTTTTGACTCAAGAAAAGCATTTATTATTCTTATGTTTTGACTTGTTCTGTAGATTCTTTTGGATTGTTTTTCTTTTTTTTCCTCTTTCCCCTCCTCTGTTGTCAATTTTATTGGCACTCAGCTCAGTTCAGTTGCTCAGTCGAGTTCAACTCTTTGCGACCCCATAAACCACAGCATGCCAGTCTCCCAGACCATAACCAACTCCCGGGGTCCAACCAAACCCAAGTCTATCGAGTTGGTGATGCGATCCAACCATCTCATCCTCTGTTGTCCTCTTCTCCTCCTGCCCTCAATCTTTCCCAGCATCAGGGTCTTTTCAAAGGAGTCAACTCTTCGCATCAGGTGGCCAAAATATTGGAGATTCAGCCTCAACGTTAGTCCTTCCAATGAATAACTAGGACTAATCTCCGTTAGGATGGACTGGTTGGATCTCCTTGCAGTCCAAGGGACTCTCAAGAGTCTTCTCCAACACCACAGTTGAACAGCATCAATTTTTCGGCACTCAGCTTTCTTGAGGAAAAGTCATAGCCTTGACTAGATGGACCTTTGTTGGCAAAGTAATGTCTCTGCTTTTTAATTTTTTTTGACATTTCATTTTATTTTATTAAAAAATTTTTTCCCATTTATTTTTATTAGTTGGAGGCTAATTATTTTACAGTATTGCAGTGGTTTTTGCCATACATTGTCATGAATCAGCTATGGATTTACATGTGTTCCCCTTCCCGATCCCCCCTCACACCTCCCTCTCCATCCCATCCCTCTGGGTTTTCCCAGTGCACCAGCCCTGAGCGCTTGTCTCATGCATCCAACCTGGGCTGGTGATCTGTTTCACCCTTGATAGTATACTTGTTTCAGTGCTATTCTCTCAGAACATCCCACCCTCACCTTCTCCCACAGAGTCCAAAAGTCTGTTCTATACATCTGTGTCTCTTTTTCTGTTTGCATATAGGCTAATCATTACCACCTTTTAAAATTCCTTATATATGCATTAGTATACTGTATTGGTCTTTATCTTTCTGGCTTACTTCACTCTGTATAATGGGCTCCAGTTTCATCCATCTCATTAGAACTGATTCAAATGAATTCTTTTTAATGGCTGAGTAATATTCCACAGTGTATATGTACCACAGCTTCCTTATCCATTCGTCTGCTGATGGGCATCTAGGTTGCTTCCATGTCCTGGATATTATAAACAGTGCTCTGATGAACACTGGGGTGCACGTATCTCTTTCAGATCTGGTTTCCTTGGTGTGTATGCCCAGAAGTGGGATTGCTGGGTCATGTGGCAATTCTATTTCCAGTTTTTAAAGAAATCTCCACACTGTTTTCCATAGTGGCTGTACTAGTTTGCATTCCCACCAACAGTGTAAGAGGGTTCCCTTTTCTCCACACCCTCTCCAGCATTTATTGCTTGTAGACTTTTGGATAGCAGCCATCCTGACTGGCGTGTAATGGTACCTCATTGTGGTTTTGATTTGCATTTCTCTGATAATGAGTGATGTTGAGCATCTTTTCATGTGTTTGTCAGCCATCTGTATGTCTTCTTTGGAGAATCGTCTGCTTAGTTCTTTGGCCCATTTTTTGATTGGGTCATTTATTTTTCTGGAATTGAGCTGCAGGAGTTGCTTGTATATTTTTGAGATTAATCCTGTCAGTTGCTTCATTTGCTATTATTTTCTCCCATTCTGAAGGCTGTCTTTTCACTTTGCTTATAGTTTCTTTAGTTGTGCAAAAGCTTTTAAGTTTCATTAGGTCCCATTTGTTTATTTTTGCTTTTATTTCTGAAATTCTGGGATGTGGGTCATAGAGGATCCTGCTGTGATTTATGTCGGAGAGTGTTTTGCCTATGTTCTCCTCTAGGTGTCCTAAGGTTTCTGGTCTTACATTTAGATCTTTAATCCATTTTGAGGTTTTTTTTTGTGTGTGTGGTGTTAGAAAATGTTCTAGTTTTGTTCTTTTACAAGTGGTTGACCAGTTTTCCCAGCACCACTTGTTAAAGAGATTGTCTTTTTTCCATTGTATATCCTTGCCTCCTTTGTCGAAAATAAGGTGTCCATAGGTGCATGGATTTATCTCTGGGCTTTCTATTCTGTTCCATTGATCTATATTTCTGTCTTTGTGCCAGTGCCATACTGTCTTGATAACTGTGGCTTTGTAGTATAGTCTGAAGTCAGGCAGGTTGATTCCTCCAGTTCCATTCTTCTTTCCCAAGATTACTTTGGCTATTTGAGGTTTTTTGTATTTCCATACAAATTGTAAAATTGTTTGTTCTAGTTCTGTGAAGAACACCGTTGATAGCTTGACAGGGATCGCATTGAATCTGTAGATTGCTTTGGGTAGTATACTCATTTTCACAATATTGATTCTTCCAATCCATGAACGCGGTTTATTTCTCCATCTATTTGTGTCCTCTTTGATTTCTTTCATCAGTGTTTTATAGTTTTCTATGTATAGGTCTTTTGTTTCTTTAGGTAGATATACTCCTAAGTATTTTATTCTTTTTGTTGCAATGGTGAATGGTATTGTTTCCTTAATTTCTCTTTCTGTTTTCTCATTGTTAGTGTATAGGAATGCAAGGGATTTCTGTGTTAAGTTTATATCCTGCAACTTTACTATATTAATTGATTAGTTCTAGTAATTTTCTGGTAGAGTCTTTACGGTTTTCTATGTAGAGGATCATGTCATCTGCAAACAGCGAGAGTTTTACTTCTTTTCCAATCTGGATTCCTTTATTTCTTTTTCTGCAGTGATTGCTGTGGCCAAAACTCCCAAAACTATGTTGAATAGTAGTGGTGAGCATGGGCACCCTTGTCTTGTTCCTGATTTTAGGGGAAATGTGTTCAATTTTTCACCATTGAGGATAATGTTTGCTGTGGGTTTGTCATATATAGCTTTTATTATGTTGAGGTATATTCCTTCTATTCCTGCTTTCTGGAGAGTTTTGATCATAAATGGATGTTGAATTTTGTCAAAGGCTTTCTCTGCATCTATTGAGATAATCATATGGTTTTTATCTTTCAATTTGTTAATGTGGTGTACTACATTGATTGATTTGCGGATATTAAAGAATCCTTGCATTCCTGGGATAAAGCCCACTTGGTCATGATGTATGATTTTTTTAATATGTTGTTGGATTCTGTTTGCTAGAATTTTGTTAAGGATTTTTGCATCTATGTTCATCAGTGATATTGGCCTGTATTTTTCTTTTTTGTGGCATCTTTGTCTGGTTTTGGAATTAGGGTGATGGTGGCCTCATAGAATGTGTTTGGAAGTTTACCTTCTTCTGCAATTTTCTGAAAGAGTTTGAGTAAGATAGGTGTTAGCTCTTCTCTAAATTTTTGGTAGAATTCAGCTGTGAAGCCATCTGGTCCTGGGCTTTTGTTTGCTGGAAGATTTCTGATTACAGTTTCGATTTCCTTGCTTGTGATGGGTCTGTTAAAATCTTCTATTTCTTCCTGATTCAGTTTTGGAAAGTTATACTTCTCTAAGAACTTGTCCATTTCTTCCAAGTTGTCCATTTTATTGGCATAGAGCTGCTGATAGTAGTCTCTTATGATCCTTTGTATTTCAGTGTTGTCTGTTGTGATCTCTCCATTTTCATTTCTAATTTTGTTAATTTGGTTCTTCTCCCTTTGTTTCTTAATGAGTCTGGCTAACGGTTTGTCAATTTTGTTTATCTTTTCAAAAAACCAGCTTTTAGCTTTGTTGATTTTTGCTATGGTCTCTTTTGTTTCTTTTACATTTATTTCTGCCTTAATTTTTAAGATTTCTTTCCTCTACTAACACTGGGGTTCATCATTTCTTCCTTCTCTAGTTGCTTAAGGTGTAGAGCTAGGTTATTTATTTGACTTTTTTCTTGTTTCTTGAGGTAAGCCTGTAATGCTATGAACCTTCCCCTTAGCACTGCTTTTACAGTGTCCCATAGGTTTTGGGTTGTTGTCTTTTCATTTTCATTCATTTCTATACATATTTTGATTTCTTCTATGATTTGTTGGTTATTCAGAAGCGTGTTATTTAGCCTCCATATGTTTGAATTTTTAATAGCTTTTTTTCCTGTAATTGACATCTAGTCTTACTGCATTGTGGTCAGAAAAGATGACTGGAATGATTTCAATTTTTTTGAATTTATCAAGGCTAGATTTATGGCCCAGGATGTGATCTATTTTGGAGAAGTTTCCGTGTGCACTTGAGAAAAAGGTGAAATTGATTGTTTTGGGGTAAAATGTCCTATAGATATCAATTAGTTCTAGCTGGTCCATTGTGTCATTTAAAGTTTGTGTTTCCTTGTTAATTTTATGTTTCGTTGATCTATCCATAGGTGTGAGTGGGGTATTAAAATCTCCTACTATTATTGTGTTACTGTTAATTTTCCCTTTCATACTTGTTAGCATTTGCCTTACACATTGCAGTGCTCCTATGTTTGGTGCATATATATTTATAATTGTTATATCTTCTTCTTGGATTGATCCTTTGATCATTATGTAGCGTCCTTCTTTGTCTCTTTTCACAGTCTTTATTTGAAAGTCTATTTTATCTGATATGAGTACTGTGACTTCTGCTTTCTTTTGGTCTCTGTTGTGTGAAATATTTTTTTCCAGCCCTTCACTTTCAGTCTGCATGTGTCCCTTGTTTTGAGGTGGGTCTCTTGCAGACCGCATATATAGGGGTCTTGTTTTTGTATCCATTCAGCCAGTCTTTGTCTATTGGTTGGGGCATTCAACCCATTTACATTTAAGGTAATGATTGATAGGTATGGTCCCGTTGCCATTTACTTTGTTGTTTGGGGTTTGCGTTTATACACCCTTTCTGTGTTTCCTGTCTAGAGAAGATCCTTTAGCATTTGTTGGAGAGCTGGTTTGGTGATGCTGAATTCTCTCAGCTTTTGCTTGTCTGTAAAGCTTTTGAATTCTCCTTCATATCTGAATGAGATCCTTACTGGGTACAGTAATCTGGGTTGTAGGTTATTCTCTTTCATTACTTTAAGTATGTCCTGCCATTCCCTTCTGGCATGAAGGGTTTCTATTGAAAAATCAGCTGTTATCCTTATGGGAATCCCCTTGTGTGTTATTTGTTGTTTCTCCCTTGCTGCTTTGAATATTTGTTCTTTGTGTTTGATCTTTGTTAATTTGACTAATATGTGTCTTGGGGTGTTTCACCTTGGGTTTATCCTGTTTGGGACTCTCTGGGTTTCTTGGACTTGGGTAACTATTTGCTTCCCCATTTTATGGAGTTTTCAGCTATTATCTCCTCGAGTATTTTCTCATGGCCTTTCTTTTTGTCTTCTTCTTCTGGGACTCCTATGATTTGAATGTTGGCATGTTTCACATTGTCCCAGAGGTCCCTGAGGTTGTCCTCATTTCTTTTGATTATTTTTTCTTTTTTTCTCTCTGCTTCATTTATTTCCACCATTCTATCTTCTACCTCACTTATCCTATCTTCTGCCACCGTTATTCTACTGTTGGTTCCCTCCAGAGTGTTTTTGATCTCATTTATTACATTATTCATTTTTAATTGACTTTTTTTTTTATTTCTTCTGGGCCCTAGTTAAACATTTCTTGCATCTTCCCAATCCTTGTCTCCAGGCTATTTACCTGTAACTCCATTTTGTTTTCAAGATTTTGGATCATTTTTATTATCATTATTCTAAATTCTTTTTCAGGTGGATTCCCTATATCCTTATCTTTTGTTTGGCTTCAAGGACATTTTTCATGTTTCTTTACCTGCTGGGTATTTCTCTGCCTTTTCATCTTGTTTAGATTGCTGTGTTTGGAGTGGCCTTTCTGCATTCTGGTGGTCTGTGGTTCCTTTTTATTGTGGGGGTTTCTCCCAGTGGGTGGGGTTGGACGATTGGTTTGTCAAGGTTTCTTGGTTAGGGAAACTTGCTTTGGTGTTCTTGTGCGTGGAACTGGATTTCTTCTCTCTGGAGTGCAATGGAGTGTCCAGTAGTGAGTTTTGAGATGGGTCTAAAGTGTTTGGTGTGCCTTTGGGCAGCCTGTATGTTGGCACTCAGGGCTATGTTTCTGCGTTGCTGGAGAGTTTGCATGGTATATCTTGCTCTGGAACTTATTGGCTCTTGGGTGGTGGTTGGTTTCAATGTAGGTATGGAGGCTTTTGAATGATCTCTTATTAATTAATGTTCCCTGTAGTCAGGAGTTCTCTGGTGTTCTCAGGTTTTAGGCTTAATTCTCCTGCCTCTGGATTTCAGTCTTATTCTTCCAGTAGCCTCAAGGCTTCTCCAACTATACAGCACTGAGAATAAAACTTCTAGGTTAATGGTGAAAAGATTCTCCACAGTGAGGGACACCCAGAGAGATTCACAGAGTTACATGAAGAAGAGGAGAGGGAGGAAGGAGAAAGAGATGAGCAGGAGGAGAAAAAGGGGAACTCAAGAGGAGAGGGACAGATCTACACAGTACTCTGTTCCCTAAGTGTTCTCTGTAGCCCAGAACACCCACAGAGATTCACAGAATTGGACTGAGAAGAGACGGGGAAGGGAGGAAATAGAGGTGATCTGGGGGAGAAAAAGGTGAGTCAAAAGGGGGAGAGAGTAATCATCACACTCCTGAGTAAAAATGGGTACTGAATATTGGATTCTTAAATGTCCAAAATTGATATCCAATACTGAAAAACAAAGATTAAAAATCTAGAGTAGAGGTTAGACTCTTAAAAATACAATATTAAAAACAAAAAAAAATTTAAGAAACATATATGAAGTTCACTTTAAAAATAGGGTCTCCCAATCAAAAAATGGGCCAAAGCGCTAAACAGACATTTCTCCAAGGAAGACATACAGATGGCAAAAAAAACACATGAAAAGATGCTCAACATCACTCATTATCAGAGAAATGCAAATCAAAACCACAATGAGGTACCATTACACACCAGTCAGGATGGCTACTATCCAAAAGTCTACAAGCAATAAATGCTGAAGAGGGTGTGGAGAAAAGGGAACCCTCTTACACTGTTGGTGGGAATGCAAATTAGTACAGCCACTATGGAAAACAGTGTGGAGATTTCTTAAAAAGCTGGAAATAGAACTGCCATATGACCCAGCAATACCACTTCTGGGCATACACACCAAGGAAACCAGATCTGAAAGAGACACGTGCACCCCAATGTTCATCACAGCACTGTTTATAATAGCCAGGACATGGAAGCAACCCAGATGCCCATCAGCAGACGAATGGATGAGGAAGCTGTGGTACATATACACCATGGAATATTACTCAGTCATTAAAAAGAATTCATTTGAATCAGTTCTAATGAGATGGATGAAACTGGAGCCTATTATACAGAGCGAAGTAAGCCAGAAAGATAAAGACCATTACAGTATACTAACACATATATATGGAATTTAGAAAGATGGTAACGATAACCCTATATGCAAAAACAGAAAAAGAGACTCAGATGTATAGAACAGACTTGTGGACTCTGTGGGAGAAGGCGAGGGTGGGATGTTTCAAGAGAATAGCATGGAAACATGTATATAATCTAGGGTGAAACAGATCACCAGCCCAGGTTGGGTGCATGAGACAAGTGCTCGGGGCTGGTGCACTGGGAAGACCCAGAGGGATCGGGTGGAGAGGGAGGTGGGAGGGGGGAACAGGATGGGGAATACATGTAAATCCATGGCTAATTCATTTCAATGTATGACAAAAACCACTGCAATGATGTAAAGTAATTAGCCTCCAACTAATAAAAATAAATGGAAAATAAAATAAAATAAAAATTTTAATTGTAAAAAAATAAATCAATAAATAAAATAAAAACACACACACACACACAAAATAAAAATAGGGTCTTTCATTTTTCACAGAACTAGAACAAATAATTTCACAATTTGTATGGAAATACAAAAAACCTCGAATAGCCAAAGTAATCTTGAGAAAGAA
Source organism: Odocoileus virginianus (assembly GCF_023699985.2). Taxonomy (NCBI): domain Eukaryota; kingdom Metazoa; phylum Chordata; class Mammalia; order Artiodactyla; family Cervidae; genus Odocoileus; species Odocoileus virginianus. Next base: position 56,256,064 of record NC_069693.1, on the reverse strand, counting down.
GAATGGAACTGGAGGAATCAACCTGCCTGACTTCAGACTATACTACAAAGCCACAGTTATCAAGACAATATGGTACTGGCACAAAGACAGAAATATAGATCAATGGAACAGAATAGAAAGCCCAGAGATAAATCCAAGTACCTACAGACACCTTATCTTCAACAAAGGAGGCAAAGATATACAATGGAAAAAAAGACAACCTCTTTAACAAGTGGTGCTGGGAAAACTGGTCAACCACTTGTAAAAGAACGAAACTAGAACACTTTATAACACCATACACAAAAATAAACTCAAAATGGATTAAAGATCTAAATGTAAGATCTTTAAATAAATGCCACCCACTCCTCTCCGTTCAGCCCCCACTTACTGGTGGCGGATGCGAGCATCTGGGGTACTTTTCTGCTGGGAGTTGCTTTTAGGCATGTAATCTGTGGGTTTTATTTATTTTTCCTCCCACTTAGGTTGGCAATACTTTTAGAAGTGGACCTTGTGTTGGTCAGAAATCCAGATGAATGTTATTCTGAAAAGTCAGGCATCTTGAAAGAGAATCATGGGTTGCATTTGCAACTTAACTTAGGTGGTTGTTTCTATTTCATTAAGCACCACATAGGCAAACAGATTGAAGAAATTTTAAATTCAAGCAAGATCAGATACAATTAGGAAAAATATTAAATAAATTAACTTCATCTTAACTTTCACCCCAGAGAAACCAATGTTATTTCCTTTAAGATAACTTCTTAGTGTTTTCTTGGATCTGAACAAGGCTTTAAGGATTGTTTAGTCTAACTTAACAGCAGGTCTGCAAACATCTCTCTAAATTCTCGGAGAATGAATTATCAGTATCTGTTAAATCAATCCCGTGACAGGGAAAGCAAGCCTTTTGAGGTCATCCAGAGGGATTCCAATTATGTGTTAGAGACTCATATTGAAATTACTTTTAAGAATTAATAATCTTGATTAACAAAGCTTGAAATAACACAGCCATTAAACTAATATATAAAGATAATTATATGAAAGACAATATGAGATTTTCTCAGGCTCTTTCCTTTCCCGTTAGTTTACCCAAATCACAATGCCTGCTAGGTACAGTTAGCCGCAAGAGACTATACACATCAGGAGACGGGAACGGGACACCAAATGCTCTTGTTTTTATTGTCGTTGCTCATGTAGGAAATAAAGTGAATAATTTAATCCAGCTTTTATGAGAATCTATATCTTAAGAATTTGCTTTATCTTTGGCAACAGAATTTGTTTTCATCTATATGAAAATTCTGATCATTAAGTCACCTTCTATATCCAACGGTATGTTCTTCTATTTCTTTTTTGTTTTTGTATTGACCTGAATGCTTCATTTAAAAAAAAATTCATTGGAGTTTAGTTTCTTTACAATGTTATGATAGTTTCAGGTGTAGAGAAGTGAATCAGTTATATGTATACATATATCCACTCTTTGTTTAGACTCTTTCCCCATATAGGCCATTATAGAGTATAGATTTCCCCATGCAACACAGCAGGTTCTTATTAGTTATCTGTTTTATATATAGTAGTGTGCATATGTGCATATACTCCACTGTACGTACATACCACATCGTCTTTATCCATTCCTCGGCTGATGGACATTTAGATTGCTTCCATGTCCTGGCTGCTGTAAACAGTGGTGCAGTGAACACTGGGGTTCGTGCATCTTTTTAAATTCTGAATTTTCTCCAGGTATTTGCCCAGGAGTGGGATTGCCAGATCATATGGTGGTTCTATTTTTAGTTTTTTAAGGAACCTCCACACTGTTCTCCATAGTGGATGTATCATTTCATTTTCCCACCAACAGTGTAGGAGGGCTCCCCATTTCCACATCCTCTCTACCATTTATTGTTTGTAGATTTTTTGATGATGGCCAATCTGTAGTTTTGATGGCCTCATTGTAGTTCTGATTTTCATTTCACTAAGATTGTAGTTCTGATTTTCATTTCACTAAGAATAAGTGATGTTGAGCATCCTTTCATGTGCTTTTGGCCATCTGTATGTCTTCTTTGAAGAAATGTCTATTTAGGTCTTCTGTCCATTTTTTGATTGGGTCATTTGTTTTTGGGTATTGAGCTGCATGAGCTGTTTGTATATTTTGGAGATTAATCCTTTGTTGGTTGCTTCATTTACAAGTATATTCTCTCATTCTAAGGGCTATCTTTTTGTTTTGTTTATGGTTTCCTTTGCTGTGCAAAAGCTTTTAAGTTTAATTAGATCCCATTTATTTTTGTGTTTCTATCAGTTCAGTTCAATTTAGTTGCTCAGTTGTGTCCAACTCTGCGGCCCCATGGACTGCAGCATGGTAGGCCTCCCTGTCCATCACCGACTCCCAGAGTTTGCTCAAACTCATGTCCATTGAGTTGGTGGTGCCATCCAACCATCTCATCCTCTGTCATCCCCTTCTCCTCTCGCCTTCAATCATTCCCCGCATCAGGGTCTTTTCAAATGAGTCAGTTCTTCGCATCAGGTGGCCAAAGTATTGGACTTTAAGCTTCAGCATCAGTCCTTCCAATGAAACTATTTCTAATAGTATCTTCTAAATCAGCAGTACTTCTTACTCATACTTCCTGTGTGGGGTACTACATAATTCATGGTGTATAAAAAATACATATATACATAAAATGCCTTTTTAAATGATGAAACCATCACTTCATGACTTTCATTCTTGAATATGTTCTTTGATTTAACTGACAAAATCCAACATGATTATGTAGTTTACATTTCACTAGTCCAAGTGAAGGCAAAAGAGGGAGAAAGATTAATTTTATAAGTTGTATATAGTACCAAAACCACATGTTAGACTCAAAATAAAGATGTTTATACACAAAGAAAAGCATTGTCCTTTATTGATTTTACATGGATGTGGATTTTTTATTTATTTATTTTTTTAATTTATTTTTATTAGTTGGAGGCTAATTACTTTACAATATTGTAGGGGTTTTTGTCATACATTGACATGAATCAGCCGTGGATTTACATGTGTTCCCCATCCTGAACTCCCCTCCCACCTCCCTCTCCATCCCATCCCTCTGGGTCTTCCCAGTGCACCAGCCCCGAGCACTTGTCTCATGTATCCAACCTGGGCTGGTGATCTGTTTCACCCTTCATAGTATACTTGTTTCAATGCTATTCTCTCAGAACATCCCACCCTCACCTTCTCCCACAGAGTCCAAAAGTCTGTTCTATACATCTGTGTCTCTTTTTCTGTCTTGCATATAGGGTTATCGTTACCATCTTTCTAAATTCCATATATATGCATTAGTATGCTGTATTGGTCTTTATCTTTCTGGCTTACTTCACTCTGTATAATGGGCTCCAGTTTTATCCATCTCATTAGAACTGATTCAAATGTATTCTTCTTAATGGCTGAGTAATATTCCATGGTGTATATGTACCACAGCTTTCTTATCCATTTGTCTGCTGATGGACATTTAGGTTGCTTCCATGTCCTGGCTATTATAAACAGTGCTGCGATGAACATTGGGGTGCACGTGTCTCTTTCAGATCTGGTTTCCTCGGTGTGTATGCCTAGGAGTGGGATTGCTGGGTCATATGGCAGTTCTATTTCCAGTTTTTTAAGAAATCTCCACACTGTTCTCCATAGTGGCTGTACTAATTTGCATTCCCACCAACAGTGTAAGAGGGTTCCCTTTTCTCCACACCCTCTTCAGCATTTATTGCTTGTAGACTTTTGGATAGTAGCCATCCTGACTGGCGTGTAATGGTACCTCATTGTGGTTTTGATTTGCATTTCTCTGATAATGAGTGATGTTGACCATCTTTTCTATTCTTTCTTTTTTTTGTTGTTGAGCATCTTTTCATGTGTTTGTTAGCCATCTGTATGTCTTCTTTGGAGAAATGTCTGTTTAGATCTTTGGCCCATTTTTTGATTGGGTCATTTATTTTTCTGGAATTGAGCTGCAGGAGTTGCTTGTATATTTTTGAGATTAATCCTTTGTGTGTTTCTTCATTTGTTACTATTTTCTCCCATTCTGAAGGCTGTCTTTTCACCTTGCTTATAGTTTCTTTAGTTGTGCAAAAGCCTTTAAGTTTCATTAGGTCCCATTTGTTTATTTTTGCTTTTATTTCCAATATTCTGGGAGGTGGGTCATAGAGGATCCTGATGTGATTTATGTCAGAGAGTGTTTTGCCTATGTTCTCCTCTAGGAGTTTTATAGTTTCTGGTCTTACATTTAGATCTTTAATCCATTTTGAGTTTATTTTTGCATATGGTGTTACAACACTTTCTAAAACCATACACAAGGATATGGATTTTTTAAAAAAATCATAAATTGTCAATAGTTGAAAAGAAAATTTAGGGGTAGAAGGAAAGACAAGTTTGCATATAATGATTATTTTCTATTTTCACATTTATTTTTCAAATGGCTCATACAAGCAGCCTAACAATGAAGTTGGATATAGGACCATATGCAAAGTGAATAGTTTTTATAATATACCCTCAAAAAACAATTTGAAGGCCTACAGATATGTGCCTATGTATATTTAAGATATATAATTTACAACTAAAATATAGTGGATCTAGAAATATATCTAGCAAAAGTTTTTTAAACTTTGTTCATTGTTGTTATTAAAATTTTGTTGAAATACAGTAAGTAAAACTTTAATACATGGACTATATCCCATTATCATGATGGAAACACTTACTTTTTGAGACTATTCTTTCTAAATTGATTAATAGACTTGAGACCTCTCCAGTAAATATCTGCAAAAGTTTTCCATGAAACTTGACAAGCTGATGCTCAGATTTATATAGAAGTCCAGTGGTCCTAAAAAACAAGGCACGTTTCATCAAGAAGATGGATAATGAGGGGAAACTTTTCCTATCTGAAGATTAAGATTTTAAAAACCATGGTAATTAATATAGAATGTCACTGATGCATGGGTACGTAAATTGAGCAGCACAGTGACACACAGGCTCCCCTGGTGGCTCAGATGGTAAAGAATCCGCCTGCAAGGCAGCTGGCCTGGGTTTGATTCCTGGGTTGGGAAAATCCCCTGGAGAAGGGAATGGCAACCCACTCTAATATTCTTGACTGGAAAATTCCATGGACAGAGGAGCCTGTGAGCTATAGTCCATGGGGTCACAAAGAGTCAGATACGACTGAGTGACTAACACATACACACACCATAATAATGTACAGAGTCCATACATGGTACCAGTAAAATTATGGATAGAAATATAAACTTGCATTTCTTCAGAAAGGAAGCATGCATATTCAAGAAGTAAACATTTGAAGAAAGTTTAAATTCACCATAATCAGAAACATGCAGAATGACCTACTATGTTGTGTTCATTCACCCAGCAAAAACAAAGTAGAGGTAAAATACCTGGTGTTTGAGAGGATGTAGATCAATGAAGTTTATTATTCATTACTGTCAGCAGTTTAAATTGGCACAACCATGTTGAAAACTAGTTTTATATTAGCTTATAAATTTGAAATTTTATATACCCAGAAATTCTATCTCTTGTGAAATATTTATTAGAAATTTTACACCTTGCACCAGGAAACTTAAAGCAGATAATTCATAGAAGCAATATTTGTCATTTTAAAAATCCAGAAATGGCCCAATTTATTTTTTTAAAAGTTTTACTATATTCACAAAATAGATAGCAACAAAATTAATGAACTATATTATACAAGGATGACAGGACAAAATAAATTATTCTTGTAGCATCCTATTGAATGAAAAATAAAAAGGCTACATGAAGAATAGTTTTTTTTTCATGTCTTCAAAAACTAGCAAAACTAGAGTTAGTTCATGGGTATTTATTACATTACTTATTTTCATTATTTTTTAAAATTAAGAAATAGACTAAAAATTAAAATGAAATTAAACAGAGCCATGTATGACCTCATAGTAACAGAGAATGTGAATCAAACATGATTTCTCCCATTCCATGTAGCTGATAGAAAGAAATAAGAGATCAGAGAAGTTAATCCATTTGTCAAATGTCATACAAATACCATGGTACAAAAGCTGAATTCAGTCAGTGGGATTTAAATCCAGTATCTTCCCACCATACCACATTACCACAAAGAGCAGGGGAATAGAAAAGAGTAGTTTTTTAAAAGAGCTTTGCACAAAACTTGTAAAATTATGGAAGGTGTACATTCCTCATAACTCTTTTAAAAGCAACATTTTTCTCTAAGAACCACAAGTCTAATTTACACAAAGTTTGTTTCCTCTAATATTTTTCTAGCTTCGTTTGAAAATAATGAAATAAAAAAAATAGCTATACAAAAATACAGGCAACAGCACTGACATTTTAAATATTTACAATAAACTGAAAGCAAATTTTGTCATGCATTCTCCCATGCACTTTGACTCAAATATCTTTTAAAGCATTTTCATAACATTTTACCTTATCAGAGCTGAAAGAAGCATTTGAGATCATCTATTCCAAATCTTATTCTATAGATAAATTTCCCAAGGTTACAGTGCTCATAGCCTCGCCTGGACTCAAGGTCACTTCTCCTGGTGTCTAAATCCCATGGAGGTTTCTAGTCCTGATCTAGTGACCTGAGGGATTTCTGTCATTCTGGACAGAATAATGCTTTTAGAAGCAATTTGAGGAAGAGAAAGTGAATGCCAACTATTCTAGTGTATTCCTCACACGGGAGATGGCTCTACCACAAATTTATTATGCATCTACAAAGTGCAATCACAGTGGAATTTAGCAGCTGCTCCTCACTGAGCCAGTCCCTCTGCAGCTTCAGGTAAACTTTATTAAAAGTTAGTGAGGATGGAGAAATAAATTCATGCTTATTTATATAAAGGAATACAATTGGTGTGACCACATGGGAAATGTCCTTAGTTATTTTCACCTATTCTTAAATAGGGAAAAGGTGTGGAATGCTTTATTGACATATTTATAAGGAAATGCCATTTTTGAGGGAAATCAAATTAAATCTAACTACAGTCTCTTTTCAAAATATTTCTCTTATTTCTATTAATAAAAAGTGAACACTTTGAATGCTATCAAATCCAAGAAACAGCTGTCTTTCAAATTTATAGTTTAGGCTCACCTAAAAACAAAACAAAACTCCCAAAATGTCATATCCTCTACTTGGAAATTCCCTCTCCTGCCCAAATAGTGACTCAGACTCCTGTCTGTTATTTAAAATACAGTGCATACTTTACCTCTTCTAATCTCCCGATGTATCAAACTTCTTTCATTTTTACCTTATCATAATACTCACTGCAATTGAACTTGCTTTAGGGTTTCTTACAAGTATGTCTATCATTGCATTGTGACCCCATGGAGGCAGATACTATGTCTTACTCACAGTGTGCTTACTCACATAGCCATTGTGGTCTGAACACGATTTGTTTTTTTTTTCTGGCCACATTGCTCAGCATGTGGGGTCTTAGTTTCCCAACTAAGGATTGAACCCATGCCCCCTACATTGGAAGCTCTGAGTCTTAACCACTGGACCACCAGGGAAGTCCCCTAAGCATCTTTCTCACCTCTCAGGGTTCTGCCTGTATTGTAGGAGGCTGGGAACCTGTGGACTATGTTTCCTAAACTTCTACTATTTCTGGGTCCTGTTAGGTTCAATCAATGAGAGGTACAAAGAGGGAAAACGCTACTCCTTTCTTGGAGCTGCAAGGGTAGGGCCAGGAGCAGCCTAGGATCACTAGGAGCTCCTGGGAGGGCAGGCAGGGTTCTGAACGTGCCCTTAGGCAGCTCTGCTCTAGCTGTGACTGCCCCGGGCACAGTGTCCTGAGTAACATTATCAACTCCTTTGCTTCTCCACCTCAGGAGTGTTGGTGTTCTCCTGCAGTTATGAATAACCTTTCTTTCGGGGGCTTCCCAGGTGGCACAGTGGTAAAGAACCCACCTGCCTGCCAGTGCAGGAGACACAAGAGATGCAGATTCAGTCCCTGGGTTGGGAAGATACCCTGGAGTAGGACATGGAAACCCACTCCAGTAATCTTGGCTGAAAAATTCCATGGACAGAGGAGGCTGGCAGGCTACAGTCCATGGGGTGGCAAAGAGTCGGACACGAGTGATCGACTGAGTACACGCACAACCTTTCCTTCTGGTCTAACAGCTCTTTCAATACCCATGTAAGGAAATTCCGTGTTAAACCCTCTTTGTTGAAATTCACAGAACAGTTCTGTTTATTCATATTGGGAACCATTAAGCAATGTGTACTATAAAATAAGGACTGCGAAAAATAATTTGGATGTGAGATGGCCCTTACTAACTAAATATGATTCCAGAGCTGCAATTACCAGGTTTTATTTTAAAGGGACACGAAACTCATAAGAGCAAAGCAGTCTTTTAAAATGATTATAAAGTCAGATTTAAAATGATCATCTCAGTCATCATTTCTGTTTAACACTAGCAGATACCCCTGCCCCCCACAACTGACTGTGTTAGGTCATTTGTAGGTTAGTTCATTGTTGAGTATAAGATGTTGTCAACATTATATATACCCAGCACATTAAATGCAAATTTATTTCAAACTTCAAAAGATAGTGATTTGAATATCAAAAGATTAAGAAAGGCCCTTGGAAAAATTGACTGAAGACCACAAATATTTTTGCAAAATTCACTTTTGTGTTTATATTGTTGAAGTCAGATGCAAACTGAATGTCATCATTCAGTCACACAGTTTTGTCAGAAATATAATGCAAAAATAAACAAAAAGAAGACTCATCATGAGTTAGGTTCTTCAATGGTTACAAATTCTTCCCATCCCACTGCATACCTCTCTGATGTGACTTGCCACCTCCTCCTGTCACTAAAGTAGACTCTCTTTCTCCACTCCCTTAAGTCTGAACTGGACTTGAGATTCGCTGTGACAAACAGAATGTGTTAGAAGTGATATAGTGTAACCTCCAGAGATTAGGCTTCAAGATACCTTGCCCTTTACATCCTCATCCTCTCTGATCACTGCCCTGAAACCTTCATATAAGGAAGCCAAGTTAACCATGTGGAGGAGAATTGAAATGCTCCAACTGGCGTCCAAGCAACAAACACGAAAAGAGGCCATCTTGGATTTTCTAGTCCACCAACCACCAGAAGTAGGAGAAATAATAAATCATTATTGTCTTCAGCCATTGCATTTAGGGATGGCTTTTACATAGCAGAGTTTGGCAAAAAATACAACAGTTGCTTCAGTTTTAAATTATTTAAATTAGCAAAGGGTTGCAATATTTTCACGATTGTTACTTTTTTGAAGACTGTGCCCTTGCGCATATAAGCAGTAATTTATTTTAAAATCAATAGGACTTTTAAAGCCAATTTTATATTTTCTTTAAATAGTATTCCATTAGTGAATAAATCTTTGTCATTGTCAGAAATCTCAAATTTCTGAAAGAAAGTGAATGGGCAGGTTTTTATGAGTGGTCAAAATATTCATCCTAATACTGGTTCATATCTTCAAGAAAAAAATGACATTTAATAAGCAGGCCAGTGATTTTGACAATACATGATGTAATGAGATGTTTTCAAGGGAATCCATGAGTCTCTTAAAATTACCCTCTATGTTTTAAACAAAATTGGTAGGGTCACTGAGTAAAGGTACAGAGAATACAAGAATGTACAGCTTTATAATTTGTATAATATGTATTTTGTTCAGTATCATTGAGGCTGCATTTCACTTCACTGCAGCAGAAGCAGAATGTACATTCTGATTTGCTGATAATATATAAATATCCCTTTCTTTAAGGGAGATCCTGTGAGGCTGAAGTTTTCTTGAAAATGAATCTAGTGAAGAGATGATACCTATAAAACCACACACTCAATATTCAACATCACTGAAATATTGTTAGATACATAACTATATGTATATACATATGTTTATATGAAACATAAGTAAAAGTTAAAAAAAAATTAAAAAATAATCATTGTAACCTAACAGTGGACCTGTATTCAATGGCATGTCAATGGTGGTTCTTGTGCAAGAAAATCTTGACATTCTTAATTCAATCAGGTGATTCAATGATGTAAAAGAATTTCACAAGGTCTTTGTAACTTAAAAAGGCTCACATCACTTGGGAAACTTTTTGCAAATAAAGAGAACATAAATATACTGGATTTGAATAATACAGTTTTTCTTTTAGTCTAAAGTGGACCCTGGGTAGCATAATCTGAATATATAACAGATAACTACAAGAATTTAAAGTTGTCAAAACTAACATTTTTACCCTTTGGTAAATATCATATCTATGAGATATGTTTTGAAATCTAAGCATGAATATATTAAATCTCTCATTTGGGCTAAACACATAGTGACATCAACTACATTTATAATTATTAGGTGTTATTTGAAAGGTTTTTTAAGAACAGTTTCTTGGGTTTACTTTTTTTTTCTTTTAATTAGTTAATTTTTTATTGAAGGATAATTGCTTTACAGAATTTTGCTATTTTCTTTAAAACTTTTGAGGTATATAGTTGGCATACATAAAGCTATGTTATATTTAATGTATACAACTTAATACATTTTCTTGGATTTTGTTGCCGTTTAGTCACTCAGTTATGTCTGACTCTTCTGTGATCCCATGGACTGTAGCCTACTAGGCTCCTCTGTCCATGGGATTTCCCAGGCAAGAATACTGGAGTGGGCTGCCATTTCCCCTTCCACCAAATCTTGCTGACTCAGGGACTGAGGCCACGTCTCTACCACTGAGCCACCTGGGAAGCCCGCTTTTACATTAATAATGATTCAACCCTTTTATTAAGCTTTCCTGTGTTATGGGAGCTAGAAAATTTGCTTTAGTTGTTTTCATACAATATTTACAACATTCTTTTAAGGCAGGTATAAATAATAAGTCTTAGAGAGATTTGGTGACTTGCTCAAAAGGGTGAAAGAAGTAGAAATTCAAAATCTTGCTCTCGGTCTCATCCCACCCACTGTTTCATTCAGGTGGGCCACAGTGCTCTCTGTTTTAACTGGGATCAATTTTATTTTATTTTTAGGCCATTTTTCTTTTCTTTTCTCATATACAAACTACTTAATTTCCGTTTATTTATTTACTTTCTTACATAAAAATGTGAACTAGAGTATCACACTAATTTGTATTAGAGGACTATTGGTTACAGAGGAATATTGTCTGTGAGCACTCTTGGTGGTTATTGCAGGTGGCTGAGTTCACTTTTCATCCATAAAATACAGAGACATTTTAACTCTTCTGAGATTTTACAATCTGAAATTTTAATGCACATGATTTCTGTAAATTTTGAAGGAAAAGTGCTTTTAAAAAATGTCTTTAATGGAAAAATTAGGTACTGAAATACTGGCATGTTATAAAAGCTTTTCCCAGCCTTCGCAAACATCCGGAGCAGCTCTGTACAGTGTGGCTTTCTGCCGCATGGGTGGAAATGGCCTGCATGTGCATCGTCCAGCATGGCAGCCGCTGCTGAGCACGTGAAATGCAGATGGTGCGGCAGAGCACCAGGCTCCAATAGTAACACGGCCAGTGCGTGCTGTGTGGAGCAGCAGGTCAGAATGAAATGCCTTCAAGCATCCATTCCCCTCATAGGGCTGACTGCCCACACTGTTCAGACAGCACGCAGAAAGTCAGCTAGTTTCTTTAAGAAAACAAGAGCACTCTGTTGCCACACTCTTCTTGTTTCTTGCCTCTGTAGAGATGGCACATTACCATGTTTGCAAAAGTAATGACCAGTTTTACTGGTAAGAGATTAACCCCAGCTATCCTCACTCTTCTGTAACTGGTTTTTCTGCCTGAGAGTTGGAGAACTGCTCCCTGAAGACACTTTGCAGCTCATCAGCTGCAGGGCACAAAACCTGCCATGCTTTGTGGATCTGAAGATCTAGGTGGTGGGTGGATTTGATTTTCCTGGACCTGCCGGAGGACAAAATTGTTTCTGCTTCATTATCCTAAGAAATGGAAACTTTTCAGGAGGCAGTCTAGGGTTCTAAAACATAAATAGTGGTGGCTATAAAAAATACTCAAACTTCTTAGCTATGGAATTTTTGTTTTCTATAGTAACTGTGTTCCCTTATGTTTATATCATTTCACTATAAAGATATCACAGATCTAGGCATGCCACTTCTGAATGCTATGTATTCCTACTGGGATAAGCTTCTTCTATCAGAGGAGTAAAACTCTGATTGCTGTAGACACAAGGATTGACTAAGACAAAACTGTACAGAAAGCAAATTCATCTTTGACACATAATTATCTTTTTCTTCATCCTCTCCTCTCCCCCCCCAACATCTATTCTTTATTCTGTTTTTTCCCCTTTTCTGTCTAACCCTCTTGAATTGGTGATCTTTGCCCCCTTCTAAATCATGGTTGCTTCCTAGGAAAGGGGCTGAAATTCAGATGAGGATGATCAAAAATAGTCTTACCTTTTTAGTATACTTGAATTTTAAGCACAATGTTATATCTGTTTAAGAAATTGAGTATTTTTTCTTATGCTAAACATATTTAAAATAATTTGATGCAATTGAGAGTTTACTTCCTAGCTCCTGAAATCTCACCCCAATTTTGGGTACCTAAAGTTTTTATGAGTAAAGTTAATCCTGATTTATGGTCTCTTAATCTTTCTAAATCAATGAAGACATCTAAATCAGGAAAGAACATATATGGACAATGTATCAGTGGATACTGGTGTCATGATGCCTTATATTAAATCAGACATGATAAGTCACATTAATGGTATGTACTTTTGATATAGTCACCTGGTAGCTCAGATGGTAAAGAATCTGCCTGCAATGAAGGACACCTGGGTTCAATCCCTGGCTCTGGAAGATCCCCTGGAGAAAGGAATGGCTACTCATTCCAATATTCTTGGAGAAGGAAATGGCAACCCACTCTGATATTCTTACCCAAAGAGGTCCATGGACAGAGGAGCCTGGTGGGCTACAGTCCATGGGGTTGCAAAGAGTCAGATACAACTGAGAGACTTGCACTCACTCACTTTTGATATAGTATTATAGGAATAGCAAGTGGGCCTTAGGAAGCATCACTATGAACAAAGCTAGTGGATGTGATGGAATTCCAGCTGAGCTATTTCAAATCCTAAAAGATGATGCTATGAAAGTGCTGCACTCAATATGCCAGCAAATTTGGAAAACTCAGCAGTGGCCACAGGACTGGGAAAGGTCAGTTTTCATTCCAATCCCAAAGAAAGGCAATGCCAAAGAATGCTTCAAACTACCGCACAATTGCACTCATCTCACACGCTAGCAAAGTAATGCTCAAAATTCTCCAAGCTTGGCCTCAACAGTATGTGAGCCGAGAACTTCCAGGTGTTCAATCTGGTTTTAGAAAATGAAGAGGAACCAGAGAACAAATTGTCAACCACCACTGGATCATAGAAAAAGTGAGAGAGTTCCAGAAAAATATCTACTTCTGCTTTATTGACTATGCCAAAGCCTTTGACTGTGTGGATTACAACTGTAGAAAATTCTTAAAGAGATGGGAATGCCAGACCACCACCCTTATGGCAGAAAGTGAAGAGGAACTAAAGAGCCTCTTCATGAAGGTGAAAGAAGAGAGTGAAAAAGTTTGCTTAAAACTCAGCACTTAAAAAACAAAGATCATGTCATCTGGTCCCATCACTTCATGGCAAATAGATGGGGAAACAGTGGAAACAGTGACAGACTTTATTTTTCTGGGCTCCAAAATCACTGCAGATGGTGACAACAGCCATGAAATTAAAAGATGCTTGCTCCTTGGAAGAAAAGCTATGACCAACCAAGACAGCATATTAAAAAGCAGAGACATTACTTTGCTGACAAAGGTCCATCTGGTCAAAGCTATGGTTTTTCCAGTAGTCATGTATGGATGTGAGAGTTGGACTGTGAAGAAAGCTGAGTGCTGAAGAATTGATGCTTTTGAACTGTGGTGTTGGAGAAGACTCTTGAGAGTCCCTTGGACTGCAAGGAGATCAATCCTTAAGGACATCAGTCCTGGGTGTTCATTGGAAGGGCTGATGTAGAAGCTCCAATACTTTGGCCACCTGATGCGAAGAACTGACTCATTAGAAAAGACCCTGATGTTGGGAAAGATTGAAGGCAGGAGGAGAAGGTGCAACAGGGGATGAGATGGTTGGATGGCATCACTGACTCAATGGGCATGAGTTTGAGCAAGCTCTGGGAATTGGTGATGGACAGGGAAGCCTGGTGTGCTAGAGTTATGGGGTTGCAGATTTGGACACGACTGAGTGACTGAACTGAACTGACTGAATGGGAACGGCACTTTACCTCCACAGTCTTCCCTTTGCCATCATCCCAGTTTAATCATGAAAAAAGTAACAGAGAAATTCCAGTACAAGACATTGCACAGAATAACTGACCAGTATGCCTCAAAACTGCTAAAATAATAAAAAAGAAGGAAAGCTTGATAAAGAGTTAAAGCCAAAAGCATCCTGTGTGTGAAGTCACTCTGTCGTGTCCGACTCTTTGCGACCCCATGGACTGTAGCCCATCAGGCTCCTCTCTCCATGGAATTTTTTAGGCAAGAATACTGGAGTGGGTTGCCATTTCCTTCTTCAGGGGATCTACCCCACCCAGGGATTGAACCTGGGTCTCCCGCATTGCAGGCAGATGCTTTACCATCTGATACTTCCAAAAGTATCCTAAGGAGGCACAAATACTAAGTGTAATGTAGTGTCCCTGATGGGATCCTAGAATACGTAAAGTACATTAGGAAACACAAACAGGGGTCTGAGTAAGATATGACCTTTTAGCTAATGATAATAAACTAGTGTTGATTCATTAGTCATAACAAAGGTACTAAACTAATATATCAATAATAGAAGAAACTATGTGTGTGTGTGTGGGGTTTCTGTTCGTTGTAATTTCTCTATAAATCTAAAAGTTTTAAAATTAAAATTAATTTTTATTAAAATATTTAATATGTTAAAATAAATTGAAATATTTAAGAAATATTTAAAATTAAAAAAAATAAAATTTAAAACTGACTTTCAAGAGTCATTAATGACATCACACTCACTGTACTATATTTTAATGAGAATGACATCTGAAAATGCTAAATGCTTTTTTTTTGAAAACTATTATACTTCATACTTTAAATCTTGTTGCATTATGCAAACTATGTGAAGAGATGCATATGTATAATTTCTGAGGAGAGTGTCCAGTGTTGCCTATAGTTTTTATCTTTATTTGCAAAGTGTCTTTATTATGTAAGGGTTGTGTTAGGTGAGCTATTAATGGGGAAAATCCACTGCTAGAGCTCTGGGTATTTGCAGAGTTGCAAAACTCAGTATGTGTGTTATTATCCAAGTCATCACTTAAGCTATTTGTAACACACTGATTAGAAGAGAAAACAAAATAGTAATAGGGCAGTATAAAGATCGCTTGTGAAAAAGTGCATTTAAGTTATACAATGTTGAACCCCTTAACTGAAAATATAATACAAAATAAACATAAATATCATTAATAAAATATTAACTCAATGAAGTTTCAATCCTAACGATGACGACAATGAATAGTTTTTGTACGTTGACTGTTAAGGCAAAGAAAACATTGTTTATAGTCAGTGTAAACATATTTGGGAAGGGGCTTTTGGCAATAACGTTCTTGCCTCATAGATAGGTTTCTCAGACCCGTTTCCATGTGTGTGAGGTCCCCCACACCAATAAGCAATTCTCAGACACCAGCGGCGTGCAGAGATGGCATCAAGTTCCTCAGGTTGAGGGTTCAGTCCTACAATCACCCTGTCCCCACTTCAGTCATGAGTCCAGGTTGTTACCAGTGCTTCTGCTTTCCAGGACCCCCTCCTTGGGCTCAATTAATTTGCTTGAGTGGTTCCCAGAACTCAGAAATACTTTACTTACTAGGCTAGCGGTTTACTATAGCAGGATTTAACTCAGGAACAATCAGATGGAAGAGATACATAAAGCAATGTAAGGGGAGGGGCGTGGAGCGTCCATGCCCCTACAGAAGCATGTCCACTCTCCACGTGTTCACCAGCCTAGAAGCTCTGACAGCTGTCCTTTTGGGGGTTTATGGAAGCTCTAATTATGGAGGCATGCTTGATTCAACCTCCACTCCCCATCCTTAGAAGTCACCTCATTCACATATCACAAGACATCTTTAAAACTGTCAACACAAGAGATTCTAGGAGTTTGGGGAGCTCTTGAGCCAGGAACCAAGGAAGAAGACCAAACGAATATAAGAAAAATACATTTGGTCATTCAGATGACCAAAACACATTTCTCATGAATCACAAAAAGAATCAATTTTGAGTAGTCAAATCAACAAAACTGCAGAACAGGAAGCCCAGCCTCTCCTCCCCGCAGGGAGACACCCACAAACCAACTGCCTTTGTAAGAAATCCAAAAACCAGGTAAGAGGTTCAGGCACCAGGTAACACAGTTCACATGAATAAGGGAAACGAAGGAGTTCTATCTTAATCTCTTTCCACTCTTTTGATGTGACTTTATTCCTCTATGACCTGATGATCCTTTTTTCAATTTGAAGTACAGTCCAGGAGCCTCTGTGCACACTGGGGTGGGACACACAGTTCTCTGGCCAGTTGAACCAAAAGGACATTGAAAGCCTTACTTGACAAATTCTAACACACACGCAACATTTTAGTTTGATTTATAATGCTTTCCCAGGCAGGGTCTGGCCCATAATATGCATACGCCAAACCTGAAGCACCAGCAGTTGTTTTTATCTTAATCAGTGGAACATATAACCACAAATGTATACACGGGGAGAAATGATTTGTGACGTCTGAATCAGCAGTACAGTAATGTGCCAAATTAGGTCTCTACGCTTTTCTGATTTTTTCCCATTCAGACTCATTGGCTTTTTCCCCACTCCTGACATTAAGCACCATGCTGGAAGGGATGGAGAAGTAAAAAAGCACAAATCAGTAGGTCTTGGTGAACAGCCCTTTTCTGCCACCAATGAGTCATGTCTCTCTAGCAAGCCATAGTCCTCTCCTCATCCGATTTATCATCTGTGCAAAGAGAGCTGTAATAATATAGTGATTACAGGAACAATATTGATTGTCTGACTCTCAGGGGCTTTTACTTCAGAAGCATTGTCTCAGCCATGAGGTTGGTACTCTACTTATCCTTGGTTCACAGATGAGGAGACCGAGAATGAGGAACGGTACCAGATTGCTCAAGGGCAGGCTTGAAGCTGGGCTACCAGACTCCAACACTGCCTGCTCAAACCACTACTCTGGACAGTCAGCAGACAGCTAAGGCCAGTGAGTGGTCACCGACCCACCAAGAGCTAGGCACTCAGTGGGGGGTTGTCACAAATTATGTCAGAATGACTCTGAGCCATTATTCTCCCATCTTTTTAAAAAAGAAGGTCGAAGTGTGATCAGAACTGCAGTGAAAGCTGAATTCGTATCTGGGCCTCTTGGTTTATAATGTCTGAACTCTCTCCACTGCGTCTGTGGTCACTGTGGCTCTCTCCCTTCTGAGGCCATCAGGCAGGGTCTGGTGGTGCAGTGGCTTAAAATGCCTGGGTGTTTTATTCAGTGCCAGCCTCCAAGTCATTCTATTACCATAGCCCATTGATACGGAAAAATCCATCTTTAATGGCTGCTATGAAAATTTACACTTTGTCTTTAAGAACTTATTATTGCCAGAAATGTCCAGTTACTTTTAATGTTTGATATGTGTCGTGATCCTTTTAAAATGTATTCTCTAATTTATTTTATGGGAATAATTAAGTATAAAGTTTTAGTAGAAAGACAACTTTTCTCTTCTGGAGAGTCTGAGACCCATTCACCTGTGTGGCATCATTGAAGGAAGTAATTTTAGAGCTTTGTGGACCAGAATGCCGAGCCTACTCTCTGTGGCGCTTTGGACAGACTGCTGAACTTCACTGAGGCTCAGTCTGTTTGTCTGAGCAATGGGCACAATGATATTCCCCTCAAAGATTGCTATAATAATTTAATTAGATAATAAGTGGCATATATGTTCAACAATATTTAACCCCTTTGATAACTACTAAACAGATATAATCCATTTATATCTGCTTTGGCTTAACATGGTATGTTTGAAAATAACAAAACCAAGGATATTGGTCTAGAAATACAGAGTAAACACTTAAGCAATGACCTTTCTTTTCCACTGCTGTTTTTTTTTTTTTTTCTTTTTTAACAGACTTCAGGTTTTCACGGCTCTGGCAGAGTTCAGGAAGGAGTTATACTCTTATGTGAGGGGCAGCAAGTCCTCGAAGGAGAGCAGGAGAACCAGGGTCAGAAAAACAAAATCCAGTCCTCAGTGCTTCTCTTACTAACTCTATGATCTCCTCAAATCATTTAAATACCTGTTCTTGTTTTCTCATCTGCAAATTAGAAACATTAAAAATACCTGTTCTGCTTTGTTTGCAGGCAAGATGTATAACCATCTCTTATGGTTATACCGGAGATGACTTCTCTCATTTCCCCCTTATTTCATTCATTTCATAGCAAGGTTGCTGCTGCTGAATGCTTGTGTTTCTTCTTATTTATTACCAAGAAGTGCTTGAGAACCTCAGGATTCCCATTCTGATAAAATTTAGCACATTCTAAGTTAAATATCTTGACATTTATTTTAAAGAGATTATTTATCCTTCTGTGACCCATGCAATACACTTATTATGTGATATGAACTTCATTATTTAAATATTTAATATTCTGTTCAAGAACTGGCAGTTATCTGTGGATCAGCCATTAGAAGAAGAATTTTCCTGTAGTTGGTGATCCGTGAATTCAGCTTTACTCCTCTGTCCTCTAGACCATTTGAAAACATCTTTATATTGTTTAGGAGGTTTGGTATAAGTGTGTTGTGGGTGTGTGTGTGTTTGGGAGGGGGGTTCCTTTTCTTTAGTATCTCCTCATTTTTATTTTGGGGCCTTTTGGGAATTGTTATTAAAGAATTTGATTGTAGCATGCCACTGTGTATTCACAGCCTGATGCATTCATCAAAATAGATCTAGCCAAAGCATTCAGTTTGTGGATTTGTACTCCTGATGCACTAAAATAAGAAATGTTAATTTCTTGTAGACTATTACTAGATGATTTAAAATATGTGCCAAACAGGAATGTCTGTTTCCTTGTGAGGCAATTCCATAATAAAAATACTGGCACCATAGCTGAAGAGGAGAATTTTATATAAACAGAGGAAAAACAATAGCAAGTATTTTCCCCAAGGACAGTTTTAGCTACAATTTAGCAATGCTGCTTAGTTACTTCTGTCTCATTTTATGCTTTTGTTTTGAAACAAAACGCAATTTTACCTGGATGCACTCCCGGATAATCAGGAATTAGCTCAGTACGTTGACTGGCTTTGCTGAAGGCGAGACCTCCAGAAAATCAGGAGGCTCCACCGCCTCGCCCCGCCCCCCACTGACATCTCCAGAGGGGAGAAAAGGGTTAAGGATTATTGAAGACTAGAAGAGACGGGGAGGGAGCCCCAAGGAGGCCCGGGAGCAGCAGGCCGCGCCTCCAGGTCCAGCTTTCATCCGCGGCGCAGCGCGCAGCGGAGCTCCGGGCGCCGCTGCGAATTCGGAGGAGGGACGCGGCTGCCAATTTCTGGGACCACGGCTGCGAGGGGTGGGCGTGGCCTCGGCAGTGTGGATGCTTGTTAGAAAAGATGCTGGGCGCTTTGCAGTGAGCGGTCAGGGCTGTGGTGTGTGTGTTGTGTGTGTGCGTGTGTGTGTGTGTGTGAGTGAGTGAGAGAGAGGGGTGCTGTTCAGAGAGAGAGAGGAGGAGGGAGGCTGAGCGACCCGGAGGTGCTGAAGACCCAGACGGAGCTGGGCGAGGGACTGAGAACAGCGCTGGAGCGGGCGGAGAGCCGCTCAAGATCTTCTGGGGGAGCCCAGTCAATGTGAACATGGGGTCTGTCACCGGAGCTGTCCTCAAGACGCTACTTCTGCTGTCTACTCCAAACTGGAACAGGGTTTTAGCTGGGAATTCCTGTAAGTATACATACATGATTTAAAACTTGCAGGGGGCCTCTCTGCAAAACTTTAATTCTGTTCTTTTTTTTTTTTATGATTATTATTTGCAACTCGGACTGCTGCAAAGCGTGCTGCTATAAAGGAAGCATCATTTAAAAAATCTTGCGAATATGACTGGGTTTACACATGTCATTCCTCTGGCTCCGGTCAGAATATGCCAAGTATCATTTCTCGTTTTTTTTTTTTTTTTGGTCTGTGAACAGAATCTTATCCTCTGGTATTTGTGTATTCGTTGAGAAAGCTCAAGTTCTAGTAAAGCATTAAATTAGCATCTGAACCAGGGAATAGCCTGTGAATGTTTCTTTCTTCATTTCTGCCCTTTTTTAGATTTACTGAATTTTACTGGAATTATGTGTAGCAGGAAAACAACTGGCAGACTTTACATGATGCTGCATTAGCTTAGATTTCTGAAGTTTGCGATTTGGCAGACCAATAGCTGGCTGCGTCTTTAAAATGATGCCAGGATAATAACTGAAATGTACTGCAGAATTCAGGGGCAGAACTGGTAGAGGTGAGCCTTAATACTTGGGGTTGTGTCCTCAGTGTACAAGAATGAGACTTCAGCATTGCTGAAAGAGAGCACCTGAGCCCTGCATTTTGCTTAAAGAAAATACATTCAGGTGATTTTTCAGAAGTACTATCCTTGAATTTTTAGCTTCATAAATTTGTGATTGAATATTCTGATTCTGAGTTAATGATATGAGGGAGGATTTATTTAAGACCTTATTTCTAATGTAGGTATCATCCAAAATAATTTGGCAGAGATCTCTCCAACCAGTTTTTATTAAAGAGAAGAAAAGTTTTAAAAGTTATATTTGGCCCAAAATCTCTAAATGGGAGAATTGCCCCCTTCTTGATGAATAATCAACAGGCTCAGCAAATACGACTTTTTCTTTCTTGTACTTCAGAGGAAAAGCTTATCTGCTGGTAAGGCCTGTTCAAGAGTTTGTGTCGCTATTGTTCACCCAGCTTTAGGTTTGGGGACACAAATAAGCCAGTAACCAGACATTTGCTTGGGCACATCCCCTGAGTGCACTGAAACACTCTGATGTGGGAAGAACATTAGAAATGACCTTACTGGCACAAGTCAAATGGTCATTTACACGGAATGGCCACTGTGATTTCATGCTTCCATTCACTATTAACTCATTTAATGGTGTGGTGTATCTATCACTCTGAAGGAAGAGAACTTCACTCGGATGCTGCACTGTGTTTCAGCCTCTGTTTTCATTTATGGGTGTAAGAATGCCATGAGTCAATAAAATGTGCATGTTTTCACCTAGTCAAAATCTGGGGATGCTCTAAAAGTACCATTTGCAACAAACAATAATCACACAGACCCACTTGCACACACACAGAGAAAGTTTTGTAGAAAAGGCGTAAGTAATACATCGTCCAGCTGCTGAAGTTCAGTAAAAAAGGAAGCACTAGAGGTCACTCTTACAATGGAAAGCACATCATTTGAAGTGTTCTTCCCTTAAGAAAAGCAGAGCTGAAGTCTGGCCTAGAAGCAGTCTTGTCTTTCCAATACACTGCCTGTTTGAGTTTATAATCAATTAATGTAACTGATTGGGCTACTTGTTTACATTTGTTTGCTTTCTTGAAGTCCAATAAAAGGCAGGTCGACATCCAGTAGCTTTCTTTGTGATGTATCTTCTTCAAAGGAAAGATGAGCTGCTGAGAAGATCTGAGGAGAGCAGAATGTTTGTGGGTGCTTACCTCTGGTTGGGCTTATTTTTCAGGAAGTCGTTTAATGCTCTTTTACACATTTGATAAACTTAAAGAACCTATAGGTTCTTAAATTCTTAGGGACATTTAAATATTAAAGTTGGAATTCTTGGTTACCAATATATTTTGAGAGTTGGCTGTTCTTGAAGTGTCATAAATACAGTTAAAATGACTTCAGATAATTAAAGGTGCAGTTAGCAATTTCTTGTTACTATCACATTGATAATACGATTTGTTGCAGTAGATATAAAAGAAAAACTCCTTTCCCAATTTCATTTGGTATTTTGGTGTGTGAAGGAAGCAAGGTCTATATATTACCAAGTCATGGTGCTTCATATGTTGTATCTTTTCTGGAGGAACAAGTCTATATGTTTACCAGAAAGGTTGAAATTCAGTGTATGGACAGGTGACCATCAACCAGCATGCCAGCATGAGTATTTTTAAAGTATTATAACTCCAATAATTCTTTTGGACAAGACTTTTATGTTAAAACATGAATCAATCTTGAACACCAATATTAAATTCAGAGAGAACTGAATGGAAATAAAGAAAATTAAAGGTCAGTCTCTTAGGTGAATACAAAGACATTGAACAGCTGATTCCCCAGTAAGCAAGTCTGCTGTTCATTACATCGGTGCAAACTGCCTAAGGTTGCCAGTGTGAATGTTTACACAGGACAGGACTGTCTACACCAGGGACAGCTCAGAGATGAGGCAACTTTAATTTGAATGTTAGTTGATGTAATTAATCAGGGTGACTTTACATTAGAAGGATTCTGTGCAAACACGCACAGATATTCATGTGTATGTATTTGTGAGTGTGTGAACATATGTTTATATAAAGATGGACCCACGTGCTTCCACATCTTTGACGGCTTGCTACTCCTCTTCTAACTGAAGATGAAATATGTTGAACTGACCACCTTCTTTGCCTACTGGCACCGTGCTTGATGTTTCAGAAGTGCTGAACCAGCCGCAGGTCTTTCCTCCTTGATCTGGTCAAGGTGTTTGTTATTGTATTGAAGGGCTCCTTCCATGAAAGTTTAGAGACAGGCTCTTCTAGAAGGGCTTGCGCTTTGATAAGTTACACAGGCTGTTATTGGTTTCCTCACTTGCTACTAAGACACGTGTACTGAGAAGGGCGTCATCTGTTTTTAAATTGCTCTCATGAACCCTGTTTTCCTCTGAGCATTAGACATTGTTGAGGGAGGGGTTGATGCGGTAGAAGAACAGGTGTTAGTCGTAAGGCAAGTTAAGAGTTTTGCTTTTCACTCCTGCACATCAGGTGATGGAAGCTCTCTGGCTTCAGATACACTGAGAATTTTAATGCTTACCAAGCAGCTTATGAATGACATAATTAGAGGTTAAGTTCTTGCTGTGTTCTTTCTTTTCACTATTTGTAATAAAGGCTGTATATCTGATATCTACCCTGAAAGAAGCACTAAAGAGTATGTTAAAATTAACAATAGATGAAGATAATGACCCAAGTAGATGATCACTTCTGAGGGCTATGGGACATCACCTAATTGCTACTGGTCAGATTCTCAAATTGCTCAAATTCAGCCTTGTACTTTTTTCTAGAAGCTTCCTTCTTTTCCTCCACCCAAATTTTTTTCCATAGCAAAAAATAACCAGACTACAACAATAGTAAAGTACTGATAAAATAGAATTATATGAGGCAATACATATATAGTTGGCCTCAGGATATAAAGGTGAGCCTGAACTTTGACTCACTTTTCTAACAGCAGTACTCTATTTGCTTTCATCAATTTGGTACATTCCCCCTCCCTGATTGCATGCATCCCAAATCATTTCTGAGTAGAGCAGCCTCCAGCTGTGGAGATAATACGGCTCACAGCCAATAGGTGATCGAACACATGACTTCCATATGATACCTAGTGCTTACCCTAAGTATTTACAAAGCATTTTCATGTCTTCTAAAATTAATTTCAGAATCTATATCATATATAAACAATTCTTTATGTAAGCCAATCTCTGTATCAAGATTGAATTAATTTACCTTGAAAACAATAGGACTGTGTAGTATCACTTGTAAGATAATGTAATACTTAGTTCAGAGGTTGGTAAAATACAGCCCATGGGCCAAGTCTTGCCCACTGCCTGTTTTGTGTCATATTTTGTGAATTAAGAGTGGGTTTTTACATTTTTAAATATTTGAAAAAAAATTAACTGAAGGATTATTTGTGGCATAAGAGAATCATATTAAATTCAAATTTTAGTTGTTCTCATTAGTAGACCTGTATGGCAAAAATTTATACTTATTATTATATTTAAAATTTTATCAATAAAATCATTTTAAAATTGATTTCCCTCTTGTCATATAAAAACCTGCATAATATTGTCTATTCTCTAGCTCTTTATAGAAAAAGTTCACTGACCTTTGACCTTTGATTTAAAGAATACACAATACAATATAGTGATGTGACCTGGATAGTGGGTCAAGTACTATTTTAATTGATAAAATTAAAATGTAGTCTTAATTATTTAACATACAAATACATTCCTGAAGAATTAAAGTGTGGAATGTAATGATACAATTGCCAGGAGCTATAACAGAAAAGGGCTTCCCTGGTGGCTCAGTCAGTGAAGAATCCGCCTGCAGTGCAGGAGACCTGGGTTCTATCCCTGGTTTGGGAAGATCCCCTGGAGGAGGGCATGGCAACCCACCCCAGTATTCTTCCCTGGAGAATCCCATGGACAGAGGAGCCTGGCGGGCTACAGTTCATGAGGTCGCAGACTTGGCACGACTGAGCAACTCAACACACACATAACAGAAAACGCCTTCATTAGCATCTTCTTGACATATGTCTTTTTAAATCCTTTATTCTTCAGAAATCTTGTTAGTTCCATGGGTATGAATTATCTATAACTATTTGCAAAGTTTCAGCAGTTTTGGCTGCTAAAGAGTCACTTTCAATGTCAAGTAATCCCATTAGTATAAGATGCTCAATAAAGTGTATAAGTAATTGCATCTTAGATATTTTGAATGAAAATTCTATTGTTATTTTATACTTTCATGAGTATAAAATATTACACTCCATAATTATCAGGAACTTGCATTTGAAATCACTGATTGTATGAAGTAAATCATCTTAGGGGAAGAGTGTTCTTGTCCTTATGACTTTAACAGTAGCTTCCTAAAAATTATGAAATTGGCAAACTTTCTATAATAAATTGAAAAGTAGAGTTTCATTTAAGCACTGCCCACTGAGAATTTATAATAATTAAGCAGGTGCCTTTCACCTACTCATGCCAAGATAATTAATTTTTATATGAATGCCTTATCTATTTGGAATTGTATTTAATTTTTCTTTTCAAATACTGATGAGTGGCCTCATTTTATTTACCTCATACTGTTTACTATGGTGTCTTTTAGAAGTTTGAATTAAAAAATAATAGAGAGTATTGTATTTAAAAAATTATTTTCCTTGAAATTTCATTGTGGCATTTTCCCCAAAATAAATGGCTATATGTTAATTTATTTTTCATAAAACTGTTTATAATGGTCCAATGCTAGTGAAGATTTCTGTCTTATCAAAAGACCAATTTCCAGATCATGTCAGCCTAGGACAGTCTCATAGAACTTCCTTAATGAGACTTACTCTGGACATTGACAAGAGTGATGGGTGGATTCGTGACTCTTCATGGTAAATAGATAAAAAAGGATAATGACAGTCATATTATATGATTCTGAACTTTTTTTGCAATAGAGTATCAGTCTTGCTTTGCAAACACCTCTTTTTTCACAATCTGACACTATATTTAGAATCCGAATCCCTTTTACCTTAGATAGGTCATTTTAGGGCCTTAATGTTGTCAACTTATGAATCATATGACTGATTAGTCAGGTTACTTAAGAAGTCCTTCTCTGTCCTTTAAAAAAGTATTTTCCTTCCCTCCATTGTGACTTTTAAGTCTCCATAATGACCTCGCTCCTGAAAACAGTATGAAAAATAAGAATTTATCCAACATTGTTACTTAAATCTCAGATATGTGTATTCAGGTTGGTAGGTGAATGTTTCTGGTGAAATATTAATATTAAAGAATACAGATTTAGATTTTTTTCAGTGGCCTGGTGTTTCCATTCTTGCTTTTAGCTTAATTATTTTTTCATTTTTATTAATTCAGAAATCTTGGCCTCAGTAGCATTTCATATTTTTCTAGAATTATTGCAGTTTTTCAAGCTAACTAGTATGATAAGGAAGGATGAACCTGTCATAGAATATGTGCTTAAAATAGGAAGGTTTCATGGATTAACCATAATCATGAGGTGAACTGAGCTGTGTTCTTGGTGATGGAGGGGTGAATCCTCATAGGATATTTGGATCATTATTTTAATGGGTATTTCAGTTGGGAACTTTCAGAAATACTCTTTAACAAACAGATCTTTAAAAGCATGTCTTGAACTGATTCAAATGAATTCTTTTTAATGGCTGAGTAATATTCCATAGTGTATATGTACCACAGCTTCCTTATCCATTTGTCTGCTGATGGGCATCTAGGTTGTTTCCATGTCCTGGCTATTATAAACAGTGCTGTGATGAACATTGGGGTGCACGTGTCTCTTTCAGATCTGGTTTCCTCGGTGTGTATGCTCAGGAGTGGGATTGCTGGGTCATATGGTAGTTCTATTTCCAGTTTTTTAAGGAATCTTCACACTGTTCTCCATAGAAACTGGAGCCCATTATACAGAGTGAAGTAAGCCAGAAAGATAAGAGACCAATACAGTATACTAATGCATATATATGGAATTTTAAAAGATGGTAATGATAACCCTATATGCAAAACAGAAAAAGAGACACAGATGTACAGAACAGACTTTTAGACTCTGTGGGAGAAGGCGAGGGTGGGATGTTCAGAGAGAATAGCATTGAAACAAGTATACTATCAAGGGTGAAACAGACCAGCCCAGGTGGATGCATGAGACAAGTGCTCAGGGCTGGTGCACTGGGAAGACCCAGAGGGATGGGATGGAGAGGGAAGCGGGAAGGGGGATCGGGAAGGGGAACACATGTAAATCCATGGCTGATTCATGCCAATGTATGGCAAAAACCACTACAATATTGTAAAGTAATTAGCCTCCAACTAATAAAAATAACTGGGGAAAAAAAAAAAAGCATGTCTTGAATTGTAGCATCAAATGCTAAGGTCAGTTTGATTTTGGCCCCTTTAAAAAGAAGACTCTCAGAAAAAGAAATAAATGCCCCCAAATAAATGCAAGCAAAAGATTATGGAGCTTCAGAAGGATGAAAAGTCCTTAAACTCATCAAAAAGCCTCAATTAACTGAATCTACTTAAATGAATAAATCACCCACAATATTAATATCATAATTTGAAATCTTTGAGTTTTTTCTTTTTTTTTTGAAAGTTCAAAATTTCTTGAGAAATAATAGGTAGTTTACCCATAAGGCTAAGTTACAATAAATGCATTTCTAAATAACCTAGATGTCATTGACATTGGATTATCTTTTTAATTACTTTTGGAGGGAAACTGATGTCTGAGATTTCAACATTTAGATTTCTTCTGTGAATTCTAAGGCTGTTGTTGTCTGGTTGTGTGCTTCAGTTAGGCACAATTCATTCAATTATGAATCCATGTGTTTATTTATTTGACTTCTAGAACTATCATTTGCTGTTTACTATCTGGGAATTTACACCTTCCATGGTGCTGATCACCCTGGAATCTCTGTGACTCTGTGTTGGTAAACACCATTATCAGATATACTACTGCACAAGTAGAGATACTTTTGCTTGCCAGTTGACTTTCAAAGGATTAAGTTTTTGCTAGTATGTTGTTTTGGGCATTCATATACATGGTACCAGAAACTACAGTTATTACTTAATGGTAAAGAATTCACAAGCAAAATGCATTACAAATTGTCATTACTTCAGTTCTTCGGAGTTAAGTTGGCATTTGGAAGAGGAAGAGTATGTGCTTCATTTTTTTTTTTCTCCCAGTGCATTTTTGTCATGGTTCACGGAAAAGTGTATTCTGGTCATAAAATCGGAGAAATAGCATAACAGGAGGTAAAAATGAGCCTGTTTATGTTACAGTTAATGAGTCATTCCAGTGTAATAATTGGAAAAGTGAGTGAAGCCTGAAAACATTTGACATTTTAAGTAGTTTAAAATTAGTAACTATAAAATTTTTTATGCCATAAGTATTTAATAGAGCAGTGAAGAAATTTACCTCTAAGATTTTTAAATCACAAAGGGAAAAAAGGGTGTAATATGTATCAGTTGGCCTACAGCTCTAATTACATTTTTTTTTATTAAGTACCTCTTATTACTTGGCAGTGCTCTAGATTAAGATGTTATATGCTTCTGAATTGTAAAAGACATATTTGTTTCTGTAACCAATTTTTTCCCCCCTCACTGGCAATTATGGTACTTACAAATGAGGCCACAGGTTGATATTAGCTTAGAAACAGCATGTGAATATATAAATTTAACTGCTTCCCTAAATTACATTTACTGTATAGTTTTAAGACAAACTACAACCTGTAATTTCATTTACTTGAGACTTAACTCTGAAGTTTTAACCTATAGAGAGGTATTTTTGGAATGTCCGTTGAAGGGCATGGATAAACTCTCCTAGGAATTGGTTGCAGGCCTTGGAATTAGTAAACGGTTGGTCGGAGCAGGCGATTGGCCCTGCGGCCCACGGCTAAGAGCCCCACAGCTTCCTGTTAATGTGAACCGGTTACTTTTGTGTTTCAGAACCCAAGGAGGGAGTTTTGAGAAAATTTGGGAAAGTTCAACTTATCTCTGGACTAATAGCTTTGTTCTAAAAGACTGAATATGTATTTTAATTTGTTTTACTGATTGAATTTTTTATTTACTCTTCCCGGCTGCGGCGGGGCCTCGTTGCCCGCTGGCATTCTTCTCCAGTTGCAGCCGCTCCCTCGGTGCGGTGCGCAGGCCCTCAGCGCGGCGGCGCGCTCTGAGGCGTGGGCTCCAGAGCGCAGGCGCGGAAGCTCCGGCGCTCCGGCGTGTTGCTGAGGCGTGTGGGTTCTTCCCGGGCCGGGGATCACACATGTGTCCCCCTGCATCGGCAAGTGGGTTCTTTACCACCGAGCCGCCAGAGAAACCCCGATTATGTATTTAGATCTGGAAGACTAGTGTTTGGTTTTGAAAGATAGTGATATGTGTTTGTCTTTTAAGATACGTCCATCAGTAGATAAACAGAAGGAAGCAGCTAAATGCAAAATGGTCTGTGAGGGAAATTAATTGCTGAGATGAAGCTGTGTGTGTGTGTGTCTGTGTGTGTGTGTGCACGTGCGTGTGCACCGATGTTGGAAGGTATTGTGGGTGGGGATTGGGAAACAGGCCATGTTGACAGAGAAATGGAAAACCTTCCCCTAGATGGCACATTTTCAATTAACTATTGTTGGGATATATAATAAGATTTTTATTTTATTGCTCCCACACAGAATAATCTCCCATATAGTTTAAAAACAGTATGTGGGATTAAAAAACTAGCAGGAGGTCTTCTTGTGTCCGATTTAAACTTATCCCAGGCAGAGGGACAGTGTTGCCCTTCTGTGACCCCAAAGTGCTTTATTTTCTAGGAAATGCCATGAAGACCTTAGGGTCTCCAGTACTTAACTTCCAGTCAGTCTCAGGGTGCCAGTCTTTATGAATATGGCAACGAAGGCAAAAAATGGCAGGAGAGATTTTGACTTAAAAATCACTAGATAAATTGAAACATAATTTAACTCTTAAAGACAATGTGGTAAACGGATAGGGCGTTCTAAACAAACTTTGCATTTTTCACATCATTCACTTTTATCTTTCAATTTTGGCTGACTTTAAACAAAAAGAATCTTATCTCCAAGGCAGAAAGCTGCATGAATGCTTAGTGATTCTCATAGTTAAGGATTTATAATACATATTTACTTTTGCCATGTTTTAGATGTTTAGGACTTAATTAAAAGAGCATTGCTAAAATAAAAGCAATTCTATCTAAAGTGGTGGTGAGGGAATTTTGTGCAAGGTTATAAAGCTGCTCAATTAGGCTCTTTTGTTTATTGTGTGTATGATGTTTGAACTGTTGTACTTTAAACATGGAGCCTGTATTGTAATCCTCTTAAGCAAACGTCATGTGCCTCTAAAATGTCATAATACAACTACTTAAGTATCGTAAGATGTGTGTGTGCTAAGTCGCTTCAGTCGTGTCCAACTCTTTGCAACCCTTTGGACAGTAGCCTGCCATGCTCCTCTGTCCATGGGAATCTCCAAGCTAGAATACTAGAGTGGGTTGCCATGTCCTTCTCCAGGGGCTTTTCCTGACCCAGGGGTCAAACCCACATCTTTTGTTTCCTTCATTGGCAGGTGGGTTCTTTACCACGAGTGCCGCTGTGTAGTCCTTCCTAAAACACACAAAAAGAAAGTTTGGAGAAAGCCCTAAGATATATTTAAGAAAGCAAAGAGCAAACACTATAGATAACATGTTTTCTTAACTTCATAGAAACCTATAGGATCAAATCACAAAGTGGAATATGATAAAATAAAATAGTTCATAGTCAAATGTCCGCTAGAGAAATGGAAAAAGGAAGCTATCAAAAATATGATGTAGAATTTCGGGTACTAAGAATAAAGTTATGATCGCAATAATTTGTTATGCTTGATGCATAAAACTGAGTCATCCGCTGGTGTGGCCTTGTACGTGATTGTGTTCATGTCTTAGAAACCTTGCCTTCTCTTTCTGTCTCTCTCTCCCTTGCTTTATATATACATGTATGTGTGTGTATGTATATATAAATGACAACATTAAGTAGTTCAGCATGAAGAGTGTATGCAGTATCATTAATCACTGAGACCGTCTCTCGAGAAGATGCCGGCAGGGCCTGCTTGTTCTCAGTTAGCAGAATCGAGCCTCCCTGCTCACTTTGCTGGGTATGAGGGACTCTGGCTGTGGCATCTGCCATCGTTACGATTGCCAGGGCTGATCTGGCCGACAGGACTGGCAAGGCGGCTGTCCCCTTCCTTCCACACTACTTCCTATGACTCATGCAGTATTTTTAAATACTCATGCATATATCCTATTTTTAGGTAAGTCTGCCATAAAAATGCATTGATGTTTTCAGTCAGTATTTTAAGGCTCTTATCAGAAAAGAAACCAAGTCTTGTCTCATAGCTGTATTTCATTGTTGGGTGTTTTCAGTTGTTCCAGCTTATTAGGGTAGCAGACAAATACCTTCCTCCTCTGAATCTGCTCATCTTTCCCCTTTTGTCTGTCTTGACTGCTTTCTCTCCCTCCCAGTCCTGCCCCCCCAGCCCAAGTGTCCTCCAGCCTAGGGGTCTCCAACCTCTGGGGTCTGTGCCTGATGCTCTGAGGTGGAGCTGATGTGGTAATAGAAATAAAGCGCACAGTCAATGTGCTTGAATCATCCTGAAACCATATACCCCAACCCCAGTCTGTGGAAAAATTGTCTCCCGTGAAACTGGTCCCTGGTGACAGAAAGGCTGGGGACCACTGCTCTAGCCTCTGTGACCTGGTCTTTCCAGCTGCTGTTCCCTTTGCCTGGTTGCCTTCAATCACTTCTCTAAATCCTCCTGGAAAACGTCTACTGAAACCTAGCCTCACCTCCCTCCTCTGTGGAGTCTTCCATGATCAAATCACCTCACCTCTCTCCATCCTCCTAACAGAAATTCAGTAGAAACGTGAGTGTTCATTCACCTATTCCTGATCATAGAGTATCAAATCTGATTTTTTTTTTTAAAGAAAATACATCTCTCTCTCTTTCTCTCTGCTTCTTTTGGCAAATGTCATCTGATAGGCCACTCTGTCTATCAATTTTGATTGAGAATGTTCAGTGGACAGGTGAACAAAAAATACATCATAAATATAAAATTGTATCAACGTCTTCCCCTTTCCAGGCCATCATGTTGCCCCTTCATCTCTGTAGCAACTCCCAGGTCATCACCTTCAATTTGGGAAGTCGTACTGCAAAGTTCTTGCCACATTTCGGGTAGAAATGTTCAACTCCTTTATTAATCCTACACTTCAATTCCTTTATTTTGTGTTTTCTCATTCGAAGATTTTTCTCTTTTATGGAAGGTAGAAGAAAAATAAAATCAATTTTCTTTTTTCATCATTAACGTTTATTAATAAAGACATACCTGTAGTTTCTTTGCTTTTCTTTTCCTATAAATATATACAAAGCGTCTTTCATTGCCTTTATTTTGACAAGCATGAACGGGTTCTGAACTTGTGTTTTCCTCTTTTAATTCCACATATTAAAAAAAATTTTTCTTGTAAAACATTGTCACTTTTTAAAGATTACTCGCATGTTTCTTCCCCTTTGTGGAATTCATTTGGGACTTTCATTTGTAATTCATAACTTTCCACACATGTTGACATAGATTATCATTAATATTGAAAAATAATCCTTTTGCATTGGGCCCTGTGGACTCTGTGATGGTGGAGTGTACCTCACAGGCCTGGGAGGCAAATATTATCACTATTAGACAAACTAAGAAATTGAAATTTAGGAGGTATTTCCAAAGTCACTGAGTAAGAAAGGATAGAGCTGGGGCTTGAACCCAACTTTAATGATGCCAGATCCATTGCTCTTTGAGCATCTTCTCCATGAGCCTTTGAAATCACCTCTCTTGAGTATTAGAACTCACACTTGTCTGTTCTCAGCGTCCCCTCCCTGGTGTGATAAGCCATAAGGTAATGTGCTGGTGTCTTTCAAGGATTCTGTCACTTGCATTTTATCAACAAGCTCTTCCTTACTATTTGGAGTAAAGTATAAAACATTACCCAGTGAGAATGTAAGTGTAAATTTTCTCCTCTGAATTACATCAACAACCCCCTACCCTTGCTCTCTGATACCCAAGCACCTATCCATTCTGTTTAAATTCCTTCTTTGAGTCAGTAGTTCCAGGAACAAGTTCTAAGGGGCTTGAGCAGTGCAAATCAGAAAGGAAAACCAGATCCTTTCTGCAGGATGGCAGTGCTACCCGATTGAGGCGATCTGAGATTTTGTTTTCTCTTCAGTCACAGTTTTATTTACATATGCACACATTATAATACTTTCCTAATGCTCTCAAAATGCTACTAATAAAAATGAAGATATTGCAATACTACTGCTGGACAAAAATGTCAGCACTGTGGATGTGTGAAAATAGTTTCTTTGTCCTTCAGAATCAGTGAACAGGGTATGGCTCCAAGTAGTAATCAACCTAGGACAGGAAAAAGATATGGTGGCCTGTGAATTAGATCCTCATTGTTCATCACTGGCACCAGATCAATGAAGGAATTTTCAGAGTCCTTGGTACCTTTCCTGGGTCTCTCCCCTGAAGTTAGGTAATGTTATATATGTGTGCCTTCAGGGTTAAAACCAGACAAGATAGGATTCTGCAGAATACACACAGACTACTGGGGAGCTGCTGAGAGGAACCAGGCCACTTCCGAGACCCAGACTGGAACGGTGCCTCTGTTTCTGTCTGCACATGGGGCCTCCGCTTCAGTGGGCTCCGTGAGCAAAATGGTGCCTTTGGTCCCTGTCTGCTGGGTAAACTGCTGGAGGTTGATGTGCCACAGCGCTTCCGTCACCAATTCCAGCTCTTGTTCTTTGTTCTGTTATCGTTTGGTGTCTTGTCCAAGAGATCTTTCCACAGCTTTAGTAATGTTGTCCAGCCTCACACTCTGCTGGCCAAACTCGGCTCCTTCCCCGTGTTCAGGGGTATGCTCCCTCAGGGTGCTGTTTTAGTTTGCTAGGGTTGTCATGACAAGACACCGGCTCAACAACAGAAATTTATATTCTCCAAGCTCTCGCGGCTGGAAATGAAAGATCAAGGTGCCAGCTGGGTTGGTGCCTCGTGACAGCTCGTTTCTGGGCTTGTAGGTGGCCACATTTTCACTATGTCCTCACATGGCCTTCCTTCTGTGACCGGTCAGAGAGAGAGCGAGAGAGCTCTGGTGTGTCTCTCCTCTTCTTGTAAGACCACCAGTCCTAGCCCGTTAGGATCCCACCCTCGTGATTTCATTTAACCTGAAGTACCTCCTGAAAGGCCCTACCTCCAAATACAGTCACATGGGGGGTTCAGGCTTCAGGGTATGCATTTTTAGGGGAGGGACATAATTCAGTCCATAATAAGTGTTTAAATGGCAACCCACACCAGTACTCTTGCATGGAAAAGCCTGTGGATAGAGGAGCCTGGTGGGCTACAGCCCATGGGGTGGCAAAGAGTCGGACATGACTGAGCGACTTCACTTTCACTTTTATTTCAACTGCCTGCAGAAAGTGTATCTTCTTTTGGTATCTGAGAGATATATTGCTCTGACCTGTTGAAACCCATCAAGTGAGTGAAGTCATCCTGTAGTGTTTTTTTTTAAGTTGTCTTCCAATTGAGCCCACCTCAGTGGCGTTGCTGGGACCACACGCAGTGCACTCGGCCCCTGGCTCCCACGGCTGGTTGTCACAGAAGCTGCCTCTCCTGACCATTGTCTCCTTCCTTCCATCCAAGCCTCGTGCTTTCTCACTGCCTCTGCCTGAGATTTGCTGATAACCAGTACAGGATTACATCATGGTGATTAAAAAAAAAAAGCCTTCCCATAATAGAGCAACAGTCTTGGATCTTTGAAGCAAGTCGTTCCCTTCCCAAGTGCGTGTTTCCGTTTTAAATACTCCTTCCAGCAGATCTTAGACATAGATAAGATGGTAATTTACTGCCCTTTATTAAAATCACCTCTCCATTTATCACCTACCCTCACACAGCAGTTATCAGAAATATTATTTTATCCCCCTCCAAATTCTTTTCTCCTTTATGTTACTGAGCTCCAGTTGTGTTGTGATTTGCTCCCCGTGTTTCTCATGTCCCCTTCCTCAAAGTTGATTTTGCAGTGCGTTTCCTCAGGCACTTTTCTGCTTCTAATCTAAAATCCAGAGCACACAGATTGTTCCTTTTTTTCCCTGGGATGTCTTCTATGTCGAGCCAAAAAACAGACAAACAAAACATAAGTAAAACAAATGAACAATCATCATCCTAATAACTTCTTTAAATTCAATTTAAAATTTGTCTAATTTAAAGTTTGTAGGATGCCCTCCTCGTTTCCAAAACTGGGACAGATGTTTGCCATACATTGTTGCAGTCAATCTTAACGTAGCATCTGTTCACACCAGTGTTTTCTCCTTTGCATGTTTTCCTATCCTCTCCAGTGCATTTCTCTTGTGGCGGAATATTCTTTGTCTTTTTAAATGGTTCATCATAACTTATCAAGTGGGTGTGCTGTTATTTAAACATTAAGAACCAATTGGTTGTTCATTGATTTTTAAATTTTCTTACTCTATCAGTGTCCACTTCTAGTGGTATATGGCTATCTTTAAGATGCTTGTGGTTCTCTAAGTACCTTAATCCATTTACGTAGGTCAATGTCATGAAGTTTTCTCAATGTGTTTGTCCTACTTTAGCAAAACTCTAAATGTATTTTGGAAGGCGAAATTTAAAGCAGTAGCTGTCTTACACCCTTCTCTTCCATGCTCAGGAATTTATAACACTTAAAGATGGTTCTGTGTCTCTTCCAGCAGTATCGTTTGTTCAGACATGAATCAGAGGTGGTGGGTAGAGATGCCACACTTGACAGATTGCAGAAGCACATCTGTCACCCTCCAGGAAACCTGCTCGCTCATCAATTGGTCTTGTCAGTTACACACACAGCCGTGTCGTTTCTACAGCCTTCCACAGCATCACCAGCTACCCCTCCGTGTGTCCCTCTTTGGAGCTCGCTGCCCCTGGCCTCTGATGGGCTGCTGTGAGTGCAGGCCTTCAGATGTTGCCATGAGCCCGGTATCTCCTCCAGAAGGCACAAGTCTCTGTTTATGGGAAGAACCTCTTAAGTGCCGTCTCACGCCTCACTTGCTACTGATTTTGATTTTCCTCTGGAATCTTTGAGTTTTGTTTTCCTTTTAAAAAAATCTATAACTTCTTCCATTTTTTTGAGAAAATTTCAACATCTCAAGAAACATTAGGACTCCTCCATGCTTTCATTCCCTCCTTAATCAGCAAAAGCAACCTATATTTAAAAATGAAGACCACAGTGAACAAGAAGAGCTTCAGATTTATGATTTCAAATGAGAACTCTGTTTCCCAGAGTGGATATGATTCTGTGAAAAAGCTGATATGTGTTTGAATGGTGTTCATTGATCCCAGTCTCTTTCTGAAAAAGAAGAATATCGGAGACATTTAGGACACTTTGTGTCTCATTCTTTCTTTGAGTGTTGACCCCTATTTATCTAGCCCAGTTCCCTTTAAAAGGTCCTTATTTGCTCAAGCACTACACTACACCTTAAAATTTTTACTCTGTTGAACAAAACAATGAGATCATCATTTTAATATTATCTTTGATATAAACAATATCAATATTGATGAGCTCTCTGGTTCTAGATATAACCGTCTTGAATGCTTTCCAGTTCTCCATCTTCCCAACTGCACAAGTAAAAAATATTAAGGGAAAATAATTTTCTAGGGCATTAATTAATTGGTTCTAAAATGAGTTTCTTCTTAATCTGTACAATCCACTTTTTGGGTGAACTTATGTGACTCTGCACTTAAGGCAACCTTTCACAAAATGTGTCTTCATAGTATTATGGCTATATGCTTGGAACTGTTTGGATATTGTTGAAAATAAATGTATTCAATCACACATTTCATCTGCCAGGCAAATACCAGGTGAAATACCACAAGCAGATGGGCTAATCCAAGAAATGAAATCTATTGCGTCTTCTTGAATGTGCTGTGTTGTTGTTTTTTAAATTAAAAGATACAACCTTTATGATGCCTGGAACTGAATGTAGCTTTTTTAGCAGAGTGGTTGGAACTGAAAGTTGTGATCAGTTTTTATTCTTTATGTTCAGCAACAATTTCTTATGTCTTACATTCTTCTAAAAGATGAAAAAAGACTAAGTCCCTATCTGTCTGCCAGTTGCCATTTCAGGGGAGCTTCCTGTGTGATGCCCGGTAAAACAAATATCCTGTTACCCTGGAGTTGCAGTAGTTTGGAGGGCAAATAGAATAGGCAAAGAAATTATCCATTCATCTCCTCAGCCTCTAAAATTTCACCTGAGTTTTTGTTCTAGTCAGGCAAGTGAGGTAAAATCATAAATGCCTGCCACTCAGGGACCCAAAACCTTTTGTGGAAGACAGAAAGACGTACCTTAAAGTAATTCAGATGAAAGGCAGGCTACGATACATATTTCACTTCAATCTAGATTTCTGATGTAATGCCATTATGATTTATTTGGTAACTTAGTGTGTTTCCTCTAATTTCTGTTAAAAATCAATATATGACCAGTAATATTACTGGAGTTGATAAAAGATGAGTTATTATATTTTTTACTGACAGTGAGTTTGGAAATTTATCTCCGTAAATTACACTGGGTGAACATGTTCCATGTTAAATGAACTCCATAATTGCACTCTTTGGGACTCTGGCTGTTTTTCGGTTGGCACTGATGATTTAGAGAATTATACCTAAGAAAGAAATACTAGCTAAGAATATTATAAAAACTCTTAGTGAAATAACATTTGCATTGCCTGGATGTGCTTGGTTGCATACAAACAATTGCTTTTCACTGGGTTGGGGGATTGTTCATTCAGTCTATTAAAGCATTCCTTACTCTTATAATGGTTGAGGCTTCTTGGGGTTTTGCCTTACTCTGCTCACCTTATTCACCTATTTACTCAATGAATATTTAGTGTGCCTCTACAGTATGCTACCTATCATTACACATGTCTTCAGCATCAATGATTTTGAAATGTTATAATGGTCAGAATCAGTAACTTCTTGCTGACAATTGAGAATGGAAATTTTGACTCCTGGATTTATAAAGCTTTTGAAACCACATTTTATGCCTAAGCTTTTGATTATCTTACAAAATGTACAGTACTGTTCAGGGTACTCACAGGATGGATGGTTCTGTTGTAAGCAATGTGCTCACTTGCTGTTTTGGCTGACTCTTAACCAGCCCATGATGGGCTGACGCTCAACATTGCCACTTGCTAGTTCTGTAGAAAAGCACAGTAGTGTGTGATAGGCATGATGAGAGAGAGGAATACAAGGCATTTGGGCTGGCTATAGGCAGAGCATCAGAGAAAGCTATTTCTTGAACAAATAGAAGAGTCTGGAGGGGGAAGCAGGGGAAGGACATTTCAGTTAGAAGGAGCCTCACAAAGCATGGAGCATTGGGATGCACCTCAAGCAGTCCAGAAGGACTGGCTGAAAGTGAGGACCAACAGCAGATAAAACTAATGAAATAGTCATGAAGCATCCCAAGTGACGAGTCTTTTACATAAAGCAGAGACCCCAGTATTCTCTAGGGGATCACGTTATTAGAAGTGTTATATGTACACTTGTGGGTGACATTGATTAGATCTGCATTTTGTAAAGTTAAACTCTTGGCAATATGAAGAGAGGAATGATGAGGGAAGGGGAATGGAGTCTATCCTGGGAACACAGAATCAGATAGTTAGCAGGTGAATTAGTTCCTGTGAGAATAAGAGCTATAAAACGCTGAGACAGTGACAGTGGAGACAGACTTGTCCCATGTGAACATGTGAGACTGACAGAACAGTGAGATTGAGTGGATGTAAATATATCAACACATGACAGCAAGGAGTGGTCAATTCCAGTTCGTGATTTTTGTTTTTGCTTTATTATAACTGTGTTTCTATTCCAAAAAGTGTAATATACTTTTTGTATGTAGCTGCTTTCTTTGCAAATAAGGAATCTTGATTCATTTATGTTTGGTTTTTTTTTTTTTTCATTCTCTTCTGCACCCTGTTTACAAAGGATCATATTTAAATTTTTTGAGATAGTGTGTGTTATGTACAATGTGATATTTTATAAAAATCTGTGCCATGGGGATATATTAAGTAAAACCTTTCTGAAATAAGGCTCATACAGAGTACTTTCTGGCATTGCATGTTGTTACATTTTAATGACATCTCTTATTTTTGGTAGTAACAGGAATATATCCTGAATTGAAGGTTTCTTGTACTATTCTTCCCCAACACTGATAACTATGATGTTTTCCTATCTTCCACTCAGATATCTACCCCCACCCCACCCAGATGGCTTAGAAAGTAGAGATTCAATACTAAAATGTTGAATT
Organism: Odocoileus virginianus; assembly: GCF_023699985.2. Taxonomy (NCBI): domain Eukaryota; kingdom Metazoa; phylum Chordata; class Mammalia; order Artiodactyla; family Cervidae; genus Odocoileus; species Odocoileus virginianus. Next base: position 56,217,229 of record NC_069693.1, on the reverse strand, counting down.
CCTGTAGTTGGGTTATTTAAGATTCTGGGGCAGATATAGTCTGGGTTGAAGTATCTATCACTTGACGTGTAAAAAGAGGACCTAGGAAAAATAGAAAAGCAAAAGTTGATTAAAATTTTACAATGTGCTTTTTAATTGAACAAACATTTACCAAGTGCCGTTGGTGTCAAACTATGTGCTAGAAAACAGGTATATAACAATGTATAGACTCTGCTCTCAAAATGGAAGAGAGAGAGAAGATAGAAATGGTATTAACTGTACCATTTTTGAAAATGCCTCATCATTTAAAATGCACTTCTTTGCTATACTTTGGAAACCATAGGTGGACACTATTAAATTATTGACCATCTTTGATACCATAAGCAGTGAGAAGAGCCGAGGTAATTATCCCTCTGGAGATTTTGACTCTCCCGTGTGTTTTGCAGGGGCACACAGTCTTGTGAGATTTAAGTCTGTGGTAGGAAACACTGGAGGCTTATAGTTGTTCTCCAGTGACAATTGTTAAATTTTTAAAAATATGCCCCTGGACATATCTAGCTATGAAGAAAACCCAGAAGGTTTTTACTCAACAAAGTTGTAAAGAAATAACCTTTTCTAATTCATAAGTGAACTCAGAGGATTTATGAAAAATAGAAGAAAAACTGTTTTTTTTTTTTTTAATTCTAGCGTTTGAACATCAGAATTTCGAGTACAACAGAATTAGCAACTGGTATTTAACAGCTATTTAGATTAATGATTTACATTTTAGCATTTGTATTACACTGTTATTTAATTTAAACTTTGCTTAAAACCAGCAAACATATATTCAAAATTCTATTAGATAGGAATGTGCCCTATCCTTATTAATGCTCTACCTTGCAAAGAACTTCAGGTATTGAGTGAATTATAATAAAAGATGATTATCTTTACTTATTTTTACTCAATCACAGTAATATATTTTATTATGCTGCACTTAAAAAAATAAAACAGGACCTGTTTCTTCAGATGCATGTATTATGAGTTATTTTACAATGGAAACAGGGAATTCTTGATTTCGGTCTATCACTTCAGCTTCCTCCATGTTAATTGAAATCCATATTCTCAGGCTATGAAATAATTGGTTTTTATCCCTTAAAATTTTCAACATTTACTAAACAAAAAGAAGCCAGGAAATTTATGAGAAATAGGTAGATAGATAGGCAGATGATACATAATACTTCACTCTGCTAATGGTTACATGTAATCTTCCAGCATGCTGTTTTCAGATCACTTTACCCAAAGACTCCAAATGATTTGCCATTTCTTATTTTGGCATTTGCAACATATAAAAATTTCTGCTTTAAATACTTCTTTTAAAATATTATTCACACTACCCAAGACCTGATACGTCAGATTCTAACCTAGAAGCCAGAGATCATGTCTGATCTTCTGTCCCCTCCTCTTTAGATGAGATTCGTTACCTTTTCTGATAACCTGTCGTCAGAAACCCTAAAAGACACTCTGATTTCTCTGCTGCCTTCACCGATCTGTTTGAGCAGTCACAAATTGCTAGTTCTTCCTTCGTCAGCATCTCTGCACCCAATCCTTTCCTTTTGTTTTCCTGTCACAGCCAGAAAGGTGGAGCCTTTTCCATGATGCTGTGGGGCTGAGCGTTTAGATGGGGACAATAAACGTGTGAACACAGAATTTCAATGTGTTAATTACTGTGCAAGAGTCTTCACAGAGCGCCGGGAGGACAAGGAGGACACTCAAGCCCAAGGAGGTCAGCTAATGGCTCTTTGTATAGAGGCCATTCCGAGCTGATGGTCTCAGCAGTGGCACAGAGCAATGAACCTGAATAGAACTGCTAGTTTAATCAAAATGTAATAGTCTAGTTTAACCAAGATGTAATCATTAACATGTAATAGTCCTGGTGATTTCATATGAAGAAGGGTTGATGGGATGGGGGCAAGTAGAGTTGAAGTGAATTTGGAATGAACACTCCCAGTATCCTGCATGGTGATCAGATGGTTTAGATTACCCCATTTAAATGTGTGTGGGGGTAGGCGGGGAGGCAGTGCTGGGAGGCAGCCAGAGCCTCAGTTCTAGCATCAGACCAAGTGGCAAAATCCATTAGAATCTGAAATCAAGGCAGAAAACTAGTAAGTGTAGCGACTACATCCTGGAGGTAATGAGGTGGCTGTAGCCGTTTGCTCTCCAAGGGCCCTGTTGTCTGCAAGGATATTGGCCAGCTGGCTTGTAAACCATCTGCAGGATCACAGTCGCATCAGTGGGGTCATTGTCAGATGTGCAGACCCTTGGGTTTTCTCAGCAGAGGGAGTGTGCCTGGTGGGCTTTTTAATACTGGCTGTAGACTGGGGAGGGATAGGTAGAGCTGAAATGATACCCAGTGCAGTTTGTACTACCCTGATTCCTCTTTCCTGATTGTGACTCTGTGTTCTCTAGAACCTGGTAGAGAGTTTATTTTGTTTTTTTTTTTTTTTTTTTTGGCCACTCTGTGTGGCTTGCGGATTCCCTGACCAGGGATAGAACCCAGGCCTCTTGTCAGTGAGAGTGGGGAGTCCTAACCACTGGATTGCTGGGGATTCCCCTGGTTCAGTTCAGTTCAGATGCTCAGTTGTGTCCCACTCTTTGCGACCCCATGATCTGCAGCACGCCAGGCCTCCCTGTCCATCACCAACTTTCGGGGCTTGCTCAAACTCATGTCCATTGGCTTGGTAATGCCATTCAGCCATCTCATCCTCTGTCGTCCCCTTCTCCTCCTGCCTTCAGTCTTCCCCAGTATCAGGATCTTTTCTAAAGAGTCAGTTCTTTGCATCATGTGGCCAAAGTATTGGAGCTTCAGCATCAGTCCTTCCAATGAATATTTAGGACTGATCTCCTTTAGGATTGACTACTTTGATCTTCTTGCAGTCCAAAGGACTCTTAAGTGTCTTCTTCAACACCACAGTTCAAAAGCATAAATTCTTCAACATTCAGCTTTCTTAATGGTCCAACTCTCACATGCATACAAGATAGCTTTGACTAGATGGACCTTTGTCAGCAAAGTAATGTCTCAGCATTTTAATAAGCTGTCTAGGTTGATCATAGCTTTCCTTCCAAGGAGCAAGCATCTTTTAATTTCATGGCCACAGTCACATCTGCAGTGATTTTAGAGCCCAAGAAAATTAAGTCTGTCACTGTTTTCATTGTTTCCCCATCTATTTGCCATGAAGTGATGGGACCAAATGCCATGATTTTCGTGTTTTGAATGTTGAGCTTTAAGCCAGCCTTTTCACACTCCTCTTTAAAGAGCCCCTTTAGTTCCTCTTCACTTTCTGCCGTAAGGGTGGTGTCATCTGCGTATCTGAGGTTATTGATATTTCTCCCGGCAATCTTGATTTCAACTTGTGCTTCATCCAGTCTGGCATTTTGCATGATGTACTCTGCATATAAGTTAAATAAACAGGGTGACAATATATAGCCTTGACATACTCCTTTCCCTATTTGGAGCCAGCCTGTTGTACCATGTCCAGTTCTAACTGTTGCTTCTTGACCTGCATGCAGGTTTCTTAGGAGGCAGGTAAGGTGGTCTGGTATTCCCATCTCTTTAAGAATTTTCCACAGTTTATTGTGATCCACACAGTCAAAGGCTTTGGCATAGTCAATAAAGCAGAAGTAGATGCTTTTCTGGCACTCTCTTGCTTTTTCTATGATCCAACAAATGTTGGCAATTTGATCTCTGGTTCCTTTGCCTTTTCTAAAACCAACTGGAACATCTGTAAGTGTACTGTTGAAGCCTGGCTTGGAGAATTTTGAGCATTACTTCACTAGTGTGTGAGATGAGTGCAATTGTGTGGTAGTTTGAGCATTCTTTGGCATTGCCTTTCTTTGGAATTGAAATGTAAACGGACCTTTTTCAGTCCTGTGGCCACTGCTGTTTTCCAAATTTGCTGGCATGTTGAGTGCAGCACTTTCACAGCATCATCTTTCAGGATTTGAAATAGCTCAATTGGAATTTTATTACCTCCACCAGCTTTGCTCGTAGTGATGCCTCCTAAGGCCCATTTGACTTCACACTCCAGGATGTCTGGCTCTAGTTGAGTGATCACAACATCACGGTTGTCTGGATCGTGAAGATCTTTTTTGTACAGTTCTTCTGTGTATTCTTGCCACCTCTTCTTAATATCTTCTGCTTCTGTTAGGTCCATACCATTTCTGTCCTTTATTGTGCCCATCTTTGCATGAAATGTTCCCTTGGTATCTCTAATTTTCTTGAAGAGATCTCTAGTCTTTCCCATTCTGTTGTTTTCCTCTATTTCTTTGCATTGATCGCTGAGGAAGGCTTTCTTATCTCTCCTGGCTATTCTTTGGAACTCTGCATTCAAATAGGAATATCTTTCCTTTTCTCCTTTGCCTTTTGCATCTTTTCTTTTCTCAGCTATTTGTAAGGCCTCCTTGGACAACCATTTTGTGTTTTTTCATTTCTTTTTCTTGGAGATGGTCTTGATCCCTGCCTCCTGTGCAATGTCATGAACCTCCATCCATAGTTCTTCAGGCACTCTATCAAATCGAATCCTTTGAATCTAGTTGTCACCTCCACTGTATAATTGTATGGGACTTGATTTAGGTCATACCTGAATGGTCTAATGGTTTTCCCTACTTTGTTCAATTTAAGCTTGAATTTGGCAATAAGGAATTTATTATCTGAGGCACAGTCAGCTCCTGGTCTTGTTTCTGCTGACTATATGGAGCTCCATCTTTGACTGCAAAGAATATATTCAATCTGATTTTGGTATTGACCATCTGGTGATGTCCATGTGTAGAGTCTTCTCTTATGTTGTTTGAAGAGGGTGTTTGCTATGACCAGTGCATTGTCTTGGCAAAACTCTGGTAGCCTTTGACCTGCTTCATTTTGTACCCCCAAGGCCAAAGTGCTAGTAGCATAATGCAGTCATTAAAGTAAAGATGTTGAATAGGAGAAGAAAAAAGTCTAAAGTCTTCAGCAAGAAATTTACATTCTCTGACCTTCAGTTCCCAATCTAGAAAATGGAGATAATATCTTCCTTACAAGGTTGTTGTAAGGATTTAACAAGGCTAAGACATTGTATGCAATATAGGTAACTATTATTATTGTTAGCATTTTTCTCTAGAGGGCTCCAGTTAAGATATCCTTGGTACAGCAGCATGGATCACTTCATCCTATTAATGCCTTAGTTGCTACATGCAAGGTCACTTTCTGGTAGATTAGATGTAATGACATGTTAGGGAAGTATATATCTGAGTGATGGGTCAAGGAGAGGATGTCTTTTATATTGGAGTGATGATGGTGGGAACAGGTAACAAATACTTGGTCAACTCAACAGCATTTTGTAGGAATTAATATGAAAATGATAACTTATTCACATGAAAACAAAATAAAAACTATACACCATCCTTTTCAATTCCAGAGAAAAGGGAGTAGAAAAATACAAAAATTAGCATTAAAAAGAGAAATATTTTGAATGAGACTCTTGAGTTTTGTCTTTTATTATGGGAATCATCAGTTTTTAAGCATGGTAGTCTTGAAAAGCAACATGACACATCATGACCACTTGTAATACCTTCATCACCCTTTTAAGCTGCAAGGATCATTTTAAGCTGATTTTTCCCTCCACTTTCAGGTTTCTCCAGAGAAACAGAACCAATAAGATGTGTGCATATAGAGAGATTTATTCTAAGGAATTGGCTCATGTTTAAGCTAATTAAGTACTAACGTCAAATGACAAACATTTAAAGATTTTTTAAAGAAGTTGTATTTTGAGGCCAAAAGTAACTCATGGGAGGATATCTAATTCAAGATGTAGTACACATATCTAAGATAAAATTAGCAACTTAAAAAGTGGTATTTGCAAATAGTATGTGTGTTTGTAAACATTCAAAGACCAAGAAGTAAATGAGTTGCCAGTAAAACTCATTAGGTTGTTAACAACATGGTTTAGTTACAAAAGAATGTTATCAGGATGTTGGCAGGGTTACAGTAATTTTAAAGAGATGAAAGATGCATCCGGTGGTCTCATCTAAGGCTTGGAATCCTCTCCCAACTCCCATCTTACTGGCAGAATTACCTTGCAGCTGAGGCTCTCAGGTTCATGCTTGTGGTCAGTTTGGGGATGTTCTCAACTCCTAGAGACCTCTGTACGGTAAGAAACATGTGACAGCCTTCTACGAGGACAGTGGAAACAGTTTTATTTATTTCAGGTCCTGTCTCACTTCTTTGTGTCTTTGGCCTTTAAGACTTTTTGAAAAGCTTCCCTGATTAGGTCATACTCACCTAGGATGTAACTTAAAGTTAACTAAATTAGGGATTTTAATTAATTACATCTGCATGATCTCTTCTGCTGTCTAATGTAACCTAATCACAGGAGTGATATCCCATATCACTAGGTTTTCACAGGTTTTGCCTGCAGTCAAGGAGGGAGGGGGGTGAGGATTATACAAGGTTCTTCACTGGGCTGGAGTCCTGGAGCCATCTTAAAACTCTGTCTATGGAGTGGCTCACACACCTGGCTCTGGTGGCCATGCTGAGATGCTACCTGTAGGAGATCAGGGGCAGGGAAGGTCCAAGTGTCCTTGAAACAGTGGCGGTTCTTTGGTGGGAATGTAGTCTTGTTGGAATGTTCCAGAACTCAGAACTGGAATTAGCCTGTTGTCCCATTGAGCTAGCTTACTCCTGCACAGCCAGTTTTTAAGGAAGCTGCCGAAACAGTGGAAATCAACCCTGGAGTCCAGCCAAGCTCATCCCTTGTTCAATTATGAGATCAAACACAGTAATCTCAGCCAATGAACTGGAAATACCCTCCATCTAACTTTACGTTAGTATTCAGAGAAGCTTATTGCTTCTAGTCAACTTCATCTGTCCTCTGCCCCCACTTGCCTGCCCCTTAGTTAGAAATAGAGGTTTATTAAAATAGCTTTGTGGACTCACCTATTAAAATGCATTTATCTGCCAAAAAGTTTATCACTGTGAAGGACTTGAGCCTTCATCTTTAAGTGTGATATTTTGAGATACAAATAACAACTCTCAAAATAATTTGGTAATAAAATGGAGTATTTGTTCTGAAATGTCAGAATATCATCTAATATGACTAGAACAGGAACTGAAGTGAGGCTTACCCAATTTTCCCTCCAGGAATCAAAATCTGAAACATGGCAATTTCAGGTTGAAAATAATCAGTTAATGGAAATAGCACATACTCAGGAGGTCATCGTTGCTCTGACTTCATGCATGTGTGAAGTAGCCAGGCACAGCATGAATACTCTGAACATCCTAACTACATCATCAAAGATGTCTAAATGAAGAGATGCCTGTGTCCTCTGAATCCTTTCCACTTTCCTTATGAATCACGGCCGCTCAATTTCTGCATCATTCAGTCTTAAATTCTATTTTTCTGGATTAAATGAAGCAAAGGACTCTAAAATTCAAGAGCTATAAAGAAAAATAGGGCCTTTTGGAACTTTAAACATTATCCCTTAATAGAAAAACAGTGCATCCCTAGGACATTTAACTTCCTTTTTAGGTTAATAATTCTGTGCCAGTTTTTTAAGAGGGAAGGTAACAATGTGGTTGGACATGTTAAAGGCTGCCCTCTCTTTCTCTTTCTTAAGGGTTAATTCTTACAATAAGACTTTTGTAAGAGATAGCCAGCTAAATTTTATTTAGTTCCAACTCTTGACATGTTTGAATTCCTAATTTTATTTATTTGCTTATTTTTGGCTCCGCTGAGTCTTTGCTGCACGTGGGCTTTCTCTAGTTGCGTCAGGCTGGGCCACTCTGTAGTTGCGGCATGCCGGCCTCTCATTGTGGTGGCCTATCTTGTTGCCGAGCACAGGCTCTAGGCACACGGGTTTCAGGAGTTGGGCCATGTGGGCTCCATAGTTGCAATTCTTGGGCTCAAGAACACAGGCTCAATAGTTGTGGCACATGGGCTTAGTTGCCCCAAGGCATGTAAAATCTTTCTGGACTGGCGATCAAATGCCTGTCTCCTGCTTTGGCAGATTCTTCATCACTGGACCGCCTTGAATTTATACTAGTAATTATTTCAGGAAGTGGTCACAGACAGTTACACAATACTTACTATATATCAGCTACCAATATTCTAGATATGCTGACATTTAATTCTCAGAAAGCTTACCTTAGTACTATCACCCCCATTTAAAGAAGGAAGGAGGCAGTTTAAATAAAGTGCCTAAGATCCTTCAGTAACTGGCAGAGGCAGGACTTGAGCCCCTGGAGGATGTCTGTGAGGTTAGACTTGCAGTCACTATGCTATGCTGTGTTCTGCGTTCTGAAAGAGGTGACAAGTAACTCATGGTACTGACCATCCACTTTCATCCCAACGAGTGGAGACCTGGATCACCTGAAAGGTGTCATAGTAGAAGCCCATTCAGGTTTAGGAGGGACCTTCCTGTGGGATGAGAGGAATGGTGGTTGAGGAGGGTTTCATAAAGAATGGGAAACTGTGGTGAAACCTGGAGAAGAGGCAGGTGCTCACAATGAAGAGAAGAACCTCTTTCAGCTGTGTTTTGAGGAAGTGGTTAGGATAATATTCCAAGTGACTTTGGGAATGGTACAGTCTTCTTATTATTGTTCAATCGTTCAGTCATGTCTGACTCTTTTACAACCCTATGAACTACAGCAAGCCAGGCTTCCCTGTCCTTCACAATCTCCTGGAGCTTGCTCAAACTCATGTCCATTGAGTCGGTGATGCCATCCAACCATCTCATCGTCTGTCTTCCTCTTCTCCTCCTACCTTCAGTCTTTCCCAGCATCAGGGTCTTTTCCAGTGAGTCAGGTCTTCACATTCAGTGGCCAAAGTATTGGAGTTTCAGCTTCAGAATCGGTCCTTCCAATGAATATTCAGAGTTGATTTCCTTTAGGATTGACTGCTTTGATCTCCTTGCAGTCCAAGGGACTCTGAAGAGTCTTCTCCAACACCACAGTTCAAAAGCAGCAATTCTTCAGCACTCAGCCTTCTTTATAGTCCAACTCTCACATCCATACATGACCACTGGAAAAACCATAGCTTTGACTATACAGACCTTTGTAGGCAAAGGTCCAGTCTTATCACTCTCAAATTATAATCACACACAGGGATTCCATTGTTGTTAACTCCAATGGCTTACTCAAAATAGAAAGTCTCATCATCAAAGCAGTTTATGTGTGTCACTACACCAGACTCAAAACTACCTTTTAACAATCTCTGGGCAATGTTTTGAATCTGAAAAAAAAAAAATCACATTTTTGATTCTACACCTACAGTTTGGCAATTGTGGTAGCTAGGACTGTGGCCTCTAAGGGATGTCTACCTCCTAATCCCTGGAATCTTTGAATTTGTTACCAAGTGACTGATTGGCAAAGGTACTTCATAGATGTAATTAGATTAAGGCTCTTGAGATGGTGATATTATCTTGGATTATCCGGTTGGGTCCAGTGTAATCACAAGAATAAGTGTAAGAAGGAGGCAGGGGAGTCAGGAAGAAGATATGATGGATGCAGTGATCAGAGGGCCGTGCACAATGCAGTCGGCCTCTGCAAGCTGGACAAGGGAAGGAAACAGATTCTCCTCTAGAGCTTGAGAAGGAATATCACCCTGCTGACACCTTGACTTTAGCTCAGTGAAACTAATTTGGCCTTCTGACCTCCAGAACTGTAAGCTAATACGTTTGTGTTGCTTTAAGAGGCTAAGTTTGTGGTAATTTGTTACAGCAGCAACAACAATCTAGTACAGTGGCCATCCATCCCTCTGCCTCTCTTCCTGGGCTATGAAAAACAAGCTGTCTGCACTGATTTGAGTATCATTCCAGAGTCTTTTTATGAACCTATTAGAAAGAAAGAAAAAGATGGAAGAAAAGTTCTTTACACTAAACATCTAAGCCTATTTTCTTTTAAAGACTCACCTTCATTGCCATTTGACTTTAGTTGTTCTATCATAGGTTTAAAGGCAAGTTAATCTATATTGTTTGCAATAAATGGAGGCGGATTCACATAAACTCCTACGTATGAGCTCACTCTGCGTACGTTGCAGAATCTGTGTATGAGCAAGTGTAGGCAGAACTTCCTTGGATTGATTTATATGTGATACTTTCTAAGCCTCTCATCACTTTTTTACTTGACTATATGTTGTATGTTGAGATTGTCAACAGCATAAACCTTATGTTAGTGAACATCATTTTTACTTTATTATCATTTTTTCTAACTGTGCATTTTTAATCTTACATGAGAATTTTCTTTTCATTAATTCAAGCATTAATTCTCTTCATTAATTCAAAGCATACTTTATCGTATCCATGTTACACACCTATTAATGTTCTAAAACTCTCCCCACCTCTACTCCAAAAAAACTCAAAATTTATGAGAGGACCCTTTATAGCTCTGTTTTAAACCTTGTATATTCTGCAATCTATTATTTGCATGATTTTTCATTTTACACCTACTTAAAGCTTTTCTCTTTAAGTCCTTTTTTAGTCAAAAGTCAGTTCTGAAATTTAGACTTAGTCATAAAAGGAATGAATTTGAGATATGGTTACAAGTCTTAAATCTTATTTATTTGTTATAGAGAAGAAACTTTTACATTCTATTGCAGGTTAATCACTAAAGGGATGTTGCCTATAAGCTTAAATTATACATAAGGGCCCTTCTCTGGTACCCTTGCCCCCTAGGTAACGTGCATTAAGCTAAAATATCCTTGTTTAGCTCACAGGAAACATCTTGACCAGGCCCACCAGTGAATGACAGCAGGGAGGAAGAAATTAACACATCCCCTTGGAGGCTGGCCAGAACCAGGAAAAGTTTGGTTTTATTTGTGCCCTTCTTAGAAGAAGCCTGAATTCCATCAGGCAAGGTGGTTCTCTGGGGCATGAGTCCACCATCTTTTCAGTCTGCCAGCCTTTCAAATAAAGTTGCTATTCCCCGCCCCAACAACTTGTCTCTTTATTCTATACTGACCTATTGTGCAGCGAGCAGGAGGCGCTTAGATTCAGGAACATCATCACAGTGTCACAGGTGGTCATTTACCTGTCAGTGAAGGCTTGTGTTGTGTACAGATTCCTAGAACTCTGATACTGTCTCTACTTTTCAATTTCTTCCATCCTTTCACCTTTGGATGGTTTTGCTTGGTGGATTTGTAGGTCTCCTTGTCCTAATATCTGGACTTCAAATAGTTGCTATTAAACCTCTAAAATCAATCAGCCTCTGGCTGTGCTGTCATTAAAAGTTAACTGCCTTCCCATTAATCCATTAACTGGGAAAGCTATTCAAGGCTGTAACTTGGGGTATGTAGGCCAATATTTGCCTCCAAGTGAAAGTTTATCCTATTAACATCAAAGAGTATATATATATATATATATATGTGTGTGTATATATATATATATATATACCTAGACATATATGTGCATATGTATACGTATGTGTATATATATATCAGTATGTTTATATAAATCACCCATGGCTTATGTAGAAGAAAATGCATAGAAATTTATAGGCTGCTGCCAGAAATGAATTCTTGAAAACTAGAAAATCAACTTTGTCTTTGACTCAGCTCTAGAAAAAATACTGATAAATATTTACTTGTTTTGAGTTGCAGCAATATGTTATTTCTTAGATTTAAGCCACTGATTGACAAAGTTAGAAGCTCATGCTTGTCTTATATCTAACAGTGGTATCCTCAGTGAATGTTAATTTTCCAAAGACAGATCACTATACAAGCTAAAGAATTTAGCAGTGATCTATACTCAGTGGTAGCTAATTGAGTTGAAATGTTATTTTAGGGAACGATGAGAGAGAAAAGTCAGGACAGGCCCATATTTTGTCACCTACTCTTATGAAAACTTATATTTTATTCATGCCCAGTTGTATCATCACTATGCCTTACAATTTCTTTTTTCTTTTTTCTCACCAGAATGTCACTGTGTGGTGGCTGCCTCCACACACTGTCAGTTGACATAGTTACGCAGGGGGAAAGGGATGGGGTGTGATACCACAGCCATTTCTTCAATCTTTAAATAGCTTCATGAAACAGTACAAAAAGCATAAAGAGATTTGCAAAAGGAACAAAGCTCTCCATTGGATAGAAATTAATTTGCAAGTCTATTTTAGTGGTTTCCAAATTAGCATGGTCCTGGCTAAACTATGCCCCAGACAAAGCAAGTCACAGTGACCTGGAATAGGGCAAGTTGTGGGCAAATTATAAACCTACCCTTGTGATTGGATTGAATTGGCCAAAAAGTTTGTTCAGATTGTCCCAGAAAATGGTTTTTGGTCAACACATTACTCTGTAGATAGGATGAATTACTATAGGTGCATGTTCTATGAAAGTGATATATATATATATATATGTAAAATCAGGAGATTGATGGTACTTTTCAAACAGAAACTGGGTCTTCTGTCAATTCTTAGGATGGGCTTCTGTGGCTTTTCTTTGATGTGCTGAGTGAATGCTTAGGGTGGTTACAACTGTGAGGGTGAACCTGCGGAGCTGGGAGGACCTCACTGACATGGAAATCAATGAAGGCCACCAAAATGAGAAAAAGCAGACTTTTTTTTCAATTAATTAATTAACTATAATTGGAGGATAATTACAAAATTATGATGGCTCTTGCCATACATCAACATGAATCAGTCACAGGTACACATGTGTCCCTCCCATCTTGAACCCCCTCCTACTTCCTTCCTCATCTTATCCCTCTGGGTTGTCCCCGTGCACTGTTCGGATGCCCTGCTTCATGCATCAGACTTGCACTGGTCATCATTACCATCATTACATATGGTGATATACATGTTTCAATGCTACGCTCTCAAATCATCCCACCCTCACCTTCTTCCTCTGAGTCCAAAAGTCTGTTCTTTACATCTGTGTTTCCTTTGCCATCCTGCATGTAGGATGGTCAGAACTGTCTTTCTAAATTCCATATATATGCGTTAATATACGGTACTTGTCTTTCTTTTTCTGACTTACTTCACTCTGTATAATAGGCTCCAAGCTCATCCACCTCATTAGAACTGACTCAAATGCATTCTGTTTCATAGCTGAGTAATATTCCATTGTGTATATGTACCACAACTTCCTTATCCATTCATCTGCCAATGGACGTCTTGGTTGCTTCCATGTCCTGGCTATTGTAAACAGTGCTGCAATGAACATTGGGGTGCACGTGTCTCTTTCAGTTCTGGTTTCCTAGGTGTGTATGGCCAGCAGTGGGATTTCTGGGTCATATGGCAGGTCTATTTCCAGTTTTTTAAGGAATCTCCACACTGTTCTCCATAGTGGCTGTACTAGTTTGCATTCCCACCAACAGTGTAAGAGGGTTCCCTTTTCTCCACACCCTCTCCAGCATTTATTGTTTGTAGACTGTTTGATGATGTCCATTCTGACCAGTGTGAGATGATAACTCATTGTGGTTTTGATTTGCATTTTTCTAATAATGAGTGATGTTGAGCATCTTTTCATTTGTTTATTAGCCATCTGTATGTCTTCTTTGGAGAGATGTCTGTTTGGTCTCATTTTGATTGGGTTGTTCGTTTTTCTGGTATTGAGCTGCATGAGCTGCTTATATATTTCGGAGACTAATTCTTTGTCAGTTGGTTTGTTTGCTATTATTTTCTCGCATTCTGAGGGCTTTTTACCTTGTTTATAGTTTCCTTCATTGAGAGCACAGACTCTTCATTCAGAGCTTGCTATAGCAAGGGAGTCAGCCACCATCACTTGTGTTCTGCAGAGACTCAAATGCTGGCAGGGGGCAAGGGAAAGCTTTACTGTGAAAAAAAAAATACAAAAGAAGGCGTCAGGTATGCTTTGATTGCAAGCTGTTTGCAGGAGGAAGCTCTAGACATGGTAATCAGGAGTGAGCCATCCTATGTGATTGATTAGGTGTGCGTATTTTGGTTCCTCTGTATTTGGCAGACATTTATCCAGTCCAGGTGTCTCAGTGGTAAAAAATCTGCCTACCAATGCAGGAAACACCAGAGACGCAAGTTTCATCCCTGGGTTGGGAAGATCCTCTGGAGGAGGAAATGGCAACCTGAGCCAGTATTCTTGCTTGGTTAATTCCCTGGACAGAGGAGCCTGGCAAGCTACAGTCCATGGGGTCGCAAAGAGTCAGACACAACTGAGCAATTGAACACACATTCACACAAGTTGGAAGCAGGCACACAAATTGGGAAGCTGTAAAGTATTTACCAAGTGTTGGCTATTTGGAGCCAATTGCTACAGCAGTTATTGTTTGGTTTCCTGAACTGGCTACTGAGGAAAGTAGGTTGGCTCCTGGGCTGGTTGCTACACATTATGAGTCAGAAGTTCTATTTTTGTACATAGTATGGTAATTGTCCATTTGTATATTTGGTCTCTCATTGGGCAAGAGTGGTCAGCAGGGTCTGGACCCTGTGACATGCTAGGGCAGGAAGATGGAACTCCTGAAATCCTGAAACTGGACCTGAATAATCTGTAGAACTAACTCAGGTTGGACTTATGGTTAAAAAATAATATTGTATTGTATTGGGGATGAAAGCTTGCCTTGTGTACAATATTTTGATGTATGTCAGCATAATTCCACACTTTTCCTAAATTAGTCCTTTATTTCCAACTTCAACCTAATGACAATTTCAATAATACAGATTGGAATAAAGTGTTTTAAGGAAATAGATTTCTTGAAGGGAAAGGCATTCCTAATCCTCAATCTGTCAATGGAATGTTTGGATTCTAATAGGTCTAAACAATCAATTGTTTTCTGAAAAGACTGAGATGCCAACGTCGCTAAAGCTCCCAGTGGAAGGTTTCACTTCTGCTTCTGGTGTATGGAAATTTTTTTGGAGATATTAAGCATGTTTCCTGCCTGTCCTTTTCTGTCTTGTCCTATCCTTCTTTAATGAGTATTCCCATGGGAAACGTGATTTGTCAGGAGGCATGCAACTGATTTTGGCAGGTCTTCCAAATAACAGAGAAAGTTTTCTTACTCAGTGGCAACTAAGCTGAATGTTACTGAAAATCAGCCCTATTATTTGCAAGTATACTTTAGATTACCAGTTTCAACAGTGTTTGGCTCAGAACAGCAGCTCTGTGACTTTGGGTAAATCGTATAACTACTGTGTCCCTTTCTCCTCAATTGTACAATGGAGTTAATAGTATCAAGTGGTATAAGGTATTTGTCAGTATTTAATACACATACAGCACCAAGAACATAAGCAGCCAATAACATACACCTATTATCTTAGTACAGATCATATTGCACAGAGATTAAGAAAATTGATTTACTTTTATTAAAACTTGAACAGCTTTTACTTACTTTTAGAAATTATGAAATAAAGCCCTTTGTAAAATTAAATTAAATTACTTTCAATTAAGCTATATTAAAATGCTTTCAATATAGCTTGCATCTGTATTTGTAAGAGGCTATGGAGTATATTCATATACACAATTTGCCAGAGATCTAATTTATCACTGTCTTTTTAATGACAGTGGTAAGTTCTCTCACAGTAAGGAGTCAACAGTATCTTTTCTGAAATATTGGCTTGAAAGCTGTAGATTTGTTTGTCCTTGTGCGTGTGTGTACATGCATGCACATGAAAATGTTTCAACAGAAAGTAGGTAATTTTTTCCCTTAGAATGTGTGTGTGTGTGTGCTCAGTCACTCTGTCTTGTCCAGCTCTTTGAGACCCCAGGGGCTGTAGCCCGCCAGGCTCCTATGTTCTTGAGGATTCTCCAAGCAAGAGTACTGGAGTGGGTTACCATGCCCCCTCCAGGGGGAATGTATATTCTAAAATAATTATGTATGTATGGTAATAAATATATATAGATATATATATTCTAATATAGTTCTCTAAAAATGTGAAATCAAAACAAAACAAAAATATGAAACATTAGCAAAAAATTCTGTAATTACAAAAAGACAAAATTATAATAGTTACACATTTCTCACTATATATCAGGTTTAATGTGGAAATTCTAATAGGACTATGAAAAGTTGTGTAAAGGGTAATATAATTTTGAAAAAGCATAGAGTAGTAAGAGTGATGGTCATTTCTTCTTCTGATAGAAAAGAACACAAATTAACCAAACCTAGCTTGCTACCGTTTTGATTTGTGGAAGCCTTCCCCCTTGATGACAGTGTTTTTAAATTTCACTGGTGGCTGAAGTCTTTCACTGTCTTCTATGCCCCTTTTGGGCTTTCCTGGTGGCTCGGTGATAAAGAGTCCTCCTACCAATGCAACAGATGCAGCTTCAGTCCTGGGTCAGGAGGACCCCCTGGAGAAGGACATGGCAACCCGCTCCAGTATTCTAGCCTGGGAAATCTCATGGACAGAGGAGCCTGGTGGGCTACAGCGCATGGGGTCACAGAGGAGTTGGATATAACTGAGGGACTGAGCACTTGAAATTATACCACATATGTATGTACAAGTGAATGACATATGTCTCATGTATATATAATATAAATATAATTTATAGTAGTGAACACATGTATATTAATATATATGTAATGTGTGAATGTAAAAATATTTACACATAAATGCATAAGTCTATATTTCTGTGAATAAATGCCTGCAGCTCTCCTCAGCTTGGAAACAGTATCCTCTCTCTCCTGTCTGCCTCTTCTCCTGGCCCCTGCTAGGCCCCAGCGCTTCCTCCCTCTTGCCTCACCTAGGGGCCGTGCCCTAGGCCACTGCCTCCTTGGACTTTAGAGGTAGTGAGATAGGGTGCTTTTAAGAAGGAGGGGGAGCCTTTGGGGGGCCATTCCCGGGGCCTACCTAAGAAGGCCATATAATAAGTATATGCCATCAGTTAAACTTATGCTTGATGGCCAACTTAGCATTTATACAGGTCAGCTTGTATACACTATATATACATATATATACACGTACATTTTTTAGTACCCATATGTATACTGTAATATATGTATGTCATGCCTGTTCATATATGCATTATAGTTGTAAATATAATTATATATTTTATGCATAATTGTATATATATAATAAATGAAT
Source organism: Odocoileus virginianus (assembly GCF_023699985.2). NCBI lineage: Eukaryota > Metazoa > Chordata > Mammalia > Artiodactyla > Cervidae > Odocoileus > Odocoileus virginianus. The sequence continues at coordinate 56,200,260 of NC_069693.1, read as the reverse complement.
GACACTTTAGTATAACTATACTGTGCTATATATTATGCATATATATGTTTATATACATATGTTCAGTTCAGTTCAGTCACTCAGTCATGTCTGACTCTTTGCGACCCCATGAATCGCAGCACGCCAGGTGTCCCTATCCATCGTCAACTCCTGGAGTTTACTCAAACTCATGCCCATCAAGTCGGTGATGCCATCCAGCCATCTCATCCTCTGTCATCTCCTTCTCCTCCTGCCCCCAATCCCTCCCAGCATCAGGGTCTTTTCCAATGAGTCAACTCTTCGCATGAGGTGGCCCAAGTATTAGAGTTTCAGCTTTAGCATCAGTCCTTCCAATGAACACCCAGGACTGATCTCCTTTAGGATGGACTGGTTGGATCTCCTTGCAGTCCAAGGGACTCTCAAGAGTCTTCTCCAACACCACAGTTCAAAAGCATCAATTTTCCGGCGCTCAGCTTTCTTCACAGTCCAACTCTCACATCCACACATGAGCACTGGAAAAACCATAGTCTTGACCAGATGGACCTTTGTTGGCAAAGTAATGTCTCTGCTTTTTAATAAGCTATCTAGGTTGGTCATAACTTTCCTTCCAAGGAGTAAGCGTCTTTTAATTTCATGGGTGCAGTCACCATCTGCAGTGATTTTGGAGCCCCCCAAAATAAAGTCTGACACTGTTTCCACTGTTTCCCCATCTATTTGCCATGAAGTGATGGGACCAGAGGCCATGATTTTAGTTTTCTGAATGTTGAGCTTTAAGTCAATTTTTTCACTCTCTTCTTTCACTTTCATCAAGAGGCTTTTTTTTTTAGTTCATCTTCACTTTCTGTCATAAGGGTAGTGTCATCTGCATATCTGAGGTTATTGATATTTCTCCTGGCAATCTTGATTGCAGCTTGTGCTTCTTCTAGCTCAGTGTTTCTCATGATGTACTCTGCATATAAGTTAAATAAGCAGGGTGACAATATACAGCCTTGAGATACTCCTTTTCCTATTTGGAACCAGTCTGTTGTTCCATGTCCAGTTCTAACTGTTGCTTCTTGACCTGCATACAGGTTTCTCAAGAGGCAGGTCACGTGGTCTGATATTCCCATCTTTTTTAGAATTTTCCACAGTTTATTGTGATCCATACAGTCAAAGGCTTTGGCATAGTCAATAAAGCTGAAATAGATGTTTTTCTGGAACTCTCTTGCTTTTTCGATGATCCAGTGGATATTGGCAATTTGATCTCTGTTTCCTCTGCCATTTCTTTTTTTTTTTTTCTTCTTTTTTTTCATTTATTTTTATTAGTTGGAGGCTAATTACTTTACAATATTGTAGTGGGTTTTGTCATACATTGACATGAATCAGCCATGGAGTTACGTGTTCCCCATCCCGATCCCCCCTCCCACCTCCCTCTCCATCCCGTCTCTCTGGGTCTTCCAGCTTACCAGCCCTGAGCACTTGCCTCATGCATCCAACCTGGGCTGGTGATCTGTTTCACCCTTTATAGTATACTTGTTTCAATGCTGTTCTCTCTGAACATCCCACCCTTGCCTTCTCCCACAGGGTCCAAAAGTCTGTTCTGTACATCTGTGTCTCTTTTTTTGTTTTGCATATAGGGTTATCATTACCATCTTTTTAAATTCCATATATATGCGTTAGTATACTGTATTGGTCTTTATCTTTCTGGCTTACTTTGTATAATGGGCTCCAGTTTCATCCACCTCATTAGAACTGATTCAAATATATTCTTTTTAACTGCTGAGTAATATTCCATAGTGTATATGTACCACAGCTTTCTTATCCATTTGTCTTCTGATAGGCATCTAGGTTGCTTCCATGTCCTGGCTATTATAAACAGTGCTGTGATGAACATTGGGGTAGACGTGTCTCTTTCAGATCTGGTTTCCTCGGTGTGTATGCCCAGAAGTGGGATTGCTGGGTCATATGGCAGGTCTATTTCCAGTTTTTTAAGAAATCTCCACACTGTTCTCCATAGTGGCTGTACTTGTTTGCATTCCAACCAACAGTGTAAGAGGGTTCCCTTTTCTCCACACCCTCTCCAGCATTTATTGCTTGTAGACTTTTGGATAGCAGCCATTCTGACTGGTGTGTAATGGTACCTCATTGAGGTTTTGATTTGCATTTCTCTGATAATGAGTGATGTTGAGCACCTTTTCATGTGTTTGTTAGCCATCTGTATGTCTTCTTTGGAGAAATGTCTGAAACTATAAAACTGCTAGATGAGAACATAGGCAAAACACTCTGGGACATAAATCACAGCAAGATCCTCTATGACCCACCTCCCAGAATATTGGAAATAAAAGCAAAAATAAACAAATGGGACCTAATGATACTTAAAAACCTTTGCACAACAAAGGAAACTATAAGCAAGGTGAAAAGACAGCCCTCAGATTGGGAGAAAATAATAGATAATGAAGAAATAGACAAAGGATTAATCTCAAAAATATACAAGCAACTCCTGCAGCTCAATTCCAGAAAAATAAATGACCCAATCAAAAAATGGACCAAAGATCTAAACAGACATTTCTCCAAAGAAGACATACAGATGGCTAACAAACACATGAAAAGATGCTCAACATCACTTATTATCAGAGAAGTGCAAATCAAAACCTCAATGAGGTACCATTACACACCAGTCAGAGTGGCTGCTATCCTGCCTTTTCTAGAACCAGCTCGAACATCTGGAAGTTCACAGTTCACGTATTGCTGAAGCCTGGCTTGGAGAATTTTGAGCATTACTTTACTACCGTGTGAGATGGGTGCAATCGTGCAGTAGTTTGAGCATTCTTTGGCATTGCCTTTCTTTGGGATTGGAATGAAAACTGACCTTTTCCAGTCCCGTGGCCACTGCTGAGTTTTCCAAATTTGCTGGCATATTGACTGCAGCACTTTCACAGCATCGTCTTTCAGGATTTGAAATAGCTCAACTGAAATTCCATCACCTCCACTAGCTTTGTTCATAGTGATGCTTTCTAAGGCCCACTTGACTTCACATTCCAGGATGTCTGGCTCTAGGTGAGTGATCACACCATTGTGATTATCTGGGTCGTGAAGATTTTTTTTGTACAGTTCTTCTGTGTATTCTTGCCACCTCTTAATATCTTCCGCTTCTGTTAGGTCCATACCATTTCTGTCCTTTATTGAGCCCATCTTTGCATGAAATGTTCCCTTGGTATCTCTAATTATCTTGAAGAGATCTCTAGTCTTTTTCCATTCTGTTGTTTTCCTCTATTTCTTTGAATTGATTGCTGAGGAAGGCTTTCTTATCTCTCCTTGCTCTTCTTTGGAACTCTGCATTCAAATGGGAATATCTTTCCTTTTCTCCTTTGTTTTTCACTTTTCTTCTTTTCACAGCTATTTGTAAGGCATCCTCAGACAACCATTTTGCCTTTTTGCATTTCTTTTCCATGGGGATGGCCTTGATCCCTGTCTCCTCTACAATGTCATGAACCTCCGTCCGTAGTTCCATCAGACACTCTATCAGATCTAGTCCCTTAAATCTATTTCTTACTTCCACTGTATAGTCATAAGGGATTTGATTTAGATCATACCTGAATGGTCTAGTGGTTTTCCCTACTTTCTTCAATTTAAGTCTGAATTTGGCAATAAGGAGTTCACGCTCTGAGCCACAGTCAGCTCCCGGTCTTGTTTTTGCTGACTGTATAGAGCTTTTCCATCTTTGGCTGCAAAGAATATAATTAGTGAGATATCGGTGTTGACCATCTGGTGATGTCCATGTGTAGAGTCTTCTCTTGTTATGTTGGAACAAATATTGTACATATACATATTAGATGTATATAGTACATGATGTTACTAATATATAACTGTATGTGTAGTACATGCATATAGTATGTATGTACATATATTACATATGTACTTGGTAAAGGGACCAGATATTAGGATGATCTGATGTAGTATTTAAATATATCATGGTCTTATCACAAGGAGATGAACAAATTAACCAAATTCTGTGTCTCAATTTTACCTCATCTGTAAAATAGTATCTCAGAGAGGAATGGTAAAAATTGGTAGATTTGCTGAAGAAGGGATAGGCTACCCACTCCAGTATTCTTGGGCTTCCCTTGTGGCTCAGCTGGACAAAAATCCCCCTGCAATGCAGGAGACTTGGGTTCAATCCCTGGGTTGGGAAGATCCCCTGCAGAAGGGAGTGTCTACCCACTCCAGTATTCTGTCTTGGAGAATTCCATGGACTGTATAGTCCATTGGGTCCCAAAGAGTCTGACAGAGCTGAGTAACTTTCACTTTACTTCACACGGGTGAAATGGTTCTAAGTTCTTAGCAGAGTGCTCACTGAATGCGTGTGTTCATTATTATTAGTTCTATGTAAGGATAACTTTAGAATATTTTAGTGCTAAACGAACATACTACAGATTGTGGGGAAATGTATATACCCATGTAACCACAACTCAGGCCAACAGCTAGATCTTTAGCTAACACTGAAGCCCTCATCTATCCCCACCTACCCGCCCCCACCCTCGCTGATCCCTTTCCCATATCAGGTGTCCTTCTTCCCACAAATGGAGTAAACACCCCTTCTCTTAAATTAATCTCATTCTTTTTAAGCTAAAAATAGAACAGTATTGATTCTCAATTTATAGTGGCAAAAACAAATGTGCAATAAATGTATGCCCTCTAGAGTGATTGCACTAGAGAGTCATTTTACATCTGAAGCATTGAGTTGAATCTGCATAATTGATTGTGAATTGCAGTGAAACAGCCTAGCTTTTTTGGGTCACATTTATACCTGAATACTAATAGTGATTCACAAGTGATTATCATTTCGGTTGACACACATCACAGCCCCCCATATATATATGTGCTCATTTGTGCACACAAACACATACATCATAGTTTCCACAGTATATGAAAGCATTTTGGTTGTTGCTTGAGTGTAATCAGAATTTCCTTCAACACTTCATGGATTGTTACGTCTTTTTATGTCTACATTTCTTAACACTTGAATTACAACTGGATTGACAGTGTCAGTACTAAAGCCGATCAATAGACATGCAGGAACTCTGGGCCAGTTATCAGTCTATTTTAAGAGTTAAAGAATTTAAGATGTGAAAGAAGAAAAAGTGGACTTTAAATGAAAATGAGACAATCTTAAAAAATGAATGCTATCTTTAGCAAATTCTTTTGAAAAGCATTCAAATGTTAAGTTGATAAATTTTTACTAACAACTTATACTTTAAACATTTAACTAGAAGGAAAAGTGTATATTTCAAATAGCAGCACTGCAGAAAAATATTGTAGTTTGAATATTTAAGCAATAAAACTACTAGTGGCAGTTAAAAAAAACTATGTTCAAACTTTATAGACTTCATAAAATTTCAGGTGAATCATTGTAATTCCTAGATTTATTTAAATTAAAATGTTCATTGTTAATTTAAAAATTGTGACAATAATCCTGCATGGATTTTAATTACCAACATATGCTAAATCCTAAATATAAGAGATGTATTATCTGGTAAGAGCAAAAATGGCTACAGCTTAGTAATTGTATAATATGAAAATCTAAAGACTGCATGAAGTAAAGAGTTAGCTGAATAAAATGTCAACGTGAGACTATTCTTCTACTTTTCCTTACTGTTTGTACCTTCCTTTTTATTGGCTATGTGACATACATAACAGAATAGATAATAAGATATGTATCTATGTATTTCATATATACCCTTATATACCTATTGATATATACATGTATGTATGTGAATGTACACACACACAAACACACACCCTGCTTTCCTTCAAAAGTGACCACTGTCTTGAATTCTGTGCTTTTCATTTATTTGTTGTTCAATAGTATTTTCCTCGTCACATATGTCCCTAAATAATGTTTTATTTAGCTTTGCTTGTTTTTAAGATTCTCAAAACTATCAACATATATTATATGGTCTTCTATAGCAGTTTTTCCATTAAAATTTTTATTTCTAAGATCCCACCTTTTTGTTTTTTCTTTTGGTATCTGTTGGTGTAGTTCCTTTTACTGCTGTATGTTATTCCATTGTGAAAAGTACTATGAATTATTTATCTATTATTTGATCAGTAAATGTTCAGATTGTCAAGTTTTGCTGCTATGAGTATTGTTGCTAGAAATTGCACATGTATCTCTGTGAATAAATACAAGAGTTACTCTAGGTTAATGCTCCCCAACGCTTTCCTGATGACACACAGTTAATACTAGTATTTGTATAACACCCTTATCATCAGGTGGCTCTGCCGAGGCAGACATACATATCAGTGGGGTGGATGGGCCATGGGAAGCAGAGGTTCAAAATATGCAAGGTCATGATAAGCTGTTTTTCTTTTTTGAAGTAGATTCTCATGTTTACACTCCCACTGGCAGGATGTTGGAGCTTCTCTTGGCCCACATTGTCTAGACCATCTGGTGTTGTCAGATGTATTAAATCTTGCTGGCCTACTGTCTGTAAAGTGAAAGTGAAAGTGAAGTCGCTTAGTTGTGTCTGAGTCTTTGCAACCACATGGACTGTAGCCCATCAGGTTCCTCCATCCATGGGATTTTCCAGGCAAGCATACTGGAGTGAGTTGCCATTTCCTTCTCCAGGGGATCTTCCCAACCCAGGGATCAAACCCAGGTCTCCCTCACTGCAGGCAGATGATTTGTAGTCTGAGCCACCAGGGAAGCCCTGTAAAATAGTATCTATATATAGGTCTTTTATTTCTTTAGGTAGATTTATTCCTAAGTATTTTATTCTTTTCACTGCAATGGTGAATGGAATTGTTTCCTTAAATTTCTCTTTCTGTTTTCTCATTGTTAGTGTATAGGAATGCAAGGGATTTCTGTGTGTTAATTTTATATCCTGCAACTTTACTATATTCATTGATTAGCTCTAGTAATTTTCTGGTAGAGTCTTTACGGTTTTCTATGTAGAGGATCATGTCATCTGCAAACAGTGAGAGTTTTACTTCTTTTCCAATCTGGATTCCTTTTATTTCTTTTTCTGTTCTGATTGCTGTGGCCAAAACTTCCAAAACTATATTGAATAGTAGTGGTGAGAGTGGGCACCCTTGTCTTGTTCCTGACTTTAGGGGAAATGCTTTCAATTTTTCACCATTGAGGATAATGTTTGCTGTGGGTTTGTCATATATAGCTTTTATTATGTTGAGGTATGGTCCTTCTATTCCTGCTTTCTGGAGGGTTTTTATCATAAATGGATATTGAATTTTGTCAAAGGCTTTCTCTACATCTATTGAGATAATCATATGGTTTTTATTTTTCAGTTTGTTAATGTGGTGTATTACATTGATTGATTTGTGGATATTGATGCATCCTTGCATCCCTGGGATAAAGCCCATTTGGTCATGATGTATGATCTTTTTAATATGTTATTGGATTCTGTTTGCTAGAATTTTGTTAAAGATTTTTGCATCTATATTCATCAGTGATATTGGCCTATAGTTTTCTTTTTTTGTGGCATCTTTGTCAGGTTTTGGTATTAAGGTGATGGTGGCCTCATAGAATGAGTTTGGAAGTTTACCTTCCTCTGCAACTTTCTGGAAGAGGTTGAGTAGGATAGGTGTTAGTTCTCTAAATTTTTGGTAGAATTCAGCTGTGAAGCCATCTGGTCCTGGGCTTTTGTTTGTTGGAAGATTTCTGATTACAGTTTCGATTTCCTTGCTTGTGATGGGTCTGTTAAGATTTTCTATTTCTTCCTGGTTCAATTTTGGAAAGTTGTACTTTTCTAAGAATTTGTCCATTTCTTCCAAGTTGTCCATTTTATTTGCATATAGATGCTGATAATAGTCTCTTATGATCCTTTGTATTTCACTGTTGTATGTTGTGATCTCTCCATTTTCATTTCTAACTTTGTTGATTTGATTTTTCTCTCTTTGTTTCTTGATGAGTCTGGCTAATGGTTTGTCAATTTTATTTACCTTCTCAAAGAACCAGCTTTTGGTTTTGTTAATTTTTGCTATGGTCTCTTTTGCTTCTTTTGAATTTATTTCTGCCCTAGTTGCCTAAATAAACAAAAGACCTATATATAGAAAACTATAAAACACTGATGAAAGAAATCAAAGAGGACACAAATAGATGGAGAAATATTCTGTGCTCATGGATCAGAAGAATCAATATAGTGAAAATGAGTATGCTACTCAAAGCAATCTATAGATTCAGTGCAATCCCTATCAAGCTACCAATGGTATTTTTCAGAGAACTAGAACAAATAATTTCACAATTTGTATGGAAATACAAAATACCTTGAATAGCCAAAGTAATCTTGAGAAAGAAGAATGGAACTGGAGGAATCAACCTGCTTGACTTCAGGCTCTACTACAAAGCCACGGTCATCAAGACAGTGTGGTGCTGGCACAAAGACAGAAATATAGATCAATGGAATGAAATAGAAAGCCCAGAGATAAATCCATGCACCTATGGACACCTTATCTTCGACAAAGGAGGCAAGAATATACAATGGAGAAAAGACAATCTCTTTAACGAGTGGTGCTGGGAAAACTGGTCAATCACTTGTAAAAGAATGAAACTAAAATACTTTCTAACACCATACACAAAAATAAACTCAAAATAGATTAAATATCTAAATGTAAGACCAGAAACGCTAAAACTCCTGGAGGAAAACATAGGCAAAACACTCTCTGACATAAACCACAGAAGGATCCTATATGACCCACCTCCCAGAATATTGGAAATAAAAGCAAAAATAAGCAAATGGGACCTAATTAAAATTAAAAGCTTCTGCACAACAAAGGAAACTATAAGCAAAGTGAAAAGACAATCTTCAGAATGGGAGAAAATAATAGCAAATAAACCAACTGACAAAGGATTAATCTCAAAAATATACAAGCAACTCCTGCAGCTCAATTCCAGAAAAATAAATGACCCAATCAAAAAATGGGCCAAAGAACTAAACAGACATTTCTCCAAGGAAGACATACAGATGGCTCACAAACACATGAAAAGATGCTCAACATCACTCATTATCAGAGAAATGCAAATCAAAACCTCAATGAGGTACCATTATACACCAGTCAGGATGGCTGCTATGCAAAAGTCTACAAGCAATAAATGCTGGAGAGGGTGTGGAGAAAAGGGAACCCTCTTACACTGTTGGTTGGAATGCAAACTAGTACAGCCACTATGGAGAACAGTGTGGAGATTTCTTAAAAAAACTGGAAATAGAATTGCCATATGACCCAGCAATCCCACTGCTGGGCATACACACTGAGGAAACCAGAACTGAAAGAGACACCTGCACCCTAAAATTCATCGCAGCACTGTTTATAATAGCCAGGACATGGAAGCAACCTAGATGCCCATCAGAAGACAAATGGATAAGAAAGCTGTGGTACATATATACCATGGAATATTACTCAGCCATTAAAAAGAATTCATTTGAATCAGTTCTAATGAGATGGATGAAACTGGAGCCCATCATACAGAGTGAAGTAAGCCAGAAAGAAAAACATCAATACAGTATATTAACGCATATATATGGAATTTAGGAAGATGGTAACGATAATGCTGAATTCGAGACAGCAAGAGAGACACAGATGTATAGAACGGACTCTGTGGGAGAGGGTGAGGGTGGGATGATATGGGAGAATGGCATTGAAACATGGAAATTATCATATGAGAAACGAATTGCCAGTCCAGGTTCGATGCATGATACAGGATGCTCGGGGCTGGTGCACTGGGATGACCCAGAGGGATGGGATGGGGAGGGAGTTGGGAGGGTGGTCAGGGTGGGGAACATATGTACACCCATGGCAGATTCAAGTCAATGTATGGCAAAACCAATACAATGTTGTAAAGTAAAATAAAAAATAAAATAATATAGTATCTAATTGTAGTGTTAATTTATGCTTTGAGTTTGAGCATCATTTTAAAGTGGTTCGGTGCTGTGAACTCTCTGGTCTGGTTTTCTGTCATTTTTTCCTAGTGTGTTTTCTAACTGATTTGAAAGGAGTTTTTGTTTCTCCTTATTTTTTGTTTTGTTTTCCTTCATTTGCAACACTAATTGTAAACTGTTTGGGGAATACTTTCTTCACATTGTGATACTTCTCTTCACCTCATGTGTCTTTTGACAGCTCTAAGTTCTTAATTTTAATGTAGTTAAATAATATACATTTTTGTGTGTAAATTAGGTATACTGCTTAGATATTTTTGTTTCTTATTTAAGTAAACTGTTTCTACCTCAAAATACTATTTTGTAATTTCTATGTAGTTTTCCTTCTCCATTTCCGTATTCTCCTGTCTTTAAATTCTTTTTCTCTTACTGAGTGTTTACTATCTATAAGCAGTGGGCATATTGTTAGGTTTATTTGTTTTATTTTTTTTATTTGTTTTATCTATTGAATCCAAGTAAGCTGTCAGCAGGCTACTAATCTGAATGTGAAATTTTTCCTCTTGGCAGATAATTGTGATGACCCTCTGGTGTCTCCCTTGTCTCAAGCATCATTCAGCAGTTCTTCTGAGCTCTCTAGCAGTCATGGTCCTGGGTTTGCAAGGCTAAACCGAAGAGATGGTAAGTCTGATTTTTCTGCTCTGATTGGTTCATGATGAATCTCATTCACCTTCCATTCTCTTTTAGTAAAATCATTGTTAAGTGATACACTGTAAAAGGAAGTAAATTATAAAAGGAAGTAAATTTCTAAATAAGCAAATGGCAGAAACTGATGGGTTGTACATGACATTTGGGATTGGTTCTGGAATAGCAAAGGGATGCACCTGTTTAAAAATCTTGCATCATCGTTTTAGCACCCAAAGAATTGAATCCCCTCAATCTGGTGATTTTTTAAAATGTATCTTATAAAATAAGCTTTTCTTTAAAATTTTTATTTTTAATTGAAATACAGTTGATGTACTGTACAATTTTAGTTTCAGGTGTACAGTATATTGGTTTGACACTGAAATACACTTTGAAGTGATCACCACGTTAAGTCTAGTAATCAAAGATGTTATAGTATTATTAACCATATTCCCTATGCTGTATATTATATCCTATGACTTATTTATTTTATAAATGGAATTTTGTACCTCCTAGTTCCCTTCACCTATATTATGCATTCCCTCAACCTTCCACTTCTCCTATGGCAACCACCTCTTTCTTTTCTGTCTCTATGGGTCTGATTTAATTTTGTTTGTTTTATAGATTCCAGATATAAGTGCAGTCATACAGTTTTGTCTTTGTCTGACTTATTTCACTTAGCATAATACCCTCTATATTCATATAAGTTATCACAAATGGTAAGATTTCACTTTGTAATGAAAAATAGATATTCCATTGTATGTGTATATACTGCATCTTCTTCATTCATTCATCTACAAAGGACACTTTGGTTGTTTCCATTACTTGGCTATTGTAAATAATGCTGCAGTTAGGAGGGCATATATCTTTTTCATGCTTTTATTTTCTCAGGGTAAATACCCAGACGTGAAGTTGCTGGACTTTATGGTAGTTCTGTTTTTTATTTTTGGAGGAACCTCAATGCTGCTTTCCATAGTAGCTGCAGCAGTTAACAATTCCACCAACAGTGCACCAGAGTTCCCCTTCGTCTGCATCTTCCCTAACATTTGTTACTGATAGTTGTGATGTCTTGCCTTTTGGATTATAGCCATTCTGACAGGTGTGAGGTATACTTCATTGTGGTTTTTACTTGAATTTCCCTGGTGATGACTGATGTTGAGGCATGTTGTGGCTGGGTCCACCACTGTTGGTGAGCTGGCGGGTGGGGCTGACCCCCACCTGGCTATGTGACCTGGTGGTGCATGCCTGTTGTGGACCCACTGGTGGATGTTGTCATCATGTGTATGTGCTCAGTTGTGTCTGACTCTTTGTGACCCCACAGACTGTATCCCACCAGGCTCCTCTGTCCATGGGATTTCCCAGGCAAGAATACTGGAATGCGTTCCCATTTCCTCCTTCCTCCTTCCCCTTCGATCCTTCAGGGATCCTCCTGACCCAGGGATTGAACCCTCATCTCTTGCATCTCCTGTATTGGCAGGTGGATTCTTTACCATTGCACCACCTGGGAAGCCTGGATGTTGGCTGTTCCTGGAGCTAATAGGCTAGGGAGAGGATTCCAAAATGGCACTCACCACCTCTGGTGTCAGCTCAGCAGAAGGAGATTCCAAAAATAGCCACCAGTGTCTCATTACCCAGGGGAGTCTCAGCTGCCTCTTGTCTCTCTAGGAGGCTCTCCAAAGGCATTAACTGAGTCTGACTCAGGTGCCTTTCAAATTAGTGCCTCTCCACTGAGACTTTGCATATGTGAGATTTTGCATACATCCTTTAAGAGTGCAGTCTCTGTTGTCTGTAGCCCTCTGACTCTTCCAAACATATGCCCTGTTACTTTTCAAAGCTCGACTTCTGAGGCCTCATCTTTTCTGTGCAGGATTCCTGGGCCGAGAGCCCTATGTGTGGCTTAGACACCATGCCCTCATGGAGGACCTCTGTGACTATGATGTCCCTCATGTTTGTGGGTCACTGATCCTGGGCCGGGGGACCTGTCTTGATTGCATCTCTGTCCTTCCTGCCTGTCTTGTTGTTGCTTTTTCTTTATGCCTTTAGTTGTGTAAAACCTTTTCTGCTTGTCTTCAGGTCTTTCTCACAGATAGTTACTAAGTAGATGAATTTTGATGCACGTGTGGGAGGAGGTGAGTTCAGAGTTTCCCTACTCCTCCATCTTGATCCTAAAATGCACTTTTCTACAATATACAATCATTATGTATACAATAGCCATGAAAATATAACTGATCCTCTGTTTTAAGATAAGAAAGAAGTTTGCAAGAAGCAATTTTAAAAGTTGCTAGTTATATGTGAAAGCATTCCCCCTAAGGTCAGGAACAAGACAAGGGTGTCCACTTTATTTAAGGGTGTCCTATTATTTAATAGGGTGTCCACTATTATTCAACATAGTTCTGGAAGTCCTAGCTGCAGAAATCAGAGAAGAAAAATAAATAAAAGGACTCCAGATTGGAAAAGAAGAAATAAAGCCCTCACTGCAGATGACATGACACTGTAGGTAAAAAACCCTAAAAATAGTATCAGAAAATTACTAGAGCTAATCAGTGAATTTAGCAAAGTTGCAGAATACAAAATCAATACACAGAAATCACTTGCATTTCTATATACTAACAATGAAAAATCAGAAAGATAAACTAAGGCATAAGTCCCATTCACCATTGCAACAAAAAGAATTAAATATAAAAGAATAAACTTACCTAAGGAGAAAAAAGAACTGTACACAGAAAATTATAAGACACTAATGAAAGAAATCAAAGATGACATAAACAGATGGAGAAATATTCTATGTTCCTGGGTAGGAAGAATCAATATTGTGAAAATGACTATACTACCAAATGCAATCTACAGATTCAATGCGATCCCTATCAAATTACCAATGACAGTTTTCACAGAACTAGAACAAAAAATTTGACAATTCATATGGAAACACAAAAGACCCTGGTTAGCCAAAGCAGTCTTGAGAAAGAAGAATGGAACTTGAGGAATTAACCTTTCTGACTTCAGATTATACAACAAAGCTAGTCATCAAGACAGTATGGTATTGGCACAAAAACAGAAATACAGACCAATGGAACAAGATAGAAAGCCCAGAAATAAACCCATGCACCTATGGGTACCTTATTTTTTATAAAGTAGGCAAGAATATACAATGGGGCAAAGACAGCCTCTTCAATCAATGGTGCTGGGAAAACTAGATCAGTTCAGTTCAGTTCAGTTGCTCAGTTGTGTCTGACTCTTTGCGACCCCATGAATCGCAGCACGCCAGGCCTCCCTGTCCATCACCAGCTCCCAGAGTTTACTCAAACTCATGCCCATCGAGTCGGTGATGCCATCCAGCCATCTCATCCTCTGTCGTCCCCTTCTCCTCCTGCCCCCAATCCCTTCCAGCATCAGGGTCTTTTCCAATGAGTCAACTCTTCACATGAGGTGGCCAAAGTGTTGAAGTTTCAGCTTCAGTATCAGTCCTTCCAATGAACACCCAGGACTGATCTCCTTTAGGATGACTGGTTGGATCTCCTTGCAGTCCAACACCACAGTTCAAAAGCATCAATTTTTCGGTGCTCAGCTTTCTTCACAGTCCAACTCTCACATCCATACATGACCACTGGAAAAACCATAGCCTTGACCAGATGGACCTTTGTTGGCAAAGGAATATCTCTGCTTTTTAATATTCTATCTAGGTTGGTCATAACTTTCCTTCCAAGGAGTAAGCGTCTTTTAATTTCATGGGTGCAGTCACCATCTGCAGTGATTTTGGAGCCCCCCAAAATGAAGTCTGACACTGTTTCCACTGTGTCCCCACCTATTTCCCATGAGGTGATGGGACCAGATGCCGTGATCTTAGTTTTCTGAATGTTGAACTTTAAGCCAACTTTTTCCCTCTCCTCTTTCACTTTCATCAAGAGGCTTTTTAGTTCCTTTTCACTCTCTGCCATAAGGGTGGTGTCATCTGCATATCTGGGAAAACTAGATAGCTACATGTAAAAGAATGAAATTAGGACACTTCCTAATGCCATACACAAAGATACACTCAAAATGGATTAAAGACCTAAATGTAAGACCATAAATTATAAAACTCTTAGAGGAAAACATAGGCAGAACACTCGATGACATAAATCAAAGCAAGATCCTCTATGACCCACCTCCCAGAATAATGGAAATAAAAGCAAAAGTAAACAAGTGGGACCTGATTAAACTTAAAAGCTTTTGCACAGCAAAGGAAACTATAACTAAGGTGAAAAGACAACCCTTAGAATGGGAGAAAATAATAGCAAATGAAACAGCTGACAGAAGATTAATTTCCAAAATATACAAGCAGCTCATACAACTCAATACCCGAAAAACAACCTGATCAAAAAGTGGGAAAAAGACCTAAACAAACATTTCTCCAAAGAAGACATACAGATGGCTAACAAACACATAAAAAGATGCTCAACATAGCTCATTATTACAGAAATGCAAATCAAAACTATCACCTCACACCAGTCAGATATCACGTCACACTGGTGAGATATCATGTCACACTGGTCACAATGGCCATCATCAAAAAGTCTACAAACAATAAATGCTGGAGAGGGTGTGGAGAAAAGGGAATGCTCTTGTACTGTTGGTGAGAATGTAAATTGATACAACCACTGTGGAAGACGGTATGGAGATTCCTTAAAAAACTAGGAATAAAAGCACCATATGACCCAGCAATCCCACTCCTAGGCATATACCCTGAGGAAACCAAAATTGAAAGAGACACATGTATCCCATTGTTCATTGCAGCACTATTTACAATAGCTAGAACATGGAAGCAACCTAGATGTTCATCAACAGATGAATGGATAAAAAAGTTGTGGTACATATACACAATGGAATATTACTCAGCCATAAAAAGGAACACCTTTGAGTCAGTTCTAATGAGGTGGATGAACTTAGAACCTGTTATACAGATTGAAGTAAGTCAGAAAGGGAAAGATAAATATTGCACTCTAATGCATATATATGGAATCTAGAAAAATGGTACTGAAGAATTTATTTACAGGGCAGCAATGGAGAAACAGACATAGTGAATAGACTTATGGACATGGGGAGGGGGGGAAGAGAGGGTGAGATGTTGGAAAGAGTAACATGGAAACTTACATTGCCATATGTGAAATAGATAGCCAATGGGAATTTGCTGTATGGCTCAGGAAACTCAAACAGGGGCTCTCTATCCACCTAGAGGGGTGAGATGGGGAGGGAGATGGGAGGAAGATTCAGAAGGGAGGGGATATATGTATACCTCTGGCTGATTCATGTTGAGGTTTGACAGAAAACAACGAAATCTGTAAAGCAATTATCCTTCAATTAAAAAGTTGTTAGTTATTTAAAAACAGTCATCCCTAAATTTATTTAATTCTCAGTGTGAATGACATGATTTTCTCTCCTGTTGAGGAATGGGAAGTTAATAAGATTTCATGCTCCTTTAGGAATACTTAGTTCATATTGTTGACTATCTCTTAGGTAGGTTGTGTTTGATTGCTTCAAGTATGTTTCAAGAAAAGTGCAGATAATTAAATGGCAACTTACTGTAGAAATAAGGGAATTTCAAAACTATATGGACTTAAAGACAGTATCATTGTTATCCCTTCCTGTATACTAAGACAAAACCCATCTTCTCATGCATTCTATGGACAAAGAATTAGCAATAAATACTAACCAAAAAATACTATTAACAATCATAAAAAAGACATCAACATCATATATTAGTAAAACTGTGATTCAGTCATTTCTTCTTCCCTTCTCACATGTTGTATCAGCCATATCTTTTTTTCAGCTTTTAGTTATTCTAGTGAATATATAGTGAAAGTGAAGTGAAAGTGAATGTTGCTCAGTTGTACCCGACTCTTTGTGACCCCATAGACTAAATAGTCCCTGGAATTCTCCAGCCAGAATACTGGAGTGGGTAGCTTTTCTCTTCTCCAGGGGATCTTCCCGACCCAGGGATTGAGCTGGGGTCTCCTGCATTGCAGGCAGATTCTTTACCAACTAAGCTACAGAAACACTGTGGGTAAGTAGTGGTTTCTTATTCTGTGGGTTTTTAAAAATTAATTAATTATTATTTGCTTTTGGCTGCGCTGGGTCTCCGTTGCTGCATACAGTGTTTCCCTAGTTGTGGAAAGCGGGGTCTCCTCTCTAGCTGCGGCGTGCAGGCTTCTCACTGTGGTGGCCTCTCCTGTTGCAG
Organism: Odocoileus virginianus; assembly: GCF_023699985.2. Classification (NCBI taxonomy): domain Eukaryota; kingdom Metazoa; phylum Chordata; class Mammalia; order Artiodactyla; family Cervidae; genus Odocoileus; species Odocoileus virginianus. Next base: position 56,183,520 of record NC_069693.1, on the reverse strand, counting down.
AGCGCAGCCTGCAGAGCATGGGCTGAGTACTTGTTCTGCACGGGCTTAGTTGCCCCACAGCATGTGGGTCTTCCTGGACCAGGCACTGAACGTGTGTCCCCTGCACTGGCAGGCGTTTAACTGCTGGACCACCAGGGAAGTCCTCAGCCACTTCTTCTAAGTTTACTGGTTGATCTTCTTCTTTGTGCTATTGTTTAATGTTTGAGTACATTGAACACTGAACAGAACAAACAGATTGTCTGTTTGTGTGTTTTGCTATATGACATGTGTTATAAATACCTAACACTGCAGTGTGAGTTTGAGTTTATTCAGAAATTTTTATCTGATATTATTTGATACATTCCTCTATGTGTGTTTCTTTTTTTATTGGTTATGATTGCCATAACTTTGTGTGTTTCTTAGTGTGAGACTATCATTGGTGAGTAATAACTGAGATCCTTGTATTACTCAGTTTATAAGGAGAACTTTGTGGGCTTTGAATACTTTCGTATAGATAATTCTTGCTGTTACTTTTATTTGCCTTATAGTGAAAGTTACTGTCACACTGGACTATTTCTCTTGTTTTCAATTCTGAATCCCTTATTACAGGCAAGTGGGCTTTCCTCGCCCCTAAGGGGGTTGGTCCAGATTCTGAGCCAATGGTCCATCCTGTGAGAATGCTGCCATCACAACACTGACCTTAGAATGAAGTTTCTATTTTGTACTTCCTTTTAAAAGCAAAGCAGAGTTTAAAATTTACCACCACTCCATTGATTAATAAAACATTTCATAGGATTTGGCCCATGAAAAGAGATGCAAAATTTAATGTAACTATTTATCTTTATTTCATTTGCTGAGGTTCAATAAATCATACATATTCTCTCTATGTGTGTACATATATATATATGTATGATGTGTTATTCATTGAATCAAATTATATTTTTTTCATTAATTTATATACTCATCAGGAATCTCCATCAGTAGGACTCATTTTCATTCTTAATTCGTTTCTATGGCTCTTGGTAAAACACAATATTAAACTTCATGAATCTCATTTGCATGTTAATGAAATAGAGAAACAAAACAGGATCATTTTAATTATCTTTTGCTGGTTGTCAGCCTACTTGATTACATTTTTTCTTTTTTATTTCATTTTTCTTTTTTTCCCTATTAATTACATGAAGTGCTTACAATGGAATGTCAGATTTTGAGTGATTTATTAAAGGCTATATATTATACCAGTATGGCAACATTCCTTGTAGTATTTAAATCAGGCTATGGAAGGGTGTTCAGCTAAGTCGGCAAGTAACATATAAATTAAATCAGCTAATAAAGATCCTAGTATCTTAGAAACTCAGATGGAGTGACCTCTTTGCTATGGAGTCTGGAAAACTTAGGGCTAAAGAACAGACAAGCAAGAAATGAGAAATCAAGCTCAACAACCCACAGCATTCCATCTATGAGATAAGTAAGAAGTGCTCTGGGTAACACTGTGATAATAACTAGGCCCTGTAATGGGGAAAGGAGATCAGAAAAAGACTACTATTAAATGGAATTATTCCATTTCTACCAGTAGGGAAGAAGAAAAATGTACTTTTCTTGAGGTCTGTTAATTTAATTTTGCCACTTAATTCTATTGTGAGTTGAAATGTGTCCTTCTATACATCTGAGTCTCTTTTTCTGTTTTGCATATAGGGTCATCGTTACCATCTTTCTAAAGTCCATATATATGTGTTAGTATACTGTAATGGTCTTTATCTTTCTGGCTTACTTCGCTCTGTATAATGGGCTCCAGTTTCATCCATCTCATTAGAAGTGATTCAAATGAATTCTTTTTAATGGCTGAGTAATATTCCATGGTGTATATGTACCACAGCTTCCTCATCCATTCGTCTGCTGATGGGCATCTGGGTTGCTTCCATGTCCTGGCTATTATAAACAGTGCTGCGATGAACATTGGGGTGCATGTGGCTCTTTCAGATCTGGTTTCCTTGGTGTGTATGCCCAGAAGTGGGATTGCTGGGTCATATGGCAGTTCTATTTCCAGCTTTTTAAGAAATCTCCACACTGTTTTCCATAGTGGCTGTACTAATTTGCATTCCCACCAACAGTGTAAGAGGGTTCCCTTTTCTCCACACCCTCTCCAGCATTTATTGCTTGTATTGTGTTCACTTCTTAACCCTGATTCCTATGAATGTGACCTCCTTTAGACTTAAGATTCTTTGTAGATGTAATCAGGATAAGGTCATAATGGACTAGCACGTGTGCGTGCTAAGTTGCGCCTGACTCTTTGTGACCCCATGTACTATAGCCCACCAGGCTCCTCTATCCATGGGATTCTCCAGGCAAGAATACTTGAGTGGGTTGCCATGCCCTTCTCCAGGGATCAAACCAGTATCTCCTGAGTCTTCTGCAGTACAGGTGGATTCTTTACCACTGAGCCACCGGGATTAGGCTGAACCCTAAATCGAACAACTTGCAAAGAGTTGGACATGATTTAGCAGCTGAACAACAGCAACAAGAATCCAATGACTGGTGTCCTTCTAAAAGAAAAGAGATCTACAGGGACACGGAGACAGAGGGAAGAAGTGCCTGAGAAGATGGAAGCAGAAACTGGGACGACATAGCTACAAACCAAGAAATATCAAGTATTGCCAGCAAACTCCAGCGGGGAGGGTTTTTCTCTGATGTCCACAGAGTGAGCACGGCCCTGCTGACACCTGTTTTGGACTTCTGACCTCCAAAGCTGCGAGAGAGTTAGTTTCATTCTTTAAAAGCTGTGCACCTAGTGATACTTTGTTGTAGCAGCCTGGGAGGCTGGTACAAGTGCCCTGAGGAAGTGATGTCTTCTCCATGTTTCTTTTGCACTGGAAGATGCTTCTAGATTTGAACCTGACAGATTTCACAGCTCAGATCCAAACTTAACCCTAAACCACACAAACAACCAAACACTAACCCCTAGGTTGTTGGCTTTGTAATGGAGTTTAATCTCTCTGCCCTTATATACTATTCCCATTGTCACAGTTTCTGCGCAGGTTGAATTATTAATACATCTGTCACCTGCAAGTTCTGCCATCATCAGTGTATGGTTTGGACAGGTTCTAGTGTGCCCTTCAGTGGTCCAAGTGTGTTCCCAGGACAGGACATAAAGAGGTCATATGTACAGAACTGTTTCTGAAGCTGCAGTGCAGTCTAAATGAATGTTTTTATTTTCGTGTACTTGGGAAACCTTGGAAATGGGTTATAGCAAACTGACGTGCTTGTATAAGGCTTCCCAGGTGGCTCAGTGGTCAAGAATCCACCTGTCAAAACAAGAGATCCAGAAGATGTGGGTTTGATTCCTGGGTCAAGAAGATCCCCTAGAGGAGGAAATGACAACCCATTCCAGTATTCTTGTGTGGAAAATCCTGTGGACAGAGGAGCCTGGCAGGTTACAGTTAATAGGTTCATAAAGAGCCGGACACAACTTAGTGACTGAGCATGCTCTTGTAAAAGCAGTAAATAAAATGATTGTACAGTGCAAAAATAGAATATTTGTATGTGTGAATGCAAACAGGACTATGTATAGCAAGTTGCCTCCATACATAACAAATACTGTGAGTTTTCTCTCATCTATTCTGTAAGATCAAAATATTTCCTCTTTTACTAGAAAGTGGAATATTTGTCTCTATTTTCCCACTGTCTATTTTATTTATCCACAGCTAAGCCCTTCTACTTTAAATGCTTGTAAAGCAATGCTTTCTTCATGCCTGTAGGGTTTGCTGTTAAAACCAAGCATCTATCTGTAGAGAAATGAGCATATTTAGTTAGTGGACAGAGGGAACTCTGATTCTGGATGTACCTCTAGTGAGAAAAATGACAACATTCTATACAGAATTATTTGGCAGTTCATACTGCTCTAAATCACTGTGCTTGTTTGCATGTAACTATTATGCTTACATTAAAATCCCATAGATAAGTTCCCAAGGTATGCCTGGTGCATGTCAGTTGTTTAAGAGAACAGTTGAGGTGAATGTTTCTTGCTGTTAAGCATATTGCTTAAAATCATTTATAATGCTCACATTTAAAATGAAAATATATTCGATGGCCAATACCTTATGAGGGAAAGAATAAGAGACGAATTCTGTATGGGACAGAAAAAACTCGAGCCTCAGGAAAGGAGCGCCTCATTGGCCCAGTGGGTGGAGGTCTGAAACGTGTCTAATGGTCCCCAGGGTCAGAGGTGGGGCAGGTGATCCTCCCCGACCAAGTGCAGAGCGTTGACTACATTGAGGACAGTGTGTTCTTGGGGAGGTGGTTAAAGAACAAGAGATGCCAGCAGTCTGTTTGCTTCTGGGTCAACTGCTTCCCCCCACACCCGGGACGGATGTGCCTGAGTTAGCCCTTAGCACCGAGGAGTTCCCTGAATTGCAAGGGTCCGGCGTCTCCATGCTGAGTCAGGCTGTAAGCACACAGCTCTGCATTAGCTCTGCCCTGTTTTTCTGTCTTGCCCTAACTGATCTGAGATTAGGAGGTGTACACTTCCTAATGTTGGGATGAGAGCACTTAGCCCTGACAACCCCCACCCCCCCAGGATTCAGATCCCTGCGAGTCAGCCCTGTGGTCGCAGGACACAGCTGCTCTCCGGCACACCTGGACCTCAGCCTCCTGCTCTGCCTCTCTGCTCTGTACTTGCGGGGTCACAACGTTTTAGGTGAGGGATGAGCACCTCAGTGTTAGACTCATCTGCATCGATTCACCATTCCTGGGTTTAAACCATTACTACGTGTTACTTTTTTTTTTTAAGATGGAAGAGATATTTAATCTCTATGCTTAAACTCCCTGGTTTTCTTCTGGAAGAATAGGGATAATACTGAAATGGTTTTGTGTTTATTGAAAATGGTCACAGCGGTGTGCTGTGGCCACAAGAATTACTAAAGCATGGTCCCAAGAGAATTTGAACAGTTTCAGAGCATGTCCTGCCAATTAACCTCACTTTAGCAAACCTCATGGGACCAGATATATACATTAACTGTTATAAAGGTAATCTCAGAAGACTCAGGCTTCCACAAAACCTCTGACGAAAGAGTATTTTTATTCTTGATTAATTCTAGAACAGAGCAGGGTCAAAGAATTACATTTTATGTGTTCATTATTAGCTTGAAGTAAAGATAAAATGTTCTCATACATCCTTAGTCAAAGTCTGTGAACTAGGGTATTCTGGTGGTTTTATTTAAAATATTTAGCAGCTGGAAGTTGGTTTAAGCAGTTAAAATAATACTAACGTTTTGATAAAGGTTTGGAAAATGAAATTCTAAATCAGTTTTATGGTCAGTGGTGTGTCATGTATTTATATAGATTGTGTTTTGTGTACTGGCTTTGAGAAGGTGAAATAAAGATGAGTGAATATTTATATCTAATTTATTGATATGCCTGTGTCCTCTATTCATTAAAGAATCAGAGGGTTTGCTGTAATGTCTGGGATTAATATGCAATCACTTCTGTTCTTCTCTCAGTTCATTTGATTTACCACCAGAGGTGACTGTCCTCCTGACCACTTGGCTCTTCCTCAATTTGGATGTCTCTCTCTTCTGATCCCCCTTACTTAGGAACATGTTCCACTATCTTCTGATCTCTGGCCTGTGTCTTGATACTCCCTCCATCTTACCCTTTATCGTCCTGGTCTGTCCTGTAGCACAGTTTCTTCAGCTCTAAATCACTCTGATAATGTAATCCCAGCGCATGTGCCACGTTCCTAAGTAATTTATAGAGATAAAAAACGCTGGTTTTGGAATCACAAAATTAGGTTATCATACTAAATTGTGAGTGCCCTTGGGAAAATGATATTTCCTCTCTTTTTTCCATGTAAATGTATGGAGTAAAATTTGGATATCTCTAAATCCAGTTACAATGTACCTTATTTATTTGTAATATTCTGTAGGCAATGTCTCTTTTCCTTTTAACTCACTCTAATAATGGAGATCTTCAAAGCATGTGAATGAGTGACTTTGATGGCTTTTCAATAAAAAGGTAAGGGCGGAATCTCAAGGGAGACTGTCCTTCCAAGTCCCCTCAATTAGAAGACACGGAATGTGCCTGGCTTAGGAGGTAGTCTTCAACTGTTATAAAATATAGGAATTCAAGTGATAAATATAGGCCTATTGTGATTGACACAGGGGCTCAAATTTAGTCACTTAAAATGCATCCATAAAGTTAAAAATTATTATTAATACATAAAGTACACTTCTTTGTGTATATCTAATATTCTTCACTCTGTAGAGGAGGAAAATTTCACATGTTGGTACAGTGAAATAATAGTGGGTGGTGTTTGGTTGAGTTCTCCCAAAAGTACACCCTGGACCGACAGTTGAGGTGCCAGTGGTTTATTAGGGGATGGTTCCCAGGAGAAAACAGTGAGGGAGTGTAGGAAGCAGGATAGGAAGGAGGAGAGAGCAATTTCAAGTGAAGTCCCACACACAGCCTAATCTCCCAGGAAAGTCTGGATGGTAAAGTTTTACCTAAGGCTTTGTCTTACCTCCCATTAAAGGCACTGAGGCTAGCAAGGTGGCTGGCAGTGTGAATAATTTAAAACAGCTAGTGTCTAAACACTAGCTTTAGACAGTATAATAAAATGCAACAATCTAGCTGGCTTAAACAACAGACATTTTTTTCTCATAGTTCTGGAAGCTGAGAAGTCCAAGATCAAGGTGTCAGCAGATTCTTCCTTGTTAGTAGCTTGCAGCAGTCACTTCCCTGCCATGTGCTCACATGGCCTTTCCTTGGTACTTACGTATTTGGGGAGGGAGAGAAAGATCTCTCTGTCTTCCTTATAAGGTGACTAATCCCATCATGGGTGTCCTACTCTAAAGACCTCATCTAAATCTAACTGCTTCTGAAAGGTGATACCAAATATCGTCACATGGTGGTGGGGGTTATGGCTTCAACATATGAGTCTGGGGTGGGGTGGGTCACAGCTCTTAAAAGCTTCATTTCTATAAACTAGTGAACCAACTACAAAGTGTTAACTGCTTGGTGATATCTGAGGGAAACTAAGAAAGCCAAGCCTTCAGGGTCAAAGATCCTGGAGAGAAAAGAAATACCATATAGTGAGCCTGACATTTTCAACACGAAATAACAGAGCTTCAAAACATAAAAAACTGGACAGAAATAATAGGTGGAGAAAAAATGAAACACTAAACATAGTGAGAGGTTTTTAATATCTCTCTTTCTTGGTGGCTTATTTAGGAAGTATGAAAAAGACCAGTGGAAATACAGCTTTTAACAACAAAGTTAAGAAATTTGACAAAATATTTATGCATGTGATTTATATTTATATAATGGGTAGCATATATAAACCTCTACCTCCAACAACTGCAAAATATGCATTCTTATTCAGAGTACCTAGAATATTTACTTAAATTTATTCGGGGCCATAAAAAAATGCCTCAACAAATCTCAAAGGATTTAAATCATGCAGGGTAGGTGCCCTGGGTACAGCTGAATTAAGCTAGAAATCAATAATTAAAAAATACTTTAAAACCCAGAAAGGTGTGGAATTTAATTAATACGCTTCTCAAAAAGGAATCCCAATGGAAATGAGGGAACACTTAAACTCAATGGTAACAAAATACTATAGGTCAGAATTGTGAGGTGCAACTTAGGTCAAATTGATAGCCTTAACTGCACATATTAAAGAAGAAGGAAAGCTAAATATGTATGATCCCTCCATTGCTTACTTCTTTAGTTTCTCAAGAAATTAGAAAAAGAACAGCAGATTAAGCCCAAAGTAAGGAAAAGAAAAGGAATAAAAGAAAAGTACATTAATTAATGAAATACAAAATATGTAATATAGACTGTAAGACAAAAACATAATAAGAGGATATTTTAATAAGTGTCCTGCTAATAATTGTGAAAACTTAAATGAATTGAAAAAATTATTTGAAAACCACAACCTGAAAAATTGTCCCCAAGAAATAAAATATTTCGCTGTCAGATAAAGATAGTAAATCCATAATGCACACACTCCAACAGAGAAAACTTCAGGCTAAAATGAATTCATGTGTGAATTCTTCCAGACACTTTTAAGGAAGCTACAACTCTAATCTTACACATTTTCTTCCAGAGGACAGAAAAAAAGTCAAAGTACTCCCCGACTCATTCTCCGAGAGCAGCATAACCTTGATACCAAGCCATGTCAAGGACAAACAGGCAAGAAAAATTAAAAGCCACTCTCTCATGAATATAAATGTGAAATGCTATAAACAAAATATTGGCGTGCATGTGTGAAGGGGGCTTGGCTTCAGCATGGGAATGCACCTTCTCAGCTGGAGTGCACATGTGTTCTGAGAGCATGGTGGGCTGCACAACCAGAAAAATAGTGAAAGCAGGGCCTGAAGCTTTCTTGTCTGATCCATGCTTAAGCATCTTGAGCATCTTACCTAGGAGAGGATGGGGTGGAAATGTGACAATAGCTAGCAATAGAAAGCCATTTTAAAAAAAAATTTTAATTGGAGGATAATTGCTTTACATTGTTGTGTTGGTTTCTGTCGTACAACAATGTGAATCAGCCATACATATATGCCCTCCTTCTCGAACCCCCCTCGCATTGCCCCTGCCCCGTCCCACCCCTCTACGTTGTCACAGAGCACGGGTAGAGCTCCTTGTGTTATACAGCAGCTTCCCACTGGCTACCTATTTTACACACGGAAAACCATAGTTTGTATTCACTTATATTAGGGACTATCATAATTAAAGATGTGCTGTTTTGTATTGGACATCTCCTGGACAACACTTAAATCTTCTCAGCTCCACCTCCTTCTGCAACTGGGACCAAGTTCAGCTTCCCACAGGTGTAACAGGGTCTCCTCTTGTAGTTCCACTGACCTGTCACTGCCTGCCCTGTGCTCCCCTGATGCTCAGAGAGGGTCTGCTCCCAGGGAACCAGTGGGCACCGTAAATCCTGATGCGGGGCTCTGGGCACTGTTGCCTGCCTGTGAGACTGACCTTGACCGACACAGGAGGAGACCTGATGGGTGAAATCTTCCACCTTTGTCCTCAGGGTGGATAGTTCTGAGCTGCATCTCGTCAAAAGACTGCTTGGAAAAACGCTAAGCTTTTCATTTTATCCATACATTGTTTTCCTGATTTTGTTATTACCTGCCTGTGTTTTCTTGTATTTCTTTGAATTTCCTTAAGATGATTGTTTTGAGTTCTTTGTTAGATGGGAGACCTTCATTTCTTTGGGGTTAGTCACTGGATGTTTATTAGTGTCTTTTGGTGGTCTCATGTTTGCCTGCTTTTTCAGGGTCTATGTAGCCTTCCTTGCACTGATGTCTGTGCAGTTGAAGGAGCATCACTGGGCAGATTCCTGGGCAGGCAGCTTGGTCCAAGCCTGTGTCTGAGAGGGACCAGAACTGAATCACAGGCCGCTTCCGGGTGGGCGTGGCCTGCCCCGCGTCCCTGAGTGGGCGGAGCTGTTCCCTGTCTGCCCCCACTGAGCGACCGTGTCTGTTTCCCTCAGTCAGCCTGAGGGGGCAGGGACCGGCGGGTATCCTCGCCAGACCTCTGCTCCCCGCGGCTGAGGGGGCCTGGGGCCAGCTCACGGGGCTGCTTCAAGACCTGCAGCCACCGGAGGGCGACTAGCTTGCTGTCGGCGCGGTGGGTGTATCTCCTGGGCGGCCTCCCCCACCGCAGCTTGGAGGGCCGGGGCTGAGCTACAAGGACGGGTTCAGAGTCTTCTTCTGGGTTAGAGTCGGTGGGCCTCCCTCCAGGGACACCGTCAGCAAGTCTCCTGGTGGGTCCCTGGGCTCTGGGCCTGCCGCTGGATCCCAGAGCTCCCACCCAGGTGCCTCTGTCCACGGAGGGCTGCAGGATTGTTGTTGCTAAGGGGGTATATATGAGCGAGAGACTTCCTATTTTGCCATCTTACCGACGACGTCACTTCATATGTTAGGCCTCTGACTAATAGTTCTGTAAATTAAAATCTGCCCCCATAAATTGTCTCATTTGATTTTTCACTGTAACCCGAACGCTGCCCTGCAGATGTAATTCCACAAGAAAAGAGGTAGAATAATTACATGAATTTAGGACTTCTCCGTTTCTTCTCAAATAGAACTTTCTATTGGAGATTTTCTCCCTCAGTGGGAACTATTAGGTCCTTACAGGTCTAAGTTTAAGTCGAAAGCTAGCCTAAAATCACATTTCAATGGTTTGATAATTGTTTATCTTTTCTTTTGAATCCTTTCAAAGAAAATTGACATATAATGGATACGAAAAACAGAGAAGAAAAGGGACACATATACAATTGACAATATAATTGGCTATATAAAATAGAACTGACTTAACAGACTATATAAAAATATCTTGACTGTATAAAAACAAAAAACAAGATCAGAGACTCCATGCCAAAATGAGAATGTTTATGTGGGTTTTTACAAGAGTCTCATCTTTGACCTTGGCATTGTGCATGCCCTCCCTTGGTAAGCTGGTTCACTGCCAGGGCCGCAAGAGGAGGCCTGTGCAGACACCTCCCACATTTGTGCTGGAGAAGAAACATATCTAACAAACTCCCATCTTGTATTTTCAACTGCCTGGTGGAATTTTCCAGGTGCCTGCTAGATGGCTTGTCTTCCCCAAAAAGCTCAACATAAGACTTGTTAACTGTATCACCTCTAAACCAGCTTCTACTTGTAATTATTTTTCTTTTCTGGTTCCTGGTGGTTATCTTAATTGCCATGGCTTAAAATTCTTAGAATCACCTTTTATTTCTCCCTTGATCCATCCTCCTGAGTTTGATAAATTCTGTGTATTCATGGTTTGCAATCTCTTTCTCATATTCTTTTTTTGGGGACAGGTTTCCATTGCTACTACCCTAATGCAGTTTTTGGATTTCTAGTCAAGGTTATTTTAATAACCTTTCTATTTTGAAGTCATGCAACTTTGAGGCTTTCCTCAATAAAAAATAAAATTTAAAGCAGAGTCATGACCTTGTTTTTTGCCTACTTAAGACTTTCAACCCTACCCTCCTTTCATGTATAGGTATTTCTGAATGTACTTTTCAAAGTCTAGCTAATATTCTGCAGTGATTGAGCAGATAGTTTGGTAGTTTCAAGGAAAAAGGAATAAAAAATGCTTATAACCTTTTCAAAAGTTAAACTGTAAGATTTTGTGAATTGTCTGCAACTCACAGTGCAGGCATACCTCATTTTATTGTGCTTTGAAGATACTGTGTTTTTACAGATTTAAGGTTTGTGGCAGCTCTGTTTCAGCCAAGTCTGTTGTTACTGTTTTTCAAGAGCATTTGCTCACCTTGTGTTTCTGTGTCACATTTTGGTAGTTCTCACAATATTGCTAACTTTTTTGTTATTATTATGATTGGTATGGGGATTTGTGGTCAGTGATCTTGATGTTAGTACTATGACTTAGTGAAGGCTCAATGATAGTTGATATTTATATTTTAGCAATAAAACTTTTTAAAATTAAATATGTATTTTTAAAAGATGTGCTATTTCATAGTTAGTAGGTCACAGTATAGTGTAAGCATAACTTTTATATGCACTGGGAAACCAGGACATTTGTTTGACTCATTTTACTGTGATACTTGCTTATTGTGGTAGTCTTTATTCCCCAGTACCTTTGAGGCATGCCTGTATAGTTTCTCTTAGCTAACCTATCTTTGCTCAGTTTGTGTGTTATAACTTATATTTCTTCTACAAATCTAATACATGTACAATATCATAAATATAGGGCTTCCTTGGTGGCTCAGATGGTAAAGAATCTGCCTGCAATGCAGGAGATCAGGGTTAGATCCTTGGGTTGGAAAGACCCTTTGGAGAAGGGAATGGCTACCCACTCCAGTATTCTTGCCTGGAGAATTCTATGGACAGAGGATAAGGAGTGATCATTTCTTTAGTACAAAGATTAAATCATATAAGCTGGGATATGTGAATATTTGAATATGGTGGTTTCATATAAGCATCTAAATAAGACAAGCACTAGGTGGACATTGGACTTACTAGACGAAGACTTTAAATTGTCTTTCAAATATGCTCAAAACGTCAAAAGAAACAAGGAGAATGATGTCTCAACAAATAGAGGACATGGATTGTAAAGCAGATCTAATCTAGTGTTTTCTAATGTGAGTGTTATGAATTTTTTCTGCAATAGAGAAAAACAGAACAAGATGTGCATCAAAGTTGCACTCCTAATAGCAAAACCCCATCTCATTATTAGTATTATGCTCAGGGAGCAAAATACAATAAACTGTTTGAAAAATTTCTCTCTCAGAAAGAAACCATCACAACCAGTATTTTTTCATTGGTCCTGGATATGGAGTAAACATTATGAAAAAATGCTGATAGACTCCTGCTTTCTTCAGTGTAACAACTGCTTTCACTTCTGAGTTTTCATCTTCTTTCTACTTGTATAAAAGTGAAGGACTGGTCTCTCTTTGAATCTGGTTAGGTTGGTGATCCGCAAGTGCAGGAGACAGCACTTTTCCTTGTGTTCTGGATCATCTGATGCACATTGCAGGTGGAAGATGCCATGGAGCCAGACTGAGGCGGCACTGGGTGGACACAAGAAGCCTTGTTCACAGAGGAGAGTGTGCTGACAGTAACATGTTTCAGTGTGACAGTTTTACCAAACTGACGTCACTGGGAAGCGTGGGGGTTGGGGGGGGGATCTTTTTATTGTGTTGTGCAAAAAAGTGAGCAGTACTTTCTGCTTTTTTCTGCATGAAAGTAAACTGGCTCATGTTGGCAAAGGTGAGCACATAAGTTCCTGTAATGAAGAATGAAATGAAAAGCATTTTTAATGACAATAATAATTCCTTCAGTGGCTCTTTCTCCATGCGAGGTGATTCGGGGAGTGGAAATAGACTTGGCCACTCCAGTGGTCCTTCCTTTCCCTGTCCAGCTCAGATAGGCACATGCCACCCACAACCTAAGGGAAAGAGACAAATTTAAGTGGCTACCTTTTAGATCCAAAATAGAAACAATTTTGAAAGGGGAAATCATCAGCCTAAAGGAATCCCTTTTCCCCATACCCCACAGAGGAAAGAGACATGAGGATGTAAGTCTGAAGGGTCATGTTCATTGAAGTCTTGTCCTCAAACTAAGTCCATGGTAGGAAGCTTCACAGACCCTTCACTCACACTCAGGCGCCTAACTGTGAAAGGGTGCTCAGAGTGGGTGCTTGAAGAGGAGACTGCCTGTCTCAAGAGAAGTCACTGGACCATCCTGCTGCTGCACCTCAGAGCCGGTGGTCTGACAGTCCCATCAGCCCTGGATGGCATGTGAGGGGAGACAAAAATGGATGTGGAAATTAGGGTGTGAAGCGGTGGTTGTGGGCAAACTATCACACCAGGGGTGGGAGGAAGAACATCACAGTGTTGTGACAAGGCACGTTCCGACCAACCTGCAACAGATCACCTTGGAGCAGAGTGGAGTGGCTTACAGACCACACAAGATAAGAGTGGTCCCCATCTCTGCTGCCCCCAGGGTGGGCAGGAAAGGAGGCAGATCCCTGAGAGCATTTCGAAGCTGGAAGTGAGAGAAATAAAATCCTGAATTGACTGAGAAATCTACAAACTGGACCGAGTTCCTCTGAAATGATTAGATTGATTTTTCACATTGGACAGAATAGGAGCTCAAGAGAGAAAATTAGATTGAGTTGGAAAAAAAAATTGCATTTTTCATACCTGAGGCTGTAACTGAGAAATTCATAACTGCAATATGATTCCAACTGCTTTGCTCAAGTAGCTTATCTGAGATGTGGTCAGTAACCTGCCAGCTTGTGACAGCAGCTCTTCTCAACTCAGCACTGTCAAGTTGGGACCTTGAAATCTGCCATGGAGTCATTTACACCACAGGAAGTGACAGATCTGTGAAGCAGGACTCCTGCATACTACTTACCTGGATGTACCTCTCATCAGACAAGATGTAATGATGTCAGAGGAAAAGATACAAGAACTTCTTTTAAAAATTGGACTATGAACCAAAACAGTTTGACATGCTCCTAGTGCTTGTTTTTTGCTTTAAAAAAGAATCTATACATATGTAAGTTTGTATAGTCACAATATATTAATACACCTGTTTTTCTCATTCACATATAAATTAAGATTTTTTTCTTTAGTTAACATCAAGAGTGATAGTTAAACCAACTCACTGTGGAAGCTGCCTGTGCAGACCAAACTATCCACCTAGCTGGGCATAGGTTGGTAAAAAGGTTGCAAATACCATGTTCTTATAAAAGAATATGAGGAACCGTGCATATTATTAGTGATCTTAAAATACTGTTTATTCTGTACATTTACAATTGTGGATGGTCTCTGTTTATTAAGTTATCTAAAATCAGTGATCCACACATGTACCAAACACAACACACACTAAGTGTTTCTCGATGCTGAGAGCTGAGTTTGACTGTTGTTTTCTTAGCTTTGAATGAAAGACTGTCTACACTCTGGTTCCACTCTCCTCTCTTGCCGTAATGACCACTGCCCTCTTCTTGTCCCCTCACTCCCTTCAGTTCAATTACTGCCATCCTGAAAAATGTGCCTTGCCTTTGTCTGTCCTTGCAGCATTCCTCTCCTTGGAAGGCTCCAGCCCTTCATTTTGGCTTTTAAAATCCCACCTCAAAACCTGAATGAAATATTAATACTTCTGTTTCCCTCATCACTCAGCCAGCCCTCACTGTATCATAAACTTCCTCATATAACATGTATCATCTGCGTATGAGTCATCTTCTTTCATAAAAGATAAAGCTTGTGACGGTGGAAGCCACGTCATAAGTGATGGTGAATAGGTTCTGAAGTAGGACCTTGTTTAGAGTTGTGCCTGATTTACCGCAGCTCTGTGACCTTTCACAAGTGACTCGACCTCCCCTTGCCTCAGTCTCTTCACTTCTAAAATGGGAAAAATCGTAATTTCTATCACTTAGGATCAAATAAGTCCGAACAGTGAAGTACTTAGTATGTTGTAGAATATGTAGGTGATTTTTATTCATATCTGGCAGCTCCAGAATCATCCTTAGCATTTCTTTTTTTTTTTTTTAAATTGAAGTATAGGTGATTTACAATTTTGTGTTAGTTTCAGCTGTATAGCAAGTGATTGTAATGTATATGTGTATGTATATATATATATATTCTTTTGTAAGTTATTATAAGATATTGAGTATAGTTCTCTGTGCTGTACAGTAAATCCTGTTGTTTATCTGTTTTATATAAAATAGTGTGTATCTGTTTGTCCCCATACTCCTTTTTTTATAATTTATTTGTTGATTTTTGCTGTGCTGAGTCTTCCTTGCTGCACGGGCTTTTCTCTGGCCGCCACAGCGGGAGCCGCTCTCTAGTTGTGGTGCGTGGACTTACTGCGGCGACTTCTCCTGTTGCTGAGCTTGGGCTCTGGGGCGCGCGGGCTTCTGTCGCTGCAGCATGTGTGCTCACTAGTCGTGGCTCTGGGCTCTAGATGACAGCCTCGATGGCTGTGGTACATGGCTTGGTTGTTCAGTGTATGTGGGATCTTCCTGATCAGGGGTCAAACCCATGTTTCCTGCAGGGGCAGGCGAGCTCTTGACGACTGAGCCGTGAGGGAGGCCCGTGCTCCACAGTCTTGCTTTCTCCCTCCCCACGCCCTTCCCCTGTGGTGACCTTAAGCTTGTTTTCTATGTCTGTGAATCTGTTTCTCTTTACTCAGTAAATCCATTCGTGTTATTTTTAAGATGCCACATGTATGTGATATCATATAATATTTGTCTTTCTGACTTCATTTACTATGACATTTTCTAGGTCAGTCAGTGTTGCTGCAGATGGCAGTATTTTACCCTTTTTATGGCTGAGTAGTATTTTATTGTATATGTGTGTGTGTGTGTGTGTGTGTGTGTGTGTGTGTGTACACCACATCTTCTTTATTCATTCATCTGTCAGTGGACACTTATGGTGCTTCCATATCTTGGCTCTTGTAAACAGTGCTGCTGTGAACACTGGGGTGTATTTATATCTTTTTGGAGAATTTTCATCTCTTCTGGATTTACCTGGCTTTTCTTTTGATTATATATGTGCTGATGAACATGCTGATCACATTTTGGTTCAGGTTTTTGGGATGTACGTTATGGATATTAATGATAGTGACTAGAATGATATTGATAATTCCCTGTGTACAATATTTTTCTCTGTTTGAAAAGCTTGTGTGTGACCTAATACCAAAGACCATAACTAGTCAATCTGATTAGGGGGGTAAATTCTATATTCTTTGTTATGAGGGATGACATTTAGGGACTCTAAAGAAAAAGGTATTTTATAACCTTCTAGTTTTTTGTGCTTAATAATTTTTATTAAGAATTAGAAATGTTTAAAATAGCTAGGACATGGAAGCAACCAAGATGTCCATCAGCAGGCAGATGGCAGACAAATGTCCAATGGCAGAAAGTTGTGGTACGTGTACACAATGAAATATTACTCAGCTATAAAAAAAGAATGCATTTGAGTCAGTTCTAATGAGGTTGATGAAACTGGAACCTATTATACAGAATGAAGTAAGTCAGAAAGAAAAACACCAATACAGTATATTAATTCATATTTTTGGAATTTAGAAAAATGGGAATGATGACCCTATATGTAAGACAGCGAAAGAGACACAGATGTAAAGAACAGACTTTTGGACTGTGTGGGAGAAGGTGAGGGCGGGATGATTTGAGACAATAACATTGAAACATGTATATTACCATATGTGAAATAGGTGGCCAGTCCAAGTTTAATGTATGAAACAGGGCACTCAAAGCCGGTGCACTGGGACAACCCAGAGGGATGGGAGGGGGAGGGAGGTGGGAGGAAGGTTCAGGATGGAGGGACACAGGTACACCCGTGGCTGATTCATGTCAATGCATGGCAAAAGCCACCACAATATTGTAAAGTAATTATCCTCCAATTAAAATTAATTAAAAAAGAATTAGAAATACCCTAAATTTCATAGCCTGTCCTTTATTTAACTTTCAATCTCTCATTTCTATATTCTTCCTATTTTTGAAAGGGTATGAGAAGAGTTTATTAGAAGTGTTTATATGTTTCAAAAATATAAAATCTTACATCATGACCAAGAGGGCTTTATCCCAGAAATACAAGGATTCTTTAATATCCACAAATCAATCAATGGAATACACCACATCAGCAAATTAAAAGATAGAAACCATATGATTATCTCAATAGATGCAGAAAAAGCCTTTGACAAAATTCAACATCCATTTATGATCAAAACTCTCCAGAAAGCAGGAATAGAAGGAACATACTTCAACATAATAAAAGTTATATATGACAAACCCACAGCAAACATTATCCTCAATGGTGAAAAATTGAAAGCATTTCCCTTAAAGTCAGGAACAAGACAAGGGTACCCACTCTCACCATTACTATTCAACATAGTTTTGGAAGTTTTGGCCACAGCAATCAGAGCAGAAAAAGAAATAAAAGGAATCCAGATAGGAAAAGAAGAAGTGAAACTCTCACTGTTTGCAGACGACATGATCCTCTACATAGAAAACCCTAAAGACTCTACCAGAAAATTACTAGAGCTAATCAATGAATACAGTAATGTTGCAGGATATAAAATTAACACACAGAAATCCCTTGCATTCCTATACACTAACAATGAGAAAACAGAAAGAGAAATTAAGGAAACAATACCATTCATCATTGCAACAAAAAGAATAAAATACTTAGGAGTGTATCTACCTAAAGAAATGAAAGACCTATATATAGAAACTATTTAACACTGATGAAAGAAATCAAAGAGGACACAAATAGATGGAGAAATATACCATGTTTATAGATTGGAAGAATCAATATTGTGAAAATGAGTATACAAGCCAAAGCAATCTATAGATTCAGTGCAATCCCTATCAAACTACCAACAGTATTCTTCACAGAACTAGAACAAATAATTTCACAATTTGTATGGAAATACAAAAAACCTCAAATAGCCAAAGCAATCTTGAGAAAGAAGAATGGAACTGGAGGAATCAACCTGCCTGACTTCAGGCTCTACTATAAAGCCACAGTCATCAAGACAGTATGGTACTGGCACAAAGACAGAAATATAGATCAATGGAACAGAACAGAAAGCCCAGAGATAAATCCATGCACCTATGGTCACCTTATTTTCGACAAAGGAGGCAAGGATATACAATAGAAAAAAGACAATCTCTTTAACAAGTGGCACTGGGAAAACTGGTCAACCACTTGTAAAAGAATGAAACTAGAACACTTTCTAACACCATACACACACACAAAAAAAACTCAAAATGGATTAAAGATCTAAATGTAAGACCAGAAACTATAAAACTCCTAGAGGAGAACATAGGTAAAACACTCTCCGACATAAATCACCGCAGGATCCTCTATGACCCACCTCCCAGAATACTGGAAATAAGAGCAAAAATAAACAAAGGGGGCCTAATGAAACTTAAAGGCTTTTGCACAACAAAGGAAACTATAAGCAAGGGGAAAAGACAGCCCCAGATTGGCAGAAAATAATAGCAAACGAAGCAACAGACAAAGGATTAATCTCAAAAATATACAAGTAACTCCTGCAGCTCAATTCCAGAAAAATAAATGACCCAGTCAAAAAATGGGCCAAAGAACTAAGCAGACATTTCTCCAAAGAAGATATACAGATGGCTAACAAACACACGAAAAGATGCTCAACATCACTCATTATCAGAGAAATGCAAATCAAGACCACAATGAGGTACCATTTCATGCCAGTCAGAATGGCTGCTATCCAAAAGTCTACAAGCAATAAATGCTGGAGAGGGTGTGGAGAAAAGGGAACCCTCTTACACTGTTGGTGGGAATGCAAACTAGTACAGCCACTATGGAGAACAGTGTGGAGATTTCTTAAAAAACTGGAAATAGAACTGCCATATGACCCAGCAATCCCACTCCTGGGCATACACACTGAGGAAACCAGATCTGAAAGAGACACATGCACCCCAATGTTCATCGCAGCACTGTTTATAATAGCCAGGACATGGAAGCAACCTAGATGCCCATCAGCAGACAAATGGATAAGGAAGCTGTGGTACATATATACCATGGAATATTACTCAGCCATTAAAAAGAATTCATTTGAATCAGTTCTAATGAGATGGATGAAACTGGAGCCCATTATACAGAGTGAAGTAAGCCAGAAAGATAAAGACCACTACAGTATACTAACGCATATATATGGAATTTAAAAAGATGGTAACGATAACCCTATATGGAAGACAGAAAAATTACACAGTTGTATAGAACAGGCTTTTGGACTCTGTGGGAGAAGGCGAGGGTGGGATGTTCTGAGAGAATAGCATTGAAACAAGTATACTATCAAGGATGAAACAGATCACCAGCCCAGGTTGGATGCATGAGCCAAGTGCTCAGGGCTGGTGCACTGGGATGACCCAGAGGGATGGGATGGAGAGGGAGGTGGGAGGGGGGATCAGAATGGGGAACACATGTAAATCCATGGCTGATTCATGTCAATATATGGCAAAAACCACTACAATATTGTAAAGTAACTAGCCTCCAACTAATAAAAATAAATGGGAAAAAAAGGACAAAGAAATAAATATTTGGAAAAAAACCAAAAATATAAAATCTAACCAGTTTGTGATCTACACACAAACAACACAATTTATGTTTTAAGATATTTAATTATGTTGGTGCTTTGTTAATTTGTCATTGGTCAGTCACTCGGTCGTGTCTGACTCCTGCACCCCCTGGAGCACAGCGCATCAGGCTTCCCTGTCCTTCACCGTCTCCCGCAGTTTGCTCAGATTCATGCCCTTTGAATCAGTAATGCCATTCACCCTTCTCATCCTCAGTCATTTCCTTCTCCTTCCTGCTTTCAATCTTTCCCAGCATCAGGATCTTTCTAATGAGTCAGCTCTTTGCATCAGGTTGCCAAAGTATTGGAGCTTCGGCTTCAGCCTCAGTCCTTCCAATGAATATTCAGGGTTGATTTCCTTTAGGATTGACTGACTTGATCTCCTTGCAGTCCAAGGGACTCTCAAGAGTCTTCTCCAGCATCACAGTTTGAAAGCATCAATTCTTCAGCACTCAGCCTTCTTTATGGTCAAAAATGTCACCTCTGTACATGACTACTGGAAAAACTATAGCTTTGACAGACCTTTGTCAGCAATATGATGTCTCTGCTTTTTAATATGCTGTCTAGATTTGTCATAGCTTTTCTTGCAAGCAGCAAGCCTCTTTTAATTTCACGGCTGCAGTCACTGTCCACATTGATTTTGGAGCCCAAGAAAATAATGTCTGTCACTGTTTTCATTTCTCCCCCATCTATTTGCCAGGAAGTGGCAAATTAATATTCAGCCAAAATTCATTTATTCAGTGGAATTCAAGACACAATTTCAGATGTCACCAAAAAATTGACAGAAATTAATCAGAATTATATCTTAGAAAACAAATGACATGAAGAGAGTTTAAGATCCTTTGAAAATTTGAATTTGCTTATTAAAAACGTTTGTCATTTTACTTTGTTACTAGAAAGCAAAACTCTCACAGCCCCTTGACCTTCTGAAATCATCTTAGAGTCTATCTAATTTACTTCAATTGCTCTGAATTTGGCCATATTAGAACAATGAAAGTTTAGCTAATGGCAAGCCTCACTTTTGTGTCTGAGCAGCATACAAACATTTCTGCTAAGGGGCTTTCAAATGGTATTCTCATAGGGAACTTGATTCTTAGTTATTAATTTAGCAAACATAAACAAACTATATTATCTCATATTACAGAATTCTCATAGCTAGATTTTGGGAGAGGTGATATTTGAGTTGTAGCCGAGAGTTGGAGAAGACAAAGTCCTGGCTGTGTGAGAGGCATAAGGATAAGTATAATTCAAATGAAATTGTGGAGAGTGAGAACAGATTTCATAAAAAAATAGACTATTTTTCTGAGGCTCCAGTGCCAGATTGAAGTTGCATTTAGTGCTGTGCCAAAAAGGATGCTCTTTGCAACCAGGAGAAAAATGATTCAACCTGCTTTTACCAAAACAACTCTGGGAATGGTGGCAAAAACAAGTTGGTTATCTAAAAGGCACATATTGAAGATTTTTAGGAAGAGTAGACCATCAGGCTCAGAGTACAATTTCCTGATTTCCTTACCAAACCCTGTAAACATTTGCAATCCCCAATGGCCTTGCTTCCTTCACTTTTATCATCTTAGACCTGCCCCTCTCTTCTACAGCGAATCACTCACAGCATTCTGAGTCCTTCATTCTTCCCCAGGATTCCCATTCTTTCAATTTTGCGTGTTTCAGATTTCCCTTCCATGGATGACTCTCCTCTCAGCACCACCATCCAGAAACTTTTCCAAGCTATCATCCTTGACTTTGTTGTTTCCCAGTTCCTTGCCCTCCCAGCATCTGACATCGAAGCAGTTACTCACAGAGCATCAAGGCCCGCCGGTCTCCCTCACTGGGATCTCTTAGATGCTTTCATGTCTCTTCATTCTTTCATTTACTCACTTCAAAGCCGTGTCCCCAGCAACTAAAAATAAATACAGGAAATAAGTTGAATGGAGCAGTTGACATATGGACTTAAACTAAAGTAGGAATCATGAAAAGCAAAAGGGACAGTGACAATCACTTTGGAGATGATGTTGACCAGATTTGGCAATTTCTACACATATAGAAATTTGTATTATTGAAAGGGGATAATTAGAAATGATTTTCACATTTTAGTCTGAGCGACTTGAAGATGGAAATGATGTGGCCATCTGGTTTTGACAGGAGGTAAGGCATCCAATTTTGGAATGTTGAGTTTGAGATATCTATAGGGCATCCATGAATAGATATATAGGAAGCATTCAGGATTTAGAATTTAGATTTCAAAGGAAAGTCAGAACTAGAGATAAAGATTCAGGCCTCATCATCTAAAACAACGAAAATAATCATTGCAGCCAGAGGCATGAGAAATGTAGTCCACTGAGAATGTAAAATAAAAGAGGAGAGAGCAGTTGTGTTAGCTTTTCAACAAAAGTGGAGAAAGGAAGCTCTCTGAAGGATGCTGGAAAGGGCTGGCCAGAGGAGTAAGGGAAAAACCCCAAGAAGTTGCAGAGTCACCTGGAGCTAAAGATGCTCTCAGTAACAGATGTTTGGTCATGAAACATTTCCTGATAGTTTTATTTGCAGCTCTTTTATTGACCTAGGTACATATTCTAAAGATGCAGGATGTCAGCATAGCAAAAGCAAACAGCTGTTTTTCTTTTGTTGAAAACATCATCCTTTAAGAGTCATGTAAATCATGAATTCCTATTGAAATTCTGCCTAAAGACCATCTGGGAGGTCCCCTTAAATATATGGGGAGGGAGATGGGAAAGAGGTCCGGGAGGGAGGGGACATGGGTGTACCTATGGCTGATTCTTGTTGATGTATGATGGAAAACCACAAAATTCTGTAAAGCAATTATCCTTCAATTAAAAAATTAAAATAAAATATACAGATGTAAAAAAATATAGCATCCATGCAGTCATATTGTTCCTCTAGTGTTTTATAACAAGAGCCAAAATCTTAGGATTGTGTATATTTGCAAAAGATCTTTTTCTTTACAAAGCACAGTTAACACACTACAATACTCTTCTACTCAGTTACACATTTGTTGAAGGATGATGAAGGATGAATGCCTTTAAATACAAATATAAAGATCTTGGTATTTATGTTTGACAGGCTCAGCTGACTCTGGAAATATTATGTTCATATTTCTTGAAATTATGAATTGCTTATTTTAGAACTACTTTATGGAGGTGTGATTGATATGCATAAAGCTGTACATATTTAATACATACAACTTGAGGAGTTTGGGGATAAGTATATACCCATAATACCATCACCATAATCACAGCCCTAAACTTACTTATCACTTTCAAAAGTCCCCATTCATTTATTTTTCTTAAAAAAATTTTGATGGCAATTAAAGAAGTTGAAATGCAAAATTCTAAACTCTGAAGTTATATTCCAAACAGTATTGACAAATTAACTTTTTTTTTTTTCAGAAAAAGAATATAGTAAAAGCAAAAGCAATTGCAGCATGATAGGCCATGTGGATAACTGACTTTTTATTTGTTCATCAGAGTATTACTGACTTTTTATTTTGTTCATCAGAGTATTATCTGTTTTGATCGCTGTTCTGGCTGTCGTCATGACCCGTGAGGAGCTGCTCCGGCCAGGATGTGGCTTTCAGTTGCCACATGCTCCTGTGTGGTGACGGGATGTGCAGACAGGCACAGGCACTTGGTTGAGAGTCACAGTATTGGCTGGAACAATTTGAAATCGACGAGGCAGAGCATGACCTACTTTTGGGGTCCATCTTTTCTGATCCAGAAACTGTTTGCATTAACTCTCATTCCCAGCTGGAATCACCACTTTATTATGGCTCAGTGGATCAGTGAACACTAGGAACCATGAACCATGAACCATGATAGGTGGGCTGACAGTTGCGTGAAAGGCCTCATTGGTTCAAGTGGAAATGAGGCTGCCTCGTGAGACTACCTTTTTTATCAAGAAGGACAATTTAGATCTTTCCATTATACATTGCAAATAGTAAAAAGGTAGAGATACACAGAGCAAAATGATGCGTTTTTTTCCCCCTTCTCCTTGTGCTTCCCCACCTTTCACATCCTGGTGGACTCAATCAAGCTCCCGCAAAATAAGACAGTTTTTATTTTTGTGAAGCCAGGGCAATGCAGACTATCTTTCTGATACAGAATAATTGGTGGTGTATCATTTTAGAAAGTGTTTATCTCAGTTTAGGTGATAGAGTGACAAAATAACAAGTTTATAACCATAGGCTAAAATCAGATTAATAAATTTTTTTTAAAAAAAGCTTAATTAGAAGAAAACCTCCCAACAGTGGTTTGTTACATTTACTCCATTTGTAGTCTTCACTATTTTGGCACAATAAACTACTGAAAAATCTAATATGTTGAAATTTGATTTGTTTTGTATAATGAAGTAAAGAAGCCCTTGAACATACAGGTAATAATTGAGGATAATGTTTTAAAAATCTAAATGTATATCCATCACTGGCAAAGTTAATGGTCATGTATCACAGTGTGGACATAAATCTCAAAAAAGCATATTTTTCCTCTGTATTTTTTTTAAACTATAACCCTTGTGTTTCTCTATTTGTACATAGGCCAGGAGCCAGATGGAGCTGGCTAGGGTGCTTAGATGTTAGAGGAAGCAATTCATTTGTATAGCAAAAGAGTCTGCCATCCAAAGCATTTCTGGAATTGAATGTGAGCACAGAGGAATATTGTACCTGCTGACTTCAGACACGAAATCCTATTTGTATCTAACTGCACTGTGCAATTGTCGAACACTATATCTGTTAAAGACGGTACATTGTGTGTGTGTGTGTTTATTTCTCTTTTATTTGTGCCACAAATCTGTGTGATGCCCAATGAATGTTGAGTGATTGTACTCTGGAGTGTAAACTTGACTGTATTAATGCTATGCATATGGCAAAATGTGTGTTTTTTTTTAATCAGATCAATACATCAATTCTGGTTGACCCCCCCATGTACACATGCAAATAACATGTACACATGCAAATGTTCTTGACAATCCACATATAGTTTTGAAAATCTATAAATTTATAAATTATATAAAATGCATGTTCAGCAGTTTTGAGGATGTTAAGCACATACACAAAATACTCATAAAGATACTCTAGTACCTTTTATCATTTAGATTTGAAATATTGGTTGATCTGATAGTTTCAAACCTCTGAGACTGCAGGTTATGTTAGTAGTTGAGAAATAACATGGGAACACCATATATTTTTCAGTTTTGTCAAAACTTTAGCAGTTGAGTATTCTTTTCAGTTGGGGAAGACCCTGCTTGCTCTTCACTTCAGAGACTGTTTCTCGTCCGTGCCCACTTTACTGAGTGCCCTCACCCCACCCCCACCTCTGCTGAGTCTAGGAAGCCCCTCTGGATGTGTCAGTCTCTTCCAGGTAAATGCTAAGACCTCCTGCTTTCCTGATCTTCCCATTACACATTTCCAAATGCAGTTGGCATCAGCGGAGCTCAGATGATGTCTTGGCACAGCTGGGTGGGGGGCTTCCTTGGCACATAGTGGTTGTGTTGATGTCCACCAGAGATCGTTGATTGGATCTTTATGTCCCAGCTCAGGGGTACCCTCAGTGTGGTTTGGTTGTTCCTAACCCTAAATGTTTGTTGATGTACACTGCCAAATTTAGTGACCAGTTAGTCCCTTAGGCTAGTCTCTTGGCAAAGGCTGTCACCTTTTCTGGACCCCATGGCACCTCTTGTTTTATTTAGAGCCCCTGAAGCTGGCTGTGACATTCTTTTGGTTAATAGGTAGAGCCGATGTGCAGGGATCTTCCGATACTGTCACTCCTGTGAAAGGGAATCCCTGGTGGCTCAGTGGTAAAGAATTTGCCTGCAATGCAGGAGATTCGGGTTCAATTCCTGGGTCAGGAAGATCCCATGGAGGAGGGCGTGGCAACCCACTCCAGTATTCTTGCCTGAGAAATCCCATGGACACAGGAGTCTGGTGGGCTGCGGTCCACGGGGTCCCAAGAACTGGACATGACTGAGCAACTGACACATACACAAATCACCACCACCACTCCAGTGAAGAATCCCTCTGGTTAGCTCTAGTCAGACCCTCATTCATTTCTAAGCCTTGTTCAGACTCTGATTGTGTAATGGTTTCTGGGGAGCATGACTCATTTAGGTAGGAAAATGAAAAACACATCATTCTAATAAAAAAAAACCCAATTATCTCATCAAAGAAAATTGCACTGGATTGAGTTAAAAAGACAAGAAAGACTTTATTCAAGTCTATAGCAATGGGGGTCACGACTTCTGCAGTAGGGGGGAGAGAGGGACTGTTGAAATCAAGATAGGGGGATTTTTGAGCCCTGAGCTGAGCTAATGGAAGAGCTCCGGAGAACACTAGGGGACCTTGGCCAGGGTGCTCGGGCGTTTGTGTCTGCTAATCGGTGCTTGTGGCAGTTAGGCTCCTGCCCTCCCTGCAGAGGCCGGGAGAGAGGCGTCTATCTTTCTTGATTACATTTCAGAGGGATGACTCAGGTTCTTGAGAAAGACATTCTTGGGTTGTAAAACTGTAAAGAGGCTTCATAAAGATTTCCATTTTGAGGGGCAGAGAAATAATTTACATTGGCAACTTCCTTCAATTAAATGCTCTGAGAAAAAGGGAGGGTGGGTACTTCGGCCGGGGAGGGGGGGAAACTGTCTACAGTTTAGTCAGGCTGTGGGGGACGTTAAGGCTGTCTTGGCCACAAACATCACTAATCCTGTTGCCTGTGAAAGAAAAGTTTCCATGATAAAATAACACTTAAAAAGGAATAAATAATGGAATTAAATAAAATATGTGTATTTAATACTAATACCTAAGCCTAGAGGTAAACATATCTTATTCATTGGGGTTATAATGCTGTTTTAATGTTGTAGCATTTTCTCAAATTGGGAAAATATTAAATGATTTAATCAATCAAATTCCTAGAATTGGTTTTGCACTTTTTTTTTAACCTCTTTTGATTATACTGTGTCCTAGTATTGTTGGCTTTTCCAATCATTATGTGGAAATGATGTCTGTTGGGTACAAGAGAGTGACTTCAGTTTCTTGACCCAGGAGTGATATGAGGACATTTGGCTCATGACAGCTTATCATCTCTTTCTGGCCGGGGAAGATAAAAAAAAAAGGTAGGGAAGCAAAAATGGTTTTTCGGTCTCTGGGATATTGTCAGTATGCTCTATCTGATGCATGAGGTCATTTACTGAAATGACCTGCCTCACTGTAGTGGATCTAAATCAAAACTTTTAGAAAAGTATTATAATGGTTTTAGAAAGCAAAACATGGGCAAATCCTGATTACCATCTGAATTTTCAGACATCATGTGCTCAGAGTAATTTTTCCAGAACTACTAATTTGAGTGAAATAAAACTGACTGTAGTGGAATTAAAGCACAGAATTTGGCATTTTTGCAATTTTATTCTAGTCTTCTAAGATGAAATTTGGCTGTCCCCAAATTTGCACATCAAATATACCAATCAAGATGCCTGAGCAGAGAAAGGATGTAAATATTTACTGATCAATCCACTGAATTATTAAAGACTTCAGAAATGTTTGATCTGGCAATGCAAGAAGTAGGGCTGAAAGTCAGCCTGCCAATTTGCTGGGAGGAAAAATTGATCAACAGCAAAGCACTAAAACCTAGGAGAATTTAGTAAGGTATTATTAATTTAGAACCTTGCTGGGGAAATAAAGTGAAAAGCATCTCTTTTTTTATTGTATCAAAAAAGCTGAAAACAGAGCAATAAATACATCTAGGAAATAATAGTTCACAAGTGATTAAACGAGGTAACTTTGGGGTGATTGGTAGACATTGTGTGTGTGTATGTGCATGCCTGTGTGTGTGTGGATGTGTGTCTCAGCCAAGTGCTTTAAGTTTTCTCTTTGAGCACCTCATTGAAAATGCCATTTTGCAAAGAGCAGTGTCTTGTACTCTTATTTAGTTTTAGCTTTTACCACTAGGTATAATACATTCAGATTTTGTATATAAATTTATAGTCTTACTACTTTCACTTTCACTACAGATTTACTTCATTCCTTTATGCATTAAATAGTTGTCAAGCTCCTACTATGTGTCAGGCAGTGTGCTAGACACATAGAATCTATCTTTGAACAAAACAGGCAAAGACTGTAGGCTTCATTGAGCTTATATTTTAATAGGGCAAGATAAATGATAAAGAAATATAGTAAATAAGAAATTATGTATAAATACGTCAATATCTGGCCAAAAAAGAAAACTGGTTTGGATGAAGTGGTTTGGAGCAGGACTGCTGGGTGGAAGGAATTTTGGTAGGGAAGGTCAGGAGATACAAGCTTGAATGAGAGCATCGCATCTGAGCAGACCTGACGGTAGCAATGATGTTAGCCCCAGCTTCCTCAGAGAAGAGCACTCCTGGCGGAAAGGATAGCTTATCAAAGGGTGGGATGGGAGATGGGAGAATGACACTTGCTTGCAGAATCTCGAGGAGGCCGTTGTTGATGGAGGGTCCTGATCTGGAAAGCCAGACCTGGGGTGGGAGCCTTGCAAGGGAGGCAGGTCACATGAGGATTCTGGCGGCGGTACAGCGATGACTGCCTTCCACTGTGTGTGGAAGTTAGTGTAGTGTTTCGAGCATAGAAATAACTTAAACCTGTTGTGTAGAGGATGGAGTCCTGCTGAGCAAAGGGAGAAGCAGGGAGACTTGTTAGCTTGCTGTGGCGAGAATCCAGGCTGGATTAGAAAGGAGCCCCAGTGAAGATGGGGAAGTCCTCTGATTCTGCAGCGTTGAGTAATACCAGCAGTATTTTTGTCAGTTTGGTAGTATGGTGAGAAATAAAGAAAGGAGTCGAGCATAACTCTGGTTTTTTTTTCGGCCCTAAAAATAATGGAATTGTCATAAGCTAGTTTGGGGAAGCATGTGAATAGAGTGGGGTTTGGGGGAAGAAAAGGAGTTTGGTTTGGGAAATGTTAAAGATATCAAGCAGTGAGTCTAATATCAGGGAAGAGTTTGGTGATGCAGATATAAACTAGGGAATTACTGGCACATGATATTTTGGAGTCCTTGAGGTCGAGAGGGGCCACCCAGGGATGGATGAAGATGGAAAAGACGCAGGGCGAAGGACTGAGCCCTGGAGCATCTCAGCCTTAAGAGGGAAGAGATAAAAGGAAAAACCATCACTGGAGATGGAGACGAAGCAACAAATAAACTAAGAAGAGGGACTTCCCTGAGGGTCCAGTGGTTAAGACTTTGCGCTTCCACTGCAGGGGCCATGGGTTCGATCCCTGGTGGGGGAAGTAAGATCCCACATGGCATGTGATGTGGCTAACAAATCTGAAAAATAAACAAACTAAGAAGAAGGTTAAGAGAATGAGCTTTTGAGGAAATTAAGTGAACAAAGAATATCAGGGCATTGGGACTAGTCGAATGTCTCAGATGTCGCTGACAGGCCAGTGGTAGTCAGACTGAAATCTGACCATTTGATTGAGCAATACAGAATTCTTTGGTAACCTTGACAAGAGCAGCTTGAGTTAAGTGACATGGACTGAAAGTCTAATTGAAACTGGCCTAAGAGAAAATGAGATGAGAAACATTGTAAAGAATGCATGTGGACATTGTATTTGAATTAACATTATTCTCTTAATAGAAAAAATAGAATGGAGTCAAGAGAAGTTTTTTTTTTTCCTTTTAAAGTGGGGAAAATAACAGCATGCATGTATATTAGTGGGATCCATTAAGGAGAAAAAATAATGAAGACAAGAGTGAAGAATTGCTGGTGCAGTGGCCTGAGTGGATTAAGCACAAGTGGAAGGGCTCATGTGCTCATGTGGCTCATGTGCAAGGAGATAAACCAGTCAGTCCTAAAGGAAATCCACCTGCATATTCACTGGAAGGACTGATGCTGAAGCTGAAGCTCCTCCAATACTTTGGCCACCTGATACAAAGAGCTGACTCATTGGAAAAGAGCCTGATGCTGGGAAAGATTTAATGCCAAAGAAGGGGGTGGCAGAGGATGAGATGGTTAGATCGCATCACTGACTCAGTGGACATGAGTTTGAGCAAACTCCAGGAGATGGGGAAGGACAGGGAAGCCTGGCGTGCTGCAGGCCACGGGGTCGCAGAGTCGGACACGCCTGAGCAACTGAACAGCAGCAGCACCGGCAAGTCGGGGCTGCCCTGGGGCCCAGTGGGACTCAGGGACGCTGACCGTGCCATCAGAACTGCCTCTCGCCTCATCTCTCCAGTCTGCTTGGGCCTTTGCTGCTTCACCCAGGTTTTCCTCGACCATTGCTCCTACAGCTCGATGCCTAATTCCCATCCTTTCAGCTTTCGAAGCAGAAAAGAGGGTCATTCTCTAATAGTCTCAGTAAAATCCAGGAATTGCCCTGCCGGCTAGGCTAGCTGCCCTGCCCATGCTGTGAAAAGTCTCTGCGGGCAGGGGCAGCCGGGCCAAGATTCAGGAGTGTACGTGCGGCAAGACGAGCCAGGCACGGAGCATTGATAGAGTTGTGTTTCTTCCAGCAAAAAGAACAACACTGGTAGAAATACAAAGCTTGATAAGGTTCTCAATGGTGGCCCCAGGATACTGCAGACCACTTAAGGGAGCCTGACAAATATTGGCACAGTTTTATTTCTGATCCTTTTACTTTATTGTAATTAATGTCAAGATCAAAATGGTCCAGGCCAGTTTACACTTGTGGGGAAATCTAGATGAAATCACACGTGAAAAAAATAATCTCAGAGGGAAATTTCCCCATGAGAATTTTAATTAACCTGGTTACTTTGTAGAAATGTAGATGCCCTGATGGTGGCTCGGGCTGTTGCTGAACTGTGCTCACTTGTGTCTTGCGTCCTTGGGCACCTCTGTCCTGCTATGCTTTAAATCTGGAGAAATATGGCTTGCCCTTTCGTGTGTTCCAACCTTCACAAAGTCGACAAGCTCTGAGACACGTCACCTTCACTGGTGACCATCAGCAGTGGCAGTCATGCCATTTTTAATATTAGTAGGGGATAGATGTGATTTTTTTCTATATTTTAAGGCTCCAACCAAGGGTACTTTATCTTCACTTTTTCTTTCACTTCTATGAAATTGTAAGATGTTCCTCCATGTCCTGAACTAAATATAGATGCTACCTAGTAGATAGGCTATGAGGGTCTTAAACGTAATTCAGCCAGCTAGTTATTTATATTTAAATAACACTGACTATACTATTTGAATATATTCTTGGGATAGAATATACCAGTCTGGGGCAATTATAGTTGTGTAATTATTTCAAGGTTAAAGAATGAAAACTGAGGAGATTTTTAAAATGAGATCCCAACAGATTAAAATCATTTTAAAAATAATTTTTCATCTATACTAAAAATTTGGGTTAATTTACTTAGCTACTGTAAATCTTTTTTAAATAAAGTTTCATTTGAAAAGAAGAGATGTTAAAACATTTCATCTCACTAGATAATTTTAATAACTAAGTGTAATATTGTGCATAAAATTTCTAGTGACTTAGCATACAGTAGGCCCCAGACAATTTTTAGTTTGCTTTTCTTTGTTGACAGTTCATAGCAACATATATTATAGAAGCCGGTTCTTTAGGAACCTGATGTTTAAAACAGGAGGCAGCAGACACAAGAGATGCTGTATTTTGTGGTCATTCAGTAACTAAATTTTTTCAAAGCTCAACTTTACCGTGATGGTAACTCTTTGGAGTTGATAGCAGTGATAATTGTTTTATGGTTCAAAAAGTAACAGCTATGATATACTCACATGCTTGCTGTGTGAGAGAGAAATCAATAGGCACTTGTGCTTTTTAAATTTACATCTCATAGCAGCACTACAGTGCTTTAATGTAAAGTCTCATCAATGAGTGGAAGGGTTTTCAGTGTGAAGTTTCAGGCTGTGATACAAAGATGCGAGAAATGTTTCTGTTTGAATAAATTTATGACAATTTATTATGCCAAGTCTCAGTAATGAGGCCAAGGCAGGAGAAAAAGGAGGGTGGAAGAGGGGGAGGAGGACTGTGATGTGGGGAGGGAAGGAATGGAGGGACGAGACTGTCTTGTAGACTAAGCGTCAGTAACCGTGGAATGCTTGGTGCTCAGGTGCAAAGAATCCAGCTGGTAATTCGGGAGACCTACGCCTGGGGTAGCCTAAACGCAGCTCCAGTTGCACTTTCATTTCATGTCACTGCCGTCCCTACACGTCATCATAGGCTGGCACTACTAAAGGGCGCTGAGTTCTGTACCCAGGGCTATATACCTGGGTCTGTGTACTTACGTTTTCCATATTACTATTCAGCTTTTGTTCTAAAATTAGAACCTTCAAAACTCCATCACACACTTACACCATGTGTGTCTTCAGCGCTGCATAGTTTAAAACCCTGTAGCAATCTCAGGATTCCCTATGGCTGAATGATCCTGCTGACATTACTTGGTAAAGCCTGGGAGCATCTGAATTCCCATTACCTTATTGGTGTGCCTCGTTAATGACACTGCTTGATTAGCATATCAGTAGTACCTTTTCGCCACAGGTAAGAAATTGAAATGTTCAAGGTCAATTAACTGCAAATGTTTCAAGTCGGTTGGTGCAGCTGTAACAGTGAGTGATGCTGGGAAGAGGGAGCGGCCAGTGAGAGACGCCTCGTGCTCCTGATGAGAATTGATGATCCAATTTTCACTCACTGGAATCACGCTGATTCTTTTTTTTCCTCTCACTGTGCTTCTCTCATGTGTTTGTGTTTTAAATAGTGGTCTATAAAGGAATGTCAAAAGTGCCACAGAAATATTATGCAACTCTGTATTAAAAATATGCCTTTATGACCGACTTTAGACCATTAAAATTAACTAGAAAGAGCAAGAAACAAAACAACTCAGTATTTTTCTCAAAGGTGTAAGGTAATGTAGATAAAATTCCAAACATAGAAACTCCAGGGAAAGATGATGGCTGCCTAGAGGCACTTTGTCCGTTCTTTTCCCAAATTTGATGTGTAAAGAAAGAAGATAAAAAATGCAGAGAGAGTTGCAATGTATCTGCAACTATGCTACTGATATTAACCAAGCACCCTTGGTGAACATCAGACCCCAGAAACTTTCAACTTGAAGACTTTTGATAGACCTGAGGCAGAACAGTAAAAATTAGATTGGACACTGGAGGGAAGTTTTTACCCACTCACCCCTCCCGTCATATACCCATACTTCAAAGACACGGTCTGCTGTTAACTCTAGAGAGGGAAGACGGCCCCACTGCCAGGTAGCCAAATCCTGAAATCCCCCAGCCCTGGTTGCTGCTGTCTTTTCTCCACCCGTTATGACGCACCCACTTAACATGTCACAACAACAAGCGCACTGTGTGTCCTAATTCAGAGCACGGTGCCTCTTGCCCCTCTGCAGACTGGTGCGAGGTCTTCAGACCCTCTGTGTCTCAGCACGGTGCCCAGGGAATTAAGTAACAGTGCCTTCACAGCATGCCCAACCAAAGTACTCACTGCGTAAACACTAAGTAATACCACAGTGAGATAAGTGGAAAAGTTGGATGGAGTTTCATTACACCCTGGGAAATGAAATGTGGTGAAGGAGTTGGCTTAGATTTTAAAATAATGCTATGAGAGGAGTTTGCAGTCAGGGTTCGAGAGCTCCCTGAGCTATTTTTGGTCAGGTGCTATTTAAGGTGTTCTTCAGAGCATTCAAAAGTAAATTCTCTTCCACGTAGATAACAGACTGCATGAGAGATGCCCTTTGTGGACAGCAAAGCCGTGCTAGGTCAGGGACACCAAGGCGCTCAGATTATAGCCAGGTCCCTTGTCTACCCAGCAAGCCTTCTTACTTAAAACCTAAGAGTTTTTCCCTGTCACCTAAACATGGTAGATGGTGCCCCAAGGAACTCTACTCATCCAGGTTACCAGCCCCACCACACATTCTCCAAGGGCAGATACAGAGAAGAGTGAAAACAGACCAGTAAAAACTGCACAATCTCTAAATATTTTGGGTCCCTAAGGAGAGCATTGTACTTTCGATGTACAGACTGGAAGACACTTTTGGACAATGATTCCCTCCAAGACAGAAGGAAATTGGAAAAAAAGCATCTAGTTCTAAAAACTATGCAGTAAGTAAGCTCAGGAAGCATAGCTGAATACAAGCAGGAGTTAGTGTGATGCTGTCAAGAGAGGACACTGTAGGAATAGAATTCTTTTAAAGAATGCTGTCTTGACTCATTCTGAGGTCCTGGCTGGAGCCAGGTTAGTTCCCCTTCTTGAGCAGCTGGTTATGTCCAAACCCAACCCCTCCCCTCACACCCTCTGTGGCCACTACACATCTAAACTGGTCACGCAGGAGCCAGGTGCAGATGCCTGGACACAGCCCCTGCTGCCCGGAGGCCCTGCAAATTAGCCAGTCCACGGGGAGCTCACAAAAGCTAGCTAACTCCTCCCCGCTCGCCACACATCAGCTGCCCCCTTCAGCTTCAGCTGGTCATCCTTTCTGGGGACACTTTTCCCTCCATGGTTCTGCCTGGAAATCTTCTCCTCTTTGAAGCTGTAAGTAACACAGAGTTCTGCTTTTCCTTGCTCAGAGTGTCACTGTGTTGTTTGCCACCCAAAAGATTTTTAAATCTTATTAAAGCAGGTTGTTCACACAGGCCTTTTAGGCCTCACATTGGTATGTGCTGCGCCATAATAGTAAATATTCATCGGGCATCTCTGTATTAGGGCCTGACTCAAGGTTTATAAAACAGGGCACAGATACCAAGAATAATGCTTGAATAAAAACTATATTATTGTTTTTCAGTTACTAAATTGTGTCCCACTCTTTGTGACCCCATGGACTCTTGCATGTCAGGCTCCTGTGTCTTCCACTTTCTCCTGGAGTTTGCTCAAAAACTCTATATAAATTAATGATAATCTCTATTTGAAATGTTGGAACTTATTCTTAGAGCCTCAGGTGGAAGGCAAAAGAATGGGGAAAAGAAAGCATGGACTAATATTCTCATTTGGTATATTATGTAACAGATCTGCATTTTAATATATATCAAATAATAGATAATTATGGATTCAAGAATAGGTTAAACCCTATTTAGTGACTTTTACAGAGATTATATAATACTTACAAAGTCAGCAATGTCAATATTATTTAAAGAAATTCCCTAAGTAAAGCATCATTATAGTAAACTGGATGTATAGTGAAATATCTTAACAAGACTTACAGTAGGTATCACATCTGTAATTTCTGGTATGCATTGGATAAAGCAAAACACAGTAAATTCTGTTCTACCTACATTTCCTTGAATATACAGTTGACTTCCACTCTTCACTTCCGAGTGCCCAAGCACAGCTTACCCTCTCTTCTGTAGCTCTCCTGTCCCCCATGGGGTACCACCACCCCCATTCCCAGATAGAATACAACTAGTGATGTGCTGGTGAACTGGCTGGGGTCAGAGTGAGTACTGATGTGTAGAGTTTGCCAATTTTCCTGATTTAAATACTCCCACTATGGCCAGTTGCAAAGATGGCTATGTTTAATAATCATCTTGTAGAATTCCTGAAAATGTAATCATCTCTTGCCCGTTGCTGCAAGCCAGTTATCACTGGATGGAACTCTCCATCACTTGCTGTATCCATCACTTACTGTTCCCTGCGCCTGCCTCACTGTTAACATTTCCCAGGTTGTGTCTGCAGCACGCTTTTCAGTGTCTGTTCCTCCTGTGAGCTGTGCTGTGCTCAGTCGTGTCTGGCTCCCTGCGACCCCATGGACTGGAGCCCGCCAGGCTCTTCTGTCCCTGAGATTCTCCAGGCAAGAACACTGGCGTGGGTTGCCATGCCCTCCTTCAGGGGATCTTCCCGACCCAGGAATTGAACCTGCGTCTCCTTTGTCTCCTGCATTGACAGGCAGATTCTTTACCGGCTGAGCCACCGGGGAATAAGACTGTAAACAGAGTGAAGGCAGGAATGATCCCTTGACCATTCTTGTATTCTGGGGCTTAACACTGTCCTTCTTTCTCTGAGTCTAAACATGATCAGACATTAGAGGTCATTTCCAAGTTCCATGTAGTTTGAAGGTAAATCACAGTCTGAAGGCAAATCATTACTCAGTCATGTGTTTGGGCACTGAACATACTAGTTCCTTGTGTTGACATGGTTGTCTGCCTCTCAAATTAAGGACTTTAAACCTACAATGAGTTTAACCTCACTGAATTAGCTCTCCCAGTTTCAGATGGTTGTAACACCTAGAAATCAACATAATTAATTTAGGCGCCATCCATTTACATTACATTCTTATTTCTCTGTATTTTTTTTACTATTATGGAAAGTTTTGTAATTTGGAGATTTGACTTTCTGAAGTTTCATAGAGGAATAGTCTTACTGGCATTGCTAGTTCATTAACAGATGTTTAATGAATTCTTTGCTCATTTCCCCCTTTTCTCTTTTCACCAAAGGAGCTGGTGGCTGGTCTCCACTTGTGTCAAATAAATACCAGTGGTTGCAGATTGACCTTGGAGAGAGAATGGAGATCACTGCCGTGGCCACCCAAGGGGGATATGGGAGCTCCAACTGGGTGACCAGCTACCTCCTGATGTTCAGCGACAGCGGCAGGAACTGGAAGCAGTATCGCCAGGAGGACAGTATCTGGGTATGTTTCTTTAACAGAATACATGGTCTCTCAGAGGAGGAAGCACGGTCATTCCTACAGGCAGTTTAGGAATCTCTTAAACTCTGTTTAGAAACAGAATCTTTGGACTTACTTAGAAAACATTTTCCAATATATTGATATTCATTTTCCAATACACTTTATGGTTTAAGAAAATACTAAAAATAAACTTATTTCACAGAGTCCTCAGAAATTGAAGAAAAAAAATCTCATTAGTGCTCTAAATAGTATGAAGATTAAAGAAAGAAACCAAGCCTGTATAAAACATTTTTTGTTCAGTAACATAGTAGTTTTGCATTGCCTTTATTTAAGGTTGGTGAAAAGAGGTTTTTTGTTATTCTGATGACTCTGAGAAATATGAATTAATGTCTCTGTCTTGTATATAGAGGTTTTATATACAACATTTAGAATATTTATATATGTCTTATACACACATATATGATTTATATATAAACCTTTCTATAGTCTTTTCAAGTGTTAAAATGCCGTGTTTTGTGGACAGGGCACAGCTGCTCTAAGGGAGACTGACCAGGAGGCAGTTCATAATGAAGTGAGTGGTACTTGTAGTTGACCAAGTATACATGCACACCTGGTGGGAGAAGGAAGCTAAAGAAAGTTTGCTTGCTGCTGAAGAAAGGGCTTCTCTTTTAGTGCAGAAAAGTATTGGTTTGGATTTTATGTGGGCCAGGGACGACATACTGCAATCAAAGAACTTTTTTTTTTTTTTTTAATTTTCCTCTGACTGAGCTGCTGGAACCAGAGAAAATGAGTAACTTAATGAAGCGTTGTTCTGAGCACACAGATAATTTGGAGGCCTGTTTGGGCACATAATGATAATTTTCTTTGATCAGTCAACGGCCTTTCTTTTGAAACTTCCTAGAACTCTGTGATACATTATAAACTCACTGAAGAAAGGGACTGTGATTTATTCACCTTTGTATCTCTGAAGCACTTGGTGGCCATTCAATGCATGTTTATTGATGTAAGTTGAATTGAGAAAATGTAGCCCTGCTCTTTCTCTAGAAAGAAGGACTGTTAGGCTGGAAGAAGTTTTCTGTAAGCATTTTCAGAAAACCTGCCTTAAAATCCAAAGCAAGTTGAAGTTATGTATAAGAGTGAGAAAAATTGGATATTATGGTTGAATTAATCCAATGAAAACCATTCAAACTGGGGATAAATTAAACTGTAATTATGAACCAATAGCTATGAAAGCTTAATGAGGTATTTTTTAAACTAGGTGTTTGGATTATCTTTTACTTTTTTCTTCTAAATAAGCTTTGGATTTTAAACTAGATAAGCAGTGGCTAATATTTAGCTGTATTAAGTAAGATGTATGTTTTTGACATTTTTTTTAAAGAGAAAGATTAACCATGAAAATTAATTGTTTTTCATGGATCAAGCTTGAGGAAAGCCAGACCTGAGTACTATTTGTCTTTTTCACTTACCTGTAAAAAGCGAGATGCTCAGGGAACATTAGTGACATGAATGATAACCTTAACTAATTCAAACCAATCAATGTAAAGACAGATGGTATATATCACAGTTATCTGGCTTGGTAATATCCTTTTTAGACTCTGACTATGGTCAGAATGGACTAACAAATTTTGGAAGGACTGGACTATAATTTTGGACATGATAAAGAAAGCAGACAGGTAACTGAACATCAAGATCAAAACTGAGACTTGGAGCTGGTTCCATGACCACACATAAAATGGATAAGGTTATGGTGTAGGTAAAACAGCTTCAAATCTTCAAACATTGTTAATATATGTATAGACACACACGTGCACACACACACACACACACACACACTCATGCTGTCTGTCCACCCCACGTAGGCTCACAGTTCTCTCTTTACCCCTAATTACTCAGCTCCCTCCCCGAGGGAAGCCCCGCTCTGTGGCTCTACAATAGCAACGCAGGCAAAACGAAATATGGAGAATTGTGCCCTGGTTCCAGGTTGTTTAAAATGATCTGGCACAGATCACTTTAATGTGGGATTGTTTGTTTTGCCAAAAACCAATTTTTAATTGATGTTCATAGTAAGGAATTTAACTCTTTGTCACATTTTGCACATCTGTATTTCCTAGTTCCTTTTTTTTTTTTTTTTTTGCCCATTATGGGTAACGTATCTAAATTATACAAAACATGGCAATTTTTTTAAGTGCTTCACAGTCTGCTCCAGATGATACAAATAAATCTGTGAAAGAGAGTTAGGGAACCCATAAAGCATTATACGAGAACGTGATGGAAAGAGGAAGAAAAGGCAGTTGTTACAAGTTTAGAAACACATAAAATAAAACCTATCAACATGGATGGAAATGCTGCCATGGGGATTCCTCATTTTCCTTCAATGTATTCTCTTCAAGCACAAGAGAGAGCAGTGACTTCTGTCCACCTGAAAGAATTCATCAAATGCCCTGCTGCTTCTTACAAATAATCCTTAAAAAAGAAAGGCAAAACACTTTCTCTGTTATCTTTATGGCCATGCATATACTTGACAGAACTGTAAATTTGAGAGAGACATATTTTTAAAAAATTAATTTTTGGATAAAATTTATAGTCCATTGCTCACAAATGTAATTTATACAAACTACTCTTTCTAGACGCCATATAAATATTTTGCAAAAAATAGAAAGTGCAAACTGCTGAAATTGTTCCTCTCAAATTGAAGACAAAATAAAATTTCTCAACATCCATGGTCAAAAGACTTTTCAGTCAGTTTATTGTAAGTGATTGGAAAAGAAAGTGTAAAGTATAATTTTCGCTCATCTAAGAACAATTTCTGGAATTTCATAAAACTAACATCTTAGAAATTATTTTAAGCAGATTAACATGTGCAGGAACTTTACAGCTGAATTGTACAAATTCTCTCTTTTACACTGCAGACTATAAGGGCAAGGGACGGGATGGTACTAATTTTATGAATTATTTAAATAAATACGAGTATTATGCACAATGAGGCTTCCCTGGTGGCTCAGGCAGTAAAGAATTTGCCTGCAATGCAGGAGACTTGGATTTGATACCTGGGTAGGGAAGATCCCTTGGAGAAAAAGAATGGCAACCCATTCCAGTATTCTGGAGTATTCTGGAGCCCAGAGAGTTCCATGGACAGAGAAGCCTGGTAGGCTACAGTCCATGGTGTTGGAGTGTATTATGCACAATAGTGTACTATTTATGGATTTCAACTGTATCTCATTTTTCAACCAAAAACCCATAATTTCATATTAACATATTTCTGAAGTTAATATAACTTTTTAAATTAAAAGTGTTGAGTGTTGTGGTTTGGCTTTGGCTAGTGAAAGACACGGAGCCCCCCATGACATGTATAGTCAATTAGACAAAAGTATCACCTGTCACCATATAGTCACGGCTTTATTATCACTGTGAATTGTTGAGTTGTCAACTCTATAAGCCCGAAAGGGCAGAAATACCACCTGCAAAGATTTTAACATGTATTTGTCTCCAGTCAAATAAATAAGTGACTCGGGTCATTTAATTGAAAATCGAATGAGGCAGACATCCAAGTGAGAGGTGTGTGGTAAGTCTGGTGGATGCCCCACTTTGTGAGGTGCACCTGTCCTAGATCTTTCCCTATGCTGACGTTTCTCCTATGTTTTTCTACTATTCTAAGCGCGCAGAAGTCATGTGTGGTGATATAAAGTGTAACAGCTCTGGTGCCCTGTATGTCAACATGTCAGATCATCAAGCTTAATGCCTTGCAATCCTTGGCTCAGAACTTGGGCAAATGCCTGGAGAGTGCTTTAAGCTGCTTCTGCCTTTCAACACAGCCTCTGTTTGAGTGCCAGAAAGATGTTTTTATTGAAAGTCTATGTGATTAGTCTGTATTCCCAGGGACTCTCCTGTTTATATTTCTATTTAACTGGGTTCTCTACCCTTTTGGAAATGATTAACCTAGGAGTGCCTGGTTGGAGGTAGCTGCATTGGGGTTTTTAATGTGATGTTGGTCATGAATCAGAACAGTTAGTCTGCTAGGCACCTTCTCAATCAAGCAGCATGGTTTATTTCACCTCGTCCCATCCATGCCCATTCTGCAACATGTTATGTCAGTCCCTTCTCATAAACTTCCTGGGCTCATGTAAATTGGAACTTTACATGAATATGTAATGTACAAATATATATATGAACTTCTGTAAACTGTGGGAACACATATGCATTGAATAAGATAAATGGCAATGTTGTTTCACATTCTTCTAATTGACCTGTCCCTAAGCAAGCAAGCAAAATAAAAATAATTTGAAGAGAGTGATTAGGGTCAGCAGATTTGATTTAATGCCCCCTTCAGAGCACACACTCACATCTAGTTTATTCTCAGAGCATCAACCAGAGGATGGCATGTTTTAAAAACACTTTACAGCTCGTGTCTCACATTCTCCCACGTGACAGTTCAGTGATGAGACACTGCCCTCTTTTCTCCCCTCTTTTCCTTACTGTGATGCAGCGCTGCAGATGTCTGCTTCTGACTCTTCTCATTCCCCAGTCCCAGGAGGTACAGTTGGAAATCTCTCTGGGAAGCAGTGCTGTCCTTCTGAAATGTTTCTTTATTGCTCTTTGAGTTTCAGTCAGTTAGGTCTTTTAAAAAACTAATGCATGAGCCTGTCTTTCCTATTTTACATTTAAAATTTTCAAACTTACCACACATAATCAGAGAAGAGGCTAGAAAAATATATAAAGCTAGAAAGGAGGAAAGATTTGGCATTGATACAATATATTCCTTAAAAATCTAAGAGAACATCTTATTGTTTTTTTAAAAGAAAATTCAATAAATTCTGTGCCTGACAATAAAATTAATTTTTAAAACCTGTAATTTATCTTCCTATATATAAATAACTAGGTAGACAACATAAAAGGAATACATATGCTCCACTTATAATAGAACTCCCAAATGATAAATATCAAGGGAAAAAGTAAAAAGCAATTATGAGATTTATGAAGATAATATTTAGAATATTACTAAAGAACATAAAAGAAGATGATTAAATGTAAAGACACATCTATTTGAAATAGAAAACAATATACCAGCAGCAGGTCACTTACTTGGGCAGATTTTATTAATAGTACTTCTGCGCAGCGGGTACTGTATGGCCATCAGAAACAGATGATGTAAAAATACACTGGCCATGGCTGCAGTGAATCCCAAAACCAATGGAAAATTTTCAATTGAAGTGTCATTTGATACTGAAGAATCAATCTTAAGGACTG
The DNA here is from genome assembly GCF_023699985.2 of Odocoileus virginianus. Lineage (NCBI taxonomy): Eukaryota > Metazoa > Chordata > Mammalia > Artiodactyla > Cervidae > Odocoileus > Odocoileus virginianus. Next base: position 56,142,115 of record NC_069693.1, on the reverse strand, counting down.
AGGAGAAAGAGATGGGGACGGTGGATGGAATATATGCTAGCTTATTAAAGCACAGGTAAAGATTAGATTTATATGAGCTTCAAAGGGGAGAGTGTGAGACTGAAAGAAATGAAGGACAACAGAGAGGCGTGGATAGGAAATAGTCCAATTACTGATTAAAAAAACAAAACAGATAATGGCAATTTCCCAATTGTTATATGAAATTATCTTGTAACAATTATTGATAGTACCAAGCCTATGGGAGTTATCAATATGGAGCATCATATATTATTTTTAATATTATTTTGGTGGTTTATGTATTTATATTTTACAGTGGTTGGATGGCATTTATATGTGCAACATGTCATCTAATATTTGATCATAAAATAGAAAAACACCACATTTCTGATACTAAATTGGTTTGTGAGTCAGTACTCAGTCAGAAAATCAGAAATTACTCTGGGCATCTGAAACTGCAAAGTCATTTTAGGAAACTGGTTACAGGTAATTGAAAAGCTGATCCAAGCAAATCAGATGTGAGGTGGTGAGTACCTCAAAGCCTAGCAGCAACAAGCAGACACTGTAACTCCTCAGAAGTGGAGGGACAATGAGATGGTGGTGTGTCTAGAGCTTATAGCTGACGTTCAGTTAGTGCTAGAATCGTGGCAGGGACTGCCCAATGGAAGATTCTGGAAGCAAGGCTTGTCTGTGGGGAGCAGGAGCCTCGTAAGAGGCTCAGCCACCACTGGGAAGCTGCCTGAGGCAGAGCAAGAGTGGGGAGGAATATCTGGGCTCCCCCTTCCTCTCACCTGTCAAGCTCTCTCTGCCCAGCTGGAAGCTTGCTCACACAGGACCTGGGACTGTCAGTCTCCATCACTCAGCCTTCCTGTGTCTCAGGATAGAGCAGGGAACAGTGGTACATGGCTCTAAGGAAAACGAGCACAGCCCTAGGAAACCGTGTGTTTCCTAAGGAAGTCTCACCTCTATAAACTTTTTCCTACAGAAAGAGGGAGAATTCAGGTTCTTACTGAGTAATTTAATCACTCATCCCTTTCAGTAGTAAAATTGCAGGCTTCTCCATCAACCCATAAAGAAGGTCGAGCAGTAATACTTTGATACTGAAGGAATTGAGATGTAAGACAGTAAGTTCCCACCTTGTTATGATTGTTTAGTGCCTGAGTCGTGTCTGACTCTTTAGCGACCCCATGGATTATAGCCTGCCAGACTCCTCTGTCCCTGAGATTTCCCCAGGCAAGCATACTGGAGTGGGTTGCCATGTCCTTCTCCCAAGTTCCCACCTAAGTTCATGTGAATTTAGCTCTCTTTCCTCTTGTCAATACTGATGAATATGCAAAGCTAGGGAAGAACAGTATTTCAGCCAGAATTCATGGTGTAGATGAAATCATTGGTTTAGTGTCATTTTTTACACATAATCTACTGTAAAGCAGGAGAAAAACATAAATTACGAAATCAATCTCTTGTTGTTTATCACAGTACATACTGAAGACAGAGTATAGTTTTGCCTTCTGTGTGGGAGAGGTAGCGTTGCTGTGTTTGTCGTCAGACATTCTATAGCTGAGTCCAGGACTCTTCTGCAGAGGATCAAGTAGAAGGCTGTATCTGTGGATTAATGCACATTGTTGTTGCCTCTAGGATGGGGCTGTTGCACACATCTGTTGTGCAAACACAGCCCACTGCTCCTTTATTGAAATGTTTCTGCTTGCCTGGCAGACTGGGTGGCCACATCCCGTCCCGGATCTGGCACATTTCGTTGGCGGCTTCTTTATGTACCACAGCTTCAATCTCAGACAGTTAGTTCCTGCTCTCAGGACATTCCCAAGGTTTCTTGTGTTTTCAGACTTCTCTTCTGAGCCATGCTCTTCAGTTCTGCAAGACCTGCTTCATCCCTTCCAAAGTAGGGCCTTTCAGGCATTACTCTAGTCCAGCCTGCCCCATCACTTTTCCAGTCATCACCAACTCATCTCTAGAGTCTTTTTCCCAATGGCATCTGCCATTGTCTTATTTCCAAGAAGACTTTCTGGAGAACTTTGTATAGTTTGTATAACCTTAATCAGCTGAATTTCAAACTCATTCATATATTTTTTCATTTTCTTTCGCTCTACTTATATATTTTCCTTTCTTCCAGATTTTACATGTGACAGAAATTCCCAAACACTACTGGCTAAAATGCATACTGTACCTACCGAATTCCTAGGATATAGGAGATATTCCAAGGAGAGAGTAAATGTGATAGGAGAGAGGACCACGTACTGTTTTGCTAATGTGGTTTAGAATAGATATTAACAAAAGCATAATGGTAAAAGGAAACACTTCTGTGATCACTTACTTCAGATCCCAATCCAGTAGTGCGGTGATGTTTCTGTGGTTTACAATGCAGAGGTCCTGTGTGTTTTCTGGATGCGGGTGTGCATGTGCTTGCGCATGCGTGCTTAGTCGCTCAGTCCTGTCTGACTCTGTGCGGCCCTATGGACTGTAGCTCGCCAGACTCCTCTGTCCATTCAATTTTCCAGGCAAATATACTGGAATGGGTTGCCATTTCCTCCTCCAGGGGATCTTCCCCACCCAGGATGGAACTCACATCTCCTTTGTCTCCTGCAGGCAGATTCTTTACCCGCTGAGCCACTGGGGGAGCCCACTGAGATGAGGGTACCCATCTGGTATTTTGTAGAAGTATGTAAAAGAAGAACTCCTAGTCGTAAGAACCAGGACTTGAACCATACAGCTTTATCCATCCATATTCCCAATTGCTTTTAGGAGTCCTGCTTCTGAGCTGGTATTGTCTCAGATTTTCTCTTTATATTATTATCTGCATCTTACTCCTTTCAGAAATGTTCATAAAGAATAACCCATTGGTTGATTTAGAAGAGCCACGCTTTTGAAAAGTGTTAGGGTATTTGTCCAGAAGTAGCCATGAGAATGAAAGAAAGAAAACATGAAGCAAAGATGCTAGGAAATATTCTGCAGAGCTGTGTCTATAAATCAGAGAGGTGCAGTTCAAAAGAAATCATATTTGATTTGTATTCTGCAAATGAAAATTTTATTTGGCTTTGAACTCCTATCTTCCCTTCCGTGCTTCTTATTGTTATTATTAATCTCTCATGCTGAAAGGTTGTCTTCCTTTTGGAGCCTCGAACATTTTAAGTACTTAATAACAGGGTTCTTTTTCAATAAGAGAGAGAGAAGAGAGAAATTGCTGGAGCAGTGAAAAGAGATCTTCGGGGAGCAATGGCTTTATTACAATATGTCAGAGTCATCATGAGCTGGGGGTGGGTGGGGAATATAAGTTTCAGAGAAAAGAAGTTTATATTTATTTTAGCAAGTTTGTAGAAAAGTTGCAGAAAATTGTCCTAAGAGCCACAAAGCTATTATGGCAATGGAAGTTCCATTTGTACACTCTGGAATTCAAAGGTAAAAAAAAAAATCCCCAATATGTCACTTTGGCATATAGATTTTTGATCCTTAGATTAGAATAAATACATGAATTAATTAAGCTTACAGTGCTATTTATGCTTTCTTTAAAAATTTGCATGTCAGAGATGACAGATAAATATAAAAACTAAATTGGAAAGAAATTGGTCTCTTCTATATCTCCCTCTTTTTTTTTTTTCATAAAATCAAGCACTTTGGTTACATGAGCACACATTGAATTTCCATATGATTCCTCTAAATTTTTTGGTTTGTACTTTTACATTCTTAGCCTTCGAGTGTTTAATTTGTCTGAACTGCGTAACATATACACTTGGCTATAGCACAAGTTTTTAAAAAGACGTTTTCACAAATAAGGAACTGTTAACTTGTATGATTAGAACAGGTATGTATGTATTTTCATGAAATATATTCCTTCTATTTATTTCTGTTTACTCTCTGCTTAGAACATCGCATAGGGCTTTTTGCACTGAAGTCTTTTGCCCTGTGGAAATCTGTACAGCTTTTCACATTGGACCACACCATAGAATGTGGCTGTATCCTGCCTCCACTCCAGGCAAAGTCCCTGTGAATCATCCTCTCCCCTCCTCTCCTCCACTGAAACTCACCATCCCTGGGCTCTGGATTGAAAACAGAATAAATATGATTGGTTCTGCTAATCTTGGACAACTGAGGCAAATGCCATCAGCACACAGTGGTCTGTTTCTGTACACATGCCTAAGATGGCTTTCTGGAAACCATGGTACTATTTTTCTAGTCTGGGCCAAGAGTGACTTGAATAGTTGGAGTGTCAAATCAGGTCCAGTTCAAAGTACCAAAGTACTTTGAAAGTACTATAGCAAAGTACTCAGAGCTATAGCACGCAAAAGGAAGAAGAGGGGCAAGCTGTGGATGGCAGTAGGAAAAGTCATCTCTGTCACCAGGCAACAGGCCTTCAGATGCAGGCACCATCTCTAACAAGCTGTGTGACAAGTTGCTTTTACCCCCTGCAAATTGTGCATAGCAATAATAGATGCCTTAAAGAATTTGTATGAGAGAGGAAGGAAGGGGGGTGAGGGGAGGGAGGAAGGGACCTTTGCAGAATTAAATGCAAAAAAAGCGAAAACCTATAAAAACTCATGCAAAGGTTTTTTTTTTTTTCTTATTTTTTTTTTTTTAATATAAACACCTTTATGAACTTAGCAAAGAATCAGGTGAAGACTAGTATGGATTTTCAATCTTCCACCAATGGTGCCATTTTAAAGAATTCAATAGTCAGCACTTTAGTACTTAGCTCACAACTTCTTAAGGGCTTTGGTGTTTGTTCTTGTTTAGTCGCTAACTCATGTCTGATTCTTTGTGACCCTGTGGACTGTAGCCCACCAAGCCCTTCTTCCTATGTGATTTTCCAGGCAAGAACACTGGCGTGGGTGGCCATGCCCTCCTCCAGGAGGATCTTCCCCACCCAGGGACTGAAGCCAGGTCTGTCACTGCAGGCAGATTCTTTACCACTGAGCCCCCTGGATCCCACAGAAGGGCTAGAAGGGCTGAGATCTTCAGCAGCAGCTTTGGAATTGTGTGTCTTTGCCTAGAGGCAAAAATGAAATACCTGCCTAGCTGCAAAGGATTAAGTATCCAAGACTTTAAAATAAAGTAAAATAAAATAAAAGTACTACATGATTAAAAAAGAAAAAAAGCCTCATGCAAAATTAACAATAGATCTGAGGTTATTAGCTAGGAGTTCAGCTAGGAGGGGATTGAATGCAGTCATTTTTAGGAAAAGAACCATGACAAGAAGGAGGCAAGAGGAAATGGCAAATACTGTTCCCAGTAGTTTGGCTGTGTGGAGAAGTGGGATGATGGTAAGGAGATGGGATGAGTGATGCACAGACAGAGGGCTTGTTAGTGGAGAGACTTGCGCTTGGTTAGCACTCGAGAGGGAGCCCTTGGAGGTCCAGGGATTGAACATGGAGGTGATTCCACAGGTACCTGATGGAGCAAGGGGATCCAGATCACAGCTGGTTTTGAAGGGTGACATATCTTACAAAAGAAGAAAAAAAGTAAAGATGTGTCTGAACTTCAGCCTGTAGAAGGGCTCCCTGTGGGCAGAAAGGTCCTGTTTTGCTGAGAACGAAGAGAAGTGAGAACTGCGTGGACCAGGGAAAGAGCCTCCCCCGAGCACTGAGCTCAGAGAAGGGAGGAGACCACACTCAGGGCGCCCATGTCACCTGTTTGGCTTTCTCCAGCTGCGAGCTGCTTACTCATGTGCAGGGGCAGAGGGTGTGGTTTCTTAGTCTGACCCAGGGTTGGAATCCGGGGGGAGACTGTGGTGGGAGGCCGTGTCTCCGATAAGAACGCCTGTGAGCTGGCAAGAGCATAGAGGAAGGAAAGTGTCAGAGTCAGTGTTACAGGGAAGGAAGTGAGGTCAAGGGGGCGGCTGCTGATAGAACGGAACCAATTCGGTGTACACAGACTTGTTTTAAGGAATTGGCTCAAGTGCTTGTGGAGGTTTGGCAAGTCCAGAATATGCACGGCAGGTTGGAGATGCTTAGGAGAATTGCAATTGAGTCTTAAACAATCCTTTGGCAAAATTCCCTCTTCTAGGAAGGTCAGTCTTTTTTACTCCTAAGGCCTTCAACTGACTGGATGTGGTCCACCCACACTAGGGAGTGTCATCTGCTTTATTAGAAGCTCTGCTGCTTTAAATGTTAATCTCATCTTAAAAGTACCTTCACAGAAACATCCAGGAAAATATTTGACTAAATTTCTGGGTAATGTGACCTAGTCAAGTTGACATATAAAATTAACTATCACAGAGATGGAAGATGTCAAAGGAACATTGGAGTTTTTGAGGATAAAAGTAAATAAGCGTAGGAGAATGGGATTGAGAGAGCTAGAGAGATCTAGTGGTCTGGGATCAAAAAATAGAATTTAAGCATTTACAATTTCAAAGATGGTGTAATCACGGGGAATGATTAAGGACCTAGATGTGGGCAGATAAGTATTAAAAAGGAGCATGTGAAGGTCATTTAATTCCAGGATGCTTTATGGATCATCCAAAGGTATTGAAGCAGAAAGTTGCCCAAGAAGATTGCAACAAAGAAGAGGAAATGACCTTTAGTTTGGCAGAGGACGAAAACTGAGAGGGCCAGAATTTGCTGTAATCAGCTGATGTTCACAAAGAAGCAGAAATAAGTGTCCTCTCTTCTTTTTCCTTTTGCTGGCTTATTTTCATGAAGAAGAAAGAAAAATTATGTGGAATTGGTAGAAGCTTTATAAAATGCTTACCGACTCCATAGACATGTAGCATTTGGGAAAAGTGAGCAAAATTCACTTTCGGTTCCAAAATGCTAATTTGAATTTCATGGGATATGCTAATCTCTTTTGGACATGCCCTGACAGACACACCCAGAGATAATGTTTTACTAGTTATCTGGGCATCTCTTAGCCCAGTCAAGTTAACACGTAAAATTAGTCATCACAGATGCTTTTCACTCTGCACCGTTCCTCAGCTATTATAGGATCTAATTAAATCAAAGCCCTACTTTCTGCTCCTTAACAAATCACTCCAGTTGACAGAAAGACATGGGAAATAGAAAAGAACGCAGAGGCTCATGAGTTTTGGAAGTGACTATGGAAGGCATCCTGGGCTTCCCAGGTGGCGCATGTGGTGAAGAACCTGCCTGAAAATGCAGGAGACCTAAGAGAGGCGGGTTTGATCCCTGGGTCGGGAAGATCCCCTGGAGGAGGGCATGGCAACCCACTCCGGTATTCTTACCTGGGATAATCCCATGGACAGAGGAGCCTGGCGGGCTACAGCCCATGGAGTTGCTAAGAGTCGGATATGACTGAAGTGATTTAGCATGCACACCTGCATGGAAGGCATCCTAGGAAAGTTCACGGATCCTGAAAAGGAACGAAATGAACAGGAACTCTTACAACATTCTAGGGGTGAGATAGTTTTCCTCTGCTATTTCTCACTCTGTATAAGTTTTTTTACATTAAAATTTTAATTTATAAAATTTATTTGATCCTTTGAATTTTCTTTGGAGTTTGGAGGTGGCACTGGTTTTACTTTCTGTCCTCTGTTTCTGATCTTAGTGGAGTCGATTCCAAAATATGACACCTCTTCCTTTTACCAGTTTTGTCTTATTGTTGCCTTCCTACCTTGTGTGTGGCGGCCAGAGGTCACACCCTAACTTCTCAGATTATCATTCTTGTGAGACTCATCTATTAATTATGCCTTTTCTCCCAGTGGAACTGGAGGTTAACCAAGCTGCGACATCACCCTTTGAGTGACTTCTGGTATTCTGCTTCTGATTTAGTGGTTAAGTGCCTGCACATCAGTTTCAATCACTACTGACTGATCTTAGCTGGTTCTGACCAGGACAATGGTCCTCATCTTTTTTCTAAATTGATTCATGGATGTGGAATATTCTCGTTTCCTGTACCGTACTTGGGTTAATGATATGTGAAGGATTTCTCTATGCTTAAGTTCAGATTTAAAAAGATATGCTTAACATCTATAAAATGGAGTACATCTTGAGGACTTCAGGATGTGAAGTCCTTGACTCTAAGGGTATTTGTCTGTCTAGTTTAATGACATTTGCTCAAATGCTCAATGTCTGAAATCAGAATTTCAGAGTGAAAGCACCACATATTTTTTGAGGGAAATACTCTATCAACTACAACTCAGGTTTACTACAGTTTCTCAAGACATTCTAGGTCCATTATTTTCTGCTGAAAAATGTGTTCAAAATGGCCCTGTATCTTTAGGACTAGGTGACATACACTGTTATTTATTTTAATTTGAATAAGGTGTGATATCTAAATGGTTTGAGGCATCTAAAATGAAATCAGTAGGGTGGAGGGTGGTGACAGCTGGCATGAGCATAAAGAACTAGGATTTATATATTCTGATAGACTTCACGCCTCTCTGCATCATATAATTGGTCTTGGTCTCACTGATGAAAAGTGCATTAGAAACTAAGTTCCTTTAGATTGCAAGATTACTTTGAAATTTGTGTAGCTCAACTTTAAAGGAAAATGATGGGTACATTTTGTAGTCTGCATTTTTTATGCTTTTCCCCATTTTTAAAAAGTGCAAACAATTATGTGAATAGTGTAACAATAAGAGGACTAAGAGATAACTTTGAAATTGAGTGTGATTAGGGGAACTTTTATTTTCCTAAACACTTTCATCAACTGCTTTTGGTTATTAGAAATACTGCCTCTATATAACTGAAGAGCTGTGTTCTTACTGCTAGACAATGCTTGGAACAGAACAATGTGTACTCAAACCATCCATAAATATTTAAAAGTTCTGATGATACAGCAGTTACCAAGGATAGAGTCAGTGTGTGCTCAGGAAGTCATATATATATAGGATGCTTCTTCCACACCACAAGCGTCAATATGTGAACCTTAGAATGCCAAGAAAAAAATATGATGCATCGTGAACTCGCAGTTAGTTTCTTTTTAGTTAGACATCTACCATTGTAATTATTATCATATTACTATTGAACATCCCTCGACCTTCTCTCCTGTTTTTCTCTTCTGCGACTGTTCTCTGCAACGTTCCCAAGTTTTTCTCCATGCCTTACAACAACTTTTCTCTATTGCCTATTATCATTTACCCACAGTTACTTTTTCCTAAAACTTTCTCAGGAACTTATAAATACTTTCACAACATCTTCCCCAAAATGCATTGCATTGGATGGGCTAAATTTTAAAATCTAACGATTTTAATAAAGTTACTTTTTTTTTTTAAGTTGACTTTCTCTAAATCTCTATGCTCCATGGAGACATTAAGATAGATGCCTTTCATGTGTGTTTGGAGTGAGTCCCCAACGTTGATACATGAGACAAGACACAGTAGCTTTCTTGTCTGTCCCCCACCGAGTCTTCTTCCAGCAGAGACCCTGACAGATGTACAGCTCTCTCCATGGGAAGTAGTAGTGGTAATTCTGATGTCCGAGTAGAGGAGGATGCAGGTGGACAGTGACATTTGAGGGATTAGGCCGGAAAAGGCTCCAAAATTTACTGTAGGATGGCCTGGACTCTTCCTGCCCTTCCTTCATGGGATCACTTTTCATCTGGATTAACCCTTCAAGGGTGAAGACCATTTAAAAAGAGTAATGCATGCCTTACCTCTACCCCTCACATTTCTTCAGTTACCTTGACAAAATGAAGAAAATGGGCAGGGTATATTACCTTTTATTTAAATAAAGGGAATGGAAATACATGTTTTCTTGTATTTTTTTAAATAAATGGGAGGATAAGCAAGAGCAATTAAGAAATGTTACTTCTGTGATAACCTGTAGGAGAAGCGATGAAATAGGGATAGGATATAGACTTTTGTGTTTTATTATGTTTAGCTATAAAGTAATAAACAATTTAAAAATTGTACAATGATATTAAATAAAACTTTGGAAGCTATTTCTAAAGATCAACAATAGCATGAAACAAAACTGTGTGTTGAGTTAAAGACACACACACACACAGAGGAATTGTTTTAAGTGACTCAAGACACAGCAGTTGCATATTTTTATTGTTTTAGAACCCACTGACAAAAAATCTTGAACCACTTTCAGTAATCACATTTTGTTAGTGAGATCCATAATAGCTTATTTAAAATATCATATTATGACTATAAAACTTATTTTGTTAAAACAGTTAAGTGATCATTTTAATATCAGAAATCATAATTTCATTGAAAGAGAAAAGAGAAACAAACATAAAATTGAAGAGGTTAGGTAAATATCCTGCACGGAATTTGAATTGGATGTGTCAATATGAATTTAATTGCTAGAGAGGATGTGGACAAAAGGGAACCCTCTTGTACTGTTGGTGGGGATGTAAATTGATACAACCACTATGGAAAATAGTATGGCGAATCTTTAAAAAATTAAGTGTAAAGCTACCATATGATGTAACAGTTCCACTACTGGGCATATACCCTGAGAATACCATATTCAAAAAGACACAGGTACCCCAATGTTCTTTGCAGCTTTGTTTACAATAGCCAAGACGTGGAAGCAACCTAGATGTCCATCAACAGATGAATATATAAAGAAGATGTGGTGCATATACACAATGGAATATGACTCAGCCGTAAAAGGAGTGCGCTTGAGTCCGTTGAAATGTATGAACCTAGAGAATGTTATTGGAGAAGGCAATGGCACCCCACTCCAGTTCTCTCGCCTGGACAATCCCAGGGACGGAGGGGCCTGGTAGGCTGCAGTCCATGGGGTCGCTAAGAGTCGGACATGAATGAGCGACTTCACTTTCACTTTTCACTTTCATGCATTGGAGAAGGAAATGGCAACCCACTCCAGTGTTCCTGCCTGGAGAATCCCAGGGACGGGGGAGCCTGCTGGGCTGCCGTCTATGGGGTCGCACAGAGTTGGACACGACTGAAGTGACTTAGCAGCAGCAGCAGCCAGCAGAGTGTGTTATTCGGAGTGAAGTAAGTCAGAAGGAGAAAAACAAATATCATATATTATGCATATATATGGAATCTAGAAAAATGATACTGAGGAACCTGTTTGCAGGGCAGGTAGAGAGACACAGATGTAGAGGATGGTCTCTTCTTGTGGACACAGTGGGGGAAAAGAGAGGGTGGGACAAATCGAGGGAGTAGCACTGGCATATATACACCAACATGTGTAAAGTAGATATGAGTGAGAGTGGTTTTGTAACACTGGGAGCCCAGCCCAGCTCCCTGTGACAACCTAGAGGGGTGGGATGGAGCTAGGGGAGGAAGGGAGGGTGGATATATTTATTTACATATAAATGTGTGTGTGTGTGTGTGTGTGTGTGTGTGTGTGTGTGTGTACTCACGGCTGTTTTGCGTTGTTGTGCAATGGAAACCAGCACAGCATTGTAATTATCCTCCAATTAAAAAAAAGAAAATTGAACTATTTCCTAATTCTTTTGATCAAGAAAGTGTGATCAGCCTTAAACAGTGATCCTCCTTACCACCTGGATTGTGGATCCAGACTCAGGATTCATTGTGAAAAATAGTTCAATCCAGCTATGAAGCATGAAGTATGCAAGATAAATCTAGAATATTATAGTATTAATACCTGAAAACTAGGTTTTTACCAAAGACTACCGGGGTCATGTCAAAAAGACTTAGGAGCCGACTGGAAAAGAATTTCACTGGCCAAAATGAAACTAGAATATCAAAAAGAATCATAGCAGAAGTGTATTGAAACACCAACTTAAACGTTCATTAATTCATTGTAATACAAAAGTTTCCTTATTTATCATCTTTGGAAGATGTGAGAGGATCAATTCACTAAACACAGGCTCAAAAAGCAATAATGAGTATTTTTCTGCTTTTTCTGATGAAACAACATCTCAGGGTAACCAAGTGTTTGATGAAGAGGAAGTTTGTCTTTAGAGATGTATTCTAGAATTAAAAAGACATTAAGGAAGGGATAACAGAATCAGAATATCACCATTTTATAACTCCTAATGAATTAATGTACTTGGGGAATATCAGTGATCTCTGGAATCATAAAAACAGAGACAGTCAAGCCTAATGCATCTCCTGCTGGACATATACAGTGTGTTTTTGAAGGCCTCTGGCCTGAAGTTCACATCGAAGTCAGATCAAGACCCTCAGTCTAACTGGATAGGACACATCATATGACACTGGAGAGAGGCAATCAGCAAACTATGGGAAACTGTAAGACAGTTGGCCAGTGGTTTTCAATTGCAAACTGAGAGAAAATGAAAGGGAGATGATCCATAGGTTAAAAGATATTCAAGAGGGACAATAACTGCGTGGAAGTTCTGGATAACCTTTTTTGAACAACATTGCATATACACACGGGCCCATACATTTTCAAGAGAGAAGCGATCATCACAGGGTGTTGATGATATTACAGAACAATTGTCAACATTCTAGATTTTGAAATGAAATTCTTATCCATTAAAGAAATATTTTGAGATATTTATGCATGAAAAATATGATGTCTGAGAGTGGCTTTAAAATAATCTAATAGGAAAGGTCATGAAGTGGGAGGGGATGTGGGCAGAGGTGAACTAAGACTGGCAGATGAGTTAGCAGTCTTTGAAACTGGATATGGATGACTTTTTTGTTCTGTCTCCCTTCTTGAGTTTATGTTTGAAAATGTCTATAATAAAATTTTTCATGCCAGATATATGCTTTCTCCTCTTTAACTTTTTAGTAGTTTTAAGTTTCCATTCTTACACATGATAATTTTACTTACAATAAGGCTGACAATGATGAACACCACTAGGACCAGGTCAAATGGAGAAATTAAGACTCATGAAGGTTTGGTTGTCTCCACTGGGGATGAAAGGAGGTGGTCCAGACCCAGAGGAGGCTGTTCTGATAAAGGAGCACTTGGGTTGGGAGTGGGGAGTGAGGAGATGAGGCTTGCTGCTACCTCAGGATAGAGAAGAGGAAGGAAAGGCAGGTCTTACAGGGAAGGAGAAGGAGAGGGATTGCGGGGGAGAGTGAGAGTGGCCATTGTCCTCTCTTACTTCTCCACCCCACGCCTCAGGCTCAGTGATGCATGAGCCCCGGGGATACCTCTGGCTCTAGCTGACTTGCCTTTTACTTCCCCATACTTGCGGGGTGTTGGGCAGAGAGGAGCTGACAGTGGATTAGCCTCACTCGGATCTGCCTTCACAAGGGGGTAGATCCTTTACTCCTTTCACAGGAGACTCATGGAAGGTGACTGGAATTGGTCCTGTGAGCCAAGTTTTATAATATCCTCAAAATCATCTAACCTACCTTTGTCTGTGAGCATGCTAAGTCATTTCAGTCTTGTCCGACCCTTTGCAACCTAGGGATGATAACCCGCCAGGCTCCTCTGTCCATGGAGCTCTCCAGGCGAGAATCCTGGAGTGGGTTGCCATTTCCTTCTCCAAGGGATCTTCCCCACCCAGGGATTGAACTCACATTTCTTATGTCTCCTGTATTGGTGCAGAGTTCTTTACCACTAGCACCGCTTGGGAAACCCATCTTTGTCTAGGCTTTTACAAATTCCTAAAGTATGAAGCATACACGGTAACACATATTAAAGAGATTTTCTTTTATGATGTTTCATTAGCACCTGTATTTATAGTTCTGCTGATTTTTTTTCCCCTCTTAAGATACCTAATATAAAATAAAATGGGAAAATGGGAACAACTGGGCAACATATATTTCAATTCCTGAGTTACATTTGAAGTGTGCATTTACAATTTTGAGAATCAGTGATTTCTTTTAGTGTCACAAGTCAATATTTTTCCAAGAAAAATAATACAAGACATACATATAGTGAACATACACATGTGAATTATTCTGACACCTGACAGGCAAAACTTGTAAAGTATGAAATAACTTACATATTTAGAGCAGGATTATAAATCTTTAAAGATCATTTTTTATGACATTATAATGCATTTTATTGATTTGCCTTGACACTTACTATGGATTTCTCCAGCAATTAGTTAAAGCAGTAAGAAATATACAGTAAGTAGAGTTAATTCTCATTACTCGTGACAGTTATGTTTTATAAATTCTCTATGAGCACTGAATTGGCCAATACCAAACTGCTGCTCCTGAAGGAAATATAGAGTGAGGTTCCTGTAGCCTCTGGTGACCAAAATGTGACACAGTGCACCAGAAAGTGTGCAAATGCTGCAAGAAAAATGGCACTGACCCACCTGCTGGACGCAGGGTTGCCACAGACCTTCGATCTGTGAAAGACGTGGTATCTGTGAAGTGCAGTAGAACGAGGGATGCCTGTGTTGCTGATTCATTAGCATGAACTCACGGCCAACAGCTCCATAACTCAGGCCTGAGCACAGCTTATTGATCATACATATTTTCTCCATGAGGCACATCACAGCTTTATCACCCTTAAGAGTAGGTCGCACTTGAGTATTAATGCATAGGGGTCTCTTTAAACAGCAGAATCACCAAGAAAGGTACAGGAAGGTGAGGCTGTGACACTAAATACAACACGAAAAGGACATCGGTTTAGGGGATGGGAACTGAAATAGGAAGACAAAGTATTACCTTGTTTTAACTCAGTTGGAAACACACGTCATGGGCAACTCAAACTCTTCAACACTGCACGTGTCCACCAGTGACCACAAAAACACCACAGCTATTGATTTTTTAAATTTTATTTTTAATTGAGGGATAATTGTTTTACCACACTGTGTTGTACATTCTGCCGTACAATAATTTGAATCCACTTAGAGCTGAGGTTACAAATATATTGTAGCAAGAAGGTGTGCTTACCAGTACAGAATCTGTGAATGTTGAGAACTGGCTATCACTTACCATTTGCCTGAAAAGTACAGTATGGGTCACTAGATCAGGAATGCTTTCTACATTTGTGATAAGATTGCAGAACCAGGCTCAGGCAGGAATTGTGACGTGAGCACATTCTTTTCTCTTAGAAACTGTCTTTTGCCTTCTCAAGGGCTGTTTTTGTTGTTTAGTCGCTAAGTCATGTCTGACTCTTTACAGCCCCATGGACTGTAGCCCGCCAGCCTCCTCTGTCCATGGGATTTCCCAGGCAAGAACACTGGAGTCGGTTGCCATTTCCTTCTCCAGGGGCTCTTCCCAACCCAGGGGTAGAACTCACATCTCCTGTATTGGCAGAGGAGTTCTTTACCACTGAGTTACCAAGGAAGCCCACCTTCTCAGGGGTACACTTAAAAAAAAATTCAATCTGTGTTTGTTTGCAGGACTTAGTAAGGCTAAAATGGAAGCTCCCAAAGATATATCTGTATTATTTATGTTCATTTTTCAGAGTATCACTTGGTGCTGGAAAACATACTAGGTGCTCAGGAGATATGTAGACAAAATAAATGAATATGAGTCATGAATAATGTGCATCCTGTTATGGTAAGCAGAATGGCCCTCCAAAGATGTTCATATCCTAAATCTCAGAATCCACAAATATGCTACCTTACATGACAATGGGAATTTCAGGTTGCAAATGGAATTAAAGTTGCTAATTGGCTGGTTTTGGAATCAAAATGTTCATGAAATAATCTAGCAGAGAAGTAATGAAAATTAATATTTTAAAAACCATGGAGCATGGACAAAACCTTGATTGCATGCTGTCAGCCAAAGTGATTTGGTAGAGGTTTAGCTAGGATGATTATGTTGTCATGAGGATGAGCTAGGATGATATAAAGCATTTATTTCTGCTGCCAAATATATAGTCCATGCTCAGTAAATGTAAAGCTGTTACTGTTATTGTTAAGAATGTCATTGCTATTATTACATGAACATAGTAGAGATGTATCTTTCTCCTTCCCTCCCTGTTTTTATTAAAAAACATTCATTTTTGTGAAATCCAACACTGTATAAATATTAGTCATTAGAGATATTTGCCAGTCTATGTTGCCCCAAACGAAAAGGTTTTGTATTTTACTGTCAGCCACTGACTTGAGATGCATACAAATCACCCTCATGTGTAGGTGGGTAGCAATTACTTTACAAATTCTTGCCTCATGGGTTTAGCTAAGTCAGCATTTTGTGGTGTCAGGAACATTTCTGAGACATTTAACTGAGAGTTCATTATAGTGTGCTGTTTATTTCATCCATCCTCAGAAAGGGAGCAGCATTGTGTACTGCCAGGAACTCACTCTTCCTGGAAACTCAGCATTTTTCAAACATTGGTAAAATAATTAAAACAGGAAGAATAGTTTCCTCTACACAGCAAAATAACTTTCGTTCTTGTTGGGGTAGTGATTAAGCATATCTGAAACATTTAGAATTGTACCTTTTAGTCAGACTATTGATTAAATGGATTTGAAACAAATAAAGGAGGCATTAATATGGTTCTAGTATTTTCATAAATATAACCATTCACACAAAGTAAAATGAACACAAAATAAAAAGAAAAACTCAATATCCTAACATTCAGTTCAGTTCAGTCTCTCAGTTGTATCCAACTCTTTGTGACCCCATGAATCTGCACGCCAGGCCTCCCTGTCCATCACCAACTCCCAAGTGTCTACCCAAACCCATGTCCATTGAGTCGGTGATACCATCCAACCATCTCATCCTCTGTCGTCCCCTTCTCCTCCTGCCCTCAATCTTTCCCAGCATCAGGGTCTTTACCAAAGAGTCAACTCTTCACATGAGGTGGCCAAAGTATTGGAGTTTCAGCTTCAGCATCAGTCCCACCAATGAATATTCAGAACTGATCTCCTTTAGGATGGACTGGTTGGATCTCCTTGCAGTCCAAGGGACTCTCAAGAGTCTTCTCCAACACCGCAGTTCAAAAGCATCAATTTTTCAGCGCTCAGCCTTCTTTATGGTCCAACTCTCACATCCATACACGACTACTGGAAAAACCATAGCCTTGACTAGATGGAGCTTTGTTGGCAAAGTAATGTCTCTGCTCTTTCATATGCTCTCTAGGTTGGTCATAACTTTCCTTCCAAGGAGTAAGCATCTTTTAATTTCATGACTGCAATCACCATACGCAGTGATTTTGGAGCCCAGAAAAATAAAGTCAGCCACTGTTTCCCCATCTATTTGCCATGAAGTGATGGGACCAGATGCCATGATCTTAGTTTTCTGAATGTTGAGCTTTGAGCCCACTTTTTCACTTTCCTCTACCACTTTCATCAAGAGGCCCTTTAGTTCCTCTTCACTCTCTGCCACAAGGGTGGTGTCATCTGCATATCTGAGGTTATTGATATTTCTCCCGGCAATCTTGATTCCAGCTTGTGCTTTATCCAGCCCAGCATTTCTCATGATGTACTCTGCACATAAGTTAAATAAGCAGGGTGACAATATACAGCCTTGACATACTCCTTTTCCTATTTGGAACCAGTCTGTTGTTCCATGCCCAGTTCTTTTTTTTTTTTTCATTTATTTATATTAGTTGGAGGTTAATTACTTTACAATATTGTAGTGGTTTTTGCCACACATTAATATGAATCAGCCATGGATTTACATGTGTTCCCATCCTGAACCCCCCTCCCACCTCCCTCCCCATCCCATCCCTCTGGGTCTTCCCAGTGCACCAGCCCTGAGCACTTGTCTCATGCATCAAACCTGGACTGGCGATCTGTTTCACAATTGATAATACACATGTTTCAATGCTATTCTCTCAGAACATCCCACCCTCAACTTCTCCCACAGAGTCCAAAATTATGTTCTGTACATCTGTGTCTCTTTTTCTGTCTTGCATATAGGGTTATTGTTAACCATCTTTCTAAATTCCATATATATGCGTTAGTATACTGTATTGGTCTTTATCTTTCTGGCTTACTTCACTCTGTATAATGGGCTCCAGTTTCACCACCTCATTAAAAGTGATTCAAATGAATTCTTTTTAATGATTGAGTAATATTCCATTGTGTGTATAAACCACAGCTTCCTTATCCATTCATCTGCTGATGGGCATCTAGGTTGCTTCCATGTCCTGGCTATTATAAACAGTGCTGCGATGAACATTGGGGTGCACGTGTCTCTTTCAATTCTGGTTTCCTCGGTGTGTATGCCCAGAAGTGGGATTGCTGGGTCATATAGCATTCTATTTCCAGTTTTTTAAGGAATCTCCACACTGTTCTCCATAGTGGCTGTACTAGTTTGCATTCCCACCAACAGTGTAAGAGGGTTCCCTTTTCTCCACACCCTCTCCAGCATTTATTGCTTGTAGACTTTTGGATAGCAGCCATTCTGACTGGCATGAAATGGTACCTCATTGTGGTTTTGATTTGCATTTCTCTGATAATGAGTGATGTTGAGCATCTTTTCATGTGTTTGTTAGCCATCTGTATGTCTTCCTTGGAGAAATGTCTGCTTAGTTCTTTGGCCAATTTTTTGATTGGGTCATTTATTTTTCTGGAGTTGAGCTGGAGGAGTTGCTTGTATATTTTTGAGATTAATCCTTTGTCTGTTGCTTCATTTGCTATTATTTTCTCCCAATCTGGGGCTGTCTTTTCACCTTGCTTATAGTTTCCTTTGTTGTGCAAAAGCCTTTAAGTTTCATTTGGTCCCATTTATTTATTTTCGCTCTTATTTCCAGTATTCTGGGAGGTGGGTCATAGAGGATCCTGCTGTGATTCATGTCGGAGAGTGTTTTGCCTATGTTCTAATCTAGGAGTTTTATAGTTTCTGGTCTTACATTTAGATCTTTAATCCATTTTGAGTTTATTTTTGTGTATGGTGTTAGAAAGTGTTCTAGTTTCATTCTTTCACAAGTGATTGACCAGTTTTCCCAGCACCACTTGTTAAAGAGGTTGTCTTTTCTCCATTGTATATCCTTGCCTCCTTTGTTGAAGATAAAGTGTCCATAGATACGTGGATTTAACCATGTCTTGTTCTAGCTGTTGCTTCCTGACTGGCATACAGGTTTCTCAAGAAGCAGGTCAGGTGGTCTGGTATTACCATCTCTTTCAGAATTTTCCACAGTTTATTGTGATCCACACAGTCAAAGGCTTTGGCATAGTCAATAAAGCAGAAATAGATGTTTTTCTGGAACTCTCTTGCTTTTTGGATGATCCAGTGGATGTTGGCAATTTGATCTCTGGTTTCTCTGATTTTTCTAAAACCAACTTTAACATCTGGAAGTTCACAGTTCACATATTGCT
Organism: Odocoileus virginianus; assembly: GCF_023699985.2. Lineage (NCBI taxonomy): Eukaryota > Metazoa > Chordata > Mammalia > Artiodactyla > Cervidae > Odocoileus > Odocoileus virginianus. Next base: position 56,123,113 of record NC_069693.1, on the reverse strand, counting down.
GAAGCCTGGCTTGGAGAATTTTGAGCATTACTTTACTAGCATGTGAGATGAGTGCAATTGTATGGTAGTTTGAGCATTCTTTGGCATTGCCTTTCTTTGGGATTGGAATGAAACTGACCTTTTCCAGTCCTGTGGCCACTGCTAAGTTTTCCAAATATGCTGGCATATTGAGTGCAACACTTTCACAGCATCATCTTTCAGGATTTGAAATAGCTCAAGTGGAGTTCCATCACCTCCACTAGCTTTGTTCGTAGTGATGCTTCCTAATGTCCACTTTACTTCACATTCTAGGATGTCGCTCTAGCTAACTGTGAGTAATCACACTATCATGATTATCTGGGTCATGACGATATTTTGTACAGTTCTTCTGTGTATTCTTGCCACCTCTTCTTAATATCTTCTGCTTCTGTTAGGTCCATACTACATCTATCCTTTATTGAGCCCATCTTTGCATGAAATGTTCCTTGGTATCTCTAATTTTCTAGAAGAGACCTCTAGTCTTTCCCATTCTATCATTTTCCTCTATTTCTTTGCATTGATTGCTAAGGAAGGCTTTCTTATCTCTCCTTGCTATTCTTTGGAACTCTGCATTCAAATGGGTATATCTTTCGTTTTCTCCTTTGTTTTTCTCTTCTCTTCTTTTCAGAGCTATTTGTAAGGCTTCCTCAGACTGCCATTTTGCTTTTTTGCATTTCTTTTTCTTGGGGATGGTCTTGATTCCTGTTTCCTCTACAATGTCACCAACCTCCATCCATGGTTCATCAGGCACTCTGTCTATCAGATCTGGTTGGGACTGGTGGTAGAAGCAAGGTCTGATGCTGTAAAGAGCAATATTGCATAGTACCTGGAATGTTAGGTCCATGAATCAAGGAAAATTGGAAGTGGTCAAATAGGAGATGGTAAGAGTGAACATTGACATTCTAGGAATCAGTGAACTAAAGTGGACTGGAATGGGTAAATTTAGAATTATAGTTATCTCTTGTATAATGCTACAACTTGTAATAATATCATCTATGTAATAATGTCATTTTGTTTGAGATATAAAAAATATATATATACACACACACACATATATAATTACTTTTTACCTGTTCATGCCAGGGAATCTTTTAGACTATATTCTTTTCCCCTCAGATAAGCTTATATTAACGGATATCTATTGACATTGTACATGCAAGGAAACTAAAATCAGAGAAATGAAATAATGTTTTCCAACTCATTCAACTTGAGGCGTACATGACTCCAGAGTAAAATCTGTCCCAACATGTTCTATTTCTACCATAAAATCATTCATTTTGTGATTCAAACAATAATATTTAGTAAGAATTTCTTACCCTTGTAGCAAGTCTAGAAGAAATTGAAAGTAATTCTAAAAAAATGGAAAAAGCTTACATGTATCTAGTGAATATTATCAGAGAGGGCCATGACACCCCACTCCAGCACTCTTGCCTGGAAAATCCCATGGATGGAGGAGCCTGGTGGGCTGCAGTCCATGGGGTTGCTAAGAGTCGGACACGACTGGGCAACTTCACTTTCACTTTTCCCTTTCATGCATTGGGGAAGGAAATGGCAACCCACTCCAGTGTTCTTGCCTGGAGAATCCCAGGGGATGGGGAGCCTGGTGGGCTGCCGTCTATGGGGTCGCCCAGAGTCGGACACGACTGAGCTGACTTAGCCGCAGCAGCAGCAGCAGCAGCAGTGAATATTATGTATGTATATATAAGCCAAAATGTTATATATTGGCATCAGCTTCTCCAGTGGCCCAGTGGTAAAGAATCTGCCTGCAATGCAGGAGATGCAGGTTCGGTCTCTGGGTCATAAAGATTCCCCTGGAGGAGGGCATGGCAACCCACTCCAGTATTCTTGCCTGAAAAATCCCATGGACAGAGGAGCCTGGTGGGCTAATAGTCCATGGAGTCACAAAGAGTCAGACACAACTTATTGATTAGACAACAACAACAATTATATATTTGCATGATGTAGAACACAGTGTATAGCATATAACAATAAAAGCATGTGCAAAAATGTTTTCACAGATGAAAGAAAGAAATAGATGTTGCTAGACATGAGGGAAAACTCAAATAGGAGGAAATTAATGAGCAGGATAAAGCTTTCTGTGTGCGTGGGATCAGACCATGCCATGCTACCATACAGACTTATGGAAGTATGTGTCCTGACCCACATACGTACACACATGACACATACCGGCTGAGTCCATCTTGCGTTTGTATCCGCCTCTGAAACGCATCCAAAATCAGTGTCGCGGGAGTTCTTTCTGCAGCATTGCTTACGGCAATTCTCCCATCCAGCGTGTCAGCGGTTCTATGTGTGGGCATCTCATTACCTGAGAATGGTGACCCAGTCTGTGCTCAGGCATCCCGATTCTTCTATCTAATATGCCTTCCCAAACTAACGTGTTTCAGTTTGGGCTCCCCCACAAGCAGTTCCTGAGGCAAGAATTTGAGTGCAAGTTATTCATTTGGAAGGTAATCCCAAGAAACAACAGTAGGAGGGGAGAAATGAGGCCGAGAGAGAAGGGAGCTAATGAAAGTGCAGCATGGGCCATGGGAGCTCAGTCCTGAGAGGGAATTCTAGGAGCCGGTGTCTCCTGTGTGGCTGTTGTCATCCACGGGGCGAGTTAGTCACCCACCTTCTCCAGCCAGTCACGGGTGGAGAGCTCATCCTTCTCCCTGGGAGACAGATAAAGCTTCAGATAAGCTTTCGTGATGCTGGAAGCTGGGCTTAAGTAACACAGGTCTGGAAATGGCAGAAGTCTCAGATATCTGGTGGGTTCCTGACATCTGTGGCTATAGTGCTCCAACCTTATCTGTTGGAGCTAGTCTTTTGAAGCCATCAAGTTCTTTTTCATCAGCGCACGTGAGGCCTCTTGGACTGGACCACTCTCTGAAGACCCAGGTCTGGACCATATCCCATTTACAGGCTTCGCCTCCCCTTGGAAACCTCAGTATGTGACTACGTCCTCTAAGAGAAGTCCAGTGTTTCTTAGCTCAGTAAGCTTTCACAGCAGGGGCTCTGTTCACAAACTAGAGGCCAGCTCTGTCTCTGGCCCCACCAGTATTAGGCCCAAACTCTGCTTGTTGTAAGTAGCTGTTGTGCCTCCCATCAGGGCATCATCAAGCGCAGTACCGAGCCAAAGCCTAGGGTGTGGCCTGAAACCAAAGTTGTCCCTGTGAACCCACTCCAGGCACCAAAATCTGGATTAGTTGGTGTTCTCCAGAGAACGGGAGGGGCTTCCCAGGTGGCACTAGTGTCTACCTGCCTGCCAGTACAGGAGACATAAGAGACGTGGGTTTGATCCCTGGGGCAGGAAGATTCCCCTGGAGGAGGGACATGGCAGCCCACTCCAGTATTCTTGCCTGGAGAATCCCATGGACACGACTGAAGTGACTTAGTGCACACACAGAGAAAGGGAACCGATTATATAAACACATAAAGACATTTATTATAAGGTATTGGAGCATGTGATGATGGAGGCTGAGAATCCCCTAATCTGCAGTCTGCAAACTGGAGATCCCGGGAAGCCCGTGGTGTGGGCCAAAGGCCTGAGGGCTGGAGGGCAGACGGTTCAAATTCGAGTCCAAGTCTGAAGGACTGGGAACTCTAAGGGCAGGAGAAGATCTGGGCCCTGTTTCTCAGCCAAGCGGAGGGATCATGAAACCAGCCTTGGCTGTCAGCAGGCTGGATGGTGCCCATCCACGCTAGAGAGGGCCGTCTGCTTTACCAGATCCACCAACTCACATACTGCTCCTTCCAGAGACGCCTCCACAGACACACGCAGGAATCAGATACCTGGGCGTCCGGTGCTTTATCAGACGTCTGAGTATCTGGTGACCCAGTCACGCTGACACATAGCATGAACCATCGTAAGGCCACCCTTTGTCAGGTTTTGTTCCATCCTTGCTCCTCCCCAGCTCTTTCAGCTAAACTGAACTCTTTTGACCACTTCTGAGTCGAAGTATAGAAGTTTCCCTTCCTGAAGTTTGGGGAGTATAGAGTCTGGTATTCCTTCTAGTTCGCATTAACTGCTTTTGTCTATGGATGTGGACAGGAACTCACACTGACTGTTGGCTGAACTGTAAAGATTAATATTGCCATCTTGCACGTGAGAAAAAAATCAGATGTGGTAAATGTTTCCAACATAAATGACCTCAAATGTTACTTTATTCCATATCTCTTACTGTTTTTGGTTGAAAAAATCAACCCATTTTTCCCCCACCATTGGCAGTCTTTCCAATTTGTATCTGACTTGTAGAAATTGCATTTTTATGGGGGAGTGTTCTGAAGCATGCTAACGTTATTTTTATCTAAAATGTCCTGCTATGCTGAAAGTGTGCTCGGCCTAGTAAGGGTCAGGCTGGCATTTTATAGCTCAACTAGATTACCTCGTATGATAGTCACAGTCTATTTTACTGATCAGCAGTATCAGCATCCCTTAGGAGCATGTTATAATTGCAGAATGGGACCCCCCATGCCAGCCTATGCAGTCACAACCTCTGGGAATAGAGCCCAGGAGTCATGGTTTTGCAGTTCTTCGGTGTGATGTCAGACCCGCCAAGCTTACAGCTTTGCCGCTCCTAGTGTGGTCTTGGGAGTGGCAGCAGCAGCATCATGCAAAAGGGAAAGAAAAAGTGAAGTCGCTCAGTCGTGTCCAACTCTTTGCGACCCCGTAGACCATAGCCCATCAGGCTCCTCCATCCATGGGCTTCTCCAGGCAAGAATGCTGGAGTGGGTTGCCACTTCCTTCTCATGCAAAGGAGCACTGGTTAGAAAGGCGGCATTTCAGGCGCCTCTCAAGGCCGACTGAGTCAGAATTTCAGCAAGAGCCCCAGGAAATTCGTGTGCACATCACAATCTGAAGAGACCTGTTCACAGGATTTAGCTTCTGTCTTCAGTGTCAGTAAATAGTAAGCTATATAAAATTACTCAATGAAATTAGCATTAAAAATGGATCTTAGGATGGAGAGTTATGTTAAGGAATTATTCCTCAATGTCACTGACCCAAAAGGAGAACCACCGTTAACTCTGACATCAAAGTTCTCATTGGAAAGCCATGAGCCTGGGTGCTGTGTCTGAGTCCTACACGAAGGAAGCAGCTAGGGAAAGAAGGGTACAGAAAGGGACCCTGCAGATCCGCTTGCAACTTCCTTACTTAAAAAACAAAACAAGACATTGCCAGTCTACTCAGAATGGTTGGAACACATCCTTGAGGCAATGTGGAAAGGTACAGAGATTTATTTCCTGGCACACACTGCCTGCTGTGCCCTGGCACATCCTGTCATTTGGGGAATGTGCCTCCGTCAAACACAAAGAAAAAAGAAAAAAATGTTTTGGAGTGTTGAGTCCTTAGGGAAGAACCCTTATTTGAAATAACAAATGGACATGGAATTTGAATTTTCAGAGCTTGCACACGGACACGGATACCTGGGCACAGATTCTTTCGTTTCACACAGACATCCCTCCACCTGGAGACTGGCTGGCACCGGTCAGGGCAGCGGGCAGGTGGGCGCAGGTGCGGCGCCGGGAGGCAGGGAGCCGGGGCGCTTCACCCAGGGTGTCTGCTTGTGCCCTGTCACTTGCTTCTTGCCAAGTCTGAGAAATGGAGTCTCAGAAGCAGAGGCTTATCAGTTTCATCACAAAGATATTAATCTCCCTCAGCCTGGGAAATGGCTTTAAGAACCGTGATTGTCTCCATCCCACTCTGACACAGAGATCTCCATCATCCTTTTGTTCCCCACACATCACGCCCAGAGAGGCTCTGTCAAATTCACTCTCTACCTCGCGGACTTTTTTTTCTCCATTACGGAAAAGTCCCTTGTAAACTGCCACTTTACTATTACTATGGCTGTTCTCAACAATTGAGAACAACTTGAGTATTCAGTGTTCAGTTCAGTTCAGTCGCTCAGTTGTGTCTGACTCTTTGCGACCCCATGAACCACAGAAAGCCAGGCCTCCCTGTCCATCACCAACTCCCAGAGTCCTCCCAAACCCATGTCCATTGAGTCGGTGATGCCATCCAACCATCTCATCCTCTGTCATCCCCTTCTTCTCCTGCCCTCAATCTTTCCCAGCATCAGGGTCTTTTCCAATGAGTCAACTCTTTGCATGAGGTGGCCAAAGTATTGGAGTTTCAGCTTCAGCATCAGTCCTTCCAATGAACACCCAGGACTGGTCTCTTTTAGGATGGACTGGTTGGATCTCCTTGCAGTCCAAGGGACTCTCAAGAGTCTTCTCCAGCACCACAGTTCAAAAGCATCAATTCTCCTGTGCTCAGCTTTCTTTATAGTCCAACTCTCACATCCATACATGACCACTGGAAAAACCATAGCCTTAACTAGATGGACCTTTGTTGGCAAAGTAATGTCTCTGCTTTTTCATATGCTGTCTAGGTTGGTCATAACTTTCCTTCCAAGAAGTAAGCGTCTTTTAATTTCACGGCTGCAATCACCATCTGCAGTGATTTTGGGGCCCAGAAAAATAAAGTCAGCCACCGTTCCCACTGTTTCCCCATCTATTTGCCATACTGGATGCCATGATCTTAGTTTTCTGAATGTTGAGCTTTAAGCCCACTTTTTCACTCTCCTCTTTCAGTTTCATTGAGAGGCTCTTTAGTTCTTCCTTACTTTCTGCCATAAGGAGCTCCTGAATATGCCCTGTGTTTGACATGTGAAGAACTGATCAAGAAAGTGCAGAGGTTAAGTTAGTCATGTCACACTGAGGTGGCAATGGGTCCCCAGGTCAACCCTACTTTACACCATATTCCGTGTTCACTCTGGTATTTATCCCAGTGACAGTGGCAGTAAGCCCATGGCTTTGGATGATCAGGCAGGAATCCGAAGGTTCATTCAGTCAGAGTGTGCTAAGCCCTGGGCACCTTTTCCGCCCTGTGCTGTTCGATTTATGGAGATGAACGTTCTGGCAGAATTCTGCCCATAACTCTGAGCAGAGTTGGAAATGGAGTTCTGGACCCCCAAGGGGTCACAGCCAAGACAACACAGAGATGGGTCGGGCAAGGCTTTAGTGAGGGTCTTATGGCTTTAGGCGGGAGGAGGAGCACATTTCTGGCAGAGGAGAAGCATATGCAGAGTGCTGGTGGTGGGAGTGATGGTGGCTCGGGAGTGGGACATTCAGGCAGCAACAACGAGAGCCGCCCGGGGCGGGGGGCAGGCTGGGAGAGCCTGGAAGGGTGCTGCACCAAGATCACTTTCATGGTGAGATATATCCCCAGCCTCCCTCCCTAAGAAGAATCTCCCTAAGAAGACTCTTCAGCTCTCTGTGCTGTGACATCTGGCTAAAATGTAGAAGTCCTTGCTGCCTCTTTAGAGAACTGTTGGGCCTACCAAGTACCTGTAAAATAATTTAAACACTAGGGGCTTAGATGAGGTTAGAGCAAAAAGAGAGTCAGTGCAAATGACTTATTTCAGAGAAACAAGCTCTGTGAGACTGAGCACACTGGCATGTCTGATGCTTCCCCTCTGGCGGCTTTTCCTCTGGGTGTGCGGGTGTGTATGTCATCCTCTTCAAGGGGCTGAACAGAGAAGCTGAAGGAAGAGATCAGATGGAGCAGGGAGAAAAGCTCTGCCTGTTCTCTTTAATGGCAAGCTCTGACTTCCACGACATCTGAAAATCCATGAGAAAATATGTACCTTTAAAAATTCATCCTATCGTTTGACATTCTTCATGAGAAGGCCTGATCTTAGTGGTAGAATAGAGTTGGTTTTGCAAGTTGACCTCGAGCAAGCTATTTAAATAGTGTCTATTTAAATGGAGTTTATTCTGTAAATCACAGGTGCCGTGTCCTTTGCTGTCATTGAAATTGGGAAGGTTGGATTTGCAAGTGCACACACGTGTATGTGCCTTCTAGTTTTGGAAAGTGTGACAAGAGTGAATGTGTCTTCCAAATGCTAATTAGCTAGAATAAAAATGAAAGATTATATTTATTGGTATCAGATTGCAATTATAAAATGATTTAATGGACGGGACTGTAACTTTCAACAAATGACTAGAGGAAATGACCCAATTTTCCACTGATTTTTAGAAATGCTGAGATGATTCTATAACAAGATATTTAACTTCCTTTTATAATGAAAGTTTTCACTATTTAAAATAAAAATTATACTTTGAAATAAAATAATTTTATTGAGATTAAATTTCAGCACTCTTGGTATCTACTTAAATATTGATTTAGTTCTGTTAAAGTGTTCTGATTATCAGAGAGGCCCTAGGCATTTTCAGTGAATGAGTGTCGAAAACCGAGGAGTACAGAGAGAATATAGCCCATGTAATGAGTGGTGTTGGAGAAGACTCTTGAGAGTCCCTTGGACTCCAGCCAGTCCATCCTAAAGGAGTTCAGTCCTGGGTGTTCATTGGAAGGACTGATGCTGAAGGTGAAACTCCAATACTTGGGCCACCTCGTGCGAAGAGTTGACTCACTGGAAAAGACCCTGATGCTGGGAGGGATTGGGGGCAGGAGGAGAAAGGGATGACAGAGGTTGAGATGGCTGGATGGCATCACCAACTCGATGGACATGGGTTTGAGTAAACTCCAGGTGTTGGTGATGGACAGGGAGGCCTGGCGTGCTGCGATTCATGGCGTCACAAAGAGTCAGACACGACTGAGCGACTGAACTGACTGACTGATGAGTGATGAATCACCCACACCTTCCTGCCATGGAAAGTGCCCAATATTGAAATTACCCTTCAGTGTCTTCTCCCCCAGTCAATATTACATTTCATAGGCCCTTTTTATGTAGAGTCACAGTTACTCCCCTTTCCCAAAGTGATAACATTATGAATAATTTTCTGCTGATTTGATAGGACAACTAGACAAATTAGTGGGACCAGGGCCACCAACATTGCTTCAAAGACAGCTGTACCTTTGAAATGTTTTACTTCTGATGACAACACATGATGCTCCTGGAGGAATGTCTGTAATGACAGCAATTGGAAGCCAGGTGGAAAGCTCTGAGATTGGGCTTTAGGGAGATCATGACCTTCTGAAATTGCCCAAATCAGATCCTTAGAGGACATCAGAGGACTTGACAGTATTCATTTTTTCCCCATTTTCACTCTTCCTTTTTCAGGCTGAAGGTTATTAAAATAGAGTGTGATAAATTATTTCATTTGAAGAGAAATGATATTTTGAAAGTATCCTCAGTAAAAAATAAATGTGCAAGGAGAACCTTTTGGCAGTTCTATCTTGGTCACAGACTAGTGACTGGCACCGGCAGCTGTGTGGTACCCTGAAAATACCTCTCATTTTTATTAACCTGAACAATAAATAAATAAGGAAAGATCTCAGCATCAACTAAAAGTAAGACATATGTTAAGTGACACCATGATATGAAACTCTCTGACAAATTTTATTTCCTCAAACTAATTTCTTGGGCTTCCCTTGTGGCTTAGCTGGTAAAAAATCTGCCTGCAATGTTAGGAGACCTGGGTTCGATCCCTGGGTTTGGAAGATCTGCTGGAGAAGGAAAAGGCTACCCACCGCACTATTCTGGCCTGGAGAATTCCATGGACTGTATAGTCCATGGGGTTGCAAAGAGTTGGACATGACTGAGTGCCTTTCACTAAACTAACTTCTTAGGCATCTATATATCTAAAGAGTGAAAGGAATGACTTCACATTCCTTCAAACCCACACCGTAGCCAGCCATTTAATTTCACAAATAGCAGACATACTGATCTCAATAACAGCTGCCATGGCGGCTCTCCAGTCAGACCCCGCTGGACACAGACCTCTGGTCAAACAGCTCTGGGCTGGCTTCCTATTACAGCAAAGGAGAGGGTGCTTCGTACTTGAGTCTCCTAAATTTTCTATGAGTTGGAGAATGAGACAGGGCTAAAGCTGTAATTGGTGGAAATAGCTGGCCCAAGATGTAGACACCATACTTTTGCGGTGTCATCATTATTTTGGTTTTGAGATGCATTCAGGCAGAGTGACGAAGAGGTCTCATTTTTGTCTCACTCCATCACGGCCACAGAGGAACCTTCTGTGATGCTGGTGTCTTGTGACGCTGTTTATGATCAACTGTAGAACACCGGCCTAGACCTGAACTGCCGCAGCCGGGGCAGCCTGACCCTCCTCACAAGTTTAAGGAACAGAGAGAAATTGTTGAACATGACGATCAGAAGGATGTGAGTGAGCTCTGAGCTGTTAACGTCAGGATAATTGTGGGGAAGGAGATTAAATCGTAAGGGTTAAATATTAACGGGATTGGGATGAGTGCGGTCAGTGGCTCTTCACCCCTCTGCATTCTTAGGAACGGAACTTGCAGCAACTGTTACACCTAAGGGCTTCCCCGGTGGCTCAGTGGTAAGAACCTGCCTGCCAGTTCAGGAGCTGCAGGGGACTTGGGTTTGAGCTCTCAGTCAGGAAGGTCCCCTGGAGTAGGCAATGGCAACCTGCTCCAGTCTCTGGCCTGGATAATCCAAGGGACAGAGGAGCCTGGTGGGCTGCAGCCCACGGAGTCGCAAACCGCTGGACAGGACTGAGAACGCACACAGATACCTAAGAGTAGCAGTAAAGAGCCGAAAATAATAATACCTGCACCGTAAAACACTAGTGTTGCTGTCACTTCACAAACTCTGTCAGTTCATGAATAAAAGTTCATGATTATAATCACAGCACTATAAATGAATGAACAAATAAACAAAAGAATATATGAATGCATACACACGCATAGGGAGGGGGGAGAGAGCAAGAGATCTTATGCTACTGGAAACCTGCGCCTCGTGTGCTTTGTTTCCCTGCATCAGAGTCGTCTGGAGGGCTCACTAACTGGCCTGTAATACTCCGTGCTGGGCATCTGCTTCTCCTTAACACCCGCTCCCTGGCCACGGACACTCGGGTGCTCCCAGCTCTCAGCCGCCATGCCGCTAGGAGCATCTTCTACATGCCCCTTTATGCTCTCAGGTGAGACTGCTTTTAGCTAGAAGCGGAGCCACTGGGTGATAGGATGCACACATCCCAGTGACTGGTCCATGACTGAACCACGTAATGCGAGGGTGCGCTCCAGAGGAGCCGTATCCATCTGCATTCTCACCAGCAATACATGAAGGGCCCTATGTGTCCGTGTTCCTGCCAACACACGCAGTTATCCAGCTTTCTGAATTGTGTCAGCCTTTTAAGTACAAAGTTTTATTTTATTTCTTATCGTCTTATTAAATAATATCATTCAGCACCTGTTCATACAGTGTATTTGTTTTTTCTCTCTTAACTTGCTAACTGTGTGAGCTTGGATGTCCCTTCACCTTTATAGAGTTTCAGTTCTCACCTCTGTAAAATGAAGGAAAAATACGTCTGTCTCACCAAAAGGTGGTGGAATGAGGTGGTGGTAATACATGGAAAGTGAGCTGAACTTGGTCTGCAGAGTAGTAAGCTCCCTCAAGAAGTTTTCTGTATTTTTTATTATTAGATTTATTTTCCAGAAGATTTATTCAAAGGCAAATTTAAAAAGAGTTTAGGGAATTGGGTTATTATAAAATTGCCAATAACTGAAATTAAGTTAAGGGATATTCTTTTGAGGTCATTGGAATCCATGGTAAGAGAGCAAGAGAAGCTGTAGTGGATAATGTTCAGGAAATTGATAATGTACAGGACAAGGGGATTTGGAAAAAGGCAGGAGACTAACAGTGGATTAAAAAAAAAGGAATAATGTATTTTTCTTCTTTCTTTTTGTTTACATTTCTATTGTAAGTATTGTAATCACATCACTAAAAATTGCCAAATGGAAGAAGTTAAGAAAAGAAATCTGTAAGTTTGTCCCTTAAGAAACCACTATTAAAACTTTAATGTATCATCTTTATTCTTTTCTTACTATGCTTAACTTTGAATTAGCTTATAATTATGCTGCTCACACAGTCATGTATCATACTTAAGTAAAGAAGAGAGCATGCTAATTTTTCAATAGTCTGCAAAATCACCATTTTAATTGCTTCATAATATTCCCTCAAGTGCATGTGCCAGGGTAATTATATTTTAGTGCTCTGGACTTGAAAGTAATTCAGTATCTTCAAAAGCGTGTAGTATAAATTACAAATTATTTTAATCCAGTGGATTTAGACATGCTCACACTAAGACAGTGTAAGTCAGTGTGCTTAACAATACATCATATTTGCACAACCCCATGGAGAGCAGCATCTTGAGTAATACTGTTTTCAAGCAGTGCTGTGATTTGGGCCTTCTGGGTATTACTACTGTGTTGGAGATGAAGGAGTCAGCCAAGCTGTGTGTTTAAGAATATGCTTTAGATCTAACCTTTGGAAGAAGCCAAACAAGATTCCCTTCTCCAGTGCACTTTCTTTAAACAACATCATTCTACTTCTGAAGCAAAACAACTCAGAGAAAGGTTAACCAAGGGGCTGAGTTAGAATCTCCCAGTATGTGTGGATGTTTGGCACGATTGATTAATCCTTTTAAATTGCTCAGTACGCAGTGTGTATGTATAAGGCTCTGTCAGTATTTTCGTAAGCATTAACTGAATACGTGAAATCTCTTAGCACGGTGAACAGGCATGTTAGGAATTTAGGGCTGAGTCTAAGGCTTGCACAGCTCTTGCTGTTGTTTAGTCGCTCAGTTGTGTCCGTCTGTTTTGCCACCGCAGGGACTGCGGCCCGTCAGGCTCCTCTGTCCATGGGGTTCCCAGGCAAGAATGCTGGAGTGGGTTGCCGTTTTCTTCTCCAGGGGATCTTCCCGACCCAGGGATGGAACCTGAGTCTCCTGCATTGGCCGGTGGATTCTTTACCACTGAGCCGCCTGGGAAGCCCCCCGACTTGCGGAGTACTGTATATAAACACTTGTGTTTTGAGTACTTCAGAACATGTGATGATGATACATTTATGATAAATGTATGATAAAAGCATGTGTTTCAAATAAGGAAATAATTTCATTTCTTGAATTCTGAATAGAAAATGATACAGAATTAGTAGATTGCCTGAATGTATGTGTTAATGAGCTTCTCGTCAGAAGAATTGCATTTTCTTCAGTGTCGTTCTCTATGAGCACTTACCCATAATGTTATAAAAGGTAACATTATGTCACATTCTAGAGACCTCCATAAAACCACACTGTTGTAGTGATCACTCCTTCCCTGTGGTCAATTGCTGAGCAAAATAAAATGGAGAATTGCACCATTCAGTATCATCAGTGCCTAAATAACGTATTTTGGAAACATTGTGCATAACATGTAAATGGTCCCCAGGTTATACCTTTTTCCATAACTAAAGAGTATAATACAGAAACAGATCATTTTATCAGACATAGTCAATCTTGATTACTAAATAAATCAGTTTTTTGGTGTGTGTGGTGAGATGAGGGCTTTTAAGTTGACTAGATAAATTAAAATAAATGTTTCTTGCCTGTCAATAGGTAACTTTCAAAGTGTATACTTACAGTAAGAAGAATATTATAAAAGGCAATATAAGCTTGTAAATATACTCAGCTTCTTGCACACATTAATTTATTTAATCTGCACAACAATCACTGCTGCATATATTCCATATACACAAATAAAAAGAAAAGCAAAATGAACACCTTTGTACACATTCCCAAACCATCAAATTATGGCTAATCCTATCCCATCCATCTCCCCCATATATTACCCCCGTTGCGCTATTTCAAAGGAAACACCAGCATCTTAGCCTTTCATCCTTAACTATTTCAGTGTGAATCTCTGACAGGCAAAAGCCTTTCTTAAAACAGAACCTAAAAAAATAACAGTAGTTCATTTACATTGTCAAATATCTAGTTGGTCTTCAAATTTCCAGCAATTAACTGGAAAAATGCATTTTATTATTCCCAGCATACAAATAAAGACTGTAGCTTTTCTAAGGCCTGAGTCTAGTAAGAAATAAAGTTCGTATAAAGACTGTAGTTGCCGGAGCCCGTTCTCTGCACGTGTGCCCTGTGCAGTACCGGCACTCAGCAGAGATCGGAGTCCCCGAGGCATTGCTGCAGGAGCCATGTTCAGAGCAGAGGTTTATTCCTCTCCTGATAGAACCGTGATTTTCATACCTGAGCTGAGAACAAGGCTAGAATAGGTCACTGCCTCTGTCCTTCCTTTATTCCTAATTGTGGTCTAATAATTCATGCCTGTTCTGGAAGAATTCAGGGAAAATTTGAATGTATAGAACAGTAGTCTCTACACTACATATCATGTTGAGATAAATATTATTTAACTGTAAAGTAATAAATCCTGATACTGTGTCATCGGAATTCTAGGAGAGGCGCCCTCAGATTCATTCATTTTAATTTCTTTGTCTACAGAGAGCAAGGGGGCATTTTATCTGGCTCCTTGAGGAATACTATGGTTTCATATATTAGAAACAATGTATTCTTAAAATTCAAATAAGTAGAATTTTAAAACCTATAAATATCATTAGGCTTCCCTGATAGCTCAGTTGGTAAAGAATCCGCCTGTATTATAGGAGACCCTGGTTCGATTCCTGGGTGGGGAACATCTGCTGGAGAAGGGATAGGCTACCCACTCTAGTATTCTTGGGCTTTGCTTGTGGCTCAGCTGGTAAAGAATCAGCCTGCAATGCAGGAGACCTGGGTTCGATTCCTAGGTTGGGAAGCTCTCCTGGAGAAGGGAAAGGCTACTCACTCCAGTATTCTGGCCTAGAGAATTCCATGGACCATACAGTACATGGGGTCACAAAGAGTCAGACATGACTGAGTGACTTACAAAAAAAAAAAGGATATCATTAAAATCACATGCAGTCTATTTTATAAGTAGATTTCAAGTGTACATATAGGCATCTCTAAAAGTATCTGGTTTAAATTTGTTATAAACTGTTGAAATATTTTTCAAATGTTCATCCATTAATCTCAGTTGCTTTGAAACAAAAGTAATATGGGCCTTTAGGAATCTCTTATTGCTGTGTGGTGCTATAATCACACCAACTGAAGTATAATTCCCAATATTTATATTCAAAGGTACATGAGTTTTAAAAGAAATAAAACTCTGCATTCAAGGTTGGATGCATGAGACAAGTGCTCAGGGCTGGTGCACTGGGAAGACCCAGAGGGATGGGGTGGAGAGGGAGGTAGGAGGGGGGATGGAAATGGGGAATACATGTAAATCCATGGCTGATTCATATCAATGTATGGCAAAAACACTACAATATTCTAAAGTAATTAGCCTCCAACTAATAAAAATAAATGAAAAAAAAAAAGAAATGAAAACTTTATTTGAGTAACTTTTCTGAGAAGTACTTTCTTAAAAATATTTGTCTTGAAGTTAAAAATATTGTCAACTACATTCAAATAAGTGTTTATTTGAATGCTTTGTTTCCTAAATGGAACTGTCACTTTGATCAAAGGACATTTAGAGGAGTTGCTGTTTCTCCTTGGGCTGTTTGGCTGGGAGACTCGGATATGAAGCCCAGATAATGCCATTCGGTTGGACTAGCTGTCACGGCCAGTGTGCTGTCTGCGAGGGCTGGATGCCCCACCACACGCCAGCCGCAGCTGCACGATGATCCAGGCAGACACTAATTTCTGTATTTTACTTATTAATAGTTCATACTTCAAACTTTGAGAGTAATTATTTCCCTTCCCAATTTATAGATGAAGAAACTGAAGTTTAGGAATATAGTTCATGGAAATTTCTCCAGCTATTAAGGGATAGGTCCCTATCTATTAAGAGCCACAATAGTCTTGTTTCACCAGGGCAAACTAAATCAAGTCTCCAGATCAAAGGCTTAGATGGACATCTTTAATTTTGCTCTGTGAAGAGGGGGTGAAGACATTAGTAATGTTTCCGTTGTTGTTGGAATGATGATTATTGAGGCTTTAAAAAGTTGCCTACAAAGATTAAAGAGATATTTGAACATGAAATAAATGAATTTTTGTCATCTTTATGTCAAGTCAAGATTTATTTCCAAATCTCAGACACCCTAGCAATAAAAATGGAACACATGCATTAAGGTGTTCAAGTTTTCTGTATTCTTTGTTAAATTTATCTATGTCAAGGTACCCATGGGTATGTAAGCCATTTACTGCTTGGTTTTGTTATTTTGTCACATCTGGCAGAGTTTCAAAAGGCAATGCAAGTAGGCAGGTATTATTGATTGAAATAAACACTTTTGCACTAGTCCCTCTAACCCAGTGTCTACTGTTTGCATTTATTCACCCTCTGTTCCCAGAGGACTGGTGAGTTTGTCTCTTTGGTGAAGAATGGGATAGGAAAGTCTGCAGGTTTTTGCTCCCTGATTACATTATTGCTAAATAAAGTAGTCTCTCCCTTGACTTTCTGTGTAATGAAACTTTAATTGTGTGACCAAATTATACAGAACCTGAAGGTCAAACTACCCAAAATAATACTGCATTGTAGTTTCATCTCTGTGTCTAAAAATACTTGGTTAAATATCAAATTGGCACAGACTTTAAAAAGAAAACTTTAGAGTCCATTGTAATATCTTTGTACCCTGCTAAGACCTCAGAAAATTACACAGCTTCTGAGTGACAAGCTTCTATGAAGGTTTAGATTATGATCTAAGTGAAGATACAGTTCACCAGTTAAAGTATACAGTATTCAATTTACATCACAATGTACATTAATGCACATATATAATAATAATATAATGTACTTAATATGTATTAAATACAGAATGGCTTCAGAGGCCGAAATGAAATCCATTGACTCTAAAACTATAAGAAGCAATAAGAACTGATTGAACAGTAAGAGCTGATTAAACATTTCAGCTTCTCAAACCAAATATAATAGGTGGATATTTTATTGTATTCTGCTGAAAAGACTGGTTGATTATTTTGTATCTTTCTAAAACACATATAGTTTCTAACTGAGAGAACTATTAGTGATTCATTTAATAAATAAATGCCATTTTAAAGTACTCTGAAGATTAATCAATATATTAGAAAGCCTGTATAAAAACATTAATATAGAGATAAGTGAGGAATATTTTACTTAAATTTTATACTATCTCTAATAGAAAACTGAATAGTTTTATCACTGAATAATAGTTTTTTTTAATGGTAATGGTCATAGGAATGCCATTATTCTTTGTAATATTAATAGTAAAGGAAAGATGTTAATGGGACTCATTATGGTATAATGCATGATAAATCATATGATATCTAAAATCCGAAGTTGAAAGGTACTTCTCATGGGGTTCTTAATGATCTATATAGAAAAGCACAAGAGTGAAAAATACAATTTTAATGAGGTATTCTTTGAAATCTTTTTTTTTTGCTTTTAGATAAATATATGCAAATTTAAATCTCAATTGTGTTCACTGAACTATCTCTTAAAGCATTAAGGGCATATTTCTTTTCCATAGTTTCCAAGATTATTTTCATTTATTTTTATGTTGAAGTACAAGACATATCCAGAAAAAGGCAAAAGGCATTATGTATGCAGCTCATGAATGATCAAAAAGTGAATGCAGTTGTCTAAATATTACCTAGGCCAAGAACATTACAGGACTTCCCAGGTGGCTCAGTGGTAAAGAATCCACCTGCCAATGCAGGAGATGCAGATTCGATCCCTGGGTCAGAAAGATCCCTCCCTGGAGGAGGAAATAGCATAACTCCAGTAAGCTTGCCTGGAGAATCCCAGGGACAGAGGAGCCTGGTGGGCTGCAGTCCGTGGGGTTGCAGAGTCAGACACGACTGTGATGGAGCATGCACACACGTCTGCAGCAGGAATGTTACGGGATCTCAGACACCTCCTCTCAGCCTTTCCTGATCGCTACCGCCTCCCTCTTCTCCCTAACTACTCGCTGTCATGACTACTAATGCCAGCTTTGAACTGTGTACAAAAGGGATCTTGCTGTGTATATTTTTTCCTCTTGGCTTCTTGGGTTAACATGCTTGTTAAACACCGTGCCGTGGTGTGTATAGGTGTAACTGATTAATTTTCATTGCTTTACAACATTTCATTATGTGGCTATGCCTAAATGTGTTTATCCATTCTACAAATAGATATGCGAGTTGTATTTTGGGACTCTTCTGAGGAATACTTGAGGAATATGCATGTCTTTTGGTACACAATGTCTGCTTTTCAGTAGGGTGCTTTCTTCAGAGTGGAATTGCTGGCGCCTCAAATAAGAATATGCTGAACTTTAGTTAGAACTTAGTGTAATATGTGAAAGGCTTTTTATAGAGATTGTGCTAATTTACACTCTCAGCAGTAGTTTATGAAAATTCCATTAGCTCGACATCCTTGACAACACTTGATATTGTCAGTTTTATTTTATTTTCACTTTTTTAATGTTTCCCTCTATTTTGTCCAACCTACTTGATGTGTAGAATTCTCACACTGGTTTTAATTTGCAATACTTCCATGACTAATGAGGTTGGACACTTTTGTATAGATTCGTTAGTCGTTTAGATATTTCTTTTATCCTTCTTTCCTTAGTGCTTTGTAGTCCTCTGTATATTCTGGTTATCAATATACTGGAAAATCACATCTCTTATTCTGTGGCTTCTCTTTACACACTTTTAACAACATCTTTAAATGAACAGACATTCTTAAACTCAATAGATTTGGGTTTGTCATCTTTCCTCTTATGGTTTGTGTCTTTGGCATCATGTTTGAGAAGTATTTGTGTTCCTCAGAGTTGTGAAGATGTGAAGTTGTGAAGTCAGCTGTGCTGTCTTCTAGTAGCTTTATTGTTTTGTTTTTCCCATATAGGCCTACATTCTTACTGGAATTCATTTCTGCTTATGATTTCAAGTAGTAATCAACTGGTCTTCCATTACATTTTTTCTTCTTTTTCCCCCAGAGCTGATATTCGATTGGCCTGGCACCATGCACTTAAAGGAAGTTGTTTGTTTCCTTTTTTAATGCTCTGCATTGCAAACATTTTCAAAATTTACTGTGCATATATGTTCAGTCTGTATTCTGTTCCTTTGTGCTGAGTACCTCTCTGCCAGTATGACATTTTCTCTCTCTCTCTTTTTTTTGTATCACATTGTTAAGACCTCACATTCAGTAAAGAAGATCCTCTGACTTTGTTTTTCCTCATGAATATCTTGGTGATTCCCGTCTGTTTATATTTCGACTAAGGATGTGTGAGTATTCTTGTTGCTCCACATCCTCTCCAGTATTTAGTGTTGTCAGTGTCCTGGATTTTAGCTCTTTTAATAGATGTGTAACTTCAGTTCATATTTATATAAAGACTTCTACACAGTGGATTTGCTAAACTCTCTATGTGCAGTAAAATAAATATACATATACATACACAGTCATGTAGCCCATGAATAACAGCAGTTTTATTTTTTCCTTTCCAATCCTTATTACCTGTTAAACAGTTTTGTTACCTTTTTGTACTAATTAGGCTTCCCTGGTAGCTCAGCTGGTAAAGAATCCGCCTCTGATGCAGGAGACCCTGGTTTGATTCCTGGGTCGGAAGATCCTCTGGAGAAGGGGTAGGCTACCCACTCCAGTATTCTTAAGTTTCCCTGGTAGCTCAGCTGGTAAAGAATCTGCCTCTGATGCAGGAGACCCTGGTTTGATTCCTGGGTCGGAAGATCTTCTGGAGAAGGGGTAGGCAACCCACTCCAGTATTCTTGGGTTTCCCTGGTAGCTCAGCTGGTAAAGAATCTGCCTCTGATGCAGGAGACCCTGGTTTGATTCCTGGGTTGGAAGATCCCCTGGAGAAGGGAACAGCTACCCACTCTAGTATGGAGAAGTCCATGCACAGAGGAGCCTGACAGGCTACAGTCCATGGGATCCCAAAGAGTCAGACAACTGAGCGACTTTCACTTTCACTGTACTAATTAGAATATTCACTACAGGTTGAATTGATGGGTCTGTAGACAACATGCTTGCCTGGTACCCAAACTCTTAAAGAGCTCTCAGAATCTTGTCCTATATGTGATGCTGACTGTAAGACTTTTGTAGGTATCCTTTACATAGTTAGAAATACCCTACTTGGCTAAAGGTCTTAATCTTGTTAATTGTTGAATCTAATCAAAGACTCTGTGTTTATCTAGAAGACTATATTTCTTCAACTTGATTAATTACATTGAAGAGTTTTTAAATGTTAAGCAGTCCTTATATTCCTGGAATAAACTTGATTGCATTTTGACCTACTATATCTTTATTTTTATATCCTAATATAATATTGCAAGTATCTTTTAAGGATTGCGGGATCTGTGTTTTAATAAGATTGGCTTTTGTTTTCCTCCTTACAAGTTTTTTTGTCAGATTTTGATATCACAGTTACGCTGGCCTCACAAAACAAACTGGGAAACATTCTGTTTTTCTACTTTTCGAAGTGCTTATGTGATGCTTGTGTGGTTATAGCCTTAAATATTTAGAAGAATTCATTAGGGAAAACAAAAGGGACTGAAGTTTTCTGTGTGGGAAGATTTTTAAATTGTAGATTTAGTTTTGACTA
Organism: Odocoileus virginianus; assembly: GCF_023699985.2. Classification (NCBI taxonomy): domain Eukaryota; kingdom Metazoa; phylum Chordata; class Mammalia; order Artiodactyla; family Cervidae; genus Odocoileus; species Odocoileus virginianus. The sequence continues at coordinate 56,102,720 of NC_069693.1, read as the reverse complement.
TATATAGGCAACTCAGACTTTCCTGTTTCTCACCTGCTTTGGTAAATTACAGTTTGGAATGTGTCTATTTAATCTTTAAAATTATTGGCATAAAATTATTCCAAATATCCTCTTATTATCATTCTCATGTGTGTAGGATCATGGTAAAATGCTCTTTTGCATCCCGGATATTGGGTGTGTCTCTTTTCCTTGATCGGTCTAGCTAGGGTTTGTTTTTTTTTTTCATCTAAATCTCCTTCAAAACCTTAAGACAAATACCATATAATATCATTTATATGTAGAATCTAAACTGTGGCACAAATGAACCTATCTGTAAAACAGAAACAGACTGATACAGAACAGACTTGTGGTTTCCAAGGGGACCGGGGAAGGGTGATGGATGAACTGGGAGTTTGAGTTGGTAAATGCAAACTATTCCATTTAGAATGGATAGCAGCAGGCTTGCTGAATAGCACGGGGAACTGTCCTCAATATCCTGTGATAAACCATACTGGAAAAGAGTATAATAAAAGTATATGTATGCATATAACTGAGTCACTTTGCTGCATAGCAAAGATTGGCACAATGTTGTAAATCGACTATACCTCAAAAATTAAATAACTGTCCTTTGAAGCCTTATTTTTACTGTCTGCTTCTTGCTTCATCCTTGGCTTTAACTTACTGTCTTTTTCCTGGTGTCTGCATTCACCCTCAGCTCACCAATCTTCCCCTTCCTTCTTTTGATGTCCATGTGCTCGATACCAGAGACTTCTCTTCCACGTGTGGTATTGATAATTTGGGGCTTCTCACTCTTTTTTTCCTGGACACCATGACTAGAGATTTATCAATTTTAGCAAACTTTTCAAAGAGCCAGCTTTTGGTTTTGTTGATTTTCTCTAACGCATTCTGTTTTCTATTGCAATAATTTGTGGTATACATTTTTATTATTTCTTCTCTTCTTCTTATTTTAGACTTAAATTGCTCTATATCCTTTAGTTTCCTAAGATAGAGACTTATTTATTTAGATCTTTATTGCTTCTAATACATACATTTAATGCTAAAAATGCTGCTGTACCCCACACATTTTGATAAGTTGTATTTTCATTTAGATCAGTTTTTAAAAATTTGACTTGGGATTTCTACTTCAACTTGGGTTGTTTTCAAACATTTTGTGACTTTCTAGCTATCTGTCTGCTACTGATTAATAGTTGAATTCTATTGTGATTTGAAAGCATACTTTGTATGATTTATATTCTTTTAAATTTGTGAGGGCCCATGCTTCATGAACTTGAGAGGACTGTTTCTGCTATTGTTGGCTGGAATAGTCTAAAACGTCAATTAGATCCAGTTGATTAATAGTGATATGGGTCTTTTACATTCTTGCTGTTTTTCCTTCCTCCTTGATGTATCAATTAGTCCAACTATTATAATGGATTTGCCTCTTTTTCCTTATTGTTCTGTCAGTGTTTGCCTCATTGTTTGGACTCTGCTGTTAGGTCCATATGCATAGAGGAATGTTAAACCATCTTGGAAAATTGATCATTTTGTCATTATGCAATGTGCCTACTTATCTATGATAATCTTCCTTTTTCTGAATTCTGCTTTGTCTGAAATTAATATAGCTATTCTAAGTTTATTTAGATTTAGCATTACTGTAAAAAGTAAAATATAAAATGAACACCAAACTTGAAAATTCCCTGAGAAGACAAAACCATTTAAGCCACATAAGCAAAACTAAATCTAGCCTACTTCATGTGCATAAGCAAAACTTAACTTAGTTTACTTCTTGTAAATGCCTCTGATAATCATTAAAGAAACTTAAGTCATCTTCCTTAACATGGTATTAAATAATTGCTCTTGATCAATCCCCTGCCCTCTAGAAACCCTCATTGTAGTAACCAATCACCTTAAAGGGTAAACCACTTCCTCAGTTTTCACTTCATAAGCCATTCTGTAACGCTGTGCCTCTGAGCTTCATATTAGTTTTGAGGTTGCAAGTGTCTAGTTCTAAACTATTCTTAACATGCACAATAAACTCTTCCTGATTACTATTTTATTGATCTTGTGGTTTTAACTTTGCTAATTATGAATTTTTGAGATTAACCTGGCTTATCTTTCTCCATCTCTTTACTTTTAATCTAGTTTTAGTCTTTCATTTAAAATAGATTTCTTATAGATAGCAAATAGTTGGATCTGGTCATCCTTTATATGCCTTTATACTCTGAAGATCTCTGTTTTAAGCACCATATTTAGATCCACTTTTAAAGTGCTTATTGATATGTTTGGATTAATATTATTTATCACATTTGCAGCTGTCTTCTATTTGTTGTATTTGTATTGTGTTTTTATTTTATTTTATTTTTTTATTTTTGACTGTGCTGGGTCTTTGCTGCTGCGCGAGGGCCTTCTCTAGATGCTGCGAGTGAGGACCACTCCCCAGTTGCAGTGCTCAGGCTCCTCACAGTGGTGGCCCCTCTTGCCGTGGAGCATGGGTTCCAGGGCGCGTGGGCCTCAGTAGCTGTGACACATACACTCAATGGTTGCAGGTTCAGTAGTTGTGGCACTCAGGCCGATTGCTCTGCGACATGTGGGATCTTCCCACATCAGGGATCGAACCCGTGTCTCCTGCATTGGCAGGCAGATTCTTTTGCACAGCCACCAGGGAAGCCCTGTCTTATGTTATTTGTTCTTTCTTTTCTTTTTCTTGTTGTCCTTCTTTTTAATGCCTTATTTGAATTTGACTGAGCATTTTGTAGGATTCTGTTTGATCTCTTCCTATTGTTTCTTTGGGTCTTCCTAGGTTGTGCTAGTGGTAAAGAACCCACCTGCCAATGCAGGAAACATAAGAGACGTGGGTTCGATCCCTGGGTTGGGAAGACCCCCTGGAGAAGGGCACAGCTACCCACTCCAGTATTCTTGCCTGGAGAATCCCATGGACAGAGGAGCCTGGCAGGCCACAGTCCACACAGGGTCACACAGAGTTGGACGCACTGCAGCAACTTAGCAGGCATTGTTGCTTTAAACAGTGATCTTGTGATTAAGAATAAGAGAATAAGTTTATCTTACCTTCTTTTATTCTTTCTCAAATACTCTTCCTCTCTTTACGTAGATCCAGGTTTCTGACATATATCATTTCCTTTGTCTGAAGAACTTCTTTTAAATATTTCTTGCTTGCAGAGTGGGTCTACTAGTAGTGAATGTCATCAGCTTTTGTCTGAGAAAATCTTTATTCCTCATTTAGTTTTGAAGGATAGTTTTTCTGGATATAGAACTGTAGGATTATTTTCACTTCTTTCAACACTTTAAATGTTTCACTCCACTCTCTACTTGCTTGTATGATTTCTGATATAATTTCTGATGTCCAATGTAGTTCTTATTCTTGTTCTTCTAAAGGTAAGGTATTTGTTTTCCTCTGGCTTCCTTCAAAATGTTCTCTTTAGTTTTGCTTTTCTGTATTTTGAATATGTATGACTAAATATAGTTTTATTTTAATTTCTAACCTGATTATTGTTCTTTGAACTTCGTGGACCTTGTGTCTGTCATTAATTTTAGAAATTCATTGGCCGTTATTATTTCAAATATTTTTTCAGCTCCATTCTCTCTACTCACCTTCTTTATTCCATTTATGCATATGTTACAACTTTAACTGTTATCTTATGGTTAATGGATATTCTCTTCCACATTTTTTTTTCCTTTTTGCAATACAATTGGGGATGTTTGTACTTTCTTACCTTTGAGCTCACTGATTCTTTCTTTGGCCACATTGAATGTATCAGTGTATTCATTAAAGATACTCTTCATTTCTGTCACAGTGTTGTTGTTGTTTTTCATTTATTTTTATTAGTTGGAGGCTAATTACTTTAGAATATTGTAGTGGTTTTTGCCATACATTGACATGAATCAGCCATAGATTTACATGTATTCCCCATCCCGATTCCCCTTCCCACCTCCCTCTCCACCCGATCCCTCTGGGTCTTCCCAGTGCACCAGGCCCAAGCACTTGTCTCATGCATCCCACCTGGGCTGGTGATCTGTTTCACCCTTGATAATATACATGTCTTGATGCTGTTCTCTTGAAACATCACACCCTCGCCTTCTCCCAGAGTCCAAAAGTCTGTTCTGTACATCTGTGTCTCTTTTTCTGTTTAGCATATAGGGTTATCAATACCATCTTTTAAAATTCCATATATATGTGTTAGTATACTGTAATGGTCTTTATCTTTCTGATTTACTTCACTCTGTATAATGGACTCCAGTTTCATCCATCTCATTAGAACTGATCCAAATGAATTCTTTTTAATGGCTGAGTAATATTCCATGGTGTATATGTACCACAGCTTCCTCATCCATTCGTCTGCTGATGGGCATCTGGGTTGCTTCCATGTCCTGGCTATTATAAACAGTGCTGCAATGAACATTGGGGTGCATGTGTCTCTTTCAGATCTGGTTTCCTCAGTGTATATGCCGAGAAGTGGTATTGCTGGGTCATATGACAGTTCTATTTCCAGTTTTTTAAGAAATCTCCACATTGTTCTCCATAGTGGCTGTACTAATTTGCATTCTCACCAACAGTGTAAGAGGGTTCCCTTTTCTCCACACCCTCTCCAGCATTTATTGCTTGTAGACTTTTGGATAGCAGCCATCCTGACTGGCGTGTAATGGTACCTCATTGTGGTTTTGATTTGCATTTCTCTGATAATGAGTGATGTTGACCATCTTTTCATGTGTTTGTTAGCCACCTGTATGTCTTCTTTGGAGAAATGTCTGTTTAGTTCTTTGGCCCATTTTTTGACTGGGTCATTTATTTTTCTGAAATTGAGCTGCAGGAGTTGCTTGTATTTTTTTGAGATTAATCCTTTGTCTGTTGCTTCTTTTGCTATTATTTTCTCCCAATCTGAGGGCTGTCTTTTCAGCTTACTTATAGTTTCCTTTGTTGTGCAAAAGCTTTTAAGTTTCATTAGGTCCCATTTGTTTATTTTTGCTTTTATTTCCAATATTCTGGGAGGTGGGTCATAGAGGATCCTGCTGTGATTTATGTCGGAGAGTGTTTTGCCTATGTTCTCCTCTAGGAGTTTTATAGTTTCTGGTCTTACATTTAGATCTTTAATCCATTTTGAGTTTATTTTTGTGTATGGTGTTAGAAAGTGTTCTAGTTTCATTCTTTTACAAGTGATTGACCAGTTTTCCCAGTGCCACTTGTTAAAGAGGTTGTCTTTTTCCATTGTATATCCTTGCCTCCTTTGTCAAAGATAAGGTGTCCATAGGTGCATGGATTTATCTCTGGGCTTTCTGTTCTGTTCCATTGATCTATATTTCTGTCTTTGTGCCAGTACCATACTGTCTTGATGACTGTGGCTTTGTAGTAGAGCCTGAAGTCAGGCAGGTTGATTCCTCCAGTTCCATTCTTCTTTCTCAAGATTGCTTTGGCTATTTGAGGTTTTTTGTATTTCCATACAAATTGTGAAATTATTTGTTCTAGTTCTGTGAAAAATACCGTTGTAGTTTGATAAGGATTGCATTGAATCTATAGATTGCTTTGGGTAGTATAGTCATTTTCACAATATTGATTCTTCCAATCCATGAACACGGTATATTTCTCCATCTATTTGTGTCCTCTTTGATTTCTTTCATCAGTGTTTTATAGTTTTCTATGTATAGGTCTTTTGTTTCTTTAGGTAGATATACTCCTAAGTATTTTATTCTTTTTGTTGCAATGGTGAATGGTATCGTTTCCTTAATTTCTCTTTGTTTTCTCATTGTTAGTGTATAGGAATGCAAGAGATTTCTGTGTGTTAATTGTATATCCTGCAACTTTACTATATTCGTTGATTAGCTCTAGTAATTTTATGGTAGAGTCTTTAGGGTTTTCTATGTAGAGGATCATGTCATCTGCAAACAATGAAAGTTTCACTTCTTCTTTTCCTATCTGGATTCCTTTTACTTCTTTTTCTGCTCTGATTTCTGTGGCCAAAACTTCCAAAACTATGAATAGTAGTGGTAAGAGTGGGCACCCTTGTCTTGTTCCTGATTTTAGGGGAAATGCTTTCAATTTTTCACCATTGAGGATAATGCTTGCTGTGGGTTTGTCATATACAGCTTTTATTATGTTGAGGTATGTTCCTTCTATTCCTGCTTTCTGGAGAGTTTTAATCATAAATGGGTGTTGAATTTTGTCAAAGGCTTTTTCTGCATCTATTGAGATAATCATATGGTTTTTATCTTTCAATTTGCTAATATATTTCTGTCACAGTGTTTTTGACTCCCAAATATTTTGGAATCTTTGGTTCTTTCTTAGATTTTCATGTCTCCGCTGACATTACCCATGTGTTCTTGCATGTTGTCCACTTTTTCCATTACAGTCCTTACCATATTCATCATAATTTTTAAAAATTTCTACTCTGATCGTTCAAACATCTGTAAATATGTGAGCCTGATGGTGATTGTCATTAAGTTTTGATGATTGTCTTGCTCATTGGCCTGCCTTGCAACTTTTTGTTGAAATTTGGATATTTTATGTCTAGTAATGGGAACTGAGGTAAATCGGTCTTTCATGTGAGAATTTATATTCATCTGGCTAGAAATTGGGCTGTATTTAATGTTTTCTATACATGATATAGGTGCCATAGACCTCCAATTCATCTAGTACCCTTGTTTTTGCCTCTCCTTTGACTTCAGCATCCTCTTCAGAGGTGGTCTAGGTTTTGCATTTTTCTCAGTTGTTATCCAGTATTACTATACTGGAGTCCTGTTGGTGTTGATGGTATGATGAGAGAGAATGAGAACGTTCTCCAATACTGTGATTAAATGTCAGTGCTTTAGTCTTTGTCTTAAAACTGTGACCTTCACTAGTATTTGTAGAGGTCCTTGAGAGGTTGTGTGCTTGCCGTGTCTGACTCTGCACCCCATCATAGACTGTATAGCCTGCCAGGCTCTTCTGTCTAAGGGATTTTCCGGGTAAGAATACCAGAGTGGGTTGCCATTTCCTTCTCCAGGGGATCTTCCTGACCCAAGGATCAAACCCACATCTGCTGCACTGCAGGTGGATCCTTTATGCACTGAGCCTTCAGGGAATAGGCTCTGGCAGTCTTTCCCCTGGATGGTGGATCACTCCGAGGGTAGCAGTGGCTACACTTACCCCTCCTTGCTAGAGCCAAGAATTTTTTTTTCTGATCCTCACAGAGCTTTACTGTGGGCTTTCCCTCCAGGAAATGATCTGTGCTCTGGGACAGGCCTCAGGAGCCTCTCACTCTTGGCCTCTGTCAGTGCATCAGGATTACCGTGGGAGCGCCTCTCAGTTTATGGCACCAGCGGATGGAAAGATTTCCGCTCTCTCTGGGTGGCCTTCTCTCTCCGGACCTCAGAGGTGTGCTTAGCCGTGTGTATGAGTCAGCTCAAGCTGCTATAACAAAATGCCATAGGCTGGGTGGCTCAAAAAACAGGCATCTATTTCTCGCATTTCTGGAGGTTAGGAAGTCCAGGATTAAGGTGCTGGCTGACTTAGTTCCTCATGAGGAGCCTTCATGGTTTGCAGACATCAGCCTTCTTGCTGTGTCCTCACCTGGCAGAGTGAGAGAAAGCTCTGGTCTGTCTTCCTCATCTTGTAAGGACGCTAACCTCATCATGGGGTCCCCACCCTCATGACTTCCTCTAAACCTAATTATTTCCCGACGTCTCCACCTCCCAGTACTGTCACCATGTAAGTGGTTAGGGCTTCAACCTGCATGCTTTAGGAGGGACACAACTCAGTACACAGCACCATGTAATCTCAATTTTCTCATAGGTCTCAGAAAATTTATTGATTTTCAGTTTGCCCGACTCTCTTGTTCTATAGAGTGATGGTTTCCCAGTTCTTTAAATAACATAGCTGATGCCTTTCCTATTCACTAATCTGTGTACATGTTCAAGACTGTGAATTTCCTTTAAGAACAATTTTTGCTGATGTTTTATTGCTTTCTATTGTGTGTAGGACATTATATATGAAGAATTGAACAGATAATTTGAGATCTAGAAGGATATCTTCCTACAGAGTATAATTACAGTTGCTTCTGCAGGCAGCAAGGAGCATGAGGCCTCTCTGACCGTCATGTAATCACACAGGTGGAGAAAACAGGAAGCTGAATTTTCATCCCTGTGGGGAGTTGTCTCTCTCTGTCTTACCAGTTATTCTTAGCTGTAGACTCTCAGAGTTTTGACACAAACCCTGTGGAAGTTTATGGGATATTCATGCCCTTGAGGGCTCTAGAACTAAACTTTTATCTTTAACTCTGTGAAGTTGTCCAAAGGTCATTCAGTTCCTTCTCTTTAGAAAGACTTAGGTCACTAAAGAGGAAAACAAGTGTCCCGAAGGTAGGGCTGGCCTCTTGGGCTGTTCTTCTCCCAAATCTTGGACATTTAATATTTTATTGTCTTTTAGATCTTCAGCCCCTCTTTCTTGTTTTGTACAACTTTTAGCAGGGGTCTTGTTCAGAATCTCCTAATCTACCATTACCTTAATATAATTGGGTTTTAGTCAAAAGTTATTTGAATCTCAATCAAATTTTAATCTTCCAAAAAATTATACATGTATTACCCTAACATAAATTTATGTCCATATATCAGCCATGTAACAATTTATAACTATATCTCAACAGTAGTTGAGATCATGGTATCTGGTCCCTAACACTCCATGACAAATAGATGGGGAAACAGTGGAAACAGTGGCAGACTTTATTTACTTGGGCTCAAAAACCATGGCAGATGGTGACTGAAGTCATGAAATTAAAAGACACTTGCTCCTTGGAAGAAAAGCTATGACAGACCTAGACAGCACATTAAAAAACAGAGACATTTCTTTGCCGATAAAGGTCTGTATAGTCAAAGCTATGATTTTTCCACTAGTCATGTATGGATGTAAGAGTTGGACCATAAAGAATGCTTTAGAACTGTGTTGTTGGAGAAGACTCTTATGGGTCCCTTGGACAGCAAGGAGATCAACCCAGTCCATCCTAAAGAAAATCAACCCTGAATATTCATTGGAAGGACTGATGCTGGAGCTGAAGCTCCAATACTTTGGCCACCTGATGTGAAGAGCTGACCCATTGGAAAAGATCCTGATGCTGGGAAAGATTGAAGGCAGGAGGAGAAGGGGCTGACAGAGGATGAGATGGTTGGATGGCATCACCGACTCAATGGACATGAGTTTGAGCGAGGTCCAGGAATTGGTGAGGGACGGGGAGGCCTGGCGTGCTGCAGTCCATGGGGTCACAAAGAGTCAGGCAGGACTGAGCCAGTGAACAGCAATAGTTACGGACTACGGTGAAGAATGTATCTTTCATGTACTTTTTCTCTCTTTCCCTTTGATATTTCTGTCTTGAGAATTCAAACCCTTCTGTACTAAAAGGGCCTCACCAGTGTATTTTACAGCTTTGTGCCCCTACAGATTCTAATATAATGGCTGGTTTGTGGTTCTTCAGTGAACTATTGTTAATATTTTGGTATCCCTCAAAATAAATATTTTAAAGCTATTGAATATTTTCTGAGAGAGATAATAGAAACTGATTTAATATTAATAAAATTCTATACCCTTTTATTTTGAAAATTGAGTGTTATTATATATTCAGAACAAAACTTAACTTTCTGATTTGACTGCTATGCTCCCTTGCTGATCTTCTATTACATTAAACAAAATTCCATTCTCACCCAAGATAGAATCAACTTTTGTTAGATACAGTTGCAGTATCTTATGCAGCATATTAATATGTTTAAATGTTAATCTTATCTGGGTTTATGTTAGCATATTGCCCATTTTTTGATAGTTCTTATTTTTCTTTGCTTTTTCTTTTACATTTCTCTAGACCTGACCTCATGGGATTCATACTTAGTAAAGATTTATAATCAACATCATAAAATAAAGAGCTGATTTCCATTAGACAGCATGTTGCTGTGATATATTTAGTGTCTGTCTATTAGCTGACTGTGTCAAAATGAATTGTACTTGAAAAAAGGTCATATGTAAGTCACATGAATGAGGCAGGTCAGAGGATTTTATTGTTTGCCTGTTTGTTGTGCTGAATTTTTACTCATATTACTATTTATTTTGGTGGGAGCTGGACAGCTTTATATGTAATTACAAGTCTGCTATATAACAGCATGTAACTGGTCCCATGTTCTGATTTATTACAGCCATGTTTTGGAGCCCCTTATGAACTGCCATATGGCTATCTTCCTTTATGCATCTTGACTTTCATAGATGAATTGCTCAATTACTATTTGCAAAAGAAATTAATGCTATAACACTTCTTCATAAACTTTAGAATCGCTATGAAAATACTTAAAATCGTGTGAGAAACTTTAATTCATTAACTCCATAAATTATCTTGGTTAGAATACATTTCTAAACCCATCTATGAACACCTCATTGAGTTTGAAAATCATCAAGTCTTGAAGAAAAATATAATTAAGGCTTTTGATTTTAATCACATAAGACACATCACCTTAATTTTACTTTTAGATATTTCATATATTTGATGATCTGATGGCATATTCTTTTACATTATGCATCTACTAGGAGGTTACCGTTTATGTGAAAGTATCCTATTGATGATTGAACGTTTGTCTTTTAATTTTGAGAAAATATAGTTAATGGAACAATCCTATTGTCTGTAAAATCAACTGGAAGAGGTATGTCCCAGCCAGTAATAATCTAAGTTGCATTAATTTCAAATGTGTCAAAGATGTTAAATATAAATTATGAGAAAAAAGGAAAAAACCCTCAGATAAAATATCAGGTTTCCTCTAGGGTAGGTTGTTTGCTTTCATGTCCTGTAAGAGTGAGGCCTTTTGATGCTTAGCTAAATTATGGGCTTTTGATTCGGAGAAGTATGGAATTAAATCCTTACCCTGTCACTTTCTAGCTGTGTGGTTCTAGGCACATAACCTCTATAATTTTTGTTATCCTCAGTTTTATGGTGGGCAGAAAAATACTTCACAGCCTTGAGGCAAGTATTAAAACTCCATAATATGTATTTCTGCTGTGTCTGATGTTGAGACACAACCTTTTATGTTGAAGACAGTCCAATTGATAGCACAAAAGACATTTGTTACTTATTCCTACTTTTGGAACTTAACCCTAGTAAACTCTTCTCCTAAAACCTTTTCTCTCTCTGAAAAATTTTGAGATAAAATAGCAAGGGGAAAAGAGCACGATTTATCCACAAGCCTGAACAATGTTCAGGGAGCAGGCCAAAGACCAAAAGCACAAATCATTCTGACCTGCATTGAAATGCAGACTCTAAAGCCCCTCCCACAGATGCAGTGCGTGACAGTACCTCAGGTCATGCAGACCCACGCTCAAGTTCAGAATCTATGATATAAGGGAAGACATGCACATTCTCATAATAAAATTAGTTTTTCAAAAGAGAATGAGACATTTAAATTCATGCATTCCTTTATGAATTATAATGATATGAAAAAATCTTATAGCAAATTGAGAAAAGTCTCTTAGGCAATGGAATTACATTAGGAATATTAGTATGCATTGGACTTTTCATTTATAAAGCAACATGGCATCAATTCCCTGTTTCAGTCATAGACATTATACAAAAATTCCTGTTAGATCATTGAATTCTACAACAGAATCTTTGTTATCTTATGTTTTAAGTTATCAACACATGGAGCAAAATGCAAATATTATTGTTCAGTTAAATATATTTAATTAGTAGTAATGGTGCATGTTTTCCCAATGTTATTGATATTAGAATGTTATTTAAGGTACCCAAAGCATTACTAAGTGATATTTTTGCCTGTTCTGTCATTGTACACACTTATGTGTATACACATGTGTTACTTTATTTTGCTAATTATTGTAAAATTAGTACATGCTAGTTAAAAAATTTAGAAATGAATAAACTGTACTAGGTTAAAATCTCATATTCCCCACCTCACAATTTCCCTATCCCTTGTAAGAAATAATCACTTAAAATTTTGAATGTGCCCAGATGTTTTTATAACTTATACAAACTAAGTAATTTATATTTCTTCTTTATATTCTCAAAATTTAAATAACTCATAAATTGATCACATAAGCTGTGAAGGGCTTCCACTTACAGATGTCCTCTTCCCATGTGCCTCTCTGTGGCCACTCTTACCTGCATCTTTTCTCCCAGTCCCATAAAATGCTGAGATCGTCATAGTGCCATCTATCTCAATCTGTGAACTTATATTAATTTTGGAAACATGCAAGATATTTTGGAGGGCTATCTAATTCATCATCCAGCTGTTCCCTGCAAAAATCATAATTAGGTATTGTATTAACCTGCCAGCCGTACCCAGGAAAATAGAATCAGAAGTATAAGAAAGTCTGATTATGATTGAATATCTATAAACGTGGTCCTCAACCTTGGAGACACATTACCCTGACTTGGAGAGCCTGTAAAGAATCAGACATGCACACACATGTACAACAATGCCCAGTCTGAGCACTGGGATGTTTAATATGTCATTCAGATTTGGGAAATACTGTCTAAAAAATGAAACTGCCCTTCATCAGCCATTCTAAAGAAAAGGTTGGTATAAATGGACACTTTCAGGCAAATGTGCGTGGTTTTGACAGAAAAGGAGACCCTGGTGTGCTAAATATGAAGTGAGGATGGATATTAGGTAGTGTGACACAGTTAACCTTTTATACCAGATCCTTGACTCATGGAATAGGGTGGAACATTCTAAAAGTGTCTGGTTATTAGAGTCCAAATATCTATGGGATTAAACGATGTTCTCCTGTTTATGTTCTGGGAAATACTAGCCAAGAATATGGGGCTAATAGATTTCAAACATGCTGCATAACTTGCTCCCTCAGGAGATACAGTGTTTATTTGTATCTCCTCATTTGACCTGTTCAGAGAGATATTATAGTCAAGAAACTTGTTGAACTTTGGTTTGTTTTTAAGCCCAGTGTTATCCAAACATACACACCCAACAGATATTTTGTTGAGAACCTCTTTAAGCCCAGCCATGTTCTAGGTACTAAGGAAGGAAGGTCAGTAAAAGTACCTGCTTTACAGAGCTTATCTTCTGGGTGGGGTGGTGGGGGGAAGATCAACAAACAGGATCCCCCAATAATGAGTAATATGAAGAAGATAAAACAGAAAGGTAAGATGCCAGGGTGCCAGCTACACTCCTTCAGAAGCTGGGGGATCAGAAAGGGCCCGTTTTAGGTGGCGCTCTTTAGAACAAGCCTGAGATGCCAGGAGGAGCTGGTTGTGCCAGAACTTTCAGAACTTTCAGAGGGGACTGAGCAGCCAGTGTAAAGGCGCTCAGGGCTGAACTTGGTTTCCACACGGAGGCTCCCTATGCTTCGAGCATTGTGGGGAGGTGGCCAAAGATGGTGCTGTCTGACAAGGAATTCGGATTTTGTTCTACGTGGTAAAGGAAGCAGTGTGGGTAACATAGTTTATTTTACCTTTAAAAATCGTACTGACTGCTCAGAGGGGACGAGATCAGGGATGTGGTTGGGCATGGGCATGGGAAACAGAAGGCTGAAAAGATGAGGAGGAGCTATTGAAGTAGTTCTGGTGAGACACTGCTTTGTTGAACTTGGTGGTCATAGCTGAGATGAAGGGAGATGCCCCGATTTGGGATATAATTTGAAGAAACTGTCACAAAGCTGCCTGTTTTGTGTGAGCCTGAAAATTGGGTGTATGAGGTGTTGGGGGTGTTGGGGGATAAGGGGAATACAATCAAATTAATTTGACTATGAAAAACCCAACTTTGTTTTTATTATTATTATTTTTTACTATGTTAGAAAATATTTTGGTAAATGCTTATTTGTGAAGTAGAAAGAAAAGGAGGCAAATGGATAGATTCTCTGGGGATTGGTGCTATGGAAATGTTTGCTTTGTCTGGTATGGTCTCCATGAGGGTGACCTCATTTGTGAATTGAGTTATGGTAAGGGGGCATACCACGTGGCTGAGTAGATCATAATAAGATCCCTAATTTTGTTGCATGTCTTAATTGTTACAGCTAAACAGAAAAAGGAGGAGGAGGGGAAGAGAAGGAGAACAGGAAGGTGGAAGGGAAAGAAGAGGTGGAAGAGGACAAAGAGAAGATGAAATAAAAATTTTAAAAGTTAAATATCAATTATTGAGAACAATTTCTGTCTCATCCTAACTTTTTCACATATGCAGCTTTACCATATGTCAATGTGGGAGAAAAATAAAAGCTGTTTAAGTGTGGGCTTTGCAGGTGTTAGGTAGATGCATCCTGATATTGTGAAAGGGACATTGCTCCTGGTCATACCATATAATAGTTTTGCAAACACCAGAGGCTTTTGTTTTTGTTGTTGCCATTTTGACATTTAATTTCTTCATTTGCAATTTGATGGTACTAGCTCAGCAGCATTCCTATGGTCTTTATAGCTTTCAGATTCTAGAGTCTGTCAGTCTAATTTCAGGTCTTTCCAATTATTATTGATTCCAGTTTCCCTTAACAATTTTTTAAATACAGAAGCTTTTACTTTATTATTTTTTTTTAACTGAAGAAAAATGATGTGTAACAACAGTTTTTAATGTGTGTATCCAGCTGTGTGGTGAGCGAAGTTTAACAGCCTGTTCTCTGACTTGAAGGTCTGGTGATGCTCTCATTTATGTTGCTGAGTCAGATGAGAGAGTGAAACGATAGAAACACGCCTTAACCTTGCTCATTCATCAGCTACGGGAGCAACTTCTATGCCGAATCTGATTCTAGTCTTTGAATACAAGAGGATGTTCTCACTGTTCATGTCAATAACTTTCATTTTCATCTGCACTTCATAGAAACAAACTTTACTGGGGGTTTCACAGCAAAAGCTGACTTCATGCAGATGGTGGGATTTAAACTGCTATATAGAAAGCAGTTTAGACTATAGTAACTTCTGCAGATGAAACATTATGATAAAACTATTAATAATATGATCTTCTTTAAATGGTTGCCATTTTATAAGTTAAAAGCAAATCAGACACTGCTTATTGGTGTTTTAGGGGACAAAGTGAAATAGATACTCTCCAGATGCACTGATTTCCTTCTTGCTCTTTTCTTCTAGGGATTTGTAGGAAATGGAAACGCAGATAGTGTTGTGTACTATAGACTCCAGCCTTCTATCAAAGCCAGATTTCTGCGCTTCATCCCTCTAGAGTGGAACCCCAAGGGCAGAATTGGAATGCGAATCGAGGTGTTTGGATGTGCATATAGTAAGTATTTGTTTATCCAACACAGTGGAATAGATATCAAAGGAGGTGTTTTAAAAGCCAAACTGTATGCCGAAATTGACTTCAGAGCTATGTAAAGAGACAGAAAAACAGGCGATTTTTGTGGAAAGCTTTATATGTGCCCATACATGCCAATATTGGCTTATGTGTTCTGCTTTTATATTATAAATCAGAAATGGGTGCATTTTATTGACAAACTGATACAGAGATAGATAGATGTTTGTAGACACATATGAATCCATTTACCCAAATCTGATATTACTGACTAGATCTTAACTTGTAAATATTAGAACTTATCTCTATAGGCTATATTTGATGATATTTCATTTGGGTAGCCTAAACTTCATAAAACACAGTAACCCATTTAGTAAAACCAATCATCTGTTATGAGAACAAAGAATGCTTTTCCTCTGCAGCCTAAAAATAATATGCCATGAAACTCATTTATAAATACGCTATGCCCTGAACATAAATTCATAGAGAAGGTAAAGACCCCTGCCAAAGTGTAAAATGTGTTTGAAATACTTTCACATAAGAAAAGATAGAAACCACAGATTTCACTTAGTCTCCTCTTCATGAAGCATTTTATTATGTCTTTCTGTGGGACAGGGACCTGAGAGATATTGATGGTCCACCTCAAGCCACACCATCCTGCCAGATGCCCTGTTATTAGAGAACAGTGAGTGAGTTAATGTGGTCTACAGTGATGAGACCAGCAGTCTGAGGTTTGGAGACAGTCAGTAATTTGCCCAGTGTCTCACGACTTAGTCCACAGAAGAACCGTTCGGTTCCACTACATCCTGATTCCTCTAGTAAACCTTTATTTCTTCAGCCACTCAAGCTTTCTTCTCACGTGTCTCATGGATTTCTCAGGCTCACTTTATTTACTTAAAAGGCAGGCATGTCATAAACAGGACAGGCAGCTTGTGGAATTTGTCTGTGCTGTGTCGGACAGAGAAACCACATTGACAGATTGTATTAATAGCAATAGAGCACTCATGTTAATAGGATTAATTTTTATAATTCTAAAAGTAATCTTTTTCTTGAGTGCTTGTTATATGTTTGACACCACATTGAGCAGTTAGTTTATAATTCACAACCAAGTCCAGATAAATATTATTAGGTAACTCTTCCATTCCCCTGCTTTGCAAATGAGGAAGCTAAAGCTTAGAGATTCAACTCTTGAGACTGTGACTACCTCCAGTCACCCAAATAGGAAGTGACAGGATTTGCAGCCTCATCTGCCAGACTCCAGAACCCCAGCTCATGCTCCTGCCTCCTCCAGCTGTTAAATCCAAGACGAGCCATGGGCAGCTTCACTCCTCACCGTCTGCCTGACACTTTCTGCTGGCTTTCTTGGCATCTGCACTTCAGCTCAGCTGCTCCTCCCTTTGCAATGATCTCACTTGAATAAAATTATCCTTAAAAAAAAAAAATCCCACCCCAGATTGTGATTCTGGAACAAAGAATCTGGACAGTCTTATTTGTCTTAGGATTGTGGAGTTTTAGCAAAGCCCATGCCATACAATGGACAATCAGCAAAGCAAACTCCAAAATGATTCGTATTTATAGTTATATTTTCTACTGGTTCAGAGCATCCACTTTGCAAAATATTTATCGTTGTATAATAATACAAACAGTTCTTGAGCACTTACTCTGCGTCAGATAACAGTTTTTATAGATATTCTAATTTAATCCTAAAAATCACCCATCCAAAGAAGTCTTAGAAATATTAAGCAGTTTTCCCAGCAGCACACACTTCATATTTTGAATCTCATGTGTAAATTCAAAGTTAGTTTAACAAGGCTATTGACACTGGTCTCCTTTAGTAATGAAGTGGCTGCTGGGAAAGGAGGGTCTTTGAGTCTCTATGAAGTGGCTGCAGGTTCCTATGAGTTCTCTGCTGCCTTGTACTGGATGATAACTCACCTTCCTCCCATCTCCCACCCTTGTATTGATCTGCAGCCCCATGGAACAGTGTTTTCACTGTGACTTCATTTGCTGTCTCTTGGAGTAAAGTGTATCATCTGTGCATTTAGTCAGCCTCCTTTTTTCATGGACCCACGATTGAAGGATCAATACTTAGAGGAAGTATTTTAAACTCAAACATAAAAACACATGGTAAAATGATATTGTTGTTGCTGTTCAATTGCCAAAAGTCCTGTCCGACTTTTGAGACCCTGTGGCCTGCAGAACGCCAGGCTTGCCTATCCTTCACCATCTTCCAGAGTTTGCTCAGACTCATGTCCATTGAGTCGGTGATGCCATCCAACCATCTCATCCTCTGTTGTCCCCTTCTGTTGGATAATTTTGGATAAAAGAGAAAAAAATAAACTTAATTGAAAAATACTCTCATAGATGACCAAAAATAACCTCAACAAGGTTGTCTGTGAATGCCTTATGAGAATGTATTTGATCAAGTTGACTAAAGTCATTCATCCATTACACCATAGTCAACACTCTTATTCTCCATGTATGCATAGCATTAGCCTTGCAGAATATTAGTTTACTAAAACATTATACTATTTAATTATCATTACTGGAGAGTTAATATGTGTCAGATACTATTTTTTATAATCTTAATGACACAGTGAAGTCAGTACTTGGATGTTACCATTGTATGGTCTGCTAAATGACCCCTGTGACTTGCTCTGGGTTGCCTGGCACAGAAATATCTGTGATCATTAGTGTTCCCTGCCCTCAATAGGACAAGCCATAGGTCAGTACAAGAATCCAGTTTAGGATTTTGTCTGCAAGTCTTCTGGGTAGCCAAGATCAGACTGGATTTTCTCCAGATATGCAAGGCCTTTCTTCTGCAATCCTTACAAGAAGAAGAAAGAAAAGAAAAAAAAAAAAAAGGAAAAGTGTTAAGAGTGTAGTATGAGCAGGATCTCTCCTAGACCACAATCTTTGGATACCTGTCCTTGTTGGCCATGAAGTGGGCCTCCTGTGGGCTTGAGGAAGGCCTGGAGCATTGCATCTAGCAGCTGGCTTGTGCGTTCCCATTGCCTGCACCATATTATCACGACTTTGGGTGGGGGAGTGTGGTTACCTGAGCAACCCACTCAAGAATATTGTCTACTACAGTGCTTCAAAAGTCTCCTGACATGGGGAAAAGTGGACTGAGAAAAGTTAAGGACCCTGGAATTGCACAGCCTGTGTTAGATCTAAGATCTGAAGTCCATTACCTTCCAAAACTAGTACTCTTGATGAATCAAACTTGTGTTCATCCTTTAAATATCTATTAACACTGGCAAAAAAATCTACTTTTTGTGGGGGGGGGTAGGATGTAGGGAGGAATTTAAATTAACATATACTTCCTTAAAGATGAGAAAGTGTGATGTCATAAAAATTACACAAACCCAAAGCAAATATGGTACCATTAGTGTAAGGTGTTAGGGATGAAGTGATTGATAGACTAAGGTTAGTATGAGAAAGTTTATGGCAGTAGGTTTTGAAACTAAGGTGCAGATATTTTTGCATGGGAGGCTTGGAAAATGTTCCAAATAGGAGAAAGGGTGTGTTCCAGTCAAGCCTGGGAATGAGGATCAGTCTATATGCTTGGAGGATCAGTTTGCATTTGAGAATTGTCATTCAGACTGAAATGTAGTGCAGGGTGGAGGGCCACATGAGGGGTACAGATTAAAGGCAGCAGCTCAGTTGGAAGGTTTCTGAATTCATTTCTGCAAGTGACAGCTGGAGTCTCAGACTAGAGGGCCAGCAATATGAAGAGAGAGGTCTCCTGAACTGAATCAGATTCACAATATGATGAGGCTACTGTTGAATCTTTACCACCTTAATCCGCCAGGGCTTCACAATATGATGAGGCTACTGTTGAATCTTTACCACCTTAATCCACCAGGGCTTCACAATATGATGAGGCTACTGCTGAATTCTTTACCATCTAAGCCACCAGGGAGTCCCTGGCGAATCCACCTGCAATGCAGGAGACCCAGGTTCAATCTCTGGGTTGGGAAGATTCCCTGAAGAAGGGAATGGCAAGCAACTCCACTCCAAGTTCTTGCCTGGAGAATTCCATGGACAGAGGAGCCTGGTGGACTACAGCCTATGGGGTCACAAAGAATCAGACACGACTGAGTGATAACAGTTTCTCTTTTTTCTATTGCATCAAAAGAATTTGGTGGTTTTATGTGAGTAGACACTGAGTTATCAGATTTGAGCGACTGTCTGGAAGGTGATACCATTTACTGAGAGGAGGCACTGGAGAGCAAATAACTTTTGGAAGGGAGCAGGAGAAAGAATTAATTCCATTGTTGATTCAGTGAGTTTGAGCAACAAAAATACGCAAGATTGGAACTCCATAGCTTCTGGGTTGAAGACTTGAAACCTATACAATATCATTAGTTATTAAGTCATAATCTTTCTTACTGTTGATAATAAAAGTATAAAGTTTAAAGCTATGTTTGTACAACTACTCATGTCTTTGAAAGACAGAAATGCATTTCTCTCATAATTAAAACAGGTCCTTTATACTGTTTTTCAAGTAGTGTGCATTTTTTGCCAAAACTTAACCTCGCCCCCTCCCCATTGTGCCTAATGCGTGTTGGCTAGAGTTATACATGCAAGCTGTCCCTGTGAATATTGCTGGGAAAGTGGCTGTTGTGAGACCCACACATGGTTTTATTACCCTCTCTCCCAATGAGTTAGAGCAGTAACTTGTTATGAAGGAGCATCAAGTGAATGGAAAATCCATATCAAAGAGCATGTTCTACTTTTATGTTGGTAAGCCTGAAGTTGTTTCCTGAGTAATGAGAGAAGCCAAAGCCAAATTTTATGGGTTCAAAGGGAAAGTATAAATTTCAGATGTCTTGGCCACAGCCACTGCGAACATGTTTATAGATCTGGACAAGAGGTGTAGGGAAGGAAATAACTCATGGAAGAAAGAAAAAGACAGTGTTTGATGGTGAAGAAATACTGCTCTATGCAGTATGTCCCAAAGAATAAACAATGGTAAACAAAGGCAAAAAAAGAAAATAACTGGGTTCAAGTGAGTATGTCTGAGGAGTCCTTCGGAATAGCAATTAAGCCGCAGGAGATAATGTTTAATTGTGGGTGAACTGCTGAAGCAATTGCCCTGAGAATAAATTCTTGGTTTCTTTTCTCTATTCTTATGTGAACACTCTCATCTTGTAGTCTGTGGTCTCTCCTTCCTCGTCCTCAGCAGAACGTCCAACTGCCCGGCCACAGCGAAAATAATTACTGTCTTTGAATTGCTGTGTTTTCATGATTTTTCTAGTCTTAGGATCTTTAAATGATACATAGGACCATCATACACATCCAGCCTTTATTCCCCTACCTAGATAATTCTGTAACTCATGGTCTTTTCTCAGTGTGGAAATCACTCTTTCTGACAGTTTCTCTAGTACTTCCTGTTTAGGTCAGAAGATGTGTTCTGCTCCCGGTCACATCATGCACATTCTTCAATGTTGAAACTGGATAGTCTTCTGGATAGATGAATGAATGAATGCATGGCAGCAGGTCTGGGGAGCCTCAGGAAGGCTGTCCCCACCATCCAAGTGGCACACGCAGCCTGTTAGAGGTCAGGCATGAAGCCCAGGGAAAGGACTGAGTGAGGACTAGCAGAGGAGAAATGTACAGAAGTGTCACTCTGGTATGCTTATGTGCTTAGAGGCAGACCACTTAAGAGAAAATTATGGATTATATTTAGTAGATGGAAATAAGTCAGATAGTGCAAAACACATTAACTTAAAAAATAAGAGTGTGCATTTCATAATGTAAAAACTACCGCAAGTCAGAACTACTCACATCTGTGGATTTCTGCTTAGAAAATATATCAACAGGAAATGTAATAAAGTAGCATGAGAGGTGCAAGTGTTTATGTGGGTGAAAAACACTGAGAGAAAACTAGGTAATAGACTTCTATCTGCTCAGGGTGCAGCTCTCTCACACCACTTGTTGGGTTAGCAGGGGAAAGGAAAAGCAGGAAATGTGTTATATTTACCTAAAGAATAGTTGTGATTAAATCCAATATCTATTTATTAAGCAACTCCAACAGATGCCCTGGAAAAGGGAATGGCTACCCACTCCAGTACCCTTGCCTGGGGAATTCCATAGACAGAAGAGACTGGTGGGTTACAGCCCATGGGGTCGCAATGCATCAGACATGACCCAGCAACTAATGCTAACAACATGTTAACTGCTGATATCTTGACAAGATGCATTATATACAATCCCTATTCTCAGATTGTTTATCAGCTAATATTGCAGCTGAGGGATCCTATGTTATGTCAGAGTCTAAAAAGAGGATGGATTCTTATTGGCCTAAAATCAAAGTGGATAAATTCTAATTCTTTGCAGAGGTTATAGCCTTAAGATTTTAATTTGATAATTGGCAAAGTTATATTAAAATTAAAATAAGACTAGCTATTAGAATTCCAGGAAATAAAGACACTGCAAAAACCCATCAGGATTATGTCAAAAGAACACAGAGTCAACTGAAGAGGCTCTCCCTGACCAAAGGTGGAAATGTTTTAGCATCAATAAAGTTGGAAACTGCAGTTTTGAAACATGTTAACTATATTTAAAGGAGTGGGTTCCTGATAATTCTAAAAAGAGAAAACTCTCATTGGTTACCTAGGAGAGCTATTAAGGAATTGACTCATTATTTTGAAAACTAATAAATGCAGAGAAAGCATCAAGCATTTATCCTGGTTTTCCTATGTAATCTGTACCTCAAGGTAATAAAATAGAAGATTAGAAGGGCTTTCTGTTTTAAGTTATATGTATATAAATAAAGAAGAAATAGTAGAATCAGTATATGCCCATTTTGCAATCCTAAATAAATTAATGGACCAAGTTAATAATTATATAAACATTCACAATATAATGTATCCACAATATATACTATATTTATATTATAATATATTTATATAATTATATAAATTATATTTATATATAATATATATAATTATATTTATATATAATATATATTTATATTTATATTTATATATATATATATAATTATATATAATATAATCCACAATATAATATAATAAATATACAAATTTATTATACTAAAGCAGTGGCAGTCAATGAAGAGGGAAATATTTCTGAGATGGATATATGACATTTCCAAAGTTGTTGTTATTAAAATGATAATAATAGTATGCATGTGTTCACAAAAAGAGAGAGATTTTCTTTTAGGTACCAGTCATAAGAGAGAGCTTTTATTGGACTATCTTGCTGCCCACAACAATTATAGTTGCTGGATAAAATATATTTTTTAAAAGCTGCTTCAGGGTTTTGAAGTTCAACTCAAAACAGGCAGAAACTTAAAGAGGATTTGATTCTTGAAAGATGGAAAACAAATTCCAGGAGATGCACGTGTAACTGACTTCCTCCTAAGAACATCATTATACTCAAGCAGAAGGCAGCCAAATTTTGCTAGGAGATAGAGGACAAAGTTCAATTTGCCAGAGTGGTTAGAAATTTAGGGTGGAATACTGAAAAGCAAGGTGTCAGAAGGAGAGCCCTGACTTCTGCATCCACAGTCCCCTTAAAGGCTTGCCTGATCCCTGACTTGCATGTGCCCACGATGCCCCAGGCAAAAGCAGGAGCCAGGAGATGAAAATCCTGAGGACTTCATTCAGCATCTGCCTAGTTCTGGGAAGGGCACCTTGGGATTCAAGTCCTGCCATCTTAGACTTGCTAAACATTTTGGGCTTCTAAATGAAACCCAGAAAGGCATTGCTTTAGGAATAAAGACCGTAACCGACGGCCAACTATTATGTCCTGGGACTAAAGACAAATCCAAAATAGACTGTCCCAGAAAAATCTGGAAGCAAGCTTTCACAGAGTCAAGGTGATCTGCCAGTAATTCAGCTCCCTGTGGAGCTGAATTTTCCCTGTAGTTCCTGCCACGCCATCCATCTCTCGCCAGACTCCCCACCTTCCCAGCTCTTCCCCCCGCCTCCTCCCCTCCCCACATCCTCCTGACCCTGGACCTTCTCATAGGCAGTCATCTATTCATCTTAAATATCACTTCCTCAGAGATGTCATCCCTAATCAGCAACCTAATTTGAATCTTTCTACTCAAAACTCTCATATAACCCTGTCCTTTTCCTTCAAGTTCCACTGACAATTTGTAAAAACATCTGTTCACATGGGGATGAGTCTCATGATTTCTTTCTTTTCCTTCTGACTGGAGGATCCGTGAGGCCAGAAGCCTATGTATTCACTGTTACACAGGCTTCTGCTATAGAACTTACCACAGTAAATGTTCGGCAATTATTTGTTAAGTAGATGCATTAAGAAAAATATCTGATTAGCTATGATATAAACCCAAAAGTGAGTGAATATGTAAATATCCAAGTTTATTATATTCAAGCAGTGGCAGTTGATGAAAAGGGAAAAATCTCTGAGATGAACATATGATGTTTCCAAAGTTGTTCCTATTAAAATGATAATAATAGCATGCCTGTGTGCTCAGTCATGTCTGACTCTTTGTGACCCCATGGACTGGGGTTCCTGGTTCCTCTGTCCATGGGATTTTCCAGGCAAGAATACTGGAGTGGGTTACCATTTCCTCCTCCAGAGGATCTTCCTGACCCAGAGACTGAACCCGTGTCTTCTACATCTGCTGCATTGGCAGGCACATTCTTTACCACTGAGCCACTAAATAGCATACTCAGTAACAAATGTCAGTGCATTTTGATGTTTCCATTGGATGCCAAAAACTTCTTTGGTGTAGCATGAATGGTTGGAATTATTCTTCACATGTTCCGAATGGGGAAACTGAGAATCTGTGAGATCACTGAAATTAAAATATTAGAAACAGAAATCCAGCTTACATCCTCCCATGACACACTCCAGTGTCCTTGATGAAGTAGATGTTACCTATTTCAAGTCTATTTAAAACGTTAATTTAGATTGACATATAAATGGCCATGATGATGTTAGCTCCCATAACCCCCTGGAGTGTTATCACTGACCTTAACTCAATCATTTAAAACCATGATAGTCAAGTCACATTTTCCCTGTCTGCCTTCTTCCTTTTTGTTCTATTACTTTTAGTTGTTTTAAACCCAAGAGTCCCTTAAATCATTCTGTTTTCTTTTATGCTACCATGCAAAAATAGAACAGCTCATTTCCTGTTGCTTTCTAGAGTGCTCAGTCTCACTTCTCCATCTCCTTAAAGCCCAGTTCTGTAATACAGACTCAAATGCCTCTACGTCATGCTGTAGCTTTAATATTTCACTATATAATAGTTTAACAGTGACTCAGTCTGATTAATGTGTTTTTTTTTTAGAAGTAGAAACTGGATCTCTGTTTAGTGATTCATAGGTAGTAATTTTTAAATAGAGAGGCAGTATTCAGTGTTTAAGACTGAATTCAATTTAGCCAAGAAGAGTTTGGTCCATCATTGTTTCCACCAGTGGTAGCACTCTTTTTCTAATTGTGTTTTTTAGGTGATTCCCTAACAATTATTAGAAGACTGTCTTGTCTTTTTCAAGAATTCTTTCAGGACCATCAATAAAGTCAGTTTCCTATTTTTAATGACTTGTTTTCCAGTTCATGCATTTCCTATTTCATTTTCCCTGATTTAAGTTTCTTAGTCAGCTGATCTCATCAATAATAATATGATTCAATAATAATATGGTTGAACTCACAGAATCTGTTTCTCCCTGAAATATCTTTCAGGGATAAGTCGCTACCACCTCCACAACGTTCTGCAAGTACCACCTATGATATTAATAAACAAAACAATTTTGTTTTCCATGGTACAATTCCATATGCAATGAGGTTGTTCACTTTCAGAGAACAGGTTTCTATAAACTACTTGTTCTTCTTGTCAGAGAACTCTCATGCTTTCGTCTGCCTCAGGATCACTCAGGAATCTGTCTGTCAGGGTTGTCTTTCAGAGATTCTGTTAATGAATTAGTGGACGCCAGGCAGAGCTCAGGACGTTTGTTGAGTATGGAGGCCACAAGAGGTTCTCCTTAGTTGATTCTAATATGGTGGGGCCACGCCACGCCATTTGAGAAATCAAGCCCTTGGATGTGTTTTTCACTGATAAGGTGGGAAAAACACTGCTTTTGCAAGTGGCAACCCCTCACAATTGGAGAAGCCTCCAACATCTAGAGCAGGGGCAGGGTGCAAGGTTGAGGGAAGGGGACTGGGTCAAGTGGAAGATACCACAGTGAGGAGTGTGTATGTAAAATATGCAGAGGTCGGAAACCAGTTTGCTGCTCACGGAGGTGAGGCATTTCTGCCACTTAGTTAACATCCTGCTCTGAGGCTGAGAGGCTCGGCTCCCCCTTCACGTGTAAGAAGTCATTTGGGACCCAGCTCTAATGCAGAAGTGAAGCGTGAATAATCACATCTCAGGGACGGGTGTCCTCCCCGTCAGACTGTAAGCTCTGTGGGAAACCGCGCTTGGTTTTACGCATCACTGTGTCTTCCGCTGTGTTCACGGAAAGGTCTCCATAAACACGTGCTGCAGAAGGAGCACGGAATACATGTTTCAGCAATTCCACTTCTGACACAACTCCCTGAAAGAAATCTGAATATTTTCTCTGAGGAAACTCTTTATTCAGTTGGAGGTTATTTCTGAATCACTCACATCAAGCAGGCCATACCTCTTTCCCAGGGTCACAGGGAGACTAGATACGAGAGCAGGGCCTGCAATCTTTGTGAGTCTCTTCTTGCCTTGATTCCAGCTCTGAGAAGAATTGAGATGGAGGTATTCACTGAGGAGGGTTCAGGTCACTGACAGTTGCCGTGGTGAGTCAGCTCAGGCATTTGCTGACAGACAGAGAAAAAGCCACAGAACCCGCAGATGGCTCAAGCTCATTCTTGCTGCATAACCCGGCCCTGACATTGGAAACTGAGCATTTCTTGTGCACTTCAGAAACTCATTATTTTTTAAAGAGTCCACTTAAAAAAGCAAACACATGAAATGTATTTATTAAACTATTGTTGGTATACCTCTTTCCCTGCCCAATATTCTAATAATAAATAATAGCATTAGCGTTAGTAATTGTTCACATTTATTGAAGCCTCATTATATGCCAGCAACTTCCAAAATTATGTAGATATGCATTCATACAACAGTCCTATGAAGAATATTCTATTATTAACACAATATTGTAAGTCACCTATATTTCGGTTTTAAAAAAGAATATACTCTTATTATTCCCACAATTTACAGTTGAAGGTACAGGGCCAAAGAGAGAAAGTAACTTGCTGTGAAGGAATAATGCCCTTTAACCGTAAATATGTTACCATACATGACAAATCTACTTTACAGTTGTGATTAAGTTAAGGATCTTGAGTTGGGGAGATTATCCTGAATTATCCAGGTGGACCCAATGTAATCACAGGAGTCCTTGTAAAAGAGAGGGGACAGGATCAGAGTTTGAAAAGGAGATGTGACTATGAATGCAAACATGAGCGATGATGAGAAAGAGAAATTTGAAGTTGCTATGATGCTGGTTCTGTACAAGAAGCAAGGGGCCATAAATCAAGGAATGAAGGGGTTCCTAAAAGCTGGAAAAGGCAAGCAAAGAGATTGTCTTCTAGAGACATCAGAAGGAAAGCAATCCCTGCCAACCCTGATTTTAGGACTTCTGAATTCCAGAGCTCTTAGATAACAAATTTGTGCTTTCTTTTTATGGAACAAAATGTGTTACAGCAATGATAGAAGACTCATACACTTGCCTAAGGTAGAGTGGAGAGTCAAACCTACACTTACTAGCTGTCTTAACTACTAGGCTAAGTATACTTATGAAAAATAGCTGAAAGGGGGCAGACCAACAGGAGGTGAACATGTCAGAACAATTTGAAATTTATTTATAGAAAATTAAAGTTCATGCCCTCCCCATGGTGAGCCAGCATATAACAGGGCCACATTACTAATATTGATGATAATGTAATCATTAAAAGTATAACCTCAGTTATAGGTCAGTCTCTTTTGGAAACAGAAGTAAAAACATTTATGTGAAATATTAGCAAATCAAATCCAGTGATGCATAAGGCTAACATATCATGCACGTTTGATTCAGGAATACAGATTTAACATTGGGTATTCCCAGGTGGTACAGTTGGTAAAGAATTCTACCAGTACAGGAAATGCAAAAGACATGGGTTGGATCCCTGGGTGGAGAAGACCCCCTGGAGTAAGAAATGGCAACCCACTCCAGTTTTCTTGCCTGGGAAATTCCATGGACAGAGGAGTCTAGCAGGCTGCAGTGCATGAGTTCGCAAAGAGTTGGACATGACTGAGCACACACACACACACACACATGAGTCATACACAATTGAGTAATATGATTCACCATGTTAACAGAATAAAGAATAAAAATCATATGTCCTCTGAATTGATAAAGAATAAATATTTGATGATATCCAGTACCTAATTCATGATGAGAACTCTACCAACAAGGAGACAAAAGTAGCTACTTTAATCTGTTAGAAGTTATCTACAAAAAACTTATAGCTTGTATCCTACTTAATGGTGGATTATTTCTTTTTTTTTTAATTTTTTTCATTTATTTTTATTAATTGGAGGCTAATTACTTCACAACATTGCAGTGGGTTTTGTCATACGTTGACATGAATCAGCCATGGAGTTACATGTATTCCCCATCCCGGTCCCCCCTCCCACCTCCCTCTCCACCCGATTCCTCTGGGTCTTCCCAGTGCACCAGGCCCGAGCACTTGTCTCATGCATCCCACCTGGGCTGGTGATCTGTTTCCCTATAGATAATATACATGCTGTTCTCTCGAAACATCCCACCCTCGCCTTCTCCCACAGAGTCCAAAAGTCTGTTCTGTACATCTGTGTCTCTTTTTCTGTTTTGCATATAGGGTTATCGTTACCATCTTTCTAAATTCCATATATATGTGTTAGTATACTGTAATGGTCTTTATCTTTCTGGCTTACTTCACTCTGTATAATGGGCTCCAGTTTCATCCATCTCATTAGAACTGATTCAAATGAATTCTTTTTAACGGCTGAGTAATATTCCATGGTGTATATGTACCACGGCTTCCTTATCCATTTGTCTGCTGATGGGCATCTAGGTTGCTTCCATGTCCTGGCTATTATAAACAGTGCTCTGATGAACACTGGGGTGCATGTGTCTCTTTCAGATCTGGTTTCCTCAGGTGTGTATGCCCAGAAGTGGGATTGCTGGGTCATATGGCAGTTCTATTTCCAGCTTTTTAAGAAATCTCCACACTGTTTTCCATAGTGGCTGTACTAATTTGCATTCCCACCAACAGTGTAAGAGGGTTCCCTTTTCTCCACACCCTCTCTAGCATTTATTGCTTGTAGACTTTTGGATAGCAGCCATCCTGACTGGCGTGTAATGGTACCTCACTGTGGTTTTGATTTGCATTTCTCTGATAATGAGTGATGTTGAGCATCTTTTCATGTGTTTGTTAGCCATCTGTATGTCTTCCTTGGAGAAATGTCTGCTTAGTTCTTTGGCCAATTTTTTGATTGGGTCATTTATTTTTCTGGAGTTGAGCTGGAGGAGTTGCTTGTATTTTTTTGAGATTAATCCTTTGTTGCTTCATTTGCTATTATTTTCTCCCAATCTGAGGGCTGTCTTTTCAGCTTACTTATAGTTTCCTTTGTTGTGCAAAAGCTTTTAAGTTTCATTAGGTCCCATTTGTTTATTTTTGCTCTTATTTCCAATATTCTGGGAGGTGGGTCATAGAGGATCCTGCTGTGATTCATGTCAGAGAGTGTTTTGCCTATGTTCTCCTCTAGGAGTTTTATAGTTTCTGGTCTTACATTTAGATCTTTAATCCATTTTGAGTTTATTTTTGTGTATGGTGTTAGAAAGTGTTCTAGTTTCATTCTTTTACAAGTGATTGACCAGTTTTCCCAGTGCCACTTGTTAAAGAGGTTGTCTTTTTTCCATTGTATGTCCTTGTCTCCTTTGTCAAAGATAAGGTGTCCATAGGTTCGTGGATTTATCTCTGGGCTTTCTATTCTGTTCCATTGATCTATATTTCTGTCTTTGTGCCAGTACCATACTGTCTTGATGACTGTGGCTTTGTAGTAGAGCCTGAAGTCAGGCAGGTTGATTCCTCCAGTTCCATTCTTCTTTCTCAAGATTGCTTTGGCTACTCAAGGTTTTTTGTATTTCCATACAAATTGTGAAATTATTTGTTCTAGTTCTGTGAAAAATAATGGTGGATTATTTCAAATTTTCCCCTGAGATCAGGAGTGAGACAAGATGCTTACTATTATCATTTCTATTCAATATTCTGTTAGCGGTCAGTGCAATAAAGCAATGAAATATAAACCCATTTAAAAATATAACTTGAGTTAATAAGCATACCAATGAACAAATTTGCAATTAGAGAAACAGTTCTCTCCTACAATCAAGTAGCATGTCTCTTCCTACATCTTTGGACAGTAGACCATTTACTGTTAGATTTACTGCTGACTTTCAGTTGTTCCTGTAATCCATTTCTAATACCTCAACTTTTCCTATTTATATATTCCATTGTGTACAAAAGCTTCTTTTCCCCCCCAAAAAATGTTTGACAAAATATTGGAATATGTTATTGAATGGTAATTTAAGTGTTAATATTATTTTAGATATTAGTTTAGTATTTCCAACAAAACAAATAAGTATTGAGTTGGATTATTTTTATTAATGGTACATATACCTGTCAGTTTCAACATGAAGAAATACTGTTATAAATCATCTGGACTTTTTCTTTTGTGAGAATGTTTGCCTTGCCAATGCTCTTTTTTTTAAATATTTTTTTTCCATTTATTTTTATTAGTTAGAGGCTAATTACTTTACAACGTTGCAGTGGTTTTTGTCATACATTGAAATGAATTAGCCATGGATTTACATGTATTCCCCATCCCGGTCCCCCCTCCCACCTCCCTCTCCACCCGATCCCTCTGGGTCTTCCCAGTGCACCAGGCCCGAGCACTTGTCTCATGCATCCAGCCTGGGCTGGTGATCTGTTTCACCCTAGATAATATACGTGTTTCACCAATGCTCTTTTTTAAAATAAAATTTATTGTAGTATAGCTGATTTACTGTGTTGTGTTTCAAGTTTAAAGTGTAGAGAAAAGGAAATCAGTTATACATATATATGCATATATATTTCATATTCTTTCCTATTTAGATTACTATGGAATATTAAGTAAACTTCCTGTGCTATACAGTAGGTCTTTATGAGTTATCTGTTTTATATATAGTAGTATGTATATGTTAATCCCAACCTGATTTATCTCATGTTTTTCCTTTGGTAACCATAAATTTTATTTTGAGATCTATTTCTATTTTGTAAATAAATTCATTAGTATAATTTTTATTAGATTTCACATATAAGGGAGATCATATGATATTTGTCTTTCTATTTCTGACTTACTTCACTTAGTATGGTAATCTCTAGGTCTATCCATGTTGCTACAAATGGCGTTATTTAATTCTCTTTTTATGGCTGAGTAATATCCCACCATATATGTACCAAGTCTTCTTTATTCTTTCCTCTGGTAATGGTCATTTAGGTTTTTCCATGTCCTGGCTATTGTGAATAGTGCTGTAATTGGGTTGCATGTATTGTTTTGAATTATAGCTTTCTCTGGATATATACTCAGGGATGGGATTGCTGGGTCAGATGGTAGTTCTGTATTGATCCAAGTAGAGCATAAAGGTATATCAAAGGTACATTTGATTTATTAGAGAAGAAATCCAAAGACTGGTAAAGCTAGTCCAAAGAAAATTTGAGAGACTGAGTGTATACAGGAATCTAAGAATGTTGGATTACTGTCACTAGGTTAAGTACACGAATGGTTAATGCCCGACAGGGCAATAAAACCAAAATATCTGGGGATATATTTTCTGCCAGAATGGAAGTTATTTACATCTCTACTGGGGGAAAAAAAACCCTATAAATTAATATGTAACTTAGAGTCTGGCCCTGATCAGTAATAAATAGTAAAATTAGACATTTGTGAATTCACCTAGAATTAAGTAATCCTTAGACAGGACTATTTTAAAAAGCTCCAGAATGACATTGAGAGGACATGAAGTTATTCCTTTGATTTATTTTCCAGTTTTTCCAGTTTTCTTAGCAGTGGTAACATTGCTTTCCAAAGAGACCTCTCTCCGACCAGCATCCTTGGAGAAAATTTAGATTCTCCCTCTCTCTCCCTCTGTCTCTCAGAAGATTATTTTTTTCAGATAGTCCCAGATTTTTATGTCATTAACTGTTTTTAATCATAGCACAGCATTTTATTGGTATTATTTAAAATCATATGCTTTTAATATGTCAGATAAATTCTGTAAATAGCTTTTATAAATGAGCTTTCTGTCTAAAGTAATACTGTTAGGAACCATCCTGAATTTCCTGTTTTATGAGAATCCTGGTACATATGTTGCACGGATGTGATGTGAAGTTTCCCTGTACTGACATTGTGCTCACGCTCTGAATTGTTTTTTGCTTTTTTTTCCCGGAGGGTATTGTTCACATGGATGTGAGATCGGTGATGTGATTGTAATGAGTTTGTTGAATCCTCTATTTTGCTACCTTCTGGCTTTCGGGCCCCCTTTTAAGGGTAGCCGCCCCCCTCCTAAGTTCTCCTTCTGAGAGCTGAGTTACTGACTGCCCCTGGGGTTTCTCAGCAACCTCAGAGCTTCCTTTCAGGACAGTGAAGGAAAGACTGCGTTCGGAGAATGTCCAGCCATCTTAATATTAAACATAATAGTAGAACTTGTCCCCCTATTTTATGGGGACAAGTTTAGGACTTTAAGTCTGGCAAGAGTAAGAAGATTATTGCTTACCCTCTGCTTCAGCCTCAGGTTTCTAGACCTCAGAACTGAGCTTCCCAACTCCCTTAACTAAAGTGACCCCAGGCTTCTTTTAGTCTTGACCAGAATGCCTCTGACAGTCTGTGATGGTTTATGAATGTACTTTTTCACATGCTGCTTGTCTGTCTTCACTGAGTGTAACTTCCGTGAGGACAAGGACCATGTTGGTGTCGGCCCATCTTTTTATCACAGGGCCTCAATCTATTACATCCATCACAGGCCTCAAACTAGATGGCCTAAATATGTGTTTATTTAATGACTGGGTCCAATTACATAGTGTGATACCTGTGAATTAAGAACATAATAGGTCAGGGCAAGAGAAAATGGCAAGTGGCTTCCATTTAAGAGAAATAGTATACCATTGCCTTAGGCATCAGTAGTCTAATATGTTTCTCACTATCCCATTTTGCTGATGGACATATTCCTGGCACAAAGCTTTTGGTGCAATGAAAGGCTAATATGACCATTATAATGTAGTAACTATAGTGAAGAAGAGGGGGAAAAAGAAATAGAAGGCTGAAGTATCCCAGGCTAGTCCCTCATTGGAGACAAAAAAATCTCTTGGTAGCTAATTCCAAAGATAGACTTTATCTGAAATAAAATCATTATAATGATGGTTGCCTTTAAGCGATGCATTAACTCAGAGATAACTGCATTGCTCCAAATGTGTCAGCATTTAAGGTCTGTCTTACTGGAATTTTTCTTAATTTATTGTAATCTAATAATCATAGGACACATTATTTGTATTTGACACAGAGTTATGTTTGTGTCATGCACATTCATTCAGCTATATAACAAGGAATAATTGTTCGGTTAACATTATTCTTTCTACAGAATGCAATGTTTATTCATGTGCACTTGGTGAATGAATTCTTTATAAGCACATTAACAAGATGTGGAAAAATCAAACCTCTGAATTTCCAAAAGATAGCTGCATAAAATAGTTGAAAAAAATTTTGGGTGGTGGTGAATGTAAATGGTTCACATTAAATATGATGGATAATCTGAATGAAATGCATATTTGAGCATACAAGTTGATGTAATAATTTTGTCGAATGAAACAAGATGAGTAAACTGTAATGTCATTCTGTTGACTGGGAGAAGTCACCTAACCAGTTGAAAAATAGCTTCCTATTTTATTGGGCTTCCCTAACCTCTTCATTTATTATATAAATGCACTCTCAAGGGTAATTGCTTTTTTAAAAAAAATCTTTGATTTGTGAAATGTAGGAAATGCTACTAGGCTTTCTGAGTATTATCAGCTCTTTTTTGTGTCTCTTGCTCAGGGTGCAACTGATTTTGACAGATGTACCGTTATGTTACTGGTATAACATGACATCTTTTTTCAGATGAACTGAATAAAAGTGATCTTGACAGTGAGTAGATAAGACACTGTCAGAAAGCTGAAAAAACCTGTCAATGTCACAGTTATGACACAAACACGGCAGAACAGCCCTTATAATGTCATTAAGTGAATATCTTTCAAGCAACACCCTTGAGAAGACAGAAAATAGCATTGCTCTTAAATACTATTATTTAGCCACAAAAATAATAAAATATAACACAAAGGTCAGTTGAATATATATTTGGGGTGGCATTTGACGAGTCTTATGTATGTGTATGTATTTATATGTGGATCTCTTCTATATATGACACATATGAAAGAATTTTGAGATTTCAAAAGTATAAAAAGACTTCTGCTTTTTCAGAAACTAAAAAACCATTTAACTCCAGCATTTAAGAAAGTCACTGAAAATGTTGATCATGAAATATGCAAAGTGGTTTTATCAGTATTAATTATAACCTTTTCCTTGGTGCTTTTATGGGTTAAGAAACAATCTTTAATAATATAGATTAGGCATACATTTCAAGATGTATTTCTAGATCATGAATTTTGTAAATAGGTGAGTAAAGCCTGAAATGGAATCAATCCCAGGTGTCAAGAAGGAACTAGATGTTTGGTGGTTTTATTTTCCATTATTATAATTGACTTGGAGCTGAACTATACATGTATGGGTATATGTATAATCCTCTCATAGATGTAGTTTTTAAATACTTTAATGAAAAGCATATTTATCCTTAGATCAACTTTTAATATCTTTGTCTAGGATCAGAGGTGGTTGATCTTGATGGAAAAAGTTGCCTTCTCTACAGACTTGATAAAAAATCTCTGAGCCCAATAAAGGATGTAATTTCTTTGAAATTTAAAACCATGCAGAGTGATGGGATTCTACTCCACAGGGAAGGGCAAAATGGAGATCACATCACACTGGAATTAAGAAGAGGAAAACTCTTTTTGCTTATTAATTCAGGTAAAACTCTTTGGGTAAAGTGCTTGAAAATCTGGTCATTTAGCTATCACTTTAGTAACTTTATGCTTTTACAACTCATCTTTTTTAACAATTAAGGTATCTTATTTCCACATTCAAGGGTATGTATGTATGTATATATATATATATGTATGTATGTATATATATACATGTATTGCACTTTTATGTAATTTGCAAACTATTCAGGACCTTCATTTGATGTTTCTTACACAGTGCTGATAGAACCACTTAGTTATTTTCAAACATCTTGATGGAAGGGGTGGGTCACTGATAAAAATAGTAAGTTTGTAGCAAAGATGAAGTTTTCATTGAGAATGAACATGTGATGATGGGTAAGACTAATAAAGAGAGTTAAGAGTGGAAGAAATGAGAGCAGGTCGAGAGGACGTTGCATTCGAAGGCGGGGTCAGTTCGGACTCGCGTTTGGCCGGGGTGCATGGCGGGAGACCGCGGTTGTAGGAGGGACCGGCCCTCTCAAGCCGGGAGTCATGGCTGTGCTGCTGTCTCTCCCCTCTCAGGTGACGCGGAGCCCGCGGCGGGCGCCCCGGCCGGGCCCGGCCTGGGCAGCCTGCTGGACGACCAGCAGTGGCACTCCGCGCTCATCCAGCGCTGGGGCACACAGGTCAACCTCACGGTGGACGAGCACAGGCGTCGCTTCCGCGCCCGGGGCGAGCTCGGCGACCTGCGCCTCGGTCATGAGGTGTGACGGTTACGTTTCAGTTCGTGCAGGCTTCGCGACGTCTCGGTGGTGAGGTCACGCGGAAGGCAGCAGGCTCTAGAAAGCCCACCTCCAGAGTCAGGCAAGGTCCCGAGGAAGTGTTCCTCTGGGTAACCTCGCTCAAGCAGTGAATTTTGTGCCTGTAGCACTGAGGCTTCATTTTGCTCCTTACATGTTACTTTATCATTGTAAAGAAATGTCATCTTCTTTGCCTGCAGTGTGTATGCAGGAAATCTCCGCGAAGAGATCTCATTACCGCAAGTGAATATAGAATGTGTTGCATGATTTTGGAGGTGGGGGGACAAAGAGCACTCCTGAACAGTGCAGATTTAGGGAAAGAATGTAGCAACGAATAGGTTAACTGATTCATCAATAACCAATTCAAATGCACAAAAATCAATATATTCCAGAAATGTATACAAAATAAAATGTCATTATAATTGGTTACATTGTTAAAGCCAGTCACTATGGAAAAAAGGATGTATTTTTCTTCAACAACCAATAAATATTCAAATCAGGTTTGATTAGCAACTTGTAAGAATAATCAAGCTCTTTATAAGTGAAAACTGAATGCATATAAACTTATTTTAAAATCTGCATCTTAATTTTTTTTAAATCTTCATGTGAAATTAGCAATATGGCAGTGTAGAGTACTGAAAAATTGATCTATCTGTGATAATTACAGCTATAGTTGCTAATCATAATTATTTAAGCAGATTATCAGAAAATCACTAAACAATATTATTGATGCCATTTTTCTTTCTAAGATCAGCTTTGGAGGGATTCCAGCACCTGGAAAATCAGTGTCATTCCCCCATAAACACTTTCATGGGTGTTTAGAAAATCTCTTTTACAATGGAGTGGATATCATTGATTTGGCCAAGCGACAGGACCCACAGATGATCGTTATGGTAAGATAGTCTTCATGTTAACAAAAAAGGAAAACTGTGTGGCTTTTCCCCCCACCCCCCCAAAAAATGCTTCGTTTTGAATTCCCACTTGACATGGTATTTTAGACCTTACTCTTGTTCTTTAAAAAAAAAATTCTCAGTTCTCAGCTTGGCAATATGCATGTACGGGATTAATTCTATGCAAAACATTTAAAATTCACAGGTCATGATTATTTTATTTTTATATGAAGTAAAGAACGTTCTTTTCTTGGTACAACTGATCGTTTTATTTTGTTGTAATATTATTGGTCCCAGGAGACTAATTTCTTTTGCTTTGTAATTTCCTTAATAAGATACTCCCTGACTTACTCTCCGAAGCAGCATACTGGTTTCCTGGAATCAGATAACATGCACGTATATTAGAGAAGTGGTTGAAAAATTTGTATTTTGCCACGGTCATTCATAACTAATAAAAGAAACTAATAGACTCTCACAGGATTGCATCTGCCAAGAGCAGTGCTGGTCAGGCTGCATGATGTTCTGATTCTGTGGAAATGTGCTGGAATTTAAATACAACTGTGTTGGTCAGGGTGCAGGCAGAGAAGCAGCACTGTTGTGGGTTTAGGGACAAGGGGTCTGTTTTAGGACTTGGATTGTAATGGCTGGAGGTCAGCTGTCTGGAAGGAGAGATGGAGCAGAGCAGAGTGAAAGAGGCAGGACACGCTGGGATAGTCACCAGCCCCTCTGTCGTCATCCTTCCCTGGACTTCATCACACACAGAAAACCTTTTGGGGAAAGTGGCCCGCCTTTCACTTCTGACTCAGGTGTCCTCAGCTCCCTCTTTGGCTAACTTTTAACTGGACCCAGACAAAAAAAGAGATTCTGGGAAACGTGGTTTCCAGCTTAACCCGCTTGCTGATAGAAAAGCAGACACTTCCAACCATTTGAATACATTTCTTTAATTGTTCAAAATTCAGAATAAATAATAAAGCTCATGTTGTGTCAGTAAAACCCAGAGCACATCACAGGATTATTTATTGCTTATAAAATATTTTATTTTTAATTCTCTGTGTGAATTGATAGTGTTTATATGAGCACACCATCCAGCAAGATTTTTTAAATAGTTTTTTTTTTATATAAAAGGGAAAGGATTTAGATGGAAAATAAAACTATTGTAGAGAGATAGATGTGAGTGTTTCATTGCAAAATGACTTTCCAGAAGCTGCTCATGTAGCTAACACCAGCTCTTCATTGCCAAGAGAATTTGCTCCTTGCAGAGTAGCTAGCAGACAGCTGTCCAAATGCAGGTGGTAAATGTTTCCATTTTTACCAGGTTTGTTAGTCTTATAATTGCCTTTACATTATGGGTCAGTATATTTCACTCTTCAGCTTTTGATGTTTCATTCACTGGAATATTTGTCTGCAGTGAAAGGTAGTTCACTTTTAACAGAATCACAATATAGCCAAATGTTTTTGTTTAACCTAGACCAGTAGTTTAATTCCAGCTTGTATTGTTCTAAATAAAGTGATTTCATTGACTTTTCAAATCTATATTTAGAAGGTTTGTTGAAGGTTATTTTCAGGAAAAATAAAAACATTTATCTTGATTTCTGAAGCCTGTTAAGGAACATGCTAATTATTTCTAAATAGTTTAGACCTTAACATTTTTTCTTAATCCTTAAATATGTATTTAGTACTAACAGCAAAATAATCTTTCATGTATAATATCTTAATGAAAATTTGCAATTCTAATGTATCTTGAAGATCTATTTAAAAACCATTAGATAAGAAATAATACATGTAAATCTGATGACAAGAGCATAATGATAAGAAAAAAACAACAACAATGGTTCAAAATAAGAATGTAAGTAGTACATTGTACATTGTATTGTGCAATGTTAAACCTAAAAAAAAAAAAAAAAGGAAAAATAAGCAGAGGATAAAAGTGAGGCCAAAGAGCAACAAACCCATGAAAAAGGCTTAGATTCTTTATTAGGTGAATGCAAGATAAATAACAATGATACATCACATGGGCATTTTGTCCTGGAATTTATGCAAATTTAAAAGAAATATAATACCTATTGCTGCCAAGGATGTGGGGAAAAGTGTGTCTTTGTGTACTACTGTTGGATATGTGGAGAATTTAACTTTTTTTGGAGTTCAAGAAAGAAACTGGAAATATTTATTAAAATATGTAGGTACACTAGCTCTGAATTTAGAATTGTCTTCTGAAGAACTGAAAATACATAGAGAAGCTTATTCATGCTTTGTTGAGAGAGGCAAAAGTTTGGAACAAAGTGACAACATACTAGTGGAAGTGAAAGTGTCAGTTGCTCAGTCATGTCCCAGCTATGCAATCTGATGGCCTGTAATTCACCAGGCTCCTCTGCCCTGGAATTCTCCAGGCAAGAATACTGGAGTGGGTAGCTGTTCCCTTCTCCAGGGGATCTTCCCAACCCAGGGATCAAACCTACGTCTCCTGCTTTGCAGGCAGTTTCTTCACCACTGAGCCACTGAGAAAACCCCTTGATAAGAAAACAATTGACTGAAAAATTGACCATTCACATAGTAGAATATTGCCTAATCAATAAAAGTAGGAATTAGGCTTTTACCAGATGACTCAAAGGGATTTCCATAAGGTATTTGTTAATGATAAAATCATGGTACAGTAAACAGCATAAAACATGGCTCCCATTTTTATAAAACAAATAATGTCTAGTGTGTTGGTATATGTATTCCAAATATATATTTAGGTGTTTGTGAATATACATATAACTGAATACATACCTTAAATATGTATACACATATATATGTGTGTATATATTAATATATATTTGTATATGTCAATGGTAACAGAAAATTATGAAAGAATATGGAAGGGGAACCAGTAGCTCAATAATATTGGTTATGTTATGGAGTGGCTTTGAAGCCAAAGGCAGCAAAAGTAGGAAGGGAAAACCAAGTAAGACATAAATAAAGAATTATTTTAAATAAATTTTGATTGAATTCAATTGCATTGAGTTAGATGCCTTTGTGAAATTTGAGAAATGGGAAGAAGACGATTTCACCCAGAAAGCCCAGGGAAAGATTTGCCTGACTGTGTATCACTGGATTTGAAGAACCTTTAAGATATATAGCAAGGATTCCATTTCTATGTTGGTAGCAGTTTTCCATGTTGTTTTAAACCAGGGGTAATTAGATGGTTCAGATTCTATTACTAATGTGATGTGTCATTCTGAAAGCTTTCCCTTTTCCTCTCTTCTCAGGGAAATGTGTCGTTTTCTTGCTCACAACCGCAGTCTGTGCCTGTGACTTTTCTGAGTCCCAGTAGTTACTTGGCACTGCCGGGCTCTTTTGCAGAGGACGAGATTTCTGCCACTTTTCAATTTCGAACCTGGAATAAGGCTGGGCTCCTGTTATTCACGGAGCTTCAGCTGGTTTCAGGGGGTCTCCTCCTCTTTCTTAATGATGGAAAACTTAAGCTGCATCTCTACCATCCAGGAAAATTACCCAGTGACATCACAGCAGGTAATAAGTGTATTCCTGCAGGCAAAGCATATGGGTTTGAAAGATTTCATTATCTCTCTGTCCCTTCTCTGTAAAATTTTATGCTTTACCCCCAAATTAATATTTGTTTAACAAATGAATACTTGAGTTAATAAGATTATCTCTTCCTTAGAGGAACTGGATTCCAATTTTCTTTTAAATATGGCTCCAGCACTAGCAGTTCTTATTAACCAAAGTGATAGTTGTAGGGGAATAGAAATTTCCTTCCATGACTCTCTTGCCCACTCCAGATAAATCAGTGTATTCTGAGGAAATGCATTTTGAGAAGAATATGAAAGACTTGAAATGGATCCCAAGTTTGCTGGGTGTCTTCAATGGATGATGAGTCTTTGTGTAACACAGTTATAAGACTTATCTGGTCTTTGAGAGATGGGGAGGGGTCTTTTTGGGATTGGTATCTCTGTATTATTTAGTCAGATTAGCTTTGCTTGCTGCTGTAATCTGTGTGGAGTTGCATATGTTTGGGGAAAAGATTTATGTGAAGTTTCTCATTTGGGAACCAAATGGAATTCTCTGCGCTTCTAGGCAATACGGTACCATTTTAATGGTTAGAAGTAATATAATTAAGGAGACTCTATGAGAGTCTGGAAAATTAATGTCTAATTTAGGTCAGTGCTTTGGGTGAGGGATATTTTTGTCTCTTCATTAAAATTATATAGTTCTTGACAAAGGATCTCCATCAAATTTTCATATATATGGAATAATACCCAAGCCAAGCAACTAGAGGTCACATTGGGGTAAATTGCTATATCAGTTTAATAAATGATCTTTAAAAACAATTTAAAGATGCCATTGTACTACTCATCTATATTAACTGCGACCAAAATTAATAGAATATGAGTGGGAGGGGAAAAAAAAGTTAAAATACAGTCGGAAACCAAATATAAGAAGCAAGTAGTATACAAATGAATATGCCAGGTCTTTGTGTTTCTTTTTTTGTTGTTCGTATACCACAGTAGTTTGAATGCGGGAACTGAAACTTCAATATCAATTATAATTTTTAAGAAGTACTGTGCTGTGACTTTTTAATGTAATACTCAAATTGTGGTAGATTTGCAGGCTTGACAAAAGGAAATAAATTAATCAGTGTCATATTAATAATTAATAGGCTCCCTAAAATGAGGGCCTAAAAATATAAGCTTGCCATTAACGTGTAGTTTATTCTGATGTATTTGACATCCTCTGGGGTGGTTGTATTCATGGCCTAATTTTCAGCATCTTAGAGAAGCTGCTTCAGTGCAGTGTTATTGTACAGAGCCCCATGAAGCTAGTTCATTTCTAAACACTTTACAGGCTTGCAAATTTAATAAACTACTAGGTGTAAATCTATCTAGACCACCTCGAATGATTTTAAAAATTAATGTTTCAATCTGTGTACAATCTTACCATCTATTATGACATCATATGACTTAGTGCTCATAGCTAATAATAAGGATCCTTGGAAAAATATGAATGTTAATATAGTAAAATTGTTATACTTCAGATAACAAAGTAGGATTTTACACATCAAATCCCCCATTCCCATCTTTCTAGTTTTTTTCAAAATATTAATTTTTGCTAGTTTCAGCAAGGAAAGTGCATTTTTCATTTGAAAGTGGACTTTAAATGGTCTGGGTGTGTGGCCCATTTGTTTCTCTCATAGAGAAGACTTTCACAGGTACAGTGTTTGATAATTAAAACAGTTGTCAGGATGTATCATAATGACTCTGAAGAGAGTCGATGACCTGGTGGGTTAGTATCACATTATACTAAATCATTGTATTATATAAGGATGGCTCAGTTTTTCTTTACTACTGGAGGTGTAAGTTATTAATCTTACATATTTTCAAAACTCAAAGTTTTTAATGTCTTTTACAATGGAATAAAAATGTAAGTTGTATTGAGGAAGAATGGAATTGTGCAGATGTTTGAATTATCAGGCTAAATTTTTAATGTGATGTAGAGTTTTGCAAATCATTATTTGGAATGGTTCAAAAATATTATGTCAGTTTATGTCATTTCTGATATATTAAAGATCTTGTATTAGTCTAAATCATAAAACACCTTAGCAGCCCTACAAAATCACCTGTGACACCAGTCTTTGTCACCTTTTACATGGCAGAGCAAAAATCATTCAGGTCAAGAATCTAACGAACAATATGGTTGTATTTTCCTAGTTAAACAAATTCTTGACTATCAAATTTGAGATTTTTGCTATGAGTTTCACATTTCTGCTATTGTTTTTGCCTAAAGGTGAAAATCAGGCTTGAAAAC
This sequence comes from Odocoileus virginianus, assembly GCF_023699985.2. Lineage (NCBI taxonomy): Eukaryota > Metazoa > Chordata > Mammalia > Artiodactyla > Cervidae > Odocoileus > Odocoileus virginianus. Next base: position 56,060,932 of record NC_069693.1, on the reverse strand, counting down.
AAGCTTCTTGCTCCCATGGGCAGGGCCTGGCAGATGACGGTTCTGCATGTTTCCGTTACTGAGCTTTCTGGTTCTTGTGACCCTGACAGAGGGGCTACCCTCTTGATTCGCTTCACCCAGGAGAAGCCATTTTTAAAGTTCTTTCTTTTCATTGATGGCATATTCCTGTCTTTCAGATTAGAACCTCCTCGCTCCCTGAAAGTCCTGCTTCCCCCTAACATGATTGACAGCTGTGACCTCCATATTTTCTTCTTGGCAAGAGCTATCTGGTGTCATGGACCTTTAATTCTGGTTAGTGGGGATAAGAATGTCTGGCACAGTTTTGGAGCACTGAAAGTTGTTTGGAACAGGCAAACCCTTTAGTTGCTCCTTGAGTAATGGCCTTTGTATAACTGCCTTTTGCTCTTTTGCAAAGAACCTACCTATACAGCAGACTTTTTTTTTTTTCTGCTTTACACATCCTATTCCATGGATGCTTGTTATAATCTTATGGGAGAGTGATGGTAGCTAAAGTGTCATAATATTTCTGTAGGTGGTTTTAAGACTGGTCCCTGAAGATTATATAGGAGGAACTGAGAGAAACCTTTTTCTTCCTCCTGTATTTTGTATGTCTGTGTGTTTTGGGTCTGAGAGAGAGATAGAAGGAGAGAGAGAGAAGAGGAGGAGGGGAAGAAGGGGAGAGGGGAGAAAGTTCTTATAAACAGTCCCACCTTCTCCTGCCACCTGCGGTTGCAAACCTTTCCATTTACTCTTCTATTCCTCCAGCTGGAGTTGTCGGTGGTTTCCACCCAGAGACCACAGTGATCCCCTTACTGTTGAACAGGTTGGGTTTGTTGCATATTGCAACCTGGAGGTTACCCAGGTTACCCAGGGAACCGTGGGGAGTCTTATCACAAAGGTGTTCAGGACGACTTGGCATAGAATTTTGGATTATGTTAGCTGATTTGGAGGAAGGTTTCAAGGGAATGGAACATTGGTGGAGATTAAATGCTGCCAGGAGGTGAGGGAATTTGTGTGGTTAAATATCTTTGTAAATTTTATTTTGAAGAGTGGAGGCATGAAATAAAGCTAAAATTGTAATTGATTTCAAAAGTCAGTTGTCATTCATGTTGTCCGGGAGAGGATTTGATATTTTTGGTAGTTTGCACAGTAGCCTTGCTTTTGTCTGTGCTTAAACAGATTGTAGAGTAGTTTTGAAGGGATTCTGGATCCCATTTCATTGTGGTAACCTTGTCTGAGTGACCTGGTCTGATCTCAGTGTTCTGTGAGCTTGTTTATGCTCCGTGGGAGAACCCTACAGCTAAGCTCTGGGTGCTTTCCCGTGTCTCCCACCATCAGGGCCCCCCTGAGAGCATCAGCCACTAGCCCCAGGCTCTTGGGGGCTGCTTTTCTCTTTCTCAAAATTAATTGTTTAACATGAGCCAAATAGCAAGGTCACCACCCATTCTGCAGGCTGAGAAGAATGTGGATTGTGGCATCAGCTCACCAGTTGGATGCATCCTTGGGTGATTTGTTAATCCTCTTGTGCTTCATGGTCTCCATGTTTGAAACGAGAATAACAGTAGTAATGTTGAAGATTAAATGACATGATGCATATAAAGCACACAGCACCTGGTGTGAATAATAGTCACTAGAACTGTTGTTATTATTTTTATTATTATTCCACCAACACATATTCCTTCCCCTACAGTCAAAAGTTGTGAGTGTTGGGAGCAGTGTACTAGAATGAGCGTTTAGTTACCTGAAACGGTGAATTGGAAAAAATACATATTCTGCAATTCCACCTTTTTCTTCCCCTCTTTCAGTGTGTTGTGGCCTTGGAAAAGGGCTCACTTCTCTTCAGATATTAAAGTTGTAGACTTAAAAGAAAAATAGTATCCAATTTAAAAATTATCCTTTTTATCAAGTGGAGTTAAGTGAAACGAATTGCGCAGGTCATTCATTGTTTAACTTGAGTAATACATCCCTTCAATGGGTCATAAAAGTTTCCTCATCGTAAGCAAGTGATGTCTGTTACAAATGAGGCTCAAGAGTAGTTTTCTGAAGGTTCCCTCACAAACACAGCACAACTCCGGAACCCACACGCTGAGCACATGGGTGAATGTAACTGTGTCAAATTCAGAGCGGCCATCCTGGCAGACTTGTGTTCTTAATCTAAGTTAGCTTCTGTGTTGACAGAAGATCCCCCGAGCCTTTGACTTTACTCTGCTGGCCCTACCCAGCAGCCCCTCGGAACAAAGTTGCTCAGAGTGTGCCCCCTGGAACTTACTGGTTCAGCAAAATACTTGTTCCCAAGATAAGTACAGAAATTGGGAGTAAGCTCCTAGAAGCTGTTACAGCAAGAAGGCATCATTGTAACATCTAAGCATATGGTCAGTGGGCTTGTGTTTTAGATGCCTTCTTTCTTTAATGTTTTTGTCATTCGTTTTTACTGAATTTTATGAAAGTTATCAGTTTGCAGTAGATTGGAAGAGAAAATGTCCCTCACCAGAGGTGGCTTGATAAGCGTCATCCCAGGCCAGTGGAAAGCTATGATGAGAAAACAGAAGCCAAGTCGTGTACGCAGGCACATCCGAGCTTTGAGAAAGAGATGGTGGGAAACCCATGGCAGGGTAAGGAGGGTGGGAAGTTTTTATCCGTGTGACGTAAAGATCAGTACAAGGATTTTCACTCTAAATGTATCCTCTTAAAGGAAGCACAGGATGACAAATTTGGGGCATTTGATTTATTTTAGTCCAATCTCATAGCGTCAGAGATTATATAACTCTATTCAGTCTCCTATTTCAGAGTCCACTCTTAGAAAATATGCCCAAAATTATCTAGCCTACATCCTTCATTTTTCAGTTTTTAGGTCTTTCTCATTATCTTTCACAAACCAAATCAAAGTTGGGTCTTTGGAAATCTTTTTTTGGTTCATGGGTATAATGTAAAAGTAAGCTTTGGTGCCCAGGGTGGAGTTTGTGCTATGCTAAATGAGTTCAGGGCAAAGAGCTTCATCATCTAAAGCGGCTTCCATGCATTTTCTGTCTGAAAGCTTGTGGTCAGAAATAGCTGGGGAAATAAAGAAACTGCACAAAATATCAGGAAAGAGGCCCATGACTTTTAGGTTTAATAGAGTACTTATATTTTTATTTAGTAATTTGATCTGCAAAATCATACAGAGTTGAATATTAGGTGGACATAAACCTTACTGATTTATCTACAACAGAGAGACTTAGATTTCACCAGTTTGCTGAGTATTCAAAACAGAACCCTATAAACTTAATTCCCTTTAAGAGGAAAAGGCTCCACAGGCCTCCTTGATTCATGACACAGGGACCACCTTTGGGGTTCTAGAGACTGTTTTTATAGGTAATAAGGAAACCTTGATTTTTTTACTGTAGCAATTTTTATTATGTATATAAACTTGGAAAATACAGAAAAATTATAGCTAGGAATAAAAACAACCACGATTTTCTTGTATGTGAATATTAATGCTTGTGTGCATTTCCTTTCAGCCCTTTCCCATATTTATAGAAAATCAGGAATATAATTAGAATTGTATATATGGAGTTAATTCTCATTACTTGCAGTAGTTGCGTCCTATGAAGTTGTTGTGGACATGGAATTAATAAATACTAAACCATTGTTTCCAGGGGAAATACAGGGTTAGGTTCTTGCGAGCCTCTAGTGACAACATTTTTGTCCACCAATCAACACAATCTCGTATGTATGATTGTGTTTGAAGACACCTTCTTTAATGTTTATTGTTAATTACCAGCATTGAACTCATGGCCAACATTAACTCATGCCTGAAAGAAGCTTACCTCTTACATGTATTTTTCTCTGTAAGGCAGATCATTGCCTTCTTGCACCTCGGAATGCTAGACAACACTTTATCACTGTGTGAGGGGGCCTTTTAAATAGCAAAGTCACTAACAGAAAGCACAAAAATGTGAAGACAGGTTTCCATAGGAGAGCTGAAGCGAGAAGCTTTGCCTTGCTTGACCTCAGCTGGAAACTTGCAAGTCAGTTGACTTGAATTTTTCTCTGCTCTGTGTATTTCTGTGACTGACCCCAAAAGTGCCCCGAGTATTGATTTGGAGGCTACCAATATAGTATGGCAGGTAGTTGAATTTGAAAATACAAAATCTGTAAATTATGATCAACTTTATGAATATGGTTTTACACACTGCTTTTTTAACTTTCCATTATACTAGTACACTTTCAGCATTAATTATAATCTCTTTAAATACTTCTATAATGATTGACGATATACTTTGCTAAATATTCTAGAGTCATAAAAGATGACTACACCAAAGTGTAAAAGAGCAGATAAATCATTTTATTAGGTATAACCTAGAATTTTGGAAAATATCTGTGCTCTTCCCAAGCCACTACTTTTAAAAGGTAAATTACATGATGAAAGCTGAAAATTAGCCCATGCCAAATAATTGAAAGGTTTTCACCATTCAGGATTGTCCAAACTTGAATTAGAATTTTGTTCTCTCTACTGATGCCCCAAGACATGAAGATAATCATGCACTATTTCCATGTATTTCAATATTCCAATTATTTCAATAACCTCAGATAGGCAGATGACACCACCCTTATGGAAGAAAGTGAAGAGGAATTGAAGAGCCTCTTGGTGAAAGTGAAAGAGGAGAGTGAAAAAGCTGGCTTAAAACTCAGCATTCAAAAACCAAGATCATGGTATCTGGTCCCAGTCACTTCATGGCAAATAGATGGGGAAACAATGGAAACAGTGACAAACTTTATTTCCTTGAGCTTCAAAATCACTGCAGATGGTGACTGCGGCCTTGAAATTAAAAGATGCTTGCTCCTTGGAAGAAAAGCAATGGCAAACCTAGACAACATATTAAAAAGCAGAGACATTACTTTGCCAACCAAGGTCCATCTAGTCAAAGATATGGTTTTTCCAGTAGTCATATATGGATGTGGACCATAAAGAAAGCTGAGTGCTGAAGAATTGATGCTTTTGAACTGTGATGTTGGAGAAGACTCTTGAGAGTCCCTTGGACTGCAAGGAGGTCCAACCAGTCAATCCTTAAGGAAATAAATCCTGAATATTCATTGGAAGGACTGGTGCTGAAGCTGAAGCTCCAATACTTTGACCACCTGATGCAAAGAGCTGACTCATTAGAAAAGCCTCTGATACTGGGAAAGATTGAAGGCAGGAGGAGAAGGGATGACAGAGGATGATATGGTTGGCTGGCATCACTGACTCAATGGGCATGAGTTTGAGCAATGTCCAGGAGATGGTGAAGGACAGGGAAGCCTGGCGTGCTGTAGTCACAAAGAGTCAGATACAACTGAGCGACTAACAACAATGTAGAGGGTGCTGATTGCCCACCAATCTCCCACCCCTCTCTTGCTTCTTGTTTTCTTTCGTTAAGAGTTGTTAGAGTGCTGTACTTGATTGAGTGATGTGTACCTTGCCATTTCTAACCAACTGCTTACAGTGTTGACTGTTAAGAGATATCTCTTTTAACTGATTCTGTCTCCTCCAGGTGTTGGATTAAATGATGGACAGTGGCATTCCGTCTCCTTATCTGCCAAAAGGAATTACCTGAGTGTGATGGTCGACGGCCAAGTGGCTTCTGCATCCCCCTCCCAGGGCCCTGAGCAGATTTACTCAGGGGGCACCTTTTATTTTGGAGGTGAGAGCAGCAGTCACTGCATGTGGGCAGTTGAGTCATGTTCACAGTTACTACCCCTGTATCTTGAAGTCAGCATGTTTTAACCAATGTCAGCGTTATGGAATCATTTTTCACTTTCTTTGAAGATGGAAATGTTGAGTGGATCATCATGATAAATCATGACATAAAATGTATTTCTTTGAGGTGGACTGACTTAGGCTTATGATTTCTGTAATGAGATTGCTTGCAAGTAGACCATGCTCTTCAGTTCTTACTTTTAAATTTTGTTATGTTTTCCTAATGTTGAATGGACCTACATGTGTATCTTTTTCAGATTTTATGGGCTCATTTCATTGCGGTGTTTTCCTGTTCATGCCTCTTAGCTTTTCTAGAGCATCCTTATTGCTTTTCTACTGCTCAATGCAGGTCAATATTATGCCAATGTACAAATAATCTAACTTAATTAGCCACAGAAGCCTCTTCTCATTCCTAAATAATAATGCACTGATACATTTGATAGAATTAGGGCACCAGCCTTCAACCCCAGGACATCTCTCTAAAAGAACAAAAAGTGTTTACTTGCCTAGTGGATGTTTGATTAAACTAAAAAGCTTCAAAAAGCAACCTTTGAAAGTGGAAATGAATCTCTATCACTGCAAAATTAAAATAAGACAATATTTGACATTAATTAGAAATGGATCCGCTGGTAAAGAATCTATCTGCAAGACAGGTTCTTAGGATATGCAGATTCCATTCCTGGGCCAGGAAGATCACCTGGGGGGAGGAAATGGCAACCTACTCTGGTATTCTTGCCTAAAAAAGCCCATGGACAGAGGATCCAATCCCGTGGACTGGTGGGCTACAATCCAAAGGGCCCCAAGAAGGTGGAGACAGCTGAGCGCAGAGCAGCACCCACAGAAGGCAAGGCTGTAGAAATCATGGTCATAACTTATGGTGTTTCTTCTTTTTGCTATTTTGAATTGTAATCATGACTTCTATCTGGAATCACCTTTGAATTTGGTTGAAAGCCCAGGCTTCATTATTCATCAATAATATACAAATTCCTTTCCAAGAATTGACAGTAAGTACACAGACTGTGAATCATGCATCTTATATTAAGAACGAACAAACAAACCGAAAAAAAACCCCCCAAAACCTTCATAATCCTTTGCTATAAAAGGCAGCATAATGCCAAAAATATTAAAAGATAGAATTGCTTCCTTATGAAGCTTTGTTCATTTATAAGTTCATTTATAAACTAAGTTGTTTATAAAACGTTATGGAATATATGATTGAGTTTATGGCAACCTAAAGCAACATGGTTCTTTAATAGATGGTAAGACATACAAACAGTTCCTGAGTTAGGATTTTTCAGCTACACAATGGTGTGAAGAAATACACATTCAGTAGAAACCATACTTTGAATATTTTTCTTTTCTCAGACATGCGACATGTAGGGTAATGTTAATATTCTCTCACGATGCTGGGCAGTGGCAGTGAGCCACGGCTCCCCGTCTTCCACACAATCACAAGGGTAAACAGCAGATACGCTTAAACCATTCAGCTCCCGTGCAACCAATCTGTTTTCACTTTCAGTGCAGTACTCAATAAATTGTGGGGAATATTTAACGCTTCATTACAAAGTAGACTTTGCCCAACTATTGACTAATGTAAGTGTGCTGAGCACATTTAAGGGAGCTAAGCTAAGCTATGATGTTTGGTAGGTTTGGTATATCAAACATTGTTTTGACTTAGGATATTTTCAATTTACAATGGGTTTATCAAGATGCAGCCATACTGTAAGGCAAGGAAGATCTGTACAGAACAACTTTAATCAAGAGAAGATTGAGAAACACCAAAAGAGATAAGTACAAAACCCAATCATTTTGTTAAATAATGCAGAAAAGATGATAAAAATAATAGAGTGCATAGAAGTTTAAGCCATGAAAATATAATCATCATTCTTATTTTATACCCTTCATGTTCAGATTTAATGACACCTTTTTTTTGTAGAAAATTTTGACTGTTATTCACACTGCCATACTTTATAACAAAATATATCACACATACAATGTAATTTTGCTTGCTTTTATTATGATACATATGATACACACCATTTTAATTACATGAACTTATGATTTTTGTATGTTTTAGATTTATCAGAGAGTTGCAAAGATACACAGGAAGTTACCATTTACCTCTTACCCTGTTACCTTGTCTTATTCACATTTTACATCATATACACAATTTAAAGAATATGAATTATTATTTTTAAAAAATACACATCTGCACATGCATTTCCAAGTTAGGAAAGATAACATTACCAGCATCCCTTTGTCCCTCCATCATTGCATCTCTTCATCTTCCCCAATGAATGGGGCTTTTATCCCTCCCTTTGTGTATTAAGGTGTTCCTAAGTCCCTAGACAATATACTGTGGAAACTTCCATAATAAAATTTCAACTTTAGGGCTTTTATTTAGATAACCAGTCTTAAGTTTACTTAGGCAATATCTCTGTTTATTCAATCATCTTCTCAATTGGTGCCCTCAAGTACTAGAGTATGTTCAATCCCAGCGTGAGATTCTACTCATCAGTAAATATAAATATACACCCTGTGAACCCTAGGGCATCCTGACATTCTGGGGCTGGGAGCACGGGTCCAGAGAAAAGCCAGGGGCCTCCTGCTGCCGCGGTTCTGCCTCCTCCTCCAGGCCTCATTCCTCCAGGACCTGGTGGAGGAGGGGTCCCTCCTCCTGGAAACCCAAGTAGGTCTTTGGGGTGAGAATTCTGGACTCCGGGAGTGGGCTGAAGGGGAGAAGTTCCACGTGGGCCCATCACCTGACCCTGTGAGGCCTTCCAGTGCTGTGGGCAGAATCACGGCTGGAGGAAGGGTGGAACAGGGCCCCTACAGGGCAGACTGGTTCAGGGGCCCCCGCCTGAGTGGCACTGGCGGTGGGGGGACCAGCTCCCCCTGGTTTTAACGCTGAATGCCTGCAGTCCTGGGAACAGCCTTTCCACTTCCCACCCTAGAGCTAACCTGACAGGTGGCTAGCTGAAACCTGTCCTGGGCAGACGGGAGTCCCCTTCATTCCTGGGGTCTGTTTTGTCTAGGTGGGAGTCTTTTCTCAGGTAACCAGTTTGTCTTCAAGTAAATAAATAGCCCATGTTCTGAGACACTTCCAATTCATTCTTCTTTGTTTCTCTCTAAATTCAACTGCAAACTCCCCGTCTTCAGCAGTCAGTCTGCCTGTAACCTGGCTTCACTGCCGCCGTGCACAGGGCGGTCTGTCCCCCCAGTCTTGGCTGGGTCTGTTTTCTGGGTCAGGCTTGAAGGTGACAATTGGGAGAGCGGGCTGCTCGGGGCTCACAGCGCTCTGCATACACCATGCTGAATACCACGCTCTGCCACCACTGTTTACTCTTTCTCCTTCCTCAAATGTATGCTTTCCAAAAAATTACTGAGGTCAGCTTTTATCTTTTATTTATAAACCATAAATTTTAAATCTGGGTCCTCCAGATTTAAATGGAGGAAAGTCTACCTTCTGGGAATTCCCCTACGCCGTCTTTGTGCGATGGAATAACTGTGAAGCACACGCTAGAAACTCTAGACTGTGTGCAGAATCCTCACACTCCCGCTTGTATAAATCAGACACTCTCCATCTAGTGAAGGGGCTACACCACCATGAAATCAGACCGGCATCTTCTGGTACATGCAGTGATAATGTATCTGCCATCCTCAGAGGTGCTTAACATGCTGCCTGCTTCTGGTAATGGATCCATCCATTAATTCAGCATGAAGTATTCCCCAGAAATCTTCATATTTTAGAACTTACATCTCAAACCGGTTCAGTGCTGAGCCTGTCTCTGCCGTTGCATTATATTAACCTGTGGATGTCTGTTATCACAGGCTAATGAGGCTAACCTGGGGTGAACCCTTCTTTGTTCTTGAGAATCTCTTGCTTATTAAACAGTGTAGCCAGGAATGTGAAGGGCCTTGTAATATGACCGCTGTGCACTCTGTAACATTCCATGACCTCTCCTTGTGATGGTGAGTTTGCTTAGTTTTGTCCCCTAGAGGCATACCGCACCATTTATTTTATTCTGAAATAGTTTGAAATGTGTCAGGATACACCACCTGGAGAAAAGGAGATTAGCAGAGTTGTTTATATTCCTGGCATATTGTAGTTGCCCCCAAATATTATTGAACTATTATCCTCTCGGTTTTTATGTTAACATTCTTAATTGGTTAATAACTCATCTAGAAAGCACATCCAGATTATGGTCACTGTATCCTGTACCATAGGAGGATTTGAAGCACTGAAATTGAGTATAGAATCATGTATAATATAAATGCTCACGAAGGTTTCATTATCTTTTCTTGCTATACTAAATTTTAAATTTCAGCATCTCCATTACTTAAAGTATAATATTTCACTGTGCCTGATAACAGTTTAAATATGAATCCTGGCCTTTCCTTTGCCAGGTTAAATGTATTTTGTTGGGAAAACAAAGCATTAAGGAGAAATAGCTGCAGTCAAAATATTTAATTATAATGGAAACTCCCAGGTAGAAAACTAGCATGGATTGTACAGGAATTAGCAAGTTGCTGATTCATTTCTTATTCTTTGAAATTGTAATAGTGGTTGACAACCATAACGGCAAAGAAAGATTAATGAAAAATACATAAGTATAATATATGTGTTCATACTCCATAAAATTGTTTATTTCACATGGATAGAGAAATAGTTAGAACATCATTAAACCCCAGACAATAATAGTTAATATTATAGTTCTTTATTATTTAAATAATTAGAAACAGGTCTTAGATAAATGTTAGGAAGAAATCAGTGTAAGTGGAGCATTTTTTTATGCGGCAGAGAATAAATAAAGTCAAACAGTGAAATGTTTTTGACATTAAGCCATTATGATTTATTAAAATGCAAGTATATGTGGCTCTTACATGCAAATGAAAAGTATTTAATTAAATAAATAGTTGTAATTTTATTCCAAGTCATTGTAACTCCTTTTCCAAATAGCCTTCAACAGAAAGGTATTTCACCATTACTAATTTATCTTTTCTCATCTACAGTGCACATTTTCATCCTTTAAGCTCCTTTTTTTTTTTTGCATCCCCAAAGACTTAAGTCCCTGGGTTTAAGTTATGCATAATTTAACACTCCTGGCTGACATGTGAGGATCCTGGAGCTGATTTGTGTATTTCTAAAACTGGGATCAAGTCAGTATACTTGCACATGATTATTGAAACAGCAGTCATTTCCTATGAATCCTGTGGTATCATAATAAAGAGAAATGCTTTGTATAAATTGTACTTTGTAATTTAGATCCAATGAATACTGACTGCAATGGGCTTTCCTCTCTGTTTTAATTTAATAATCAAATGCCTATTTTCCTGATAAAACTATTTTAGTGAAGATACTGAGTGAGTCCCGATTCACTGTGATGTACCCTGGCCAACTTTGGTTTTGTTTTTATCAGGTTGTCCTGACAGCAGCTTTGGATCCAAATGTAAAAGTCCACTCGGTGGGTTCCAGGGATGCATGAGACTCATCTCCATCCGTCACGAGGTGGTAGATCTGATTTCAGTTCAGCGGGGGGCCCTTGGGAACTTCAGCGACCTTCAGATAGACTCCTGTGGAATCACAGACAGGTAGGGGCAGTCTCCCTTCTTTATGCTGACTTGTCCGTTTTCAGGCTTTTGGCAGAATGTTGAAATTAGTAGATAAAACAAACATTTTCTCTCCTTTTTCTCACCATCACCATCATCTGTTCCACAGGAAATGGATAACATTTACATTAGAAATAAAATATGCTTTTAGTTTTATGCTTCTTATTTCCAGTGATAAAATTTAGGTAGACGATATGACCATATTATTTATATATACAAATAGCTACCAGTTCCCAAAAGATGATGGTGATGCTGCTATAATTTTAAGGACATATAAATGTATCAAAAATATGATTAAACCCAGTCACTTAGGATACCCTAACAGTAACATAGACCATCAGGGTCCGGTAAACCAGAGACCTACGTGGTTAGTTGTCAGATGCGTTTGCTTCCCTGACAGCTGAATAATATGACAGAGACACAGGAACTTAATTGGTTGCTGTGGTCCTAATGCGTACCTTTAAGAACACATTACCTTCTCTGCAGGGAAAATGAAAAGGAAACTCCCCTGTGGAAAAGTTTTGGAGCCATTGTATTGATGAGGGTATAAGGATGATCCAGTAGTTTCAATAGGAATTCCGGTGCAGGGCATGAAGGGCATGACTGGGCAAGATTTGGAAGTTCATTGTAGACGACGTTACTTTTAATTTAGTAGTTGATAGTTTATAGTTTAAAAATGTTTTTAGGCATGGGCAACTGTAGCCAAATAATCTTGCCACTGATCAGGGAATTTATTTTTAATTATTGAGTTCAATGAAATGTCATGGCAATTCCAGATTAAATAAAAAAAATAAATAAAGCAATGTGACAAACTTAATCCAGCATGTAGTCATGTTCAGTATATATTTTGAGCAAGTACATTAATTCTGAGTTCTAAAAATAAGTTTTTATTTGTATGAAACATTTTGTCAACATAAACACACATCTGTTATATCTGAAGACCATTTACTATATCATTGTCTGTTGCTCCTGTTTTGAACACTGGTAGATACTATGTTATTTGTAGAAAAAAGTCATTATGATCTAACTTAGTAATGTATTAGGACATCATTTCCTCCCTATGAATATGTGCTTATTTAACTCAATTCGTAGATAAAACGGTTCTTTCTATAATGAAAGATAATATGTAAGGGAGAATTGAGATGATAAACTTCAATTGGCTTGATGTGGGGAATAACAGTGACCATCTCCATAGTTAGAGCCACACCAGCTTGGGATCATTAATCCTAATTTGGAGGAAGGCCTATAGCAAGGCACTCTGGGTCGGCTCTCACAGAAGCAGGGAGCTCACCCCCAGTGGGTAATAGTTACCAGGGACCAGCGGGAAGGTTCAGTCACCCAAACTATGCGATGTGATGGTCATGTTACAATTGGGAAAATCCTGTAAGCAAAACATGAAGTTCCCAATCTTAGTTTTTAAAAAGGAGATGGCAGAAACTTCATCAAGAATATGTTCTTGACAGGTTCTGTAATTTATTTTTTATTCTGGGGTGAATGAGAGCATTTCAAGCCTTGGTCTCATTATAACTTTCCATTTAAATTCTAAAAAGCATCAGTTATTTAATCAGGGTGATTTGAGTTGATACCAGAAGCTCTTTAACTTTTTTTGTCCACGGTGCTTTATGCATTTCAGTGGTTTTTTTCAGTGCTCTAAGTCAAAAGGGACAACTCATGCTTTCATTTAAACAGTCACTTCGTTCCAGGCAACTTTACAACTGTTTATGTCCTAACAATTTAGAAACCTTTTGAAAAAGTAATTTATACATTTATTACTTATATATATGTAAAATTAGAAAAATTTTAACTTTATTTTTAATGTAGTGTACAACCTTTCAAAACTTGGAATCACACATCAAACACTGCTGCCCTTAACCTTTTTCAACATGATTTCACATGGCGTTACTTTGTGTCAGCTACTGGACAGCCAGCTTCTCAAAGATAAGACATGATTAAAAGGAACCTGTTATGATCTAATGTGGAAATTTTTTTTTTCCCATTTATTTTTATTAGTTGGAGGCTAATTACTTTACAATATTGTAGTGGTTTTTGCCATACATTGACATGAATCAGCCATGGATAATGTGGAAATTTAACTACCTCAAGCTAGTCAGTGGCACAGTGCTTGCCAGATGTTGAGTCTGCCTTATTTCTCTTCAAAATGTAAAATGTCCTGGGAGCGGCTGTGACGTTGGTTCAGCACCCTGACGCACCCGGGCCCGCTGCTGGGGCCCCCGGTGCATCCTCGGTGTTCCTGGTGGGTGCACCAGAAACAGAGATGGCCCTCCCCCCACTTCCTTCTCTCCTTCCCTCTTCTTTATAGCCTCTTCCTTTAAATGTTCAGCATAGTAAATCAGTATGATTAAATGTTCTTTTGTGTAAACTATGGATGTTTCTGGCAACAGACTAAATCACTGTTGCGTCTCTTAGGGAAAAGAGAGGGCTATGATATGATAGGATGTGTTGAAAATTAACAGTCACAGCTACCTGAGAATTGGCTGAAATCTGATGAACTTAGAGTTCTGTGATTAAGATCCCATAACAACAGACGGAATGACCATTGTGTGTGCTCAGCTGTGCCCGACTCTTTGCAACCCTGGGACTATAGCCAGGCTTCCCTGTCCAAGGGATTCTCCAGGCAAGAATGCTGGAGCAGGTTGCCGTTTCCTTCTCCAGGGGATCTTCCCGACCCAGGGATCAAGCCCACGACTCCTGCTGTACCACCTGAGAGGCACGGGATGACCATTAGTAACGCTCTATTTACTCTTTAGATCGCTGTTAACATTCTTCTTTCGCATGATCAGGTATAATTGACCAGTATTTTGTGATATTTCACGGTGAATAGTGGTAACTGTATCTGCGCCTCCTTTTAGGTGTCTGCCTAACTACTGTGAACACGGCGGTGAGTGCTCCCAGTCCTGGGACACCTTTCATTGCGACTGTGCAAACACGGGGTACAGGGGAGCGACTTGCCACAACTGTAAGCCAGACACTTCTGCCTGCTCGTGCCTCTGTCCCCATTCCCGTTCATGTCCTTTTCTTTGTTGTGTATATGTTTATATGTCACGGGCGCACAACCCTGAACCTTAGCCTTCAGTTGATTTCCAGTTTATTTTTAATCCACACTTCTTTTCATAAAGTAGTCAAGGTAGCTTATAGAAACACATAAGACAGAAAAGAGTAGGAGAGCCAGCAAGGGGAAAATACATGTAGGAGAAAAAGGTAGCTAAGGATAAACATAAACTACAGTGCCAAATAGGTAATCCCTAACGTCTCTTAGTCACTCAGTCATGTCCAACACTTTAGCCTTCCAGGCTCCTCTGTCCATGGGGTTTCCCAGGCAAGAGCACTGGAGTGGGTTGCCATTCCCTTCTCCAATAGATCTTCCCCACCCAGGGATCAAACCCGCTTCTCCTGTATTGGCAGGTGGATTCTTTACCACTGAGCCACCTGGGAAGCCCTTAAATCCTCTTGCAACTCTGTTAATAAGGATAGTGAAAATGATATTAATCATAATAGTTTCATTGAGTGTTTTCTAAGTGCCAGGCACTGCTCTAGTATTTTATGTCCCAGCTCAGTTCCTTCTGATGACCACCTTAGTAGGTGGGTATTGTTATCATCTCTAGCTCACTAGGTAGCAGAGAGAGATTAATCACCTTGCCCAAAGCTCCTGAAACAGTTGAGACACAGTGAGCATGCGGATGTTTGTAACTATTCTCCAGAGGCTGGGACCACAGCCAATCTTCTTTTGCTGTTTTAGAAGCTGTGCGTTCTTTTCTGGTGAAAATGTGTGTGTGGTGTTAAGACTCACGTCATTTTCTTATCCACTCGTTCAGCAAAAATGCCCATTGTTTTTTTCCTTCTCATTTTTTTTCATTATTATTGCTGACTTTGTGAGCAACTTAACTCCTAGTCCTCTGACATGCAGCCGTGACTTCAGGCAAGGGCCTTAGGTGGAGTCCTCAGTCTCCTGTCTCCCTTCTTGTCACTGTGAACTGCCTTGTACTCCTGCCAGAGCTGAGATTGAAACTCCGGGCTCCCAGCCCTGGAGGCCCCACGAGGGACCCTCAGAAGTCCTGACTCAGAGCTGGAGAGGGCATGAGTTGGGTGGGGAGCTTCTGGGCTCACCCTCACACCTCCACAATCAACTTGTGTGGACTGGAATGCCTTGTAGGATCAGAAAGGACATCTGCTGTTGCTAAAGCCAGGCCAACTGTCTTACCCTGGATCACCAGAAGCAGAATGACAGTGTATTTTAATTTTTCACACCTGCCATCATCCCAATTACAGCAACTAATTCAAAACACAAAGCTAATTGAATGTGTTTTAACTAATTGTTTATTTTCAACTGTTAGCTGTGACTGAATCTAAATATAAGCACAAACCTCTCTGAGCCAAAAAAAATTAGATGATAAATAACTATTCTCATCGCTAGCCCACAACTTGATCCAGTCGTTGAATTCATTTATTAGGTTCTTGAGCAGGTAGGAGTCAAAATTTTTTGCTAAAAACCATTCTGATAAATGGGGCCAAGATAACAAACCTGGGTATAATGAAGTCATCACCATCATTAGCTTGAGTAGAAGGCAGGTCAGCAATGGAGTCTTTTAAAAGATTTTACTAGAAAGTAATATTTTAAACAGTCATGTTAAAAAGTGAAGTAATACACATAAAGCAAAAGTACTCACACAGTTGTATGTCCTTTCTAATACCAGCCCTCATGGCAAAGTTATGTATGCATCCCAGCCTCTTTCAGGCAATTTGTCAACACATGTATGAGCGTACAGAAATATATAAATTAACCCTTTCACATGCCCATTTCACTGCATAAAATACAAATGTGCCTAGAAAACAATCCATCTTATATCTCTCCCTATGTAATATACAATAGGAGCAAAACAGACAAGGAATTGTGGAAGAGTAGAGAAGTAAATTTGTATCTTTATCTGAAATCTCTGTAACGCTAAAAAACATTAGTTACAGTATTTCATATTGTCTAAAAACTCATTAACATAGTTTTGAAAAATTTAGACTAGATCAAGGAAGGACATTCAAGGGATGGTTTATTTCTCATTCCACAAAATTAAAAGCTTGATGGAAATCACCATTACAATTGGCCAAGTGTCCAGTGAAATGAGTGCATCATATAGAGTTGCTAATATCAAACCTTGTACATGGCAAATATATAATTATAAAATTAAAAATATCCAATTATGGATCAAAACACATTTAGACCAACTGAGGGCATATCTTATACAAGTATTTCTTTTGCTTTGAATTTTAATTATCTTAAATTCTCATTACAGAGCGTTAGAAAAAGTTTCTTTTGTAAATTACTTTTTAAATTATTCACAAGAAGCTTTGTAAATCATACTTGTTTTATGGGGAAAAAAGATTTTATCTATAGATTTATGTGAGAAAGGCGGCTAGTTGCAGCATTATTTAAAGCTTTTCTGTTGTTTAATTTTTGGATAACACAGCTTACCTAAGGAGATTACATTATTGTGCTTCAGATGTTAGGTTTTTACAAGATGATACTAGAATTAGAAATTCCAAAGTGGTTGTTGAACGATCCATTTGGATGGATGTCCAAAATGGAGGTCACATTATAAGAATCTTAGCATTTAAGACACCTACCTTCTATTTTGTTGTTTTACCTAATGTAAAAATAAACTAAATTTTCATTTTAAATGAATAATCTTGTATTCCTTTAGTAATAACATGAAATGCCATAAAATACAATCCCATTCTTTCTTTTATCTATCTAATCTTCTTTCATCCATATTTGTTTAAAAAATGAGTTTTGTCTTAAAGTATGTATTACGTTTTCTCCTGGTCAGTAATGTGCAAACTAAATTTCAAGACTTGGAATATTTTGTGTCCAAACTAACATTTAAGGAATTAATTTTATTCTGTTTCACTTATGAGGACACTTTCACTTTTTTTTTAAAACAGCTATCTACGAGCAGTCATGTGAAGCCTATAAGCATAAAGGAAATACTTCAGGGTTTTACTACATAGATGCAGATGGAAGTGGTCCCCTTGAACCATTTCTTCTATATTGCAATATGACTGGTGAGTTAATCAACTTTCATTTCAGAGTTAAATTTGCATGAACACTTTAAACACAAAATTAGAATGAAACAATAAGAAGTTGACGTAATTTCCAACTTGATTAAAATGTATATTGTTCAGTAAAAGAACTTAAAGTCAAACTATAAAAGAATAATTTAATGGTAGTGATTTAAAATGTCATTATTTTCTATGCATGTACTATCTGTGTAGAATATCTAATAATAATTGTATCTTATTAAGTCCCAATCCAAAAAGGATAGACTTGATTCCTCTGAGAAGATTGATACACACGTATGATTTCCCTTGTATGTAGAATCTAGAAGACAAATAAACAAACATAACAAAAGAGTAACAGGCTCCTAGATACAGAGAACAAACTGTATCTGTATTAGTGTCTGATGGGAGAGGAGTAGGGGGTGAAAAGAGAAAAAACTGTGACCAAGGGTGGTAATGAATGTTAATTAGGTTGTTTAGGGTGAGCATTTCATAGTGTGTATTTATATGAAACCATCACATTATATACCTTAAATATACACAATTTTGCCCACATAAATAAAGCTGAAAAATATTTTAAGTAATAATAATGAAAGAAAAAAGATTGATGCATATGAAAGCTTTGAAAATATTTTCTTAACTTTGGGTAGGGATGAATTTTATTCCTTACTTATATAAACTTATATAGGAATTAATAGTGTTGGAAAATGTGTTTGATTCAATGCAGCATCCATTCATGATAAAAAGAAAATGAAAGCTCAGTAAATTACCAGTAGAAGGAAGTGTCCTTAATTTGTTAAAGAGGACCCATTAAAAAAACCTACAGTACATATCACAGATTTTTGTGAAGTACTGAAAATTTTACCCCTGTCACCAACGTTAATGCAAGGATGCCTGCTATGATCACTCTGTTCACTGTTATTTTTGGAGGTCCTAGCCAGTGCAAGAAAGCAAGAGAAAAAAGCGAAATACTTACATACTAGGAAAGAAAAACTATGACTCTCATTGTTTGTAGATGGCCAGGTTATATACTGAGAGTTTTTGAACAATATACAGAGTATTAAAATTCAGAATGATTGCTAGATATCTGGTTAAGGTAAAAGTTAATTTTATTTCTGTATATCAGCAATAAGTATTTAAAATGAAGTTTTAGAAGATTCTATGTTTAGTAGCATCAAAAATCTCAAATACATGGTAATAAATCTAAAGAAAGTTGTGCATAGCTTTTACACAGATAATTGTAAAATACTATTGAGATAAATTAAGTCCTAAATGGAGAAATATAAAATTTTCATTGATTATAAAACTCAATATGGTGATGTAAATGTCAATTCTTCCCAACTTGGTACTGAGTGCAAACCTTCGTTAAAATTTCAACAGGGTGTTTGTTGGTTGGTATAATTGGGCTTTCCTGGTGCCTCAGATGGTAAAGAATCCACCTGCAATGCAGGAGACCTGGGTTTGATCCCTTGGTTGGAAATATCCCCTGAAGTAGGAAATGGCAACCCACTCCAACATTCTTGCCTGGAGAATTCCATGGACAGAGGAGCCTGGCAGGCTACAGTCTATGCGATCAAACAGTTGGACACAACTAAATGACTAACACTTTCATAATTGTTTTGGTGAAACTTGACAAGCAGACTAAACTTTACCAGCAAATTTGAAGGGGCCAGAAGAACTAAATCAATCTTAAAGAATAAAGTTGGAGGACTCAAGTCTACCAGCTATAATATAGATATTATGCTGATAAATTGAGTAAAACAGCTTGTGATGGACAGAAGGAAAACCGAATAGACCAATGATACAAGATAGAGAATCTGTAAATAGACTCACTCATATTTGGACAGTTGATTCATTGCAAAGGTAGCATTCATGTACAGTGAAGGAAAGATGGTTTTTTCAACCTGTATGTGCTCAGTCATTTCAGTCGTGTCCGACTCTTTGCGACACTATGTCCTGTAGCCTGCCAGGCTCCTCTGTCCGTGGGATTCTCCAGGCAAGAACACTGGAGTGGGCTGCCCTGACCTTCCCAGTGCAGGGGTTAAACCTGCATCTCCTGTGTCTCCTATGTTGCAGGCAGATTCTTTGCCCACTGAGCCACCTGCTGGGTGAAATTGTGTGTAAATACTGTAACAAAGACTTGATTCCTTCATCGTCAAACACAAAAGGATTCTAGACGATTTGTGCTCTCCAGTGTAGTAGCCACTAGTTAGATTTACGTTTAATTGAAATTAATATAGTTAAACAATTTGAGACAAGTTGTATAAATCTGAATTGATTCATTATGATAAGATTAAATTAAAAGCCATTTCCTCAGTCTCACTAGCCACAGTTTAACTACTGCATAGCCAGCTATTCCATCATTGCAAAAAGTTTACATTGGATAACGCTGTGTCAGGAGGTCAGCATTTCATGAAGCAAAATAAACAGAAAAAGGAAATACTGAATTGAAGCAGGAGGCATGGTAGAGGAGGATTTACTACTTAAAATCTGGCAGTGAATATCTAGGGAAAGAGCCTTCCGGGCCGAGGAAATAAATGCCAAGTCCTGAGAGAGTGTTGCGTGTGTGTTCAGAAAACAGCAGCAGATCCAGTGTGGCTGGAGTGTGGTGAGCGAGCTGCAAGTACAGGAAAGCAGGAAGTAATCAAGTGGCGGGGGCAGGAGAGGAAGGGTCAGGGGTCCTCACACGGTGTCGGGGCCCTGGTTTTTACCCCGAGTGAGTTCAGAAGACCTGGGAGAGTTTTAGGCAATGGTAGATGCCACCTGGCTTTCTTTAATAGGATCACGTTTGCTCCTGTGTTGGGAAATGCCTGTCTAGGAGCAGAGGTAGAAAAGAGTTAGAAGATATATTCATATATTCATATATATATATATATAAATGTAGGTATATATCAAATATGTTTATACATATGAATAATATGTATATGTATAATAGGAGTATAGGAGTTAGGAAGCCTGTTTGGAGACTGAGTTTAAGTAATTAATAATCCAGGTAAGAGCCAGGAAGGTCATCTGCACTGGATCATACCATGTAGATGGTGGACGGAGATTCAATTTTCTCATTGAATATGTGTGAGGAATGAGAAAACAAAGGGAACTAAAAAATAACACCACATTTTTGGCTTCGGCAATTGGAGTGATTAAGTTGCCATGATCTGAGATGTGGTCAGAGAGGTTTGAGGGGAAAGATGAGCTCAGTTTTATACACTTTGAACTTGAGATGTCTGTTACACATTCATGAAATATTGAGAAGGCAGTTGAATATGGGAGCAACAGTTCCTTTGTATTAAAGTGTAATTCTAAAAGCTGAAGGGTAGTGGCAAATCTTGACCACAAATATCTTGGAAAATTACTATAGAATGTGTCTTTAGAGATGTTTCGTATAACATAACCAGGGGGCTTCAGTTTGCCCTACCATTGTTGAGAATACTGCCTGTTTGGGCGGCTATAGCAGAATACTATAGATCAGATACCTTATAAACAACAGAAATTTATTTCTCACAGTTTTAGAGCATGGGAAGCCCAAGATCATGGCGCCAGCATTGTCAGATGAGAGCTCTCTTCCAGATTTAAGACTTTATACCATCATGTGATGGAGATAGAAGGGGTCCTGCAGGGTGTCTTTAGTAAGAGCACTAATCCCATTCATGAGAACACCTGCCTCTTGACCTCATGACCTCCCAGAGGTGCCACGTGCTAATCACATTACCTTTGGGGTGAGTGATTCAACATATGAATTTTGGTAGGTTGCACAAACATTCAGACCATAGCACTGCTCCACATGCCAAAGCTAACAGCTAACAGCTAACGATTCTTACATGTTTAGCCCATCAACAAAATTCCCTGCTCTCCACAGTACAGATTGCCAGGCAGCACCCTGAGGCAGGAGGGTTAGGGTGAGACATCAAAATCAGTATTTTTAAAAACCTTCCCATTTGATACTTATTGTGAAGCCAGGTTTGGGCATAGCTGTTTTAGAATTATGGTTTTCAAACTTTAGAGAACAGCCTGCTCTATTTGTGAGAATTAAATATAAGTGTGAGAAGACTTCACAGACAGAAAAGGAAAACTTTGCAAATGAACAATATGAATTCAGGTGTCAAATAACTTTTTGATTTTTTTCTGTTTAATGTGGGTTTTGAGTGAGATTAAACAAACTGTCACTGCATCCCTGTGAATCCCGTGTTGCCACAAAGGACCCTGAACTATGCCCATGCACTTGCTTTATGAAGTTTTGATTCTACGGTTCAGACACCTCAAAGTTGCTAAGTATCTGTAATCTTGAAAGCTCTTAGAAATACCACACACACACAAAATTCTCATTATCCATGACAGTTATGTTCTACAAAGTAACCACAGTCCACCTGAATTTATGAATACCGGACCATTGTTTCCAGGGAATGGCAGTCAGACTAGGTAACCTGTATTCTTGGGCTTCCCTTGTGGATCAGCTGGTAAAGAATCTGCCTGCAATGTGGGAGACCTGGGTTTGATACCTGGGTTGGCAAGATCCCCTGGAGAAGGGAAAGACTACCCACTCCAGTATTCTGGCCTGGAGAAGCCCATGGATTGTATAGGCCATGGGGTAGCAAAGAGTCAGGCACGACTGAATGATTTTCACTTTCAAAGTTCCTGCATGCCTCTGGTCACAGTATTCTCAACTGATCAATACATAACCTTGTTTCACTTGCATTTCAGATTAAAGACATCTTATTTAATGCATAGTTAATTCATTAACATTGAACTCACAACCAACAGCACCAGAACTCATACCTGAAGGAAGCGTATCTATCCCTTGTGTTCCCAGGAGGCACAACATAGCCTTCTTGTGCTTAGAATCCTGGACAGCACTCTAGCTCTTTGCTTGGAGGCAAATGTCAAGAGTGAAATCAGCGAAGAACATGGGACAAATAGAATACGTGTTTACAGGATGAGAGCTGAAGCAAGGAGTTACAACCTGGTTCTGTTCAACTTCAGCTGGGCAACTGAAATTCATATTGGGCAACTTTGTTTTTTTTTGCTTTGTATCTGTAGACACGCAGGAAAGCCTGAAGAACTGATTTGGGGATTCAAATAAATTTTAGTGAGTAGGCAAATTCATAAATGAGGAGAATCTGATACACATATATGCATTGGCTATATTATGTTTTTTATGCATAATATGTTAGTAATTTATAGGCCATGTGCATTTTTCATAACCATCTCAATGGTATGGAAATTATTAATTTCATTTTACTGAATGAATTATTTTATTTTCTATTAAATCAGCATTTACCTTATTATATTGCATTACTAATGCTATTTTAGTCACTTGAGGTGCTTTAGCAAGGTTATCAAAAAGTATAGATGAGAAAGAGGACATTCACAAGCTTAAAACCGTCTGAAGAGCAAGCAGTGAAGGACAGGAGATACAGATAATCCAGTTAGGAGACAGCAAAGTATTTTCAAAAGCTCCAGAATGTTGAAATATATTCAAACAAAAGTGACAGTCCCAGAATGTAACAAGTCAGTGAAAAATACATGTTACAACTTGAGACTTTCCTTATTGATCTGGTTTTGCAAATGAGAAAAGCAAGACTCAGGGAAGTTCAGGGAGGCAGGCTGAGGAATATCATTAGGGATAGATCAAGAGCTGAAACCTTGGTCTCTTCTCCCAGTCTGAAAATGTTTCCGCTGGAAAAGGCTACATTCTATCAGCGTCTCATTGCCTGTAACCAATTACCTATCCTCAAGGTTCAGCAATCAGGTATACCAATTATGAAGGCAAGACAAAAGGCTGGATTGGTAGTTTTCGAATGTGTAACTAAAGAAAAAATTCTTAGTCTAGAATTACTATCCAACAGATGAATCCACATGGATTTAAATTTCTTTAACCATTACAAGCTAAAAGATACAAAGAAAATCTCTTTTGAATGGATAATTTCCAAAACTTAAAAGTCTGAAAATTTTTTCTAAATAGTCTTCTAAATAAAATTAAAAATTTTTAGGATAATATGAATCCCAGTGGCTGTCTCTATTGGCATGTACAGGACTTTTTCTTCTTTTTCTTCATGAAAGCCTTTTCTATATTGAAATAGTTTTATGTAAGAAATGTCTCATTAAACATTACGCTGTGAGGACATCATTTCAGTGTGGAGAAAGTGATAAGTGGTACAGCTGTGGCTTTCGAAGTTTTGTGGAAATGATAATTCTGTGGCTTAAGCTCACCTTTTCCCAGGCACCCATTTCCAAGACTCCTGGATTTAGTTTCACTGACTCAGTAAGTTTAGAGACCAAAGCCTGGGTCTCTGCTCTATTAAACTGCAAGCTCCCCATGCGATTCCGAGATAAGGACTCTTGAGACCCTTTCATGAGAAGGCTGGAGAGTGTGAGGCTTAAAACAGCAAAACTATCTTTACTACAGGGATTTCAACAACAAAGACCTTCCTGATAGCTATGAGAGTTAGTAACTAACTACCGTTATTTAAATGCAGCCTTGTTTACGTCCAGTTTTGCTCCAGGATGCTAGCTGCTTTTTATCTCTCAGCTTTCCTTAACACAGCACTTCCGGCCTGTTCTTACAGTCTTTATCACCTCTATCACCCACAGCTATTAATCCTGAAAGAGTACACACTCTGCAACTGTGTTGCTTAAACAGCATTTTTTTTTTTAACGCTGTTATCACTTTAAAAAATAGCAGTCAGCCCAAGATAAATCAAGTTCTTAATTACTCAGTTGCTTAACATACAGTCTATATATTAGAAATCACTTCAGGCAGAGAAATCACTTCAGGTCTACACCAGAAGACCTAAAATGCCTTTCAGTGTTTTAGCATATATATTAATTTCATAGATTTTTCTGCTCTCTCTCTTTACTCATCTCCCTGTGTTTCCTTACCTTGACAATTCTCTTTGCATTTGGTAAAGGATAATTTTCAAAAAAATTAAATCATGACTCTTACACAGATATAAAAATAAAAGCTAAACCCATTTTGAAGATTTTATTTAATGTTTAACCTTACTAATGAGGGGGCTTCCCTGGTGACTTGGCTGGTAAAGAATCTTCCTGCAATGCAGGAGACCTAGATTCGATCCCTGGGTTTGGAAGATCGCTTGAGATGGGAACAGCTCCCCACTCCAATATTCTGGCCTGGAGAATCCCATGGATGTATAGTCCATAGGGTCACAAAGAGTTGGACACAACTGAGTGACTTTCACTTTCACTTTACTAATGAGGAAACTGGTAAGATGTAATAGCCAGTTGTAAGAAGTTTCAAAGAACGGACATATCTCTACATCAGAAATAATGAAATAACTGTGCCAGAGGAGGCAAAACCAGCTGCTTTCACAGCAGAGGAACCCAGACAGCCTCTAGCAGGTAGAATTTGCCGGCCTGTAGACAGGAATTATTTGTTGTAAAGAAACAATGGCTTGCTTGCTAAGCAAAACAAATAACAACTACAACAAAAAAGTAAGTCTGTGTTAAAGGATAATTTAATATAAATATGTCTTATAAGTTAGAGATAGTGGACTTCTCTGGAGAAATTCAAAGCTTATCTCCTCCAGATTTGCTTGCCTACCTTCTAAGAGTGATAAACACCCAAGGACTTGCCCGCCTTCTCCTTGGAGGAGATTTGTTGCATTCCAGAGTCCTCTCTCACTCTTAGGAGGGATGGAGGTGTGCCAGCCATCCTCTGTAAGCTCCAAGTCTCATATTTTGGGGGTCCCTCTCTCATGGTGCAACTCTAGTGGGCACATAGAAGGCAAGATAACTTGCTAGCTTGCAAGTGGGAGGTCTCATACCCTTCACAGTTTCAGCCTTAGCATTATTTTGCAGTTGCATCAGATGTCTACTATTTCCAAAGTTTGAAAGCAGCTAAAAGGCAGTGAAAGTCTCAGAGCCACCAGAGAATCACACAGATCACCTGGAAGACTGTGCTCTAGTCTGGGCATTGCTTTGGTTCTATTCGCTCATTCACTTATCCCTTCAGTAACGAGTTATCTTTTTCTGCAGGTTGTGCCCAGCCACACACTAGAGGTGCTATGCCTAGCAAATTAGAATCTATCGTTCTTCTAGTAGAGCTTACAGACCAGTGGGAAAAACCAATTTAATAAATCACAGAACACTGAATTACACATAATGAAGTCTTTGTCTTTTATAGTTGTAATTTCTAAACAGGTATTTGTAGAAACATTGGATACCATGATCATGTCCAAAAGAACAGTATAACAGTTTGCAGAGATTCCTCTGTTAGTAAAACGCATGAGAACTGGAGCCTGGGTGTTGGGCCCTCATGTCCATCGTCCAGAATCCACTGTGATGCTTTCATTGTCTCTCCTTTGCCCTGGACATCTCAATTACTGATAAGTGCAGCATCCGCATAGCTTCATCTTTGCAGCACTTTTTATTGAAAGTGAACTCACTTGCAGAAACTATCATAATATGGAAATTTTAGAATTTCAAAAGGAGACATTTCTCTGAGCTGCCCTTTAGCAGCCGACATGCACTGTGGCCTTGGATTTCTTACAACACCTTAAGAGACCTTGAAAGAACACTATGTGTTCGTCATGACCCAGAGGATGCTAAACGATAGGGAAGTCCCTCTAAGGGTGACCCGAAAGACAAAGAGACAAAGGCTTCAAGTGGGTTTATTGTCCAGCTCTTTTGACAGCTACTCAGCCAGAGATGAGCTGCTTCACCCATGCCATTGATTCCCTACAAGAAAGGATGAATGGTTCCGCTGAATAATAAAAGCAGAGTCCAGCAGAGGCTAGGTTAACAGATTTGCCCGGACAATAATCTTAAATTTCTAATAGCCAAGACTGTGTGGCTAAAAGGAAAGAATTTCAGACTTAATATATTGCTTCCTATATTCTCCCCCTGCCCACCTTTTTTTTTTTTTTTTTTCAAATTTGGAAATAGAGGCTCAGATTTCAGCTGACTTTCTTAAGAGTGCAGACCCATGCCAGATACACAAATTTAGGTCTCCTAGTGATCTTCTTGCTGTCCTGCTGTCTGGCCAACCATAATTAATTTCATTAGCTTGTATATCATGTCCTCTTTGAGGAAAACAATTTACTGATCAGGCTCTTCAGTCAGCTGAAATTCAAGGTGGAAACGAAAGCAATGGTTTTATTGCTATAAAAGGCTATGGTTTCAGAGAAAAATTATATTCCACTCATGGAAGAGAATAAGGCTGTCAAATTTGCCTCCTGTCTCATTTATTTAACAGGCCTCTCTGTTCAAAATTCTGATGACCAGGAGAGGGGTGGGAGTGGAATTTCTTGTTTTGATTGTGTTGATCCATGTGAATGTATTCGCTAAAAACCAGGGGGCTGGGTATCTCTACCAACTGTTTTCCTCCAATTTAGACTCTTCCTCTGTAATACTGAAGAGTTATGTGACTTAACGGCACATTTATAGCAGAGTTTTGACAACTTCCAATCTGTTTCTCACCTATTAAATCAGAGGCCTTTTGATTAATGTGTTCTTAGGCCTGCGTACATCACGGTACATATAATAGGAAGTTGATTGCTGGGAAAGTTGAAAGACAGATACAATATGTCTATCTTCTGTTACAACCCTTGTAAGGTTTTTATTTCATCTAAATAATTTTGGTAATCAGTGTGATGGAAATGTTTACAGACTATCAGGTACCAGTAGTGATAGCTCTCGCACATACGCAGAGATGTTTTATTTTTCTTGTGAGTCGAGATGTTGATTCTGTGTCACGTATTCAGAAGCATGACTTGCTCTTGCACTGCATAACTGCGCAGATCACATGGGACCAGAATGGGTATTTCACCTTTGATTTTAAAAGAAATAGGTGTAATTCTGGTGTAATTTCCCAACATCTGTGTCCTGTGAATATGTATTGATGTGTATGTGTTTGTGTATGTGGATTAATCATATTACATATAGTTTTGTATCCTGTATTCCCCACTTAAATATTTTGTACATTTTCCCATATTATTAAAAAAAAAATTCTCCGAAGCTTGATTTGAAAAGGAAATAGATGTACACTCATAATTAAAAGTTGTCTGAAGGGAGATATATGGGCCATAAAAAGTTGACTTTCTTTTTGCTGGCAGCATGGATGATTTCCAAGAATGGATAGATCATTGCTTATGTTATGTAATTTAAAATATTTTACAGATTCAAAGATGCATTTTTTCATACTTTAACATCTCTGAATTCAGGATGTATCAACAATCAGCAATGTTTTACAGTTATAATAGGCAGCATTATTCTTTTCTTTCTTAAACAAAATTAATAACGTATCTTTTAAAAATAGAATATCAGATTTGATGAAATGTACAAATTTAATAGTTTTCTTAATATTTTTACCATGAATACTTTCTGGCTGAATTATGTGAAAAAGTAGAATAAAAACACTGCAAATGCATGGCAATCATATAAACTTCAGGGAAAAGAATCATTTTACTATAATTTAAAAATTTTAAGAATCCATTTGTGTTGATTCTACCTCTCAGAGAGGTTTGATGACTAGAAAAGTCTGACTCAGATAAAAGGTGATTTTGATTTTCTTTATTTATTTTAACTTTTGCAGACTAGTGATGGTCTCCTCTCTTTCTTCCCCCATTTCTGCATCCAAGAAACTGCGTGGACCATCCTACAGCACAATGGCTCTGACGTCACAAGAGTCCGAAATACCAGCCCAGAGCACCCCTACACTGGGCTTTTCGAGTATGTGGCCAGCATGGAGCAACTCCAGGCCACCATCAACCGTGCAGACCACTGTGAGCAGGAGCTGACCTACTACTGCAAGAAGTCACGGCTCGTCAGCAAGGCAGGTAAGCGAGCTGGGGCCTCCGTCCCCCTCCCCGCGGGGCGCCCCCTGCACCAGCTCCTGCAGGGTGTAATTCTGCCACGGTGGTGGCTGAGAGCCGCCCAGGGCCTGTGCTCCCCAAGCGCTGAGCAAGCCCGTCACAGTTGGGAAGTCACAGAGACGCTATCTGAAGAAAAGAGCAAGGTCAGCTACCCTGAGCTTTGCTCACAGCCTGGTTGTCTCTGGAGTCTCTCCTGGCCTCGGTCGGAGGCCTGCACAGCACAGGCCTCCTTCTCCTACTGGGTGAATGCGCAGTGTGGAGCCCTCCTAAAGGGCAAGTGGCACGTTAGTTTGTGTTTATCATGGGAAAGAGCTAATAAAAATATGACGCCGTTTTCTGAAAGTGACTCTTCCGTGTGACTCTGCCACGGACTGTTGACAAGTTACCCTCTGGGTATAACTGAAAATTAGAGCAGCCTGCTGGAAACACGGCTTTTTTTCCAGCAGCTCAAATAGGAGTCAGAAAACCATGTTTAACCCTTTCTCTTATTCTATCTTTAATAACCAGTCTGCTCCTAAATCCCAGTTCTACTCTGTGTTTTCTCCCGTAGAACGTCTCATGATGTGAGACTGTCTCGAGTCCCTCCAGGTCTGCCTCTGTGTAAGCTTTAATGACCTGATACATGAAGCTATTGCAAGACCTTTCCTCCTGGCCTCTCAACTGGCCCTCAATCCTTATCTCCTACCCACCCAACATAGCATCCAAAAGATTACTCTGTGAAGGAAACTAACCTTTAAGAGACACTGCTTCCATCAGGACCCTGTACCGCTTAAGCGGCTCTGACGGCCTCCTCGCTCCTCCGTCCAACACAGACTCTTCTGTCGAGACACCTCCAGGCCTCCAGGTGGCGGGTGGGGTAACACATAAAGTGAAATGAAGTGAGCCTCATCGGTGGCTCAGACGGTAAAGCGTCTGCCTGCAATGCAGACCCGGGTTCGATCCCTGAGTTGGGAAGATCCCCTGGAGAAGGAAATAGCAGCCCACTCCAGTACTCTTGCCTGGAGAATCCCATGGAGCCTGGTAGGCTACAGTCCATGGGGTCTCAGAGAGTCGGACATGACTTAGCGACTTCACTTCATTCACCTCTTTCCAGCTCTCCAGTGCATCATGCTTACAGTGATCCTACCAGTTTAGTATGCGACTGATGGTTTATTGCTAGTGAGTATCTATCTTGGAATCTATTTAAAAAAATAGATAAGCAAGTATGGAAGTGTAGTCTAAGAGGAAAATTGAAAGTCACTCAGTTGTGTCTGACTCTTTGTGATCCCATGAACAAAGAACACTGGAGAGGGCAACATTTTCCTCCTCCAGGGGATCTTCCCAACCCAGGAATTGAACGCAGGTCCCTGCATTGCAGGCAGATTCTTTACCAGCTGAGCCACAAGGGAGACCCTTCTAAGAGGAAAGAGAACCATAAATACAGAAGAGTAAATGAATGTGATGAAACAAAATGGAACTAAGTTGCTTGACTAGAGAAGAAAGAAAAGGAAAGACAATCGTCAGAGTCACAAATGAGTCAAACTCTAAAAGAACCAGAAAACAAAATCCCCAAGAACCTTATCGAGCCGAGCCCCGCACGGAGACGAGGGGGTGGCCCTGAGTGTGAAGGGGTTCCCTGCCGTCAGGGCTGGTGGTGCCGCACGTTTTGCTCTGAGGCTCCCCAGGTGTTCCACCAGGCTTGGGAGCCGCTGGCGAAGAGGATAGTCAACTCTAGAAGGCTGTAGAACTGGGGTTGGGGGAAACCATTGAATACACAGATTTTCTTCAGGTTCATGACCCTAGAATCCATATAGAATGGATTTGAGGTGGAAAAGAGGGAACAGTTTGGATTTTGGGGTTGTAATAAGGAATGTATGGGAAAGATCAGGAAGGTGGTGTGAGACAAGTTAAATTTACAGTTTCAAATCTTGGAACTATAGCAGCACCAAGCAATAATGGTGCTGTGATTGTGGATGAATAAAGTGGAAATGTTTGTGAAACATTCCAGCAAGGTATGGGTCCTCCAGCTCAGCACACTGGAAGGGTGGTCAGCGTGAACACTCAAACCATTTGCAATTTTATTCATAACTATAGGAGTAGAAGTGATCCACCATCATCCCTGATATTTTATCATTTTAATTTCAAGTTTAAAATTTTCTCATGCTTTTCTTAATTCTTTCTTATATAAATTCTTTAGGACACTTCAGTAAGACTAAAGAAATCAGAGGTATTTGGTATCTTTAAAGCATTCAGTGATTTCTACTTCAGAGGGAAGATAGCAAATTTAGATGTGAAAATACTATTCAGTATTTAAGAATAATGATTTATTTTTTAAAAATCTATAACCACATAATATTTTAAGCAGTATGTCGAAATAGATCTATTAAATGTTTCAAGTAGGTTTTGCCTTCAGTTGATGAGATAATCATTCAGTTAAAGAGAATAAAGGCTGTTGATATTGAGTAGTACATTAACACAAGCCTCCAACAGCTCCTTGACTTCTTGGCATAGTGCACAGGAATGTATAGTAATGCTGAGTCAGAAGTTATCTGCATTAGCACAGATCCAATGTAATAATAAGATTTTATGAGCACTGGCCTTTGTAAGTAAGGGAGAAATTGGTACGAGTAAGGCTAATGGCCACAACTTGAAAGGTTTGAAAGTCAATGGAAAAATGATCGCGCACCTTTGAGGAGCCGACTGACTTGATGTCGCCTCCTTCTCTCGCCCTGACTCTCCAGTGCCTGTGATTTTTCCCCTCTAGCTTGTTTTTCCCCTAAGACAGATTGCCTACAGACCATATCTAAATGTCCCGTCTATTCGTTGCTCTAGCTTCTTGACATCATTTTAGTCTTAGCTCTGTGAAGGAGCTGGTAACTGAACATTCATCATAGAAAGAAATGCATTTGGTTGAGGGAAACTTTGTTTTTGAGTGTCGTATTTGCTTTGGGCATAAAGATCTTTCAGTGTTATTTCTGTAGTCTCTGAAGAAGTAGCCAAGCCAGTAAACAGAAGAAAAAATATACACTTTGGAATATATCTTGAATCATAGTGAGGGAGTGCCATACCATGCCTAAACAGCGAGTTTATCTTTAGTCGATAAGGATATGGAGATAAATCACTGACTTTACACAGCATTTCATAATGTTCTAATAGGCATTTTATGTTCTCAAATCAATTTCGTTTCTCATATGTTAATTACTGTGGATTATAATTTGTTGCCTTCTTGTTTCAAAAAATTATTTTTAAGGAAATGGCATGTGTGAACTCACAATATGTTTTATTTTTTACTATTATGCCTGAATTAAATAGAAACTGCTGGTTTCTTTTCTACTCAAAGAAAAATATATCAATCAATTAAGCTTAAATAATGAATTTTTTTTTAAAGCTTTCTTAAAATACCATCAGTTATGAAGTTTGGAATTTCACTACATCAAACCAGTCTTTTCTCCTTTCATTCTTTTTAATGATTTGGTAAGGAAGGGAATTATACTGGGATGGAAGGTCACAGGTTATAAAGCAGATGTCATTTTTCTCACCTTTATTTTTCAGATGGAACCCCTCTGAGCTGGTGGGTTGGAAGAACCAAGGAAACACAAACTTACTGGGGAGGTTCTTTGCCTGATCCTCAAAAATGTACTTGTGGATTGGAGGGGAACTGCGTTGATTCTCAGTATTACTGCAACTGTGATGCTGACCGGAATGAATGGTGATTTTTATGATTTCCTTATGCAAAATCAAGTTTATTATTAATTTTTTTAAATGAATCACTGCCACATATATAGGTAGGTAGATACTGGAAAACTTAGTACAGTGAAGAAATTAGATAAAGGTATGTTTTGATGAAATGTATTACAACTAATCTGATTTCTAGATGGGAAGATCATGATCTTTTTATTTGAATTTTGTGGTAATAAAGCAAGGGTCATGCACCTTTTATTTTTGTAATATGATGAAACAGAAGCATCTGTTTCATGCTTGCTTTTCATTTTGAGTCAATTATCATTATCTTTGAAATTAAGTATAATTAAGTATTATATTCTCAAAACATAGTTACATAAATAAATTAAAATTTACATAAATTATATTTAAATAAATATATTTAGTTACTAACATATCTCTTCAGTAGTCTTGCCTATAAACCTTTAAATATGTAAGCTTAGACTTTCCCACAATTACTTAAACATGTAGCCCTTTTATTTTCTTAAAGGATGCACTATACTATGAAAAACTGATATTCTGTTTATCATCTTTTGAAAAAGGAAATCTATAATATTTAGATTTTATATTGAACATGAAATGTTTTATTTATTCATTTGACATTACATTTATTCATTTGAAAAATATCAAAGACTGTGTTATATCAAAAGGCAGATTATTTTATGCCTCTAAAAGAGGCATCTGTATGGAGAAATTATTGTACTTTTATTGTTATGTGTTCAGCATGAAGAACATTGTCTCTCTTACTTAAAGTCCAGTTTCTCAAAATTTCTAGTATTTTTGGAAGATACATTTTTCTTCTCGCTGCCTTCACGCACACACACACACACACACACACACACACACACAGATGCCCACAGTGTATTTTAAAATGTGAATAAAAAAATTTTTTTTAATTAATCTAATCACCAATAGGCTTCCCAGGTGGCTCAGTGGTAAAGAATCTACCTGCCAATGCAGAAGGTGTGGGTTCAGTCCTAGGGTCAGGAAGATTGCCTGGAGAAGGAAATGGCAGTCCACTCCAGTATTCTTGCCTGGGAAAACCCATGGACAGAGGAGCCTGGCGGGCTGCAGTCCAGGGGGTCACTAAAGAATCAGACATGACGCAGCAACTAAACAGCAACATCAGTCACCAATAACTCTCCTATCTCTGCATGACATTTTATTCATCAAAAATAATTTTTAAAAATAAGATTTTGAAACTTTTCATATTAAATTCTGCTTATGCTTAAGTAGCTTGTGTAGAACTAACCTAATCCCAAATAACATTTATAATCCCAGGAATACTATTTATTAAAAACACCTACTTGAAGCAAGGAGAGATAAGAAAGCCTTCCTCAGCCATCAATGCAAAGAAATAGAGAAAAAACAATAGAATGGGAAAGCCTAGAGGTCTCTTCAAGAAAATTAGAGATACCAAGGGAATATTTCATGCAAAGATGGGTTCGATAAAGGACAGAAATGGTATGGACCTAACAGAAGCAGAAGGTATTAAGAAGAGGTGGCAAGAATACACAGAAGAAATGTACAAAAAAGATCTTCACGACCCAGATAACCACGATGGTGTGATCACTCACCTAGAGCCAGACATCCTGGAATGTGAAGTCAAGTGGGCCTTAGAAAGCATCACTACAAATAAAGCTAGTGGAGGTGATGGAATTCCAGTTGAGCTATTTCAAATCCTAAAAGATGATGCTGTGAAAGTGTTGCACTCAATATGTCAGCAAATTTGGAAAACTCAGCAGTGGCCACAGGACTGGAAAAGGTCAGTTTTCATTCCAATCCCAAAGAAAGGCAATGCCAAAAATGCTCAAACTACCACACAATTGCACTAATCTCACATGCTAGTAAAGTAATGCTCAAAATTCTCCAAGCCAGGCTTCAGCAATACGTGAACCGTGAACTTCCAGGTGTTCAAGCTGGTTTTAGAAAAGGCAGAGGAACAAGAGATCAAATTGCCAACATCTGCTGGATCATCAAAAAAGCAAGAGATTTCCAGAAAAACATCTATTTCTGCTTTCTGCTTTATTGACTATGCCAAAGTTTTGACTGTGTGGATCACAATAAACTGTGGAAAATTCTGAAAGAGATGGGAATTCCAGGCCACCTGACCTGCCTCCTGTATGCAGGTCAGGAAGCAACACTGAGAACTGGACATGGAACAACAGACTGGTTCCAAATAGGAAAAGGAATATGTCAAGGCTGTATATTGTCACCCTGCTGATTTAACTTCTATGCAGAGTACCTCTTGAGAAACGCTGGACTGGAAGAAGCACAAGCTGGAATCAAGATTGCTGGGAGAAATATCAATAACCTCAGATATGCAGATGACACCACCCTTATGGCAGAAAGTGAAGAATTAAAGAGCCTCTTGATGAAAGTGAAATAGGAGAGTGAAAAAGTTGGCTTAAAGCTCAACATTGAGAAGACTAAGATCATGGCACCGAGTCCCATCACTTCATGGAAAATAGATGGGGAAACAGTGGCTGACATTATTTTGGGGGTCTCCAAAATTACTGCAGATAGTAATTGTAGCCATGAAATTAAAAGACACTTACTCCTTGGAAGGAAAGTTATGATCAACCTACACAGCATCTTAAAAAGCAGAGACATTACTTTGCCAACAAAGGTCCGTCTAGTCAAGGCTATGGTTTTTCCAGTGGTCATGTATGGATGTGAGAGCTGGACTATAAAGAAAGCTGAGCGCCGAAGAATTGACGCTTTTGAACTGTGGTGTTGGAGAGGACTCTTGAGAGTCCCTTGGACTGCAAGGAGATCCAACCAGTCCATCCTAAAGGAGATCAGTCCTGGGTGTTCATTGGAGGGACTGATGTTGAAGCTGAAACTCCAATACTTTGGCTGCCTGATGTGAAGAGATGACTCATTTGAAAAGACCCTGATGCTGGGAAAGATTGAAGGCGAGCAGAGAAGGGGATGACAGAGGATGAGATGGTTGGATGTCATCACCGACTCGATGGACATGGGTTTGGGTAGACTCTGGGAGTTGGTGATGGACACAGAGGCCTGGTGTGCTGTGATTCATGGGGTCGCAAAGAGTCAGACACGACTGAGTGACTGAACTGAACTTGAAGTAATTGGAGAATAACCAAAGGTAGACAAAAACTACCACGGTTGGGAGCCTTCAACCCTTCAAAGTCGGGACTATCAGTGGATGAGATTTATGTTTAGATGCCTTTTCTTTGAAACTACTCCCCAGATCACCTGCCATGGGTTGGCTAGAACTCAAAGAGATGACTAGAGTTGGGGCGGGAGGGGGGGCGGGTTGCAGCAGGTATCAGAGGAAGGTTCAGAGCAACCAAAATGACTGGAAATGGATTTCTGGGCAGTTTGGAAAGGAGAAAACCATTTGGGAGGAGACCACTGTATCAGCTCCTCTAGAACCCTGACCTCTGAGCTGCACATTCACAGGGGAGGTTTCTAGGAACCAAGCAGAGAGATGCAGTTGGACCACTGATCCCGTGACATAGGGATTTCAGCAGCAACCACCAGAGAGACCAGATTGGAAGTGCACGTGCCCGTGGTTGACTTGGGCTTTGTAAAGCCCTAGAGATAGAGATGGCACAAGGTCCAGGCCTTTATGGCAAAGACTATGTCCCCAAACTGAGCATGATTGAAAACTACCAGTGAAACTGACCCAGGCCCTCCCCAACAAAGTAACAACAAACCTCCAGCATTTATTGCAATAAGGTTGTGATTTTAACTACCTGTGAAAACAAAAACCAAGCCTTCTGAGAAGGACAGCAGATTCTAGAGTCTCTACAGTGTATCACCCATAATATCCAGAATATTATAGCAATGGTTGCTTATTCAAAAAAAAAAAAAAAAGCAAACTTTGATCCAAAGTCAAGAAAATAAATGTACCATCAGAAACAGGTCCTGGGACACTGGTCCTGATTAGCAGGCAAACATATTAAATCAACTCTTAAAAAAAATGTGTGAAAAATTAAAGGTAAAGATAATCACAAAGGACCCAAGGGTATTCTAAGCAGATAAATGAGAACATTATTAAAGAGGCAAATGTACATTTTAGAATAGAAAAGTGCAACATCTGAGTTTAAATATTTATGGCATAGATTTCAACTCTTATGGGAGTTAGCAAAAGAAATCTTCAGTAAACCTGAAGACAGACCAGTAGAAATCATTCAATCTGAAGAACACAGGAAAAAAAAAATTGAAAGAAAAATTGACAGACCCTTTGTGGCTTGTGGGAAAATATCTATGATTTAACAGGCAAGAAATTGGAGTCCCAGAACGGCAGGAAATAAAATGAGGCAAAAGTATATATCGTTTGATGAAACCATGGCTGAAAATCTCTCAAATTTGCTTAATAAACATCTCTGGAAGCAAGGCCCCGAGATGGCCCCCGATTATCCACACTGCCTGTTATTCACACCACTGTGTAATTTCCTTATCTTGTGTGTTGCATGGACCTTGTGACTTGCTTTTAAAGAATAGCATATGATAAAGTGATGAGATGTCACTTCAGAGACTGAGTTACAAAAGACCATGACTTATGACATGCTTGAAATTCACTCTCTGCATCTCCTAGCCTTCTTGTTTGATTCAGCAGCCTGCCACGTTGTGAGCTGTTGTGGACAAAGAATCGAGGGTCGCCCTCAACCAACAGCTGGTAAATACCCAAGGCTCTCAGTTCAGTGCCCAGAAGAGGTAGAATAGCCAATAGCACAGGAGTGAGCCTTCCCCACCCAAGCACTGAGTTGACTGCAATCCTTGCCAACACTTTGAGTGTAGCCTTGAGAGAGACGCTGAACTAGAGGGTCGTAAAGTAGAATAATCGCACATTATATAAAAGGTCTTAAGTCACCACTTTGTTTTAGGGGATAATTTGTTATGCATTAGTATCAACAGATAACTAATACAACTTCAATGATGTTTTGAAAGTAGCCAGTTTGGGTGAATCTGGTGGAAC
Organism: Odocoileus virginianus; assembly: GCF_023699985.2. Taxonomy (NCBI): domain Eukaryota; kingdom Metazoa; phylum Chordata; class Mammalia; order Artiodactyla; family Cervidae; genus Odocoileus; species Odocoileus virginianus. Next base: position 56,024,061 of record NC_069693.1, on the reverse strand, counting down.
ACCTTCCACACAGAGAAATCAGGATGCAAATGAAGGTGACCTCCCATCAGAAGACAATGAAATGACACCTTTCGTGGGGAAAGAGGAGGCAGTGTCGACCTAGACTTTTACAGAGGACAAAAATACATTTCACAAATGAAAGTAAAATAAAGTCCTGTTCAGATTAAACAAATGCAGAGAGAATTTGTTGTCAGCAGAACTGTACCGTAAGAAATAGTGATGGAAATTCTTCAGGCTAAACAGACCGTTTAAAACAGATCTTCAGGCGGGAATGAAGGGCACTGGGAATCATGAATAAGTCAGTAAATGGAAAAAGCAGTGTTTAAATTTTTCTCTTGATTAAATAAATTAAAATTCACTATTTAATTGTATTATAAAGTTTGTAGCATCTGGATTTAAAATATATTGCAACCGTGGCATAAAGAACAGGTGTTTGTGTAGGGAAGGGTGTTAAAAATTATCCCATAGTAAGTTTGTGACATTTTAAGTAATACAACATAAAATCTAAGTAGACTATGATGAATTAAGGATGCATCTTATAATCCATGAAGCAAATATTAAAATAAAATAAGCAGATATGTAGCTAAAGAGTGAAAAAATAAAATTGAATACCAAAAGAAATATGGAGTAAACCAAGAGGAGGCATGATAGAGAGAGCAGAAATACAAGATGTCCTGTGGAGGGAAAAATAAGAAATACCAAAGCGATAGATCTAAAAACGCACTATCAATCATTACATTAAATGGCAATGGGTTAACCACCTCATTGAAAAGGCACAAAATGGCCAACAGAACTTAAAACCGCCAGCTATATTCCGACTGCAAGGAACACTAAAATGCTGCCCTGCCTTTTCATCCTCAGAGGAGCGATTTGATCCTGACTCTTTATGTGTACCCATTTACTCAGAGCATCTTGGCTTTGAAATGCAATAAGGACTATTGTTTCCTTTCTAACTGTGTTAATCAGAGTAATTTAAGGAGCTTGTTGTCGTTGTTGTTACTGTCTTTCAGGACCAACGACACTGGGCTCCTTTCTTATAAAGAACATCTGCCAGTGACTAAGCTGGTGATCACGGACACTGGTCGGCCGCATTCAGAAGCAGCTTACAGGCTGGGTCCTCTGCTGTGCCGCGGAGACAGTAAGTGGTGGCGACGTACCCTCAACATGTCTGAGGAAAGAGGTGTCACCTAAGAGCCATGTTGCTACATGATAATTCGTCAGACTTCTCTTTTGAAAACCCATAAGCAGTGTCTGAAATAATCCCCCTAGTCAGTCAACAGAGTGCCCCTATAGAATGGAAAGCCCTGGAATAAATGCCGTGACAGCAGGCCTTGTTAAGACTCCAAAGAAAGAACCCACAAAGCATCTCTGTTTGGCTGGTTCATAAGTTCATTCCCTCCTTCCTCAGTATCTACATGCCTTTATCCATATAGGAACACCTCAGTGCTGCATAACATTATTAAGGATGTATGGTGAGTTTTCTACTGTTGGGCCTGGGGTGAAATTAGAACATCAGGAAAATCAAAGTCAGTTTAATCAAACATATTTGAACTTTCATTCTCTCTCTTTTTTTTTTCCCCCAGTTTGTGTGTGTGTTCTTACTCTAAATCAGTGGGACCTGCTCTTTTGTATATTCAATATATGAATACTCTGAACCAGAATTTTTTAATTAAAATATAGTGTCACAGAAAATACATATTTTCAGCAGAGAATGAAATGAGCATATGTGGCCATTTATAACCTCTCCGACGTCAGTTAGGTTTGAGATTGATTCATTATTTTTTTATGCTTTTAGTTACTTCCAGAACTTAACATGCAAATAGAAGAAATATTTATTTACCTTAAAAGTATATCCTGAAATGAAGGTTTATTCCAGAGGCTCAACAGAGAAAGAGTTGATCTGACAATGCGTTGGATTTATGGAGATGCGTAGCGGAAGTTGCTTAACTAAAAAGCAAAGATGATACTGGCTTATAAAAAGGTGTATGTACATTGTAAAAAAAAATGACCCGCCATTATACCTACCATCCCTAATCTTTATCATCTCAACTTCCTGGTCTGCCAGTAGGCCTTCCACAGTCACTTGAAGATGACATAGGATATTTCATGGAGGGAAAAGTTATGTGCAAAGAGATGAGGTTGTAAACGCAGGCTGCATCCAGAGAAGTGCAATGATTTTGCGTGACAATGGAGAAATTGTTCTATTCATCACATGCACTCCTCACAGCTGGCTCTGATCTGAACGCTGTAGGGGCTCAGGCTGGCTTCCCCCGGTTCCCACCGTCCCTGGGGAATTGTTCTGCTTTGAGGTCACTGCCGACTCAATTCCTTAGGGGTTCTTTCTTGCAGACTTCCCGTCTTGAACACAGCATCTTTTCTCAGAGCAGAGCTCCTCCATCCCAGGCGACTCGCTCCCTTAGGGGACATTTGGCAATATCTGGAGATGTTTTTGGCTGTTGCAACTGTCGGGGGTTGAGTGTTACTGGATCCAGAGGGAGTGGCCAGGAATGCTGTGAATATCCTACAATGCACAAGACAGCCCTCCACTTCAGAGCGTATCTGGTCCATGACGTCTGTGGCATGAGGCTGAGAAACCAAGCATTCAGCTGTTACGAGAATGGGGGTACAGGGGGAGGCTCACAATATTAGAGCAAGGATTAAAAATAGCGTAAGTGTTTGGAGACCTGCGGGTTAACCTCGGACATTAATGTAACAGTCACTGAGTTTTCCCTGGCCTTCCTGTCCACCATGTCTACTTTAGGGTTGGGTCTCATCCTCACATGAGTTCACAGAGCATTTTCTGCATAAAGGACCCTGTCTGAAGAGCAGCAGGGTCAGAGTAATGAATGCCCCCTATTTTCTCTGTGTGGGTAGCCTGCACCCCTGAAGGTACAAAGCCCTAGACACTTGATACGGGATCATGCAAAGTGGGCCTTATAAGCAGAGGAAAGTTATGTGAAAGTTATCCTGAAGGCATCAGGGTTGGAACACTAATTAGGACTGGGATATTTTAAGACTGAGAACTGGCTTGGTTCTCATGATCCAGGAAAGTGACCTTTGAGTGTAAGACAAGGACAATAACGAAGGCTTGAACTAGGCAATGGTTGGCATGGGGCTTAGATAAGGGGCTCAATCAGGGAGGTAAATTCAATACAATTTGGGGTGAGGGTGGCAGAGTATGAGGATGACCTCCAGGTTTCTGACTTGAGTAAAGCTGGTGGCACCATTTGTTGAGACAGTAAGAATGATTCATTGAGACACAGAATTCTTAGATTTTCTTTGAACAGAAAAATGGAAAGATGAAAAAAAAAAATAGTATCTTGGTCTTATCACACAAACCAGAGATGTTGAAATTTTCATATCTAGCCATGTTTTTCTAGGAAAGAAAAAACAACCCAGAAGCCTTGAGAAAGCAGGATGAGTAAACAAAAATAAGTGAGACCCACAGGTACCAGATGCTAGCTGGCTCCTAATTCCAAGTCTTTATTTTCATTTTTTAAAATGTGGATGGGTATAAAATTTTGTGTTCCTACTAGTATTATTGTTTAATGTCAGAAGTCACAGATAACATTGTTAGACATTTTACCAAAAGCACAGAAGATATGAATGATAAAGTCCCCTTTTTAAAGTTGTTCTCCAGGTATGAAACTTCATAAATATTGTTGACCTAAAGAATTTGTGAATATGAAAATAAGTTTTTTGAAAAAAATATGTGAAAAGTAAATGGCAGAATTCAACATCCTATTTATAAAAATTAAGGAAACTAGGAACTTAAACTTCCTCAGTATTTTAAAAGACATTTGTGAAAATCTAAAAATCTGATGCTTTATCCTGAATTGTCACAGACTTAATGCTTCCTCTCTGAGATCAGGATCTAGACAAAGGTGTCTGTTCTCACCAATCCTATTCAGTGTCATTCTATGGGTCCTAGCACACGTAGTAAGTAAAGAAGAGGAATTCAAGGCTTGTAGATTAGAAAGGAAGAAATAATATGTCTCCATTTATAGATAACATAGTTTTCTAGGTAGAAAATTCCTAAGAATTTTTTTTTAAAGTGAGTTTAGCAAGGTAATAGGATGCAAGTTCAATATTCAAAAACAAATTATGTCTCTATATGCTAGTAATGAAAAATTGAAATTTTAAAAGTACCTTTTATAGCAGAATTAGAATCAATTTGCAAAAACAAAAACAGAAGAATTTCAACCATACTTCAAACTGCATACCAAAAATAATTCAAATTAATCATAAACTTAAATGTAAACCCACAAACTATAAAACTTCTCTAAGAAAATATGAAAGAAAGTCTTAGTGACTTTAGGTTAAGCAAAGATTTTTTAGATACAGCATCAAAAGCATAATCCATAAATTTTTAAATGATAAATTGAGGTTCATCATAATTAAAAACTGCTTTTAAAATGACATTGTTTAAAAAATGGGAAGAGTCACACATGGGGAAAATATGTTTGCAAAGTACATATCTGATAGAGGCTAGGATCCAGAATATGTGAAGAACTTTCTAACAGTGCAATTAAAAAAAATTCAGATTAACAAATGATTTGCACATACATTTTGTTAGATAAAATACACAGATTTCAAAGAAGCACATAAAAAGATTTTCAATATTAGTCATTAGGGAAATGTACTACATTTAACACCAAAATAAGATACCGGTATATAGCTATCAGAATGGCTGACATTGTAAAAATATAATAAAACAAAAAAAGCTGACAATATCAACTGCTGAGAATATAGAGCAGCTGGAATTCCTCTTGAATTGCTGGTGCCAAGTGCAAAATGGCACTGTCACTTTGGCAATTTTTTATAAATCTAAACACACATTTACTATAAGATCCAGCAATCCAACTCCTAGGTATTTGCAGAAGAGAAATGAAATATCTGTATGCACAGGTTTATATTGGCTTTATGCATAGTCTTCTAAAACTAGAAACCACCCAAATGTCAGTGGTTTAATGAATAAACCAGTGGTTTAATGAATAAGCCAGTGAATAAACATTTCATTTTACTGTGGTGTATCTACGCTGTACCATGGAATATTACTAAACAGTAAAAAGAAATGCACTTCTGATACACACCAGCAACAGAGATGAATCTTCAATGCATGATACTAACAAAGGACTTAAAAGGCTATGTGCTGGATCATTTGATTTCTAAGATATTCTGGAAAAAGCAAAATCATAGGAACAGAAAAAAGATCTCTTTTGCCAATTGCTTTAAGGCAAGAGGAATTTTGCAAAAGAGAACAGGTAAAGGAGATGTTCTATATCTTGAGTGTTATGGTAACTTATGTGACTTGAAGCATTTGTCAAAATTCCTAGAGCAATTATACAGCATTACTCAGATTTATTCTATGTAAATTATCCTCAGTACATCTGACTCAAAAAAAAAAAAAAAACCCTAAAAATCACAACCCACAACTGAACATTAGTAATAGTACAAATAGTTACTGTTGCTTAATTTTTAAAGACTTTATTTTAAAAATAAATTTACAATGAAATGAAGAGGAAATTACAGAGATTTTTCATTTATTTCCTGTCCTCACACATGTATAACCTGTCCCATTAGCAGCATCACTCACCAAAATGGTACTTTTTTTTAAAGCAAAAATGAGGGTTGCTTAATTTTAAAGTTGGGTCATTAAAAAAATATCAATAGTTAAACTTGTAAGACATAAAAACTAGTATATATTTTAGTAAATGGGTATTCTCCAGGATACTCCTAGGATCCTACTGAATATGTTTCTGACTTTTTCTAACCTTGGAGACAGAGGATCAAAGGAGCAAACCATGGAAAAACATCTGGGTCTACAGTTAAGAGAAAGGTGGTAACTAGGAGGGTTTGTGTAGGTATTTTCCTTTCTGCTCTCCCAGGAGAAGTGGGACCATCTTCATTTGTGGAGTGCCATCATCAGTCTGCCCTCTGATGCCCTCTCTCAGCGCCTGCCGTCTTACTTGGGCTTCTCTTACCTTGGAGGTGAGATGTCTCTTCATGGCTGCTCCAGCAAAGCGCAGCCACCACTCCTTACCTTGGATGTGGGGTAACTCCTCTCGGCTGGAGTACGTCAAGGCTGTATATTGTCACCCTGCTTATTTAACTTCTATGCGGAGTACATCATGAGAAATGTGCGGCTGGAGGAAGCACAAGTTGAAATCAAGATTCCCGGGAGAAATATCAATAACCTCAGATATGCAGATGATACCACCCTTATGGCAGAAAGAGCCTCTTGATGAAAGTGAAAGAGAAGAGTGAAAAAGTAGGCTTAAAGCTCAACATTCAGAAAACTAAGATCATGGCATCCGATCCCATCACTTCATGGCAAACAGATAGGGAAACAGTGGAAACAGTGGCTGACTTTTTTTGGGCTCCAAAATCACTGCGGCTGGTGATTGCAGCCATGAAATTAAAAGACACTTGCTCCTTGGAAGGAAAGTTATGACCAACCTAGACAGCATATTAAAAAGCAGAGACATTACTTGTCAACAAAGGTCCATTTAGTCAAGGCTATGGTTTTTCCAGTGGCCATGTATGGATGTGAGAGTTGGACTATAAAGAAAGCTGAGTGCCGAAGAATTGATGCTTTTGAACTGTGGTGTTGGAGAAGACTCTTGAGAGTCCCTTGGTGTGCAAGGAGATCCAACCAGTCCATCCTAAAAGAGATCAGTCCTAGGTGTTCATTGGAGGGACTGATGTTGAAGCTGAAGCTCCAATACTTTGGCCACCTGATGCAGAGAGCTGACTCATTGGAAAAGACCCTGATGCTGGGAAAGATTGAGGGCAGGGGGAGAAGGGGACGACAGAGGGTGAGATGGCTGGATGGGATTACCAACACAATGGACATGAGTTTGGGGGGACTCTTGGAGTTGGTGATGGACAGGGAGGCCTGGCGTGCTGCGATTCATGGGGTAGCAAAGAGTCGGACACGACTGAGCGACTGAACTGAACTGATCATAAGTCTTCTAGACCAGTACTTCTTCAACCTCAGCATGTGTTAAAATTTACCTAGAGAGCATGCCAATTGCACTTGTGTTATCTTTAGCACCCTCACCTCACACTAAGGAGAAAGAGTAGAAGTTTAGTATTGACCCACAGAGTTAAATGATGTTTTGACATAAATCAGGAAGATACCTGCATGGACCTTCCCCTATTTCTGCAGGTCCTTCAGCACAAAGAAATTCAACCACTGATGGCATCTAACATCATTTTCTCTTCACTTGCCTTCTTTCCTTCATCTATGAAACACCCCCAATCCTTTCACTGAAACCATTCACACCCTTTCTCCACGAAGCCTTCCACAGGTCTCTAGAGGACTTATTCCTACACTTTCAAAGAATGTTGAGTAAATTATGAAGATATACTTCTTCTTCTGGCTTTTAATTATTTCTGAGCCTCTCAAGAGCAGGTCCATTCCTCATTTATTATTGTATCTTGACACCTAGTACATTACCTGTTACATGAAAGATAATCAATAAATAGCAGTTTATGAAGGAATAAGAATGATCCATCATATACAGCTCAAGAAACCTATAGCTTGTGAATTATTCGTGAGAGACAGGAGTAAGTTTTTGATTGTACTTATTAAATGATATGCAAATATATTTTAATTAAAGGAGTTTTGATTACATTTTGAAATACATTCTGATCTTAAAAAAGTCATATACTACAAAAGACATCTAGTTCCACCCTGAGCCATTTGTCATTCATGTACGTGGGCTTGAGACAGTGAAAGTGCTTTCAAATAAGCACATGATTTTACTTAATTATTTTGATTTTCACTCTTTTAATGGTACAGTGCTTTTATAAAACTGAAACATTGTCTACTTCTTGGAGAAAAAATATTTTGTGACTTACTTTGCTTTTTGTTTTCTGTTCTTTTGAAAAGATCTATGTTATGAGCTAGTCATTGACATTCAAGAAACTTCCCAAATGTGGGAGAACAAACATTCTTTCTAACACTTTTTAAAGATTTCCATTTTTTGAGACTGGGAATCTTGATAATTCTCAGGACTACAATAATATTGTCTTGTGACAAGTTTCTACACATACATACCTTTATTTGTTGTTTTACTTTTAAACATTAATGATAGTTGATATGAAGTCATTATAAAATCTTAAGATATACAGATATGTCAAAGCAAAGACTATAGTCATCACCAAGAGTCACACAATTCAGAAATAGTGACAGGTACAAGTGAGCATTATTCCAGACATCTCTAAATATCCCTACTGCAGCCTCGGCCCTCTTGCCATTGGGCTGAGTGATTCCTTGCGATGGTTGGGGGCTGTCCTGTCCTTTGTGGGACATTTAGCAGTATCCTTGGACCCTACCCACTAGAGGCCAGAAGCACCCTCCCCAGTTGTGACAACAAAGTATGTCTCCAGAAATTGCCAAGTGTTTCCTGGGGTCCAGAATAACCCTAGGTTAAGAGGCACTATTCTAGATAGAGGAATAGAAAAAGAGATTCAGAAATAAATTGATTTATTAGCTTTTTGAACTGAAACTGACAGAGAAAGAAGAAACAAATTCAAGCCACGGGGATTGATTTATATTAGTTGTATACCTAATAAACATGTATTCAATGTGCATGATCATGGCTAACTTAAACTTTATAAAAGTTTTAAAGGTTATAGAGTCACTAGGTTTTCTATTAAAGTCTTTTGTATTCTAGACAGCGTTGATCTATTCTGAAAAATATGAAAATTAGCACATATCTGTCCTCTCCTCTTCTTTTTCTCCCCCCACCTCCCAATTTTTGCTAGTTTTGCTATTATTTGTATGGTTGTCTATTTTTGAATATTAACCACTGGTCCTGTCATCAGAGGCCCTCTATTCATGAATGAATTTTTTTCTTTTTCTTCTTAGATGAATTGTATTTTCAGGTAATGATATTTTCTTTGTTTTTTTCTTCTAGAAAGACTCAAGCGTGTCGCATTTCCTGAGCTGGCACACACTTGAGAATGTTGGTTGCCTCAGAACTCTAAAATGAAGTTGGCTGGTTTAATTTTATGTTGTTTTTTGGTAACAGCTTTATTGAGATACAGTCCATGTGCCCTGTAATTCACCTATTTGAAGTGTACAATCTAATGGTGTTTCAGTATATTAAATGGAGTTGTATAACCATCACCACAAGCAATTTTAGAGCATTTTCACACCCCACAAAGAAACTTGTACCTGTTAGCATACTTCCCATTTTCCCCAAACTCCCACTCCAACCTTAGTCAACCAGGCATCTACTCTTTATCTCTGCAGACTTACCGATTCTGGACATTTCATACAGGTGAAAACACAGAATGTGGGATCTTTGCAATTGGCTTCTTTCACCTAGCATCACATTGGCAAAGTTTATCCATACTGTAGATTGTATCAAATGTTCTTTATTTTTTAAGACCTAGTCATTCCTTCGTATGGATACACCACATTTTGATCATCTACTAATCAGTTGTTGGCCATTTGTGTTGGTTCCACTTTTTGTCTATTATGAATAATGTTGCTGTGAACATCTGTGTCTAAGTGTGTTTTTTTGGACATTTGTATTTCCACTTCTTAGGAGTATACATTTAGGAGTGGAACTTCTGGAGTGTAAGGTAACCCTGTGTTTAACCTCATAAGAAAGTGATGTAATGTTTTTGAGTGTGACTCTTCAGCAGTTTGTATATAATATCCTACTGGACTTGCACTAAGAGATTCAAGCCTTGTCTTTTCTAGCTTTTTAAGGTGTCTTTTGATGGACACCTTTTGATTCATATTTCGTTATGAATTGATGTTCTATTTTTACTTTTCACCAAAGAGCTTGTATGTGCTTTACTCTCAGAATTCTTGCAAATTTGGTAAGACTTACCTGTTACCTTAATACTTAAAAAAAAAAGTTAGGCTCACTACATTTTCTTTCAGAAATTTGTAGACAGTGCTCCTTTATCTTCTGATTTTTAATGTTGCTGTGGGAAATTCTGACTTTTCCAGTTTGAGATGATTTGCTTTTTCTGACTGGATTATCGAAGGAATAGTTAACCTCACAGGTCAGTAACTTAACAACGCAGTGTGTATGCTGCTACTTTCTCCTAAAACAGGATATGTTGTGGTAAAAGATATGCCTGCATTTTATAATCTGTTTCAGGAGTTGTGAGCGTGATCTAAATTTCTGTTCTCAGTAATTATGTGACAAGCCAGTATTTTTTTTAAGCTCTTTGACATTTGAATTTTTCTACTAATTTTGTGAAATGTATTTCTTCTCAGTTAATTCATTGCGTTGAAATTTCATGTCTAATCAAGACACCCTCAGAACTTACATGGTTTGAAAAGATTGTTCTAAGTTTCTTGTTCTAAGAAACCCTTGTCATTGAAATTAGTTTCTTCATTTTGCCTGCATCGACTTGTTCAACTGTCTGAGAAATCACAGCTGCCCAGAATGCATTAAATAATCAAAGGTGCATGTAGGCAATAAATAACTTTGCAGAAGTTGTATTCTTAGACTGGAAAAAGATATTGACTAGTGATTTGGTTAATTTCTCTTCCGTTTGACAGAGTCCTGTTCCATTTGGCAGACTACATATAAACCATTAAAAAGAATGAGGATCAATTCCATTTTAACTGATAATCATATAATATAATTTTGCAAGCTCCACTTTCTCTGGTAACCCTTCACCATTAGTAAATTCTTTTTATTTTTTAAGCCTTGGGTTTTATCATATTTTCTTTCCTTGAGCTTCCTTTATCTCATGTTGTTAAAGTTTCTCCACCTTGTTACCCCCTCCTCTCTTCTTGCTTTTTCTCTTTCTTCTGTCTCTCTTCTGTCTCCCCTCTTTACCTTCTTCTATCTGCTTGTGCATCATACACCTTTCAGAATGGTTAAAATTAAAAAAAAATTAGTGACAACACAAATTCTGGTCAGAATGTGGAGAAACTGATCACTCATACATGCTGCTGGGAATGTAAATTGATACTGCAACTCTGGACATTTTTGGCAGTTTCAAAAAAAAAGAAAAAAGCATGCAACTCTCTTTAGAATCACTGATTATACCCCTTGGCATTTATCCCAGAGAACTGAAGACTTATTTGTACAAAAACCTGCAGAAGGATGCTCTTAGCAGCTTGATTTGTAATGACTGAAAACTGAAGCCAACCCACATGTCTTTCAGCAAGCACATAGTTAAATAAATTGTGGAGCATCCGTGCCATGCCACACTACTCAGCAGTAACAAGGAATGAACTATGGACATACACAACAAGCCAGATGAATCTTAAGAGATAATTACGAGTGAAAAAATTATCAGTCTCAAAAGACTACATGCTGTACACCTTTATTTGTAGAGGGTTCCTCAAATGACAGAACAGATTAGTGGCTGCCTGGGGTTACAGAGGGCCTGAAGGCAGGGTGGAAGAGGGTGTGCCTTTAAGAGTGAAGCTATGTACCGCAGCCTCCTTATCCATTCGTCTGCTGATGGGCATCTGGGTTGCTTCCATGTCCTGGCTATTATAAACAGTGCTGCGGTGAACATTGGGGTGCACGTGTCTCTTTCAGATCTGGTTTCCTCGGTGTAGCATCGAAACATATATATTATCAAGGGTGAAACAGACCACCAGCCCAGGTTGGATGCATGAAAGTGATCGGGGCTGGTGCACTGGGAAGACCCAGAGGGATGGGGTGGGGAGGGGAGTGGGAGGGGGGATCGGGATGGGGAACACATGTAAATCCATGGCTGATTCATGTCAATGTATGGCAAAAACCACTACAATATTGTAAAGTGATTAGCCTCCAACTAATTAACGTAAATGGGAAGAAAAAAAAAAAAGAGTGAAGCATAGTGATGAAAATGTTCCGTGCCTTAAGTATATCCATGCCAATGCCCTGGTCATGATATTGGACCATAGTCTTACAAGATATAATCATTGGGGGAAATTAGGTAAAGGGTACACAGAATCTTTATTATTTCCTACAACTCCATGAAAATCTATGGTTATCTCAAAATAAAAATTTTCATTAAGGAAACCCATATTTTGAGCTTTTTAAAATAATTAAGTGTTCAGAAAGATTCCTTTGACTAGTAGATTATCCCTTGCCTTAGCATTTCTGTATTTTCATTTTAATTTATTCACTTTTAAGAAAGGTAGTGTTACCAAACTCATCAAGTTGTATACCCTAAATATGTATAGCTTTTTACATGTCAGTCATACCTCATATAAGTGGTTTTTGAAAAAAGAAGTGAGAAAGAAGGAAAGGAGGTGTTAGCATGTCATGCAGTTTGATTTTAAAAGTAAAACATAGTGTCTTAAAAAACAACTGATTTGTCAAATATTGTCCTTTTTTAAAACATCTTTATTGAAATGTAATTCATATACTGTGCAATTCACCATATAAAGTGAACTATTCAGTGACTATTAGTGTATTCATAGCATTGTGTAACCATTGCCACAGTGAATTTTAGAACATTTTCATTATCCTAGAAAGAACTCTAGGCCTCTTAGCCTCTGTCATCTTTCAGTTTTCCATCTTCCCAGCCAACTAATCTACTTTCTGTCCCTATAAATATATTTGCTTTTAAAAAGAGAATCAGTATCATTAATAAATGATATAAATAAAAGTTTGGTAAAACAGATTTTTAAAAAATTAATTGTAATCTTAATATTCTACTAAGTTAATTTTCCCCCATGGGCTCTTTTTACCTTATGTATAGAATTAAACACTGGGTACATCTTTCTTTTCTATGTAAAAAAAATATATGAATCCTATTATTCATGCAATTTGTTTTGAATTCTAGAAAGTTAATAAGTGGTATACCTGAAGGAATCTTTCCATATCTCTAGTACCCTATAATGAATATAATTGAGACTATAGTAATTATTATTTAATTATTATTTACTTAGAATAATACATTTTTACGTATACTTATATCTGTTTTTATCAGATTCTTTTCCCATATAGGTGATTCCAGAATTCTGAGTAGAGTTCCCTGTGCTATATAGTAGGTCTTTGTTGACTATCTGTTTTATGTACAGTAATATGCATACATCAGGTCTTCCCTAGTAGCTCAGGTGGTAAAGAATCCACCTGCAATGCAGGAAACCTGGTTTTGATCCCTGGGTCACGAAGATCCCCTGGAGAAGGGAATGACAACCCACTTCAACATTCTTGCCTGGAGAATTCCATGGACAGTGGAGTCTGGCAGGCTACAGTCCATGGGATCACAAAGAGTTGGACATGACTGAGTGACTAACACACACATGTCAATCCCAAACTCCTAATTTATCCTCCCTGCCCTCCACTTTTCCCCTTTGGTAGCCCTAAGTTCGTTTTCTGTGTCTGTGAGTCCATTTATGTTTTGCAAATAAATTCATTTGTATCATATTTTCATATTCCATGTGTAAGGCTCATATGATAACTGTCATTGTCTGAATTAATTCACTTGGTATGATTATCTCTAGGTTCATCTGTGTTGCTGCAGGTGATGTTTTGTTGGCACGACAAAGAGCATTCACACAGTAGGCGTTTGCATTCAGGTCTGCTGTAGGCATAGCCTAGGAATTTTTAAACCACCCCAGCCATGAAATCCTCTGCGCTTCAGCTGCCCCATGCCTGCTGGGGTCTGCTCCGCCTCCTCTTTCCTTCCCCTTCTTTCTCTGAGGCAACCCACATCCTCCCAGGTGCTTCTTGGCAGTCTGTAAAGAGCTTCGCTGTCAAATGTCAATAATGTTATTTGATCACGGAAATATTGGCCTTGGCTTTCTTTATAATTGTTGTGAATTAGGAGTAATTTCTTAATTCAGGTAAATGTTCTTAGGTTTTTACCTACTGTGAGTCTGTAAAATAAGGTTTGCTAACTAGACAAACGAGGTACTGTGTATGTGAGAGTGCTTAAACTACCTAAGATAATAAATTGTTTTCACTACTGTAGAAGCATTCATTGTAAAGATAGCAACATTCGAAGAATTTGTTCCTCTATTTGAACCAGTTCCCTGAATGATGCTCTGTTGGGTTGGTTGTGATTTTAAAATGAAGCCAATGGAATATTACATTCTTATAGTAATATTATCTAATTTAGACCTTCAAGTATTTCTGAGTGTTCCTCTTAGTAATCAGTCCAAAAGAGCAAGATTTAATAATATTCCATAATTTAAAGTTACAGCTTTTTTTTAACATTTATACATTTCAGCAGACAGACATTTAATTCCTTCTAAAAATAGATCAGGTAAGAACTGTTAAGAAACCAGTGTGTTATTACCCCTAGCTTGATATTTTGCATTTTCTTGCTCTCTTTCCTAGAAAGTAAAATGTCTAGGCATATAAATAGCTGTAAAATGGAAATAAGGGCAAAGTTTGACATACTCAGAAAATATACAGTTTCCCTCGGCTGTAGGGAGAAAAAAGTCCCTTTGAGTGTATTCTCAACTGAGTAAACTCAGCTCTAAAATTGTCCACATATGAGCTGGGGATTGACTTTTGAATCAGGTTCATAGGAAATACAGAAAAAATACAATAGGTATAAACACTGTCTGGATCCAGAATTTATAGAAAAGAAATGACAATCTTAAGGAATAAATAGAAGCCAAGTCAAGTTTGTGACTTTAACTCTAACTCCCTTTCTGTTCTCTACTAGCATAATGAATCGTTGTTTTGAAATTCCTGTGTTCTAACTTCAGAGGATCAATAAGTCTTTCTTCCAGGAAGGTGATTTAGTCGAATTTTATTCAGTGTTGTGAGTACATATGAAGGCAGTTGCTTAAAACTCAAGATGTATATCTCTTTTTGATGTGTTGACAACTTGCATAGTTCATTGCTCCAATAATGCTTCTCATCAACGACATGTATCCAGTTGAATTTCACGCCTGTCACTTCATGCCACTGCATGTGTATTTTTTTCCCCATATTTTCTGCTATGTAAGACCCAGAATATTTTTTTTTCAAAAGAAAACTTGTAGATAACAAAAAAAAAAGTGGCAAAGTGAAGAAGTTGTATTTCTATATGACAGAAATTATAATTAACTATATGCTTCCCTGGTGGCTTAAAGGGTAAAGCGTCTACCTGCAATGCAGGAGACCCGGGTTCAATCCCTGAGTCAGGAAGGTCCCCTGGAGAAGGAAATGGCAGCCCACTCCAGTACTCTTGCCTGGAAAATCCCGTAGCCTGGGAGGCTGTAGTCCATGGGGTCGCAAAGAGTCGGACACGACTGAGCGACTTCACTTTCACTATATAGTCCACATAATTTTTTGCGAATGTCTTAGTATACTTCAATTTTGAAACACTCTCACCTTCTTATTTTGAGCATTTAAAATTTTTTGAGAGCCTTTTTCCTCACTGTTGCAAGCAGAGTAAAGGATAATTTAGGATGAAAAGAGCATTTTCTCTTTGAGACTATCAGCATAGCACAGAGTAAGTAGTGTCTTGATCTTTAATTAGATGAGAATATTTTTACTGCCATTCTCAGTTTAAAAAAATCACAAAGTCCATTAATGAAAACAGTTTGTTGAGGGTGTAGCTCTGTAAAACATGTATTAGGAGTGTCAGAACAAAAAAAACTTTGAGCTTCTGAAGAGTTTTTGTTATTTAAAGTAATGCAAGGTGTTTCAATTTTCAAATTATAAAAAAACTGTCTATTAATGCTTGGCAGATCTTACCGTAGTGCTTTGGCATTTAGGCTTCGGAGTTTTTCCTTCATGTGAAATATGACTTGCAGACCTTTAGTGTGGTCATCATTCCTGTCCTGTGTTGGAAGGAACCCAGAATTTCAATCCTTGTAAAATCTCTCATCATATTTTCATGTTTTGCATACTGTATAGTAAACAGACAAAAGAAAAGCAGGTTTGTATAAATGAGCAATATTTTAATAGTAAAACTGCAAAAAATAGAAAATGTAGTTATGTCATTTGTGAATTTGTTTCCATTCTTATTTTTTCCTTAAAAATAAAACAGAGTTATTTTGGAATTCAGCTTCCTTCAATACCGAGGCATCCTACCTCCATTTTCCTACTTTCCATGGAGAGCTGAGTGCAGATGTGTCTTTCTTCTTCAAGACAACAGCTTCATCTGGGGTGTTTTTAGAGAACCTGGGGATTACCGACTTCATACGGATAGAGCTACGCTGTAAGTCGTCTTTTCCTTAGACGTCTGTGAATTCTGTTTAGGAGTAATGAGTGAGTGTACAGTCGTGTCCAACTCTGTCACCTCGTGGACTGTAGCCCCCCAGGTTTGTCTGTCATGGGATTTTCCAGGCAAGAGTACTGGAGTGGGTAGCCATTTCCTATTCCAGGGGTTTAGGAGTAAATTCTGTAACTAATTTTTAAAATACTGTATTTCTACATTATCAACCAAATTTTTCATTGTGTCCTTTGGGAAAAAAAAATATATTAAGATAGCATTTTTTGCAAGAAAATTATTTAATATTTAACATGTGATAATTTGGGGAAATTATTAGTATTCTCTAGAACCAACTTTAAAAGTCTTTTAAATTCAGAAAAATTAAACATTTTAAAAAAATCCAAATACTCAGTTTAAAAATTAATTAGATCAACCAGCCATATTGTTTTGATATCCTCTTCAGTTCAGTTCAGTTCAGTTCAGTTGCTCAGTCATGTCCGACTCTTTGTGACCCCATGAATCGCAGCACGCCAGGCCTCCCTGTCCATCACCAACTCCTGGAGTTTACTCAAACTTAGGTCCATTGAGTTGGTGATGCCACCCAACCATCTCATCCTCTGTTGTCCCCTTCTCCTCCTGCCCCCAAATCCCTCCCAGCATCAGGGTCTATTCCAGTGAGTCGACTCTACGAATCAGGTGGCCAAAGTATTGGAGTTTCAGCTTCAGCATCAGTCCTTCCAATGAACACCTAGGACTGATCTCCTTTAGGATGGACTGGTTGGATCTCCTTGCAGTCCAAGGGACTCTCAAGAGTCTTCTCCAACACCACAGTTCAAAAGTATCAATTCTACGGCACTCAGCTTTCTTCACAGTCCAACTCTCACATCCATACATGACCACTTGAAAAATCATAGCCTTGAATAGATGGACCTTTGTTGACAAAGTAATGTTTCTGCTTTTTAATATGCTATCTAGGTAGGTCATAACTTTCCTTCCAAGGAGCAAGTGTCTTTTAATTTCATGGCTGCAATCACCATCTGCAGTGATTCTGGAACCCCCAAAATAAAGTCTATCACAGTTTCCACTGTTTCCCCATCTATTTCCCATGAGGTGATGGGACTAGATGCCATGATCTTAGTTTTCTGAATGCTGAGCTTTAAGTCAACTTTTTCACTCTCCTCCTTCACTTTCATCAACAGGCTTTTTAGTTCCTCTTCACTTTCTGCCATAAGGGTGGTGTTATCTGCATATCTCAGGTTATTGATATTTCTCCCAGCAATCTTGATTCCAGCTTGTGCTTCTTCCAGCCCAGCATTTCTCATGATGTACTCTGCATATAAGTTAAATAAGCAGGGTGACAATATACAGCCTTGACATACTCCTTTCCCTATTTGGAATCAGTCTGTTGTTCCATGTCCAGTTCTAACTGTTGCTTCCTGACCTGCATACAGGTTTCTCAAGAGGCAGGTCAGGTGGTCTGGTATGCTCACCTCTTTCAGAATTTTCCACAGTTTATTGTGATCCACACAGTCAAAGGCTTTGGCATACTCAATAAAGTAGAAATAGATGTTTTTCTGGAACTCTTGCTTTTTCGATGATCCAGTGGATGTTGGCAATTTGATCTCTGGTTCCTCTGCCTTTTCTAAAACCAGCTTGAACATCTGGAAGTTCATGGTTCACCTATTGCTGAAGCCTGGCTTGGAGAATTTTGAGCATTACTTTACTAGCATGTGAGATGAGTGTGATTGTGCGATCGTTTGAACATTCTTTGGGATTGCCTTTCTTAGGGATTGGAATGAAAACTGACCTTTTCCAGTCCTGTGGCCACTGCTGAGTTTTCCAAATTTGCTGGCATATTGAGTGTAGCACTTTCACAGCATCATCTTTCAGGATTTGAAATTGCTTAACTGGAATTCCATCACCTCCACTAGCTTTGTTCGTAGTGATGCTTTCTAAGGCCCACTTGACTTCACATTCCAGGATGTCTGGTCTAGGTGAGTGATCACACCATTGTAATTATATGGGTTGTGAAGATCTTTTTGTACAGTTCTTCTGTGTATTCTTGCCACCTCTTCTTAATACCTTCTGCTTCTGTTAGGTCCATACCATTTCTGTCCTTTATCGAACCCATCTTTGCATGAAATGTTCCCTTGGTATCTCTAATTTTCTTGAAGAGATCTCTAGTCTTTCCCATTCTGTTGTTTTCCCTCTATTTCTTTGCATTGATCGCTGAGGAAGGCTTTCTTATCTCTCCTTGCTATCCTTTGGAACTCTGCATTCAAATGGGAATATCTTTCCTATCCTCCTTTGCTTTTCACTTCTCTTCTTTTCACAGCTATTTGTAAGGCCTCCTCAGACAGCCATTTTGCTTTTTTGCATTTCTTTTCCATGGGGATGGTCTTGATCCCTGTCTCCTGTACAATGTCACAAACCTGTCCTCTTAGACTGCTATTAATATTTTGATATCAAAAGTATATTGCATGCTTTTGAAATCAAATAAATCCTGAAGCTTTGATGCAGAGACATGGGTTTGAGCCCTAGGTTGGGAAGATCCCCTAAAGGAATAAATGCCAAATCACTCCAGTATTCTTGCCTGGAAAGTCCCATGGACTAAGGAACCAGGTGGGCTCTAGTCCATGGGGTCGCAAAAGAGTCAGACACGAATGAGAGACTAAACAAACAAATAGCTTTAGTTTTTGTCAATATGAACAGTTAACTCCAGTGATGAGTTTGTTAGAATCCATTTTCCCCCCAAAACTCAAATGCATTTTAATGTCTCATTCCATGTCTATTCTGCACCAACATCCCTGGTTTCTTCCATCGCATGCAAATGCAAACCATTACCTTCATGTTTAGTGACTGTTGATGCAATGGGGCTCTTCCTGAGGGTATTGCAGACTGAGCACCCCCACCACAGGGACTAACGCGAACAATTTTCATGTCTGATGCTTCCAGCTCCTGCAGTTGTGACGTTTTCGTTTGATGTGGGAAATGGGCCTTTTGAAATCTCAGTGCAGTCACCCACTCACTTCAACGACAACAAGTGGCACTACGTCAGGGTTGAGAGGAACATGAAGGAGGCCTCAGTTCAAGTGGATCAGCTCTCACCAAGGACGCAGCCGGCCCCGGCAGATGGGCATGTCCTCCTGCAGCTCAACAGTCAGCTCTTCGTGGGTAAGCCCTGCTGTGGACAGTTTGTCTTTAATTGTATAATGTCAGTGCAGAGATAGGCCAAGAGAAACTAACGCCAACTGTAGATAATGATGCAGTCCCTGGGGTCGCAAGGAGTCAGACACGACTGAGGGACTGAACTGAACTGATAAGGTAATGATAACACCGCCCCCAAACCACCATCTATTGAGAACTTACATTCCAGGCTGCACTGGGTGTTTTGACTACTTCCTCATAACCAACCTGTGCAATGGATATTATCCCAGTTTTACCGACAAGGTAACTGAGGTGCAGGAGGCTGAAATCTCTTGCCTTCAGAAACCCACCTAGTAATGAAATTCACATTTGTGTTTGACTAATTCATAAACCTGCATTCTTTTCATTTCCAGTTTTGTTGAGATGTAATTGACATAGGGAACCATATAAATTTAACATAAATATTCTTAATTTTCCAGACTATGTGACTTGTTCCAATTTTTTTTTTTAATGTTAGTGTCTTTAGTATGATGTTGGACTTGTTTACCTTTGTTCCCCAGGAAGTCGAATAACCCTTCTTGTAAATCCAACTGACACCAGCCAGTGATCCCTGCCAAAAACAAGCCAATGGCAGGAAAAAGAAAAAAAAAAAAAAATCCAGCATGAGCGAAGTGTTCTAGCATTCATGGTTTGACCAGTTATACCAGTTCTACTGGTGTCCATTATTTTCCCATTTTTCTGATGTCTTCTGATCACCTACTTTATATTTATATCCAAACGTTATTCCTTTATTTTCTAGTTACATTCATTTGGTAGGTATAGACTTGATAGGAGAATCCTTCTGAGTGTGTTTGTTTTACATCTTTGCTAATTACAGGACTTATTGATCATGAAGTTCAAGGAATTATCTTTTACTTGATCACTTTTCACGTATTTTAGTGTAAATGAGGACACAGCAGCACTGTCACTCAGGATAAATTGTAAATTATCAGAAACTGTTTCAAGCCTTTGTAAGAGTTATGTTTTAGAGCAGAATTCTCATCAGATCCCCATTACATCTTCTCTTGTTTAATGGCCTTGTTTTAAGCTCTCTCACTGGGAGGGATGAAGCTGATTGAAGGGTATGGAAATAATAAAGAAAACATGAGAGGAAATTCATAACTTTTCTTTTAATAACATGCTAGGAGCTCAGTCAGGAAATTGACACAGATATTTCTTGAGTTACAAACAATAAGAGATGGTCACAGCAAAAGGTATGGCAATTTAAAATCTGTCAGGATCTAGGAAATAGCCTTCCTGTTCTTAGAAATTGAGAAAGCTGAAACAGTCCTCGAATTTTTCAGTGAAATCTGCTGCAGTTTGCCTGGGCATGACCTTTCATTCTTTGTATGAATTTTAACTTCCTAGAAATGGAGTCACTGTGTATTGTGTCTGATAGGAAGCTTGGCCTTAATTTGTTTTTAGGGTAGTTGTAATGGATAGAAATACTATTATGAAACAGAATGATATATTAGGACAGACTTGAGTCTTTTGACCTCAGTCATGTGTTATAATTTTAATAAGGATCTAAGAGATTTTATCTTTATGGGGAATATTGGTTAGGATTTTTATATTCCCATATGTTAAAATCAAGCATGATTGTGTTATTAGAAAGGTTTAGAAATTGAAATCTTTATTGTATTTTCAAAATCATTGAAAATTAAAAGGAAAAGCAGAAAGAAAGATCTTTGGAAAAAGTTATGTCTATTGAGAAAAATCTCTTTTTATAGTCCCCTCCTTCCTACTCATAGCTAACTGAGTAAATAGAAGTGGTTAATGTAATTATATTAAAAAATGGACTCATGTTGAAAGAAAGTCTTGCAGCGTTAGGTGGAGACACATCATTGATTGCCAAGAGGCCATATAGAGGTCTATTTTTATCTTTACCTCTACTGTAAGACTGAACTACTCTTAGGAAAGGACCCCAACCAAGTTAATAGAATAATACATACAAGATAATATCATAATTTGTCAGTTTTCAACATTACTATTAAATCAGCATTTTTAAATTTCTCGATGAAAATACCTTTCCCCTTTGGGAAGATTCAATGGAATTTAAATTATAATTAAAAGGTTATACTGAATTAGCATAAAGTGGGTGAAACTAGTACAAAAAAAACTAGTAATAATCACAGCTAGTTTGATGTAGCACTTATTAAGACAAAAGGTAGTTCTCTGCCTTCCTGAGAGTATATTTCTGGGGAAAAGGCAAGAAGCAGCCAAAAAAAGAATAAAAACAAAATAAAGGCAAAGAGACAAAACAAAAAAATACATATATAAATATCAGTTCAGTTCAGTTCAGTTCAGTTGCTCAGTCATGTCCGACTCTTTGTGACCCCATGAATCGCAGCACGCCAGGCCTCGCTGTCCATCACCAACTCCTGGAGCTTACTCAAACTCAGGTCCATTGAGTTGGTTAGGCCATCCAACCATCTCATCCTCTGTCGTCCCTTTCTCCGCCTGCCTCCAATCTTTCCCAGCATCAGGGTTTTTCCAGTGAGTCAGTACTTCACATCAGGTGGCCAAAATATTAGAGTTTCAGCTTCAACATCAGTCCTTCCAGTGAATATTCAGGACTGATTTCCTTTAGGATGAACTGGTTGGATCTCCTTGCAGTCCAAGGGACTCTGAAGAGTCTTCTTCAACACCACAGTTCAAAATCATCACTTCTTTGGCACTCAGCTTTCTTTATAGTCCAACTCTCACATCCACACAAGACTACTGGAAAAACCATTGCTTTGACTAGACGGACCTTTGTTGGCAAAGTAATGTCTCTGCTTTTTAATATGCTGTCTAGGTTGATCATAGCTTTCCTTCCAAGGAGTGTCTTTTAATTTCATGGCTGCAATCACCATCTGCAGTGATTTTGGAGCCCAAAGAAATAAGTCTATCACAGTTTCCACTGATTCCCCATATGTTTGCCATGAAGTGATGGGACCAGATGCCATGATCTTAGTTTTCTGAATGTTGAGCTTTAAGCCAACTTTTTCACTCTTCTCTTTCACTTTCATCAAGAGCCTCTTTAGTTCTTCTTCGCTTTCTGCCATAAGGGTGGTGTCATCTGCATAGCTGAGGTTATTGACATTTCTCCTGGCAATCTTAATTTCAGCCTGTGTTTCATCCAGTCCAGCATTTCTCATGATGTACTCTGCATATAAGTTAAATAAGCAGGGTGACAATATACAGCCTTGAGGTACTCCTTCCCCTATTGGAACCAGTCTGTTGTTACATGTCCAGTTATAACTGTTGCTTCCTGACTTGCATATAGATTTCTCAGGAGGCAGGTCAGATGGTCTGGTATTCCCATCTCTTTAAGAATTTTCCACAGTTTGTTGTGATCCACACAGTCAAAGGCTTTGGCATAGTCAACAAAGCAGATGTTTTTCTGGAACTCTTTTGCTTCTTTGATAATCCAGCAGATATTGGGAATTTGATCTCTGGTTCCCCTGCCTTTCTTTATCCAGCTTGAACATCTGAAAGTTCACAGCTCATGTACTGTTGAAGCCTGGCTTGGAGAATTTTGAGCACTACTTTGCTAGTGTGTGAGATGAGTGCAATTGTGTGGTAGTTTGAGCCTTCTTTGGCATTGCCTTTCTTAGGGATTGGAATGAAAACTGACCTTTTCCAGTCCTGTGGCCACTGCTGAGTTTTCCACATTTGCTGGCGTATTGAGTGCAGCACTTTCACAGCATCATCTTTTAGGATTTGAAATAACTCAACTGGAATTCCATCACCTCCACTAGCTTTGTTTGTAGTGATGCTTCCTAAGGCCCACTTGACGTTGCATTCCATATATATATATAACAATGTATATACATACACACACAAGCATGGATATACACATATATGTAAAATTTCAGATAACGATAAATACACAAAGTAAAAGTGGGATAAGACCTCAGACAGTTTGGTTTGCAGACTTCTGTTTCAAGTGAGGTGTTCACTGGAGTCCTCCTTGAGGACCTTACACTGGAACAGGGGCCAGCGGAAGCAGCGGGATCCCTGTGAGCATCCGAAGGAAGAGAATTCCGGGCAGTGGGGATGAGCTTCGGGAAGTAAGGAGCAAGTCATGAGGTCTGAGGATGGAATTTGTGTGGGAGGAGAGGATGGTGTGAAGTGAGGTCGAGTTGTATATTATAAGGCCATGGTCAGGACTTTGGATTTTATTCTAAAGGCTCAGATGAGTGGAATGGTCTAATTTCTGTTTTCCACCTTCTCTCTTACTAGGGAAAAGGTGGAAGCAGGCCACGGCTTTAGTCCCCGAGAGAGATCGTGGCGGCATGGGCCAGAGGGGAGATGGTGATAAAGAGAGTTGGGGCATGTCTTAAACGGAGGTGTACACCGCTTACTAACGGGTTGGTTATCTCTGCTCGTGTTTGCCATTGACTCCTGCTAATATCCTTCAGCAAGTTCTCTGCATTACTCACATCATGTCTCAGTTTTTAATATCACCTGGAGTTAGCTTTTCTTGTTTTCTTCCTTTATCCTAACTTGTAGCAGGATTAAAGCTGTTCCGTGGCCCCACCATGCAGTCCAAACCACAGTCTCACCAGCCTGGAAGAGACCCCTGGGTATTCTTCATAGTCTGGGGAAAATAACCCGCCTCCCCAGTGAGGTTCCACCCACCCATCACTGTCACCAGGAAGTTGGGCTGCTTTGTTCAAGTGTTCTTTGCCAGTACATGGCAGATGTAGAGGGATCTTCTCTTAGAAACTGTTTCTCCACTTAGTAATGCCTTCACATTGTTTGAGTTAAGTCAACTCCCAGAGTCTGGACTCCTGTGGGTGACTGGGAATCTCTGCTTTAATCCAATATAATTGATTTTCTGGCTAAAATCTTAAAGGGCAATTTCACTTCCCTTACTTACAGGTTCAAGAGTTTAATTTGTAGTTCACCCATCCATATTAAAAATAATTATGACTAATCAGTATTTTCAAGGGTGCATAATGACTATCATTTGTATTTGGGGATCAGGACAAATAAATGAGATAAGTGTAATCGAAAAGAGTAAGCCTGTAGTTTTCAGCATCACTTTTTCTCCTAATAAAAATGTTTAAATTGAGACACTGATGATGGTGATGATGATATTTTAAATTATATGGAAGCACAATTTTTATAAATAGAGGGCAAAGCTGAAATACCAAGGTTAGTGTATCAGTTGGTCAAAGTTAGATTATGTTATTACCCCAGCATTCAGTAGTTTTTATAAAAAAATTCAGCTTCTTATTTATAACCAAACAGCACAAAACTGGAGAAGGCAGTGGCACCCCACTTCAGTATTCTTGCCTGGAGAATCCCATGGACAGAGGAGCCTGGTAGGCTGTAGTCCATGGGGTCTCGAAGAGTTGGACACGACTGAGCAACTTCACTTTCACTTTTCACTTTCATGCATTGGAGAAGGAAATGGCAACCCACTCCAGTGTTCTCGCCTGGAGAATCCCAGGGACGGCGGAGCCTGGTGGGCTGCCGTCTATGCCTAACACAGAGTCAGACACGACTGAAGAGACCTAGCAGCTGCAAAGCACAAAACAGTAAACTCGTTGTGGACTATTTCAAATACCAAATAAAGTGATTTTGTAGTACTACAAACATGAAACAGTAGAATTTTCAACAATGTAGAAATTTGCCTGTTTGAGATACTCTCTTTAACACTTTTCCCTGTAAGTAAAAGGTTGCAGATATTTGAATATATGTTAATCTTGATTTAAATTCTCTCCTCCAGCTGTCTGTGCTACCATAGCCAGGTCTGTGTTGATTTATGTTACCTTTTTTTTGAGATGAGAGGTTTTGGCAGCCTCTCAGAAGTGAGCACTGCAATAGGATAACATGAAGGAAACCAGTGTATTTTCTCCATCGCTTGCTTCACTCTGTCCTCTAAGGACCAATAATAAAGTGTGTTCACATCTCAGAGTGAGACTCTGAGGCAAGACTAATGAGCAAAATCTTTTTATTTCTGAGCAAAATCAGTAAAACTAAATAGAAAACATGACTGAAAATGTGATTCAGCTGAGCAACAATTACACTTAGCAGTTGAAATAGGCATAAGGAAGTGGTACATAAGTTTCAGAGATTCAACTACACCACAGAATTATAACAAACAAGAACTTGAACAATTCATGTAGCTCCTGATATTAGTATAACTATCTTCAACTAATCTAAACTGTAGGATGGCATGCAAAATGAAGGAGTAATGAAATCATGAACAGAAATCTTTGTATGTAAAAGTTAACCTTGATGTGATGGTCACATGAGAAACAGGAGAACATCTTCCCTCTCCCCAGAAAATCTCAGCCATCACATTGCTTTTTAGTGTAAAAATGATGATTCCCCTCCTATCTGTAGCCCATCTTTCTCCAATCTTGTTCTAAATTATGGCACTGGGTCTTTACCAACCTTTTCACATTCTTTCACTTTGTCCTTTTTTGTTTGTGTGTGATTCATGACATGTCTTAGTTAAATAGTCCTATTCAGAGGTGCTATTCCCTATCTTAAAAAATAAGTTTAGGAACTCAGTGCTGATTGGTGTATTAAACATATGCCCTTGACCTTGTAGACATGGGGGACTCAATGTTGAGAGTCACTGCTGTGATTATACACCCACAGCCATTCTCCAGCCACGGAAATGATGCAGAGAAAAGAATCAATCATTTTTTTAAAGCTGAAATGTGACAGTGGTCATTTTCTATTTTGGTTTGTAAACTCAGCATTTTTCTTAGAAGCATCTTAAATTAGCCTTGAATTGATTTTCATTCAACCAGCTCTGCAATTTTTGTTTGCAGCCTGAATTCTTTCACTGGCAGGTTTCTAAATGGGGCAAACTTCATTTCAATACTTTGGGACTAGGACCCGAAGGAGAAGTAAGGACGCCTGATGTAGACTCTGAAGTCATTTGCATTGCATTTGAATTGCATCAAATCTACAAATATTTATTATCTTGAGCAAACAGTTTCTAAATACCATACACAAAGGTTAATGCTGAACTCTAACATATTGAAGCTCTGAAGGCTGGTTTTCAACCTAGTCACACGTTCACATTGCCTGGGGAGCTTTCTGGACACTGACAGTACCAAAAAAGTGAAAGTGAAAGTCGCTCAGTTGTGTCTGACTCTTTGTGACCCCATGGACGTTACAATCCATGAAATTCTTCAGGCCAGAATACTGGAGTGGGTAGCCTTTTCCCTTCCCCAGGGGATCTTCCCAACCCAGGGATTGAACCCAGGTCCCCTGCATTGCAGGCAGATTCTTTACCAGCCGAGCCACAGGGCAGTATCAGGACAGTACCAGAACAAAGATATATTTATTTACTGTGGATGGATGTTTGCATACTTTCAAAGTTGCATATTACAAATACAATGCTGTGCTGGTCTTTTGGTGAACATATGCTTGTATACCTGTTGGTTGTGTACCTAGGGGTGGAATTACTGGGTCATAGGAATAAGCATATGTCAAGCATTAGTAGACACTGCCAAATCTCTGTTGACCATTTGGATATCATTCTTTTTGAAGTGGCTGTTCAGATCTGTTGCCCATTTTCTACAGGGTTGTCTTCTTTTAAAAAAATTTTAGGAGCTCTTTATATAAATAGTGGGTGAGTCCTTTACAGATTCATTTATTATAGATATTTTCCTTTCTCTCTATGGTTTGCATTTTCACATTGCTGATGTCTTTTGGTGAGCAGAAGTTCTTAATTATAATATATTCTGGATTTCTTTCTCTTTGCTTTCTGTTTGTTTTAGATAGGCTAAAATACAGTTACAGGAAGAGAATGCCAAACAACTTGATGCTTGAATAATTTTTATTACAGGCTAATTTTCCTTTGTAGTCCTAAATATGTTCCCTCATTATCAAAGTTCAGTGCAATAAAAGTCGTGTTGCTCTGTAATGTAATCATATCATTTATTTCAAATTTTTTCTTCTCTCTTTGAGGCGTCAATTTCATGATTAGCCAGAGAAGCTCCCAGTGGACTTTTCCTTGTCCAGCGGCAATCTTGAGTGACTGTTGACTAAAATCAGAATTCAGATGGGATCTCTTGAGATCAGAGAATATGATGTATAGCACCAAGTTTCATTTCTTTGAAAAACAGGCCTTAGTATGGTCAAACCACTCAGCACTGTGGCCCCAACTCTGAGCAGACCCATTTTCCCCCTTGCGGCTGCCGCCAGGACCTGTGCTCATCACTGGCTCTGGTTCAGGGAAAAGTGACTGACTTGTCTGCCTGTGACATGCTTTCTTACACCACCCTCCTCTTTCAGCCATCATAGCTCTTTGAACTTGAGGGAGGACAGTCCTGCTCTTCCTAGCCTTGCAGGGCTTTCTTTGTTCAGTGAGGAATGTTCCACGGCAAAACTATAGCTGGGCTTCCAGCCTCAGCACTTACACGAACTGATGCTATTGTTCCTGCAAGGCCGCGTCTTCCCCCGGACCTCGGGGATGGCCGGGAAGATCTGCTGTGTGATGTGCAGAGCACGGTCCCCTGACCCGGTCCCGGCCCCGCCCGCATGCCCAGTCATTTCCCTGTCCCCACGGAAGGCCCGTGGCCAGGGCCTCCCTGCCATTCTCTGCAGACTGCCCTGCTCAGAGAGAGCCCCTGTCCTCTGCCCAACAAGCCTCTGCAACTTTGGATTTTGGGGGATCTTGCTTTCTTTGTTCTTCTAAGGCCCCTGGATGGATTGCACAGTTCCTGGTTAATCCTCAATTATATTCGAGCGCAGCACATAAATAATTTGCCATTGAAAAATTAAAGGTCTTCCTGCCACAGGAGTAGTGGGAAGTTGGCAGAGGAAAGAGCCAGCTTGCCCTCTGCGTCAATAGCATCTGTCACCTAGTCTAACTTCCTGAGAGTGCGGAACGTGATAAGAGGATTGGACTCAGCCTTCGCTCAGCACCTAGCACACTTATTTAGGTGCAATATCCCAATCCTGTTGTGTAAGTGAACAGATTCGGTTGTGTTCATCCACATAGAAAGGTTGGGTGTTTGTTTCACAAAATACCCAGTGTATATGAAGTTCCAGAATCCATTATATCTGATACAGTATGGCAGGTAAATTGATAGAAAATTAATTGGAAGACGGTTCCAAACATAATAACTCAGCAGAAACATCCAGAATCAATTAATCAAACTGCAACTCATTTTAATTGGACATCCTCTAACCTGGAGAAGTCGTTGGAATGCCTAATTAAGCTTTCAAGCCTAACCCTATTTACATGAGCCATATTTTCCTGAACAGCTACATCTTAAAATGAGAGGTTAGTAACTTGCAGCCTAATGGTAAAGTAAAAATCTTCAATATCCATGTGCTGCAAATGTTTATTTAATTGGACATCACATTTTCTTGGTAATTTAAAAATGTAATTTAAAGCTATTTGATTAGGCAAACATTAGCTCTTTAAAAGGGCTTCCCAGGTGGTTTAGTGGTAAAGAATCGCCTGCCAATACAGGAGACGCAGGTTTGATACCTGGGTCGGGAAGATCCCCTGGAGAAGGAAATGGCAACCCACTCCATGCCTGGGAAATCCCGTTGACAGAGGAGCCTGGTGGGCTACCGTCCATGGGATCGCAAAGAGTCAGACACTCAGTCGTGTCTGAGCACACACACACGAAACTTTTTAAAGAATCAAGAAATCTTATTTACAAACTGTGTTGATTTTCCTCTCACTATTACAGATGCTGTTTAAGCATGCATTTCACACGTATGTACATGTATTTCTACCTGTGAATATCCCCGTCTTCTGACCTTCCTCTCCACTTGGTGTCTATTTCTACCTCTGACATCATGCTATGCCCATGTTTCCCTTTCTAAACCCATTGCTAGACCGTGAGATCTGTGAGACCAAGACCCACTGATATAACTCTGTACCTCCAGTATCAGACAGTGTCCAGAAAAGAGCTGCTAAATTATCTTACCCAGGACTGAAATGCCATTGAAATCGAGTGATCCGAGGAGAAGAAAATGAAACTCTTCTTTTTTGACCGGGTTTTGGTGTGGAGAGGCAGGAGGCGTCCCCCACTGTAGGTTTTTGTCTTCACTCTGCCTCTGACTAAACGTGTTTATTCTGAAATTTCTCAGCTATGCCCACGGGCTAGTCCCTGAACTTGTCTGTGCCTCTAGTTTCTCATCTGCAACAAAAACAGCAGAAAACAAACAAGAATGAATGAGTTGGAGCTGATGAAAATGGATGTCTTTTAAGTTGTTGGACTCCAGGTTATTTAGTTATTATTATGTCACTGGCAGACTGAGATAAACCCCTAAATCAGAGAGCCTGTGGATATTTCAGAGTGACAAATGCATAACAGACTGTGATTTAGTGGTGCTGTGTACTATAAACTCTACAGCATGATTTAAAATACTGTAACATGAAGTCAGTGAAATACACCAGGAATACACACCTCTAATGCAGACTTCATAGCATCTGGCCCTCCTCCAAAGAGTGCCTGGGCCAGAGCTAAAACCAAGGCTGCAGGCTGCCCTCCTTACCCAGAAAAGAGAACGCCAGCAAGGATGCCCCAAGAATCTCTGTCACAGACTTGACTGAGCCCTAGACATTCTTACTGAGTCAAGGTAACAGCGACCTGGATGTGGAAGGAAGATGTCCTGGAGATGAGGGATGCAGGGAGGCGCCAGGGGTTGCAGAAGACTGAGAACCCTAGGCGGAGCGCAGCAGGGTGACAGTGACTCTGGACTCCGGGGAAACATCAGCTCCTTCCTGCCTTGCCCAGGAGCCTGGAATTGTACGGTGTCTGGCTCCATGCCACACGAATTCTGGACTTATAAATAGAGCATATGACATCCACCCCCTTACGGCTTTCATATTCTTCATTGAAGAGCTGCAAATTATGTCAGCTGAAGCCATTTGAATATAGACATTTAATACAGCCATTTGACTCAATACCTTTAGACCATGAAAATTTTGCACCTTGTTTTATGTCCCTGGATATGTACCAGTTTCTCCTGGTTTATAGTCTATGAGAACTTGAATAGAATTTGTATCCTCCTGTTGTGTGAAAATTGTATAAATCTTAATTATGTTGAATTGGTTCATAGTGCTTTTCAGCTCTACTATGTCCTTATATTTTTTGGTCTATTCATTCTATGAATTTTTGAGAGTTTGGTGTTGAAACTCCAAATAAACATCTTAATTTATCTACTTAAAAAATAATTGCAATATATAGGGGAACTATATGTAACTTTGTTATGTTTAAAAAAAAACTGGTGAGAATGGCAAAAATAGGCTGTATTTATTTATTTTTGCCATTCTCACCAGTTTTTTTTAAACATAACAAAGTTACATATAGTTCCCCTATATATTGCAATTATTTTTTAAGTACATAAATTAGGATGTTATTTGGGAGCATTACATCTATGAATCTGAGTTGTGTTCCACCATGAGTCCAGGCTTCTTTTAGTTTTGTCTTCATGGTATGTCATTGTGCAAAAACATAGAATTAATTTATTCAGAAATATTCATTGAGTTTTATCGATGTTCTCAGTCCCAGGGACCCAAACATCCCTGTGAGGAAATGTACCCCTCTTCAACTTTTGAAGCACCATGCTCCCAGCTGCTACTACAATCAGTTTCATGAATGAGTGTGTTGATTACTAACAGTATATTGAGTATTAATACTTAGCTATGACTAATGCTTATTTAGCTGTAGTTACAAATAGTTACTGCAACACTATTATGTGTGAGCTAGTGAAGGACAAGGGAGTGTCATGCTGCAGTCCACGAGGTCGCAAAGAGTTGACTGAACAACAACAAATTACATGTCAGGTGCTGTTTGTGTGCTGGGGTTTCAGTGTGATTGAAATAGCCCTAACTGAATGTGTATTTTGATGGAGAGACACCGGTAATATACAAAGTAAATTGTTCAAATGTAAAGCTTGCTGGATGATGACAAAGGCATATTTTTGTAGGGTCTTTCTGGAAAATTTCTGGCTTTATAATTAAACAAAAAACCCACCTCTTTAATCTCTGAGAATAAGGAGACCTTACATAAATGGGGCTAGATTAGGAGCTCGCTAGATGAAGTGAGGGAGGAGGGAGTGAACACATTTTAGGAAGAGAGAACAGGTATGGAGCGGGTATACAGTCCTGGCGGTGAGATGGCATCATCTGTTCAGAAGATGAAGCTCGTTTTCAGAGGTTCTAAGAACATCTAAGTGTTTCTGGGTAAATCACCCAGATTATTTAGATTAGGACACTATTTCCCTAATTCAAGTTCTGAGCTTTAATTTATTGATATTCCTGGGCACTGTTGTATGTCCAAGTGCACTCAGAGGTTTCGTTCCCATTGAGACAGTGCTTTATATACTGGAGTCCAGTGACTGTCTCAGTCTGATTCACAGCCTTATGTCTGGCCCACCACAATCAGTATTTCTTGGGAGCCTACGCCTGTATTTTTAAGAAGCCTTCCCATGAGATACTCATATTCCTGACATTTGAGGACCTCTGCCTTATGATGTGTGTGTGTTAGCCACTCAGTCATGTTCAGCTCTTTGCGATCCCATGTGCTACAGCCCTCCAGGCTCCTCTGTCCCTGGAATTCTCCAGACAAGAATACTGGAGTGGATCTCCATTTCCTCCTCTGTTGCCTTTAGGATGGCAGGGTCTGATTCTTCCCAAACTCTTAGAACCTCTTCAAGGGCGGCTTGGTAAGTGCATGTTGTTACCTGTCATTCAGTAAATGTTACACCACTGTGTGTCTCCATTAATCCACTTCCCCAATATTGTTGAGAATCTTTCCAATCTTAAGGCAACAAACACTGGTCCAACACTAGGAAGAAATTCACTGGGAAATACACCCAACAAAAGCAGATACTCTGGCGCTCAATCTGATCCTGCGTGTTTTGATGAAAGGATAATGATCAAAAGATCACATTAATGCACTGTCAAATTAGAAGAACTCAGGGATTCCTTCATAATTCTCACTAATGAAGGCTGTCCCGGCATCAGGATTAGGTTTCAATATGGAAAGACAAGCACGTGTGTGGTGCCTGCCTGCATGCATGCTAAGAAGCTTCAGTCCTGTCCAAGTCTTTGTGACTCCATGTGACCTCAGGGGAGTCTACCAGGCTCCTCTGTCCATGGGATTCTCCAGGCAGGAATACTGGAGTGGGTTGCCATGCCCCCCTCCACCCACAAATATATGCTTATTAAAAATTGCAAGAAAAAATTAGTTTCTACATAAGAATGTCAGTACATATCACTGTTATTTTGAATGAAAGTGAAATAGAGCCTTTAATTTGTTCTTTAAAATAAAAAAGACTGATATTAAAAGTCTCTAATTTAAAGTTTTATAAAACTCTTTTAGAAAACAAATCTGTAACAAATTCAACCTTTGGGGGAAAAAAATGAATCAATGAATTTTATCTCTATGAATTCTTTTAAGAGTATTTTGTCACAAATCATGCTTCCAAAAGCATATAGACCCTTCCAACTCTGGCCATTCTCTGTTTAAGGCCATGATTTTGGCCTCTGTGAGGCCTCAGTCTTGATTGGTCTTAACATCCTGAACAAAACAGCCCGCAACCTGTTCGCATGTGCAACGTTTGCCTTGTAGGTGGAACGGCCACCCGGCAGAGGGGCTTCCTGGGCTGCATTCGGTCTCTGCAGTTGAACGGAGAGGCCCTGGACCTGGAAGACAGAGCCAGGGTGACCCCAGGAGTGGAGCCGGGGTGCGCAGGGCACTGCAGCAGCTACGGGAGGCTGTGCCACCACGGGGGCGCATGCAGGGAGAAGCCCAGTGGGTTCTCCTGTGACTGCACCTCCTCCGCGTACGCCGGGCCCTTCTGCTCGGATGGTGAGTGTGACATGGGTCCCCCCAGCAAGACCGACCCCACGTGAATAAAAGCTCCAGCAGTTCTTTCCTTTGTAACTATTTAAAACACAAATATTTCCATTCCTGAACACTTTTTTGGGGGAGGGCAAATTGCCTATTTTATGCCCATGACACGACATTACTTAAATATTTGCCTCAGTTCTTTAAAAACTGTCTTTTAATGATAAACCTTCTAATAGTTGCCTCTAGTGGTATAAAGTGTCAGCCGCTCCATTTGCTGTTTTCTATCTACTGTTAATGCTCTTAAATAATACAGGTGTCAACAGCCAGTCCCATGGGGGCAGTTCTCATTTTTAAAATCATTACAAGCATTGTTGTTATTTTTGAAGACGGCCAGCCATGCAAAGACATTTGGGAAGCCTTGTTGTTTGAGCAAACAAATATTATTTAGCAAACAGGACTAGAAATAACTTTTCCATTGAGCATCAATGTGTAACAAAATAGAGATACTCAGGCACCTTGTTCTATGAAATGCCGACTTTCTGTTGGTGAAGTGAAACAGTGGACCATTTTTCAGCTGGTCTTGTTCACTGATCCACGTCATGGAAGAAGGGAAAAGCTGAGTGTAGCACTCAGTGTTCTGAACAGACTTCTGTGAATAGACAAACATTTGCTACACCTTCATTGTTCCTCATAGAAAATTGTCATCCAGTTTAATTCAATTGCTTTACTTAAGTGTTTCTGGACTACTGAACCTTTACCTGAAGGAGACTAATGAAAATTGGCCTCAAACTGAAGCAATCCTACTTTGCAGTAAAAACATTTGGGATTATTTAAAGGAAAGTTGACCAAAATTAACTCTTCAAATCATCTATTTTTCATCAGGAATAACATCATTTAAAATCAACCTTGGGTAATCAACCACTGCTTCTGCCTTTCTATAATTCTCCTGTTTAAAGTTAGAACTAAGACCATTTCTTTACAAGAGCATGTCTTCATTTTCTGAATCTAAATGATTTCCAGGTCATCTTGCAAAGTGTAATCGGGAATGTTATTCTGCATCCACATAGTATATAGGATTTAAAACGAATATTGTGCATAGTAAAAGTAAAACAAACAGACAAAACCCCTGAAGCACTGAGTGGAGATGTTGCCACATTATCCATGCACATCACCTGGAGATCACATTCAGCACCCGTACAGTGAGGAAGGGAAGAGTTCTGGAATCCCAAACTAGTTGCCCCTTCCACCATCCTCTTCATTTTTATATAGATATATTGGGGGTGTGTGTATGTGTATGAATTTAGGATATTAATCCTAAATTAATAAATACTAATCCTAAATGAATAAATCCTAAGTATTAAAATCACTTATGTAAGTAAAATGATTTTTTAAAATTTGGATAGTTATTTTTTAAATTTAAAAAGTATCATAACTGAGACCACTGAACAATCCTTGTTCTTCAGTTTTTTAACATAAAATTGTGCTTATCATTTCAGAGATTTCTGCCTATTTTGGATCTGGCTCATCTGTGACTTACAATTTTCAAGAAAATTACTCCTTAAGTAAGAATTCCAGCTCCCACGCGGCTTCGTTTCATGGTGACACCAGGCTGAGCAGGGAAACGATCAAGTTTAGCTTCCGCACAACACGGACGCCAAGCCTACTGCTCTATCTGAGTTCCTTTTATAAAGAGTACCTTTCCATTATCATTGCCAAAAATGGTGAGTGCTGTTCAGATGAGAGAAAATAGTATCAGAGCGTTAGATCCGTAATAATATGGATAATTCTCATGTTCTTGCTTCTCAGACTACAAACAGGAAAAAAAGTGTGCCTGCTTGGTGTATTCAGTGTTGTTTTTCAGTGCTGTCGGGCAAATGTAATCTAAAAGGATTATTTAAAATACTTAAAATGCCTTTATAGCCTTATAGTTTTGGTAATTTAACATATTCTGTGTGAATTTTTAATTTCTGTAGATAAAATATTTATTATAATTTATTATTGCTAGAAAATCTTTACTGTTCCATGTGATTGTCAGTACCAATTTTCTGGTTCATTTTGAAATAAAATGCCTGTTTGTACATAACAAATATTTC
This sequence comes from Odocoileus virginianus, assembly GCF_023699985.2. Taxonomy (NCBI): domain Eukaryota; kingdom Metazoa; phylum Chordata; class Mammalia; order Artiodactyla; family Cervidae; genus Odocoileus; species Odocoileus virginianus. The sequence continues at coordinate 55,988,915 of NC_069693.1, read as the reverse complement.
CTTCAAATCAAAGTAGAGAAGTTTTGAGAGAATGTTAACTAATTAGCATTATGTATAAGAAAATGTCCATCTCTTGGTTCTGATTTTCGGCAATAAAGTAGTCATGGGTACATCAGTGCAGGATAATAGTGTGTGGTTTAGGATGTGTGTGCTACAGACACCCACTTACTGTTGTTCTCGTCCCTTTATCTGGGTTAGAGATATAAAATTCTATGAATAAATTGTCTGGGTGAGGAAAACAAAGGTACATACAAACATGCAGATATATCATTTCAACTAAATCAAATATGGCCCAAGGGCACTGAATGCCAAATTAGAAAAAATATTGTTCAATAAGTATATTCCTCCTCACAATATATATTTTGAGCTTGAAGTTTATCTACATATATTTGTTAAACTGAAAGATATCCTATGAAGTAGATTTACTGACATCTTTGCAGGCAATTAAATGAGTAGTATTAACTCTAATAGTAAGTTTGGCTTAAAACTATTCATCTCACCCTAATTTCATTCCAAACTCTATAACCATCACCACTTGAAAAATATTCCTTATCTTTAGTAAAACTGTATTTGATAACAATAATTCCATTCATCAGTTGCATTTCAGGAATGGTAGGCATATTTTTTGAAAGATGAATTACAGATACAGAAAGTTACAGCAATATTCCACAGTAGTTTGGCACTTCATAATATATTAAACCTTATTATTTTAAGTCAGAGGCTAGTACAAAGATTTGCATGTGCTTAATTACATATTTGACAAATTAAATATTTGCAAGAAAGAGCCTGCTTATTTGCAGCCTATTTGCTCTTAACTTTGGGGAAATAGTGCAATTTCACATGGAAACTGACTTCTAGGAATTATGATGAAAGTGTACAGTCAAATGAACTGTTGTGAATTCTTCCCGAGGAATTAGTAAGTAACAAAAAAGGACTCTGAGTTTTTTTTTAAAGGCGTTTTAAAAAATATAATTTTAACTAAACTATAACTTTTCCCCTCTACTTTAGGAAGTTTGCAGATCAGGTACAAGCTAAATAGATATCAAGAACCTGATGTTGTTAACTTTGATTTCAAAAACATGGCCGATGGGCAACTTCACCATGTAAAGATTAACAGAGAAGAAGCAGTGGTCTTTGTGGAGGTAATAGAGAAAATACAACCGAAGCAGTGTTTACAGTTAAGCTCCCCAGCGTGACGGACCTGCAGCAGAAATTGGATAGTGGATAGTTAAATAAAATCATTCTTCCAGTGCCACCCTAACACAGATCATAGACCATCATATGTGCTCAGTGTTTTTAGCAATAGGATCCGGTTTAAGAGATTAATCGTATTTGATACTTAAAATTGCCAAACTTTCCTATTTGTTTTACTTTACTCAGGTGGGAAATGCTTTTTAGTTTAGCATAATCTACTATTGGCAGAACTGTTGCTACTCTCATGAAACCAGTTTACTTCAGATGGTTGTACATGCAGCCGTATTTCTTGCACAGAAATTAATGATCACAATTTCAGAATGAATTTTAAAATGATGTGAGTTATAGCAGAGAAAGTTGAATTATTCACTCTACCAGCTTTTGAAGAAAAGCACATATGTTTCAGCCCTCTAGATACAGGAAAATTTCTTAGCTGAATGACTCAAGTAAAAATACCCAGCTAAGTAAAAATATCAAGATGAAGATAACTTGTATCTTTTTGTTGGTTTTCTCCATTTGAATTTCTTATACAGTGGAGAAAAATAAAGTGATATAAGGGGATAGAAGGTAGGGTGCACTGGTATCTGAGGGTAGCATAAAAGTAGTTTAGAAAATAATATTCACCTGTATAAATGACTGACTTTAAACTTTGTTTTTCTAATCTTTGGGGCCATATTAACAATTGCCTATTTTATCATTTTCTTTTGTCTTCCTTTGCTTCCTGTCCTCTTCTCAATGACAACATCTGTGTGGACATTTGCATCTCATGTAACAATTTTGTAGATTGATGAGAGCATGAGGAGGCAAGTCCACCTGGCGTCAGGTACAGAACTCAGTGCAGTCAGATCCCTTGTACTGGGCAGGATTATAGGTAAGTAAAAGGAATGGCCTTTTGCCTAATCGTGATGCATAAACGTGGACCAGAAGAGTCATGTTCCAGATATGCGCGCGCGCGCACACACACACACACACACACACACACACACACAAATTCATCATGCCAAAAGGAACTGCTTGCCTTATTTCAGTTGTGAAGTGAATGACAATCAAGGCAGAAACTGTATTTCCTCAGGGGTGTGTGTAATTGTGAGCTGGGGCATTTTGTGTAAGATGAGCAAGCATCCTCCTTGAATAGTAACGCCATGCTGGTGTCTGCCGTATGTCAGTCCAGCATAATGAAACACGGTCTCACTCTCACACTTCAAAAACATCAAATAGTAAAGGTATAAATAACACACCATATGTCAATCAGCTGCCAAACGTATAAACCATCATCTAATGATAGCACTAGGATTAGGTCAGAAGAATATGGAGGAGAAAGCAATTGCGATTCTGCTGATTAGTGAGTATGCTTCCGGTTGTGGCCTGGATCCTCTCTGCTGTTGAAGGCAGTGGCCAGCCACTCCTGCTGACTTATAACCCAGCGTCTGTCTAAATGCCTTTTATAATTCTTATTTCTATCCACCAAGTCACCTGTGATAATAGCATGGAAATAGAAACATACTCTTGCCATTTTAGCATCAAAACATGTGCTTTTTAAATACTTGCCAACAAAGACTAAATGGAAAGAGGGGCAATAAATTTTAAAAGAGATTTTCTTTTTAGATATAAATGTGAGGTTGGAGGACTTCCTGTAGTCTGATTTTCATTCCAAGTTTGATATTTCACATTAATCTGGAATATTTTGTCTAAGATAGTAAATGAGATATTTTATTTTTTGACCTTTTCAATTACTTGTACCTTGATAAATCTTTTCTTACATTCCCTGTACATAATGTTAGAATCTTGAGAATGCTTGATTAAACCTGTGGGTGAATGATCAGATATTGGCTCTGAGAAGGTTAATACTAAAGTTTACAAATATTTATAGTCTTTCTAGCATTGTGACAAGCACCAATGTTGTATGCTTTTATTCTCCAAATAAAGGAAATATGAATTGAATTGTTCTTCTAGTATGCTAGATGGACATGAAATATATGTGTAAAGTACTACTTAGATATCTGGAAGCTTAACTGGAAAATCCCAAGTGAGTTTAATAGCATAAATCACATAAATTCAACTACAGTAATAAAAAAGATCAAATAATTATAATAAATCTCAATGTCAAGAGTTCCTCAGTCTAGCAGGGTCTGAGTTAAGGCATTTTACAAAAAAATGTAAAATTAAAAAGATTAAAAATTCTAACAACTATGCATAATGTTGATAAAATCATATTTTTGAAGAAACAGCATCTTCAAACTTAATGCCAGATTTGCTGATGAAAATATTTTGTGTGAATAGAAATATGTTAAATATATTATAAAACAATTGGGAAACTGACTGCATTCTGTGAGGAAGATTGTATTAATCAAACAGTAGACTAATAACATTCATTATATAGATACTTGTTTCCCTTTTTATAATGAATATTGCAGATTAGTAAGGAATTAAAGATGTTAATGTTTTTACTCAAGAATAGTGTATTATTAAAACTCATATCACTCATGCTGAAAAATAAGATTAAAGTCCAAGTTCTGCAGTGAACTTTAGAGTTTGAATCAATTAATTCTCCTAAGAATATAGGTATGAATTAATTGATATCCTAAGGTGTGAATCTTGACCAAAGACTAACATTGCATGCAAATCATGTGTAATTCAAAGGAGACTAATAATTTATAGTCATATGGTGTGGTATATGTATGCATTTACAACAAAATGTTATGTAGTATATTATTACATTTTAATATGCTATGTTCATTTATGGTAAAAATAGATGCTAAAATGGAGCTATTCGTTTTCCAGAGAGTTGCTCCATCTTGAAGTTTCAATGTTAGTTGCAGTCCTCTAAGAAGCCACTGTCAAGACAAAATTAACCGTGTGAGGGTTTTATCAAGGGGACACTTGTGAAAGAGAATGTGAGGAGAGAGCTTGTAAGACTGCATGCAAGCCTCCTTCCAGTGGGGAGAGAGGGAGGGAAAGTTAGAAACGCCCTGGACTTCAGCTTGGTGGGGGAGCCGAGTCTGTCGGCCACCAGGGGAGCCTCGTATCTCCAGAGGGTGGGTGTGCCTTGGAGTCCCCGCTGCGGTCAGCTCTTGCCTGGGAACAGCCGTGGGAAGCAAGGCCCTGGCCCAAGCACGAGGATGAGTGTCAGAGCCGGCACCTGGGGCCCTCGGTCGGTTCCTCTCGCCCAGCTGGAGGTCTGTAAGGCACATTCTCATGGCCTCGTGCTAACCAACTATGGTTTTCATTTTTATAAGCCCGTTTGGTTCCCTTATCCATTTAGCACATATGCTGGGATCACCTGTTGTGAACACAGAGAATGCCAGTCAGCAAGGCAGACGTTGCATCTGCCCTCACAGAATTTATGGTTAGTGGGCATACAGATAATCATAATACACAATGTTCCAGTGTATCTAATTGAATGTAGTATACCCTATGTTGCTTGGGATAAAATAGCTCCAAATTATTCTCCAAAGTAAAGAAGTTAAACACAGTGGAAGTTCCTTGGCGGCCCAGCGGTTAGGACTTGGTCTTTCACTGCCATGGCCCTAGGTTCAGTCTCTGTCAGGGAACTGAGATCTTGAAAGCTGCGTGGTGCAGCCAAGAAAAATAGTAAAATACTTATATCATTTTACAATATCTGAATAGTTCTTTTAAGGGAGCAGAAAATAAACATTAACCAATTTTTTTAGAGTTGTCATTTGCCTACATTTTCAACCAAAGACTCAAGGATATGACCATCCACTGCCATTTCAGATGGACCCCAGAAATAAAGGGCATTCTTCCCCTGTTTTTCATACTCATTCCTTACACTTAGGAAGAATCATGGGAATAATTTTGGATTATTGTCACTGTTAATCAATATTACTAGCAGATGTTGAGAGGAGGGTAAATTTTAGAAATCATATCAATCTGTACTGTGATGACATGAAAACCATCTCTAACTCCCTACTACACTTAAAATATTTGAGGACTCAGTAACTTTGGCAGTGATAGTCATTAGTAGTTGGGAGCTGGGTTGGGAAGATCAAGCTTTTTGCCAAAGCAGCTCAATTCAGACACTCCTGTATTCAATAAAGTATATTACATTTGCTTTTCATATTCAGAATTCACTATAAAGTGAAGCTCTGGATTCTGTGTCTGGATACTTTAATATGTTAGGATAGATTTATGATTTATTTGAGTAAAAGCTGGATGATTATTTGCACTCATCCTGAGTGGTAACTTTTGTATATTGGAGGTGATTGATGACCATTAAAGATCATTTATTTCTTCTGAGGCCACAGAGCCAGGAAGTGCTCTTGGATCACTGTGGTGGGATTTAGGCCAGATGTAAATAAAGTCTGTAGTCAGCCAGGAACGGACATCCACTTACCCTGATGAAGAGCTTTGAGAACGATCTCAATGTGTCAGGATCCTTTATGTAAAACCCACTTCAGAGCCCAGAGGTGAGGAAAATATGTGAGCCAGGTAAGTTAAGGGCACTGCAATTGTGTAAATATATCGTGAAACATCTCTTAAGATAATGGAGGGTTTATTTTAAAAGAGAAGTACCATTTGGAGCAAAAAAAATAGAGTCTACTTTAAAATCACTTTTTTTTATTCATCAGGCTGATTTTTTAATATTTTGATAATTAAAACATAGACTATCCTCAGGACTTGGCATGACTTCATCCTTAACGTGGCTCTAGTAATTTCCAGACACAGCTATATCATTTTGAAATTGGCCATACCTAAAAACTTGAAAACAGCCTTTCTCCTCATTGTGATACATGAGCATTGATCAAAAGTGTCATATTCTAAAAGCAGAGAACACTCATGATGTTGAAATGTTTAATCTGATTTTAATTGTAGAGCAAATGGTAAGGTAGATACTGGGATTTTGTCAGAAGCACATATAATCACAAGTATGTGCTCCAGGTGGGATGGGCAAGTGTATGCCGTTGACAAGGATTTGGCTGTTAAACATCATAAAACAGAGATCTACTTACACTTCAATAGAGAGCAAATGACAGAAGCCAAAACCCCAAATCCCAAATTATATATCAGCTGCCAAAACCTAGGAACCCTCAGACAGTGATAAAACTCAAATAATTTCTAAAATAAAAAGGAGAAAGCAATTGTTTTATTTCTTTAGTTTACTGATGTGCTTGAAAATGTACCTGCATCAGGAATAAGTAAAAAATAAAACCACAATCAGGGCCTTACAGTACTGTGTGAGTGAATTTGTTAAAGACCAGGCATTGACGGATGAGAGAGGGAGAGGATGCAATTGACCGGAGTCCGGATACAGGACCTTCGGGGTGGAGAGAGGGCACAGACACAGCAGAGACATGGGTCCGGCCAGCCCAAGGTCCGCAGCTCTGTCAGAGCAAGGGCAGCGAAATGTGAATTCTGCTCGTGTTGTCTGTCAAGTATAGCCAAGGGCTGGAGATGGTTTCCATGTCATCAGAGTAAGATATTGCTTCCTCAAAACCATCCTCCTTGCTTGGGAGCTGCTAGTAATGCTTGTTAACGATAACTGGACCTAAAAATTGTTCCTACAGTCCACTCCCATTTGTAGAGATGAGGACAGAGAAAACACTTCCTCCATTTCTGTTCTTCCTTCTGAAGAGGCAGACAGTCCGATGTCATTTCTTTGTTAAGTGTGTTCAAAATGTATTAGCTACTGAGGCCAAAGTGAATGATTCCTCAGTCAGCTCCTTTAAGAGACCTACTTAACCAAAGATTACAGAAAAAGACATCTCTCCACGATGTAATTAATCAAAGGAAATATGCAGGTATAAAGTTGTTTGGCTAATTCATTAAGCTTTTATTGGGTCACAATTCCACTACATGGAAAAAAAATATCTCTGTTAAGATCGTTACATACTCTTGAAATTGCATAAAAGCCTCTCATAGCATAATGTGCCCACATTATGAATAATAACATAATTTAACCTGTTGCAAAATGATTGAAAATTACTGTTCAGAGGCTGAGTGATGTTTACAGTGACGACTTACGACTTTTGTATGTGAGAAATGTCATGGTGCAAGAACACTGACAGCAGAAACCGGTTGGTACATCTTGGTGGGAACAAGTAGGTTGCATCAGATGAACTGGGTCCATCTTCCTCGAAAAATTAATAGGCTGCATTACATTGGTTTTGGTTATGCAAACTCGTTAACTTCAATTATGAGGTCTTTTTTGTTTGTTTACAGATTTGTGTGTTATGTTAGGAGAGTTTTCTTAGTCTGAAGATGTTTTCACTCACCGCGAGCAGTAGCTTTGGTGTATTTAAAGACAGTGAGAGTGGGGACCATTTATCTATTGTGAGACTGCAGAGCCAGGAAGTAACTCAGATTTCTGCAGTGGAGATCTGGGCCAGAGGTAAATAATTGTGTGGTCAGAGGCAAGAGGATGTCTACTGCACCTCCTCAGAAGAGCTCAGGAACAGACCTCAGTCACGGGGATATTTTATGTCAAACCTGCTTCTAAGCCCAGAGGTACATAAGAAAGTTTAATTCAGTTACTTAAGGACACTGTGATTTTGCAAAAGTCCAGTCAAATGACACTTCCAATGCGACTGATCATGCTGAAAGCAAAAGAGAAGCTCAGGTTACCCCGAGATGCCTCACTATAAATAGCTTTTACATTAATCAGTTCTCAAGGTTGTGTCTCAGAGCAGTAGGCTTGGTTGGCATATAAATACCTTTTATGAAAAGCTGACATTATCTGTACTCTATTTGCTGTCTGCTTTGCCATTTTCCTTTTCTGCTAACTTTTGTCATTGTTACATCCTAGTTGTACTTGCCTATGATGGTAAAAATGTCCTGCTGGGTTTTAGCACTGCTCCTTTGAGTCACTGCACCATTTTCTGGCAAGCTCTCTTTATCTTTATGGATTAAAGGCCTTGAGATCCTTTCTTAAGATGGCCCCGTTTCCATAGGTATGGTCAAACTACTTAGGTTTGTTTTGAGGTTTTTTGTTTTGCTTTGTTGTTACTGTTGTTTTGAGAGCCACAAGAAGTTTCATGAAGCACTTCTGGTTTTAATTGTTCTTCATTTATTTCATATCCTTTCCAGAAACAGTTTCCTCTCTCTGAGTAATAAACAGAAAAGTGCTTCAAACAAATTTTAACTCCTTGGTACTCTTTTTTTTTTTTTTTTTTAGAACTTTTGGGAGAAGATTTCTTTACAGAAGCAGAAGTCATTCCCTTGGTTGGAAGATACAGTTGAGGCTAATTTTTTAACAGGCAGGATCACCCTCAAAATCTGGGTTGCTTAGGGATTTTTATAGCCAGAAACAGTCTAAATGTAATTGTCTTATCAGGATTTCAATGAAGTAAAGAGATATTTGTCTTCAATTCCGCCACCTGTCCTGCTCTAACACTTAAATGTTGTTGATATTTCTGGAGTCAGATAAAAGGAAAGATGGATTTTTTGCTCATTGGCTATATTAGCCCTGTTCTCAGTGCAGCTATCTGATGCTGGGCATTGCTTTTAAGCAACTTAATATAACTGCTAATTTCATTTGGACTCAATTCTGGGAAGGTGGCTGCAAAAATCTCATAGTTTCTTTCTCTCCAACTTCTAATTTCAACCCATTTAGTCTCCTGAAACAAGGGTGTTGATGATCCAGCCCAGCTGGTCGGGTTGCCTAGAGGCTTCCAGTAAGACTGTGTTCTGAGACTTCCTGCTTCTGGTTGGAAGGGAGCCTGGGGCCCAGCCTACAGGAGCCTTAGGGGAGACCCTGAATTGTGTGGATCCTGAGAAATTCTTGGCTTGTAGAGATCCCTGGACCCCATGGGGAAAGGGCGGCATTGAAAACTCAGGGCTTCTGTCTTCCTGCTTTGACTGAAATGTGAGAACTTCCTCAATCCTGAAATTTGGGCCAAGTTTTTTGTATCCTGAAGTTGAGTGGGTGTTTGGCAGGTTTTTTTACTGACAAGGATGGCTGATACACTGTCTACCTTCTCTGGGTGTCAACCACCTGAAGAAACAGTGATGGAGAATGGAGAACCAGCAGATGAGAAAAACAACCCTGTATACAACCCTGGATTCACCAGCGGTCAGATGGGGGAGAAACCAGAACAACCAGAAGTAAGCTATCCAAGGAGACAGACCCCATCCTGGGGGAAATCTAGCAAGAGCAATGCGAGGAAATTCTAGCCAAGCGACAAAAGACCTTGAGGAACTAAAAGCATGATTTTCCCAGACTTAAAAAAAAAAGTTATCTTTGTGGATATTTGAAATCGTCCCCTGGAGAGCACGTGAATGAAGCACTGTTGTTGTTCAGTGGCTCAGTCATGTCCGATTCTTTGCGACCCCATGGATTGTGGCACGCCAGGCTCATCTGTCCTCCACTATCTCCCAGAGTTTGCCCAAATTCACATCTATTGAGTCAACGATGCTATCTAACCATCTCATCCTCTGCCACCTGCTTCTCTTTTGGCCTTCAATCTTTCCTAGCAACAGGGTCTTCACATCAGGTGGTCAAAGTAATGGAACTTCAGCTTCAGCATCAGTCCTTCCAACAAATAAAGGGTTGATTTCCTTTAGGATTGACTGGTTTGATCTCTTTGCAATCCAGGGGACTCTCAAGAGTCTTCTCCAGCACCACAGTTCAAAAGTATCAGTTCTTTGGTGCTCAGCCTCTTTATGATCCAACTTTCACATCCATACGTGACTACTGGAAAAACCACAGCTTTGACTCTATGGACCTCTGTCAAGAAAGTTATGTCTCTGCTTTTTAATATGCTGTCTAGATTTATCATAGCTTTCGCTCCAAGGAGCAAGCGTCTTTTAATTTTATGGCTACAGCCATCATCTGTAGTGATTTTGGAGCCTAAGGAAATAAAATCTGTAACTGCTTCCACTTTTGCCCCATTTTGTTTGCCATGAAGTGATGGAACTGGAATGCCATGATCTTAGTGCTTTGTTGAGTTTTAAGCCAGATTTTCACTGTCCTCTTTCACCTTCATCAAGAGGCTGTTTAGTTCCTCTTTGCTTTTTGTCATTAGAATGGTATCATCTGCCTATCTGAGGTTACTGATATTTCTCCCGGCAATCTTAATTCCAGCTTGGGATTCATCCAGACCAGCATTTCACCTGAAATACTCTGCATCAGTTCAGTTCAGTCGCTCAGTCGTGTCCGACTCTTTTGACTGCATGAATCGCAGCATGCCAGGCCTCCCTGTCCTTCACAAACACCTGGAGTTTACTCAAACTCATGCCCATCGAGTCAGTGATGCCATCCAGCCATCTCATCCTCTGTCGTCCCCTTCTCCTCCTACCCCCAAACCCTCCCAGCATCACGGTGTTTTCCAATGCGTCAACTCTTCACATGAGGTGGCCAAAGTACTGGAGCATCAGTACTTCAGCAAAGTACTTCAGCATCAGTCCTTCCAATGAACACCCAGGACTTATCTCCTTCAGGGTGGACTGGTTGGATCTCCTTGCAGTCCAAGGGACTCTCAAGAGTCTTCTCCAACACCACAGTTCAAAAGCACCAATTTTTTGGTGCTCAGCTTTCTTCACAGTCCAACTCTCACATCCGTACATGACCACTGGAAAAACCATAGCCTTGACTAGACCGACCTTTGTTGGCAAAGTAATGTCTCTGCTTTTTAGTATGCTATCTAGGTTGGTCATAACTTTACTTCCAAAGAGTAAGAGTCTTTTAATTTCATGGCTGCAATCACCATCTGCAGTGATTTTGGAGCCTCCCTCCCTGCCCACCCCCCTCCGGCAAATAAAGTCTGACACTGTTTTCTGTTTTCACTGTCTCCCCATCTATTTCCCATGAGGTGATGGGACCAGATGCCATAATCTTGGTTTTTCTGAATGTTGAGCTTTAAGTCAACTTTTTCTCTCTCCTCTTTCACTTTCACCAAGAGGCTTTTTAGTTCCTCTTTACTCTCTGCCATAAGGGTGGTGTCATCTGCATATCCCAGGTTATTGATATTTCTTCTGGCAATCTTGATTCCAGCTTGTGCTTCTTCCAGACCACTGTTTCTTATGATGTACTCTGCATAGAAGTTAAATAAGCAGGGTGACAATCTACAGCCTTGACGTACTCCTTTTCCTATTTGGAACCAGTCTGTTGTTCCATGTCCAGTTCTAACTGTTGCTTCCTGACCTGCATACAGGTTTCTCAAGAGGCAGGTCAGGTGGTCTAGTATTCCTATCTCTTTCAGAATTTTTCACAGTTTATTGTGAGCCACACAGTCAAAGGCTTTGGCATACTCAATAAAGCAGAAATAGATGTTTTTCTGGAACTCTCTTGCTTTTTGATGATCCAGCAGATGTTGGCAATTTGATCTCTGGTTCCTCTGCCTTTTCTAAAACCAGCTTGAACATCTGGAAATTCTCAGTTTACGTATTGCTGAAGCCTGGCTTGGAGAATTTTAAGCATTACTTTACTAGCATGTGAGATGAGTGCAATTGTGCAGTAGTTTGAGCATTCTTTGGGGTTGCCTTTCTTAGGGATTGGAATGAAAACTGACCTTTTCCAGTCCTGTGGCCACTGTTGAGTTTTCCAAATTTGCTGGCATATTGAGTGCAGCACTTTCACAGCATCATCTTTCAGGATTTGAAATAGCTCAACTGGAATTCCATCACCTCCACTAGCTTTGTTTGTAGTGATGCTTTCTAAGGCTCACTTGATTTCACATTCCAGGATGTCTGGCTCTAATTGAGTGATCACACCATTGTGATTATCTGGGTCATGAAGATCTTTTTTGTACAGTTCTTCTGTGTATTCTTGCCACCTCTTCTTAATATCTTCTGCTTCTGTTAGGTACAACCATTTCTGTCCTTTATTGAGCCCATTTTTGCATGAAATGCTCCCTTGGTATTTCTAATTTTCTTGAAGAGATCTCTAGTCTTTCCCATTCTGTTGTTTTCCTCTATTTCTTTGCATTGGTCACTGAGGAAGGCTTTCTTATCTCTCCTGGCTACTCTTTGGAACTCTGCATTCAAATGGGAATATCTTTCCTTTTCTCTTGTTTTCGCTTCTCTTGTTTTCACAGCTATTTGTAAGGCCTCCTCAGACAGCCATTTTGCCTTTTTGCATTTCTTTTCCGTGGGGATGGTCTTGATCCCTGTCTCCTGTACAGTGTCATGAACCTCCGTCCATAGTTCATCAGGCTCTCTGTCTATCAGAGCTAGTCCTTTAAATCAATTTCTCACTTCCACTGTATAGCCATAAGGGATCTGATTTAGGTCATACCTGAATGTTCTAGTGGTTATCCCTACTTTATTCAGTTTAAATCTGAATTTGGCAATAAGGAGTTCATGATCTGAGCCACAGTCAGCTCCCAGTTTTGTTTTTGCTGACTGTATAGAGCTTCTCCATCTTTGGCTGCAAAGAATATAATCAGTCTGATTTCGGTGTTGACCATCTGGTGATGTCCATGTGTAGAGTCTTCTCTTGTGTTGTTGGAAGAGGGTGTTTGCTATGACCAGTGCGTTCTCTTGGCAAAACTCTATTAGCCTTTGCCCTGCTTCATTCTGTACTCCAAGGCCAAATTTGCCTGTTACTCCAGGTGTTTCTTGACTGAAATAATGAAAAGGACATCTTTTTTGGGGTGTTAGTTCTAAAAGTTCTTTAGGTCTTCATAGAACCATTCAGCTTCTTCAGCATTATTGGTTGGGGCATAGGCTTGGATTACTGTGATATTGAATGGTTTGCCTTGGAAATGAACAGAGATCATTCTGTCGTTTTTGACATTGCATCCAAGTACCTCATTTCGAATCTTCTGTTGACTATGATGGCTACTCCATTTCTTCTAAGGGATTCCTGCCCACAGTAGTAGATATAATGGTCATCTGAGTTACATTCACCCATTCCAGTTCATTTTAGTTTGCTGATTCCTAGAATGTCGACATTTACTCTTGCCATCTCCTGTTTGACCACTTCCAATTTGCCTTGATTCATGGACCTAATATTCCAGGTTCCTATGCAATATTGCTCTTTACAGCATTGGACCTTGCTTCTATCACCAGTCACATCCACAACTGGGTATTGTTTTTGCTTGGGCTCCATCCCTTCATTCTTTCTGGAATCATTTCTCCACTGATCTCCAGTAGCATATTGGGCACCTAGCGACCTGGGGAGTTCCTCTTTCAGTATCCTATCATTTTGCCTTCTCATACTGTTAATGGGGTTCTCAAGGCAAGAATACTGAAGTGGTTTGCCATTCCCTTCTCCAGGGGACTTCCCTGATGGTTCAGTGGCTAAGACTCCATGCTCCCAATGCAGGGGGTCCAGGTTCGATCCCCAGTCAGGAAACTAGATCCCATGTGCTGCAACTGAGTTCACATGTTGCAACTAAGACACAGCACAGCCAGATAACACTCTGCATAGAAGTTAAATAAACAGGGTGACAGTATACACCCTTGTTGATTCTTTTCCCAATTTTGAACCAGCCCATTGTTCCATGTCCATTTCTAACTATTGCTCCTTGTGTGAATGAAGCCATGGACCCACACAAAAACAAGTCCTAAAAGAAATCAGGAGGGAAATTAAAGGCAGTTAATATTCACGCAGAGGAGGGTCAGCATGAATACTTGGCAGTCCAGAAGTATACAAGGGGTGAAACTGAACCAGTGGTTGCACACTCAACATATGGAATTTTCCAAGCTGCAGATTAGAAGGGCCCACCATGTTCTATGCATAACTGATGAGCGGAGATATACAACAGGAGCAATAAGATTAAAAAAATCCCTAAATCATAGGGAATCTTGCAAAATGTAAGAAAGAAGAGCCAGAAGACACTGGAGTAATATGTACAGATGACTAAGAAAATAGGGCTGTGCAGAGTCATCCTTAAAACAGACACACAGAAAAATCACCTAATCCATCAAGATAAATTTCTGTTCCATATCCACTCCATCACACTTTCTAGTTTACTTCTTCATAGCATTATCAGTCTTCAAAATTCTCATCCATTCCTGTTTCATGTTTATTGTCTCCCCTGCTAGAATGTAAGATGCTCGAACAGCAGGGAATGTGTTTCCTGTACATTTAGCTCTTAAAACAAATATTGATTGGCCACTTGAAGTTTTGGAGCTTAAACCTTTTTTTATACAATATTTTATAAGAGGTAGATATTTTCAGTCTAAAGGTATAGGATTTTTAAAAGTTGCCTCATATCAAGTTTTTACCAGAGAAGTGAATCTTATTTATCTACTTTTTGTTGTTGTTGTTATTCAAAAGGTAAGTTTTTTTTTTTTTTAAGGTCTATAGACGTGTTATTCAAGATTTTAACCCTGGAGAAGAAATATGAGAAGCACTGTTCTGATTATGTTGCTATTAAAGTATATTCCTTTTTATTTCTTTTTGGAGTTTAAAAACAAAAAACAAAACTCTAAAGCAAGAATGCTCTCTTTTTCTAAAAATATGTATGTTTGAATGTATTTCCATCCATTCAAACGGGTGGCTGCTGTGTGGCGGGACTGAGTTAGTTCTTTGGTTTATACACAAAGGTAATGAAGCAGATTGCCTCTCAGGGCTCTTTGTGTGGGGAGGCAGGATAGCCTGGTGGTAAAAACACAGCCTCCAGAGCCGGAACGCCTTGGTCTGAATACTGTATCCCCCAGCCCAACAGGAACGTAGTATAATCTCTCTAATTTTCAGATTGTTTTAATGTACTGTGATACTCATGATACTAAACATCTAATCAGTATTTTTATTTAAAAGGCATAAAATGTGAATGAAAATGGAACAAAAGTAAGTGTTCTTCGAAAACCTTGATATAGCAAAGACAGGTTCAATCAGAATTGAGTTGCCCAGAGTCATTTCAAGAATAGCTCTCAAGTCAAAAAAAAAAAAAAAAAAAAGCACCACAGAGGATATAAACAGAGTAAAAGAAAGAATGTGTCAATAATAAACAAAAGAACCCAACAGGCCTGGAGTCCAGTGCATGAGGCCAAAAACTGAGTAACCTCAGGCAAATCACTGAAATTCTCAACCTAAAGGGTCTTGTCTGTGTGTCTTAAATAGGTTATTCATGGCTCAGTTCAGTTCAGTTCAGTCACTCAGTTGTGTCCGACTCTTTGCAACCCCATGAACCATAGCACACCAGGCCTCCCTGTCCATCACCAACTCCCAGAGTTTACCCATATCCATGTCCATCGTGTCGGTGATGCCATCCAACCATCTCATCCTCTGTCATCTCCTTATCCTCCTGCCCTCAATCTTTCCCAGCATCAGGGTCTTTTCCAATGACTCAGCTCTCGCATCAGGTGGCCAAAGTACTGGAGTTTCAGCTTCAGCATCAGTCCTTCCAATGAACATTCAGGACTGATCTCCCTTGGGATGGACTGGTTTAATCTCCTTGCAGTCCAAGGGACTCTCAAGAGTCTTCTCCAACACCACAGTTCAAAAGCATCAATTCTTCGGCGCTCAGCTTTCCTCACAGTTCAACTCACATCCATACATGACCACTGGAAAAACCATAGCCTTGACTAGTTGGACCTTTGTTGACAAAGTAATATCTCTGCTTTTCACTATGTTGTCTAGGTTGGTCATAACTTTCCTTCCAAGGAGTAAGCGTGTCTTAATTTCATGGCTGCAATCACCATCTGCAGTGATTTTGGAGCCCTGTATGGGTTAAACACAAACACGCAAATTAAATTCCTTAGAATAGTGCCTACCATATAATAAGCATTCATAAATACAATATTTGTTTTATTGGTTTTTTAAAAGAGCTTCTCTGATGGCTCAGGCTGTAACGAATCTGCCTGTAATGCAGGACACATGGGTTTGATCCCTGAGTTGGGAAGATCCCTGGGAGAAGGAAATGGTTACCCTCTCCAGTATTCTTACCTGGAGAATCCCATGGACAGAGGAGCCCGGTGGGCTGCAGTCCATGGGGTCTCAAAGAGTTGGACACGACTGAGCGACTAACACTTTCACTTTAAAAAGAGAGACCGAAATGCAAATGTTGGCGTCCACATATGTGCAGCAGAGGGAAGAGGAATCCTACTGTTTTATGATCAAGTTGAGTGGGTGGATGTATCATAGACTGATACCGTTTGAATATTAAAACTCTACAATTAATGCCCCTTGTTTAGATTTCATGCTTGCCAAGCATGAAATATCTTCTCCACTGTAAAATTATGAATTAATAGTTTGACATTCAAACCAGTCTCTGTCCCACAATAGTCCCATATTAACCAAATACTCATTAAAATGGGGGGCGGGAGGGTTATCTAGCTATAGGGGACACACACTGTCTCAGGCTGAGTGCTAGGTGGACAGTGAAACAGGCAGTGAAGGCTGCACAGGGGTGAACATTTTCACAGCTGGACATGAAGAGTTAGAGTCCCTGACAGCTTTGAGATACGGCCTCTTATGTAATATCTGCAGGAACCCAGGTCAGTTCATTATTGGACCCATTCTTGTAGAGGCTTTAATGATTTCCAGAGAGCTCTCAATATATTTAATTAGCCATGCTTAAACACTTGTCTTCATTAACCTGGGATATGTCACCCGTAGTTGTGGAAAGACTTAGTGGATCTCTCGTAATAAAGACAAAAGCGAAAGGAATTTAGTAGCTGAGTACATGTTGCTGCCGCGTCATCAAGACTCAGACTATTGCACTGTGGCGTTGCCTGTGGGCGCCCTCTGTGTTACCAGCACCGCCACGTGTCTTTGGCTTCACAGGACACAGCGACGTGGACCAGGAGACAGCGCTGGCGGGCGCGCAGGGCTTCCTGGGCTGTCTGTCTGCTGTGCAGGTCGGCCACGTGGCCCCGCTGAAGGCCGCCCTGCAGCCCCGCCGCCCCGCCCCCATCACCGTCTCTGGACACGTGACGGAGTCCAGCTGCGTGGCCCAGGCTGGCACTGATGCCACATCTAGGGAGAGGACACACTCCTTTGCAGGTGGCGTATGGTTTTCCTTTACCCAGTCACAAACGGCACGTCCCCCGAATGTTAAAGCTTCTGATGTTTCCGTGACGCTGTATTCCCAAAATGATTTCTTTTTCCTTCATTTATTTTTAATTGGAGGATGATGACAGTATTGTGTTGGTTGGGCTTCCCCGGTGGCTTAGATGGTAAAGAATCCGCCTGCGGTGCAAGGGACCCAGGTTTGATCTCTGGATTGGGACAATCCCCTGGAGAAGGGAATGAGGACCCACTCCAGTTCTCTTGCCTGGGGAATTATATGAACAGAGTCTAATGGGCTACAGTCCATGGGGTCGCAGAGCCAGACAAGACTGAGCGACTAACATTGTCACTTTTCCTTGTGTTGGTTTTTCATACATTAACATGAAACAGCCATAGGTATTTGAAATGGATTCTTAAAACTAGTTTTAACCTTTCTTCTTTCCCATTTCTTTTTTAGATTCTCAATTCTCAATTCTTTATTCATATGGGCCATTTCATGTGGGTATTGCATAAGTTTACAGTTACAGACATCCCACATTGACCTCTATAATTCTGTTCTGATTTAAACTGTTTGTGAATTTTTAAAAAGTCTTCTTTTCACTATCCTATATCACCCCATTCCCCTCTTTTTTGTCCTTTAATGTAGATCATTCTGGAACAAGAGATGACAGAGAACCCCTCACTAATACAATCAAAAGTGACTCTGCAGTCATTGGAGGTAACAGAAAGCATGAGTGAGCTCTTCTTCGGTACTTAATATCATTGCTAATAATGGTGAATATTTAGCATTATAGACACTATCTATAGGGCTGCTGGTAAAGAATCCGCCTGCCAGAGTAGGAGATGCAGGTTTTATCCCTGGGTGGAGAAGATTCCCTGGAGAAGGAAATGGCAACCCACTCCAGTATTCTTGCCTGGGAAATTCCATGGACAGAGGAGCCTGGCGAGCTACAGTCCATGGGGTCCCTAAAGAGTCGGACGCTGAGCACAGAGTACATGAAGAATTTATACATGTCCCAAGAGTTATCAGTGAATCCTGAGGTCAGGAAGGTGGTTTATTATTTGTATTGGATTGTCATATAGTCTTCCTAAATTTGCAGCTTCCTTGGAGATTTCCAGTATAAATAATTGATAATTTCACTGAAATACCACACTCAAGTATGAGTATTAGATATTCATTAGGACATCGTACTAATAATGAATATCATTTAGCTTTATAATGGCCATCTGCACTCCCTAGGGTGTTCTGATTGTATTTGAGGAAGTGTCATTTTTTGGTTTCTTGGACATCACTGCTTCTGCAAGAATTTATGTAACAAGTTGGAAAATGCTGAGATGAACATTAAAAGCATGTGTTTATTGTTGCCTTAATGCTTAATAAAGTGGATTATTTTCATGGTTTAGATGCTCCTCTCAATGAATATTACTGTTGTATTTGCATTTTATCAAATACTAACCTAATGGAATAAAAGTAGTTTATTACTTATCTTAAATTGCAAAATTAGCACCAGAAGATTTAAATATATCTTCCTGGTGGTAGAGCAGCATATTCTCTGAGACGTAACTTATTCAAAACCAAGCCCCCACAGAAACCTTTTTCTTCCTGATTAATGTTTTTAAGAATATTATTAATCAGATTATTGAAATGTTAAATGGCTCACCTTTTCTCCATATTCTGCAAATGATATAGAAAGTAAACAATTATTTTGTTATGTTGATTAGACATATACTTAAGCAGCTTATGTGGGCTTATAACTGATGCATTTGGTTCTCTACTTTTACACCCTCACTTATGTAGACATCAGCTTGCTTTAAGTACTTAGAATTTTATTTAGACAGAGAACAGTACTGATCAAAATTTGTGAGAATATTAAAATCCCCATTGCTTTTTCAGTTGTTTTATTTTTTGTCAAATTAATGGTATATAAATTAAAGATGCATAAAATAGACTCCTCATTTAGTCATGTAACAAGTGAGAAATAAACACTAAAACCCTGTTAGAAGAGTAGTTAAAATCTGCATGTCTAAAATAAATATACTAATATAGCATTAGAACATTAAATAGTAAAAACTCTAAATTTAAAATTATATCATCTATCAATACAATGTGCTCAACATTTCAAATTGGGACTCCTAGTCAAACAAATTGTCTCAGTCTCATAATGAAGAGGAAAAGTTAAAATTTTCCATAACCTCCTGCTTGTTCTGTCTCTGTAACTCAGCTTGCCCCTTGGATCACGTTTGGATCACGTAGGTCACATAGTCTTGGAAAGTGGGGACTTACAATACTAGGAACTGGAGCTGATCTCACTCACCCTTGTCCTGCTCTTTGCAGTTGCCCAGCCCCTGCAAACCTGCTTAATCATGCCTGTCCCTGTAAAGGTCAGGCATTCCCCTCCCCGTCTTGATCGCTATTCCCACGCATGCAAAACCCCCTAGTTTAAACCAGCCTATTGGCATCTAATGTTGCCCACTATAGTCTGCCTGTAAAAACTTCATAACCCCTTTGTTTGGGCTCAGAGCTTGGAGTGTTAACTCCTCTGGGCCCGGAGGCGTAATAAACCTGAGTTCTCCAACTCTCCAGGTGTGGTGCTTGGTTTCTGCAACAATAATGGTGCTTTTACTGTATGTTTTCTATACATGGATAAATACAGTATGAATATAGGGAGATGCAGATACAGAGTTATTGTGTAGTCATGCCAATGTTAGAGCAAGTATTTAATCTTTTTATCATACCTTTGGGCAAAGATTACTGGCAAGATTTGCAGAGTAAAGGAAGAAGTGTGTTTATAAGTTATTCTGTGTTATTCTAGAATGGAAGCAAGTTGTAGGTTGTGTGTGAAATTCTCACTTGACTCAGAAGCACAGAGCAGAGCAAGACTCTATGGAAGGTTTGCTGCTCAGGGTCTCCCCAGGGCCTCCAGATCCAGTGGTGTCTGCTTTTGATCACGGCGGGGACTGAGCTTCAGAAGCAGAGCAGCAGGTCATGGCCATCTAAGCTCCAAAGGCCTTGTCTGGGATCACATGCAATTCATCTGCTAAACCACAGAATACCATTCTCTAGCGTGTTTCTCCATCTGCTAGCATTGTGGTAGATTTCTTCACCTGTTGTCTCCTTGCTCTTAACTTGCATCCACTGTGTAACATAAGTTAGTCCATTTAAGTATATTTTAGTTGGCTAATTCTCCTATTTTTACATTTTAGGCAATCTTTTTCTTGAATTATAAACAGCAAATAAACAGGGTGAGGTGGGGAAATTGATTTAATAAGACATTTAAAACTGGTGACTCAGACACTGGAGAGTTTCTGGTCAGACTTCACAGATATGAATGATCAGATTGAGACAGCAAGCTATGTAATTTCATCATAAAAACACATTCACACAGAACTTCAGATAGTAATGTCACAGAATGTAGCAGGTGGTCATATTTCATTTATAATATTTTTTTTCCTTTCTTTTTTTTTTCTGGTGTATCATGTTAAATCAAGGTTTTTCTTGGGCATAACAAGCCCTGACATAACATTGTCTCTAATCAATAAAGTTCAGTTCAGTCACTCAGTCATGTCCAGCTCTTTGCAACCCCATGGACTGCAGCATGCCAGGCCTCCTTGTCCATCACCAACTCCTGGAGCTTGTTTAAACTCATGTCCATTGAGTTGGTGATGCCATCCAACCATCTCATCCTCTGTCGCCCCCTTCTCTTCCCACCTTCAATCTTTCCCAGCATCAGGGTCTTTTCCAATGAGTCAGTTCTTCGCATCAGGTGGCCAAAGTATATAACACTGTCTCCAATTACAAGAGATAAATCACATGCATGGAGCAAACCCATTCCAGAGCCCATCCGTGATTTTGTCTGCAGTCGCCTGCTGTCTCTGTGGGCTTCCCAAGTGGTGCTGGTGATAAAGAATTCACCTGTAGGAGACACGGGAGATGCAGGAGATATAGGTTTGATCCCTGGGTCAGAAAGATCCACTGGAGTAGGAAATGGCACCCTACTCCAGTATTCTTGCTTGGAAAATTATGTGGGCAGAGAGCCTGGCAGACCACAGTCCATGGGCCTCCAAAGAGATGGACATGATGGAGCGCAATGCAGCAACACAGCCTACTGTCTACCTACTTCATCGACTTCCTACATTGAAATGGTTTACGATCTCTTTCTTTAAACCAGAGGCCTATAACCAAGCAATAGAATACTGATAGCAACTTATTACTTTTCTAAGATGAGAAGCAAAATATATGACAACAAATGGATATTCTGATTTCAATTATTCTTTATTAATATAACAATAATAAAACAATTATATCCTTTAGAAAATTCTTCAGATTTCAATAGAGAATTCACTTATCAGATTTATGTTAGATCTATCAGCAAGGAATTGCTACCCCTCTCAGATAAGGCTGACATAGCCAAAAATCAGCTTAGCCCCTAGCAATATTATTGGCTGTAGTCAATCTGCCCATCAGATCATGTACTCGAGAATCCATTGTGACTGATGAGGACCTTTGAAGTTTCTGCTATCCCTCTCAGATAAGGCTGACATAGCCAAAAATCAGCTTAGCCCCTGGCAATATTATTGGCTGTAGTCAATCTGCCCATCAGATCATGTACTCGAGAATCCATTGTGACTGATGAGGACCTTTGAAGTTTTGGCTTCAGTTGGAGTAATTAGAGTTGTTTACACCTACTTTAAACTAAAGCAAAGAGTCCTTGTTTTATGGTATGAGACTCCATCTACCTTGCTATTTCCGTTGTACTTATTTTCATCTGAAAACACTACATTAACATAGCCACTGATTTCAGCAGAAGAGTCTAAGTATGAGGAACTCTCAAACTTGTGACAGACAGCAGATTTCCAAATTCTTTTCATTTGAAAACTTGGCTTTGATCATTGGCATCCTACACTGTCAGTTGTTTATCTTGAAGTGACAGATTTACTTCATTTTAGAGAAAATTTCTGCCAGATATCCAAGTTAAAACAACCACAGTTTATCTGTCAGTCGTTCTTTCCAATAAAAACAGTGTTCTTTACAGGAAAAAGCAACTAGTTCAGCTCACAACTCAACTGAAATGTTCACGGTGGCCTTCTTCCGGAGACAGCCATCATACTTCAGTCTGCACTAGAAGTATCAGTACTTTACAAATACTTTCCATTTCATCACACAAAATGTTAGAAAGTCTTATGGCCAAAGGTCACAATTTGGCAAAATGTGTAATTTTTAGTGCTTCATCAAGGGCATTCTTAAATGAAGCTGGCAGTGCAGTGCCTGCTTACTTTATGAATTCAGTGACCACTTTCAAAGGTTGGTGACCTTGCCTTAGTTCATGTTAAGGTACCAGGAGCTTTACCAGACCTTGCTTTTGTTCTCTCAGTGGACATGTCAACACAGTGAAAAAGGCATCTTAGAGTTATTATGGATAGTTTTGACCCTATGGGCCTCCTCAAAGTGTTCCAGGAACCATCAAGGATTCAGAGATCTCACTTTGAAGATAACTGACTTAACGTAACACCAGAATTGGTAACCATTTAGCATAGCTAACCACAGTGGTATTCAAATTTTTTATTTACAATCAGATGTCTCAAAAAATCAATATTCTTCATATAGACATAATCTCATCTATGTATCAGGATCGATATATTTCATAGTCAGGATTGTTCATATAAAACTTGTTCTTGCTATTTAGGGATACAACAAATTATTGATAATCAGCCTCATTAAAATGTTAACATTTAAGGGGATAAATTAAGAGATTGGGATCAACATATACACACTACTATATCTAAAATAGATAACCAGCAAGGACCTATTGTATAGCACAGGGTCTTTACTCAATATTTTGTCATAACCTATAAAGGAAAAGAATTTGAAAAATAATAGATATACATGTATGTGTGTGTATATATATACACACATATATATATGTATAATGGAATCATGCTATACACCTTAAACTAACACAACATTGTAAATCAACTAAAGTTCAGTTTTAAAATGTTCACATATTTAAGTATTAAAAACACATTTGATTATTTTATGATGTTACTACTACTATATAGTTTCAAAATAACTAAGCTTGTCTAGGTATTAATATGAGGTGACCCATGGACTTAGAGACATGTAGGTAATATGTTATTTAAAATTATGTATACAAATACACTAAATAATCCATATACTATACATTCAGAATAAATGAAGGTGAGCCCATAAGACTGACAGAACTCAGAAATAAACTCAACATATTTTGATACTACTTGATCCAGAAATGCCTGAGGTTTTTGATATTTCCAACTTACATATATCTGATGCTTGATTTTGGTAGAAAATAATTTTATTATGACTTCTTAAACAATGAAGTCTATGCAGTTTCTATTTGAACAACGGTTCTGATTTTGTGTTTCTTTTCTCTTCTTTCACTAGGTTTGATAGCTGTTGTGATCTTTATCTTGCTGTGCATCACTGCCATAGCTGTCCGCATTTATCAGCAGAAAAGGTTATACAAAAGAAATGAGGCAAAAAGGTCAGAGAATGTAGACAATGCTGAGGCTGTTTTGAAAAGTGAGCTTAATATACAAAATGCAGTCAGTGAAAATCAGAAAGAGTACTTCTTCTGATTGGCAGAGATGATTTGCCATATAATTACAGTAGCCTGATTTAATAGCCAGGGGCTCTCAAAGAACAAAAAACAAGTTCTTACACTGAATGTACAGGCAATGGATTTGCAGCACTGCCGTGTGGCCATATCCAGACGCGAGATGGCTTCAGGAGGCCTCATCCATTGACTTATTTCCCCTAGTGGTCATTCTGTATAACAAGGATTAGCTATTGCTGTTAATTTCCAGCCATTCTGATACAATCTAAAACATAAGTTTAACTCACTTGAGAGCTACAGTTTTTCAGTGTGAAAACCGTAGCGCTAGCCTCTCAACCACGTGCTGCTAGCCTCTCAACCACGTGCTACCTAACTTGTGTTAGAGGTGAAAATCACAATTGGACTATAATGACCTTGCTTTATTTGAGAACATATGCTGTGTTTGCTTTGGTGTCCCCATGGTGTTATTCATAGACCTGGAAATGCTTCTAAGATCCTGTTTGGCTGGCGTTTGCATCTTCAGTGGCCAAAAGTATATAAACCCCTCTGCCTTTCTCTGTATTGCATTCAATACAATTTATCAATAGTCTGGAAAAATGTTTCTGTTTTCATTGGTTTGTTTGTATTGATCTATTTCGATTTGACTGTTTTTAATGATTTTGAAAACATTAGGTTTTGCGTGTCAGGCTCCAGCTCTGAACATAAAATTTGTATGTAACAAGACTCAGAAAGTGCATTGGTCATCAGTATGTGATGTTTTGCCTTTAAAACTTTTCTGCTTAATGTTATCATGGTTTGGTATTGGTAGTAGTTAAGAACCTGGTTAATGCCCATTTCCCAAAGAATGTGAAATGCTTACAAGTAAACTTGTTGATAAAAAACACATACACACACAATTCTTAACATTGCAAAGAATTATTTTTTTATTTACAATTGTAATGACTCAAATGAAATGTACTTCTGAGAATATTTCCCCCAAATCCTATGTAAGTTTTCTTTATAGGTTTATAATTCTGTTTTTCTAAACTATATCACCCACTTTTCTTTGATCTCTATTCACTATATACCATGGAGCATCTTCTTACGTATTAGAAAAAAAGAGACAATTTGACATGTAAGCTCCATTCTTCATTCTAAATTATATCCCCCACTCCAGGCATATATTTAGCTATGTACTGATCTCCAGGGCATACTTTTGGAATATAAGCTTCAATCATGCCCCCTTTTTTTGCAAAACCAGTAGAGTTATTAAAGTGTGTTCCTTCTAAGGGGTGAAGTCATATTATATGTCATATTCTAAGTCTATCATTTCAGTTACTTCTCATTTATGATGATGGGTTAAATTTCTCAAAAAGAACCAAAAATCAACATAACTTACTAACTAGTACATTCTGATTAGGAGATATATACATGCCTGAAACTCAAATAATTATCAATCACTTTATGAAACCATTGCAATAATTACCTTTGAGGCCATGTGAACAAGATGCTTTCATGTAGCTATCTTTGAATTCCACAAGCCAATTATAGCGCAAAGGCACTTTGGCATTTATGCTCATACTTTCCAGGTGTCTGCCAAGGAAAAATTAGATGCTTTAGTTTGTCTGCACCAGAACAATTTGGAAATATGTAAAGTGAACATTTTTTTTCTTTATTTTCCCTCTTAACTCTCCTTATAAAACCTGCTTGTCCTTTCTCATAGCACTGTTTCATTTTGATGTTTCTATAAATGCTTGACTAAATCTTAAGGATATGAATTAACCATGGTTTATGAAAGACCTATATGGATACATGGCATTCTTTTTCTTTGGAGTCCTCTGGTAGCTGCCAAGGGGTTGAACACCAAAATGGTAGTTTTCATTTGATGCAAAGCTGAATACAATCTTAACAGTCCTGAATCTTTTACACATGTTCTGGATATTTAGTAGCAGTATTAGCCTAGTTGGGAGCTGGAAGGTAGACAGGCTTATAGACAGTGAAGCCTCACAGTACTCTGTGGTCTGCACTGCTAGGAACTTTAACATTATGGCATCAAAATGCACTGATATATCATACACCATGACTTTCATTCCCTGATTTGTAATCTGTTCCTTCTTTTTTCTTAATAAAATGCATTTTTGAAGTAAAATGCAGAATATATTTTGAGATGTTGTATAAAAGTTTCAAATGAGGGAATTATACTGGATTTTTTTTTCTCAAAACAGTAAAAAGATGTGTAGATGTATGAGATGTATGCCTTCTTTACTGGTGTTTGTGACTTTTTTAAACTTTTTGGTACACCCCATGATTATTATGAATTGTTAGCAAAAGTTGCATTTATAATGTGCTTTTCATTTTAACTAGAATCAGAAATGAAAGAAAATATACAAACATGTTTCCTGATTGTAACAAGGAAGTTGAACTAGATTTTACATTTTGCCAGAGAACAACAATTTGACTGTTAGCAGTTGTTTGCTGAAAGGCTACTTTATGTTCAAATTGGGTGATATCCTTTTATTTCTGCAGAGAATTTGGCCAATGAACCCTATATAGATGCATAGGATCGTATGTAAGAATATAGCACACCCTGCTGAAATATTAAAGTTCAAAAATTCTTTATTGATTATTTCAAGTGACACAAATGAAAACAATATGTAATTAACATTCTCTTTTGAGAAGACCAAATTTCTCAAATCTCATTAAATTCAAATATGAAATAAAATGGACTTAGCATGACACATGAAATGAGGGTCACGCCTCGGAAAGACATCTTAATTTCATAGAAACTATATCCACTCTAGGAAATAGTTCCATTTGTAAAAATCTTTTCCCCAGTGTTGCTCTTTACAGCAAATTTAATACATTCTTTAGATAGTAAGTTAAAGACAGTAACCAGAAGAAGAAGAACCCAGACAACAACCAGACAGAAGTTAAGCATTCCAGATTATCTCTCATCAGATGGTATTATCCTTTGTCTATTAAAAAAAAATCCTTTAAACAGAGTCCATCATGCAACTGATGATCACTGGTATATTATTTAGTGTGAACAGCTCAGTTTTACAGATGAAAAGTCTGAGATGCATATATATGAGGTTATATAGTTATATTCCCAAGGGGACATATATTAATGGTACTGTGTGAGGCTGTGACAAGAATTTCATTTTTGCTATACACTTTGCTGATCATCAGTGCCTTCAAGACCTGAAGTTTTGACTGTTATTTAGTGGTATAGAAAATTTGAAGGATCTTGGTTTCCTTTTTGTCCAAAATGACCTATAGTTCTAGATCTTTTCTATATCCTTTAAAAATGAACATAAACCTTTGTTTGGTAGGTCATCGCCATTGATAGACTTGGTTTTCTTTAAAAAGTGTATTTATTAAGCTTATGGTTCTTGACCCTAGGAGAGATATTTTAACTGAAACATAGGTAGTCTTTATGAAATACTCAATATGAATTGGATCTGATTGAGTCATTTCAAATGTTTTCCATATGGTAGAAGGTGCCACATCTCATTAAAATATGTTTTGTTGGTTGACTTCCCAATCCACATATCAACTAAATGATTAATCTAACTAAATAATTCAGCTATACAGATGCATTTAATAAGTCCTGCTCACCTTCTACTTTTCCAAAGTTTGGATAATGGAGAGTGGTAGCAGGGAAGAAAAAATTCAGCAGCTGACTGTGTGTTTGGAATGAATATGAGTGAGCACATGCGTGTGTGCAAGGAAGACTGAGGAGCAAGAAGATATGAACAGTTTGCACATAATTTGGTAAGAGAGTTGGACTTCTGGTCTGTCAGTAACTTCCCCAGAGCGTGGTTTTGACGATTGGAAAATGCAAATAAAGTGGGATGGAAAACTATCTGACCCACAATTATAAGGGCTTTTCTGGGGAAACCATTTTTTATTATTTTCCCTATTTATAATATTACATTTAAATTTTATTTTAAGATACATGTATATATTTTAAATCTCAAGTAGTACAAGACATCTTACAAGGGAAAATAGCCCTGCACTGCCATATCCCCTGTCGTATTATGTTCAGCTCCTTCAGCTGTTGCTTTTAAGCTCTCTCCATGTTTCTTAATTACATGCCTAACAGGCTGAGTTATCTGGGAAAGCAAACTCTTGAGGCAGAGTTTGTCATGAAGGAAATTTAGTAGGGAGTGATATAGAGGTCAACATCTGAGAAAAGAAGATGCGGAGTGGGGCGGATGGAGAGGTTGGTACCATCACAACAGACTCAGCCCACCCTGTGAATGTGGTCCTTTAAAGAAGCCCTGAATTGAGGAGAGGCTGGGGCATTATAACGCCTGTACTTATCAACACTGAAATTTGAATTTCACGTGATTTCCACTCCAGCGTCATCATCTGTTTCTGTTTTGACTTTTTTTTCCCCACAATCATTTAAAGGTGTATAAACTATTCTTGGCTGACAGGCCTTACAAACATAGACAGTGAGTTGGATTTGGCCTGCTGTATTTTGCTGATTCCTGCTTTCATTGGGCAGTGGTAAATAAGTATATTTTCCTGCAAGGCAGGAGATGTGGGTTTGATCCCTGGGTCAGGAAGGTCCCCTGGAGAAGGAAATGGCTACCCACTCCAGTATTCTTGCTTGGAAAATCCCATGGATAGAGGAGCCTGGTGGGCTACACCCATGCAGTTGCAAGAGTCAGGCTCGATTTAGTGACTAAACTCCCGCCACCACTATCAGCCAGGCATTGGGTATTGACTGCTTGGTGACCAGGGCATCAACTTGGACAAACAGCTCTCTTCAGCTTGGGTAGTTCCAGAAGGACAGACCTCTGATGAATCTGTTTCTGTTTTGCTACCACACTCCCATTTACTGTATTTTTCTTCATCCAACTAGCCAGATATCCTTCACTCCAGATCCTTTTCGGTTGAATTTTCCTAGAGAGGAACCTGTATTCAGTTATCCTTTAATGCTTCTCTGTGTAAAATGACCTGAGGCCAGGTCACCGTCTGTCCCCATACTTTCTGAGTTAGGTATAGAATGTCTGGTCCATTTCTTTGCATAAATTTGTCTTGCTTTCCTTCTATGGAGGCAATGCAAGCAGTGAATCTAGCCAGACTGGACCCTAGGTTCCTTCCTTGGCTGTGACTTCTGCCCCTCCTCTTGAGAAAAGATTGGAAATTCTCAAAACTTGACTTGCTTAGTGTTTTCATATGGAAAATTAGGAGCTCTAATGAATTTCTTCTAAAGTCATTAAATTAGTAATATCTATTTTATCAAGCTATAAACTAGCAAGACCAGTTCTTGTTATAATTCCTTATGTCACACCAGACTAATTTGTGTTTGCTCATAATAAAATAACTTTCCTTTTCCATGTACTGATACCAGACATGGTTTCGTGCTCATTGAACTAACACATCTGCTTTCAAACTGTTTGTGTGAGAAGATTTCTGATAAATTATATTTCCATGAAAATTCATGTTTCTTTATATTTTCTAAAGGAGCAAATTAATTTTTAAATTGAGCAGTCAAACAACCTGTTCTTCCAAAGTACATGTGAAAAGAATCTGGTTACAAATGACTATGATGATCAAGAGACTCTTTGCACAAACTTTTTTTTCATTTGCTTAAGATATCTGACAAACTTTTCTTAGTAGAAAATCTGTAGCATCAAATACATTTTTGGAGAATGACATCTTCTGGAATAGGGCTGTAATTCTATGAAGAGTAAACCAAACATAACAAAGCAGCACATTTTATCATTCCAAAAACAATCAGAAATTAAACCTGACCAAACTAATTTAAACATAGATGACTTCTACTCAGAACTGTAGTGGTGATAATTCTGATGATAGTTTATGAATGGTTTCACATGTCCACACATCCTTCTTCTAGCTGTAATTTATATAAGAAAAAGAAAACCCCTTATCTTTCCTGATGACTTTCATAGTGGAATTTAGTACACCTTACCATATTTGAAATTTCATGATGTATGAAATTGACATGGTGATAAAAATGCCTCTAAAATTTTCGTTGAGCAGTTTCTGCTTTTCTACTGGCTTCAGTCATGAAATTGACTCACAGTGCCATGAGATCAAGATATGTGTTTTCCTGGCTTTCAAATTCAGTCAGTCCTACCACCAACACAGGGCTTGATTAACAGCCACCCAGTAGAGTTAATTGAATGAATAAGGAAGTAATGACTAAGATTAAGTAAATAATGACTGAGCACTGGATGCTTTCTGTATGTGTATAACTAACATAATTGAAGGGTCCATTTCTTACCCCATAGGAAAGCAAGGCTGCTGCAAAGATAAATAATTATCTTTACCTGCAAACCCTGAACACCACTAGTAATGTTTAAATGCAGCCTTGATTATTAGCAAAACAGATTAATCCATCTCTCACGCCACTGTACTTTTCAATAAAATATCTTTAACCAGCATCTTAGTTATATTACTTTACTAAAATCAATCTTTTACTGTCTTGCAAACAAACTCACAAACAAAAGAAAAAGACAAATATGTGTGCTGAAAACTTCATTCTCTACTAGTTGGAATTCTTACATTGTCTAGTCCTTGTGTCTCCGATTTGCTCTTAATGAAGCACGCTAGCCTCCAGCCCACTTTTTCACATGTTATAAAGAGCGCTGCCACAACCCGTCATTTACTTCTGTCTGTTCAGTGTTATTCATGCTGTCACGTAGAATTGAAAGCTAGTTTCTCAGCAGTTATCTGAACTACTAATATTAATATAACTTTCTTTTTGTTGAGTTTATGGAAGATGCATACAATATGTGCTCACAATTATACAATATAGGCTTGCTGTTATGAGCATTTGGATGAAGTTTTTTTTTTAATGGCTATGCTTTGAGCATCATAGACTACCCAGTGTGTTTAAATTGAAAGAAAATGAGGATTTTCAATATTGTAATTTGTGAGGTGAATTATATTTTCTAATGTAGTCTTCTGTTTGGTTTGAACATTGTTTCACTTGAAGTCCAGGTGGGAGGAGGTGGGGGGAAGGAGCAAGCGCCTACTCCTTGATTGGACCACATGCTTCCAGCGGCCTCGGTGCACTGGCCGGCTGGCAGCGGCTCACTGTGCTTCCACAGGCTTTATCGTGGCTCCCTTTCCCAGTGACTTTGGCATGTAGGGTGATTGAGGGTGATGGCTTTCTCTTACTTGATTAAAATTGGTAGAAACATAGACAGTCCTCCAGTTATTTTTTATGCAGCTTGCTAACTATTGTTTTTCTTTTTAAATGGACATTTACTACCTATTTAGAGCAATAAAATACCTCAAAGCAAACATTAAGCAAAATGTAGCTTATCTATCACATGCCCAACTCCTCCTGATAGTAATAACCATGAATGCAGTGTCCATTACATGGTAAAGTCTACATTTTTACAAGTTGCTTTATAGATTCATTTTGTGATCACTAATAAACCTATTTCCAAAATATCCAATTAAGAAAGACCTTAATGAAAGCCAATTACTCAATGCCCTAAATTTGCTCAATTTTATATTTGAGGTACTGAAATGTGTTTTAAATGAGTCACATTATATACATTAGTGCTAAAAATGGCACCCTCGTTCAATACCAATTTACCCACAGTAACACTTATGGGCAATTAACATTTCATTTTGCATGCTGCATTCATCAGTAATGTGCTTTTACTTATTGTAATGTCGAAAGAGTGTAACTACATTTATAGTAAATGCCTTTTATTACTAATCAAGCTGGACTTTTGCTCATCGACAGACCTGGCACTTTGTATGGGGGTGATGTGCCCGTTAATGTTCCAGTAGCAACTTTCAGAAGAATATGCTGAAATGTGTACCAGGAGGGGAAATTAAATGTGTTGGTAGCATTTTAGGTTTAATTTGTAAACAGCTCAAGAAAAGATGGGTCTTCATGAGAATGTTAGGTCTCTGTTCTTTATAAAAAATTTTTTATTTGAAATAATTTGAGAATTCCAGGAAAGCTGTAAAACTGGGACAGAAAGGAAAGCATTTACCCTTCCTTCAACTTCCCTAATATTAACACTTATACAGTCAGACTTCAATGATAAAAACCGGGAAATTAACATTAAATATTAGCCTACAGATTCTTATGCAACTTCCTCTAATTTTCCCCCTATTATCCTATTTTTCCTCTGGGATCTAGCCCAGGATCCCTTATTGCATGTAGCTGCTGTGTCTCTTTAATATCCTTCCACCTGGGATGGCTCCTTAGTCTGCTCTTAATCTTTCATGACTGTGATGCTTCTGATTTCTTGCAACAACTGATCATTTTATAGATATCACTCAATTTTTCTTTTCCTGATTTTTCTTCTGATGAAATAGAACA
Source organism: Odocoileus virginianus (assembly GCF_023699985.2). Taxonomy (NCBI): domain Eukaryota; kingdom Metazoa; phylum Chordata; class Mammalia; order Artiodactyla; family Cervidae; genus Odocoileus; species Odocoileus virginianus. The sequence goes on along the minus strand of NC_069693.1, from coordinate 55,956,967 downwards.
TATGCATTTTTTTGGCACGAGAATTACAGAAGCAATGTTGTGTCCTGTTCAGTTCATAGTATCATGGAGGACCTGATGTCAGGATGTCTCATTATTTGTGATATGGACCCTGGATTCTTGGTGCATGTCGTGTCTTTTGAGTTTCTCCTTTGCAAAGTTACTTTTAGCCAAGGCTGATTTCTCCTTAAACTTTCACCCACTGATTTCAGCATCCATTTCCACATCTTGCCTCCTACTGTTGTTACTGTGAAGTCTGCCTCATGGTGCTTTGTATTTCCTTCATTTCTTCCACATTTATTAACTTAGATTTTTCCATAAGGAAGAGCTGCCGTTCTCCACTATTTAAGTATTTGTTTAACTATTCAGTGACGTTAGTATGGACACATGCTTGTTTGTATTATTCAGTGGGTCACAATCCGATCCCATGACTATCTTCTTTGTTACTCAGATTGTTCCGTATTTGGCCTCCTTGGTGATGGCCTCCAGGTGAGGCTTATAGATGGTCACAGAGGATCCTATAATCAAATCACTGTTATATATGAAATAGATAATCAAAAAGGACCATGTAGCACAGGGAAGTGTTGCTCAATATTTTGTAATAACCTATAAGGGAAAAGAATCTGAAAATAAATGTATGCATATATGTACATGTTGCTATACACCTGAAACTAACACAACATTCTAAGTGGATTATACTTCAATTTTTAAAAAGTAAATACACAAACAACCAGTCAAAAGTCAAGGAACAAAATTAGCTATTTTTTTTAAGAAATGAAGTATTGACCCTGATATTTAATGAATCACAAATACTTCTGTATATTCCTAGCATAAAATGCCTAACGGATAGAAATAAATAACCATAGTTTTCCATGTGAGACATCATTCTCTTCATACCTCCAGTTTTAAGTAAAGTTCAGTTCAAGTCTGATTTCCCTTCCCCTCTCCTCTAGTTTAAGAAGAAACCTCTGACTTCTTCTGTGATTTGGCTGTTTTCAATAATCCATAGTGCTATCATCAAAGATAAAGTCGGATACTGGTTACAATGGTAAGGACAGGGTTTAGTTAGTAATGAGTATTGCAATGGGGAAAATAGTCCAGCCTTAGCCGAACTCCGCTTGGATTTGTAGGGGGGTGACCGGCATCCTACAGGGAGGGCGGGGGCCAGGAGGGGCTCGTGGAGGCTCAGTGGAGGCAGGAAAGGGATTGTGAGCAGGGTCACTCGTGTGGGCGACTAGGCCTGCGGCGCCCACTTGCTGGCCACTACCTTTCCCCAGGAACCGACTAGAACCAGCAGGAAACTATTTTGGCGGCCTTGAGTTTTGCCAAGGTAGACAGTTTAAGGGGAGCTGGGGCCATGGTAGGGATGTTAGAGACTTTTTGAGTGTTGGCTCAGGTCTCTCTATCAAGAAGGAGGCCCAGTGGAGAAGAAGGGGAGGAGACGCCAGCCGAGCGTCTGGCCGAAGACGGCGTCTGTGCTGCGTGTCCTCTGGCTCGCTGTCCTTTCGTTGGTGTTCTTTGTTTGTTTGGTTTGTTCTGTGTTGCTCTAATTGCCACAAAAATATGATTTTATTCTGCAGACACTAGAGCTCTGCAGTTTCTCAGTCTGGTTTTAAGAACGTCTGCTTTGACACAAAGGCGGGCAGGTCATGACCTGTGAGTCTGTGTCCGCCGCGGGGACCTCTGTGGCCGTGAGTCCCATCTGCTTCCCCTGGTTGCATTGCACATTCTCGTGGACGACAACTGCATTCAGAGTGTTTCAGAGGGTATGGTGCATTTTGTCAAAGTGATCGAAAAGACAAAGATTTTCTTCTAGGAAACATTTTTCTAAAACACCATGTATATATGGTGTTCTATAGATAAAAATCTATCAATATTTGTAAATATATATAGTATATATATGTTTGTATACATGTGTATATATGCCTGTGTAGTTGATGTTGCTTGTGTGTGTATATCTGCTTCTGTGTTTTATGTGCTCTGTGTATGTTTTCTTGTACAGTCACTTGCCTGAATTATGAAAGACACTTTAAAAACATACTTTGTTGCAAATTTTAAAAGGCAGATTATTTTCCAAGTGAGATACATTGTAAAAACTTTGTAGACTCATTTGGACTGCTAAATTCTCAAAGTTCTTCCTTCTTCCAAATTAACTTTATTTACAGACAGTATGTATTCCAAAGCTGCCTTATCACAACCTCCTAGATGTCTTATAAATCCTAATGCTTCAAGTAAGTTTCAACAGTACCTGTATAAAGGCACTCAGGATATGTAAGTTTGGCATTTATTAAGTGCCACATAGGTGTTAATTATTATGCATTTCACCTAAATCCAAACAACTGATTGACCCATCAGTAATATTTAGGCAATAATTTTCACATGATATTTAATGTAAACAGGGAAATACTAATTACTTTACCACAAACAAAGTATATTCCAAGAATTTATTCCAAAGCAATTACCAAATCAATCGGCAAAACAGGATAAAGACTCTGAAGGTGTCCGTGACTTCGATCAACAATTCTCTATGTATTAGAGTAGTTCTCAACATCGGAAGATAATAATTCAGCTGTGGTTGCCCAGCCCCCAAGTCATGTGATTCTGGTTAAATGCAAACACGAGGAATTTCGACTTTTAATCAACGTCTCCTCTGAGCTGGTAGAAGACGTTGCTAGAGCTGATAGTTTGAGTGCTGTTAGGTTCTTTGCTTATTGTCCAGAGGATGCAGTTGGGGAGGACTGCCAGGAAAGGAGGTGGATTTGTGCATAAAAAGAGTTGTTTTTTTTTTAAAAAAAAAGAAGCGTGAAAGCGTAAAGAGTGGCAGCCGGAGGAGTGAGCAGACACAGGGAGATGGCAGCTTCCAGAAGGTGGTGAAGGTGGGTCACCGTGGGATAGCAAGGTGAGTTATCGGCCTCAGTAAGCTGGAAACCACCCAGCCTTCACATCTTGATATCATCTGATGCAGTGTTGCAGTTATTGACAAGGAAGTCATCTCTGTTGATTTCCAGAAAAGGAATAAATGTTTAAATGTGTGTTTGCAAAACAAGTGCTCACTCCACACCATATCACCTAAGCAAAAGCTAAAACACGAACGTCTAGGTTTTTTTAACCAATGGCAATTTTCAACTTTATTTTTCTGGGCTCTAAAATCACTGCAGATGGTAATTACAGCCATGAAATTAAAAGACGCTTACTCCTTGGAAGGAAAGTTATGACCAACCTAGATAGCATATTAAAAAGCAGAGACATTACTTTGCCAGCAAAGGTCTGTCTAGTCTAGGCTATGGTTTTTCCAGTGATCATGTATGGATGTGAGGGTTAGGCTATAAAGAAAGCTGAGCACCAAAGAATTGATGGTTTTGAACTGTGGTGTTGGAGAAGACTCTTGAGAGTCCCTTGGACTGCAAGGAGATCCAACCAGTCCATCCTGAAGGAGATCAGTCCTGGGTGTTCACATTAGAAGGACTGATGTTGAAGCTGAAACTCCAATACTTTGGCCACCCGATGCGAAGAGCTGACTCATTGGAAAAGACCCTGATGCTGGGAAAGATTGAGGGCAGGCGGAGAAGGGGACGACAGAGGATGAGATGGTTTGATGGCATCACTGACTCAATGGCCATGGGTTTGGGTGAACTCTGGGAGTTGGTGATGGACAGGGAGGCCTGGTGTGCTACGGTTCATGGGATTGTAAAGAGTCAGACACGACTGAGAGACTGAACTGAACTGAACTGAATTTTCAACTTAATTCTTCTAAATCTAAGTGACTGGATGTATTCATTCCTGGTTTATGACGTACACAGAAACCATGGATTCATATTTGTCTATGATTTAAATAATTATTTTTTGCACACCATTTTCACGCTTCCATCTGTTTGTTCTTGAAATTGAATAAAAGGCATATTGTGGCATTCTTCTTTCAAGTCTATAATGTGACTCCTTTGATGTTTGAGCAAATGCCTAGTGTGCTGAGTAGGCTGACTTCAATCCAGTTGAATATTCTCTGAGATGTGAAATGTATCAAGATTCTGGGAATTAAATGCAAGTAGCACTAATGTGAATATAAACAAAGATTTTCACCTGGGGAGGCGAACATGCTCTCAAAGTGGTGTAGTAGCAAAATATTCATTTTTAAAAAAAGAATTAACAAGTTAAATTATTTACTGTGATTTATTTGCACAATGAATACAGTTTTTTAAAGACTCATTTTTATTTGTTTTCATTGCTTTATTCCCCACTTGGCACCTTGCTTTAGTTTTGTTTTCCAGTTTGTGCTTTAGTTAGTTTTGTCCTTAACTGGTACATATAATTCTTTATTTCCTTTGTTCACCAGGTCAACCTACTGTACATTAATTCAGTAGGATTGCTCTGACTTTGGCTTATGGGTGTATATGTACATGTGTATATTCCATTACTTTAATTGTTATTTGCCTGATTTTTAAGCTGCCATTTGTCTCAGGTTCATCTTTGATATCTCATTTTTGGGCATTTGTTTTAATCTCACTTAATGCCATAACAGACCACTTGTGGAATCGTCTGTTCCTGACCAGAGATCAAGCCCTGAACCTTTGGAGAAGGAGCACTGACTCCAAGACCCTAGACTACCAGAGAACTAACCCTAGGGAGTATGAGCTAGTGAGGACTCACACAAAGGAAATCACTTGAATACAAGACCTGGCATCACCCAACCACCAGTAGCACCCTGTGCAGAACACCTCATCTAAACAGCAAACAAAACAAAAATGCAAACCCAGTCATCAGCAGACAGGATTACACCTCACTCAGCCTTGCCCATCAGAGAAAAAAACAAAAAGTCAGCACAAAACTCGCCTTATACAAAGCTTACACAAACCACTTGACCAGCCTTCAGGAGGGCAGAAAAAACCAAAAGCAAGAAAGAGTTCAACCTTGAAGCCTGGAAAAAGGAGACCTCAGACACAGTAAGTTAAAAAAATATATAATGAAAAGGCAGAGAACTACTACACAAATGAAGGAACAAATTAGAAACACAGAAGTCCAAATAAATGAAGAGGAAATAGGCAAACTACCTGAAAAAGAATTCAGAATAATGATAGTAAAGATGATCAAAAACCTTGAAAACATAATGGAGAAAATGCGTGAATCAATAACAAAGACCTAGAAGAATTAAAGAATAAACATACAGAGACAAACAACACAGTTACTGAAATTAAAAATACTCTAGAAGAAATCAATAGTAGAATATCTGAAGCAGAAGAACAAATCAGTGAGCTGGAAGATAACATGGTGGAAATAACTTCTGAAGAGCAGAATAAAGTAAAAAGAATGAAAATAACAGGATAGTTTCCGAGACCTCTGAAACAATATCAAGTGCTGACATTTGAATTACAGGGGTCCCAGAAGCAGAGTAAAAGAAAGTGTATGAGAAAATTTTTGAAGAGGTTATAGTTGAAAATTTCCCGTACATGGAAAAGGAAATAGTCAGGTGCAAAGCGTCCCATACAGGATAAACCCAAGGAGAAACACACCAAGACACATACTAATCAAACTAACAAAGACTAAACACAAAGAAAGAATATTAAAAGCAACAAGGGAGAAGCAACAAGTAACATACAAGGGAAACCCCATGTTTAACAGCTGATCTTTCAGCAGAAACTCTGCAGGCCAGAAGAGAATGGCAGGATGTATTTAACGTACTGAAAGGGAAAAATCTACAACCAAGATTACTGTACTCAGTAAGGATCTCATTCAAAATTGATGGAGAAATAAAAATCTTTTCAGACAAGCAGAAGTTAAGAGAGTTCAGTACCACCAAACCAGCTTTACAACAATGTTAAAGGGACTTATATATCAAGAAATACAAGAGAAGAAAAAAGATCTACAAAATCAACCCCAAACAATTAAGAAAATGGCAGTGGGAACATATGTATATTAATAATTACTTTAAATGTAAATGGATTAAATGCTCCAACAAAGACACAGACTTGCTGAATGGATACAAAAACAAGACCCATATATATGCTATCTATGAGAAACCAACTTCAGACCTAAAGATACATATAGACTGAAAGTGAGAGGATGGAAAAATATATTCCATGCAAATGGGAAGCAAAAGAGAGCTGGAGTAGCAATCCTCATATCAGACAAAATAGACCTTAAAGAAGATTACAAGAGACAAGGAAGGATGCTACATAATGATCGAGAGACAATCCAAGAGGAAGACATAACAATTGTAAATATCTATGCACCCAACATAGAAGCACCTCAGTACGTAAGAAAAGCGCTGCTGCTGCTGCTAAGTCGCTTCAGTCGTGTCCGACTCTGTGCGACCCCATGGATGGCAGCCCACCAGGCTCCCCCGTCCCTGGGATTCTCCAGGCAAGAACACTGGAGTGGGCTGCCATTTCCTTCTCCAGTGTACGAAAGTGAAAAGTGAAAGTGAAGTCCCTCGGTCGTGTCCGACTCTTAGTGACCGCATGGACTGCAGCCCACCAGGATCCTCCATCCGTGGGATTTTCCAGGCAAGAGTACTGGAGTGGGGTGCCATTGCCTTCTCCAAGACAAACACTAACAGACATGAAAGGAGAAATTAACAGTAGCACAGTAATAGTAGGAGAATTTAACACCCCACTCACACCAACGGACAGATCATCAAAACCGAAAATTATTAAGGAAACAGAAGTCTTAAATGATACATTAGATGAGATGGGTCTCATTGATAACTTCAGGACATTCCATCCAAATGCAGAAGAATACACCTTCTTCTCAAGTGCACATGGAACATCCTCTAGGATAGGCCACATCTTGGGTCACAAATCAAACCACAGTAAATTTAAGAAAATTGAAATTGTATCAAGCATCTCTGACCACAATGCTATGAGGCTAAATATCAATTACAAGAAAAAAAAATGTAAGAAACAAAAGCATAGAGATTAAACAATACATTTCTAAATAGCTGGCAGTTTACTGAAGAGCAAAAGAGACATAAAAATTTTCTAGAAACAAATGACAATGAAAACATGAAAACTCAAGACCTCTGGGATGCAGCAGACAAACTTCTAAGAGGGAAGCTTATAGCAATCCTACCTCAAGAAACAAGAAAAACGTCAAATAGACAACCTAATTTTACACCTAAAACAACTGTAAAAAGAAGAACAAAAACCCCAAAATGGTAGAAGGAGAGAAATCATAAAGATCAGAGCAGAAATAATTGAAAAAGAAATGAAAGAAACAATAGTGAAGGTTAATAAAACTAAAAGTTGTTTCTTTGAGAAGATAAACAAAATCGACAAACCTTTAGCCAGACTCATGAAGAAAAAAAGAGAGAAGAATGCAATCAACAAAATTAGAAATGGGAAAGGAGAGGAAAAACAGACAATGCAGGAATACAAAGGATTATAAGAGACTATTATGAACAACATAATGACGATAAAATGGATAATCTGGAAGAAGTGGACAGATTCTTAGATAAGTTACAATCTTCCAAGACTGAACCAGGAAGAAATAGAAATTATGAACAGCCCAGTCACAAGTACTGAAATTGAAGCTGTGATCAAAAATCTCCCCCCCAAAAAGCCCGATACCAGATGGCTTCACAGAATTCTATCAAGCATTTAGAGAAGAGCTAAAGCTTATCCTTTTAAAACTCTTTCAAAAAATTGAAAGGGAAGGAACACTTCCAAATTCATTCCACGAGGCCATCATCACCCTGATACCAAAACCAGACAAAGACAACACAAAAAAAGAAAACTACAGGTCAATATCACTGATGAACATAGATGTAAAAATCCTCAACAAAATTTTAGCAAACAGAATTCAGCAACAAATCAAATAGCTCACACACTATGATCAAGTTGGATTTATTCCAGAGACACAAAGATTCTTCAATATATGTGAATCAATCAATGTGATACACCATATTTTAAAATTGCAAGATAAAAACCATATGATAATCTCAATAGATGCAGAAAAAGCCTTTGACAAAATTCAACACTCATTTTTTATTAAAACTCTTCAAAAAATGGGCATAGACAGAACCTACCACAACATAATAAAAGCCATATATTGATAAGCCTACAGCAAACATTCTCAGTGGTGAAAAACTGAAAGCATCAACCCTGATATCAGGAACAAGACCAGGGTGTCTACTTTCACCACTGTTATTCAACGTAGTTCTGGAAGTCCTAGCTACAGCAACCAGAGAAGAAAAAGAAGTAAAAGGAATCCAGATTGGAAAAGAAGTAGTTCTCACTATTTGCAGATGATATGATACTGTACATAGAAAACCCTAAAGATAGTATCAGAAAACTACTAGAGCTAATCAGTGAATTTAGCAATGTTGCAGGATACAGAATCAATACACAGAAATCACTTACATTCTATATACTAACAATGAAAAATCAGAAAGAGAAATTAAGGAATCAATCCCATTCACCATTGCAACAAAAAGAATTAAATATCTAGAAATAAACTTACCTAAGGAGTCAAAAGAACTGTACATAGAAAATTATAAGATGCTAGTGAAATAAATCAAAGACAACATAAACAGATGGAGAGATATTCCATGTTCCTGGGTAGCAAGAATCAATATTGTGAAAATGACTATGTTACCAATCTCCAGATTCAATGCAATCCCTATCAAATTACCAATGATATTTTTTACAGAACAGAACAAAACATTTCACAATTCATATGGAAACACAAAAGACCCTGAATAGCCAAAGTAATTTTGAGAAAGAAGAATGGAGCTGGGGGAATCAACCTTCCTGACTTCAGATTATTCTACAAAGCTACAGTCATCAAGGCAGTGTGGTGCTGGCACAGAAACAGAAATATAGACCAATGGAACAAGACAGAAAGCCCAGAAATAAATCCATGCACCTATGGGTGCCTTATATTTGACAAAGGAGGCAAGAATATACAACAGGGCAAAGACAGCCTCTTCAATAAATGGTGCTGGGAAAACTGGACAGCTACATGTGGAAGAATGAAATTAGAAGGCTTCCTAACACCATACATAAAGATAAACTCAAAATGGATTAAAGACCTAAATATAGGACCAGAAACTATAAAATTCTTAGAGGAAAACACAGGCAAAATGTTCGATGACACAAATCAAAGCAATATCCTCTATGACCCACCTCCTAGAGTAATGGAAATAAAAACAAATGTAAACAAGTGGGACCTGATTAAACTTTTTTACACAGCAAAGGAAACTATAAGCAAAGTGAAAAGACAGTCATGAGAATGGGAGAAAATAATAGCAAATAAAACAACTGACAAAGGATTGATTTCCAAAATATACAGGCAGCTCATACTACTCAAGACCAGAAAAACAAACAAAATGAAAAAGTGGAAAAAAGACATAAAGAGACATTTCTCCAAAGAAGACATACAGATGGCTAACATACACCTGAAAAGATGCTCAACATAGCTCATTATTAGAGAAATGCAAATCAAAACTACAACGAGATATCACATCACAACAGTCAGAATGGCCATCATCAAAGTCTACAAACAATAAATGCTGGAGAGGGTGTGGAGAAAAGGGAATGCTCCTGTGCTGTTGGTGAGAATGGAAATTGATACAGTCACTATGGAAGATGGTATGGAGATTCCTTCAAATACTAGGAATAAAAAAGCATCATATGACCCAGCAATCCCACTCCTAGGCATATACCCTGAGGAAACCAAAATTGAAAAAGACACATGTATCCCATTGTTCATTGCAGCACTATTTACAATAGCTAGAAAATGAACATGACCTAGATGTCCACCAACAGATGAATGGATGAAGAAGTAGTGGTAAGTATACACAATGGAATATTACTCAGCCATAAAAAGGAACACCTTTGAGTCAGTTCTAATGAGGTGGATGAACCTAGAAGTCAGAAAGAGAAAGATATATATTGTATTCTAACACATATATATGGAATCTAGAAAAATGGTACTGAAGAATTTATTTACAGGGCCACAGTGGAGAAACAGACATAGAGAATAGACTTATGGACATGGGGAGAGGGGAGGAGAGGGTGAGATGTATGGAAAGAGTAACATGGAAACTTACATTACCGTGTATAAAATAGATAGCCAACGGGAATTTGCTGTATGGCTCAGGAAACTCAAACAGGGGCTCTGTTTTACACAGAGGGGGTGGGAGATGGGAGGGAGGCTCCAAAGGGAGGGGCTGTATGTGTCAGCTCAGTTCAGTTGCTCAGTTGTGTCCGACTCTTTGTGACCCCATGAATTGCAGCACACCAGGCCTCCCTGTCCGTCACCAACTCCCTGAGTTTACTCAAACTCATGTCCATTGAGCTGGTGATGCCATCCAACCATCTCATCCTCTGTCGTCCCCTTCTCCTCCTGCCTTTAGTCTTTCCCAGCATCAGGGTCTTTTCAAATGAGTCAGTTCTTCATATCAGGTGGCGAAAGTATTGGAGTTTCAGCTCAGCATCAGTCCTTCCAATGAACATTCAGGACTGATCTCCTTTAGGATGGACTGGCTGGATCTCCTTGCAGTCCAAGGGACTCTCAAGAGTCTTCTCCAACACCACGGTTCAAAAGCATCAATTCTTCGGCGCTCAGCTTTCTTTATAGTCCAACTCTCACATCCATACATGACCACTGGAAAAGCCATAGCTTTGACTAGACAGACCTTTGTTGGCAAAGGAATGTCTCTACCTATGGCTGATTCATGTTAAGGTTTGACATAAAACAACAAAATTCTGTAAAACTATTATCCTTCAATAAAAAAGTTCTTTAAAAAAACCTCATTTTTTAAAAAAAGCTAAAGTCCAATACCAAATTATGTTTTCCAAAGGTATTTGGAAAATGGGAATTCTCAGTAACATAAATTAGAATTTACAGGGCTTCTGACTGTTAATTCAGTGGTGAATCTATGTACTTGCTATGTTCTCAAATCAAGGTTCTCCACCTCCCCACCAAGGAAAAAAAAATCTCACCCAAAATGAGAATTTTAAAATGCATTGCAAACAAATCTGTTGTAACATAAAAACACATTGAGGCTAATGGTAACTTGGATGCCTATTTCAAAAGGTAGGAAGCAATATTTAATACACTCAGTTCACCAAAGTGGTCTTATCATTAGAATCACGGGAATATCTTTTGTGATAATCATTGTTCTTATTCTTGTAATAGTAAAACCAAAGCATCTTAAAGGCAGAAGATAATTATATTTTAGATCAGTTGGTTTTTAATTGCTATACATCTATCATGATGAGCATATCTGATGAGTGTTTTAAATATAAAACTGGATCTTGAGAGATGTGAGAGTGGTGACATGAGAAGAAATTTCATGAGAATAGTAAGCTGTAGGGGAGTATGAAGGTATGTAGGTAAAGAGGAGGGAATCAGCAGATAAAACAGAAAGAGAACAGCTGGAAATCGTTGATTAGTTTGTTTACTTTGCCTGGTGTGTCTCCCAAAAATCACTGTGAAGTTAAGACTTAAAAGAAATGAACACACATTTTTAATGTATGAAATGCAAATGGTGGGTGCTCAGGGAAATCTGAAGGGGGAGTTATCAGTCGGAACTTGCGCATAGAACACCATAGATCTTGTTAAATCCCTTTTTGATTCAGCCACTCCTGACTTTCCCCTGAGAGTCTGCATTTCTGATCTGCTTCCACCGGCGCCATGGTTGCTGGTTCATGGACCACATTTTGAACACTGAGGTTTTAAACAGAGTGTGTACACCCATGAGTGGTTTTTGAACAAACAGTTGGGAGGGAACACAAAGAAGTATCAGAATCCTGTCAACACTCCTTAGGAAATTTTGTTGAAATAAGTGCTTTTTGAGACACCATATCGTTTCTCACATGAGGCTTTGGGTCAGGAAGAGCAGAGTTCAGATTGACTTTTAAGTCTCCAAATCCTGTTGATGCTGCCCAGTGGAAAAACAGGTAAGCGTAAATACTAATAGATGGTGAGGTAGAATCTGGGGGGAAAGAAGATTTAAACGCGACATGTTATTAAATATCTGGACTAACATGCCTTGGGATTTGAGATCTTGGAAATCCTGGGCAGAATGAATCTGGGAGTGATGGGTGTCATTTCACCCAATGGGAAATTGCAGCTGTAGCCTGTTTGCTCCTGCTGTGCATTCTGTCTGCCTAGGAGACCAAGCCCAGCGTGTTTTCTCAGCGAGTCGTGTGTTACAGTTTCAACGGGTGTGACAGTCATGACATTTTATGACATATAAACATGTTTTTTTTTAATGCTTAATTTTTTTTTCTTGCCAAAACTAAACCCGAGTCACAGACTTTCCGCCTCTCTCAGCTGAAGTCTTAGTTCATGTTGGTCATTACTGCTTACAAATGTTGGTTCTCTTGTGAAACATCAAAAATTCATGGACAGAAGTACAGATTTTTAAAATGTATCAGAATGAGAAAGGTAACAGTTAACACGAAGAGACCTTTGTCCTGTGATATAAAACTGTGGCAGGATTTCCCGGCATTTGGGTAGTGTTTTCCTTCTGGGTGTGACTGGTGTGACAGTCCTTGAATGGATGTTGTTTCCCCTGACCTTTCAAAGGTTAGCCATGTGCAAGATTCAGGGTGCATGCACACACACACACACACACACACACATATCTGGTTTAACATTTCTCAAATAATTATTTAACTGAGGACTTTACAAACTAACAGGTAATTAGCTAAGAAACACTCAGTGACATCGGCATAGGTGATGGATGGGTAGATTTGCTGAGACCTGTGCGATACATTTATACTCCTGAAGTCTAACGAAGTGATGACCCCATACTGCTCCCAGTGAGGAGCTAGTGCAGTTCCCCTAGGGCCCTTCATGGTTGTCTTTTCTTAAATCTTTGACCATTCTCAGGTAATTCCCATTCTGGTTCTTAGCTCCTGGCCGCAGGTTCTTGCACAACTGTATTTTCTTCATGCTTGACCATCACTCTGTTCAGTAATTTATCCCCCCAAAATAAAATATTTTAAAATTTCGTATTATTTATTTTGCTTCTTTGAAAATTGCAGGATAGGTTATTTACAATAATTCAAGTGTACAGCAAAATGTTTCAGTTATATATGTGTATATATATATATATATATATATATATATATATATATTCTTTTTCAGATTCTTTTCAATTTAGGCTATTACAAGATACTGACTGTAGTTCCCTGTGCTATACAGTAGGTCCTTGTGTTTCTCGTTTATATAGAGTAGTGTGTATCTGTTAATCCCCAGTTTCCAATTTATCTTCCCCCATTTCTCCTTTGATAACCATAAATTTGTTTTCTATGTCTATGAGTATTTGTTTTGTAAATAAGTTCATTTGTATCATATTTTAGATTCCACACATAAGTGATATATAATATTTCTCTTTGTGTCTATATACATATAATATTTACATAGTGGAATATTACTCAACTATAAAAAAGAACAGTTGCTCCATCTGAAGCAACATGGGTGGACCTGAAGATTATCATATTAAGTGAAGTCGTCAGACAGGGAAAGACAAATAGCATACTCTCTTCTTTTAAAAGCCCTCTACGAATTCCGTAGAGAGACCTGTTGGCCAGCTGTATATCTTTGCACCTCAATTTTCCTGGGATTCCCAATTTGTGCTGTATTCTCTATTTGTTTCCACAATCATCTTGGCTAATTCTCTAGTACCATGTTGGGCCATTTTCTATTTTTGGCAGTTTCTAAAGTTTGGGGGAATCTTCTAAAAGTCCAATAGTTTAGACTATACCCTGGAACAATTAAATCAGAATCCCTGGGGTGAGATTCTGGTATTTTGATGCATTGGTATTTTTTAAAAAACTCCTTGAGAGATTCCAACATGTAGCCAAGTACGGCAGCCCATGTTCTAAGGGACCACACATGTGCATTCACGTGTGCGCGCGCGCACACACACACACACACACACGGCATCACTGTTGTCAGAGGCCACATTGGCTCTCCTCTGCAGAACCTCTTGAACAACAGGCCGTGGCTTTCTCTGCACACCCAGCCTGCAAGCTGGTTGGACCCCACAGTGACCATCACAATTCCTGACGACATTTGACCTCTCTGGATGGGTTTGCCTCCCCTCGTATTGCTCTGTAGTCATTTCCTAACCTAGAGAGAGGCTCCAAGCTTTCAGTTGAAATAATTGCACTTAGGGGGCATATGGAAAGCTGTTCTAAGATAATGGAACAAACCTTATGTCTCTGGTCTTCCATTTTCTTTTGAAACTTCTTCTTTTTGCCAAAAACATTGTGCCAAACTTACAGCCATATTTTTCAACCAAGGGTAGCAGGAATCTCCCAGAGAGAAACAAACTGTAAGTTAGTTTTCCACCCAGTAGAGTAAATTAAAATAAGACCATTTAGTGAGGCTTCTATTTAAAGGTGCTTTTTTCTATCTGTGTTTCATGAGAAAAAAAAATAAGCAATTCATCTATGCCCCTTAGGTCAGATCATTTATTTGGAAGTTTTACCATGTCTTTTCCCATCATTCATTGGAAATAAACCTGCCACAGTGAGAGGATTGCCTAACTCTGCTGTTGGGCTTTAATCTGAGTCTGGTTTGTCTTTATATCTACAAGGATTGCCCCCTCGGAAAATCTCAGTAAATGCTTCTCACAAGAATTTCTACTGATCCTAAATTTGGTTAGGGATTTGCAATTCATTCTGAATTTTTTTTTTATAATCAGTATTTAGTGGATATCGTGAGCAAGACGCTTGCTTGAAGATGCGTGAGTTACATTGCTTTTGCATTCCTGATATGTTGCTGTGCAAAATCGATTTGGTTTCTGGCAGTAACAAACATGGTGTGTGATAGATGCTTGATAAACATGTTAGGCCAAAGGCCAGGAAGAACACGGAAGATGGAGGAGATACTGTGATTCCACCTGTGGCTTTAATTTCAGCTGGCCCCTGATGGGTGGATGGGATTTGAACAGCAAGAAAGTGGTGGAAAGGAAGAGAGAGGATGGGGAGTGAATGTGGCAGTGCTGGGGAGGTGGGGGAGGGCGTGGGGTGTTGAGTCAGTTCCCCTTTCATTATGTGCAGATGTGGAGAAATTGGATAAATGAAAAAGGAGATGAAAATTGTACAATTTCAGTCATTTCCTCAGCAGTCATCTCTCCGAAGGTTGGTTCTGTAGCTACTGGCAGGTGGCCAACTTGCTAAGTCCTCTTAAATTGACAGAGAAGCCAGATAAATATCCACTCTTGGCAGCACTTCCCTGACAGATGGTCTGGCATTCATGGTGTAATCGGAGGCAACAATGGTCGCGCTAAAAACTCTCCAGCCTAGCATCTCCTAGTTACCGCGTGCAACATATAACTAGGATTTCAATGTGCTAGCAGTTACTCTGGTGGAAACAAGGGAGAGGAAACTGCATATAATAACCAAGAAGTTGCATCCCCATCCAAGGGGGTGAATGTTTCTGCTGGAGGTGCATAAAAAGCTACTTTTCAGACTTAAAGTGCAAAAATAGAGGAAAGTGGGCATAGTTGTTGTTGTTATTTTTTCACCAAAACGAAAGCCAACAGTACACTTGTGACCCCCAAATAAAGTGGAAAATTCATGAGCTTCTAAGAAATGTCATTCAGTAGCTTTTCAAGTTTTTTGGTCAGCAGATCGGGTTTCAGGGCCGAGAAAAGGTCAGATATCTCGTAAGTGTCCTTTTGTTGTTCAGTCACTCAGTCGTGTCCGACTCTTTGTGACCCCATGGCCTGTAGCACGCCAGGCTTCCTTGTCCTTCACTATCTCCCGGAGTTTGCCCAAGCTCATATCGTTGAGTCAGTGATGATGTCCAAGCATCTCATCCTCTGTCACCCCCTTCTTCTCCTGCCCTCAATCTGGCCCAGCATCAGGGTCTTTTCCGGTGGATGGCTATAACTCTTTGTATCACTATTTTCCGATGCTCGCCATGCCCTGTACAAGGATAAAGGGCATTGTGGTGCAGTGTGACCTGGGGAATTAGACAGTGGCTGAAGATAAAACGTCACTTAAACTGGGTCCTTGCTCATGGCACTACTACTCGACTTTAGTTGCCATTTCTCTTAATGAAATCCCCCCATTGCTAATCTGATGTTGAAGACGCTATTGTGATTTACCAAAAGTTACTTATTCCAGTTTCCTACAGAATGTCTTAGCAACTTAAAAAATAAAAGAGATAATCTGAAGAGGAGACTATCAGCTGTAATTATATCAATAGAATGTAAATAAATGCCTTTTAATAGTGAAGATGTTAATGAAGACGGTAGGGCTGATGCCTAAATTAAGATCTTGAGGAGGAAAGTATGGGACTTCATCAGGAACAGAGTCTAAGGAAAAAGAATTATCGATGCTTCCAAACCTTCGAGAGTCATGAAGCCATCTATTACCACAGTGCCAATATTGTCAGTAGAAACTATTTGAGACTTGTAGCCGTAGAATAATTACAGTCTTCTTCCTGTTTGAAAGGATGTCAGGATCAATGGTAGAATCCATAACTTTAGCTTTTTTTTTAGCTAGAAAGCAGATTGTACCTCTTTTTGTCTATAGGTCTAATTATTTGTTTCTAAAAAAAATGTCGCTTTATATTGATATTTTTGTTTCTACTGTCTATTAAAGAGAAATTAAAGAAGGGGTAAATTTCTATGTGTCCCCACAATAGATTTATACCTAAGAAGAAAACCCATCGTAGGGTTCTCAATTTCTGAGTTAAATAATACAGTCATTTATGAAGGAACCCTATCCCGAAGAGATAGGGGTCCTCCAAGCTCTGCTTCTTCCTGGTTCTTTCACAATCCATGTAAAAGGGTGTTTCTTGTTGCTGAACAAGAAGGCACTGATCACTGAACCCCTGCCAGGCTCTGGCTTTTGTTTTTAATTCTTTAATTGGAGGAAAATGACTTTACGATATTTTGTTGATTTTTGCCATACAGCAGTGAAAACCAGCCATAATTATACACATCTCACCTCCCTCCCTCCCTTCTCCCCTCCCCTCACCCCTGCGTGTCAGGCTGAGCTCTTTGTATTATAGAGCAGCCTCTCACCAGCTACCCATCGTACATATGGTTGTGTGTATGTGTCCATGCTACTTCTCCATTCACCCCACTCTCTCCTTCCCTCACTGTGTTCACAAGTCTCCTCCCTATGTCTGCATCTCCGTTCCTAGAGCCCCTTATACAGAGTGAGGTAAGTCAGAAAGAGAAAAGCATCATATAGTAACATACATACATGTGGAACCTAGAAAACTGATATTGATGAACCTATCTGCAGGAGAGGAATGAAGGTGCAGATGTAGACTCTGTTTCAGATAGTGGAGATACTGTTCACAAAAACAAGCAGCAAAAGGTCCTACATTCCCAGATCTTACAGTTAACCGACGATAACTAAGTAGCTGTCTTAGTCAGCAGTGCTCGACCTTCTTGGCACCAGGGACCGGTGTTGTGGAAGACAATTTTGCCATGGATGGGATGGGGGGTAGGGTGGGGGGGGAAGTGGTAGTTTTGGGATGATTCAAGCACATTGCACTGATTGTGTAGTTTATTTCTGTTATTACATCAGCTATACCTCAGATCATTAGACATTGGATCCCGAAGGTTGGAGGTCCCTGCCTTAGATAATGTCAGTGTGTTCCAACCACAGACCACCAGCAACACACAGTTAGTTAAATAAAGCTGAATTTGTTACTCATTGCAACAAAGGACAATACATACTTTTTAAGGAGACAGAATTTGAGTTGATTTGGGAGGGGGGGGGCGGGGAATGATTCAAGGGAAGTTTCAAGAAAGCAGGACTTTGCTCTGGCTTGGATGCTGCCAGGAAATGCAGGGAATTCTGTGTTTGTGAATCTTAATCTTACCTAGGAGTGAAGAATAAGGACTTCCCTGGCAGTCCGGCAGTTAAGAGTTCACCTTTCCAGGACAGGGGGCATGGGTTTGATCCCTGCTCAGGGAACCAACAGGCTTCCCAGGTTACTTAGTGGTAAAGACTGCCCGCAATGCAGGAGACCTGGGTGTGATCCTTGGGTTGGGAAGATCCCGTGAAGAAGGAAATGGCAACCCGCTCTAATATTCTTGCCTGGAGAATCCCACGGACAGAGGAGCCTGGTGGGCTACAGTCCATGGGGTCGCAAAGAGTCAGACACAACTGAGCAACTGAGTGCGCGCACACACACACAGCGAACTGAGACCCCACGTGCTGTGTGGGGTGGCCATAAAAAGTCAACGAACCAAAAAAGAGTGAGGCCAGGGCTGGGGTGAGTGAAGAAGCAGGAGTCATCCATTTCAGCTGGGAGGGACGGGAGCTGGGATCGTGCTGGTCTGCAGTGCTTTCTGTCTGTGCGTAGGCACCACTGTAAGGCCGTATTTGGGGGTCACATTTTCTCACAGTCACAAGTGGCCTTGTCTGAGGTTGGTGTCCTGAGAGACGGTTGGTATTGGCCAGGGGGAACATCAAGGCTCAGCTGTAAAGTCAAACCAGTTCCAGAAATTCTGTCCTCACTGATGGATGACATGAAGTGTGGAGTAGAAAGCAGGGCACCGATAGGGGAGTGGGAGGGCTGCTGTGGATCGGGGGGACAGAAGGCTTCCCTGGAGAGGTGATATTTGAACTGAAATCTGAGTAAAACAAGACTACGTGCCGTGGGGATATTTCCAGGGGTAGTAAGATAATTTCAGGCAATGGAGGAGCAGATGCAAAGGGCCTGGGGCAGGAATGAGCCTAAACACGTTCTGGTTGCAGGCACAGCCATAGTACAATGGTGACAGTGATGGGAACTGTTGGTGGTGAGCTGTGGTGGAGACTGCAGTCATAGCAGAACTGAGGCACGCTGCTCATTAAACAGCAGCTGCAATGGACTGAATACCTATTTTGAATGTCACTTTTCTCACTTTTCTCACTTAGTCCTTCATAAATTGATATGTTTCATAAATTAAAGTGCAAAACAGTACATAAAATATACCCAAGTTGATGGTAACTCACATACAGGTGTCCTTTTTTCTATTGCTATGTAGTAAATCACCCTAAAAGTTACCATTGGCTTGCTGTCTTAAGCTGCTGTTTTGTTTCTGTGAGTCAGGAACAGGGGTATAGCTTCTCTGCTTCAGGGTTTCTCCCAAGCCTCAGTCAAGCTGCCAGAGACTGAGGTCTCAAGGTGAAGGCTTGAGTGGGGAGGGGTCGCCTTCCAAGCTCACTTATATGCCTGTTGTTAGGATTCAACTGAAGGGTTGTTGGGCGGGGGGTCTCAGTTCCTCACTGGCCGTTGGCTGCAGACTGCCCTCCGCTACGAGCCACATGGCTTTTCTCTCCTTGGTGGTGTTGGTTTAGTCGCTAAGTCATGTCCGACTCTTGTGACCCCACGGATTATAACCCTCCAGGCTCCTCTGTCCATGGGGTTCTCCAGGCAGGAGTACTGGAGTGGGTTGCCATTTGCTTCTCCATGGAATCTTCCTGATCCAGGGATCGAACCTGGGTCTCCTGCATTGCAGGCAGACTGTTTACCATCTGAGCTACCAGGGAAGCCCAAAAACAAAGAGTGGTAAAACACTTCTAAAATTGCATTTAGGGCAGTTGTATTGAGATTAATTAAGGTTTGGTTTACGACCCAGAGTCCACAAGTAAAATATTACCCAGTCTGACAATTTAGGGGAAAAGTAAAGATTCAAGAGTTCAAAATACAGGGAAGTCAGTTTTAGAAAAGCTAGGGATTAGAGTCAAAAGAGCTGATATGTTTGATTTAATTCTCTCCCTTGAAAAACCCATAGGGCCCTATTTATCTGCAGCCCATGGCTATGTCTCCTGTCTGTTATGACCCTCTCAGATCTGAAGTTTATTCAGTTCCTATGGCAGGTTATCTTGCAGAAATTTTTCTCTGGGATACAGTTATTTTTTTTTCCCACAAATGCAGAGTCTTCAGTGGTCCACGTTACCTGACCAAGACCACACGGAATGCATCAACTGTGTCTGAAGGGAGAAAGAAAACAACTGAGTCATAAACTAAAACTTGTCTGAACGTCATTGACACGGGTGCCAAATTGAGGATTGAAAGTAAATGACCTTGAACCTTTAATATTTAATCTTAAACAGATGAAAGGTTATTAGAGCAGGTGCTGGAATAAAGCATGTAAATTCAAGATGAGGAGTGACAGTCAGCGCCAGGCCAGGTGACGTTTTCAGGCCATTAAAATTCTCTTTGGTCTGCACCCTGCATCCCAGCCCGCCTTCAGTCTCCTCTGCATTTAGTCTGGGGATTCCGCTCCGCGAGAATTAAACAGTCCCTGCCGAGGCTAAGGCGGGCACTCTGTACAACGCACACCCACAGAGACAGCACACCACGCGAACTCACACCTCCCTTCACTTCTCCCCGGCCAGGCCTTCCCCCAAACATGCCCTCTCCCCACCCCCACCCCCGAACCCCCATATATGTCTGTGTGTGCGCGTGCGTGTGTACACACATGATTTGTGGCCCTCACAAGTCCCCAGATTCCCTTTGACATGCCGCCCTCCAATGCCCAAATGCCCCCACTCACCCCTCACACAAACCTCCCTCACGGATACCCCGACTTCACACCTTTCTCCCGTGCGTGAATCCCCTGCAAATGGTTCCCACACACATCTCCACCCAGAGACACCCACACACACTCACGGTCACACGTGCCTTCACTGTCAGACACACCCCCGCACCTCCATGCACTCCCAACATTCACACCTGCGAACATGTCTGTCCACACATGTATATGTTCTGACGCAGGACAGTAAGACTTAACAGGCTTTTTAGGAAAATTCGCTAAATTCAAAACTACATATTTCATGAAGTTAAAAAGAATTGTGAGTAACACAGATTATACAAGTAGGTCGTCTTTTTTCTTTGCTGTTACCCATTTTAGAAGTTAGGCTAAAGCCGTATGTACTGAATGTCACACACATTCAATAAAACTAAGCTTCTCCAGTATGCAGTTAAATTAGCTTTTCAGCTGCACATAAAAATAAGAGCTGTGAAACTACCTTGTCAACGATGGTTTTATAGAATGCTCTGTCCATGTGAAAGTTAATGCTCCTTGAGTTGACATACGGAACTAATTTGATGGATGTATGTTCAAATGAAATATGTCTCAATGATTCACAGGCTGGGTAACACTGAGAGACTAACTGGTTGGATGGAAATTTTTTTTGTATAAATCAAATTATTTTTGTGATGGAAGTACTTAGGGACCAGCACTGGGAAGACTTGGAAATTGAGACTGTGAAGATAATGTTTATTTTAAAAGACAAATAGCACTGCCAGTTTGACTTGTATTTATTAAGGTTTACACAATAATATCAGATACACCTACAATTCTGTGGTTACACCATGTTAGGTTGTTGTGGAAGAATGCATTGATTTTGTGTAGAAGCCTTGTGTTTGTGTTTTTCACGAGCGGTGTTTATCCTGTTCTCTAAGTAGCTTGTTGCCGTGATTTGCATAAAGCAGAGGCAATCTTACCAAACATACTCTTCCTGAAGACTGTGGTGGTGTTGTCGTTCCGACCAGTTGTGCCCGACTCTTTATGACCCTGTGGACTGCGGCACGCCAGGCCTCCCTGACCCTCACTGTCCCGGAGTTTGCCCAAGTTCGTGTCTATTGCATCAGTGATGCCATCCAGCCATCTCCTCCTCTGACGCCCTCTTCTCCTTCTGCCCTCAATCTTTCCCAGCATCAGGGACTTTTCCAGTGAGTTGTCTGTTCACATCAGATGACCAAAATACTGGAGTTTCAGCTTCAGCATCAGTCCTTCCAGTGAATATTCAGGGTTGATCTCCCTTAAGATTGACTAAAGACTTTATAACTTGCAAATTGGCATTTTTTGGAAGGTAACAACTCTTCCATAGAACACAGGCATGCAAAAAAAAAAAAAAAAAAAAACAGGAATGTCTTCTATTCTCTAGAATTCCCTGTGGAGTATGAGAAATTAAATCTCTACTGAAAGACATAATCTCAGGAGACATTTTACTAAATTCTCACAATACATCAGTGGGTGTGATGAAGACAAACTGGCTTACAGCTGAGTTAATTGAAATCATGCAGCTCTTTCTTTGGTTCTGATTTTTGGCCACTAACCAAAGTCGTATTAATGAGGCCCTGTGATTAGTACCAATGGAAGTCAGATTATTTATATGTGATGTTATAATTGTTAGAGATATCTCCAAAGTAGTGTATATTCATGTGAAAAATTATAATAATTATTAGCCTACCATGAAAGCATGTTATTTAATGTAATAAGCTACCCTTTCACATAATATTTTGATTATCTGTATATCAGTATTATTCACAGTGCCTAAGGCGGCTGCTGACCCACATTCTAGATGAGTTTGCTGGAAGGCTTTATCAGGGATTCAGTTTTCAACAACAAAATGCTTAGTTAAAAGGTAGAAATTAAATCTACCAACACAACGTGGAAGGGTGACTTGCCGGCTTGCTCAGTCGTGTCTGAATCCTTGCAACCCCGTGGACTGCAGCCGGCCAGGCGCCTCTGTCCATGAGATTTTCCAGATGAGAATACTGAAGTAGGCTGACAAGTCTTCCTTCAGGGCGTCTTCCTGACCCAGGGATCAAACTCGCATCTCTGTGTCTCTTGAATTGGCAGGCAGATTCTTTACCAGTTCACCTCCTAGGAAGCCCAGGAGGGTTACTTATAAAGATGCAAAAATTTCACTGCAAAGAACAGAAAATGGATGGAGCTAGAACTGAATATCCTGTACACGCAAACCAATAAAGATTTCCACTTAGGTGTAAGTAAGGCTTAAGAGCATCCGTGTTAGAGAGGACCTAAGTGTTTCCATTTGCCAGATTGTCTCAAAACAGTCCCTAAATCTTTTTGGCACAGAGTGGCAGAAGTCAGACCAACAACTGTGTGAAAACCAATTGGGGGTAAAAACAAACTTAACTGTCAGAGTGGATTCTTAAACAATGCAAAGAATCTGGTAGTCCAGTGATTAGGATGCCACACATTCACTGCCGAGGGCCTGAGCTTCATCTCTGGTCTGGGAGCTGAGCTCACACAAGCCACAAGGCCAAAAAAACCAAACCAAAAAAAAAAAAAGAAAAAAAAACCCAAAAACCCCCAACACAAGGTACCATGTATACTACCTGTTTTAATCTAATTGGCATGTCGTCTGTGTCAACAGCATAGAAATGTAATCTTTGGGGACACATTATTTAATTTATATCATGTTAAATTGACACTGGATTGTTTCTATTGATATTAATTGGCTTTGCAAAAAGAATTAACTAATCTAAAAAAATGTATCCTACAATCAGGTTAGCATTATTAAATACAGCCACAATTCATCATTTATGATATACAGATGTATTGGGGGGTGATGTATGTGTGTATGTAGTCATATAAATTTGAAGCACAAAATATTTCCTGTTCAAAACATTTTTAAACTGTTATACTTTTGTTCGTAATAAATAAATATCTTCCATTAGGTGTACTCTTCATCCAGATATGACATGCTGTAGGTTTCATATATTATACATTCCAAACATTAATAAAGCCCGTTTTGTTGAGAAAAACTTGCAAGAAGCAATGTAATAAAGTATCTTTGCATCATACGTTATGCATCTGCTTTAGGAAAGTAATCGTGTTTATGCATTTAATACATTTGGCAACCAATTTATCTGTTAATAACATTATGATATTTTATTATCAATTCAGTTTATATAAATTGTGTTCAGTGTTAGTGCTATGAATTAGCAGTGTGATATGAATGGGAATGAAGTATTTCACAGTTATGTAGATTGTGAAGATAATGTTTTCCCTGGCATGATCATTTCAGGCCATTTCCTTTTTTCTTCAAGTTTTTATTCTTCTTAAAATTTCCTCTGTAAATCTCTGCATTCACTGATACATTTGACTATCTTTAAGACTGTCAGAACAAGCATTGCTAACCTAAATAGCATAGCTATCAAAAACTTAGATTTCTCCAGCCACATCAACTCTTAAGTAACATGAAGATGTGTAGTGATGCTGGGGTATCTAGACTCTGCGGAGCTAACTAGCTGGATTGTGGTTGGTTGTGTTGATTCAGAATGTGAATTGGGTCAGACACATGGTGAAATGAAAAGTGACCAAGACACACAAGAGACAGGAGCCACATTTGTAAGTTTTGCATTAAAAAAAAAAAAGGCTAAAACCCATCGAATCTTCATTCAGAAAGCTTTCCCTAATAAACTCCCCTTTTCACTGTCCCTTTGCTCTGTCCCTGTCCTCGGTCTTGTTGCCGTTCATTCGCTGAGTTATGTCTGTGACCCCATGGACTGTAGCAAGCTGGGCTCCTCCGTCCATGGGCTTTCCCAGGCAAGAGCACTGGAATGGGTTGTCACTTCCTTCTCCAGGGGATCGTCCCGACCCAGGGATCAAACCCGTGTCTGCTGCATTGCAGTCAGATCCTCTACCACTGAGCCACCAGGGAAGCCATACTCTATATGTACCACCTAAAACTCCTGCCCGTCTTAATTCTTTTATTGCCTTCAACCAGAATCTAAAGCCCCATTGCATGAATTCTCTCTCTTCTGCACCTGTTTTTCTCGTGGACACAGTGGAGGTCCCATAGGGGTGGTGTGGTCTGTTGATGATGGGAGGCATGGATGGATTTGTGGATGAGTAGCTGTGCCTTTGGGGCAAAACCTTCACCTACCTTCTCAGCTTCCCAGAGATGCCTTCTCTCTATCTCTTTGTGGGTTGTCATCTCGCCTACGCCAGTCTCCTGAAATTGGGTGAATCATCAACTTCAGGGGGTGAGACTTGGCTTTCTTTGTGTCTGTTGAAGGGTTTTGGGGGGCATTAGCTCCCTCAAACAGGAAACAATGAACAGGAAGTGAGAAGATAAATTCCTCCTTATTTCTCTTCCCCAAGATGAGATTCATCCTTGCAACACTTGGAGAATTTCCCAGAGCTGACGGACATTCCAGTGATCTGCCCTATTTCTGTGCATCCCTGCAAAGCAACAGGCATCTCTGTGCAGGGCAGCTTCCCTAACTTCCCTTTCTTTCCCCTTCTCTTCTCGTCTCTGGGCTGTAACCATCTGAATAATGTTTTAGTATTTGAATCCTTTCCTTGGGCTTTCTTTTCTGCTAAATCTCACAGACAAAGACAATCTGGACTAGAAGGATTGGCAAAATACACATGTTCAAAATTAGTTTTAGATTTTGGATTGCTTGTCTGAATGAAAAGGGTAATAACCATATTATGAGCCAGTGAGTAGGGTGGCAGTGAGTCCTAGCACGCAGCGGCAGGGTTACTGGGAAGGAGGTACCAGCTCGTGGCACTGCCCTGGGAGATGAAGGAATTCTTGCTCGACATCAGGATAACGGAGCAGAATGGCTTCTGCTGGAACTTACAGAAAGATGTGACAATCTCCAGGTGCTCAACTGCCAGTTGAAGATGTGTTTTTAAAGCAGATGGCCTGAAATACAGTGTGAGGGTTACCCCCTGCAGCCTCAAAGAACAGCATGCTGAAAGTCAGGCTCCGAGGACAACGGAACAAAGCCACAAACAAAACCAAATATACAGTCCCCGTAGATTTCTGGTGTCAAAATCAAGACTCTGATAGGAGGGAAAATAGTCCCTGAGACTTGCCTGGGGAGGAATGGGTGCTTAAATATTAGTACAAGACCTTTTTTCCTTCTGAGATCCCCCAGTTCCTCTGTCCCAGTAGGTTAGCTTCCTCTGGCCGGGAGACTTAAAGTGAAGGCTTTACTGAAGTGGGGGCCATGCAAGGGTTTTCTGCCCCTCATTGCCTCCAAGTGCATAACCAGGGTCAGTTCTGAGTGTGTCCTGAACGACAAAGTGCGAGGGCTGCTCCTGGGGGCAGGGGCGGGGAGGGGAGAAAAAGCCAGCCCAGCAATGCAGATTCGGGACATAGCTGATACACGTCAGCCGGCATCAGGGGTGCATGGACTGAGTGGATTTTTAGCAGTTTTAGACTGATTGTGTGTGTGCAATGGAAGATAGAATATGAGAGAATTAATTGATATGAATTCTTCCGTAATTGAAGTCAACATTTTAGTAAAAATACCTGGAGCTTACTTTTGATGGCGCCATGGAGCCTAGATCAAACAACAGTTTATCAAACAAGTGAAGTGAAAACACCTTTACATCGTGAAGGAGAAATTGAAAGACTCAGGGCGGTGGGTGTGTGAGGATGATTGATGATGCGCAGTCTGAGTCTCCCAACCCGATAGAATTGACCCGTCTCACTCTGAGAAGCTCGCTTTGACTTGCTTGAAAGAAGGAAGCGAACAAAAGAAGGGTTGACCCACTTCATCCAAAATGCAAATAGTAATAGTATAGTAGATATATTACTTTCTCAATGGCTTATCTCTTTTAAAAAATGTATTTTGCACTTGCAAATTTCCTATTCAATTCTGAATTCTGCAGTGACATCATCTGGAGCTGAGCTATGAAAGAAGATGGTATTTGGCCTATGAGTTAATTAACTGTTACTGGCAAATGTATTAAAAAATCAAAAAATTAAGATGTATAAGTAATTCACCTTCTTGAGGTGAGTTTATGACTGAGTCACTGTTAGTTCTGTCATTAAAAAAGTGATTTGAGCAGATTGCTTCACTTACTCATAAAATGAGTTAAGATTAAACTATTTTAAAACTTTTTTGATAAGTGTTAGGTAACATTGCATTTATAATCTGTGATTCAGATGGACATTGTGGGATTGAAAGTGTCACTGGCAGTCGCTGGTCATTCGGGTTATAAGGAGCACATCACAGAATAAAATGGCTCCTAAGATTCCCCAAGGAAATTGTAGACCATGTGGTTCTCTAACTGAATTTACAAACTCAACTTTAAAATGTGTTCTGAAATATTAGATCTCTGGGTTTAGCCACTAAGTGCTTTTGTCCACAAATCTGAATGATTCCTCAAAGACAGCTTGTTACTTTCATACCATCATTAATCTCCTGAAGATAGATGCTATCAAAATCTACCACTTCTAATAAAATGAAAAAGTCCACATGTTTATTAAATTATCTTTCAACAAAGTAATCAACACTGAATTTGAACTATCCCCCTCATCAGTTATAATACACTGGGATACCAATACTCAGTAATACTTTCAGATAGCCCAGAATAGATTGACCAAGTATGTACGTGTTCTTTACAAGCTACAGAGCAGAAGAGTTAAGAACATTGCTGTCATCAGCTGAAATGATAAATGAAGTTCCTGGTATTCCTAAGAATAGAAATACAGTTGTTCCACATCTCTGCATGAAGTTATCACTTAGTTCCTGAGTCTTGCATATATACTTGTAAATACAATCATAATAACTAAATTTATAACAGTGTTGACAGAAATTGGCAAGAAAAATATTTTCTAGAGCTACCTTCATTAGTTTATTTCCCTGATTGCTATTCCATGGAGAGATGTGAAATAACTTAATTGTTTTCTCCTTTTAATTATATCTTCCTGAAAATATTTTCATTAAGATCTTTTCTGTGTAGTCACACAACACAGTTGATTCATAATAGAGAAGGTTTTTTTTTTTTTTAATCTATTTTGGTTTTATTGTTTATCATTACTGGCTTTCTCGGCCTTCTGAGTTTCTTTGTGCTGGCCACATAATGCAACTCAGATTATCCAGGGCCAGATTTTGCAACT
This sequence comes from Odocoileus virginianus, assembly GCF_023699985.2. Classification (NCBI taxonomy): domain Eukaryota; kingdom Metazoa; phylum Chordata; class Mammalia; order Artiodactyla; family Cervidae; genus Odocoileus; species Odocoileus virginianus. The sequence continues at coordinate 55,929,374 of NC_069693.1, read as the reverse complement.
ATATCATTCTTCCTAATTTTCAGCTTTGTTGGAGCTTTTTTTATTTTTCCTTATCCCTATACACCATCAAGCCAAGTATCTGCTCCTCTACTTTGAGGGTTCAAGTCTGCTGATTGAAGACAGATACAAGTTTGCAATGAGACCTGGTTAAATTAGTGGGATTTTTAACATTATTTTACTTCTTTTGTGTAAGCCAAAAAAGACCAGTATCACTGATTACTTTTATACTCTAATAATTGTGCTGTCTTTCTGTGGAAATAATGTTGCAGCCTTTATTGTGAATCCGCAGAGCTGCCTGGAGGGTCTCTTGTTGGAGATGAGACAGCTCAGATGAGGTCAAGTTTTGAAGTCAGAAAGAATAGAATGGAATTAGGAAGTTATTCTTCTAAAACCACTCATTCTCTTCTAATATTTGATCTGTTTTTAATCTGACTTAAATTGTACTGAGGATCTATATAAAATTGATACCATTTTTTCCACAAAAATATGGTATGGTTATAATGGTCAGGATGAAATTAACTTACTTTTGAAACAATCAAGTTGTTATGTAACCTTTACTCTAGCAAACTTTTGTGATTAGTAGTAGATGGTACTGAAATTAGAAGTATAAAGAGATCCACATGGGACCAGGCAACCTGAGTTTTGCAATAGAATAATGGATAGTAACTTTGTGGCCACCAGGAACCTCATTGATTCATTCATCCGTCTATTCAAAATTTATTGACACCCTGAACCGGTTACCATGGATACAGTAATCTGCAACAGAAATATCTCCCTTGTCTTTATTGTCTTATAATTTAAGGGAGACCAGCAATAGGGACTCAGGAAGTCCGAATACCTTGGAATATTTAAGTCAGGCTTGGGGTGTTGCCCCATGGAGGATGTAATCACAGATTTAGACAGAAGGGAAACTTAGACTAATCTAGATCATGGCTTAGAGCTTTCTCATTCCAGACAATTCTAACAGAGCTCTATGGGATCATCATTATCTAGTCACTGAACCACAGGCACCCAATAAGTGGGAGAAAAATCCAAATAAATGATTTATTGGTGGTGGTGGTGTAGTCGCTAAGTCATGTCTGACTCTTGTGACCCCATGAACTATATAACCTGCCAGACTCCTCTGTCCATGGGACTCTCCAGGCATGAATACTGGAGTGGGTTGCCATTTCCTTCTCCAGGGGATCTTCCCGACCCAGGAATTGAACCTGGGTCTCCTGCATTGCAGGCAGATTCTTTACCAACTGAGCTATGATTTTTTATGAAGATCTAAATATCTAATAAGCAGACCCTTGGCTGTCCATTCTCAGAGCCATCTTTTTCCTGACACTGAGTCAGTGCTAAATCCAATTTGAAATGGGTAATTGAATCATTTTTGTTGAAAAGCACAACAAAGCTTGAAATAGCATTCAGGACTCAGATTAGAGAGTGCATCTTTTGAAATAAATGTGTAGACCCCTCATTTTTTCCCTCTCCTCTGATTAGTTCAGGATGTATTTATTTACCTTTACTTGAAAGCGGTCGGTCACCCTTTCTCTGTCTTTATTCTTTTCTCCTCACACGTTCAGTGCACTGAGAGGCCTTTCAGCCGTAGTCAGTTTCAGCAACAGTGCATCACCTGCCACATCTCTAGAGATCATGAACCCTGGAGAAGGCATAAACAAAAGCTGGAATCAAATCTTTGTTCAGCCATCCGTTTGCTGCATGACGTCATCAGAAGTTATAACCTCATTAAACAGTGCCGATTCTTCCCATCTAAGAACAGTGTGTCTTTCCGTCTGTTTGTGTCTTCAGTTTCTCTCAGTTTTCAGAGTACAGATCTTCTACCTCCTTACGTAGTTTATTCCTAGATATTTAATTTTTTTGATGAGATTGTTTCCTTAATTTCTTATATTTTATTGTTTATACAGAGAAGTGCAACAGATTTCTGTATATTAATTTGGTATTCTACAACTTTACAGAATTCATTAATGATCCCCAGTAGTCTGATGGTGGCATCTTTTGGATTTTATCTGTAGTATCATGTCATCTGCAAACAGTGACAGTTTTACTTCTTCCTTTCCAATTTGGGATTCCTTGTATTTTTCTTCATGAATTGCTGTGGCAGGACTTCTAAAACTATGTTGAATAAAAGTGGCAAGATTGGGCATCCTTGTCTTTATCCTGATCTTAGAGTGAATGCTTTGATCTGAGGATTAGTTACATCCATACCAGGTGCTTAGCAGGGTTGATTTTTAAAAGTAAATGAAAGGTTTTAAGATCATTATCTGGCATAGGATAGATAATGCAACATATGGTACCGATTATTACTATTGTTGCTATCCTTCAGTCCTCGTATTCCTTCTTCTACCAGCTCTACTAATTTTCTCATTTACAGTGTATAAACTGTTATTCGTTAGGCCCTTAATGGGAAACATTGTTCTACGGGAAACAACTTACATCTAATATAATTGATTGTGGTTAACTGTTAATAAAAACAAGAGGAAAGTATAAAGGTAAGTGAAATATTTCATAAAAGAACATAAATGTTTAAAATGCAGTAGACAACAAGGAATTTAAGAATGAGAATTGAGAGAAAGAATTTTTAGGAAGTGGTGATTATAAGTGATAAAATAATAAAGTGAGAATGAAATTAAGATATGAGAAGCAGTATTTAGGGAATTGCATTTACTTAGTCAATGTTTTTAAATGTCAAAATGTCTTTTAAGAGTAATTCTGCTTTAAGATTTTTTTAAAATTTGCTCTTTTAATCGGGATGTGTTGGTAAACAGAGAGAGAGATTGGAATCTGGTTCTGATTTGTAGTTTTGCCTATTTCCATAGTGTAAATACTCCCACCATGGTCCAGTTCAGATTACCAACTTGACATTGCTGAATGAAGAGTTGACATGAAATTCACAGAATTGGCTTTCTTGCAAGCTGGTACAAGCTGACTGTCTCCAGCACAACTTGCTTTAAACCTTGTTCAAAAGTGAATGCCTGTAGCATTGTTTTTTTAGTAGCTGACCACAAAATGAGCCTTAATCTGCATGCTCAGAGTCTAAGTGGACTCAATATGTGTTGTGTTACTGTCCCTTTATGGGCTTTAAGGCTGCCTTTTAGGGATTTCTCATTTCCTCCTGAGTTCCATGCCTTCGATAACAGTTAATTGTGACCATAAAAACTATTAATCATTTGGCAAAGGCTACTTCTGTGTGTGGGGAAATCAAGAGAGTAGATTAACACACTAGGCAGGTAGTAATGGCTTTTCCATTATAAAAATTGTATTAGAAATAGCAAAACATAGCATGTAACTATCAATTCTTATTATTTATACTAACATTAGGCAACTTTTAAAAGAATGCAGGCACAGAGGTCCAATTCAGCTTCTGCTATTCAGCCATCTGATTTACCTATAAATGTTAACTGTTATTTCTCTGAAATCTAGCATTTTTTTCTTTAATCACTTTAAAGAGATTTCTGTTCCTCCTTTGATGGTGCTTTGGGTGACGGAAAACCAAGGTGTTGACATTTCTATGTATTTCCGTGAGTTAGCTACTCACGGTTCTCTTTTTCATTGTTGTCTGTTTCCCCCGTGGCTTTCTTCAACCCATCTTTGGGAGACCTGAGAATATGTGGGGATGTGGGAGCCAGCCTAAAGGCAAAGTGGTGGTCCTGCAAGCAGGAGCTGAAATGTCTACGTACATAGGTCCCATCAGGCCAATAAAACTGTCCCTTTCCTCTGGCATTGAGGCGGTGGTGAAGGAGCAGGCCTGCCTTAACTTGATCCCTAAGACACAGAAGGATGGGAGCAGGCCTACCAGGTGTGTGATTTCCCCAGTGTGTCACTTTGGTTTCCTAAAGGGGCATCGACCAGCTTCTCTGAGAAGCATTTTTTGGAGACAGTCTAGCATACAAGTGTGTGTCTTCACTCTTGGAAATACTAGTTAACTTGCCCTTGGGAGGTGCTATTGACAGACCAATAGAGAGTTATTGATTTTCCGAAAAGTCAGATACTTTTGAGTAAACATGGAACATGAGAGGCCCCCAGAGAACTTGTGCCTTGAGAGGCTCTGGGAGCTGTCACAGCAGGCGCCCCTTTGAAGTCACTGCGGAGATTGGTCCCGAGTGTGCAGCCACCATAAACTGCTCTTGGGTGTCACAGATGGCCCTTGAGCGCGAGCTGTTGCCCAGACGTCTCAAGGGACCATCTTAGTGTTACTGTCCTCCTTGTAACACCAGCTTTCGTTTGATCTTTAGCATCCAACAGGAACATGGAAAATATTGACTTTCTTTCTTTCTTTTCATCATGTTCTTTCTTAAGCTTAGACAAAACCTGTTTCAACAGGATCCCTGGGAGTCCTGGTACCTGAAAGCTTACTGCAGAGACCCCCCTCAGTCACTCCATCAAAGGCAATGACTAGGTGCTTGGACCCTGGGTGGTAGGAATTGGTGCTTAAACCCGCTAATCAGCTTTCAGCCTTCTCTGGGGGGCAAGTTTAAACTTTGAAGGGCCCTTTTAAAAAGAATGCTTGCATATAACATATTCTGAATGGATAATTAACATGTATACCACAGGCTTACTTCCAGGTGCTTCATTTAGTAATCAGCATGCATTATACTATTCACATCTCAAAACCACAATGAGATTGGTACCATTATTATTTGTAATAATTATCTATTATTTTTAGGCTCAAATTGCTGTTGGGAAAACCCAGTTTTAGAGGGAATGTGTATTGTGTCCAAGGATTAAGAGTTAGGAAATGGCCTGAATTCACTTATTTGAGACACCTAAAGAGGCTTGTTTTACTACCTCTAGTACTGAATACGCATGTGTGTGTTAGACATGTAAGGAAATTGCCAAGTGGGTTACCAAGTGGGTTATTTACCAAGTGGGTTACCAAGTGGATTGGGCTTCCCTGGTGGCCCAGACAGTAAAAAATCTGCCTGCAATGCAGGAGATCCAGGTTTGATCCTTCGGTTGGGAAGATCCTGGAGAAGAGAATGGCAATCCACTCCAATACTCTTGCCTGGAGAATCCCATGGATGGAGGAGCTTGGCAGGCTACAGTCTACAGGGTCACAAAGAGCTGGACATGACTGAGCAACTAGGCACGCACACACCCCAAGTGAGTTACTTAGAGCATTTAAAATTCGTTAGCTGACTCTATTGTGCTTTCATCTCTCAACTGCAGTTATTAGACAATTCTGGATTAGAATTTACATATTTATGATAAAGTAAATTTAAGGCATTATCTAGATAGATCAGGTATAGTTTTCCTATAAAGAGTTGAATATTAGAATTTTTTAATTTCGGGCTTTTCATTGTTTCCAGCCTTGCATAGGTCTCTTTGTTTGGTTGATTATTTACTGAGTGAGAAGGGAAAACCCAGTCTGTGAATTCTGTGATGTGTGGGGTGAACAGATGCTTATGAAGTCTTCTTAGTCCTCCGGGGAAGAGAGGGAGAGAAGGCAGGGACGCATTAGTAAGAGCCTTGAAATGACAATCATCTGCCAGCAAGGAGATATTTAGGGTTTAATATCTTGGCAAACCGGTTCTGAGGAGCCGATTTTGCATTCTGCCATCATCCAGAGGATCGATCCTCTGTCCTTGCCTGAAGTCAGATGTAGTTAGATGAGATGAAGCTGATATATTTTGTCTGCAAACTCAGAGGAGCCAAATGTTAACCGGCTATTAAAAACTAAAATAATGTTATCTCTTCCCTGTTTTGGACATGACAGCCGGAGCAGAGCCACTCAGCATCACCCCAATATTCTCTGCCTCTGGAGTGTTTAGCTAATTTGCTTTATTCCTCTAAACGTATTTTCTACTGTAAGCACCTATAAAAAGGATTACCATAATTGTTTTTGCCTATGGCAAAGTATGAAGAACGCCCCGGCTTATGTGGTACAGTTATTATTTTTTTTTTTAGACATGCAAACACAGCAGTTCCTTTTACATTTGACTACCCGGCAATTTCCATAATATCTTCACAATTATATATTACATAAATACTTTCACTACATAATGAATATTTTTATTTCTTGATTCAATTTTATGGTAGGGAGACCATAATGGCATTAAAAATGTGGAAAATTCCTCTGCTTTTAATGCCATCTGGGTTTTCGTAATATATGCCAAATGGATGTATGAATTCTGAAAATTACAGAAAGTTGCTTACTTAACTTCAGTTTCATGATCTTTAGAAGGATTTAATGTGTATTGAGCAGATTCATTCTGTTTTACCATATTGTTGGTTTTTAGATACTATTCCCCCCCTAAATGTGAAAAGAAACCTAAAAATTAGAATATTTTCCATTTAGGGAATATTGTCTACCATTATTTTTAGTGATAAATATATTCAAGCAGCAAAGCACACAAGTAAAAAATAAAGTGTTTTCCTAAACTGACCATCTGAAAATAATAATTGTTCATATTTTGTGAAACCCATTCTGATTCCTTTTACAAGCACATATACAAGTAGAAGAGTAGAAAGATGATAGATTTATGAAAGTATGTTTAAAATTCTATAATTTTAAATAATTATTAAAAATTAATATATACAAGTGATAGAGAATGTAAACTGTACAAACTGGTGTATCCAGCCACTAAAAAGGTTTTCATCTCAACACAAGAATTTATACCCAGGCCCCAGAAATAACAAAGCAAATAATGTTACTTATGTTCCGTGACTTTCTAAATTACAGGTTTATATATAAAATATGTTTAATACAAAGCTTAACTTTTAAGTGGAAAATTAGCAGGAGAAAATAAAATTTTAGTGTTTTACAAATCCTTAAATATAAGAAATATTACTTTAACAATAAAGTCTAAGAGTGTGGCAGTCAAAGAGAGGTTTTTGAAGATGGCAGAAGGGGCCTCAAGGAGTATAGCTACCTCTCTGTAGAAGTTGGAAAAGGCAATGCAACAATTCTTCCTGAAGCCTCCAGAAGGTTCACAGCTCTGCCAACACATTGACTATAGCCCAGTGATACCCACTTTGGACTTCTGACTTCCAAAATGAGATCAAGCCCTGAACCGTTGGAGTCAGAGCAATGACTCCTAGACCCTAGACTGTCAGAGAACTAACCTTCAGTTCAGTTCAGTTCAGTCACTCAGTCAAGTCCGACTCTTTGCAACCCCATGAATCGCAGCGCACCAGGCCTCCCTGTCCATCACCAACTCCCAGAGTTTACCCGAACTATGCCATCCAGCTATCTCATCCTCTGTCGTCCCCTTCTCCTCCTGCCAGCACGCCCTCCCAGCATCAGGGCTTTTCCAATGAGTCAACTCTTTGCACTAGGTGGCCAAAGTACTGGAGTTTCAGCTTCAACATCAGTCCTTCCAATGAACACCCAGGCCTTATCTCCTTTAGAATGGACTGGTTGGATCTCCTTGCAGTCCAAGGGACTCTCAAGAGTCTTCTCCAACACCACAGTTCAAAAGCATCAATTCTTCGGCACTCAGCTTTCTTCACAGTACAAATCTCACATCCATACATGACCACTGGAAAAACCATAGCCTTGACCAGATGGACCTTTGTAGGCAAAGTAATGTCTCTGCTTTTTAATATGCTGCCTAGGTTGGTCATAACTTTCCTTCCAAGGGGTAAGTGTCTTTTAATTTCACGGCTGCAGTCACCATCTGCAGTGATTTTGGAGCCCCCCAAAATAAAGTCTGTCACTGTTTCCACTGTTTTCCCATCTATTTGCCATGAAGTGATGGGACCAGATGCCATGATCTGTTTTCTGAATGTTGAGCTTTAAGTCAACTTTTTCACTCTCCTCTTTCACTTTCATTAAGAGGCTTTTTAGTTCCTCTTCACTTTCTGCCTTAAGGGTGGTGTCATCTGCATATCTGAGGTTATTGACATTTCTCCTGGCAATCTTGATTCCAGCTTGTGCTTCTTCCAGCCCAATGTTTATCATGATGTACTCTGCATATAAGTTAAATAAGCAGGGTGATAATATACAGCCTTGACATACTCCTTTTCCTATTTGGAACCAGTCTGTTGTTCCATGTCCAGTTCTAACTGTTGCATCCTGACCTGCATATAGGTTTCTCAAGAGGCAGGTCAGGTGGTCTGGTATTCCCATCTCTTTCAGAATTTTTCACAGTTTTTTGTGATCCACACAATCAAACACTTTGGCATACTCAATAAAGCAGAAATAGATGTTTTTCTGGAACTCTTGCCTTTTCAATGATCCAGCGGATGTTGGCAATTTGATCTCTGGTTCCTCTGCCTTTTCTAAAACCAGCTTGAACATCTGGAAGTTCATGGTTCATGTATTGCAGAAGCCTGGCTTGGAGAATTTTGAGCATTATTTTACTAGCATATGAGATGAGTGCAATTGTGCAGTAGTTTGAGCATTCTCTGGCATTACCTTTCTTTGGGATTGGAATGAAAACTGACCTTTTCCAGTCCTGTGGCCACTGCTTAGTTTTCCAAATTTGCTGGCATATTGGGTGTAGCACTTTCACAGCATTATCTTTCAGGATTTGAAATAGCTCAACTGAAGTTCCATCACCTCCACTAGCTTTGTTCATAGTGATGCTTGCTAAGGCCTACTTGACTTCACATTCCAGGATGTCTGGCTCTAGGTGAGTGATCACACCATCATGATTATCTAGGTCCTGAAGATCTTTTTTGTACAGTTCTTCTGTGTATTCTTGCCACCTCTTCTTAATATCTTCTGCTTCTGTTAGGTCCATACCATTTCTGTCTTTTATTGAGCCCATCTTTGCATGAAATGTTCCCTTGGTATCTCTAATTTTCTTGAAGAGATCTCTAGCCTTTCCCATTCTGTTGTTTTCCTCTATTTCTTTGCATTGATGGCTGAGGAAGGCTTTCTTATCTCTCCTAGCTATTCTTTGGAATGCTGCATTCAAATGGGAACATCTTTCCTTTTCTCCTTTGCTTTTTGCTTCTCTTCTTTTCACAGCTGTTTGTAAGGCCTCCTCAGACAACCATTTTGCCTTTTTGCATTTCTTTTCCATGTGGATGGTCTTGATCCCTGTCTGATCCCTGTCTCCTGTACAAAGTCATGAACCTCCGTCCATAGCTCATCAGGCTCTCTGTCTATCAGATCTAGTCCCTTAAATCAATTTCTCATTTCCACTGTATAGTCATAAGGGATTTGATTTAAGTCATACTTGAATGATCTAGTGGTTTTCCCTACTTTCTTCAATTTAAATCTGAATTTGGCAATAAGGAGTTCATGATCTGAGCCACAGTCAGCTCCAGGTCTTGTTTTTGCTGACTGTATAGAGCTTCTCCATCTTTGGCTGCAAAGAATATAATCAATCTGATATTGGTGTCGACCATCTGGTGATGTCCATGTGTAGAGTCTTCTCTTGTGTTGTTGGAAGAGGGTGTTTGCTATGACCAGTGCGTTCTCTTGGCAAAACTCTTTGTCTTTGCCCTGCTTCATTCCTTACTCCAAGGCCAAATTTGCCTGTTAATCCAGGTGTTTCTTGACTTCCTACTTTTGCATTCCAGTCCCCTATAATGAAAAGGAATTTTGGGGGGTGTTAGTTCTAAAAGGTCTTGTAGGTCTTCATAGAACTGTTCAACTTCAGCTTCTTCAGCATTACTGGTCAGGGCATAGGCTTGGATTATCATGATATTGAATGGTTTGCCTTGGAAACGAACAGAGATATTCTGTCGTTTTTGAGATTGCATCCAAGTACTGCATTTTGGACTCTTTCGTTGACCATGATGGCTACTCCATTTCTTCTAAGGGATTCCTGCCCACAGTAGTAGATATGATGGTCATCTGAGTTAAATTCACCCATTCCAGTTCATTTTAGTTCGCTGATTCCTAGAATGTCAACATTCATTCTTGACATCTCCTGTTTGACCATTTCCAATTTGCCTTGATTCGTGGACCTAACACTCCAGGTTCCTATGCAATATTGCTCTTTACTGCATTGGACCTTGTTTCTATCACCAGTCACATCCACAACTGGGTATTGTTTTTGCTTTGGCTCCATCCCATCATTCTTTCTGGAGTTATTTCTCCACTGATCTCCAGTAGCATATTGGGCACCTACCGACCTGGGGAGTTCATCTTTCAGTGTCCTGTTTTTGCCTTTTCATACTGTTCATGGGGTTCTCAAGGCAAGTATACTGGAGTGGTTTGCCATTCACTTCTCCAGTGGACCATATTCTGTCAGACCTCTCCACTATGACCCGTCTGTCTTGGGTGGCTCTACATGGCATGGCCTAGTTTCATTGAATTAGACAAGGCTGTGGTCCTGTGATCAGATTGGCTTGTTTTCTGTGATTATGGTTTCAATGTGATTACTAGTCATTAAATATTATTCACATAATGAACAATTATCCTTTTTCTTATCACTGAAAATAGGAATGAGGTTGGAATAAAGTGGCATTACTCCCTATTTTTAAAATGTTAACATAAAAATTTAAATGCCCAGCAAGTTACTTTGTTCACTTTTTAGTTTTAATTTGTACTATATTCCTGTCTATATGTATTACCCCATAGTTGAAAAATCCTTGTACCTGACACTAATTGAATATTTCACTTCAGTTCAGTTGCTCAGTCTTGTGTAACTCTTTGTGACCCCATGGACTGCAGCATGCCAGGCCTCCCTGCCCATCACCAATTCCTGGGGTTTACCCAAACTCATGTCCATTGAGTCGGTGAAGCCATCCAAACATTTCATCCTCTCTTGTTCCCTTCTCCTCCTGCCTTCAATCTTTCCCAGCATCACGGTCTTTTCCAATGAGTCAACTTTTCACATGAGGTGGCCAAAGTATTGGAGTTTCAGCCTCAATATCAGTCCTTCCAATGAACATTCAGGACTGATCTGCTTTAGGATGGACTGGTCCAATCTTCCTGCAGTCCAAGGGACTCTGAAAAGTCTTCTGCAACACCACAGTTCAAGAGCATCAATTCTTCGGCGCTCAGCTTTCTTTACAGTCCAACTCTCACATCCATACATGACTACTGAAAAAACCATAGCCTTGACAAGATGGAAATTTGTTGGCAAAGTAATGTCTCTGCTTTTTAATATGCTATCTAGGTTGATCATAACTTTCCTTCCAAGGATTAAGTATCTCTTAATTTCATGGCTGCAGTCACCATCTGCAGTGATTTTGGAGCCCCCCAAAATAAAGCTGTTTCTATTGTTTCCCAGTCTATTTGCCATGAAGTGATGGGACTGGATGCTGTGACCTTGGTTTTCTGAATGTTGAGCTTTAAGTTAACTTTTTCACTCTCCTCTTTCACTTTCATCAAGAAGCTCTTTAGTTCTTCTTCACTCTCTGACACAAGGGTGGTGTCATCTGCATATCTGAGGTTATTGATATTTCTCCTGGCAATCTTGATTCCAGCTTGTGCTTCTTCCAGCCCAGCATTTCTCATGATGTACTCTTCATAGAAGTTAAATAAGCAGAGTGACAATATATAGCCTTGATGTAGTCCTTTTCCTATTTGGAACTAGGCCATTGTTCCATGTCCAGTTCTAACTATTGCTTCCTGCATATAGGTTTCTCAAGAGGCAGGTCAGGTAGTCTGGTATTCCCATCTCTTTCAGAATTTTTCACAGTTTTTTGTGACCCACACAGTCAAGGCTTTGGCATAGTCAATAAAGCAGAAGTAGATATTTTTCTGGAACTCTGTTGATTTTTTGATGATCCAGCGGATGTTGGAAATTTGATCCCTCATTCCTCTGCCTTTTCTAAAGCCAAATTGAACATCTGGAAGTTCATGGTTCTCGTATTGTTGAAGCTTGGCTTAGAGAATTTTGAGCATTACTTTACTAGCGTGTGAGATGAGTGCAATTGTGCAGTAGTTTGAACATTCTTTGGCATTGCTTTTCTTTGGGATTGGAATGAAAACTGACCTTTTCCAGTCCTGTGGCCACTGCTGAGTTTTCCAAATTTGCTGGCATATTGAGTGTAGCACTTTCACAGTGTCATCCTTTAGGATTTGGACTAACTCAACTAGAACTCCATCACCTCCACTAGCTTTGTTTGTAGTGATGTTTCCTAAGGCCCACTTGACCTCACATTCCAGGATATCTGATTCTAGGTGAGTGATCACACCGTCGTGATCATCTGGGTCGTGAAGATCTTTTTTGTACAGTTCTTCTGTGTATTCTTGCCACCTCTTCTTAATATCTTCTGCTTCTGTTAGGTCCATACCATTTCTGTCTTTTATTGAGCCCATTTTTGCATAAAATGTTCCCTTGGTATCTCTAATTTTCTTGAAGAGATCTCTAGCCTTTCCGATTCTATTGTTTTCCTCTATTTCTTTGCATTGATCACTGAGGAAGGCTTTCTTATTTCTCCTTGCTATCCATGAGGAGATACCCCATGTCCAAGGTCAGAGAAATCCCAGTAAGATGGTAGGCACTGAGAGAGGGCATCAGAGGACAGACAGAGAAAACCGCAATCACAGAAAGATAAACAATCTAATCATATGCTCCGCAGCCTTCTCTAACTGAATGAAACTATGAGCCATGATGTGTTGGGTCACCCAAGACAGACGGGTCATGGTGGAGAGTTCTGACATAATGTGGTCCACTGGAGAAGGGAATGACAAACCATTTCAGTATTCTTGCCTTGAGAACCCCATGAACAGTATGAAAAGGCTAAAACATAGGACACTGAAAGATGAACTCCCCAGGTCGGTAGGTGCCCAATATGCTACTGGAGATCAGTGGAGAAATAATTCCAGAAAGAATGAAGGGATGGAGCCAAAGCAAAAACAATACCCAGTTGTGGATGTGACTGGTGATGGAAGCAAGGTCCGATGCTGTGAAGAGCAATATTGCATAGGAACCTGGAATGTTCGGTCCATGAATCAAGGCAAATTGGAAGTGGTCAAACAGGGGATGGCAAGTATGAACATCAACATTTTAGGCATCAGCGAGCTAAAATGAACTGGAATGGGTGAATTTAACTTAGATGACCATCATATCTACTACTGTGGGCAAGAATCCCTTAGAAGAAATAGAGTAGCCATCATGGTCAACAAAAGAGTCCATAATGCAGTACTTGGATGCAATCTCAAAAATGACAGAATATCTCTGTTCATTTCCAAGGCAAACCATTCAATACCATGGTAATCCAAGTCTATTCCCTGACCAGTAATGCTGAGGAAGCTGAAGTTGAACAGTTCTATGAAAACCTACAAGACCTTTTAGAACTAACACCCAAAAAAGATATCCTTTTCATTATAGGGGACTGTAATGCTAAAGTAGAAAGTCAAGAAACACCTGGAGTAATAGGCAACTTTGGAGTATGGAATGAAGCAGGGCAAAGGCTAATAGAGTTTTGCCAAGAGAACGCACTGGTCATAGCAAACACCCTCTTCCAGCAACACAAGAGAAGACTCTACACATGGACATCACCAGATGGTCAACACGAAATCAGATTGATTATATTCTTTGAAGCCAAAGATGGAGAAGCTCTATACAGTCAGCAAAAACAAGACTGGGAGCTGCCTGTGGCTCAGATCATAAGCTCCTCATTGCCAAATTCAGAAATAAATTGAAGAAAGTAGGGAAAACCACTAGACCATGGCATGACCTAAATCATACCATGGAAGTGGGAAATAGATTTAAGGGATTAGATCTGGTAGACAGAGTGCCTGATGAACTGTGGATAGAGGTTTGTGACATTGTACAGGAGACAGGGATCAAGACCATCCCCAAGAAAAAGAAATGCAAAAAAGCAAAATGGCTGTCTCAGGAGGCCTTAGAAATAGCTGTGAAAAGAAGAGAAGCGAAAAACAAAGGAGAAAAGGAAATAATTGAATATTTACTGTTCAATAAATATTGAAATTTCTAACTAAAAATTTTGGCTTAGAAAAGCCAAAAACTTTACTAAGCATTTAAATATATTCCTCATAGTAAATCTTTGCTTCAGATACTGATGAACTAGATTTAGAAAACTGTTCCAAGTCACACTGTAGAAGAATTAAATTGTAATTCACACAGTTTGGCTACAGATTCCTCATGCTTAGCTGCTGTGGGCTGCTCACTCTTTAGTTTTGGTCTACATGAGACCAGAGGTTCAGAACAAAAGATAGATTCTGCAGGTAAAGGTCTCACAAACATTGGAGACAGGAAGGTGAACCAGACAGTTGTATCCAGGGTAACACATGCAAATGAAATAGCAGGAGCAGTAAGAAGGAAAATGGGAAACACTTCAAAGAACAGAAAACATTTGAGCTGGGAAGTAAAAAAATAAGATTTTAAGGTAATGAACTGTGTGTGTGAGTGTGTGTGTGTAAACGTGGGAATGTGGGTGGCAGCATCTCCGTGTAGCCAGAAGATCAGGTTTGACTGTGAGCAAACTGCAAAGCAGCAGGAAATAATTGGGTAAATACCAAGTAGTGCTACAGATGGGGTGTAGCACACCCCATTCATTAACACAATGAATTTGATGAGAAAATAAATGTTCCTATAATAGCGGGTTTTGGATGCCTTAGAAAGACATTTCATTCTGTAGGTGAAGTTGTGCAATAGAAGATTTTAACCAATGAAGGAAACATTCGTGTTGTAGCAAGGTAACTGGCCGTGTTAAGATGATAAGAGATGAAAATGGGCGAAGCACAGATGTCGTTATAGGGCCATCATTGTTCTCTTAGTGAGCGAGGAGATGATGCTTTGTTTTATCCACACCCTTAACATTTCTTAGAAAACACACAGTATAAACAATTCAGAGAAAAATAGTTAACTGTAACATGAAAATAATTGCCTAAAAGGGAGAGAAATGTGGTTCCATTGGAGCAAGTCTGTACAGAAAGAATGCCTCTTTTCAATATGGAAAGTAAATTGAGGAATATAGTGTGGGAGCTAAAAGGCACCACAGTCAAAGGGAAGAAGTCGTAGCTCTGAATTTCTAGTTAATTGGCTGCTGTGTTTCTGTCAGGGAAAATTTTAGATCTTGGTAAGAGATGGAACTGCTCCAGGGCAGTTTTGGTCAATGAAATAGGTGAAGCATATTGCCAAGGTGATTTCATTGTCAGAACTAGAGGACAGACTTCATCCACAGGGGTCATCATTTAGGCTGCAGGCATGAGGGTAACTTTCCATCATGTGATAACTGCGTATTCAGTGGTGTACAGAGAAGCTCGGAAAAGTTTGCCCAGCGCACCTACTGTTTGACCTAGTTTGAGACTCAACAACTTCACCATCATCACGATGAATTAAATTCTAAGCACTTACATTCATTTGACCTTACACTACTGCTTGCTTGGGCGTGAACGCACACACACATTCACTCAAGGCACAAGAAAATATGGTGTTACAGGATTTAGGTCACTAGCTGCAGTAAATTCCCGAGTCCCTACCCAATCTGTTTGAACTCAGAGCCCATGCTAAATTCACATATTTATTTGAAGGTACTTCCAAAAAAGTTAAGATAAAGCCTTTTTGTTGCATGATTTCAAGAGGTGGGATTAGGACCTCAAAAAGCAATTCCACGGAGTTGCATTTAAGCTAAATACCAGGAAGATACCAACAACCATCTAGGTTGGCACCCGAATAAGAAACTCTCTGGAGGCCACCCAGCTAAGGGCAGATACTCACCATAGGAAGCGAGGAGGCCAGGGTGAGTACCAAACACAGTACTTCATCTAGTCCTTACGGTGATGCTATAGAGACATTTTATTTCTATCACTCTTATCTCATACACGAAGCAAATGAGACAGTAACAGGTTAAGTAACTTGACATCATGCCAAAAGTGAGGACAAGTAGGAGCCAGGATCAAACCCCACGCAGTCGAGCTGAGAGTCAGGCTCCGTCTGGAGATGCTTCAAGCATCAGAACATATGGTTGAACTAAGTAACTTTTACCTCCCCTTCTAACCTTGAAACTTGATCATCATGTGCACTCAGCTGGCTGACATATTCTTATAAAATACACATGCACAGCATCTCCTTGGTGTTATACTGCCTGTCACATTCGGAAATTCTGAGGAAAAAAGAAAAACCCTCTCTCTGAAGGTCAGGCATGGGCAAGTGCTATAATGTGAAAAGAATTGAAATCCTAATTTGAAAAAATGCTCCATTTGCATCTACATGAAGCCTTATGATTTATAACAGGGTGACTTTTGAGCTCAAATAGAAAGTTTTCCAGTGTGAGTGATTCTTCATTTTCCAATTTCAATGGGAGCTTGAAAATCAAAATTTTAAAAATTAATTCATATGTATTTTGATTTATATTAGAGTGATTAAAGATAACATCTCCAAAGTTTTCTCATTGGACATACTAATCATGTTTTATTGTAATCACATTGTGAGAGATAAATGAAATATCTAAAATGACAACACACAAAAAATTAAAGAAAACGCACCAAAGGGTGTATTTATGTATGTTAGCTGGCCATTGTGAGAAAACCTGTAAGTACAAATAGGCCACTTGGTAACTTAGAGAATCTCATCAATACAGGAGGGGGTTCTTTTGAAACTTAGTAAACCTTGATGGCACTTGATCCCCATTATATAACTTTCAAAATCCTCTCTTTTTCCTCAATTGTTATATATAGATATATCACTAATATAAAGAGATCGTCAACAAAGTGTTAACTCCACCTGCATATATTGCAACAAAATACATAATCGTTCAGGAGTAGAATCATTATATGTATTTTAACTTATTCTTCAATCAGATTTTTTATCTAAATATAATAAATATGAGCTATTTTGCCATTTTCATGGGATAACATATTTTTTTTTATCTCCTTCTCCCCACAGTAAGCAGAGAATAGCAGGAGTAGTTATTGAAATGAAGGCAGTGAGATATCAGTGTAAAAGAAAATGCACAACTTGGTTCATCTAAATGGGTTAGGAAATTTCATTTCCACTATATACCATAACTCCTAGAGAGGCAACTTTCTATTTCAGATGAAAACTCTCACTATCATAAATCATCAAGCTTCATGCAGATGCAAATGGAGCATTTCTTCAAATTAGGGTTTCAGTTCCTTTCATAGGTAATGGAAGTTTTATGATTTTATTTCCATAGGTCAGCATAACTTGTCAGACTTAGTTATAATCAGTGTTAACACAGCTACTTCCGTTACATTCGTCCAAACCATGCAGTTTTACATGAAAAAAAAAATGGAAGTTTAATGAACAACTGACAGGTACCTGATTTTAGCCATGTTGCTGCAATATACGGATGGTGAAATAGTAATCTGGAAAAAAGCCTAAATGGGAAAGAACCCCTATATAACCTGTTGTCTGTATTTTTCCTATTAGAAATTTCAAAATCCTGATCATTTCTTTCTTATCAAGATTTTCCCAAATTGCTCTTCTTCTTGGTAATTTTGCAGAATTTACCAACAGAGTTATCATGCAGTGGAATTTTTGGATCTCTTCACAGCTCGAGTAATAACTTAAGAGTTAAATGGACATGCCAGAGAAGTCAGTGGAGTATAGGGCATGAGGTTTCCAGGGGAGGGATGTTGCTATGCCGTATGCTGCATAGTTATTAGTGCATTGGAAAATTATTAAGTGCTCTCACAAGATTTTCCTCCTCTTAAGATATCTGCTGGTATGAAATTTACTGTGTTTGTGTGTGCTCCTTTCCAAACTTCAGGTTAAATGATGTGGATAGGAGGAAGGGACAAGAAATTCAAAATGACACAACTTCTGGAGAAAAATCTGTGCTAAATACTTAAAATGATAATTGGGTAACTAGTGATGGCCAGAAAACTGCTAACCAGCTCACATTTTCTACATGTGAATATGAATAAAATTTAGCATTTCATCTTCATGCACTCAATCTCAGATTCCATTGTCAATATCAAGACTCATGTGTTTCTAAATATTATCTTCGACATGAATAAATGATACAGAAAAACTGACCAGAAATTACTAAATATGATTGCATCATTTCTTAAAGGAGACTATTCATTATGGGTTCTCAGGTTATTTTACAGTATTTTAGATGCCTAGAACATTTTGTATATTAAAAAGTATATATATGTGGGTAATACATGTGTGTATATATATATACACGGGCTTCCCAGGTGGCCCAGTGGTAAAGAAGCCACCTGCCAGTGCTGGAGACATGGGTATTATCCTCGCATCGGGAAGAGCCTCTGGAGGAGGAAATGGCAACCCTTTCCAGTATTCTTGCCTGGAAAATTCCAGGGACAGAGGAGCCTCGCGAGCTGGAGTCCATGGGGTCGCAAAGAGTCGGACAGGATTGAGCATGCATGCATGTGCATACACACACACATATATGTTATATGTATATATACAACACAGATATTACATATAATAATTTCCTCACTTAAAAAATAGTGTTAGCAAATAAAAACAAAATATTTACACTGAGGATGGTATACTAACTCTACTGAAACAATTTCAACTAAACATTATTAACAGCCATTTATCAGTAGCTGTATTAATCCAAAATCCCTACTGCCAGCAGTTTTATGTTTGTCTCTGAGTTCCCAGATTGATGTTGGGTCAGAGGAAATTGAGTTTTACTGTGGCAATTAGTTTTGTTCTTAGGATAATTTTTCACTAGTCAGAAGTATGTATGCTTAACAAGAAATTCATTTTATTTTCTCTGTGTGATTGAAGAATGGTATTTCTCTGGTTGCTTGGTACTTGGCCATTTGGTCTAAAGCACCAGCTGACAAACAAGTCAAGATAATTTGTTTCTCTTCTTGGCCTGTTGCCTACATGTTGAATGCAAAAGAGATACTTTTTGAATTATATTACTAAATAGAATCTTGGGTCCTAGCCCAGAAATTTATTAATGGTTATTGAGATATCAGATCACAACATGGTGTGTGGTTAAAGTTCCAAAGAACAGGTGTACTTTTTTTCTTTCTTGTGGTAGTGAGTATTGTTTTTAAATCCACTTATAGGTTATATTTTAGATCAGGCAAAAGCAGATGAGAAGGGAAGAATTTTTATATAATTTTCTGATGATACCATACAGGTTTGGGCAAAATATATTGTAGAGATTTTAAAATGCTTTATTTTTAATGTCTTCTGTGCTTTAGGAAATTGTAAGAATGAGGTTAATTTTAGAGGCTAGGCTATTGAAATCGACGTACTTGCAGTCCTGGAGGCAGAACTTCACGTGGCTCGAGTTGAAATGACCTTTCCTTTGGGTGTGGCAGTATGGTAGGTAGGAGTTGCATCTGCCACCATCATTAGATGTTGACCCCTGTCCCCTCCAGGGTTTGTGCCTTCACCTGTAACCCAGGTATTCATCATACCAACCTCCCACAGTAAACTGGAGAGTTTCATGCTTATGCTTGTGCATGAGAAGCAGCTGGCCTATTCCTGGCACTTGGTATGGGATAGTACACGTCCAGGTACACATAGACGATGTCTTTGAAACTTGGGAGAAGCATCTTAATTGGCATGCATTGGGCAATGTGGTAAGCATTTATATATATTCATTTATCTAATCCACACAACAATCACATATATACACATATATGTGTATATGTATACCACACACACATATATATATTAATCTACATAATGTTATCATAGCATGTCCAAAGTCCAATAGCTATTAAGCAGCAGATTTGGGATTCAAATGTTCATTGATTTCCAGACTCCACTCTCTCAATGTGTTCTTTGAGCTAATCATTACAAATACCATCTATGAGGACAAATGCAAATGTATAAATATGCATCATATGTGGAAGAAGCAAAGTTACTACATGTGTGTAAATTGATTTCCTATTTTGTCACAGTATATATGTCCATAATTATAGATAAATAAATATCTCTTATAAAGGTATAATAGCAACTGCATGTGTATACACATGTCTGTATGTGTACATATATATTAATATATGTAGATTGCTTTATTTTCCCTTAATTGTTTCTATGAAGAGAGCTTCTAAATACAATGCCCCAGACTTTGGTGCTCACTTTTTTGGGAACCATACTGAAATGTTGGAAACGTCCCTGGGCTGAGAGTTAGAGGACAGAGGCCTGTTTGAGGTCGTAGCTTTACTTGTATCATATATGAAATGAGGGACTTAGATCTCAGCACCATTCAAGTTTTAAGCTGGGCTGATCCTTTGTAGGTCCTAAAGATCCCCTAGTACTGAGCTGGGAGAGGAAAGGAAACGAGTGTCAACAGACATTTCAGGAAACGTTACCATCTGCCATGACTTTTACAACAATTCAAAGAGAACAATAACAACCACAAAATTCCTGATCAAAGCCGTGGCTGAATTTATGAATTTGATTTTCATGCAAATTCGGCTCTGAACATGAAGTGAGTCGTGAAATGGAATTTGAAGGGGTCGCGTTCCCGTTCATGACTGACTTCAGCATCCATCTGCCCAACTCCCTCTCCAGCCCCCCATCCTCGCACAAAAGAGATCATTCGGGCTGATGTTTATCAGATGCTATAAATGGAGTTAATCATTTGAGAATAGAAAAATGAAGTTGTTCTTAGACTGGTAATGACACTCCTGTTTGCTTTAGAGATTGTTTTTCTTCTGGCTGGGAACATTAAAATATTACAAAATCTTACCTATTAAAAACTGTGTGTAAACTTGTCTTAAGAATATGTTTGAATCTGTGTAGAGAAGTCTATAGAGAGGATCAGTAAAAATTCTGACTTTCTGCTAAAAGGATCATAAAAGTTTAGGAAAAAATAATTAAGCAGGGACATGAGGGGAGCTCTGTTAATATGGAACTGTAACATCTTTTATTCTAGTGAAAAAGATGACCAAGCAAAAAACATCCATGGTATAAATAGTTGTACTATTACCTATAGCTTTAATATATGGAACTTTTAACAACCTAGGAAAACTGAGTTTTCAGGGGGAGTGAATGATTTATAAATTTTAAATGAACTGCTTAATATTAATAATTTTCACATCATATATCCAAAAGATTAGTCTTCAGTGTCTTCTTCTCATCTCGGTAAACATAACTCTCAACTTGAAAGAACATAATTAATGCTATAAGTTACATTACTTGTTAAGTTGTTATTTCTGATTTATATTGTTACTGAACTCAGGTTTGGCTGCTCAGAAGCCAGTTCTTTAGAGAGAGACATGTGTTGATAGGAAAGGAAAGGGTACTTTATTCAGGAGGTGGCCACCCTGGGGAGAAGGTGAATCTGTGTCCAAGAACCAATTTGGAAGATTCTGCCCGACCTTGGAAGTGTTTTCAAGGGAGAAAGGGGAAGTTAATCACAATTAACCATTTGGGAAGATGATAAGAGTCTTCCTTGTCTTCCACTGTGTGCAGACTTTCTTCTGATTGGTTAGTGGTGAGGTAGCTGGGCAAAATTCCAGGACTCTTTTGCTCAGCTTAGAGTTGCCATCCTCTACCTGGTTGGGGGCTTATTTCCAGTGGAAGAACTCAAAGGTGGGGGTTGTTCAGTCACTAAGTCCTATCTGGCTCTTTGTGACCCCATGGACCGAAGCACGCCAGGCCTCCCTGTCCTTCACCATCTCCCAGAGCTTGCCCAAACACATGTCCATTGAGTCGATGATGCCATCCAACCATCTCATCCTCTGTCACCCGCTTCTCCTCCTGCCCTCAGTCTTTTCCAGCATCAGGGTCTTTCACAATGAAATTGGCTCATCACATCAGGTGACCAAAATATTGGAGCTTCAGCATCAGTCCTTCCAATGAATATTCAGGGTTGATTTCCTTGAGGATTGACTGGTTTGATCTCCTTGCATTCCAAGGGACTCTCAAGAGTCTTCTCCTGCACCAATGTTTAAAATCATCAATTCTTTGGCACTCAGCCTTCTTTGTCATCCAACTCTCACATCTGTACATGACTACTGAAAAAACCATGGCTTTGATTATGTGTACCTTTGTCGGCAAAGTGATATCTCTACTTTTTTAATGCATTGTCTAGGTTTGTCAGAGCTTTTCTTCCAAGGAGCAAGCATCTTTTAATTTCATGGATGCAGTCACCATCTGCAGTGATTTTGGAGCCCAAGAAAATAGTCTGTCACTGTTTCTATTGTTTCCCCATCTATTGGCCATGAAGTGATGGGACCAGATGCCATGATCTTTGTGTTTTGAATGTTGAGTATTAAGGCAGCTTTTTCACTCTCCTCTTTCACCTTCATCAAGAGGTTCTTTAGTTCCTCTTTGCTTCCTGCCATTAGAGATCATCTGCATGTCTAAGGTTGTTGATACTCCTCCTGGCAATCTTGATTCCAGCTGTGCTTCATCCAGCCCATCATTTAGCAGGATGTACTCTGCATGTAAGTTGAATGAAGGCTATTTCCTGCAAACAAGAAAGGGGGGTGGAGACAGGAAGGATCTGTACCGGGAGGGCTCCACAGGTTCCTGCTCAGTTTCAGCCTTTCCCTTGTATTTTGTGATGGCAGAGTTCCAAATGATAGGATTTGTTCCTAAAGTTGATTTTTAATTTACAAGTCAAGAAGGTAATATCAATTTATTACAGTGTTATTACAGACTATGTCCTATATACTGGCTATGATAGTTTTTACCCATAAATGCATTATGTTACATTTCTCAGAAAAAGGGTACAAATGACTCCAAAATTCTAAAAATGTTATCAGTGTTCTAGCTCTCTTCTCTAGACACCTGGGATAAAAATACCAATGCCAAGTATTTGTAATCCCACATTTACAAAGGGAGCATTCATGTTTTAAATATGACTTCTAATGTATGGGTTCTTATGGCGCCTCTGTTATTTTCCCCACTCAAACAGAATTGTGTTTCTAATCCTGTCAACCCAGCAACCAGAGTAGAACTTGTAATGTTGTGCTTCTAGACCTTGTTTATGGTTTTCAATTTCTCTCTTTACCATGGTTGTATTAACATTATTTAATCACAGGCCTTGATGTTTACTTTTCTAACAACAGGATCTTACTTATTCAGAACACATATTTTTCATATTAGCCAAGGCTTTCTGAAATCATCCTAGTGTCTCAGTTGAATGTATAATTAGGCATTTTTCTAAATACACAATAACTACCCAGCACAAAAATCTACTGTTTCAATTTTTTAGTTTTAAGATACCCAGGGTGGTTTGTAATTCAGAAAAAATCGATACCTGAAAGACCTAAGCACTCGGCACGTGTTGCTTTCTTTCTGGGCCGTGCTGTGTCTCGGCGGCTGCTGGGGCTTCTCTCCACGTGCCGAGAGCAGAGGCCCCTGTCCAGCGGCGGAGGACAGGCTGCTCACGGCGCTGGCTGCTCCTGTTGCGCACAGGGCGCAGTACTTGAGGCATGTGGGTCTAGCTGCTCTGTGCAATGCAGGATCTTCCTGGACTAGTGATCAAACCCAGGAGTCCTGCACTGGCAGGTGGATTCTTTAACACTGAGCCGCCAGGGAACTCTTCATTTGGTTTTTGAAGTAAACTTTATATTGAGGCATGCAAAGAAAAATGCACAAGTTAGAACTATACGATTCAGTGAATTTTCAAAAAGTGAAGGCAGGCAGGTAGCTGACATAGCACGTTACCAGTCTACTTCCTTACAGGGATTGCCCATCCACATGTAACCTCTATTCTGACTTCCAGCATCGATCAAGTTCTTTTATTAACATTATATGAACGAAAGTATAAAGTCAGGGCTCTTTTGTTTTTGGCTTTTTTCACTCAACATATTTCTGAGACATAGTCGTGTTAAAGCAACATGACTTGATTTTGTCTCATTGCTCTGTGGCACTGCATCTTATGAATATACATGAAAGGTACAGCTGCTCAATCATAGATGGACTAGGATGTTTATAATGCACTGTAAGCAGGTGAATGATACACCTGGCTCACATATTAAACTTGGATCTATGTGACGTGTGGGAAACAGACTGGAAATGAGACGTAGCTTGGCTGGCCAGAGCAGTTGCAGGAAATGAGAACAGCTTGACTGCACACTGCATTGAGGAGGAGAGAGCTGTGGGTGTAGGACTTGAGGGTGAGGGAACTGTGAAGACTGCGACATTTTTCTTTGCTTTTTAAAATTTTATTTATTTACTTAGTTTTAACTGTGCTGGGCCTTTGTTGCTGTGCATGGATTTCCCCAGACGAGGCGAGTGGGGGCTACTCTCTAGTGGGGGTGTCTCACTGCAGTGGCTTCTACTGTTGTAGAGCAGGCACTCAGGCACACGGGCTTCAGTAGCCGCAGCTGGCAGGCTCTGGAGTTCCACTGCTGTGGTTGTGGGACATGGGCTTATGCTCCACGGCGTGTGGAAGCATCCCGGATCAGGGATTGAACTCACGTGCCCTGCATTGGCAGGCAGATTACCACCCAGCCACCGGGCCAACCACTGGGCCACCAGGGAAGTCCCTCTCTTGTTTTTAAATGACTTTATTGAAATATGATTGACACACAACGAGCTGTACATACTTAATGTATACAGCTTGATGAATTTGGAAAGGGTCATACATTCATGAAACCAGCACCACAGTTGCTCCCCGCAAAAGTGCAATTTGAAGTCTTTTTTTAAAAAATTTGAACTGGGTGGATGGAAATTCTTTTGTACAGAGATCAGTGTCAGAAGATGTCCTGGGCACATTAGTTCTGAGCTTTCTCAGAAGCTCATTCATATCTGATTGTTGATGTCATCAAGGCTCGAAATGGGAATTGGGAATGGTTGATATATGAGTAGTATTTAAAACAGTGCAAGGTCATGATCATCTAGGAATTGAATAAAGAGTAACAGGAGAAGAGTTTGGGCTTTCCTGGTGGCTCAGAAAGTAAGAATCTGCCTGCAATGCAGGAGACCCAGGTCAATCCCTGGGTTGTTGGGATGGTCTGGAGAAGGGCATGGAAACCCACTCCAATGGTCTTATCTGGAGAATGCCCATGGACAGAGGAGCCTGGCGGGCTGTAGTCCCTGGTGTCGCAGAGTCAGATACAACTGAATGACTAAGCACAACAGAAGATTTTAGACTGACTTAAAAGATTTTACACTTAAAAGAAAACTCTGTATTTAAAAGATCACCTGGAAAGGGAAACTTGAAACAGAGACAGAAGTATTTCAGTTTTAAGAGAAATGTTGAACCCAAGCTCATGTGCCTGATGCACAGTGAGGCCAAACAAACCGAAACTCTGGAGTTTGGAGCAAAGAATGGCTTATTTCAAGGGCCAGACAAGGAGTATGGGTGTTCATACTCAAAAGACCCGAACTCTCCAAAAGTTTTCAGGGAAGAGGTTTTTAAGGGCAAATTTCGTGGGGAGGACTTCTGGATGAATGCCTTTCGTCTGATTGGTTGGTGATGAGGTAACAGTATGGGTTTCAGGAATCTCGATCATCTGCCTCCTGGTTCCAACTGGTCTGGGATCCAGTCCCTGTGTCTAGCTTGAAATCACTGTCTTCCACCTGGGTGAGGCCTCAGTTCTCATTGAAGAACTTAAAGATACTATCAAATTGTTGTGTGTATCCCTTGAAGAGGAATGGAACTCAGCTCTATCACTGCACTATTGTTTCTTGACTGCTTTTCCATTGTTTCTGCATTGCCTCACTTCCCTTATTAGTAGCTGTTTCAATCTGCCCTTTGGAACTTAAGGGGCTTCCCTTGTGGCTCAGTTGGTAAAGAATCCACCTGCAATGTGGGAGACCTGGGTTCCATCCGTGGGTTGGGAAGATCCCCAGGAGAAGGCAAAGGCTACCGACTCCAGTATTCTGGCCTGGAGAATTCCATGGACTGCATAGTCCATGTGGTTGCAAAGAGTCATACACGACTGAGCGACTTTCACTTTCACTTGGAACTTAAGGAAGGCCTACAAACAAGAAACGTGGGACACGGGAAGGCTTTTGTACACAGGAGGCACGTGATGGGTCCTGCTGGTTTTCAGCACACCCCCCACCCCCCACTTTCTCTGTTACTAGTCAATTTTGAGACGGAAAAGTTTGAGACAAGAGAAGGCATGTCATTTTGGGTAGAGAGGTCTATCATAAACTTGACAGAGGAGCTTGGTTTTAGGGAGACTTGGTTTCAGAAACAATGGTTAAGGTGATGATGTAAAAGCAAAGAGAAAAGAAAAATTGGAGGATGAGGTGGTGGTGCTTGTTCAGTCGCAAAAGTCGTGTCTGACTCTCTGTGACCCCATGGACTGCAGCTTTCCAGGCTCCCCTGTCCTTCCCTATCTCCCAGAGCTTGCTCAAACTCATGTCCATTGAGCTGGTGATGCCACCCAACCATCTCATCCTCTGTTGTCCCCTTCTCCGCCTGCCCTCAAACTTTCCCAGCATCACATTCTTTTCCAATGAGTCTGCTCTTTGCATCAGGTGGCCAAAGTATTGGAGCTTCAGCATCAGTCCTTGCAATGAATATTCAGGCTTAGAGGAGAAGGTTGGGAGTAACTGAATCAAATACTGGTGAGCTGTCTGGTAGGATAAAGACTAAAAAAGAAAATGCCCATTCTATTTTTCAAAATGGGTGTTTGAATCTGGCAGCCAGATTGGAACAGGATCTGAGCATTGAGGAAATGGAGACCAGTGTGGGTAGACGACTCTTTTGAGAAACCATGAATAAAGGGAAGTAGAGGATAGAACGGTAATTGGTAGGGTGTGAGCTTAAAGGGTTTCTCTTAGAGTTAAGGGCCTTGGGATGCTGATGGGAATGATTAAGTTGAAAAAAGATAAGATACTGAACATAAAACTGGAAGGGAGAGAGCAGGGCACAACCTTTGAAAGAATGACAGAGCCTCAGGACGTGACATAAACTGATTAGAACCAAATGGGTGGCCATTGAGTCAATTTCCAACAGACCTTGAGCTTCAGTAAACGCTCATAATAACCCTTCAGCATGCAAAATGACACCAGTGCCACGACAGTTCAAAGGCTGACAATAAAGGTCAAAAAGTGGGCTGAGGCCCAATTTCTGGAAGCCTCCACCCCTTCTCCAAAATAGCTGGAATACTCCTTCCACTTACCAGTCTGCTCCTATTAAAAACTGACAGCCCCATACCCTGAGGCTACTCTTGCCTTCTGAAATGGCCCACATTCTGTCTTTGAAGTGGTTTCTCTCTAAATAAATCCATTTCTTACCTACTTGCCTCTCACTGATGTAGACTAAAAAAAAAAAAAAAAAAAAAGATGTACAGCTTGAGAGTTTGGAGTTAAGTTTTATTTGGGGCAAAATGAGGACTGTAACCTGGGAGGCATCATCTCATATAGTTCTGAGAGACTGCTCCACAGCGGTAGTGGGGTAAAGTCAATGTATAAGGTTTTGGTGAAGGGGGAGTTCAGTACTGCGAATCACTCATTGTACAAAACATTTTTGTTAGTCTTGAGGATCTGATGTCACCATGAAGGGATTTAGTGCTTCTCTAGTTATGAGGAGTTGCAAGGACTGAGACCATAAAATCTGTTCCTAAAAACATCCAACTATCTAAAGACCTGTCCCACCAGATTCCCTGGAGCACAGAGTGCCTCACTCCACCCTGAACTCCCTCGGGGATTGTTGAAGGTCAACAGCTATAGTAGCTTGGGCTTCAGTCTCCATAGAGGCAGATGGCAAACGCCTTTGCTGTTCGGTCGTTGGCAATGTTCTTGGTAAGTGCCAATTTGTAGCTGACACTGAATTCTTTCTGCAATGAGACACCAAGAAGTTGAACTTTATTAAGTCCTGAGACCAGGTGTAATCTCTCTTAAAAGTCCATGGGTTCAAGTAACAACCTGAGTTGCCCAGTTTTAAACAGACAAAGGACCTAAAAACCCAAGAGAACTTACTCTGCAGTTTCCAGAACCAGCTCCTGACTGGCCCACAGAGCTATGAAGCGGAACTTCCCCAAGGTGTGGCTATAAGTCTCCCAGAGTGGCCGCTTCATCACCTGCACTCCTTATTGTCATCCGACAGAGCAGTGACGTGGGGACTCCACCGGCAACAGACCATTTGCAATCACGGTGCTAAGAGAATAATTAACAACCTCTTTCACATGACTTACCAAACTGGGAAAAACTGAGCGCAAGAGAAGAAGGGGTGACAGGATGAAATGGTAAGGCATCACTGACTTAATGGACAGGATTGTGAGCAAACTCAGGGAGACAGTGATGGATAGAGAAGCCTGGCGTGCTGCGTTTCATGGGGTCGCAAAGAGTTGGACATGACTTAGCAACTGAACAGCCGTCACAGGACTCACATCTCCCCGTAGCATAGGGGGGAGCAAGTGCCCAAAATGTCCCAAGCATCCATCACACATCAGACTGCTCGTTTCAATACTTATCCTCCAGATCTCACGTGAGAAAAAATTTCTCTGAGCAACTTTTCTTTGACTCCCTAAAGTGGATTCTTCTTTCAGCCACTCACAGCGTCTTGTGACCCTCAATGCAGTTTTTGTTAAGACTGGTTCTTACTTGTATTCTTCTATGGGCTAGAAGAACCCAGAGATAAAATACTGTGTCTTGTCCTTCCGATTACCCAATATTAATTTAACAAGTATTTTTCAAACATGTCTTTTAAGTTCTGCGGGCATTTTGTAATGACTGACTCATAGAGGGTGCTACTAGAAAATTTGTTGAATGAATGAATGCATGAATGAGTGATATCTACTAGGAGTAGTCTGAGCTGTGTTTGGTGGTAATTATTCCTCTAGTGTATATTTTTTACCTTGAACTGATACTGATGTGCTGTCAAAATGTTTTATCATGTGTTCACTTGCTTAAAGTCACTCCCTTTACAAAACTGTGAGTCTGTATTGGGATTATATGAATATTTAAAACATCTTATTTATCTTTTAAGATAAAATCTCTTCAGACATTTGAATACATCATTTTTTGCAAAAAGCTAATTTTTTAAGCACACATTGACATGTTATGCCAATATAAACATCGTGTAAGAGTAAGTATAAGAAATTACAATTTTTTAAATATACATTTAAAAAAGAAAATTCGCTGACCAATAGGGCTTCCATCAGACATGTGCCAGAGAAGGCAATGGCAGCCCACTCCAGTGCTCTTGCCTGGAAAATCCCATGGATGGAGGAGCCTGGTAGGCTGCAGTCCATGGGGTTGCCAAGAGTCGGACACGACTGAGCGACTTCACTTTCACTTTTCACTTTTCACTTTCATGCATTGGAGAAGGAAATGGCAACCCACTCCAGTGTTCTTGCCTGGAGAATCCCAGGGATGGCGGAGCCTGGTGGGCTGCCGTCTATGGGGTTGCACAGAGTTGGACACGACTGAAGCAACTTAGCAGCAGCAGCAGCAGACATGTGCTAGGGTGGAGGTGCTATCTTAGACATTAACCAAAGCTCCAACTAGAATGGCTAAAGACGTTTGTTGTTGGGTGTATAGAAACCGTTCATCATGTTCATAAAATAATCCAATTAAGCATCTGGAAAGTATATTTTCTATTTTCAAGCATTTAGGATATAATGTTATATGACAAAAAAAATCCAAAGTAGATGTCTGAAATTGTACATTGACTTTATTATAAACAACAAATGCAATATACTGGTGCTGCCCTGTATTCACCACTGTCGTCTTTCTTCCCTTCTCAACAGTGAAAACCCCACCCAGCCCTCCTTCCCCATCGTGCACACACAGCCCCCCTTCCCCAGTCTCAGAAGAGGGTCCAGGTGATGGCAGTACCATGTTTAATTCATTTTTCTACCCAGAATTCAGAATAGCATTTGGCCTTTAGGAGAAGCACAATATTTTTTTAAATGAATATTGAATGAGGAAATTCATGAAGTTGTTCCAGAGTCAATACATGAGCAACAGTTTTTGAATGGTGAAGTAATGAGCCCTACATCTGAATCAGACATGATTGGTGGTTGGAATTACCAGACCAGGAATTTTAAACAGCTCTCAGTGAAAGGAGAGTAAGAGCTGATAGACTACTGCACCAGTCCAGTGAAAGATGCTGTTGGACCAAGGAGGTAATCAGGGAAGTGCTGACAAAGTGATTGGAATCGGAACACATTTCAAATGCACAGTTAAGCAGTTCTATTGATGGATTTGTTGTGACTTGTAACAAAACAGAGAGAATTATAGGGTAATTCCCCATTTTTGACCAAGCCACAGAAAGGATGGAATTACCATTAACTAAGATGGGAAATACTGCAAGGAACCAGATTTTGTGTTAAAGGGTACAAATTTTTACCATTGTCCAAGTCTTATGATCTAGGTAACTAAATAGATAGTTTAACATGTAAAAGTTATGTCTATTTATGAGTTCTTTCAACATATTGCAAAATGTATGTAACTAGACTTTCTCCACCAATAATTGCATGTGTGTGCCAGCAAAATATACACGTGTGCATGCACACAACAACAAGAAAAAATTAGAATTAGAGAAATTCTAGTTTTCACTGCAAATGATGACTAGTCCCCTGCTTTGATTTTTGACACCCCTGCCATGGTGCTTGGTATGTCCTGACATTCAAATTCTTCTGACTTATGGCATTAGAGCCCTGAATAGATAAACAAGTGCCAAAAATAAATACGCTGCTTCCTTAACATTTTTCTCTTGGCTTGAGTTTTCCAAGCGAAAACAACAGAGCTGCAAATAGCAGCTGCATTCTGACTGTTGAGCTGTCAACAGACCCAACAGAAGCCATCCCCACTTTGAGAAAAGAGTTCTTGCTCTGGTGGTTTTGCAGGGAGAGCCCAACAGCCCCGGCCACACCTGAGATCAGGCACCCATGTCCTGGGTCAGAGAGGTAGGGCGTGATTCTCTGCCTTCTCATATGAGGGCTCACGTGACGAACACCTGGGTATCTGACAATTTACCCCCAATTTTTCCCTTGCATAAAGAGACAGAGGAAGGCCAAAGCAGTCTCAAGTAAGGTCCCTGGAAGACTCTGATTCAGCCCATTTTGTTCCCCCATTGTGACTCCTCTTTTTCCTGTCTTCATCAGTCAGGATTAGTTTCGATGCTACAGAATCAGTGGACAAGTGTGAAGTGTGAATGTCGTCATTCAGTGCCTTGGGTGCAAACAATAGACTTTACAAGTTGTAGTGTGAATAGTAAAGTTGTATGTGTAACCTCCAGCATAACTGAAACCCCAAAAGATAGTTGAAATCAGTGGTACTAAGGGCGAGAAATTACAGGTTAGAAGAGCTTTGCTTTACATGATAAGTCCTATTTATTTTTTTTAAGATTCGTGTGGATTGCTTTAATGGGTATATATTTTTAAGCAAAATAAAAGGTGATTTTTAAATTTGATAATTTCAACTAAATGAATACCCTAAGCTCTAAATAGCTAATTATAGGCATAGCTCTATCTAAAATCAGGAATAAAAAGAGTAACTCTCATAGTGAGTGTCAACAGACCATTAACAGCTGCAAAAAGACCTACATCGTCCCCTTAATGGAAATGTCTATATGCAATTATCTGCGGCTCCTTGCTCCTTCATTCTGAGAGGCTGAACTAAGACTAATAGGTCAATAAATGTCTGTAGATTGAAAAAAAAATCTGAAAGTTTCTGAAGCTAAGATTCAATCCTCATTAGAGACACATTGAGAGGGCCAGTTTAATTTTGGAAAGCCCAGGAAATTTTTGTCCTATCACAGAGTGTATCTTTATGCAGCAATGCATTTCAGACTATGTTGTATGCAATAACACTAGCAACTTTTTTGCTCAGAATATAAATTTCAAATTTTTGTGTCAACCATATTGCCAAACTTACTATCCACCATGATGGCTGCAAAAGTGATCTTTCTGGAAGGGTTTGTAGGGATAGCTGTCATTTTAAAAAGTCACCCCAGAACTTCCCTGGTGGTCCAGTGACTGAGACTCCACACTCCCAGTGCTGGGGGCCCAGGTTTGATTCCTGGTCAGGGAACTAGATCCCACATACCTCAACTAAAGATCTCACATGCCATAATAAGATGTGGTGCAGCCAAAATAATAATTTTTTTAAATAATTAATTTTTAAAAAGTTACCCTGAGCCTGAGCACCTCTTTCAACTTTTCCCCATTGTGTGAGTTACTGGGGACTTGCCTCCCAACTTGCAAGAGATCAGTTTAGGCCTCTTGTGGTGGGAAGGGTGCAGGCATGGGTTACAGGGCTCCATCCATCAAAAACTCCCACCTACGATTTGCAGAAAAGACCTAAGTACCGGGACGGCGGACACAGGGACATCGTTAATGATGTACTTAGCGGACAGGGTTACTAAATGAGGCAGAACACAGGACATGGCCTGAGTCATGCTTCCCACTGCCTGTCCTGCCTCAGTTCCTGCTAATTTACTAAGCCTTCTTCTCCTACCTCCTAGGCATGCTTTGTAAATCTTCTTCCAGTTCAGTTTTTTTCTTTCTTTCTCTCTCTCTTGTTTTAGTCTTGTGCAAGAGAGCAATTTTTAAGACATTTTTATTGGTGTACAGTTGATTTACAATGTTGTGTTAGTACAACATTGAATCTGCTGCACAAAAGTGAATCAGTTACACATGTACATGTTTCTACTCTTTTTTAGATTCTATTCCCATATGGGTTATTACAGAGTATTGGGAAGAGTTCCCTGAGCTGTGTAGGTCCTGATTACCTCTCTATTTTACATATAGTGGTATATATAGGTCAGTCCCAGTCTCCCAACTTATCCCCCCACCACGGTGACCATAAGTTTGTTTTCTACTTCTTTTACTCTATTTTTGCTTCGTAAATAAGTTCATTTATATCATGATTTTAGATTCCAAATATAAGCGATATTATGATATGTGTCTTTGTCTGACTTACTTCACTCAGTATGACTAGATCCATGTATGTTGCTACAAAATGGCGTTATTTTGTTCTCTTTTATTGCTGAGTAGTATTCCATTGTATATATGTACCACATCATCTTGATTCATTCCTCTGTTGAGGGACATTTAGGTTGCTTCCACGTCTTGGCTGTTGTAAATATTAATAGGGCCGCAGTGAACACTGGAGTGCATGTATTATTTTAGATTACGGTATTCTCTGGCTATGTGCCCAGGAGTGGGATTGTAGGATCCTATGGTAGCTCTATTTTTAGTTTTTTAAAGAACCTTCATAATCTTCTCCATAGTGGTTGTACCAATTTACAGTCCTACCAACAATGTGGGAGGGTTCTCTTTTCTCTCCCTCTCCCTCTCCAATACTTATTATTTGTAGAATTTTTGTTGATGGTCATTCTGACCAGTGTGAGGTGATACCTCATTGTAGTTGAGATTTGCATTTCTTTAATCAGTGTAGTCTTTTTCTATTGAAGTTATCCAGAGTTAATTTATGTCGCTTGCAGCCGAGAAATTTTACTGGTAACATAATGTAATGATGGGATACTGTAGCCCAGTGGGCTGATACACACGCAAGCTAATCTGAAAATGGACTCAACAGTTAGTAGCTACACTGTGTGTTTTGCCAGAGAAGTATTAGTGGTGTTAGAGCAAAAAGAAGAGCTAAAAAATAACATTTAAAGGGATGTACTGCTACTTTTTAAAGCAACCAAGAAGCGCTTAGAAAGACTCACTACCCACTCCATGGCCTTAGGCCTGACGAAGTGGGGTTTATGAGTCCAGAGGAGGTGGTTTCTCTGCCCGTGAGAAGTATGAGGAAAGAGTTGAGAGAAGCACTGTCCACTTCTCCCTTTCCACTACGAAATATATTGCCACATGGGGCAGCCCTGAACAAAAGGAATACAATGTGACTGCATATGTAACTTAAAATTTTATGGAAACTACACTTAAACTAAAAAGAAACAGGTGAGATCTGCTTTAATAATGTAGTCACCCTGGTATCCTTGGGGTATTTGTCCTAGGACACTGCCCCCCACCACTCCTTCCCAATGCCCGAACCCAGAGATGCTCAAACCTCTTACATAAAATGGCATAGTACAGTCGGCCTTCTGTATTTGCATGTTCCATATCTACAGATTCAGAACCAACTGTTATTTTATTTAAACCAAGATGTCCACAATGTTACTTCATTATGTGGTAAGCATAATACAATTTTTTAATGAGATACTTTACATTCTTTTCAACACATCAAGTATTCAAAATTCAGTATGTATTTTCCATTTATAGCATGTCTTAATTTGAATTAGCCACATTTCATATCTCCATTAGACACATGGAGAGGCTACCATGCTGTGGATAGCACAAATGGAGACAGGAAATAACACCATTTTTCTCTAGATACTCTTAATTTTCAAACTTTGAGAGACTGAGTAGTTGGTTTCAGGAGAGAATCACTTGGTGGCTTCTGCAGGCTTCTCAAGCTGCCAGCACAGAAAAAGCCATACGGAGTCTGTTTCTTTAAATGAACACCAGCTATGAGGAACGTGGATTCACTACCCTGCCCACATTCTCTCTGCCTCAGTTCCATCCACAGCCTGCAAAAAAAAAAAAAAACAAACCCAATTTAAAAAAAATATTTGGTGGAAATTTCTTTTTATTTTCAGGCAGATCAGTGACTTGTTAATTTCATTTTCTTTGTATTTTATTCACAGTGGTAGAAAGATGGGATAAAATCTGAACAAAAATGGTGAGATAAATTCTTTGGCATAATTTGATCACTCACTATATGGGAAAGGCCAGAGACTCACTTGAGTGTTCATATCTGTGTGCAGCATCTGTAAATGTATTATCTGCGGCCAAAGTTACAGCCTGTGCAGACCGTGGGGACTGGCAATTCATGACTGGTTAGGCAACCGCCGTTGGATTGCTCTCCATCTGTTTCTGCTGTGTTGGTCGAAGGTTTTCTGTTAAAAGGAGAGCTATGAAGATAACTCTTGGAGCTTTGCGTTTACTTGCTCATGCCTGTATAAAATGTCCTTTTTGATTTGTGATGACTGAAAAGCTAAGTGTCAGTGCAGACTATGCAGTTCAGAGTCCTCCGGAGCACAGACACTCCTGTTTTCTCAGTGGTAGTTTCCGCCCTGGCTGTTTCTGTGTCCTGCTTCCCATCGCCTCTCCTTCCCACTGGGGCAAGCATGTCAGGAGACACAGGTGCACATATGTAAACACCTGAGTGTCAGCAGTGTAAACACAGATGCCTTTTGGATATTGCAAAAAAGGTTTAATGATGAATAAATACCATTTTTAGGAAATGT
The DNA here is from genome assembly GCF_023699985.2 of Odocoileus virginianus. Classification (NCBI taxonomy): domain Eukaryota; kingdom Metazoa; phylum Chordata; class Mammalia; order Artiodactyla; family Cervidae; genus Odocoileus; species Odocoileus virginianus. Next base: position 55,894,466 of record NC_069693.1, on the reverse strand, counting down.
ATAAAATGTATGTGAACTCTAGTTTTTAAAGAGGTACCTTTAATTTTTTTTAACTTTTTAATCCTTTAAAATCTTTTCAGCCTTATGAAGTATACCAAAGGTTACATTTAGTTAGCATATACATTTTGACAACTTTGAGTATATACTTATATTCATTATACCATCACTACAATCAAGATAGCAAACATAACCATCATTTTCAAAAGATATTTTGTATCGCTTAGCTTTCCTCTGTGTGTGTGTGTTGGGGCAGGGGGTGTGGGTTAGAACATCTAAGACGAGATATAAACTTTTACAAATATATTATTTATTGCTTCATGTTTTTCTTCAACAAATATTAACTGCCAAATTTGTTTAAGGCTTGAATCAAACTTGCAGGATGCTGAGAACAAAATGATAAGACACACACAATTTTACCCTTAGGAAAGCAAAGTGTTTATAAAATAAATAAAATTTGGAGCATAATATAAATTATACTGACTTTAGCCTTTGTTCAAAGGCTTTGGAAAGGCTTTAAAGAATCTAGCAGACATAATCCCATGTTTATGTAGGAAATATTACTCAGGCTACAGGTAAAATGAAGAGAAGAAAGCACTGAGATGGCGGTGGGGCCAGCAGGGAATTTGGTACTTTGAAGACGTGGGAGATGTTGGTGCCTGAGGCAGGACCTGGGACTATGAATGAAAAGAATCGGAAGGATTTTAGAAATATTGGTGATGCAAACCGGCATGAGTTGGAGCTTGGATATAGGTGAGATAAGAAAGAGAGGAGAACTCTTTACAACAAATTAAGTAATGTGGGTATTAAAGTTGAATATTAGTACATAGCTGGCTTCCACTTGTCAGCCAGTTTGATGTAAGTAGTACCATGATGAATCAACAGATACTGTGTCCCTTGCTTTAGCATTTAATGAGATAGGAGATAACACATTATAGCAGGGTACTTTTCTCAGCTTTCACAGGTAAAATGCTGGCTTTGAAACCTAGTCTGTTTGTTAGCTATTGCTTAAAACAACATATATTTATCATCTCACATTTTCTGTGTCACGAGTCCAGAAACGGCTTAGTTGGGTCCTCCACTTAACTGCCATCAGTCTGTGAACCAAGGTGTCCATCTCATCTGAGGCGCGAGTAGGGAAGGATCCCATTTCAAGCTCATGTGGTCATTGAGAGAATTCAGTCCCTGTGCAAGTTATCACACCGAGGGTTGCAAGTTTTGTTGGTTAGTGGACAGAGGCCGCCTTCAGGGGCTTGTCAGGTGATACCTCCACAGGCCGGCTCACAGGCCTGGCAGCTGGCTTCTTCAGAGGCTGGAAAGCAGGGAACAACTTCTAGAAAGACAATTTTTGCAATCTTATGACATTGCTGGTTCTAAAGTTTGGAAGTAAGTCACAAGCCTGGTCCACACTCAAGGAGAGGAGATGATACACCGGTACCAGAAGGTGGGGATCATGTGGTCGTGGAGAGATGAGGATAACCCCCATTTCCATGTGATTGTGTTTTTCCTCTCTAGTTTCCTATTTACTCTCAAGCATTTAAGAATAGAGTGATACCTTAACATGAAACAACCATATTTTATCTTTGGTATCTTTGCCTGCCTTATATGTTTCTTTTCGATATGTTAAAAGCTTTGTTTGTAAACTTCAACTAAGTAATTATCCAAAACTAGTTGATTCATAGACAATACAACAGTGTTTTCCAAAGCAGTGAAAATTGTGCCCCAGAAACTCTGGGGATGTCATTGTGAGCAAGGAAAATAGAAGCCTAGGAGAAAAAAACAATCTGTCTTAGCAACAGAATTTCTAATAATTAAATTCAATGTCTTGAAGCCACTTTCTAATCCAATATCCTTGGGTATAATCCCTGATGAGTATTCTGTGCTTGCAGTAACACAAACAGACATCAATTTGGCATAATTTGAATACTGACTGGCCAGAAATTTATAGAGGCTATCACAGAGCTGTTCTTCCTGTTGGTTGTTCGTCTTTTCTGCTAAGTCTTACTGAGCAGAATCTGAGGGAAATAATCACTCCTAATATTTCTGATAACACAGTTGCATCAACACTGAATGTAGACCTATGTTTTGGTTCCACACACATTTTGTCATTTATACAAATCATCTCTAACAACAACCAGATCAAAACCCAGTCATCACTGGGGCAGAACATTTAATCTTACATACATTTTCCATTCTTCAGTCATTATTAGTCATGTCCTAGCCTACTGAAGACAGTTACAACAGATAATTTTACTTTCATTTTAATTCCAAAGTATTTGAGATGCAAAGTCTAGCACTTTTAATTCTTTTTCTTTTTTAAATTACACACAAAAAAGAATTTAAGCACCCACCATGATGGGACATCTTGCTAGAACTGATTATTCTACAATAAATTAAAATGATTATTGCCACCAAGAGGCAGACAATCTGTTTTAAAAAGATAGCCATAAAAGAATTCATGAGGTATTATAGTTCAGTTCAGTCATTCAGTTGTCTCCAACTCTTTGTGACCCCATGGACTGCAGCACTCCAGGCTTCCCTGTCCATCACCAACTCCCAGAGCTTACTCAAACTCATGTCCATCAAGTTGGTGATGCCAACCAGCCATCTCTTCCTCTGCTGTCCCCTTCTCCTCCTGCCTTCAATCTTTCCCAGCATCAGGGTCTTTTGTAAGGAGTCAGTTCTTCACATCAGGTGGCCAAAGTATTGGAGTTTCAACTTCAGCATTAGTTCTTCCAATGAATATTCAGGGTTGATCTCCTTTAGAATGGACTGGTTGGATCTCCATGCAGTCCAAGGGACTCTCAAGAGTCTTTTCCTACACCACAGTTCAAAAACATCAATTCTTTGGTGCTTAGCTTTCTTTATGGTCCAGCTCTCATATCCATACATGATTACTGAAAAAACCATAGATTTTTAACTAGAATGACCTTTGTTGGCAAAGCAATGTCTCTGCTTTTTAATATGCTGTCTAGTTTGGTCATAGCTTTTCTTCCAAGGAGCAGGCATCTTTTAATTTCATGGCTGCAGTCACCATTTGCAGTGATTTTGGAGCCCAAGAATATAAAGTTTCTGTTTTCCATTGTTTCCCCATCTATTTGCCGGGAAGTGATAGGATTGGATGCCATGATCTTAGTTTTTTGAATGTTGAGTTTTAAGGCAGCTCTTTCACTCTCCTTTTTCACTTTCATCAAGAGACTCTTTAGTACTTCTTCGCTTTCTGCTATAAGGGTGATATTATCTATGTATCTGAGGTTATTGATATTTCTTCTGGCATTTTGAGCATTACTTTGCTAGTGTGTGAGATGAGTGCAATTGTGTGGTAGTTTGAACTTTCTTTGGCACTGCCTTTCTGTGGGATTGGAATGAAAACTGACTTTTCCAGTCCTGTGGCCACTGCTGAGTTTTCCAAATTTGCTGGCATATTGAGTGCAGCACTTTCACAGCATCATCTTTTAGGACTTGAAATAGCTCAACTGGAATTCCATCACCTCCACTAGCTTTGTTTGTAGTGATGCTTCTTTGACTTTGGACTCCAGGATATCTGGCTCTAGGTGAGCGATCACACCATCGTGGCTATCTGGGTCATGAGGATCTTTTTTGTATAGTTCTGTGTATTCTTGCCACCTCTTCTTAATACCTTCTGCTTCGGTTAGGCCTATACCATTTCTGTCCTTTATTGTGCCCATCTTTGCATGAAATGTTCCCTTGGTATCTTTAGTTTTCTTGAAGGGATCTCTAGTCTTTCCCATTCTTTCCCATTGTAAGTGGGAGGGGTCTGAGTGGCCCCACCGTGAGCAGTCCTGGTGTTGCCATCATCTGCCTCTGTGAAACAAGGTGGCGGAGTAGAAGGGCGTGTGATCGTCTTCTCCTGCGAGAACTCCAAAATCACGATTCAGTGCTGAATGGCCACAGACAGGAGAATGCTGGATCCCACCAAAGAAAGACACCCCATGTCCAAGGGCAAAGGAGAAGCCCCAGCAAGACGGTAGGAGGGGCAAAATCGAGACATTCAGAGGGCTCAAACAAAACCTTTTGCACACCAGGACCCAGAGACCCCAGGTGTTATAAGAGCTGTAATAATGATGATGACAAAAATAATGATCCTAAAACCACTAACAACTATGTGACGGGCTCTATACAAGCTTGCTTTTTTAGATGGATTACCTAATTTTAAATTGATCACAATTCTATAAGGATGGATCTATTAGTTTTCTGTTGTTGCCATAGAAAACTAACACAGATTCATCAGCTTTAATAAACAATACAAATTAATTTTATAGTTCTGTAGTTCAGGGGTCCAGTGAAGGTTTTACTGAGCTAAAATCAAGGTTCTGGCAGGGCTGGGTTCCTCTTTGGATAGAGGAGAGTACATTTCTTCCCACACTTGTATTATTGGCAGATTCAGTCGTGTGTGGTGGTGAAGCTGAGGTCCCTATTGCCTTGCTGGCTGTTGACTGGAGGTCATTCTCTGTTTCCAGAGGCTGCCACATTGCTTGGTTCATGGCCTCTCCCTCCATCTTTAAAGCCAGTTAGAGATCGTCAAGTTCTTCTAATCTTGTGTCTCCTTGACACGCTTCTGCTTATTCTTCTCCTTTGAGGAGCCCATGTGATTAGACTGGGTCCATTTTAATAATCCAGGATGATCTTGCATCTCAGAGTTCTTAACCTACTCACATCTGCAAAGTCCCTTTGGCAAAGTAAGATACCACGTTTGTGGGAAATTAGGGTGTTGGCAGCATTGCCACCCACTGCCCTGCCTAATCCATCCATCATCACAGCCACTTTAGAGATGAGGAAGGCCATTTCCCAAGCTAGAAAGTAAAAAGGATCAGAACCCAGTCCATGTAACCTTTGCCAAGTCAATAACTAGAAACCCCTAAAAAGTAGAGTGAAGACGCAAGGTGGAACACTAATGGAAGAAGATGCTGACATCCATCAAATTTTGGTTACCACCATCGCTTGGCAGTAAATGTGCTAAAACTAGACTGAAGAATATCTTCAATTAAGGGCACAGATTCATGTATGCGTATACAAACACTAGTTTGATTTTTTCATTTATGTTTCCGAGTATCTGTCCTCTTGCCCTTGCTGTTCTGTGTGTGCATACGATGACCTTCGCGTGCATTGGGACTATCAGGTTTAAGTACAGCAGAAAGTACTTTAGGTAACTTCCACTTCCCGTTGTCCTCGAACAAACTGAAATCCCATTGTCTGTTCCTGCACTGCCTGCTGCCTCATGCCCATGGCATGGCTGCTTTTTGCCTGCCCTCACCTTCCAGGTGAAGTCAGCTGAACCAGCCTTGTTGATAGTCAGTGACGTGCTTTTCAAAGCTGCCTTTATCACTCGCAGTTGTTACTCTTTTTATATGTTTTAATGGAATACTAGAAGAAACAAGTCTGCTGAAATACAAGTTGAAAGAGAAAGTTAGTGGTTCCATTTAAGCTAAATTAGAGGCTTTAGAAAGACTCAGTAGAGAAGAATAGCTTTAAAATAGCTGTCAAATTTGGTGTTGATGAGGTAACTCTAGAAGTCTGGGGAAATATTTAGACAGATTCTGCCCTCTGAATGATCCAAAAAATATCTTTAATTTCTCACTCGATTTGAAATAACCTAAAACTAAGATTCTAAAAAGCACCATAGATGTGCATTGTGAGAAAATTACACAGGGGGATGATCATTGGGCTATATTCGCTCATTTCTCATCCCAAACATTAGGAATAAATAAATGAATTTGTACAATTTTAAGTTAAAAATATCAAGTTATTAGTGTTTTGATTCTAGTTTTGTTTTTCAGTTCCTTTCATTTTTTTATATTATACATATGATTCACATTGCCCTTAAGGTAAACAATTCAGTGGTTTTAAGTAGATTTATAAATCTGTCAGCCATCACTGCTAATTCTAGAATGTTTTCATCACCCCCGAAAGAAACCCATACCTATTAGTAGTCAATCCTTTCCCCCTCCCTCAGATACTGGCAACCCCTAACTTACTTTTTATTCTAATGGATTTGTGTATTCTGGGCATTTCATGTAAAGGATGTCATACAATGTGTGGCCTTGTGTGGCTGGATTCTTTCATTGAGCATGTTTTCAAGGTTGATCCATGTTTTCTCATGAATCCACGCCTCACTCCTTTTTGTGACTACTGTTTTATGAATACACTAAATTTTGCTTATCCATTTATCGGTGAAGACATTTAAGAGTTTCTGCTTTTTTGTCTATTATAAACAGTGCTGCTATGATCATTTCTTATCATATATTTTCAGTTCTCTTGGGCACATACCTCCAAATAGAATCGCTGAGTCACGTGGCAATTCTTATCTGTAATTTTCTAAAGAAATACCAAATGTTTCCAGAGCAGGAAGGCATCATTTTACATTCTCACCAGCAATGTATCAAGATTCTAACTTGTCCATATTCTTGCCAACATTAGTTCTTTTATGTCATTGTAGTTTTAATTTAACTAGTTTTTGTATTCATTTGGGGATATTGATATCTTCAGCTGTTATTGTTGAAGTACCTCTTTTCAAATATGTTTTTTATTCACATATATTGGCCTGTGTAATTGTTTTAAAAAAATGATTTATTTTCTTATCATTCTCCAAAGATGGCCAATTAGTTTTTACTTTTATTTTTGTTTGTTTAATGATTTGTTGCTGCTTATACTGGACCTTTTTTCTCCAAAGCTCTTTTAGGAACAAGAAATGTAAACTTCACAAAATCAGTGTTACTTTAAAATCCTTCTAGTTTACTTCCAGACTAAGCCTCATTATCAAGTGATTACATAAAGACGTACTAAAGAATAGCATATTCTCTTTGTATGAAAACCTTGACTCTGCTTTAATCTTATTTGGGAACCAAGAGTACTGAACAATTTCAGTAATCAACAGGGTTTCTATGTACTGAAAGGATGGGGCCAAAGAATATAGTATACAAGGAGGACAGATAGGAAATGAAAAGTCTTATCTGTTAATGCACAAGATCCAAATGTTTCGAAGGAGTAGAATGGTGTGATGAGTAAATTTTAGAAACACCTCACCGAGACAGAATGGTGATGCTCAGCAGTCATTTTTACGTTGGATCTGGAAGAGTTACTTAGGAGCCAACCAAGCAGAGAGGAAGGGACAAAATTCCAGGCCCAGAAAACAGCACAAATGCGAAGAACTGAGGCACAAGTGGAGAAAAGACAGGAAGCTTCACCTAGGAAATGCCAATGCACTTGACCTAGGAAGCACCGGGTACAAATTAATACAGTAACTTTACTTCTTCCCCATTTTCAAAGCATGCTTTCTATGCACAAACATTGAGAGAAATGAAAAAAAATCTGATATTAAAAATTTTCATTTTTAATAAGATTTGGTTGGTGAAGCTATTCCATCTGATACTAGATTTATAGCAAGTTTCCAAATCTCCAAGCATCAAGATATAACTTCTTTATTATCAGAACGTCAAAGATTTCCTCAGTCTCATTCTCAAATATTTCCAGTAACCGCATAGTATGGGTAGGGTCTCTTTCCCTCTTGGGGTTTCCAGGATGGAAGAAGGAGTTATTTTCTCTATCCAATCCCTTTGATACAGCACCCACTACCTTTTACATCCACATTTTTAAACTAAGTTGATTGATGCATAGTCTACATAAAATATAATGCACTAATTTGAAAGACACAGTTAGATGAATTTCGACCAAGTATACACCCATGTAATCATCACCACAATCAAAAATACAGAACATTTCTATCATTTTAGAATGTTCTTTATGCCAGTTAAAAGTCATTCCCCCTTAACTCCTGGCTGTAGGCAAGCCCCAATCACAGGTTGGTCATCTTGGTCTGTATTTTCCATAAATAGAATAACGGGCTGTTTCTGCTATGCGCCTTTTTGTTTCCAGCACAAAGCTTCCGAGAGGACCTGTGTCGCTGTGTGCATCACTTGTCCGTTCCTCTGATTGCTGAATAGCATTCTCAGTCACCAAGTCGTAGCCAGCTCTTTGCGACCCATGGACTGTAACCCACCGGGCTCCTCTGACCACGGAATTTTCCAGGCAAGAGTACTGGGGTGGGTTGCCGTTTCCTCCTCCAGGGACCTTCGCAGCCCATGGATTGAACCCATGACTTCTGCAAGTGGTTCTTTACCACTGAGCCACCTTCCCTAATAAGGGAAGCCTTATTAGGTATACTGTGATTTGTTCATCCATTTGCCAGATGAAGCACATTTGAAGTGCTTCCAGCTTTGATCTGTTTTGAGTAAAACTGGTGAACAATTATGAAGAAGTTTTCGTGTGGACAGAAGTTTTTATTTTTATTGGGTTATTCAGTTACTAACACATGTCTGACTCTTTATGGTAAATGTATTGGTTAAATTCCTAGAAATAAAACTACTGAGGCACATAGTTAGCATATGTAATAGGGAACTGCCAAGCCAAACTGTTTTCCAAAGTAGTTACCCAATTTTATATCCCCAGGGAAAATTAAAATTTCTGGTTGCTCCACATGCTTGCGAAAGCTTTCTATTGCCAGCCTACTAAAGTTCAGCCTTCTAAAGTTTATAAGTCTCATGAATGATTGTTCAAATGTGTTACACATTTTAAAGTTAGGCTGTTTCTCTTCACATTGACTTGTTAGGTTTACTCATTCTCGTATAAATCCAAGTATATGAATTTTATGATCTTATTAAAGGCTGAATTTTGAAATCTAATTTTTAATTTTATGATTCATTTGCTTTTTCGTGTTTTTCAATTGCATTTTAAAATGTGTTTCTTTATTTCTGGCTGCAGGGGGTCTTCCTTGCAGCTCGTGGGTCTTCGTCGCGGTGGCCTCCCTCGCTGCCCAGCACGGCTCTGGGCGCACAGACGGCAGTAGTTGCGGCTCACAGGCTTGGTAACCCTGCGGAGTGTGGGGGTTCCCGGAGCAGAGATCAAACCTGCGTGTCCTGTGCTTTGGAAGCTGGAATCTTAACCACTGCACCACGAGGGAAGTCCCTTAATATCATGTTTTAATGACGTGGTGGTTTTGTGTAAGAATTTCATTCTGTTCATGGATAGTTATAAAGGTATTTTTCTAACAGTTTTATAATTTCACCTTGTAAGCATTTAACTATATTCAGTGTGGTTTAATTTTGTATATATCAAGAAAGGGACAACATACCCCTATTTTTTAATATGGATATCCAGTTATTCTGTTTGTTAAAAAGAAAATCTTTCCCCATTGACTGACTTTGGTCACTTTGTGGAAAGTTTGTTCTTGTTATACACCAGTCTACTTCTAGACACTTTTCTTCCATTGATCTACTTTTCTGTCTTCAAATGAATACTACTCCATCTTAATCAGTGTAGCTTTAGAATAAATTGCAAAATTAGACAGAATGTGTCCTCTCATTTTGTTATCTTTCAAAAATGTTTTTGGCTTTTGAATATCTTTATATGTTTTAGAATTAGCTCATCAGTTTCTGTTAAAAAGCCTGATGGTTCTTTGGATGAGATTGTATTGAATATAAAGATCAGTTATAGAGAAATGAGTTCTTAGCAATACTGAGCCTTCTGATTCACAAGAACATTTTATCTAGCCATTTATTTTCATGTCCTTCAATTTCTTCATGCTTTGTTCTTTTTCTAGTTTTCAAAGTACAAATCTTTTACCAATTTTAAACTCAGTCCTAATTATTTTGTGGGTTTGGGTGCTATACTAAGGTATATTGTTCTTCTTTAAGATCAAATTCTTGGTTGTTAACATAGAGAATATATATATATGTGTGTGTATGTGTATGTATATATATATATATATATATATATATATATTTACTTTGCATTCTCTTATCTCATTAATTTTGTATATTCTAGCACCTTTTAAAATGACCTCCAGAATTTTATATACACATAATCATGTCTACATTTCTGCCTTACTTTGGAATGATGAAAACCATAATTTCTTTTACCATGAAATTTTATTATTAATAGAAACTAAGTTTCTTGAGAAGAAGCAATCTGAATGTAGGCAATAACATAATAATTCTGTAGTCTCTTTTTTTCACCTTATTGCATTGGCTAAGGCTTCCTGTACAATTCTGAATAGAAGGGATAGAAAGAAGTCCTTACCTTGTTACTGATCTTAAGGAAAATTCATTGTCTTTGACTGCTGAGTACATTGATATCTGTAGAATTTTTGCAGATGCCCTTCAGCAACTTGAAGAAGTTGTTTTCTTCCTAGTTGACTGAGATTTTTGTCATGAGTATCAACAGAGCTTACATTCTTGAGATAAAACCCTCTTGTCATGACGTATATTTCTGTACTTCTAGATTGTTTTCTGAAAGTACGTTAAGGAGTTTTCATTTCTTTGTTCAGTTGCCACGCTGTGTCTGGCTCTTCGCAACCCCATGCATTGCAGCACGCCAGGCTGCTCCGTCCCTAACCATCTCCTGACGTTTGCCCAAGTTCATGTGTGATGCGCTCAACCACGTCATCCTCTGTCACCCTCTCCTCCTGCCCCCAGTTTTTCCCAGCAGTCTTTCTCAGTGAGTCAGCTGTTTGCATTGGGTTTTTGTTTCTGGACATGAGGATATTGGTCTTCAGTCTGTTAATACAAGATTTTTGAAAGTCTTGGTAAGATGCTGCCATCATAGTATGTGTTTATTAGTGGATGAGAAAAATACACAAATGCTTTTAAGTAGACCAGCTAGTTTGACTGTGTAGGGTAAATTCAATATAGAAAGCCACTGGACGTGGAGAAAATAGAGCATAAAACTTCTTTTAATAGTAAGGAAAAACAGGTTTCTTTTTTAAGACAGAAGCTAAATATTTAATGGTAGAAATGATACAGGCACAGATAAATATTGATTATAGGTATTCCAGAATATTTATATCTAACTGAACCCTGCAAATAATGCTAATGGTATCAAAGTAATTATTGTAGAGTAAGCTTTCTACGCAGAATCCTGAGGATAAGCCCTGGAATATTTAAATTTAGCAATACTTTTCTTAATTAAAATATTCCCAACACTTTTACATCAGCTTGAAGGATGAAAATAATTTGCCTGTGTTCAGATTTGTTTCGAACCAGGGATTTATTATGTGGGCAATCATGTCTACTATTGTTTGTCTTTCTAGTGATGAAATCCTAGGCTTTTTTGCCACGAAGATCTTATTATGAATCAAAAATCTCTTAAATATGCCATTGAAAAAAACCCAGTTGCTTATCTGTTCAATAATTCCTTGAGTTTTGTTGTTATCATCTGGAAAAGTGTTTCAGAAATGTCTTACATATTATGCTCAAATGCAGGACTACTGTGGATATTATTATGTTAATTCAAGAAATGACATAGTTTTATCTCTACATCAATTATCTTACAACTCTACTTCATGTTGAGAATTTTCCATAAGTCAATTCTTTCAGAGTTTCTTGTGCTTTCTTTCTCAATATGTGTGTGTATCAGACAGAAATCTGGTCACATCTGTAAAGACTGACAGCATTTTTAAAATTGATAATATTTGACAAATTTGTTCTTACAATACCATCTCAGTTGATAACATCATATCTTAGGTTTTTCCTTTTCTTTAGTGAATTTCTTCTTTCGACTAGGAAACTATTGATTCTCTCACCACAAATGGATTCACTGATTTAAATTCAGAAACCTTAAATTCTACCATGTGTATAGCTGAAATGAATGTCTTTCAAGACAAATGGATGTGTATTTTTCTGATTCTTTGAGTCTCTTAAAATAACTATATTATGTTATATTGTTATGTACACAACTAACATGATCATTTTTAAAAACGGAAAATGTAAAAACTGAAAGTCAGCTTTTACATTCCTCCTAATTCCTCTAGTCACAGGTAACAAGTAATATTAAGTAGTATTAAAATCAGTCACACAATTAATCATTTATTTTAGCTCTCTATTATGATATACCATTGAAATTATATCCATTTATAACTTTACCATGTCTTCTCCTCTGTCAGTTATTCCAAAGTCTGCTGTTTTAGTGATTAAATTAAAGCTATTCTGTTCAGTTCAGTCGCTCAGTCGTGTCCGACTCTTTGTGACCCCATGGACTGCAGCACACCAGGCCTCCCTGTCTATCACCAACTCCTGGAGGTTACTCAAACTCATGTCCATCAAGTCGGTGATGCCACTCAACCATCTTATCCTCTGTCGTCCCCTTCTCCTCCTGCCCTCAATCTTTCCCAGCATCAGTGTCTTTTCAAAAGAGTCAGCTCTTCGCATCAGGTGGCCAAAGTATTGGAGTTTCAGCTTCAGCATCAGTCCTTCCAATGAATGCCCAGGACTGACCTCCTTTAGGATGGACTGGTTGGATCTCCCTGCAGTCCAAGGGACTCTCAAGAGTCTTCTCTTTTGAACCACAGTTCAAAAGCATCAATTCTTCAGCACTCAGCTTTCTTCACAGTACAAATCTCACATCCGTACATGACCACTGGAAAAACCATAGCCTTGAATAGATGGACCTTTGTTGACAAAGTAATGTCTCTGCTTTTTAATATGCTGTCTAGGTTGGTCATAACTTTCCTTCCAAGGAGTAAGCGTCTTAATTTCACGGCTGCAATCACCATCTGCAGTGATTTTGGAGCCCCAAAAAATAAAGTCAGCCACTGTTTCCACTGTTTCCCCATCTATTTGCCATGAAGTGATGGGACCAGATGCTGTGATCTGTTTTCTGAATGTTGAGCTTTAAGTAAACTTTTTCACTCTCCTCTTTCACTTTCATTAAGAGACTTTTTAGTTCTTCACTCTCTGCCATAAGGGTGGTGTCATCTGCATATCTGAGGTTATTGACATTTCTCCTGGCAATCTTGATTCCAGCTTGTGCTTCCTCCAGCCCAGCATTTCTCATGATGTACTCTGCATATAAGTTAAATAAGCAGGGTGACAATATACAGCCTTGACATACTCCTTTCCCTATTTGGAATCAGTCTGTTGTTCCATGTCCAGTTCTAACTGTTGCTTCCTGACCTGCATACAGGTTTCTCAAGAGGCAGGTCAGGTGGTCTGGTATGCTCACCTGTTTCAGATTTTTCCAGTTTATTGTGATCCACACAGTCAAAGGCTTTGGCATAGTCAATAAAGCAGAAATAGATGTTTTTCTGGAACTCTCTTGCTTTTTCGATGATCCAGCAGATGTTGGAAATTTGATCTCTGGTTCCTCTGCCTTTTCTAAAACCAGCTTGAACATCTGGAGGTTCACGGTTCATGTATTGCTGAAGTCTGGCTTGGAGAATTTTAAGCATCACTTTATTAGCATGTGAGATGAGTATAAATGTGCAGTAGTCTGAGCATTCTTTGGCATTGCCTTTCTTTGGGATTAGAATGAAAACTGACCTTTTCCAGTCCTGTGGCCACTGCTGAGTTTTCCAAATTTGCTAGCATATTGAGTGCAGCATTTTCACAGCATCGTCTTTCAGGATTTGAAATAGCTCAACTGGACTTCCATCACCTCCACTAGCTTTGTTCGTAGTGATGCTTGCTAAGGCCCACTTGACTTCACATTCCAGGATATCTGGGTCTAGGTGTGTGATCACACCATCGTGATTATCTGGGTCATGAGGATCTTTTTTTGTATAGTTCTTCTGTGTATTCTTGCCACCTCTTCTTAATATCTTCTGCTTCTGTTAGGTCCCTACCATTTCTGTCCTTTATTGAGCCCATCTTTGCATGAAATGTTCTCTTGGTATCTCCAATTTTCTTGAAAAGATCTCTAGCCTTTCCCATTCTGTTGCTTTCCTCTATTTCTTTGCATTGATCACTGAGGAAGGCTTTCTTATCTCTCCTGGCTATTCTTTGGAACTCTGCGTTCAAATGGGAATATCTTTCCTTTCCTCCTTTGCTTTTCGCTTTTCTTTTCACAGCTATTTGTAAGGCCTCCTCAGACAGCCATTTTGCTTTTTTGCATTTCTTTTTCTTGGAGATGGTCTTGATTTCTGTCTCTTGTACAATGTCATGAACCTCCATCCATAGTTCATCAGGCACTCTGTCTATCGGATCTAGTCCCTTAAATCTATTTCTCACTTCCACTGTATAGTCATAAGGGATTTGATTTAGGTCATACCAGAATGGTCTAGTGGTTTTCTCCACTTTCTTCAATTTAAGTCTGAATTTGGCAATAAGGAGTTCATGATCAGAGTCCCAGTCAGCTCCTGGTCTTGTTTTTGCTGACTTCTTTTGCATCTTTGGCTGCAAAGAATATAATCAATCTGATTTTGGTGTCGACCATCTGGTGATGTCCATGTGTAGAGTCTTCTCTTGTGTTGTTGGAAGAGGGTGTTTGCTATGACCAGTGCATTCTCTTGGCAGAACTCTATTAGCCTTTGCCCTGCTTCATTCTGTACTCCAAGGCCAAATTTGCCTGTTAATCCAGGTGTTTCTTGACTTCCTACTTTTGCATTCCAGTCCCCCATAATGAAAAGGACATATTTTTTGGGTGTTAGTTCTAAAAGGTCTTGTAGGTCTTCATAGAACTGTTCAACTTCAGCTTCTTCAGCATTACTGGTTGGGGCATAGGCTTGGGTTACTGTGATATTGAATGGTTTGCCTTGGAAACGAACAGAGATCATTCTGTCATTTTTGAGATTGCATCCAAGTACTGCATTTCGGACTCTTTTGTTGACCATGACGGCTACTCCATTTCTTCTAAGGGATTCCTGCCCACAGTAGTAGATATAATGGTCATCTGAGTTAAATTCACCCATTCCAGTCCATTTTAGTTTGCTGATTCCTAGAATATCGACATTCACTCTTGCCATCTCCTGTTTGACCACTTCCAATTTGCCCTGATTCATGGACCTAACATTCCAGGTTCCTATGCAATATTGCTCTTTACAGCATCGGACCTGCTTCTATCACCAGTCACACCCACAGCTGGGTAATGTTTTTGCTTTGGCTCCACCCCTTCGTTCTTTCTGGAGTTGTTTCTCCACTGATCTCCACTAGCATATTGGGCACCTACCGACCTGGGGAGTTCATCTTTAAGTGTCCTATCTTTTTGCTTTTTCATATTGTTCACGGGGTTCTCAAGGCAAGAATACTGAAGTGGTTTGCCATTCCCTTCTCTAAAGCTATTCTGATTTGCATTCAATTGACAACCTAGTTTTCATGCTTAGGCACTTATTTTTCCCTTGTAGCTTGAGTGTTTTTCTTGATGTTTCATCCCCTCTTTTTTTTAAAGCTAGTTTTTGCAAATTTTCCTCATTAAAAGTCTTAGTGTAAGTGTGTGCAGAAGTCTTGATTCAAATATTGTTAGTTTGTTCTGACTTTCATTGTGTTTATTTTTTACCTGAAGGGACTGGCTATTCTCAGCTGATCACAGGGACACAGCCTTGCGTGTTATTGTTCATGGCGAAGGTGTGAGTCTGTTTTCTTGGTATTGCTTCCTCTTCGTGTGAAATCAAAACTGGTTTCCTTCTAGTGTGAGTCGCTCATCGCGTCTGACTCTTTGTGACCCTATGAACTATAGCCCACGAGGCTTCTGCTGTCCACAGAATTCTCCAGTCAAGGATCCTGGAGGGGGTCGCCATCCCCTTCTCCGGGAGATCTTCCCGACCCAGGGATCGAACCTGGGTCTCCTGCACTGCAGGCAGAGTCTTAACTGTCTGAGCAAGCAGGGAAGCCCCAGTTCCTTTCCAAATGGTCGCTAAATAGTTTGAATATCACCCTGACTGGATTGCTTTCCCTCTCTCTCTCCCTCCCTTACCTTCCTTTCTCTCTCTGTTTCCTTCCTTCCTTTTCCCACTTCAAGAAAATTTTCTAGAATGCTACTGTGTTCTAAACAATCCAACCCATGTGCCAATTTTGCTCTTTATTGTAAATACTACATACAAGTCTAATAATATTTGCTGTAACTGAGTCCCTTTTCTCCCTTCCTTTTCTTTGTTTTCTGGGCAACAGTTTTCTTTGACTTTTTCCTTTAGATAAAGTCTTGATAGTGGTGTGAAATTTTAAAATTGTAGCTCGACAAAATTGACATCAAGTCCCATAAATCTTGAACATTCTCATCCCACCAATATAAATAATTCGATCCAGGTGATGCCCTGTAACATCAGCATCACACGTCTTGACTGGGTCTATGATTGCACTGGCTGACACCCTATAAAGGTCTCATCTTTTCTGTGTTTTCTCTCAACATCCTAATTTACAAATTCTTGAGTATATTTAGGAACAAGTAATATACAGATCTCTAATTATAATACGTTGCTCTAATGTTACATAATAATATCTGAGTATGGACCTTACTCTCACATCTGCGTAAAGTTCCTGTAACCACTTGTTAAAATCTTTCAAATATTGAGGTGCTCTGTTTACAAAACTGAGACCTTTCCATGGCTTCCCAGGTTCTGGCCCTTAATTGAGAAGGTGTTTATCTACTCCGGTATTTGAGACAGCCTCCCTTTCTCTGTTAGATCTTTATGTGTCCACATAATTTTTTTTTTAAAAGAAACTCTAGGACATGCTCTACTTCTATGATATTTTTCTCAGCTTATGGACCCAATACATCTTTTTTCCCCCCTTTTCTGTCTATATTGGTTTTTAAGATCAAAAGTTTCACCTGTTACATCATTCTTCACCTAGTTCATTCTTCTTCAGTTTTTTTTTTTAATTGGAGAAGGAAATGGCAACCCACTCCAGTATTCTTGCCTGGAAAATCCCATGGATGAAGGAACCTGGTAGGCTACAGTCCATGGGGTTGCAAAGAGTCGGACACGACTGAGTGACTTCACTTTATTAATTTTTAAAGTTTACTTTTCCTATTAGGACAGTGAGATCAGGCCTGTATTTATTTTTTTTAAAGCAGGTTGGGTCTTTATCTCCTTGCCTTTCTGAGGAAACCTATCTAGAAATCCTTCAATTTTCTTTTAAAAAGAATTATACTTATTTTTGTTTATTTTTTCTTCCAGTTTTATTAAGATATGATTGACATACAGCACAGCAGAAGTTTCAGGTGTGCAGCATAATGATTTTACATCATGGGATAATTATCACTGTAAGTTTAGTGAACATCCATCATCTCATATAGACACACAATTAAAGAAATAGAAGCAAAATTTCCTTGTGATGAGAGCTCTTAGAATTTACTCTGGACAACTTTCATATAAATGTACAGCAGTGTTCACTGCATTTGTCACATTGTACATTATATCCCTGGTACTTATTTATCTTATATCTGGAAATTTGTACTTTTTGATCGATTTCATCCAATTCCCCCTCACTCACCCCCTGCCTCTGGTAACCACAAATCTGGCCTTTTCTTGTGAGTTTGTTTCTGAAATACAATTCTGAACTATGTTAGTTCCTGGTACACAACGTAGTGTGTAGAAATCATTCAGTTTTTAATAATAATTTCATGAACTTTCTATTCCACATTGGATGTATGCTCAGTTGTGTCTGACTCCTTACGACCCTCTGGACCGTAGCCCACCAGGCTCCTCCGTCCATGGAATTCTCCAGGCAAGAACACTGGAGTGGGTAGCCATTCCCTTCTCCAGGAGACCTTCCTGACCCAGGGATGGAAACCCGGACCTCCCGCCTTGCAGGCAGATTCTTTGTGTGCCTTCAATTATTCAGCCCAACTGAAGTTGATAGATTACAAGGCTTGGTTACAATAAGCAAAGTAGAACAGTACTGTTGCGAAATACAATGTACACCATATACGTAATTTTACATTTCCTAAAGGCACGCTAAAAAAAAAAAAGTTGAAAAAAGTTGAAATTAATTATTTAACAACATAGTTCTCTAAATATATCCAAAAGAATGATTCAGCATGTAATGAAAATCAGATCCTTAAAGAGGAATTTCACATTCTTTTTTGTGCCACCTTTAGAATCCCGTCTGTATCTTGCCCGTATGACGCCCCATGTTTGGGCTAGCCGCGTTTCAATAGCCAGTTGAGCGCGCAGCTACCTTCTTGAACTGCCCAGACTTGACATTTTTCCACTAGCACCATTGTCTCTTAAATAGATCTGATTTCATTGTTATTAAAATGTCCCCTGAGTAAGGGCAGATACCCTTTCCCAGAATCGCCGGCAAGATTGATGTGTGAGCAGTAATACGGACTGTCTGTTCTCGGATTGCTTTGCCTTGCCCTAAATGGATTGCCAGCCGCGGCCGGCCTCCTGAGAGAGCGCGCCCTCTGGCGTCTGCTCTTGGCTTAGCACCTCTTTGTCTGCACAGGCCGTTTCGGCCTTCGCCCTTCTCCCTCCATAGAGGCCACGTGGGCGCTTGTTTCCAGACAGCTTCGTGACTTTCCGTTTAGCAAACCCAGTCAGTAAACAGCAGGCGTCTTGCATGGCTAGGGGAGAATTTTAGGGTTCAGACACTCTACATGTCAGAGCAGAGGCGTCTTCAAGAGGCTCTCCCGTTAGCTCCAGAGGCCGCGAAGATATCTTTATACAGAAGTGACGTGAACTTCCCTTGAACCCTCAGCTAACGTGTCCTCAGGAGTATACCTCTTTTCCATTCATCTCTGAGCTTCAGTACGATCCTGCCTCAACTCGAGTGCTTCTCTGACAGCCGTCACCCGAGTCATGATGGGTGCTTCTGCTTTCAGGATTGTCTGATGGTTTCACACGGTAGGAGGGATTTCTCCCAGCGCCCAGCAACGAGCTGACGATTATGTTTCTAAAGGGCTCTGTCGAGCAGCTGCATCAGACAGCTTTCAAGTCCAGAATCCCCGCTGTCTGCACGGAGGGGCTGTATTGATTTCTGCCCCGGGCTCCAGCCTGTGTGTGGTCTGGCTGCGGACGCTTCCGAAATCGTTCGTGCTCCGGGGTCATCAGGCTCCAGGGGCGCTGCCTGACTGACAGCCCTTTATAAACCTTTTATTTGCGTGTTTCTTTTGGGGCACCATTCAATCTCAGATTTCTTTCTGGTGACTTTGTGACTAGGACTAACAGTATCCCCAAATGAGAGATGGGATTCTGCCATACATAACTCAGATGGTTTTTCCCGTCTAGGGGCTGTTTCCTGGTGGGGTTGAGATTAGAACATGAATTATCTCTCATGCTCTGAGGACAGCCTCTCAGGGCTCATGCCGTTTCCCAAATTTTCTGGCAAGTCTTGAACTTTAATGGGGTTTATCTTCAATGTTCTACTGGCAGATGGACAATCACCATCTGCCAGTAGTCTCAGAATCCCCTTCCGCTCTTTCCTGTGAGGACGAAAGTAGGTATCGTTGTTGTTATCAGCTCACCCTGAACGGCTGTTAAGACCCAGTGAAGTCACACTAGATGGTGTGCTGGTGAATTTGAATGTCCTTGTGTAAACAGTTACCATAAGCTAGAGATAGTTCTCCATCGGTATAAACTTCTTGACTGACTTCTGAAATAGGAATAGAAGAAAACGCATGAGCTAGTTCTGCAGTTTACTGTCCACTTTGCCCATTGCTTTTTGGTGCCTGTTGTTGATGTTGTTGTTGTGTTTTAATCATGTCTCCAGCACATCCAAGGTAACTGGCAGATCCACCTAGATAAATTCCCAGTGGTCCACTGTCAGTATCGGTAAGTCATCTGCTTTGCCTTTTGGCTTGAAAGGGTTGTTAGAAAGAGAATTAATGGAGATCAATACCCCTACTACAACCACTAATGCTAACTAAAGCATTAATCTCTTCTCACACTCCTAGAATTCTATACCGTTTAATATTTTCCGCAGAGGAGGGCTTGGGGATTGCAAAGATCCTCGTTCAGCATTTCAGCGGAAACCAGGTGGAGGGTGGACATGGGAGACTCGTAAAGAAGGTGGTCGGGCCGCCTTTCTCCGTCCACGCACGGCGTCCTTCCCGGTCCTGCATTTCCGTGGAGGCAGTGCAACCAGAGAGCGCTTTTCTCTTGTGGTTTCCAAGTGAGGGTTGGACCTTTGCACTGGTGCTACTTGTCACAGCATCTTGATGGCCTCTGAGTTTTACCTTGGGGCTCTAGAGGTGGCCTCTCTGCCCTCCGTGGTGATTATGGGACCCTGGGTGGCAAGAGTGACCGTTCCAAGTATTTTCAGTGTTACCCTGAGGCTACTCCACCCACCGCATTTCCTCATTCCTAGGATTCTCCTGTGAGTTGGGTGAGCAGATCCCAAACCTTTAGTGAATATATTTTTTAAAAAAATAAAATAGTACGGTTTTAACTGAGGGAATGAATTCAGCCCCTCTTTAAGTATTTTCTTTTTTTTTTTCCTCTTTAAGTATTTTCTATTCCAAACCATGATCTTTATAAGTGGATGACTTGCGCTCATCCACGTTAGGTGATACTCAGTGAATTTAGAGGTGCTTCTGAAGGTTTGTGGCTGTCACAGCCTGCGACACAGCCTCCTAAGCCACAAGATTACGGCACCAGCACCCTAATGAGCACGTCTGGCTCTTCCCCTCCCATTCTGCTTTCCAACAGCAACGGAGCGATCCCAGGAGACCAAGTCCATTACTACCTCATTCTCCCATCTTTTTAGTGTCCTCCCTTAGTCTTTCCTTTTCCTTGGGTAATGATCATTTTTGCTGCCATTTCATTCCCTGCCTAATAGCTGAGCTTACCATCTCTTGAGTATTTTTTTGATCCCTAGACAGCAACATAACATCGAGGACCTCAAATTTGAGGAGCATTCCACGTTGTAACATCTGTCACAGTTTGGGTCAAGAGTTATCACATTCAGTGTTTCCATTATCATGATTGTGATCATGTTTTCTAGAATGTATAATGTCTGCCAAAACATGCAGCTTTTGTACCCCACTTATATCTTAATAAAGCTGTTAAGTAGACACATCGCTCCAATGCCATCACCTGTATCATCCCCACGGCTTTAGAAAGATGGGGCTGACTTACCCAGTGCTGGGCTTATGTCTACTTACCAGTGGGTAAGAGACAGACGCAGAAGCGTATACAATGTATGCGAGACTGCAAACAGCTCCCTCAGTGTCCTTCCCTACATTAGGACATTTTCTGGAGTTTGTCAGGAACTGACTTCCCGGGTGACAGGTTAACCAGGGGAGCTGTTGAGTTCCTGACTCTCACCAGACACATGGCCTTATTCTGGTTCTCATGTAACTTCCTTGCTTCAGCGTAGCTTCAACACATGATGTGCAGGAGAATTTAATATAAACAATCCAGATGGACCAGGATTCACTGCTAATAAAATCATTTCTTGATCAGTGATCAGTGCATAGCAAACCTTTTCAAGATGCTCATTTATCTCTTAGCCAGTGTGTTCCATCAGTCGATATTTGAAAAGAATTCTGGTCAGAATCATACTTCTTCACGGATCCCCAAGGAGGGAAGAACAAATTACAGGCTCATGCTTGCCCTTTCACATAATAACTAAGAAGCCACTCTATGGAAAGATTCTCCCTGAAATCTAATTCTTGGCTCGGCCAGGTCACTTTAGGAGGACCTATCTACCAGCAGCCAGCTCTCTGATGCTGTGCAAACACATAAAGATTCTCGTTTTGAGTAAGATCCAGCCTGCGTTGTTGCCTCCCTAGAAACAGCTGTCATTCATGTGATAAGAGCCACTTCCAGTGGATGAAGTTCCCATAGCTGTTAGTGGGCATGGATGTCTAGGACACTTTTTTCCTGTGCTGAGGCTGAAATAGGTGGCTTCTAGGGTGATTCCCCCTGTGGTCCCTGCCTCCCAGTACAAGCCTTTCTGTGGCCCCATCCTTGTGAAGGTGATGGCTTATGACTTCCCAAGCACATTCTGTGATTGGTTACGTTGCATGTAATGTAACCTACATCTTAGTAGCAGATACTTTCTCTTGCTGGCTTTGATAAAGCATATGGGCACGTAGGAGAGGCCCACAGGACAAGGGCAACTTGTAGCTGGCAGCCAGCTAGAAACTGAGGCCCTCAACCCAACACCCCAGTGGGAAGTGCATTTGGCCAGCGATTCTAAGTGAGCATGTGAGCCAATTCTTCCCCAGTCAAACCTTCAGATGAGACCACAACCCAGGCTGACAACTTGATGGCCAGTTTTTTGAGAAACACCAAAGCAGAGGATCCGGTTGAGCTGTGCCCAGATTTCCTGACCCAGAAAAACTGGACAATAGTGTGTACGTCTTAGCCACTATATTTGTGGCAAGTAATTATGCAGCAGTGAATGTCTAATACAGACACTGTCAAGTAAAAGTAGAAAGGCCAAAGTATATGCAATCCAACATTTTAGGGTTGCTTTCCATTCAAATTTTTTTAAAGATGGTTTTTTTATGTGAATCATTTTTCAAGTCTTTACTGAATTTGCTACATTATTGCTTCTGTTTTATGTTTTCGTATTTTGGCTGCAAGGCATGTGAGGTCTTAGCTTCCTGACCAGGATTCAAACCCACATCCTCTGCATTGGAAGGTGAAGTCTTAACCACTGGACCACCAGGGAAGTCCTATTCTTTCCATTCAACTTTAAATATGAGTTCATTCACTGAGCCGATCATAATAGTATGAAAAGTAGAACTGCTTTCTAGGGCAAGAAAGAAGGAGTCAGAGCAAGAAGGGAGATCATGTAGGAAAAGAGAGTCAAGATTGTCGCTAAAGGTGATCCCAGATGATCAGGCTGTTGAATATGACCCGTGTCTACCATGAGATGAAACCTTCCAGAGCTGTAGTGACCAATGTATAGCAGGCTCTGCCCAAGGATGGCTTTAGGCTGGAAGTCTGTGGGGAGAGGACATATGCGACGAAAGTGGAGACGGCCATTTGAGAGGAAAGAGTAACCTTGGGTAAAGGCACAGTTTAAGTTCAATGTTAGGGGGAATTTTCGCTCCTAGGAAGTATGTGAAGTTTATCATTAAGAGCCTAGATTCCATAGGTGTGGTAACTGGAAAATACCAGACATGACACTGTGAGCACAAGGGCACAAAGAGAATTCCCTAATGAATTAATATGGATGTTATACATATTTATGTAAATTCATATGTATATAATTATCTTAAAATTATTAAATTAATAAATATAAATAATATAAATTATTTGAATATTATATTATATATTTATATAATTATTATAATTATATAATAATATAATGTATATTATATAATATATAGTCTATTATACTCATATGATATAATATATGTAATATATAATATATATACTATATATAAATATATTTATTTTATTTGTATTCATTTTAGTTTTTATTAATAGAATATATACAATACATATAAATATATAATAATTATATATGTAACATATATAATATATATTAATATATAATAAATGTATAATATTATATCTATATTATTTAAATAATCTAAATTATTTATAATTATTAATTTACTATGTTATATATTATATATTATATTATTATTATTATATATACTATATAATTAGTGTGTATTAATATAATAGATATATAATATAATATATAGTATATATTATATTATATTAATATCATATACATTATAGAATATATAATATATAATACAATGATATAATATAAATAATATAATTTATTTAAATAATATAAATATAAAATTACTAAATTATAATATATAATTATTTTAAAATTATATTATAAAATGTTATATATGTGATTATATATGTGTGTGTGTATATAAAATATTTATATATAAAATATATATGTATATATCTCCAAGAGATACCTGGGAAAAACAAACCATATTTTGGGATACTAGAAACATTTTTATCTTTTACCACTTTTATAAAGAAAACTCAATGGCAGCAATCCCCCATAAAACAAATTCCTCAAAAACAAAACATCTTTTAAAAAAATTTTTAATTTGCCATCATCTTCACTGTGTGTGTGTAGAGAAAGAAAGAGAAATAGACCATTAAATTCACCTCTCAAGACTGGACTGGAAGTATTTAAACTTCCATGAAGTTCCCTGAGCTTTTAAAGATATTAAAAATAGGCATTAACTATAATTCTTAAATCTGAATATTTTGGTTTCATCAACTGCATTTTTTTATGGAATTATTTTGGAGAATGTCAAGCTAACATAGGACTCTAACCACCCCCTTTGTTTTTATTACCTCCCGTATCCTGATGATATTACCAAAACTGATCGAGAATACAATAAGAATACAAGTAAACTTCCATCAAGGCTAATAGGAAGTAAAGTAACAATTTTGAGGCTTTTCTGCTGGATATAATAGAGACAGGATCATTTTGAATGAAGGATGTAAGGTAACCTAGCAACTCTTCTCTTCTTTGATGAAGCCATGTCATGTCATTTCTGCTAGTTAAAACTGGAGTATTCTCCTACGACGTTCAATGAGAAAGGGGAAATAAAGGAGATTTACAGAGAAGACCGAGCCAAATAATACATGTGCTATTTGCTAATCTGTTGTCATTGAATATCAAAATCATTTGGAATACCCAGGAAAAGTCCCCAGAACTGTGTCCTCAAGACCTGTGTTGACTCGATGGATGAGTGATCAGGATCAAATTGCTGCGACAGAGACAGCAGAACTTCTTCCCACTGCTGCGCAGCTGCGGAAGGAGGGCAGCGAGCAGGTAGGAATTCATTTCATGAGTCATTACTCCCAGAACTTTGCATTCAGACAACCTGATGCACATGATGTTTCAGCACCATTCGTGGGATTATCTGTTTCACGTCTACCCCTCTCCACAGAAATAAGGCTGACCTGTCATTTCTTAGACAGTGTGTTGTGCCTGACACAGGATCTCTTTCATGGCCAGAGCTTGCAAATGGTTCATCGAATCCCATCCAGCAAATTCACGCACTCACTTACCTAAGACAGACCTTCCTTAATGTTGGACCAAACACTTGTGTTAGTCTGCAGGGTGTCTCAGAAAGAAAAAAAAAAAAAGAAAGAAAACTTTGCTTTGTGGAATTTTTCTTGAGATGGACATCCCCGGTATTAAATTAATTTGGTCCTTTGGATTCGTTAAAATAACCTTCATATTTTTAAATAATAGTGGGAGCCAGTGTAAGGTGTGTATGTGTGTGTCATGCACATATATGTTTGGAGGCTTCATCATCCTCTCTAATTTTCAGTGAAAGATAAGAGTGTGTGGGCTATCGTGTTTGTATGCATGTGAGCATACACTGTGTGTATGTACACCGTTAATGATTTGTGAAATCTAGAAGCCCAAGAGAACTATAGGCCTGGGATATAGTTTCCATACAGTTCATCTTTGATACATGAGGATATTTACTTTGTTTGGGTCTTTATCCAGAGATTCATGGTCTCTGTTCCTCTGCTCTAAACTTTTCCAAGGCTGTGCTTTATAACAGCTTTCAGTCTTCTAAGAGTGTGTGTGTGTGTGTGTGTGTGTGTGGTTTCCAGCACTACCAGTCTCTGCCTATTAGAGTCTCCTATAAGAGCAGGTAGAAGGCTAATTTATACATAGCCTGTGGCTTTGTCAAATTCTTCTCCTTACAAAGAATGAAGTTCTACTTCTGGCTGGCTGGTCGAATCTACTTACAAAGGATAAAACAGAACACCCGCACTCCAATAATTATCAGTGAGTATAACTTGGTTCATGGAAATTTACCAAAGAATTCTAATTGAGTGAAACGGTACATTTAGATCTGAAGTGTTTTAATCTGTCCATCAACCTGGATGCTCAAATTCTATCCTTATTTCATCCAGAGGAGAAATGAACCAGGAACCCAAGCTTCTGACACTATCACAGAATGCTTTTCCTAAAACATAATTTTCCACCCTTGTCATTTTTTGAGATGTTTTGGCATACAAGATGAAACCTATGTGATGTAGTATAGAATGTTGTTGAAAAAGTTAAGTGCTTTACAAAGGGTCTTTGGTGCTTCTGGGGAAAGTTTTTCTCAGAAGTGGAGAGAATCGTGTGTTCTCTAAGCACAGACATTGATGGCATCGTTAGAACAGTGCCAGGCAGGAGGGTGAGGGCGCTGCTCACCGAGACAATGAGGGGAGTCAACTGCACCATCTAGAAGCTTCACGCACACTAAATGCCATCAGGTTGCTTGTTTCATCGATTCCTGGTTTTCCCTACTTAACGTTTATTATTATTGTTTTGTGTGTATGGTTATTGACATATAGTCAACATTGTTAGTTTCAGGTGTATAGCAGAGCAATTCAGTTGTACATATACATTATCTATTCTATTTTGAATTTGTGTCCCATTTAGGCATTACAGAGTATTGAGCAAAGTTACCTGTGCTATAGAGTAGATCCTTGTTGTTTTATATACAGCAGCGTGTATATGTCAGTTGCAAACTTTCAGTCTATCACTCTCCTAACTGCCGCCCCTGCAGCCCAGGTAATCATCAGTTCGTTCTTTAAGTCTGTAGGTCTGTTTCTTGAAATAAGCTTGTATCATTTTTTTAAATTTCCCCGTACAAGAGATATCATATGATATCGCACACTTATTGTTTGTAGACTGTTTAATTATGGCCATTCTGACTGGTGTGAAGTGATATCTCATTGTAGTTTTGATGTACTTTTCTCTAATAATTAGCAGTGTTGAACATCTTTTCATGTACCTCTTGACCATCTGCATGCCTTCTTTGGAGAAATGTGTATTTAGGTCTTCTGCCCACTATTTGATTGCTGTGTGTGTGTGTGTGTGTGTGTGTGTGTTTAATATATTGAGCCACATGAGCTATTTTAAAATTTTGCAGATTAATCCCTTGTCAGTCACATCTTGCAAATATTTTATCCCCTTCTATGCGTTGTCTTTTTATCTTATTTATGGTTTCCTTTGCTGTGCAAAAAGTTTTGAGGTTGATTAGGTCTCATTTGTTTAGTTTTGTTTTTATTTTCATTTCTCTAAGAGATGGATTGAAAAAGATACCACTGCAATTTATGTCAGACTGTTCTGCCTGTTTTCCTCTAGGAGCCATATAGAATCTGGCTGTGCATTTTGGTCTTTAATTCACTTGGAGTTTATTTTTGTGAATGGTGTTAATGTTCTAATTTTATTTTTCACACATAGCTCTTCAGTGTTCCCAGCACCATTTACTGCAGAGACTGTCTTTTCTTCATTGTATGTGATCTTACTGCCTTTGTTGTAGATTAATTGGCCAAAAGTGTGTGGGTTTATTTCTGGGCTTTCTACCCTGTTCCATTGGCCTATGTGTGTTTTTGTGCCAATACCATATCATTTTGGTGACTGTAGCTTTGTAATATAGTCTGAAGTCAGAGAGTCTGGTTTCTCTAGCTCACTTCTTCCTCAAGATTGTGTTGGCTTTTCAGGGTCTTGTGTGTCTTCATAAAAATTTTAAGTTTTTTTTTCTTCTAGTTCTGTGGAAAATGCCATTGGTAATTTAATAGGGATTGCATTGAATCTGTAGATTACCTTTGGTAGTCATTTTGACAATATTGATTTCTTCCATTCTAAGAACAAGGTGAAAATGTTAGTCTCTCAGTCACGTCTGGCTCTTTGCAACCCCTGGACAATAGCCCACTAGGCTCCTCTATCCTGGAATTCTCCAGGCAAGAATACTGGAATGGGTTGCCATTTCCTTCTCCAGCAGATCTTCCTATATTCCTGTCTGTATTGTATTTGATTTCTTTCATCAACATCCTACAGTTTTCAAAGTACAGGTCTCTTGCTTCCTTAAGTAGGTTTATTCCAAAGTATTTTATTCTTCTTGGTGTAATGGTAAATATGATTGTTTCCTTAATTTCTCTTTCTAATCTTTCATTATTAGTATAAAAGAAATGCAACGAATTTCTGTGCATTTTGTATCCTGCAACTTTACCAAATTCGTCAGTTAGCTCTAGGAGTTTTCTGATGGCATCTTCAAGATACTATATATATATACATTATATATATATTATATATTATATATATATATTCTATATATCATGTCATCTGTAACAATGGCGGTATTACTTCTTTTCCAGCTTGCATTCCCTGATTGCCATGGCTAGGATTTCCAAAAACTGTGTTGAATAAAAGTGGCGAGAGTGGGCATCACTGTCTTGTTCCTGATCTTAAAGGGAATGCTTTCAGCTGTTTACCACTGAGTGTGGTGTTTGTCACATTTACCACTGAGCTATGAGTTTGTCACATATGGCCTGTATTATGTTGAGATAGGTTTCCTCTATGCCAACTTTCTAGAGAGTTGTTTTTTTTTTATCAAAAATGGGTGGGATGGGGAATACATGTAAATCCACGGCTAATTCATTTCAATGTATGACAAAAACTACTGTAATGCTGTAAAGTAATTAGCCTCCAACTAATAAAAATAAATGGAAAAAAAATAAATAAAAAAAATAAAAAATAAAATAAAATAAAATTTAAAAAAAAAAATGGGTGTTGAATTTTATCAAAGGCTTTTTTTGGCATCTATTGATATGATCATATGGTTGTTATTCTTCAATTTGTTGATGTGGTTTATCCTGCTAATTGACTTGCAGGTATGAAAAACCCTTACATCCCTGGGATAAATCCCACTTGATCATGGTGTATGATGTATGGTGTATGATCATGGTGTATGATCCTTTCAATGTATTGTTGGATTTGGCTTGCTGATTTTTTTTGTCTATGTTCGTCAGTGATATTGACCTGCAATTTTCATTTTTTGTGGTTTCTTTCATTTTGTTATCAGAGTGGTGGTGACCCTACAGAATGAGCAAACTCATTCACTCCCAAAGGCGTGTTCCTTCTTGTGATTTTTTTGGAATAGTTTCAGAAGGATAGCTGTTAACTCTTCTCTAAATGTCTGATAAGAATTCAGCTATGAAGCCATCTGATCCTGGACTTCTCTTTGTTGGGAATTTTTTAAATCACGGTTTCAATTTTAGTACTTGTGGTTGGTCTGTTTATATTTCATATTTCTTCCTGGTTCAGTCCTGAGAGATTGTACTTTTCTAAGAATTTGTCCATTTCTTCTAGGTTATCCATTTTATTGGCATATAGTTGTTAGAGTAGTCTCTTATTATCCTTTGTATTTCTGTGGTGTCCATTGTAACTTCTTCTCTTTTATTTCTAATTTTATTGATTTGAGGCCTGTTTCTCTTTTTCTTGATGAGTCTGGCTAAAGTTTTATCAATTTTGTTTATCTTTTCAGAGAAGCAGCTTTGAGTTTCACTGGTCTTTTCTATTGTTTTCTTCAGTGCTATTTCTTTTAGTTTTGCTCTCATCTTTATGATTTCTTTCCTTCTACCAGCTTTGGGTTTTTTTGTTCTTCTTTGCTTTAGGTGTAAGGCTGGGTTGTTTATTTGAGATTTTTCATGTTTCCTGATGTAAGATTATACTGCTATAAACTTCCCGCTTAGAAGGGCTTTTGCTGTGTCCCATGAGTTTCAGATCATCATGCTTTCATCTTCATTTGTCTCTAGGTTTGTTTTTTTTTTTTCCTCTTTGGTTTCTTCAGTGATCCATTGGTTGTTTAGTAATACATTGTTTAGCTTCCACATGTTTGTGTTTTTTAATTTTTTCTAATACTGTATAGCACTGTGGTTGTGTATTTCTAATTTCATAGCATTGTGGTTGGAAAAGATCCTTGATTGATTTCAGTTTTCTGAAATTTACCAAGGCTCACTTTGTGACCCAGCATGTGATCAGTCCTGGAGAATGTGCACTTCAGAAGAACGTGTATTCTGCTGCTTTCAGATGGAATGCTCTATAAATATCAATTAAGTTTGTCAGGTCTGACATGTCATTTAAGGCTCGTGTTTCCTTATTGATTTTCTGTCTGAGTGATCTGTCCATCAATGAAAGTGGGGTGTTAAAATTCCCCACTGTTACTGAGTTACTGTTGATTTCTCCCTTTACGGCTCTTTGTGTTTGCTGTTTATATTGAGGTGCTCATGTGTTGGGTGCATGTATATTTACAATTGTTGTATCTTCTTGGATTGTTCCCTTCATCGTTACCATCATGTTCCCTTTCTTTTTCTCTTGTAGAAGGCTTCATTTTAAAGGCTATTTTGTCTGATATGAGTATTTCTACTTCTGCTTTCTTTTGATTTCCATTTGCATGGAATACACTTTTCCACCCCCTCACTTTCAGTCTGCATGTGTTGCTAGATCTGAAGTGGGTTTCTTATAGACAGTATATCTATGGGTCTTGTTTTAATATCCATTCAGCCAGTCTGTGTCTTTTTGTTGGAGCATTTAATCTATTTACATTTTAAGATAATTACCTATATGTATGCTCTTAATGCCATTTTGTTAGTAGTTTTGGATTGTCTTTGTAGGAGACCCTCCATCACTAGCAGGTGAGTCTGGCCCAGTCTCTTCTGGGGTCACTTTTTTTTCCCCTGGGTCCCCATGTGCATGAGACTGTGTGTGTGCCCTCCAGCAGTGGAGTGTCTGTTCCCTTAGGTCCTATGAAAGTCATGGGGTCAAACCCCTCTGCCTTCAGAGCCAGATTCTCTGGGGCTCCTGCAGCTGCCAGAACCCCAGGCGGGGAATCTGCTGCAGGACACAGAATTTTCACTCCTGTGGGAGAATTTTTGTGGTATAATTGTTTTCCAGTTTATGGGTTGCCCACCCAGCCTGTATGGAATTTGTTTTTATTATGATTGAGCCCTCCTACCATCTTGTTGTAGCTTCTTCTTTGCCTTTGGATGTAGAGTATATTTTTTCAGTAAGTTCCAACATTTTTTTGTTGGTTGTTTTTCAGCAGTTAGTTGTGATTTTGGTGTTTCCATAAGAAGGAGTAAGCTTACATCCTTCTACTTAGCCATGTTGTCTCTAAAATTCTATTATTATTTTAATTTCTTATACTCTGTGTTTTGAAAGTTACCATAAATCTGTTTTGGGAAGAAACAGAGAAATTCTCAACTTTTAAAATATCAGGAAAGAAATATATGTATACATAACTTGAATACAATGCTTTAAAATGTACATTTATAATATGTATAAATGCAGATTTAGTTTTATAACAATATATAAATATATTTAACATAAGATATATACATATGTTTAAGACATGCATTTCTTATGCACTGGACACAACAGTTAAGATATTTATGGTCATGGAGATGAAGTCGTAGTTATAAATGAGGCATTTACACGTGCCTCTCTGCTTCTAGCCCTGTGCTTTCCCATTAATTCTGAATACACCAAGGATAAATATTATCGAAGATAATTATTTACCTTGGGAAATATCATGGGTGTTATTTTCCCTCTCAAATGCAAACAATAGCCTGTTGTTTTCATCACATGATTCCTAAAATCAATCTCGTGAGAAGGCATCATTTCTTCAGCAGCAGGTTTAGGATGCAGGACATTGATTTTAAATTGATCCTCAGGATACCTGGAAGATAGGAATCTGGGGAGCAGAAATCTAGAAGCTCAATAATCCTCTGCATCCTCGTGAAATAGAAAACTTGCTTCTCAAACAAACAAACAAAAATGACTCATTTCCTCAACAACAAAAAGAAGTAGATCAGACTTTAAGATAAATCTTTCCTTCCCTGATAAATGTCTCTCTTGTAATTATGGTTGTTTCTATGACAACTTCCATCGCCTTCAGAACAGATACTCCCTAAATGCAAATTTTTAAAAGTGAAACTGTGCATTTTCTAATAGAAGAGAAAAATCAAATGCTTGTAAATATTGTAATGCAAAGGTAAATTATTTTTTCACCATGATGTTGCAGAATTATCTTTGCACTTTGCAAGATAGTTCATATATAAATTTATGGAACCATGGTTTGCCTTTTCTGAAAAGGAGGACTTGGGGAATCAAGTAATACCATTGTAACATTGTATACATATATATTTATATAATGTTATAATTTACATATTTTATATGTTGCATTTTTAAGTGGTATGAAATTTTAAAGATATCTGTAAAATCAACAGTGAAAAATTCTTGATTGTTTACTCATTTTATTACTGATTTTAGTTCATTAGTTTCTTTTGTAAAATATCTTTCATACATATGAAGATATGAAGATATGAAGGTGTTGATGCGATCATTGGGATTGCCCTACATGCCAGGATTATAGCAAAGTATCCCATGGCATTTAGACAGTTTGGCTATTATTTTATTCTTTGAGCTATAGTGGTCAGATAAAAGAGGGAAGGATTAGAGGATAGAACTAGGTATCAACTATTCTCAGTAAGAATTACAGCATAGTCTTTTTTGTAATGTAGAAGAGATCTTTGACTGACAGCAGAAAGAGAAATTAAGCAATAAAAGAAGTATTTTGACCTCAGAATTTCCCAGTGCCTGTGGTAAGAGCTGTAATATGGACTGTAGGTAAGCTAAATTGTGTAGCTAAACTTTTCATATAATACCTGAATTTCACAAAAATTCCTGAGAGCAAAAAATATTTTACAGGGTTGAAATTATTATTTTTAATAAGAACAATTGTTTTCCTAAAGTCTCTTTAACAAACAGTGCTGGGAAAACTGAACACCCATTTGCAAAAGAGCAAAATTTGACCCTTATTTCATACCATAAAGGAAAATCAACACTGGAGAAGGAAACGGCAACCCACTCCAGTATGCCTCCCTAGAGAATGCCGTGGACAGGGGAGCCTGGTGGGCTGCTGTCCATAGGATCGCACAGAGTCAGACACGACTGAAGTGACTTAGCATGCATGCATGCGTTGGAGAAGGAAATGGCCACCACTCCAGTGTTCTTGCCTGGAGAATCCCAGGGACGGGGGAGCCTGGTGGGCTGCTGTCTGTGGGGTCACACAGAGTCGGACACGACTGAAGCAACTTAGCAGCAGCAGCAGCAGGAAAATCAACTTAAAAATAGACTAAGCATTTAAACATAAGATGTGAAGCTATAAAACTCCTAGAAGCAAAGGTAAAGGAAAACTTTATGACACTGTTCTTGGCACTGATTTCTTGGGTATTACACCAAAACTCCAAGTAAAAAAATATAAAAAAGATACAAGTAGGATTATACTAAACTAAAAACAAAAAAACTGCACAGCAAAAGAAATACCAACTGAGAGAAAGCAGTTTGTGGGATAGGAGAAAATACTTGCAAGTCACATGTCTGACAAGTGATTGATTTCCAAAACATGATTTAGAAACTTCTACAACTCAACAGCAAAAAAATTAAAACCCCAAATAACGCAGTTTTAAAAAATGTGCAAGAAGACTTGAATAGATATCTCTTCAAAGAAGTAAAAATGGCCAATAGGAATATACAAAAATGCTCAACATATCTAAAAGTCAGGTACATGCAAATCAAACCACAACGTGATATCCCCTCACACCTGTTAGAATGGCCATTATAAAAAGAAAAACCCAAAAGATAAATGCTGGCAAAGATTTGTATAAAAGGGATCTGTGTGCTATTGGTGGGAATGTAAAATTGGTGCAGTGTTAAGGAAAATATTATAGAGGTTCCTCAAAATTTTAAAAATATAACTCTCATATGATCCAAAATCCTACTTTTGGATGTATATCCAAAATAATTAAAATTAAGATCTTGAAGAGATAGTTATATTACCATGTTAGGTGTAGCATTATTCACAATAGCCAAGAAATGTAAATAACCTGAACATCCATCAACAGATGTAAGGCTAAAGGAAATTATATATATATACACACACTCTCATACATACATATACACACATATGTACAATGAAATAATATTCAACCTTTAAAAGGAAGGAAACCCTGCTCTATATGACAACATGGATAAACCTAGAGGGCTGTATTCTAAGAAAAATAAGAAATAAGCCAATTACAAAGGGACAAATATTGCATGGTTCCACTTCAATGAAATATCTAAAATAGTCAAACACATAAAACCAGAGGGTGGGATGGTGATTGCCAGAGGCTGGGAGGAGGAGAAATGGAAAGCTGTTGTTCAATATGCGTAAGATTTCAATCACAAGATGAGTAAGTTCCAAATTCACTCAGGTGCATCATTACCTCTGTAGTTGACAATAGTGTGTCATGTATTAAAAAATTTGTTATGGTAGATCTCATGTAATGCATTCTTACCTTAGTTAAAAAGAGAAATCTGTCTAGTGGCTGATAAATTATAAAATAGTTTTTATTCACACAGAAAAATTCTGAGACAGATTTTGAGGAAGAATTTGTGTTTTTTTGAGTCAAGAAATTAACAATACAAAAACTCAGAAAGTCAATTAAAAATTACTTATTGATGATTAGAGTTAACACACATACTCTAAGCTAGACATCATAATTAGCTATTTACTTGGACACATACTCTAAGCTAGACATCATAATTAGCTATTTACTTGGAACACAGTGCAAAGAAGAAAAAGATATAAGTATCAGGAGGAAATACTTCCTCTGACATATTCATTGCTTTTTGGTGAAATAAACTGATACTTTATCTGACTTTAAGGAAAGCTAAGGCTACATACGGAGAAGGCAATGGCAACCCACTCCAGTACTCTTGCCTGGAAAATCCCATGGACGGAGGAGCTGGGTGGGCTGCAGTCCATGGGGTCGCTAGGAGTTGGACATAAATGAGCGACTTCATGTTCACTTTCATGCATTGGAGAAGGAAATGGCAACCCACTCCCTCGTTCTTGCCTGGAGAATCCCAGGGACGGGGGAGCCTGGTGGGCTGTCTGTCGTCTACGGGGTCGCACAGAGTTGGACACGACTGAAGTGACCTAGCAGCAGAAGCAGCAGAAAGGCTACATGAGTGGAATAATACCAAGGATGAAATTTCTTTAGACCTGTACTATTTCCAGAAGAACATTTAATCAATTTCATTTGACAAAATCAATTTAATTGCTTAGAGTTGATTTGATTGATATTCAGTGATGCAACCAATACCTTGAAAAAAGCCAAGTGACTCGACCTGCCATAGAAGGAGTTACCTTCAGTATATAGAGGTACAACAACTCCTTTCTCATGGTGGGACTCATGACCCATGATTGTGTTGGCATTGACCTGGGCCTAGGCATTTGTCATTGTTCATCCACTCAGTTACGCCTGACTCTTTGCAACCCCATGGACTGCAGCACACCAGGCTTCCCTGTCCTTCACCATCTCCTAGAGTTTGCTCAAATTCATGTCCATTGAGTCAGGAAAGCAGTCCAACCATCTCATCCTCTGTCGTCCCCTTCTCCTCTTGCCCTCAATCCTTCCCAGAATCAGGGTCTTTTCCAATGAGCCGGCTCTTCACATCAGGTGGCCAAAGTATTGGAGCTTCAGCATCAGTCCTTCCAACGAATATTCAGGGCTCATTTCCTTTAAGATTGAGTGGTTTGATCTCCTTACAGTTCAAGGGACTCTCAAGAATCTTCTTCAGTACCATAATTTGAAAGCATCAGTTCTTCATCTCTCAGCCATCTTTATGATCCGACTCTTACATCCATACATGACTACTGGAAAAACCATAGCTTTAACTACACAGACCTTTGTTGGCAAAGTGATGTTTCTGCCTTTTATTACATCATTTAGGTTTGTCATAGCTTTTCTTCCAAGGGGCAAGAGTATTTTAATTTGTGACTGTAGTCCCCATCTGCAGTGATCTGGCATGGCTTTGGATAAGAGCTTGAACTGGTCCTTTCACTCATAGTGCTAACTCACGAAGGGGCTCGCTCTTCAGAACCATTTTAGTAACACACTCGGGGAGTGAGGGAGTGTCTCAGCTATCCTGCGGGCTGCGTTGTCTCCATCTCTTCCCTTCTTTGCTCACGTGCTACTTCTCATGGCAAGAGGTGGGTCCAGTCCACCCCTATCTCCAGCCCCCTTTAATTTGGACTGTCCTTGGTGACTTGCTTGAATGGAATGGATGATCTGGGATTTTGGAGGCCAGTTACAAGGTTCTGGCAGGTCCCATCTTAGTATTCTGGGAAAAGCCAGGCCACGTAATGATTCCCCCATCATCCTTCAGATGTTCCCACATGCTTACTGATACGCTTGACATGTGACTCTCCAATTCTAGCCACCATTTGATGGCAATTATGTATGAGATCCCAAGTACAACTTGTCTAACCGAGCCAAGTCAACCCACATGACTATAACAAATAATTATCAATCATTGCATTAAGCTTCTGTGTTTGGAGGTGGTAGGTTACACAGCCATACATAACCAACTATCTTGACTTCAGATGATAATATGTAGCATTTAATTTTACCCATTCAGCATTTAAACAATCTCCAAAAGTATCTTCCTGGCCTGTTTCCTGTTGTTGCTCATCTAATTAGTACGCTGTTGAATTACGTGCCAGGAGTGTCTTGTCTTCAGGCTGCATTTCTCTTGTACATGTGTGTTTTCTGCAGGCTGTCAGTTCAATGACGTTGCAAGCTTTTCAATTCCTTTAAGACGGCTGCACATGTTATTTTCTGGCATGCTTTGATTATATCCTCTTTGCTGTCTGTCCCTGAACTATTTATAGTAAAAACTCATGTGGAGGAGGATGCCAAAAAAAAAAAAAAGAACCTACAAATAATATCAAGAAGAATATGTATTTATTGCTCTCGTTGTCATAAGAGTCATTAATAACACAATCTGGTGTTTCTCTCCTAAGATCAATTTCCTTGAAATTTACAACACTTTCTCCCCTGTAAGATTGAAATATTGGCTTCAATTTGCATTTTTCCTGATTACCAGTGAGGTTGAACATTTTCTTTCAATGTGTTTATTGCTTTTCAGGTGAAATGTGCGTATATATTTTGTACATTATTGATTTGGGGGATTTCTTTATACAGGCTGCTCGAATAAGCTCCTTGTCTGTGTCTCGTGTCTTGAATTGCTTCGTAATTTATTTTATGGCACATATGTAACAGAATTTCCATTATGATTATGCTGCTTTACAAAAACCGTCCTTATCCTGATATCCTAAGGATAATTATCTATATATTTTCTAGACATTTTAGATTAGCTTTCCTCATTGAGATGTTTAGAATATTTGGGCTTGACTCTAGTATGTATGTGAACAAGCTATATATATATATATTTTTTCCCCCCCATGGATGTTCAATTTTTCCATTAGCATTTAATAAAAAGCCATCATTTACCAGTGATTTGTAAAACTCTCTTTCATAAACTAGGTCTCCACACACGCACCTGAACACGTATCTGAGCTCAGCATTCTCTTACTCTGTCTCTTTGACTATCTATTAATACCATGCTCCTTAAAAAGATAATATTTTGAAATTGTGTTTCTAGGTATCTCACAGCATGTTTTCTCTGCCATTGTGAATGGAAATATTTTTAATACATTTTGATTAATGAGTAATTAATCTATGCTGTTGACTTCAGTGTATCAAACAAAACTGCATATATTATAACCAAAAGCAGGGATGCTAATGCTGGCTGGTCTGATTTTTAACCCCAACATTGCTGCTTGCTTTTGAGTGACTTAGAATTCTGCTACTTTTTACCTTATCCAGTTTGAGGCTAGGGACTTCCCAGGTGGCTCAGTGGTAAAGAATCCAGCTGCCATGGCAGGAGCCATGGGTTCGATCCCTGGGCCAGGAAGATCCCCTGGAGAAGGAAATGGCAATCCACTCCAGTATTCTTGCCTGGGAAATCCCATGGACAGTGGAGCCTGGCGGGCTACAGTCCATGGGTCACAAAGAATCAGACATGAGCACAGGCACATACAGTCTGCAGCTAAGTTAAGAAAAGCAATCATGTTTAGGGTTATACTCCTAAATGACTTTAAAATCCCTTTGAACTATATCATTTGCTAATTCTCTGTGGGGCAGAGATTGCCAATTTGAGATAGCAAGTATTGCAGTTAAATGAAAGGAAAATGTTATGATTAACCTTGATAGGTGAACTGGAGTTTTCCTAAATGACAAGAGGTATTATTACATAGTGATTGCTCCAGCAGAGGGACTAGGAAAAATAGTATATTTAAATTGGAAGTGCATATTTTCCACTGTAGTGTGGCTCTTTAGTTTTGGCACATTTAATATAACATTTTTCTCATTCTGCATATATCCACACACATTTTTGCCTGATATTCTGCTTTAATATCAAAAAAGGTTTTCCAATTTAACCATTATTTCTGAAATCCTTTTGACTTTTTACAGGGATAAATATCTCCCACCCATAAGTTAGTGAATTCCCCTTTAACACTGTGTCTTCGTGTTCGGAGCACATGTGACAATTGCGTTTCTGAAAATACCTGTGGTTGACTGAAGTCATGTGAGTCGGGATGAGTTACTAGCAGTAGAAGGCTTTCCCAGTTGCACTAGTGAAACTGTCCGCCAATGCAGGAAACATGATAGACGCGGGTTCGATTCCTGGGTTGGGAAGATCCCCAGGGAGAGGGCACTGCAGCCCACTCCAGTATTATTGCCTCGGGAATTCCATGGACAGCTGGAGTCCAGAGGATTGCGAAGAGTCGGACACGACTGAAGCGACTTAGCTCTCATGCCCTGGCGGTAGTAACGGATGTCTCTGAGTCTGAGAGTTTAATTGTTGGTGCGTCACCCTCCAGAGATTTTTCCCCTCTTTCGGTAATTTTTGAAAAGATGGCTGCCCCACTGACCTGTATATCTGAGCAACTAACATGTACAGTTGCTTGCTGCCTGTGTTGGTGAAAAATGTAACTAAGCCACTGAGATGTGGGGTTATTTATTGCCACACCTGGCCCATTCTAACTATTATAAATAACGGCATCTATAAAAAGGGTCTGCCTTAATGAAAACTAAATATATGTGGCATTAGTGTAATAGCTATTAGGTAGACTAGAAATAAACTGAACTCTCTAATAATAGCTATTCATCTTATTCAATGATGAAAATTTTGATAAAACTGTGGTCTGAATAAATTGTTGGACAAAGAGCATAGAGACCATTCCAAAACATCTAGATTTGGAAGAGACCATTGCTTTTTATCATCAAAGGGTTAAAGATTAATTTCAGAAAGTCTTTGTTCAGTAAAGGATGACAGAGCTTAGGCAGCAAGGATCAAATCAAAAGGATGACGCTTTCCCATTGTGAAAACTTCTAAGTAGATTAAAAAGACACCTTGTGAATTTCTTAGGTTGAGCAAGTGTGTGTGTGCGATTAGTTCAATCAAGTATGTCTTTTGACAAGTTCTTTTGATTTTGATACTAGAATGTATGTGCATGCATGCTAAGTTGCTTCAGTAGTGTCCGACTCTGCTCTTTAGATGAGTTATTTCTAGTAGATCACAAACTGATTAGGCTATATCTACAGCATATTCCTGTAACAAAATTTCTCTGATTAAATGGATTCAAAAGTAACTTCAGTTTCTCATATGCTTAAATGTGTTGATTTTCTTATTCCTAAACAGGGATTTTTTTTTTTTTTTCTTTGTTGAAAGTGTTTCTGTTAATTTTCCTTCCAAACATGTGTGATTTCTTCTGGCAACAAATTGATTTCACCCAGAATCTCTCACTTAGGAGACAGTGATTTTTCAGACATTTGCACCGTAAAGTGAAAGTGAAGTGACTCAGTCATGTCCATCTCTGTTACCTCATGGACTGTAGACTTCCAGGCTCCTACATTCATGGGATTTTCCAGACAAGAATACTGGAGTGGGTTACCATTTCCTTCTCCAGGAGATCTGCCTCACCCAGGGATTAAACCTAGGTCTCCTGCATTGCAGGCAGACTCTTTATCGTCTGAGCCACCGGGGAATCTGCCTATTTGTACCATCTTAGTAACAAAATTCCATATTGAAACAAACATTTTGGTTCCTCTGAAGCCAAGGGGCTTCTCAAATTGGCTGTTGCAATTCCCTATAGTACCTGGGTGAATGAAGTTTTATTTTGAGTAATTTCAATTTGGGATTATTAATTGCTAGTGCAGATAAATGCATTTGATTTTTAAATATTATTCTAGTATCCTGCTATCTTGTTGAACTAGTTTAATAGTGTTTTTAGGCCTTAAAATTTTAGGTATAAAAAATTGTGCCATCTTTGAATAGAGATATCTTTACTTCTTAGTTTTAGTCTGTATGAATTTTATTTCTTTTCCTTGCCTATTTGCCCTGACTAGATTTTCTAGTAAAATGTTAAGTACATGTGTGTTTTTTTTTCCTGGAGCAGTTTGAGTTTCACATCAAAATGAGAGGTAAGTACAGAGATTCCCCATATGGCCTGCACCTATAGTTGTATAACTTCCCCCACTAGCAACATACCCCAGCAGAGAGGTATATTAGTTACAATTGATGAACCTATAACAACACATCATTATCACCCAAAGTCCATAGTTTTCATTCAGATTCACTCTCGGTGTTCGCTCTATGGACTTGGACAAAGGTATAATGAGATGTATCCATCATTATAATATCAGGTGGAGTATTTTCACAAACCTAAAAATCCTCAGTGCTCTGCCTGTTCATCCTGCTCTCTCCAAATCCCTGGCAACGAGTAAACATTTGACTGTCTCTGTGGTCCTGCCTTTTCCAGAATGTCATGTAGTTAGAATCGTACAGTATTCAGCCTTTCTTCAGATTGGCTTCTTTCACTTAGTAATAGGCATATAAACTCCTCCTATGTCTTTTCATGGCACTGGATATTATTCCATTGCCTGGGTTTACACAGTGTATTTGTCCATTACCTCCTAAAGAGCATCTTGGTTGCTTACAAGTTTTGGTGATTATGGATGAAGCTGCTATAAATACCCACATACTAGTATTTGTGTGGCTGTAAGTTTTCAACTCCTTTGGGTAAATACCAAGGAGTGCAATTGTTGGATCATACTGTAAGAGGATGATATTTTCATTTAAAAAATTTTTATTGCAGTATATTTGACGTACAATGTTGTATTTAGGTGTACAGCAAAGCGAATCAATTATACACATGTCTATTTTTCCCCATATAGGTTATTACAGAATACTGAGTAGAGTTTCCTGTGTTATTCCTTATTTTTTATCTATTTTATAAACAGTAGTGTGTATATGTTAATCCCAATCTCCTAATTCATCACTTCTGGCCATGTTTTCTCCATGTTTCAGAATCAAACAGTTAAGTTTGATTTTGAGATCTGAGTCTGTTTTGTAAGTAAGTTCATTTGTATCATTTTTATTATACTCCACATGTAAGTGATATCATATGATACTTGTCTTTGTCTGACTTACTTCACTTAGTATGATAATCTCTAGATCTATCCATGTTGCTGCAAATTGTATTATTTTGTTCTTTTCTTGATGGCTGAGTAATAGTCCATTGTATGTATGTACCACGTCTTTATCCATTCCTCCGTCGATAGAAGAAATTTAGATGGCTTCATGCCTTGTATATTGGACACAGTGCTGCACTGAACATTGGGATGCATGTATCTTTTCACGTTATGATTTTCTCTGGTTATATGTCGAGGGGTGAGATTGCTGGATCACATAGTGGTTCTCTATTTTTACTTTTTAAGGAATCTCCACACTGTCCTCCATAGTGGTTTTATCTATTTACATTCCACCAACAGGGTATGAAGGATCCTTTTCTCCACACTTTCTCCAGCATTAACTGTTTGTAGGCTTCCTAATGATGGGCATTCTGCCCAGGGTGAGGAGATACCTTATTGTAGCTCTGATTTGCATTTCTCTATTAATTAGTGATGTTGAGCATCTTTTTGTGTGCCTCTTGGCCATTTGTATGTCTTCTTCGGAGAAATGTCTATTTAGATCTTCTGCCCATTTTTTGATTGGATTGTTTGTTTTTTTTAAATATTGAACTGCCTTAGCTGTTAGTGTATTTTGGAGATTAATCCCTTGTCAGTTGCTTTGTTTGCAAATATTTTCTTCCATTCTGAGCGTTGTCTTTTTGTTTATGGTTTCCTCTGCTGTGTGAAAGCTTTTAAGTTTAATTAGATCCCATTTGCTTATTTTTGTTTTTATTTCCATTACTCTAGGAAGTGGATAAAAAAAATCTTGCTGCAATTTATATCAGAGTGTTCTGCCTGTCTTTTCCTCTAAGCATTTTATAATGTCCGTCATTATGTTTAGGTCTTTAATCCGTTTGAGTTTATTTTTGTGTGTGGTGTTAGGGAGTGTTCTAATTCCATTCTTTTACATGTAGCTGTCCAATCTTCTGAGCATCACTTATTGAAGAGGATTTCTTTTCTCCATTGTATATTCTTGCCTCCTTTGTCATAGACGAGGTGACCACAGGGGCCTGGGTTTATCTCTGGGCTCCCTACCCTGGTCTATGCGTCTGTGTTTCTGTTTTTGTGCCAGCACTATCCTGTCTTGATGACTGCAGCTTTGTAGTGGAGTCTGAAGTCAGGGAAGTGATTCCTCCAGCTCTGTTTTTCTTTCTCAAGACTGCTTTGACAATTCAGGGTCTTTTGTGGCTGCAGACAAATTATAAAATTTTGTGTTCCAATTCTGTGAAAAATGCC
Organism: Odocoileus virginianus; assembly: GCF_023699985.2. Classification (NCBI taxonomy): domain Eukaryota; kingdom Metazoa; phylum Chordata; class Mammalia; order Artiodactyla; family Cervidae; genus Odocoileus; species Odocoileus virginianus. The sequence continues at coordinate 55,852,357 of NC_069693.1, read as the reverse complement.
TTTGGTAATTTGATAGTGATCACATTGACTCTGTAGATTGCTTTGGGTAGTGCAGAAATTTTCACAATACTGATCCTCTCAATCCAAGAACATGGTATATCTCTCCATCTGTTTGTGTTGTCTTTGATTTCTTTCATCAGTTTCTTACAGCATACAAGTCTTTTGTTTCCTTAGGCAGATTTATCCCTAGGTATTTTATTCCTTTTGTTGCAAAGGTAAATGGAATTGTTTCCTTGATTTCTCTTTCTTATCTTTCATTATTAGTGTATAGGAATGCAAGAGATTTCTGCATATTTAATTTCATATCCTGCGACTTTACTAAATTCATTGATTAGCTCTAGCTGTTTTCTGTTGACACATTTAGGGTTTTCTTGGTATGGTATCATGTCATATGCCAACAGTGACAGTTTTACTACTTTTCCAACTTGGATCCATTTTATTTTTCTTCTATGATTGCCGTGGTTGGAACTTTCAACTCTGTGTTGAATAATAGTTGTGAGAGTGGACAACCTTATCTTGATCCTGATCTTAGGGGAAATGCTTTCAGCTTTACCATTGAGAGTGATGTTACCTGTGCGTTTGTCACATATGGCCTCTATTATGTTGAGGAAGTTTCCCTCTATGCCCACTTTCTGGAGGGTTTTTGTCATAAATGAGTGTTAAATTTTGTCAAAAGCCTTTTTGGCATTTATTGAGATGATCATATGGTTGTTACACTCAGTTGATGTTGTTTATCACACTGATTGATTAGCAGATGTTCAAAAATTCTTTGCATCCCTGGGATAACTCCTGCTTGATCATGGTGTATGATCCTTTTAATGTATTGTTAGATTCAGTTTGCTAGTAATGATATTTCATTGAGGATTTTTACATCTATGTTCATCAGTGATGTTGCTCTGAAATTTTCTTTTTTTGTGATATCTTTGTTTGGTTTTGGTATCAGGGTGATGGTGGCCTCATAGAATGAATTTGGGAATGTTCCTTCCTCTACAATTTTTCGGAATAGTTTCAGAAGGATAGGTGTTACCTCTTCTCTAAATATTTGATAGGATTCGCCTGAGAAGTCATCTGCTCTTGAACTTCTGTTTGCTGGAAGTTTTTAAATCACAGTTTCAATTTCTGCACTTGTGATTGGCCTATTAATATTTTCTTTCTTCCTGGTTCAGTCTTGGAAGGCTGTGCCTTTCTAAGAATTTGTCAATTTCTGCTAGGTTGTCCATTTTATTGGCATACAGTTGCTGGTAGTAGAGGAGGCTTAGCTTTTTTTTTTTTTTTTTCATCTGTCTTGCTTTTATTTATTTTTTTTTTCATTTATTTTTATTAGTTGGAGGCCAATCATTTCACAACATTGCTGTGGGTTTTGTCATACATTGACATGAATCAGCCATGGAATTACATGTATTCCCCATCCCGATCTCCACTCCCACCTCCCTCTCCACCCGATTCCTCTGGGTCTTCCCAGTGCACCAGGCCCGAGCACTTGTCTCATGCATCCAACATGGGCTGGTGATCTGTTTCACCCTAGATAATATACATGCTGTTCTCTCGAAACATCCCACCCTCGCCTTCTCCCACAGAGTCCAAAAGTCTGTTCTGTACATCTGAGTCTCTTTTTCTGTTTTGCATATAGCGTTATCATTACCATCTTTCTAAATTCCATATATATGTGTTAGTGTACTGTAATGGTCTTTATCTTTCTGGCTTACTTCACTCTGTATAATGGGCTCCAGTTTCATCCATCTCATTAGAACTGATTCAAATGAATTCTTTTTAATGGCTGAGTAATATTCCATGGTGTATATGTACCATAGCTTCCTCATCCATTCGTCTGCTGATGGGCATCTAGGTTGCTTCCATGTCCTGGCTATTATAAACAGTGCTGCGATGAACATTGGGGTGCATGTGTCTCTTTCAGTTCTGGTTTCCTCAGTGTGGATGCCCAGGAATGGGATTGCTGGGTCATATGGCAGTTCTATTTCCAGTTTTTTAAGGAACCTCCACACTGTTCTCCATAGCAGCTGTACTAGTTTGCATTCCCACCAACAGTGTAAGAGGGTTCCCTTTTCTCCACACCCTCTCCAGCATTTATTGCTTGTAGACTTTTGGATAGCAGCCATCCTGACTGGCGTGTAATGGTACCTCATTGTGCTTTTGATTTGCATTTCTTTGATAATGAGTGATGTTGAGCATCTTTTCGTGTGTTTGTTAGCCACCGGTATGTCTTCTTTGTAGAAATGTCTGTTTAGTTCTTTGGCCCATTTTTTGATTGCTTAGCTTTGTAAGAAACTGCTGAACTGCCTTCCACAGTCTGCATCCTCATCAGCAGTGAATGAGAGGTGCCATAGCTCCAGGTTCTCGCCAGGATGTGGTGTTGTCAGTATTCTGAATTTGGGGCATTCTAGTGGGTTTGTTTGCACTTCCCAGATGACACAATGTGGAATATCTTTTGATATGCTTATTCACCATCTGTATATCTTCTTTGGTGAGATGTCTGTTAATTACTTTGGCCTATTTTTAATCAGGTTTGTTGTTGTTGTTATTGTTTTACTGTTGAGTTTTAAGAGCTCTGTGTATATTTGGGGTAACAGTCCTTTATCAGTTGTGTCTTTTGCAAATATTTTCCCTCAGTATGGGGCTTTTCTCTTAGCCTTTTGACATTATCTTTTCTCTTATGAGTTTTTAACTTCAGTTCTTATGCTTTTCAAATCCAGAGTTTCCAATCTTTTTTTTCATTTATTTTTATTAGTTGGAGGCTAATTACTTTACAATATTGTAGTGGTTTTTGCCATACATTGACATGAATCAGCCATGGATTTACATGTGTTCCCCATCCTGAACCCCCCTCCCACCTCCCTCCCCATCCCATCCCTCTGGGTCATCCTAGTGCACCAGCCCTGAGCACTTGTCTCATGCATCCAACCTGGACTGGTGATCTGAAACATATATATTTCCAATCCTTTTTAAAAAATAAGTTCTATTTTCTTATTTGCTATTTGATGAGATATTATCATCACATGTGTATGTAAAGTCACTCAGTTGTGTCTGACTCTCTGTGACCCTATGGACTGTAGCCTGCCAGGCTCCTCTGTCCATGGGATTCTCCAGGCAAGAATACTGGAGTGGTTTGCCATTTCCTTCTCCAGGGGATCTTCCTGACCTGGAGATCAAACCTGCATCCATTAAGTCTCCTGCATTGGCAGGCGGGTTCTTTACCACTAGCACCACCTGGGAAGCCCCTATTATCATTATATCTTCTTTTAATTTTTTAAGATGATCTTTGGTTCTTTTTTGACAGTTATAATGTCTAATATAATATCCATAATGTCTAATTTCTGTGGTCAGATTTAGAAAAAAAAAACACCTTATATTTTAATTGGAAAGGTATTCAGTTCAGTTCAGTTGCTCAGTCATGTCTGACTCTTTGCGACCCCATGGACCGCAGCACAGCAGGCTTCCCTGTCCATCACTGACTCCTGGATCTTGCTCAAACTCACGACCATCGAGTCAGTGATGCCATCCAACCATCTCATCCTCTGTGTTATGCCCGATGTCCAAATCCCCGAGCGGGAAGAGAGAAGGCTTCCAAGACAATGCAACTCGCAAAAAAGGGAAGTTTATTGCTGACTCGAGTCAGGGCTCCCGCCGCGCGTCCAACGCAGTGGTACGGGGTCAGAGAGCTCTGAGCCCAAGCTGTTACCCAATTCATAAGGTGTGCATAAGCAGTTGGTAGCTGGCTTAAGCAGATTGGTTACATGTTTGCAAAGTAATCTTACTGGCCCAAACCTTCGAGGGCTTTTTCCAAACTTGGGCATTCTCAGGCTTTTCAGCTTTCCCCTGATAGGTTCCCTTTTTCTTGCTAGGCGCATGTTGATTGGCTGGCTCCAGGTTACCTGATGGGGGCGGGGAATCCCACCATTTCAGGGGAAACCGAAACCCAGGTCCCGGCCGCCTGCCAGCCCCGGCAGCCCCACACTCTGTTGCCCCCTTCTCTTCCCACCTTCAATCTTTCCTAGCATCAGGGTCTTTTCCATTGAGTCAGTTCTTCATATCAGGTGGCCAAAGTATTGGAGTTTCAGCATCAGTCCTCCCAATGAATATTCAGGACTGGTTTCCTTTAGGATTGACTGGTTTGATCTCTTTGCAGTCCAAGGATGGATTTTGTCAAACACTGCTTAAGCATTACCCCTGAATTGGCATGAGCCATGTTTTTCTCAGAGGTTGTCCTATGCCCTCTAGACTAGCTGGCTTTTAGCCTCTACCATTTCCTATGCCTTGGAGGCCAATGCTCAAGTTTGTTTGGGTTTTCTCTCTATCCAGACCAATAGCTTGGAAGTCCTCTCGGGCCACTCCTCGAGGGGCGGCCATCTTGGCCATGCAGTGTTCCACGTTGCCTGGGATGGTCACGCTTTTCTTTGAAGCCTGGCGTCCTGAGGGTTGCCCCGGCGTCAGAGTGGCTAGACCCGTGCTTGCTCAGAGCTGTGCTCGATCCGAGCGCAGTGAGGCCTCGGTCCGGTGGAGGGTCTGTGCGAGGTGGGGATGACACAGCGCTCTCAGCAGCCCGTGTGTGTCCGCAGCCTCCTCACCCCCCAGGGCTGACTGGAAGCCCAGGCGGCTCTATTAGAGCTGCCTTCGTCTTTTCTTGCTCCTCCCTGCGAGACGTCTAAGAGCTCTGACGCCTGCGTTGTGGCCACCGTGATCCGGGAGCCCCAGGCTTCCTCGTGAACACCCTTCACGGGATCTCCATTGCGTCATCCCTCCCTCCAGGTGTGGACCTCTGCACATTCTTTTGGAAACACACCAGTCCCCTCAGGCAGAACAGCGGAGCGTGTCTACAGCGCCTGCCCTTGGCCCTGACAGCACCCCTGGACCACGGTACAGGAGCGGGGGGTAAGGACAGGGGCCCCCTTCTCCCACGACACCGCTCAGAGCAGGTCCTGGGGTTAACCTCATGGGCGCGGCCCGGGAATTCCACCTGAAGAGGATGGGGCAGCCTTCTAAAGCTGCTGCGTTGGGTGTGGAGGCTCCAAGCGTACGTGGGAGAAGGGGGTCCTGGTCCTTTCACCCATACCTTCCAGGAAAAGAGCCTCTGGAACCAAGAGCTAAAGGCAGTTAGACATGCTCGTGCCCTTTTGCAATGAGCTGTATGTTAGTCTGTTAGCTGAGAGGGAAGCCTGTATTTTCAGCGGCACCACACAGAACAGTGCGTGTGTCTCCTGGGGGCTGAGCGGGAGTGGGTCATGGCACAGATTTTTCACTGTTCTTCCCCAATACCGGCCTTGGTTTCAATAGCCTAGGTCATACAAGGAGTCTCATAGAAACGGCTGGTTTTAGGGTTGGGGTAGGGAAAGTGCAGGGTGAGCCTGGGACATCTTATTGTGCAAAAATAAATAAATAAATAAATAAATCAGTGTTCACGGTGCCATGGGGACATGTCACGAGTCAGTTTGAAGGGGCTCTCTGTGACAAAATCTGAGCACCAGAATAATGATAGTGACACAATTCAGAGAATAAAATATGTAAATGTGAGTCTATACTGATATAAATAAATGAATGGGTGAAAGAGAAAACCCCTGTGTATAGAAGACTAACAAACATAGAAATAACGCTTTATTATAAAAAATCACCTTTCTGCCACCATCATGCAAATGATTGATTCAGGCAAAATCATTAACAGATGCTAAAAATAGTGGTGAAATTTTAATGAACAGAGTATTTACATAATCTCATAGTATCTCCTTTGCATTACTAATTAATCACAAAGAAAAAAAAGAGTAACTTTACAGGGGAAAACCTGATAACCCCCCCCTACTGAAGTGATCAATTTAACATCACCCATTAATGGACAGACTGACCCCTGTGCCTTTCAGAAGAACACCTTAGGAAGAACACAGAATCGCATCTGTGATGCTCCTGCCAAGAATGCACCACTCTTGGATCTAGTCCTGAGGAAACACCAGGCCAATATAACTTGAAGGACTTTAGATAATTGGCTTATGTTCTTCAAAAATATTAAAATTGAAGAAAAGAAAGGCTTCTAGGAAGTCCCTGGTGGTCCAGTGGTTAAGACTCCGCACTTCCACTGCAGGGGGCCTGGGTTCAATCCTTGGTCTGGGAACTAAGATCCAGCAAACTGCATGTTTAAAAAAAAAAAAAAAGCTGAAAATTGATTCTGGATTGGACTTGGACCAAGAAAATTATTATGAGGGATATGATTAGGACAACTGGTACTGTGCAACTTGAACTGTGGAATATATAATAGTGTTGAGTAGGATTAAATACCCTGATTTTGATAAATATACTGTGATTACATAAGAGAAAATCCATATCTTAGGAAATAGTCACTGAATTTATTGTTAAAAAGGAGAGGTGATGCCTATAAATTATACCCAAATCATTCAGAAATGTTTATGTAACTAGAATATGCCTATAGCAGGAGTCATTAGAGAAATATTACAGTATTAGATCCAAAAATGTCAACATATAAAATTTATTTGCACTAAAATGAGAAAAATCCATTCACATCACTGTTCAACTACACTTTATTTTTTATTGAAGTATTGTTGACTTAAAATATTGTGCTAATTTCTGCTGTGGAGCAAAATAACTCATCTCTGCACATATATGGGACTTCCCAGGTGGCACCGGTGGCAAAGAACCCACCTGCCAATGCAGGAGACATAAGAGAAGCAGCTTTGATCCCTGGGCTGGGAAGATCCCCTAGAGGAGGGCATGGCAACCCACTCTGGTATGCTTGCCTGGAGAATCCCATGGACAGAGGTGCCTGGTGGACTGGTCCACAGGGTCACAGTGGGACATGACTGAAGCAACTTGGCAGGCATGCACATATATACACATTTTAGAACATTCTCATTATGGTCTATTCCAGGAGGGGGGCTGTAGCCCCCTGTTCTGTTCGGTAGGACTCTGTTGTCTGCCCATTCTCTGTGTCCTAGCTCACATCTGCTAACCCCAGACTCTCGGTCCCTCCCTTCCCATGCCCACTTCTCCCTTGCAAACCACAAGTCTGCTCTCTGTGGGTGTGTTTCTGCTTTGCAGATAGGTTCATTCGCGCCATATTTTAGATTCCAGATATAAGCGACATCATATGGTGCTTCTCTGACTTTCTGACATACTTAGTATGATAATCTCTAGTTGCATTCATGTTGCTGCAAGTGGCATTATTTCATTCTTTATGTTTGAGTACGACTCCATTGTACGTATGTACGTCTTGCTTATCCATTCATCTGTCGATGGACATTTAGGCTGTTTTCATGTCTTGGCTATTGTGAATAGTGCTGCTGTGAAGATAGGGGCGCATGCATCTTTTCTAACTATACTTTCATCTGGATGTATACCCAGGAGTGGAACTTCTTGATCATATGACAACTCTGTAGTTTTTTAAGGACCCTCCACACTGTTCTGCATAGTGGATACACTAACTTGGTTTCCCACCAGTAGTGCCGGAGAGTTCCCTTTTCTCCATACCCTCTCTAGCATTTGTTATTTGAACTGCAGGTTAATTCTAGTAATTTGTTTTAAACAGGAATAGCTTAAATTTCCACTACCCAGAATGAAAGTGTGGTTAGGAAACTCTTGCTTGGTACAGTATTATGAATCCACTCAGTATCATTACAAAATGTACAGTAAATGGCAAAAATGCTTATGTTAACATAATCATATAAAAGCATTGATGATAGCTGTATAAAATTAGTATGTGAGCTTGGAGTTGGAAGAAATTTGAAAATAATTTAATCTATGATGAAATTCTGAGCATTTTCCTTTACCTTCTTTATTCCTGTGTAAATGTTCTTTCATAAAACGAGAATAAAAATAGCGAAGAGATCTGTCTTATGGTCCAGCACAAATATACTGCAAATGTTCTGAGCCTACAGCCATTGAATTTAAGTGAATTCATTTTTATGGGCATTAAATGAAATGGAAACAATGATGGTGGTAGTGTTCAACCAATTTAGATGGAGGATGGATTACCAGTTTGTTAAGAAAATATACCCACATTCTCACAGACAGCCCACAGTGAGTCCTTGAAAAGACTACTCCAATTTATTTCGTTTTTTGGAGAAGCAGGTGTGGATAAAAAAAGCACCTCCCAAGTTCTCTTTGCTTTGTTTGACATAATTGAGCTCAGTTGGATACATTCATGATGTGCACTCTAGGCCGCAGAGGAGCAAGCCAAGGTTTGGCAGCGGATTTTTTAAAGAAGCTGAAACTACAACAAACAAGCAAGCAAACCTCATTTGCAAATCACTAGTGTTATTATAGTCATGAGAACAGAAAACAAAAGGAGGAAAAGAAAAGAGAAAAAAATTCAGTTTGCCTTTTTTGTTTTGACATAAAAACATCAGACGTAGGACTATTGTTCTAAGAAATTATGAAAAAAGGCAATTTATCGAAAGAGTTAACATCAGATAAGCTCAGAATGAAGCTCATTTAACGTCAGAATGAAGCTCAAGTAATATTCAATTTATATTGACTGAATATTACTTGAGCTTCATTCTCACAAGCATATTTTCAGATTTAAATAAACAAAAAATCAAATAAGTATCCTGAACCTAGGTTTCAAGATAACTGCAATACCCTCTGGAGCCAGTAAAGAACAAAACAAGACAAGTTTAAAAGTTGGGTTTGTTTTATTTGTCAGTTTCAAAGACATACCAGTGAAGAATTTTCCCTTAGTACTTGGACAGGGGAAAGCCCTGGGTTTGAAAGGTTTGGAAGAGAATTCTCCAGTGGGCATTCTGATTAAGGACTGAAAGCTCTCCTTCCAGGCCAGGCTAGCGTTCATGGTGGGGTCACTCAAAGTTGATGATACTTTAACAATGCTAGCTGGTTAGAATTTTAGTGAAATAGTTTTCATTTTGATGTCTCCTAGGCAAGTGCTGCTGTAGGGAAAATTTTTTCTTTTACACAATTATAATTTAAAGCAAGCTTTCCAGTAGATTGATCTTGGGGAAGTAATAGGATATAATCTTGTCAAAAGTGTTTATTCCCAGCTAAGTTAGAGAAAGTCTATTTCAAAAGCCGTTCAATCCATGAGTTGCATAAACAATGACTAAAGAAGATCATCTCAAAGGAGAGTAATAGCCCATGCTCAGTCTAAATCAGAAATCAACCAGCACAAACTGATGTCTTTACAAATGATACAGAGATACCATATGTGTATACATACATGTATGTTTAAACTTACAAAGTATATGTATCATTGATATACTATATATAAGTGTAATAATAAAAGAGAAACCTCTTTCTCAGGTCAAGAAATCAAATCCACTCTTTCCATTGACACCTCCCTTTTTTTTCATTAATTTGCATTACTTTGTAGTTTTATGCACATAGATGTATAAATTATATTACTTTTAGCTTTGTGGCTTAATATCACATTTGATCCCATAACCTATATTTAGTTTATAAATTTTATAATATTTCAGAAAAAAAATAAGGTATACTATTGATAAGGTTTTAGAACCTAGGAAATACAGCAAATGAGGTGTTTTTATGAACTCAAAGAATTAAATATTTAGCATGCTAAATGGGTGGGGGGAAGAGTGTATTACTTAGAAAATAGTATAGAGGAAGAAAAAGTATTACTATTTGTAACAGCATGCTTTATTATTGTAGGGAAAGGATCAAAACCTTTTCCCCCACCCTTCTTGGTTCTCTAGGGCCCTGCAAAGACAGATCTTTTGCAGGAAGGGGGACCCCTTCCAGGACCCAAGAAGGGGCTCTTGTCTAACACTTGGAAATGAATTGTCCAAGGAGACATGTGGGTTGACAAAGCAAGAGACTCTATTGGGAAGGAGAACTCAGGAGAAGGGCTCTGCCACCCAGCTCGCGGTCTTGGCTTTCATGGTGCTGGGATTAGTTTCCGGGTTGTCTCTGGACAATCACTCTGACTCAGGGTGGTGCATCTATCACTCAGCCAAGATGGATTCCAGCAAGGAGGGTTCTGGGAGGTTGGGGGGTAGGACACGTGGTGTCTCCTTTGCACCGTTCCTGAATTCTTCCAGTTGGTAGTAGCTTGCTAGTTCCACATTCCTTCCCAGGACTTCCTGTTGTTAAGAATCCTTGTGCAAGTGGCTGCTATCTTTCCTGGCCAAGGTGGGTGGTTTCAGCCAGTATTTCCCAAACAGATCCACAAAAGAAAAACAGAAGTTTACTAACAGGTGCGTCCTCTCATACCCAAGGCAGCACTCAGAGATGAGTAACTCAAAGGGCTGGTTAGAACTTGGGTTTGCTTGGCATCTTAACAAAAGATTGATAAATTTTTAGAGAAGTGATAAGACAAAAGAAAAGGACTTTGAGTGTCCAGGGCAGCAAATTGTGGCAAGATAAATATACGGGGAAATAATGGGAGATAAGGGTGATCAGTCACCTTTATTGTGTAGACTCCTCTGGTGCTGTCTCTGGTCTTGAGGTTAGAATTGTCGTAGGTGATTAACTTCTGTCCTTCCTGGTAGAGAGGAGGCAGGACACCTTTACAAATTTATGTCCTGCTTTTAGGCACATGGGAGAAGACAGAGAGCTCTTCTTGTACCTGCCTGCTCTCTGCTATCACCTCAAATGAATCCTTATACCAAAGAGTCATTTTCTGGCGGCATATTCTGCCACTGTTCATTATTACATAGGAATTAAAAACCAGGAACGATGCAGAATAGGAAAAAAGGAGTAAGGACTCTGAAAACTAGAGTCAGAATTCACTGTTATTATGCACATTACTGATACTTGACAAGTGATTAAACAGCTACCAAGTATGCTTCCCTGAATCTGTGTTGTAGATTGGTTTAACTTCCTCTTTATTAGAAGCCAGTGTTAACCAGTAGACTCTTCAGAACTAAACAGTAAAGGACAATAGAGGCTCCAAGAGCAGGAAGAACCTGTGGGAATGGATTAAAATAACTCTATCTTTGCATAGGACTTTGGCAGTTGAAAAACAGGGCCCTGGGTAGAAAACCAAAATTAACTTCTGAAGAGAGAGGAAAAAAATTTGCCAGTATCTAGAAAGGAGCAATTTGCATTTTAAGGTGTATCCAATGATCTGAGAGATAGCAACACATCAGGTGAATAATAACTTCATCTGCTGCAAGCTTTTCTTAACATCTCTATTTAGTGCTTGAATGCATCTTTCTATTTTATTCTCCTATCTCCTTCTCTCCCAAAGTACTGAGCACTGCACAGTATCTAAACTTATCATTTCTAAGGCTAACTACATCTAATTCTTATCACGGATTGTAGGTGTGTAGTCTAACTCTAAAGAAAGCTCTATTTCCACATCTCTTTTTTTTCCCCATATCACAGTGAAAATGTAAATTGCAAATCTCTTTACTTCCCAGACTGTGTGCTGGGTCCCCTGCTGCTACAGAAATAATACACTCTTATCATCAGAAGGTCAGAATCTTCTTACCTGTACGCCAAAGGAAAGCACAGTTCTAGCTCCCAAATTGGATCCTTTCCTTAAAAAGTGGTATATCTTCTTTGCCTCAGGGCACTCTTCTGATATTCATATATTTCAAAGCCAGCTTCATTATCCAGAAAAAGAAAATGACGATTGTTTCTCCTTCTTTGAAACTTTACAAATGCACAAGAACCTAGCTGGTGTCAAGTCATGTGAATTTCCCCCCATTATGTAACTGATGTACTCAATACAAGTGGCAGGAGAATGCTTCTCAGAGACACGTACTCTCCAGAAGGGCATCGTCAGAACGCGATAGAGCCCGGTAGAGGGTTTCTCTGCGTACCCAGCCCACCGCCTGTGACCATTAATTTCATGTGTCAGCTTGGTGAGGTCTAGATGCTGCCATGAAGATAGTTTTCAGGTGAGATTAACATTTAAACTGGTAGAATTTGGGTAAAGCAGATTCTCCTCCATGATGAGTGTGGGCCTCCTTCACTCAGTTAGAAAGCCTTAAGAGGAAAAGACTGGGGTCCCCCGAAGAAGAGGGGGTTCTGCCAGGAGATGGCCTTCAGGCCCCAGGTCGACCGCCACTCTTCCCTGGGCCTGCAGCTTACCTTGCAAGCTTCAGGCTGCCCGGCGCTCAGTCACTACACTAAGCATTGTATTTTTTATTGGAACATAGTTGCTTCCCACTGCTGTTAGCGTCTGCTGTATGGCAAACATCAGTTACACGCACACACACCCCCTTTCTCCCCTTTTAGGGCACCGCAGAGCACGCGTTCTCATCCGTCACACACACAGCCGTGTTCACGTGCCAGGCCCGCCTCCCAGTTCATCCCAGCTCCTTCCCTCTTGGTATCCATACATTTGTTCTCTGCATCTGCGTCTGTTTCTGCCTCGCAAGCCAATTATTTTAAATCAACCAGTCTCTCCAAACACACACACACCCTATCAATTCTATTTTCCCGTACAATTGTAATATACAGCCCTTTTATATGACTGCTCCAGAGCTTTTTAAGAAACTTGACTATATGGGCCATGATGCCCTTACTGTTACCCTCAGCTTGTCCAGACTTTACACAGGATTTTCCGGACTCTAGACACCAGACCTCCCTTTTCTAGAATGTGTATGTTAGAAAACTTGTAACTGTACATTTTTTTTCTGCCTCTTTGAGATATAAATCCCTTCAAAAGCTTCTCAGCAATTTTACACCTAGCTCTTAGAATGTGGAGGGAGACAGCATCCGTCACTGCCCAATTTCCGAGACAGGAGAGGGGGCCTAATTTTAATATGTGCCTTGTTGCTAGTTAGAAATCAACCTCCTGTCCCAAAGATAAGAAGGCTGACTTTTCCACCCATGCCTCCCCTCTCACTGCACCCTTGTCTCCACCTCTGGCCCCTTCTCTCGGCGGAGTTGAGCTCAGACCCTGGTCACCACCTGCAGTGGTTTGGGACACCCGAGAACTCCCAACGAGGCCATGTAAGCATGCATCCTCTGTAGATCTGAAGTGAGGTTCTGAGCTTCCTAATTTTCAAGAGCATAGAAAGAACTTTACATGGCTGTGAGTGTGTAAACTGTCACAATCACTTGAGAAACAAATATCTGTCCATATCCACTAAACCTGAACATAGGAATCCCCCTGATCCAGCAAATCCACCTCTAGGTAAATACTTGATAAAAGGGGCCACTGTCAGGAAAAACTATGAAACACTTTGAAATGCTCACCTGCCCATACAGATGATTACTGGGTTTCTGTCTAGTTTATCCTTCCATGTCTTCTAATTAAGTATTTTTGAGCTATTTATAACTCTGGAGGTAGAAGGAAATGTATAGTACTATAAATTATTTTTCTATAGAAATGCTGATGAATTTAATCTTGTGGAATGCAATTGATTACTGTCCTGTAAATGTTGACTAGCATTCACTTATAAATTCAATTCAGCATTCCTGATTGCCTGTAGATGGGTATTTGAATTCTCCTTTGAACCAATGGAACATTTTGCTGGCTTGAGTTATGGAAAGAATACAGGTCACAGAATTTTATACATCTGTATAAAAATTGTGATTTTTGCCTTAAAAAAAAGAGTTATCACTTACCACCACCCAAAACCAGTGCTAGCTAATTCCTGGAAGCATTATTTGTTGGACACCTGGGTCAGGAAGATGCCCTGGAGAAGGGAATGGCTACCTACTCCAGTATTCCTGCCTGGAGAATTCCATGCACAGAGGAGCCTGGTGGGCTGCCGCCTCCATGGGGGTCAACAAAGAGTCAGGCACAACTGAAGGACTAGCACTTTCACTTTTCACTTGGGTAAGAAGGGGTTAGCTGCGGGTCTGTAACCGTTTCCTTCTGCTTCGGGGGACGACTCAGGCAGTTCTATCCTCCTTTAAACATCGAGATGGAATTTACTGGCTGGAAGATAAACGAGGGTCTTCTGGGACTGCCGTTCCCTGATTTCTTACCTAGGACATCCTTTTAGTATGCGGCGGCTGGCGTGTCTGGTTGTACACTGTAAATAAACCTCCGGTGAGGCTGTGCAGCAGATCAGAGTTACCACCGCGTCCCTCTGAACCCAGAACGCATCTCAGGGTAGAGAACACGGTGGCCTGTGGGGCTGCATCTAGAAAGCGAGAAAGCAATGATTACTGTTTCACCATGTCAGAGTATTTTGTAAGAATTCTGCTGGACTCTTACCTGAAACTCTTGGAGGTGTAACTTTGTGGTCATAGGATATTTGATTAACAATCCACAACCGATAAATGTGCAAGCAGTTTACAGCCCAATAAAGTTAGAGGTAAGCCACAAAATATTGATAATATGATTTACTAGCCTCTAGACAGCCAGCCTTATACATAATTTAGCAATCTTATTTAGACATATTTAGGCATTTCTTTTGTAAAGAAACAGTCTCCTTCTTTCTCAATTGCTCTTTTTTTTTTAAATACAGAATGTTTGGCTATTTAATTCAAGGCATCTTTTGCTATATTTCATCAAACTGAAGGAAACAATATTATACTATTATCTACCACTAAAAAAGAAAATATTATCAAACAATAAGGTGTATTTTGATTTCACAGATAAAGTACATTTATATTAAGTGAAATATGATATATCTCTCAACTTTGTCAAAGTTTTATCCATAGCATTACTATATATGTTACAGTTTATTCCTATAATGGGATCTTTACATCTTTATGCTATCTTTATATAGCATATACCTATATAATATCTATGATATATTTTTATATGATAATTTCCTCTAGTTGAGCCATAGTTGATTCATATTAGTTTCAGGTGTAAAAGAGTGATTCAAAATTTTTAGGGATTATACTTAGAGTTATTATAAGATAGCTACATTTCCTGTGCTGAAGTATATCCTTATAGCTTATTTTATACATAGTAGATCATACCTCTTAAACCCCTAATCCTGTATCGGCCCTTTTCCATTTCCCTCTCCCCACTGGAAACCACTTGTTCATTCTCTGTATCTGTTAAGTCTATCAATATTTTGTTATAGTTATTTATTTTTCAGATTCTACATATATGTGATGACTTAAGTACTGGTCTTTCTCTGACTTGTTTCACTAAGCATAATACCCTCCAGGTCCATCTGTGTTAGTGCAAATGGTAGAATTTATTCTTTTTCTAGGCTGAGTAATATTACATACTGCACCCACACACACACACACACACATCTTTATCCATTCATCTAGTAATGGACATTCAGCTTCCATCCACATCTTGGTAATTGTAATTAACACTTCTATAAACACTGAGGTACATGTATCTTTTCATATCAAACTAAGTACATACTAAACTCAACATACCATCAATCAAATGGATGTAATGTAGTCTACGGACAAATTCATCCAACAGCAGTAGACGTCACATTCCTCTCAAGCTCACAGCAACATTCACCAAGACAAACCACGTTCTGGGCTGTGACACTGCTTAACAACCTTGAAAGAACAGAAAGCATACAATGTCTTCTCTGACCAGGATGGAATTAAACTAGGAATCAGTAATAGCTGAAACATCTGGAAACACGAGGAGATGAAAAAAAGATACTTCTCAATGACACATGCGTCAAAGAAGAAATCACAGGGTAAAGTAAAATTGAACTGAAGCAAAAGGAAAATACAACTTATCACAACGTGTGGGATGTAGCAAAAGCGTTGCTGAGAGGGACTCTGGGTCTTTCCGTTCATGTGGCAGCGGCCAGACCTGGAGCAGCTGCTCTCCTACCGAACCCTCTTTCAGTTTTTTTGATTTGGGAGCTGGATCCATTTAGGTATCAGCTTCTCCTGCAAGGCTGAAGACAGTGCAGACATACACCGGCTCCAATCTAGTCTCACAGGTTCCAGCCTAGGTTTGTGGGTTCCATCTTGTCCATCACCACCTGGTCTTACATTAAGCTCCCCTCTTTTACTCCTTGTTGACTTAACATCTAGCATCAGATACAAAGACCACAGCCTTTTAAAGACACTGCTGAACCAACTCCCGCAATTGTGTGAGGTCAGGTTTCTATGACCTATATCCATCCATAGATGGATAATCTAGAGATTGACTTCATTCTTAATGATGAGAGATTGGCTGTTTCCTTCTAGCTTCAGGAACAATACAAGATATTCATCCTTAATAGTTTGTTTTCAGTGTTATTCTAGAACTTCTAGCCAAAGAAATAATGGCTAGACAAAGGAACAAAAGGCAAACTGTTAGAAATAAGGAAATAAAATTGTCTTTACAAATGATCATCCATGAAATTCCTAAAGAATCTGCATAAAAACCTGCTGAAAAAAAGGTGAGCTTAGCAAGTATACAGGATGTAAACCCAATAGGAAAGAGTACTTTAAATATACATGACTCTCTTGAACTGTAGAGAACAAAGATCTAATACATCCTGACAGCAAATTAGTGGTTGCCTAAAGCTGGACATTGGCATGGGTTTGACTGGAATGGGTCTCAAGGGAACTTTTTGAGATGATGACATGTTCTATATTTTGAGATTTGGTACCTATATTAGTACATATATTTTTTAACTCATAAAAATCTATACTTAAAATGTATGTATTTACTTATAGTCCATGGGGTCACAAAGAGTCAGACACGACTTAGTAACTGAAAAACAACAACAAAATTTACTTACATAAATTATATCCCAATGCATTTCAGAAAATTTTATAAATCATCAGCATATACCTAAATCCAACTTAAAGACTTTGGATAATCCCCAACCACTTTATAACCACATTCAAGAATATCCAGTCACAATTACACAGATGAGATTCCTTTTAAATTTAGTGATTTAAGTGAAATGCACTTAAGTCATTTGTCTTTGGACAAAGAGCTACATTTGAAAAAGGAGAGTTTTAACTCTTAGATCTTCACAGATCTTAAGATCTCATCTAGGAATGATATAGAACCTATAGACCTGTGGACTAGGACTTTCTATGATGATATGAATGTTCTCTACCCTGTCCAATGTAGTGGACTAAATTAAATAATTTTAATGACTGTATATTTAAATAGATATATATTGCTAGGGGCTACTGTATTTGGCAGCCTAAAATAAAGGCCTTTTCACTAGAATCTGCTATTCTGTGAGTCTACAGCTATTGTCAGTAGTAAAAAAAAAAAAAAAAAAATCATCTCTTCTATAAGTAACCCCAAAGTTTTATTATAGGAAGCTTGAGTTAAAAGTCTGTGATATGTTGTAAATTACAGATGACACAATGCAACTGCAGAGAGAGACTGAAAAGATATTACTTCTGGGTTGGCCAAAAAGTTTGTTTGGGTTTTATGAAAAAACTCAAATGAACTTTCTGGCCCCAAACGAACTTTTGGCCAACCCAATATAAATAAGCTTTTTAATTGGTACACAACCGGCTGGTTGGATCAATTTCACCAAAGGTAAGCTGTGAAAGAAGAAAAACTAATTGGATGCATTTGAAATGGTGCTCACTGCAAGTAAACAAGAATGGTATGAAATTATTGTCCAAGAAACAGAATATACAGTGACTTGAATTTGGAGGACATCATGCATTTGAGTGAGCTTAGTGGCAGAGTTCACTCCTAGATGTTGGCTCATTAAGATATTACCGCCACCCTCCCCCCATGGACACAAGTATGTGTGTGGCTGAGTCCCTTTATGGTTCCCCTGAAACTATTACAATGTTGTTAATCGGCTATACCCCAATACAAAATGTTTTTGGTGTTAAAATAAAAAAGATATTCCCCCTCCAATAAATTTTCTCATTTTACAAATGTTTTACGATATGCATAGTCTTCTTAAAAGTAATGGCTTTCTCCGTCTGATTTACTTAGTGTGATAATCTGTAGGTCCAACTCATGTTGCTAGAAATGACATTATTTCATTTTTTGTGGCTAACATTCCATTGCATATATGTACCACATCTTTATTCATTGATGGACACTTATATTGCTTCCATGTCTTGGCTATTGTAAACAGTGCTACTGTGAACATAGGGGTACATGTATCTTTTCAAATTAGACTTCTTGTGTTTTCCAGATATATACCCAGGAACAGACCGATAGGTCCTGGGTGTTCATTGGAAGGACTGATGCTGAGGCTGAAACTCTAGTACTTTGGCCACCTCATGAGAAGAGTTGACTCACTGGAAAAGACCCTGATGCTGGAGGGATTGGGGGCAGTAGGAGAAGGGGACGACAGAGGATGAGATGGCTGGATGGCATCACTCATATCGATGGATATGAGTTTGAGTAAACTCCAGGAGTTGGTGATGGATAGGGAGGCCTGGCGTGCTGTGATTCGTGGGGTTGCAAAGAGTCGGACATGACTGAGTGACTGAACTGAACTGAACTGAATCCTACCAGTATGAAATGATACCTCATTGTGGTTTTTTATTTGCATTTCTCTAATATTCAACAGTGTTAAGCATCTTTTCACGTACGTGTTGGCCATCTGTATATCTTCTTTGGAGAAACGTCTGTTTAGGCCTTCTGCCCATCTTTTCACTGGGTTGTTTTTTATGTTACTGTGTATTTTGGAAATTAACCCCTTTTTGGTTGGACCATTTGCAAATATTTTCTCTCATTCCGAGGGCTGTATTTTCATCCTGTTTATGGTTTCCTTGACTGTGCAGAAGCTTTAGATTAGGTCCTATTTGCTTATTTTTGCTTTTGTTTCTTTTATGTGAAATTAAAAAAATAATAAAAATGAATCTATTTACAAAATGGAAAACAGACTCACAGGCATAGAAAACAAGTTTGTGGTTGCCAAAGGGGAAAGGGAGGTGGGAGGAGGGACAAATTAAGAGTTTGGGGTTAACATATATATACTATTATATATAAAATAGATAAGGATTTACTGTATAACAGAGGACAATACTGAATATATTATAATAACCTGTAATGGAAAATAATCTGAAAAATATTTATAACTGAATCACTTTGCTATACACCTGAAAGTAACTCAATATTGTAAATCAACTATACTTCAAATTTTTAAAGTAATTGTTAATTTTCAAATAGCTATTCCCCTCAGAAACAATATTGGAAAATAGTTATCTGCTTTTGCTTGAACTGTGAAATCAAGGCCTCAAAATATAAATAATTAACCAACCTACATTTAATACACCTATACATCTTCACTCTGTAGAGAAAACAGTGATGATGAAGGAGTCTCTGGAATAACCTGTGGAGTTTTATTATCATTTATGATCTGATTCACCCTGAGACATGTCTGCCATGTACACAGATGGCAAGGGGCAATTAGATTTTCATCACTAACCGAAGTATTGGCCCAAAGGAGTTGTTACTATAGAGGGAAACAAAGATTCCCTCAGGAAACTATACTTAGCTATGTATGCTAATATGGTCCGCAATTTCAATGTGGATTACAACATGCATGTTAGAACTCATTAAAATATGATTGCTGTAATTTAAGGGGGTGACTCTAAGTTTCTAGCAGACTTACATAAGATGTTATTTCATATATTTACTCAAAATGGACCCCAATAAAATAATCCTGTATTTTGTCATTGAAAATTACCTTATTCTTTGTGTGCATATGAACTTATGGAGTATTTGTGACTTTATAGATGAAAGGATTCTTTGCATAGTTAATTGGTTGAAGTTTCCTATTGATTTAAATGTACAAACAAAGGAGAGAGAAACTGAACAAAGATCCCTGGGCCTCAGGGGCTTCTCCTAATTTCTGACTGATTGACTACATGCTTGGCCAAGTCACTTGACCCTTCTGAGTCTCCTTTTAATATGCAAAAAAGGGGGAAAAGACATTAAATTATTTATGTCATCTCATTAAAAAAAAAAAACCCAGGTGATTTCTAGAGATACATATTCATATATAACACACACACACACACTCTTAAGAGGATATAGATCTCTTGCATATAAGATAAAACTGTAAATGGTTAAAGGGAAGGCTGAGGAAGATTCGGGCAGTTAATCCTTAAAAAGGTTTTCAGTTCTAGTATTTTAGGATTCTATATTTGAAAACGAGTATACAGTTTATTTTACTTGAGTTTTACAGGCTTTCTGTTTCCATGCTTTCCAGTACAATGTCAACAACTAGACAAATAATGTTCTAAAAACATATTTTTAGAAGAAATTATATTCTGAAAGTATTTAACTCAGAATATATTTTACAAAAACTGTTTTAAGAACTTTATGAAAATTAAAGTGCAATATTAAGGAATTTACTTTGTATATTTGAAAATTAAGTTCATCCTGCACTAGTTACAAATTTATATTCACATTTCAGTTCTGTATTTTATTAATATGCATTTTACTGAGTCTCCATTGCTTCACAGTTATTCTCACTTGTGGTTAAAAAAAAATACTCTTTTAAATCAGATTTTAAAAGTAATCTCAACATTGCACTTACTTTCCAGTCTTCTTTGTTATATTGACTATTCATTTTAGGTACATTTTCCTAAGTATGTTTTAGTTACAGGAATATAGTTTTGCTTGCTACTTATTGGTTTCATGCTTATTTTTATCTGGAGGAAATTAGTTCATTGGCATTCTCTGTGTATTTTTGAGCCCTTCTTCATAGCATTACATGAGAATGGGGGTGATAAAAATAGGACTCATCCCTTATGCATTTCTGGTTGTTATGATGGTGGCTGCCTGAAGTGTGTGCGGAGAATAGTAAGATCATTCCACATATCTACAAAGAGGGACATTATCAATTTTGCAATGTCTGCTCTGGATGCTGGGCAGGTGAAGTTTTAGCCTTTATATTTACTCTATATTTTCTCCCTCTGTGTTAGTGGTCCAGTGATACATAGCATTATCTGCTCCATGGTGTTCTGTGTATTATTATTTTATCTAGATTATATTTTCCATGATTAAACGATGAGGATCCATCATGTACTTTCATGAATTCCTAAATTTTTTCATTAAAAAATATAGGAAGTAGAAATACCTAAACTGTTCCAAGTTAACCTCTTTCAATAATGATAATAAAACTTATAGCGTATGTGTGTGTGTTTAATTTGGCACTAGATGGTAAGGTTTTAGTTTCTTGGGCTGACACAGAAAAAGCATACAATTCAATGTTATCAGCCAACTACAGTCTCCTATATGCTAGGCACTGTACCAAGTGATTAACATATAAAACCTATAACATTTAACTTTCATAAAAGCATTTTATTTTATTTTTTTTTCATAAAAGCATTTTAGAGATTCTGAAAAAAAGAGATACACAGAGATTAATTACTTTGCTCAAACCCTAGTTGCAGCAAGGAACATGTGAATACACAAACACATGGCCAAAATATCCAGCTACTTGTGCTCGTAGTGATTATACTATGACTTTCCCTTGCCATTTCTAGTGTAGCACAACTAATGCTGTAAAGTAATTAGCCTCCAACTAATAAAAATAAATGAAAAAAAAAAAGTAATTATAAAATAAATTTAGCCATGGGAGTTTTGAACCAGTAGATTCCTACGACTGGGAGAAATCAATCTTGTTTGGGAAAGTAGGGTAGCTTGGAAAGTAGCTGTTAGAAAAAGAAACCAAAGTTTCCAGAAGAGGTCTGAATTTTTACAGTGATGAAAAGGTGCTCCAATTATAAAATTTCAAATATATTTGCTTTTGATAATACAAATAAGATTAAGAGGAGTCGAGTCTAGTAAAATGCAGAGAACCTACACAAATAAAAAAAACCTACACTTTTTTTTTTTATTAAGTAAAGAGTAAATTAGGACTTGGTTTAGTTAATTTTAGATAAGTTCTACAGGTATTTTATGTTCAGTTCCTAAAACAGGAAATTCTATATGATCCTCTCAAGAGATGTTGATATACAGAGTATATTTAGTGAGTTTCGGTATTTTGCTTAAGGATCAGGCTTCTATTAGGTAAAAGACAAAACAAAATATGAATTTCAACTGTAAAATGTGAGCTCACCGAAGGGCAAACTTTATCTCCAACCCACCCTCCATTCCAGGGTTGCCCCACGGAACTCCAGGGCTCATTAAGTGAAAGTGAACGTCGCTCAGTCGTGTCCGACTCTTTGTGACCCCGTGGACTATACAGTCCATGGAATTCTCCAGGCCAGAATACTGGAGTGGGTATTCTTTCCCTTCTCCAGGGGATCTTCCCAACCCAGGGATCAAACCCAGGTCTCCTGCATTGCAGGTGGATTCTTTACCAGCTGAGCCACAGGGGAAGCCCAAGAAAACTGGAGTGGGTAGCCTATCCCTTCTCCGGCAGATCTTCCCCACCCAGGAATCGAACCATGGTCTTCTGCATTGCAGGCGATTCTTTACCAACTGAGCAATCATCAGGGCTCATAACGTGCTTTGAAGCCCATCCACCCCAGCCCTCTTGATTGATGAGAAAGCACTCACCACAGAGGTTACTGTGTATCAATCAGAGTTTGTAAAACTAGGTTGTGGCTGCCCCGCCAGGGCTAGAATTCATGCAGTGTCCCCACTGGAGATGGCCCTGGCGTATGTGGATGGAAAATGGGGAAATTTCACCAACTGTTAAAGGAAAAAAACAACTGACTCTTCCTGAAAACCTGTTCCATAATAGGAAAACAGGAGAGCTTCATCCACAGTACTTGGAAAAGCTAGGGAGAAGGTGGACCCTAAGGAGGCCAGAAGCTGTAGATGACTGTATCCTTGAAATAGAACGAGGAAACAATGGTTTCCTTACTGCAGGATGTGGCAGAAGAATGTTTCCAAAAGGGAAGAGTGGAGTAGGCAAATGGACCATTAACAGAAACGAAGAGAGGAAGAAGAATTAAAACACATTATGAGTAAGTCTCAAAAAAATGTCTGGTTGTCACATAGAAAGCCTTAGAACTCTACTAAGATCACTAAAGTGCACAGATAAGAGATTCTGATATAGTGGAAAGACATCTCTTCCTCCTGGAAAGGTATATTAAATATCAAAGATGTAAATGTTTCCTAATTCAACTCTGTCATCTCAAACAGACCACACTGAAGAGCAATGCATATTTTCATTCTGATTATTTAATGGGTACATGGGCATACATTAAAAACACCAAGAAAGATGCATACCAAATATTAATGAGAACTATACTTAAGAATTAAAACTGGAATCAGGGGTATTATGGAAGGTTTGTGAACTATTATTTAACATACTCCATGTGTTGATTTTTTAAACGATAATTATATACTGTTTTTATCTTACAATTTTATTTGAAAGCAAAACCTGAGCAGGATAAGCTTAAATACAATCAGTATTACCTTTTTATTCTCTTTGTTTTTATTTTTCTTCCTGTTTGGATTGACTTCATTGATGACCAACAAGCTGATTTTGTTTTTCTGATAAGAATGATGGACAGTAAAATAAAAAAATAATAATAAAGTACATGAGGTTTGCAAATTAGTGCTGATAGAATGTGAACAGAGTGTGTGCCGAACAAAGGTGAAACCATCCCTCAATGTCCCCCATTTACTGTGCAATCAGATGACTGGGTGCTTTCATTACACTCTGTATTTCTCTCAAAAACTAACAGGAAGGCATTTTGGTAATATTAACCTATTTGAGAATTTTTAAGCTAGCGATCTTGGAAAGCCTTGCTAAGTCGAATATCCTCTGTGTGTGTTCAACTGTGTGGGAAGGGGAGGTATTTTTTTCCTTTCATATCTTTGTGTATTAAAGAACATTTTCAGGGACTTACCTAGTAGTCTAGTGGTTGAGACTGCTTCCACTGCAGGGGTCACAGGTTTGATCCTTGGACAGGGAACTGCCCATCACTGCGGCTAACAAAAATAAATAAATAAATAAATTCAATCCTCAATCCTGTGGTGATGTGCTTCTTCCTTCCCAGTTTGTTCCTCAGCATTCAGGGCTAAGTGGCATGAACCGCCCCGCCCGTCCTGCCCCAAGTGAAGTGAAAGTCGCTCAGTCGTGTCTGACTCTTTGTGACCCCGTGGACTACACAGTCCTTGGAATTCTCCAGGCCAGAGTACTGGAGTGGGTAGCCTTTCCCTTCTCCAGGGGATCTTCCCAACCCGGGGATTGAACTCAGGTCTCCCACATTGTAGGCGGATTGTTTACCAACTGAGCTATCAGGAAACAATATTATTATACGACAATATAATAGCAAGAGGTGTCCTTAAATTGAAGGTGGAGGCGAAAAGCAGGTGAGAGGGAGGCAGTGTGATGTGAGGAGGACTCTGCCTCAGTTGCTGGCCTTGGAGATGAGGGAAGGGGCCCTGATCCAGGGAATGGGGGTTGGTTCTAACCTGGAGATGGCAAGGAAATGGATTCTCCCTAAGAGCCTCTGGAAGGAAGGAACCATGGTGATTCTGTCTCCACTGAGACCCATTTCAGATTTCTGAGTGCCACAAAGACAATACATTTACACCGTTTGAAGCCACTAATTTTGTGCTACTTTATTTTCATAGTGATAGAAAACTAATACACCCACCTAGAAAACACAGCCTTACTCTTCCTTGAAGCTCCCAGCCAATCAGGCTGGATTGGGAGCCTCTTCTGAGTTCTCAGACACCTCCCACCGCCACCATCCCACCCTGGGTTGATGTCTTCTACTGCAGCGGTTACAGAGAAGCCTGAGGATAAATGCTCACTTGTCAGAGGCTCCACCCCTTAATCCCCTGAATCTGAGATGACTGCACCCCTACTTCTGGGATGCTGCAAAAATTCAGAGTATGACTACTGCTTACTGTGTGCAAATAGTCCTTTTATATAATGTAATTTTACATATCATAATTTCCCTATAGGATACCTACTTAGAGTAATTTAGGAGCTAAACATATGTCTACCATGTTCTAGATTTTGCCCTGTTATCTTATATAGATTACTTGCATATATTTGAAACAATCCTGTGAGGTAAGTCCTATTGTTACTATCATCAGCTTCATCATCTCTGGCTTATTTATTGGGAAATCAGCTAAAGCATAGAGAACTTGCTGGCAGATGCCAAGGCAGGATGCTTTACCATCATCTTGTTTTCAGCCTTGGCTGTGTGCCTCCTGAGCCTGAGTACTTCATCAACACGATCTGACAGCTCTTCAATATGTCCATGTTAAAAAAAAAAAGTCTGCCCCCATAAATCACCTGTGACGCCAGAGAAGAGACTTTCAGCTCCCAGTGTTCAGGTTATCATCCCCAGCGTGACAGGTCCAGCCAGGGGAGTGGATGAAAGCTGACATCATATCACAAGGCACAGACCCTTCAGGAGGGCCTCCAGCCCAGGACGTGATGGGGTTTCCTCCTGTAAGAGATGCACGGGGCTGAAGACAGATCATCTGGCTGTGTATTCTCTGGTTCTCATTTAGTAGGAATCCAGGTTCACGGTGCATGGTCTTAGAAGGACACTTAGAAGCTTCTGAGAGATGTGGCTTTGCTCTTGGTGATAATGCTCCAGAGCCGCAGAAATGTGAAGACTTCCCTGGAGGTCATGGTGGGTACTGGCTTCCCCAGACACTGGCTCCAGAGCCCAGATGCCCAGACCTGAGCTGTTGGGAACATCGGCTGCGGGGGGCTCACAGACATGCTTCCATGGAGATGGTCTCGCCAGGCTTCAACCCAGACCCCATTTTACTTTTTAATGGATTTACAGAACTAGATTAAGAGCATGTTAATTGACTATTAGCTCTGCTTTTGGATCACTTTGCACTTAACAGTTATATACATTTTTACAACTGACAAGAAAGAGGTAGGGAAAGATTCTTCCCAGCATAAAAAATTCTTACCTTTCTTGGCTCTGGACTTCAGAACGCTTTCTACCATCTGCATATTCTGCATATAGTTTCTAAATTCAGATGTTTAACAAAAATAACATTTTAATTCAGTGATTGGAAAGAGAACCTTCTAATATTTTCTAAATAAAAATATCTGAACTATTCAGAAGGCAAAGGGTCACATAACCTAAGTAGCCATAATACTCGCATAGGCTGTTAATTAATTGTTGTGTATGCCATATGCCAAAATAAAACTTTCCTAGTGAGAAAAATAGTAGCATCATTTACTCTGTGAAATCTATTTAACTGCTCTTTGAAAAGGGAACATATGAAAAAATTTGTCTGATATATACTGAAAAATGAAACAAAACCCAAAGTAACCATAAAGGTTATAAACTTCCCATATTGGTTTTCCTTCAGAGACATTCAAACACTGAATATGCATTCTCATAAGATAAATTTACAGAAGGAGATTCCAAATGCTGGAGTGAAGGTTGTCTCAGTTCACTGAATGTGGACAGAAAAGAACTGTTATAATATTCATAAGCCAATGTGACACAGAAAAGGAGATTTTTTTTCCCCCCAAAGCAGAGCACAGCATTTTATAATGCGTCTAACTACAGAATGTATTCATATCCAATAAGCCTAGTTGTAGTTTATGATAAGATAATAAGGTTTTGTATGAATGACATTCTTGATTTATTTGAAGAAAATAAATGTTTAATGGCAGGAAAGCATGCAATTTAAGGACACATTCTTAAAAAAACAGGGTTTTCTTAGTGATTTCCAATGCAATGTTGTAAAAAAATCCACGTATGCAGGTAAGAAGTTCCAATTTTTACCTTGACTTTGGCAATTTAATGTCAGTTGTCTGTTTCCTTTATTCGTCCCACTTCTTTAAAGAGGGAAAAGAAAATGCTGTAATAGGATCATAATCATTAAAACATCCTGAAAGGAATGGAGGGGGATGTTCTGATTTCTTCTAGAGTCTCGGCACAGCCCCTACAGAGAGGAGTTAGAGGAATAACTATCACACAGAAGGCAACTTTCAAACCTAATAGCTATAGAAATGGAAACAGTTTCAGCTAAAACAAAACAAAACAAAAACCACTCCACTGAACTATCCTGAAGGTGTATATGAGTGCCTATCCAAGTCTGTGGTTATTTGTCTATATTTATCTCAGAAATTATTTTTGCCCCATAAAGGGAAATTAATTCCTACATGATCATTTATATTTAATTTGAAATTTGGGCTGCTTAATGGAAATAAAACATTTATTAAAACAGGACTATTAAATTAAATATACTAAGCAAGAGGTATAGAAAGCTCCTTTGTATTTACTTACACTGATATTGTCTCTGATATGCAGACTTCATTAATAATTTATATAAAAAGAAAACACAAGTCTAAACAGCAGTGACCTGAGTAAATATGTGGGATGTTGTCAGATTCCATGGTAACTCAGATTTAAAAGGTCTTCCCCTCTATCAGAAGAGCATAAAACCTGGTTTCTTACTGTCCCTGGCAATTAAAAATACAGACTAGTGGACAAGTAATTCCTGACAGCCACATAGCCAGTGGCTTACTTACCATCTCATAAACTTTCATAGAGGTGAAGCCCACACACCAAGTGGTCTTAGGTAACTTCTACCTATCTTATTCCTCCTCATTCTTTAATTTGAAACCCAAAGTTCAGTGTGATGGTTTATAGGAAAAGTGTGGCTAAGCAAATATTCTGCATAATCACAATACAGAAACATCAGTCTCTGGGTAACCCAAAGGCAGCATGGTATTTTACACAGTTATTGCAAGACATGTTGTCAAGAAAACACGACCCATTGAAAGTTTTTCTTAGTTACAAGTTGATTAATAACATTTAGAATTTGAAGCAACACATAAGCAGTGATTTGTAAACTGTCACCCATAGACGGAAACGTTCTAAATCATCATTTGGGTGCTGCTCATGGTGATCCGTGAAACTGCACTGGAGACGCTTTCGAAAACCCACACGCCTCTGCATCCAAAGGTGACAGAGGGTCCTGATGGTGTCAACAGCTTCTCCTGTCTTTGGACCTCAGTGAACGTGCTCCCGGGGCACTGTTTCCAACACGGTCGGTATTTAAACAACACCATCACTGTCTTTAAGTCTAAACAGGGCGCATCATGTAAGCTCAAGCGCAGTAGTATTAAGGCAGTATTAATAAGGTAACTTATAGATCTTAGTAAGAGATGAATACAAAGGCATCTATGTTCCAAGAAGTTTACAAATAGTTCCTCTCAGAGATAGTACAATTTTGTGCTTGTCAAATGGAAAGCAATAATACTGATTCAATTCTTTTTGCTCCTTGTGTTAACACTAGCTGGCAAAGGTTTATTTTTCCCCCCTCGGGTGCTATTTCTCAATGAACTGAAATGCCCAATAATTTCTTTTAATATATTTGCAAAGCTGAAGCCAGCCCTCTGATTCATTGTAACTGTTTCAGAACACCATGTGAGAATTTAAAATATGAATAAAAACTCAGTAGAAAGGAAAATTCCAAGCACACTATTTGTTAGAATCAATTTTTTTTTTTGCAAGCATAGCACTTCAATCTCAATAGTGTTCCAGAGCTTATAATGGTGGTGATACACATATTTTTCTCTCTAAAAACCAGGCCAAGAGATAATGAAACCATAATTTCAAAACACTGCAACTGATATAAAATGGCCACATATGTGGTTCTGAAACCCTTTATAGGAGTACTTTCTGTAAAAGAATCATATGTTAAACTAGAGGAGGAAGGAAAAATAATTTTTTTTAAAGTGAGAGAGAAGCAAGGACACAAACATTATAACACTCTATTGAAATCAGCATTTCATTAATCCAACTTGAATAAACTTAATTCCTTTCTACATCTTAATCAAGACAGCCTGGAAATGACAGAAATGTAGAGATGCAATTTATAAGTCAGTGAATCCAGCAAATCCAATCTGTTCCTTTATATAAATAATTACATCAGGATCAAAGGACTTTTCTGACTATCACACAGGTGTGCGATTTAGAACATTTTTACCAGTCATTAGATGTTTATGGAAACACTCAATTTACACATGCAAGCATAAGCCCATTTCACGGTTTATTTACCTGCACTTGGCTTATATTGGGTGGAAAGAGAATACCTAACACTCAGAAGTTCGTTTTTATTTTTCAGCCGTCAGAGTAAATCTGAGGTTCTAGTGATAGATGAGGTTGAACACAAAGTTTCATTTTAGCTTCGCAGACCCTTTCAGTGTTCTTCTCAGCTCTAGGGAGTCTTTCAAACATTGCTTGGAAACCAGTAAGATAGTCCTACTTTCCTGTTTCATTAGTGGGAAAGTGTTAGTCATTCAGTCATGTCCAACTCTTTGCGACC
This sequence comes from Odocoileus virginianus, assembly GCF_023699985.2. NCBI lineage: Eukaryota > Metazoa > Chordata > Mammalia > Artiodactyla > Cervidae > Odocoileus > Odocoileus virginianus. The sequence goes on along the minus strand of NC_069693.1, from coordinate 55,823,361 downwards.
CCATGGACCCCAGAGCCTGCAGGCTCCTCCATCCATGGGATTTCCCAGGCAAGAATACCAGAGTAGGTTGCCACTGTCTTCTCCAGGGAATCTTCCTGACCGGGAGATCCGACACAGGTCTCCTGCATTGCAGGCAGACTCTTTTTTTTTAATTTTTTAATTTTTTTTTCCATTTATTTTTATTAGTTGGAGGCTAATTACTTTACATCATTGCAGTAGTTTTTGTCATACATTGAAATGAATTAGCCATGGATTTACATGTATTCCCCATCCCGGTCCCCCCTCCCACCTCTCTCTCCGCCCTATCCCTCTGGGTCTTCCCAGTGCACCAAGTCCAAGCACTTGTCTCATGCATCCAACCTGGGCTGGTGATCTGTTTCACCCTAGATAATATACATGTTTCAATGCTGTTCTCTTGAAACATCCCACCCTCGCCTCCTCCCAGAGTCCACAAGTCTGTTCTATACATCTGAGTCTCTTTTTCTGTTTTGCATATAGGGTTATCGTTACCATCTTTCTAAATTCCATATATATGTGTTAGTATGCTGTAATGGTCTTTATCTTTCTGGCTTACTTCGCTCTGTATAATGGGCTCCAGTTTCATCCATCCCATTAGAACTGATTCAAATGAATTCTTTTTAATGGCTGAGTAATATTCCATGGTGTATATGTATCACAGCTTCCTGATCCATTCGTCTGCTGATGGGCATCTGGGTTGCTTCCATGTCCTGGCTATTATAAACAGTGCTGCGATGAACATTGGGGTGCACGTGTCTCTTTCAGATCTGGTTTCCTCTGTGTGTATGCCCAGAAGTGGGATTGCTGGGTCATATGGCAGTTCTATTTCCAGCTTTTTAAGAAATCTCCACACTGTTTTCCATAGGGGCTGTACTAATTTGCATTCCAACCAACAGTGTAAGAGGGTTCCCTTTTCTCCACACCCTCTCCAGCATTTATTGCTTGTAGACTTTTGGATAGCAGCCATCCTGACTGGCATATAATGGACCTCATTGTGGTTTTGATTTGCATTTCTCTGATAATGAGTGATGTTGAGCATCTTTTCATGTGTTTTTGTGCCATCTGTAATGTCTTCCTTGGAGAAATGTCTGTTTAGTTCTTTGGCCCATTTTTTGATTGGGTCATTTATTTTTCTGGAGTTGAGCTGGAGGAGTTGCTTGTATATTTTTGAGATTAATCCTTTGTCTGTTGCTTCGTTTGCTATTATTTTCTCCCAATCTGAGGCCTGTCTTTTCACCTTGCTTATAGTTTCCTTTGTTGTGCAAAAGCTTTTAAGTTTCATTAGGTCCCATTTGCTTATTTTTGCTTTTGTTTCTAAAATTCTGGGAGGTGGGTCATAGAGGATCTGCAGTCTGACTCTTTACTGTCTGAGCCGCCAGAGAAGACGCATGAGGGGGAAAGCTAAGGCTTAATACTATGTGACTAGCAGCGAGCTTCTGATGTCCAGTGGCACAGTCCTTCCACTTTGCCACTAAAACAACATTTCTGATTGACCTTTATTCTTGCAGCATTTCACTACTTCTGTTTATCCCTTTTTTAGGATATTTAAGTGTTTAAGATTCATATTTAATTCCAGTAGCCTTCAATTGAAGTAGACTAATGTAAATCAAGAAATGAGAAATTGTAAATTTAAAAAATTAGTACCTTTACAGAGCCGGGACTTGCTTTGTCTCCTCTTTAATACCTATCTAGAATAATTTCAGAATGGGATATTTCAATCTGTAAAAATAAATAAATTTACTATTGCATGTTTAGTATATAAATTTAGACTTATTCAGAAGTATAAAATCTTAGAAAATGGATCAAAAGCCACACTCAGAAAAAAATCAATAAACTTACAAAAATATTTTAAAAATCCAAATTCATTTATACCTTTTGTTTTCTATACACAGATACATTAAATGTCAAATGACAAATTAAGTGAAGTAATAATAAACTGGGGGAAATTTTGAAACACATAATGGTAAAATATTTCCTTGATTTGCAGAGAGCTTAATAAACAAAACAACATGAAAAATAATATATGTATGCAGGAAAATAAATATGAATGGCAATAAGTAATTTGGTATCAAAGTGTCCATATATCTATGCTATATAATGAATATAAAAATATACATCAATTGCCTAGTAAATCAAGGTTGAAAATGATGCAGAAGATTCTACTGAGAGACAGCTGCTAGTAGGTATGGAAATATAAGATGTATGATATACAAAGACTTCACATAAAACGGCTTTTCACAGATGTGTGAAGATATGCAAGGGCTTTTCCTAGAAACTACTCTAAAAGGTTTAAGCCATTAAGAAGGAAAACTGAGATGTCTAAAGATCACACGTATCTAGAGAAATAACTTTATTAATTCTAAAAATAGAGTACTTTTATGAGATAGTGTGTTGGACTGCTCTTTCCCAGAATGTATCACCTTTGCAGTAAGTTCTACTATGTCCAGAATATTTAGAATTTTAATACAAACTCATTCCCTGTTCTGTATTTCCAAACGCCTGTTTCTGATTTACTATTCTCATTATTTACATATTTATCAATGTCTAATATCCCATAAGGTATATTTATTTGCTACTATTTTATCTCCTATCTTGCTCTTTAATAATATACATTGTCATGGTGTAAGGAATTACCAATATATCCTAAGCACTTAAATAGTGACACACATATGGTACTCAACAGGTACTTGAATAAATGAATCTAAATTACTTCATCTTAAACATTTATAGGAAATTCTACTAGTAACACTGGAGAAGGAAATGGCAACCCACTCCAGTATTCTTGCCTGGAGAATTTCATGGACAGAGGAGCCTGGCAGGGTTGCAGTCCATGGGGTCGCAAAGAGTCGGACACGACTGACAGACTATCACTCACTCACTACTAGTAACAACATGCTAGATTTCATCATGCTAAGACTCAGTAAAGCCAAGTGACTTTGATTTTTAAGTAGAAAAATCTTAATCTTTTTCACTTAAACTCTGATAGAGTAATGACTAAACACCAACTACAATATTAAGGACATCTTATAGCTTCAGGTCTCTGACATAATGATGAGTCCTTTTCGTACTCTGGAGGGACTTCAGTTCAGTTCAGTTCAGTCGCTCAGTTGTGTCCGACTCTTTGCGACCCCATGAACTGCAGCACGTCAGACCTCCCTGTCCATCACAAACTCCCGGAGTTTACTCAAACACATGCTCATCGAGTCGGTGATGCCATCCAGCCTTCTCATCCTCTGTCGTCCCCTTCTCTTCCTGCCCCCAATCCCTCCAAGTGTCAGGAAGCGTGTAACAAAAGGCTTCCTTTGTGCTGTTTCGGATCTGTCAGGAACCCTCTGGCCCTTATTAATTCCTGAATATTCAGGAATTAAGAGGAGAGGCAGGCCTTTCCCCGGGCTGAGGAATCCAGGCATGTCTCATGAAGGTGATAAGTACCCTCTTCCTTTTAATGAGCCATGCGGTAAAAGCTGATTGTTTGCAACTCTCTCTTTGATAGGGATCATCTTATGTTTTGTAAGTCTGGAATTTTAATCTTTATCTTTGCTGAGAATAACCACCTTGTAAGACAGTATGTATGCACACACCATGTTGATTAAAACACCTTTGCTCCATCAGAGCTTGGGTCCGCGTGTCTTTCTTTCTTTCTATTCTTCCTGTCTTTCTCTCTCTCTCTCTCTCTCTCTCTCTCTCTCTCTCTCTTTCTGGCTAATTCCTTGGAGCACAGAGGCCCGCTGAGCTCACTTTCTTGCCGGGCTTCTAAGCCCCTCTGGAGAAGGCGCGCTGTGCCTTCACCCACTCGGGAGGGCGCCCGGTGCCTCCGCGCAGCAGCGTGAGCCCTGAGAACGGGGCTCTATTGGCTTTCCGCCTCAACCAGGGGATGTCAGCCTCTTTCTCTCTCTTACTTTCTTATCATCGACTCCGGACCACCAGGTTCCCGTCCATTAAAGGACCAACACCAAGCATCAGGGTCTTTTCCAATGAGTCAACTCTTCGCATCAGGTGGCCAAAGTATTGGAGTTTCAGCTTCAGCATCAGTCCTTCCAATGAACACCCAGGACTGATCTCCTTTAGGATGGACTGGTTGGATCTCCCTGCAGTCCAAGGGACTCTCAAGAATCTTCTCCAACACCACAGTTCAAAAGCACTAATTCTTCGGCACTCAACTTTCTTTATAGCCCTACTCTCACATCCATACATGACTACGGGAAAAACCATAGCTTCGACTAGACGGACCTTTGTTGGCAAAGTAACGTCTCTGCTTTTTAATATGCTGTCTAGGTTGGTCATAGCTTTTCTATTTTTCTTTTCCATTTATTTTTGTTAGCTGGAGGCTAATTAGTTTACAATACTGTAGTGGTTTTTGCCATACATTGACATGAATCAGCCATGGATTTACATGTATTCCCCATACTGATCACCCCTCCCACCTCCCTCCCCACCCCAGGAGCAGGCATCTTTTAATTTCATGGCTGCAGTCACCATCTGCAGTGATTTTGGAGCCTAAGAAAATAATGTATCTCACTGTTTCCATTGTTTCCCCATCTATTTGCCGTGAAGTGATGGGAGCGGATGCCATGATCTTAGTTTTCTGTATGTTGAGTTTTAAGCCAACTTTTTCACTCTCCCCTTTCACTTCCATCTTTCACTTTCATTAGTTTTTTATATATATTTTTGCCATGATAAGCAGATTTTCCCTGATGTTTGAAAACCATAAACACTGCAATGTTAAAACACTGTTACTAAGGAAGGTAAATGAAAACATACTAATTCTTAGGTATAATTACAATTTTTGGCAAATATTTCTGAACCAAATTGATATTAGTAAGTAAAAATATCAAAAGTAAAATTCAATAGACTAAATATTTAGATACATACAAGTTAAAATACTAAAATCATGGACAATGGTTAATAAAGTATTTGAGATTTATTTAAATCAGTTGTATGTCATCTTATCTTAGAGACAAATCTAATCCCTAAACGAAACAATTTTAAATGAAAGAGAAATCATTATTTTACTTGAAATTATAAATATTAGTTAAACTTAGGGTAGAAACAGATGTCATTTTGAATTGGTTTTGGGCACATGGGCATTTACCTGGGACTAGATATTCACTGCTCATGAGAGAAAAAAGTTAATCAAAGTATTTATTATTCATATGGCATGCATGGCAGGACAGTAGCCTTTATGATAAAGTCTTTTTCTTTAGAGTATTAGAAAAGCAAAGCGCTACATCTCCTTCTCTACACAAAACAGTAATCGCTCCATTCAGAAGTCATCGGTTCTGTTGAGAACAAAATTCCCAAAGATAAAACCCTCTACTAAAACTTTCAGTATTAAAAACAGGCGTATTTCTAGTTCAGTTATCAAAGCATCATGGAGAACAGCATGGAGGGCCCTGAAACGGAAACCAGTTACATGTGATCCTGCGATCCTGCTCTTGAGCAGGGATCCAGACCAAAGACTGATTCAAAAAGATATGGGTACCCCAGTGTTTTCAGCAACCAAGACATGGAAGCAACCTAAATATCCATTGTCAGATGAATGAAGAAAGAAAATGTGGTATAGTATACAATGGAATATTACTACTCAGCCATAAAGAAAGGATGAAATAATACCATCTGTAGCAACATGAATGGATCTAGAGATTATCATACTATGTGAAATAAGTCAGACAGCGAAAGACAAATATCATATCACGTATTTGTGGAATCTAAGAAAAATGGTCCAGGGAATCTGCTGGCAGTCCAGTGCTGAGGGCTTCGCGCCTTCACTGCCCCTATTAGGATCAGTCCCTAGACAGGAAACAAAGTTCCTGCAAGGGTGTGGCCAAAAGGGAAAAAAGTAGGGAGGGACTTCTTTGGCAGTCCAGGGGTTAACTCTCCATATTTGCAATGCAAGGGACACAGGTTCGATTCCTGATTGGGGAACTAACATGCCACACGGTGCAAAGAATAAATAAATTGAAGTATATGTACACAGGTAAATACTTTAGAGTAGAAGTATAAAAGAAGAAAAACAAGGTACATATGAAATCATTTACATGACAGAAATAGACTCACAGACAGACAACACACTTCTGCTTAGCAAACGGGAAGGGTAGGAAGGATAAATTAGAAGTTTGGGATTAGCAGATACACATTACTATAGACTAGTAAACAACAAGGCCCTACTGGTTAGCACAAGCAACTGTGCTCAGTATCTTGTAACAATCTCAAAAGGAAAAGAATCTGAAAAAGAAAAAATATGCATAATGGGAAAGACTAGCGATCTCTTCAAGAAAATTAGAGGTACCAAGGGAACATTTCATGCAAAGATGGGCACAACAAAGAAGAGACACTGTATGGACCTAACAGAAGCAGAAGCTGCTAAGAAGAGGTGGGCAAGATCTTCATGACCCTGACAACCACAATGGTGTCACCTAAAGCCAGACATCCTGGAATGTGAAGTCAAGTGGGCCTTAGGAAGCATCACTATGAACAAAGCTAGTGGACGTGATGGAATTCCAGTTGAGCTATTTCAAATCCTACAAGATGATGCTGTGAAAGTGCTGCACTCAATATGCCAGCTAATTTGGAAAACTCAGCAGTGGCCACAGGACTGGAAAAGTTCAGTTTTCATTCCAATCCCTAAGAAACGCAATGCCAAAGAATGTTCAAACTACCGCACAATTGCACTCATCTCACATGCTAGCAAAGTCATGCTGAAAATTCTCCAAGCCAGGTTTCAATAGTACATAACCATGAACTTCCGAATGTTGAAGGTGGATTTAGAATAGGCAGAGGAACCAGAGATCAAATTGCCAACATCCACTGGATCATAGAAAAAGCAAGAGAATTCCAGAGAAACATCTGCTTCAAAGACTATGCTAAAGCCTTTGACTGTGTGGATCACAACTGTGGAAAATTCTCCAAGAGATGGGAATAGCAGACCACCTGACCTGCCTCCTGAGAAATCTGCATGCAGGTCAAGAAGCACAATAGTTAGAAATGAACATGGAACAACAGACTGGTGCCAAATTGGGAAAGGAGTATGTCAGGGCTGTATAGTTACCCTGCTTATTTAACTTATATGCAGAGTACATCATGCGAAATCCCAGGCTGGATGAAGCACAAGGTGGAATCAAGATTGCTGGGAGAAATATCAATAACCTCAGATATGCAGATGACACCAACTTTATGGCAGAAAGCAAAGAAGAACTTAAGAGCCTCTTGTTGAAAGTGAAAGAGGAGAGTGGAAAAGTTGGCTTAAAACTCAACATTCAAAAAAACGAAGATCATGGTATCTGGTCCCATCACTTCACGGCAAGTAGATGGAGAAACAAGGAAACAGTGAGAGACTTTATTTTTTGGGGCTCCAAAATCACTGCAGATAGTGACTGCAGCCATGAAATTAAAAGATGCTTGCTCCTTGGAGGAAAAGCTAGACCAACCTAGACAGCATATTAAAAAGCAGAGACATTACTTTACCAACAAAGGTCCTTCTAGTCAAAGCTATGGTTTTTCCAGTGGTCATGTATGGATTTGAGAGTTGGGCTATAAAGAAAGCTGAGCCCAGAAGAATTGATGCTCTTGAACTGTGGTGTTAGAGAAGATTCTTGAGAGTCCCTTGGACTGCAAGGAGATCCAACCAGTCCATCCTAAAGGAAATCAGTCTGAATATTCATTGGAAGGACTGATGCTGAAGCTGAAGCTCCAATACTTTGGCCACCTGATGCGAAGATCTGACTCATTGGAAAAGGCCCTGATGCTGGGAAAGATTGAAGGCGGGAGGCGAAGAGGATGACAGAGGATGAGGTGGCCGGATGGCATCACCGACTCAATGGACATAAGTTTGAGCAAGATCCGGAGTCGGTGATGGACAGGGAAGCCTGGTGTGCTGCAGTCCACGGGGTTGCAAAGAGTCTGACACAACTGAGAGACTGAACTCAACTGATATATAACTGAATCACTTTGCTGTACACTTGAAACACAATATTGTAAATTAACTATACTTCAATTAAAAAAAAGAAATCACTAAAAAGATGAGGTAACACCAAGTAGACAAACTGCCTAACGAGGATCTGACTACAGTCCTCGGGGGGTCTTTTTCATTTTGTGGTTCATTTTTCTTGGTTCTTTCTTTTGCTTTTGAGGGAATTTAAAAGGCATTTAAAATAAGCAAGCCATTGATAGAATCTAGTGACGGATTTTCTTTTCCTGGGCTCCACAATCACTGCGACTGACTGCGGCCATGAAATTACAAGACACTTGCTTCCTGGAAGGAAAGCTATGACAAACCTAGACAGCATAATAAAAAGCAGAGACATCACTTTGCCAACAAAGGTCCATCTAGTCAAAGCTATGGTTTTTCCAGTAGTCATGTATAGATGTGAGAGTTGGCCCATAAAGAAGGCTGAGTGCTGAATAATTGATGCTTTTGAACTGTGGTGTTGCAGAAGACTCTTGAGAGTCCCTTGGACTGCAAGGAAGTCAAACCAGCCAGTCCTAAAGGAAATCAGTACTGAATATTCATTGGAAGGACAGAGGCTGAAGCTTCAGTACTTTGGCTACCTGAAGAGAAGAATTGATTCATTGGAAAAGACCCTGATGCTGGGAAAGGTTGAAGGCAGGAGGAGAAGGGGACGACAGAGGATGAGATGGTTGGATGGCATCACTGACTCAGTGGACAGGAGTCTGAGCAAACTCTGGGAGATGGTGAAAGACAGGGAAGCCTGGCAGGTTGCAGTTCATGGGGTTGCAAAGTGTCAGACACGACTGAGCAACTGGCAACAACAGAATCCAGAAGGACATTGAGACAGCCTATATATTTATATATAGGCTTCCAGGAATAAACTCAACATATTTGCAATGGGGTTGTGGGGGACAAGCCTCAACAGCATTCCAGAAATTTTTTAAATGAATACAAGGTATTGAGACTTTTTAGGTTAAGTTCTGGTAGCAATATTGTTGCAAAGTAATGGTCAGGGTTGCTTTCTGTAAATAAGGTTTGGCTTGGATTTCTGAAATTTATTCAGTAATAATACAATTGCTAAAATAAACTAATTTCAGCCTTGGGGTTGAATAGTATTCAAGCAAATTCTTTGTTTTTCAAAGAAGTTTTAGGAAAGTAAATAAACAAAAAAACCCTTTGCTATCCCTTATTCTCTTCCCACAAACCTCTTATTCAATGCTGTTACTATACTTATGGCTAAAAGCCATATGAATATCTACTATAATGACTCACTTTTCTGTAATTATGGAAGAGTTTCAAATGTACCTGATTCCCCCAAAATCAGTTCATCTCAAGGAAGGTGTGTGAGGAATAAGAGGAAGGTAGGTAAATCACTAAAAATTGATTTCACTGCTCTTACCATCTGTCTGTTGCAGGCTTTGCTGCAGCTTTACTGTCCTTTTCCTGAGATGTAAAGATTAATTTTAGTGGGATAGAACATTAATCTATTACTTATATATTTATAAATTGTACATTCTTAATTTTAAAAATTAATGTAAATTGTACTTTGTCTCTCAGTGGTTGCACCCTGTTAATTTTACACAGTGTACTATCTCTCTGATGTTACACCACAACTTCACATTCCCATCCTTTCAAAGCTGGATTTATTTTACAGCCTCACAAAACTTTATGTAGTGATACTATCATGTGTCAACAAGTAATCTTCACTCGCAGTATCTATTTTAATCTTCAACTCATCCTTTTTAATTAAGCACTATATTTTGTCAGGAATACTGAAGTACACAGAAGTTATTTGTCCCAAATCATACAGGTGATAGTGACAGATCTCAGAATCTGAACTCAGGTTAGATGAACACTCAGTCAGTGATAAGGGTTGGGAGGGAGAATTATTAGAACTGAGCGGGAGATGCGAGGACCTTCATAAGGTATCATTAGCATGGGAAACGTGACTTCAGCAGGAGAGATTTTGACATTACTGCCCAGTGAAGGACCAGCTGAGCTCATCCGTTTCAAGGTAAACTACCACTCTAAGCCTTTGGACTGGTGAACATGAGTGGTCCTAGGGAGGTGAGAGCTTTATTTCTTGTCAAAGCAAACTTGCAGGGCAGATGAGATGGTATTAGAAAGTCATGGCCCTCTTACAACGGTCTCTGGAAAAACATTTTCTTTTTAAGCATTTCTTTCCCTCTTGAGGTAAATGCAGAGAATGGTTGTGCTGGGGAATCTGACAGAAAATCAACTCAGTGTTTCCCAATAATGGGCCAGTTCTCGTTTCTGAGACCTGACCGATTACTTTAACCCCATGTGAAACTCAGTAAAGGGACGCCTCCCTGAAACGGGGCTGGAGGGTCAGAAAGCAGAGCTCCTGTGTGGCGCTGCGTGATGTCCATCACAGGAAGAGGCATCGATTTCAGGCCCCAGCAAGGGAAGATGTACATGTCTCCTACAAGAAATCTCCTACCCCAGGACTTCTGGTCGCCCTGGTTGCCCAGTGGTTAAGAATCTCCCTGCCAAAGCAGGGGACACAGGTTTGATCCCTAGGTTGGGGAAGATCCTACATGTTGCAGACCAGCTAAGCCCGCATGCACCAACTACTGAAGCCTGAGCAGCCCAGAGCCTGTGCTCTGCGACAAGGGAAGCCTCGGCAACGAGAAGCCTGCACAGCGCAACGAAGAGCAGGCCCTGCTCACTGCAGCCAGGGAAAGCCCGTGCCCGGCAACAAGGACCAGGGCAGCCAAAAATTAGATAATTAAGTAACATAGGGACATCTCAGAAGAAATCTACTACCATAATCAAAAACTCCATAAAGAATAAATGCTGGAGAGGGTGCGGAGAAGAGGGAATTATACTGTTGGCAGGAATGTAAAGTGATACAGCCACTGTGGATAACAGGATGGAGGTTCCTTAAAAAACTAAAAAACAAACTACCTTGTGACCCAGCAATCCCACTACTGGGCATACACCTTGAGAAAACTATAATTCAGGAAGATACATGTACCCCAAAGTTCACAGCAGCGCTAGTTACAACAGCCAGGACGTGGAACCAACATAAGTGTCCATCAACAGATGAATAAAGATGATGTGGTACGTACATACAATGGAATAGTACTCAGCCATATAAAGAAACAAAACTGGGTCATCTGTAGAGATGTGGATGGACCTAGAATCTGTCATAGTGAAGTAAGTCAGAAAGAGAAAATACTATCTATAACACATTTACGTGGAATCTAGAAAGAGGTACAAAGAAACCTAGTCCCAGGGCAGAAGTAGAGATGCAGATGCAGAGAAGGGATGTGTGGACATGGGGGAAAGAGAGGGTGGGATGAGTCAGGAGACTAGGTTAGACGTAAATACACTACCATGTGTAAAAGAGATAGCTAGTGGGAGCCTGCAGTATAGCTCTGGAGCTCAGCTGAGCACTCTATGAAGATCCAGTGGGGTGGGAGGGACACCCAGGGGGGAGTGGATACATATATACATGTACAGCAGAGATTAACATAAAATAGTAAAGCAATTATACTTCAAAAAAAGGCCCACCACCCCACCAACTCAGCCAATGAGAAACCATCCTCACCCTGACGTCCCTTTCTCCAGTGAGCTTTCCTTCAGAGCAACACTTCCCAGCTGCGTGCTTTTTCTCTATAAAGTAACATTTCTTTCCTTTGTTTGTTGGACTTTCCTACAGTTTTTGCTATAGTGTGCCTGTCCCCAATTGTGATTCTCTGCTATTCCCCCCCACAAAGCCATTTTTATTGGTAAAATAACTATTATTTTTAAGGTCAACACCAGTTTAGACAAACTTTATTGCCCCTCATGGAGAATGGTGATAAAAAACTACATTAATCTACATTAGATTGTATTTACTTTGCACTCACAAAATTTCCTTAAAGCCTAAATCATTATATATTTCCCCCGTGCTTCTCAGGAGAGTAATCTAGATATGTATTCAGATAATAAAAGTATACCAAGACACATACTTCACATTTCTCCCTAGGAATGTGTTGTTTTTTTTTTTTTTTTAATCCAACAGCTATGCTCAATGGCACACAGAAAATACTGTGTACATAATGAACCTTGAAATTTAATGAAAGTTCAAAGATAAGATGGATCCAGATAGGAAAAATCAGAACCAAACAAAATACAATCCCCTTTTACGGCCAATGTTGGAATTTAAATATTGTTGCATTTTAAATATTTAGCATCAGTGAATTTCGGTAGAGACTGTTTTTCTGTGTTAAGAGACATGTCAGGTTAACTTTGGGCTTCCCAGGTGGTACAGTGGTAAAGAATCCGCCTGCCAGTCAGTGCAGGAGATGCGAGAGACGTGGGTTCAATCCCTGGGTCAGGAAGATCCCCCGGAGTAATGAATGAGCCCACTCCAGTACTCTTGCCTGGAAAGCTCCACAGAAAGAGGAACCTGGAGGCCACAGACCGTGGGGTCGCAGAGAGCCGGACACGACTGAGCAGGTGCAACATCATGCAGGTTGCACCTCACTGACACAGAATCGTTAGGTTTTCCTGCCTGTATCAATCAGCTTTTGAAACAGTATGCCTCTAGTAATAAAAGAAGTTCAGTGTCATAATGTGATGTCTGAAAGCAAAAATAATGAATCCCACTGGATAAGTGGATAAAAAATCTGATCATTCTTGGAAACCATAAAATTTAACAACTTTACCTTATTGTAAATGTAACAAATAATGACACATGAAATCCTGTACAGGGTAGGGATGTTTCAGTGGTAGAGGATATATAACATCTACCATGAGAATTTTCCTCTTTATTTTACTTTCCTTTAAATAGTGGCAATACTGACTTGATCAGGCTAAGGAAAAGATTAAATGACACTGTACATGTAAAGCACCCATAGCAGTGCCAAGCAGTGTGTACGCTCAATAAAGACCATCATCATCATCAAAATCTCCTTAAGAAGTGCTTGCTTTTAGGAACATTTTCCAAGACACATTCTAGTTATTTGTGGAAACATAGTACTAACACAGATTTGAATATGGTATAGTATATATAGTATTTTCCTTTTCCCCCCACTTGCTTCTGAAGCATTTATTAATCTATTTACAGAACATGGCTAATTTTTAAAACCCATAAGGTCTATTATTAGTTACACCATGAATAGGTACTGGTCTTCTCTGGTGGATCATAAGGTCTATTATTAGTTACACCATGAATAGGTACTGGTCTTCTCTGGTGGACCAGACAGTAAAGAGTGTGCTTGCAATACAGGAGACATAGGTTTGATCCCTGGGTGGGGAAGATCCCCTGGAGAAGGGAATGACTACCCACTCCAGTATTCTTGCCTGGAGAATCCCATGGACAGAGCAGCCTGGCAGGCTACAATCCACGGGGTCCCAGAGACTTGAACATGCTCATGACTGAGCAACAAACACTTTCAGGTACAGAGATGCCCAGGTGTAGAAGAACTGATCTATAATACTAATCATTATAGATGATATAATAACCTCTCTTATAGTCTGAGGTCATAATCTATCTCATAGTATATCTGGACTTTTTTTTTTTTATAGCTGATGATCTTCTAACTCATCATAACCTACAATGTAGATGCTTATGATGAATCTATACATCCCTTGGACTATGTGATTAGCCTGGAGATGCTGGGACCACAATGATATAGAATAAAAATCATATGAAAGTATAAGATGACAATTATTATGAACTATTATATCATACTAATAAGAAAGTAGATATTTACAAGTATTTTTGAAACACACTATCCTTCTACCTTATTTCCTCTCATCAGAGAGACAAACGTCACCTTTCAGTCTTCACCTGTATTTCTACTTGTGATGGACACACAGCCTAATCATGCTGAAGATGCTCCATCAGAGGAAGTTTGGCTTCCTGGGAACCAACAAGAGGCAGGGCCTTGGGTCTTCTCTCTTTCTGGGACCCCCATTATGTGCACGGACCATAGGGCGAACTGAGAAGCTCCATCTGAGCAGCTCCCCTCTCAGCAGTCAATAAACTGACTTCCGTACGCGTGGCGCTAAACACTGTTGCTTCTCTGACTGCTCAGCGAGAGAGATATACGCATGGAGGCGAGCCTGGAGAACAGTCCCGGGCAGACCCGGTTCACAACAAAAGCCGGCCCACTAAGCGACGACGACGACCTAGACCGCTTAGCAGCTCAGAGACCCCAGACTGCGCAGTGACCCGAGCTCATCGGCCTCTCCGGGATGCGCTCAGTCACCTAACCCGGGCGCGTTACGCTGACTCCTTATAAAGTAGCAGTTCCCACCGCAAGTCCCCGGCTCCCATGTCACTGAACTCTCATGGGAATTTCCATTTTTAACCCATCTTCCTATCCAAACTTCTAATTTCTCAACTCCGAATCGGCTCGGCTATCCACCTTTTCTGCTCCGTACCCAGATTCCTGCTGGCTTGGGCAGATTGCTGTCATCACGCTTTCTGGAAACCCAGCCGGGAGCGGGACCTGCTCGGTAATATCGTTCTGCTTACTGTTCAGTGCCCTGTACTGCTCAGCACTGCGACGACTTTAATTCTTCATTATTCCCCTCACAAGCCGACCCTGCCGTGGCCACTTCTGTCTGCTGATCATCTCCCCTCCTTCTTCACAGACAAAATTGATGCTTTTAACCTATGTTCAAAGTGTTTGCTTTTCTACCAGCTCCCATAAAGCACCTATGCACCCTCTCATGTCTCCTGTTAAGGACACAGATGTGGCCCTTCTCTAACCTAATATCCCTCTTCAGCTGTTTCACCGTCTCCTCTCCTTTCACAGGCAAGCTGTTTCAAAACAGGGTTCAACTTCACTAACACTCTTAGTGTCCCGTTCTTAATATTAATCTACAGAAAACTGACTTCTACCCCCATCAACTTCACTGAAAATGTTCTAAGTTCTTCAATTGCCTTCTAAACGCGAAAGCTGAAGAAAGCCTCCCAATTCTCATTTTATTTGAAGTCTCTACAGCACTTGTATTTATTCTTGGAAATATGTCTATTTCTACCATAAAGATTATACTTTTCCATTATAGAAACTCTGACTACACAAAAAGAATGGAGAAAAGAAGAAAAAAGTATATGCATATCCTCACTACTCACGTTAAAGCAGTGTTTAACATCCTCATACATTTCTTATCAGGATTAGTTTCAATGCATGCATAGGCACTTTATACAAGTGAATGTTATGTTTTTTAATATAGTATCATAAACATTCCTCCATGTTATACTAATCCTAAGAAACCATATTTGAAGTCTGTATAATTTTCCAGTATATCCAAAAACACAGTTTACTTCTTTTGCAGCATATAAATAATGAGATATATTCCTAATATTATTAAGTATCCTTTTGAATACTTGATTTGAATCATAGTAGAGGATTTTGTACTATGATCATACAATAATTTAATCTCTTACTAGACCTTTAAGTTGCTATCATCATTTTGTTATTATAAATAGTGCTACAATGAATACCATAGTATCCAAGAACCTCTTGAATCTTTTGCTTAGGCATTTTCTACCTCTTAAAAACTTTTCCATTTAAAATATTTGTTTTCTGTAATGATGGCACAGTTGGTAAAGAATCTGCCTGCTAACGCAGGAGACATGAGATGTGGGTTTGACCCCTGGGTCTGGAAGATCCCCTGGAAGAGGAAAGGACAACCCACTCCAGTGTTCTTGCCTGGAGAATCCCATGGACAGAGGAGCCTGGTGGGTTCCAGTCCATGACGTTGCAAAGAGTCAGACATGACTGAGTGAGTATGCTCTCACACACAATTACCACACAGAATTTCTCCTTACATCTCAAAAAGAACAGCTTATTGTAATTTGTACCCAGCTAACAAGACAGCAGGGAAAAGCATTAGGGACAAAGGGAACAGTGAAATACTAGGATCTATTATTAAGGAATAATAGAACTAATGCTGGGAGGAAATAATCAGTTTATGAACAACCCAAATATAAGATTATGAAGTAACTTATTTTAAAAATAAACAAACTGTTAAGGAAGGTTTTGGGGATGAGAAGAGTTAGAGGGTTAGAAAATGAGAGCGATTCCTGGAAGAGTCTTATTTAGGAGATATTTTTTCTTTGCCTAGGTTTTTATGTTGTTTTTTAGGTTACAGAGGTATTTTATTAATTTTGTCAAACAGAACTTATACATTTGAAGTATTATATTTACCCTTAGGCAGAAGTAAGGACCATTTGTGAAAGTGAAAGTCACTCAGTCGTGTCCCACTGTCTACAACCCCATGGACTGTACAGTCCATAGAATTCTCCAGGCCAGAATACCGGAGTGGCTGTTCCCTTCTCCAGGGGATCTTCCCAACCCAGGGATCGAACCCAGGTTTCCTGCATTGCAGGCAGATTGTTTACCAGCTGACCCACCTGGGAAGCCTTATGCAGAAGTACTTTAAGATAAATTAGCTTAGATTGAGGAGAAAATAGGAAAATACTGAGTAAATAACAAAGCCTTCCTGGGCTTAAATTATCACAGGCCCAAAAAAGGAAAAAAAGGAGTCTTTTTTAAAATTTAATCTTTTAAAGATTCATAAAAGGCTGAAAATGAATGTTTTATTCAGTGTTACTGGTGACTTTTACTAATTAAGTCTGCCTTTCCCACTAAGCAGGCAGGTAGTGTGAAAAAGGCTGATTGTCAAGGGTAAACAGAAATTGCAGATCATTTAGTTTCCGTCTTGCTCTGAATCTTACCCAAATAATTAGCAGTCGCCATAGCTGGAACAGAGCACCAGGAAAAAGAACAGTCTCTGGTGGTGTGTTTATGGAAAAATAAGATGGGAGTGAGAGAGACGGCAAGGAGAAAATCCCATTTGGACATAAGTAAAAATTCAAACCTGATTTAGCTCCTGAATTTATATGACATAAACCGTGAAACAGCAATGTAAAAGAACAAATTTTAACTCTCTACTCACATATAGAGAGAGCTAGTCCAGGAAGACAGTCTTTGATTAATTGATTGAATGATCTTAACATCATAACTATGTTTTCAGCATCTGTAACTCCATGCAAGCCCAGTTTTGATCTGCCAAAGCTTGTATTTTCTGAGATCTTTTCCAACCCAAAGAATATAATCAAGGGGATTTTCTGAATCTAGTACTTTCAAGTTCCCCAAGAGTAAATACTGTTATACTGAAAGTTTTAATTGAAGCACCCAGATATAAAAGACTGTATAATAAATTGTGTTATGAGTCAGATCAAGATGTAGATATCAAAGCAAATGCTAAAGACTAAACTCTTAAGTGTGAGGGCCAAGAATGGTTAGGATTTTGGTTCTATAGAAAAGAGTTTTATGAAGATAAGTTCCTCAGAGAGATCTGTGCCTTTGTCCCACCCAGCTACACACCAGCAGAAGGGGAGTGTGACTTGAGTTTCTGTGTGGGGAGGTGGGCATTCTCCTTTCTCTGGAGGGCACAAGGGGAAGCTTCAAGGAATGCTTGACTTATGCTTCCTGGAGGGGAAACATGGTAGAATGGGATCTGACCTCTGCCATGAAATCCAGAGGTCTGCAAAAAATGGGGGGGGGGTGCTACATAGGAATTAGCCTGCACTTTGGCTGAGCAGGGACACAGGACAGGTGACTGTTGTTCATGAACAAGACGTGGTCCTGGACGTAGGGAGAGTGGGAGAGTCAGCCGGGGTCTATTCGGATACCCAACCAGTGAGCCACCTGGGAAGAGATGGAACGCCAATGGAGAGTCATGTGACTTTATGTTCCTGAAACCCAGGGGGCCAGGGAGGAGTGGCAAGGATGTCAAAGCAAACATCCCCAGGTGCCTGTGGGGTGCAACCAGATGGCGCACAGGTGGGAGCTCCGCAGAAGTTATGAGAACACCCAGGCCAGAGAGGGAGCCTGCTTCCATATCTCCAGGTCTAGAGAGGATCTCCAGGTCTACAACAGTGCCAGTTAAGCTGCGGCTTGCCATCAGCCACCTCTTTTGTCAGATATGGTGACTGGGGAAGCAGCGGCGGGGGAGGGATACGGGGGGAAGGGCAGGTGAGCCACAGACAGAGAAGCCGCTTCTCCTTCGCAAGTCACAGGCTCCCACTTAGATCAGCCCATGGGGGAGCAGTCAGCCACAGTGCAGACGCTGATTACTGGACGCCTTTCACTGGACGCTTTACATTGCTGAGTGGAGGCCAGTCTTTATATCTTAAGGGAGCCCCAGGAATTTCCATTATCTCAGAGGGAGGAGGAAAGTCTGGGGTTCAGATTCAAATGTACCTAAGCTTCTGGATGCTTCGGGTACACACGCAGTTTTTAAGGCCCTGGAAATGATCTACGATAATCACATGTTTCTATAAAAGTTGTAGAAGTAAGGCATTTTAATTACAACATAAGACTGGCTTCTCTCTCTGGTTCAGCCTCTCTCTCTCCTCTCCTGACAGGGGACTTTGAAGAGGCTATAGGCATTTTGAAGTATTCTTAACTTTCAGTGAATATTGATATTTTCTCAGCATTATCAATCACACCAAAGTTCAAAAAGGACTGCAAGGGTAAACCATAGAGAAAGATAAGACCGACACAACAGTGCTACATGAAAAACGGTCCCTTCTCCAAATCGTATTCCCAGGGATAAGAAATAACATTCCCAGTAGTATTTATAGAATACCAAAGAGAATGTACTATGGCATAAACAGATATTCTCAAGTATTTTGTGAAAAAATGTTTTTGAAAAGTCACAGTTAGGTGATGCTGGATAGCCTATTACCTAACAGTTTCAGATAACATTTTGCTTGTAAACTGTTTTCAAAAAGATAGAAATAATTTCCATAAGTTGGGTCTTAAGACCAGGTGCATATGATGAGAATACTCAAAAGTCATCAATAGTCCACAAGCTAGAAAGGCTAGGTTTACTTGATTTATACATAAGTAAACAAACATGCACAGACTGAACCAGTGTTTGGAAGAGAAAACATTCTGCAACAGTTTGAGATACTAAGAGGTTCTTTGCAGTCATTCAATCCTCAGAGAAAGTAGCTTTCCCTTCAGAGGTCAGGGTGACAAGGGGAATTCTTGAGATAACAGAAATGTCACAAAACTCCTGGCACTAGTTGCAGAATTTGATTCATTTCTACATTAGCACTTGAGGAAAAAAATTAAAGTGAGAAAAGGTCGATGAGACATATCTATCAAAACATTATATAAATAATTATTAGAGAGAAAATCTGGACAAATTGAGGTAATATGTCCTTTTTAAAAAACATGGACAACAAACCCTACTGTATTGTAAATTCCTCATGAAATGTGACAAGTACTGAACAGCTGGCAATTATTGTAAGCTACTGCTAAAAGGGAAACACTAGGAATATATTTTAAAGTTTTTTTTTCCCAACAAACAATACCATCTGCCACTTCATTCAAAAAAGTGGAAGAGTATGGACTGTCATAACACCTGGATGAATAGCAAATAACTGTTGGAAACATGATGAGAAAGGGCTAATCATGCTTTTAATAATGTTATTACATGACCCTAGGTGACATCTGCAGGAATAACGTGATAAGTTCATTCAAAAATCCTCCTTTTCCATAAAAGAATGAGAATGCTGGCATCAGTTGACAAAATCGAGTTTTTCAAAACTCTGGAAATAAACCCAAGTGGTAAATACAGGGGGCATTTATTCAAGAAAAACATCTGGATCTCAGTAAGCCCAGTCAACTTTGTCCCACTTTGGTTTCCCCAAGTCCCGTCCCTCAGATGGCTGTGGGAAGAGCTCTGTGGTAGGCATGTGGAGACCTCCTCCCCCGCACAGGGGACTCATCAGAATCTAGAGGCTCAAGGCCCCCAGCTGCATCAGGGTCTTCCCTCATGTCGCCATCACCTTACAGGACCTGACTCTTTCCTGGCAGTATTCTCAGGCGGGGTGTACCCTCCGAGGCTGGGAGCTCAGTTTGCATGGTAATTCAGCCACTCTCAGGATGGGGTTCTGTGTGTGATTTTCAGCAATTTCAGCCCTGCATACCACACACAGAAGCTTTGAGGTCATTCATGTGGTGTCTGAGCTGGGAATTCAAAGTCCTGACTTCATCGTTATCTTTCACCACTTTGTCCGGCAACATCAGGGGCAAAACACCAATGTTGTTTATAGTCCCTAGTTTTCTAATAATGTTTGAAAGTATCATTATATGGAGTCACTTAACTGGTTGCTCAGGAGTGTCCAATGCTGAGATATTTTGCATGTTGCCATGAACAGTTCATATTGTGGATTATCAGGGCTGTCTTTACTGCTGGAAATAAGAGTCATTAGCATCTTTAATCAGATTAGAGAGCCAATGCCAGAAACCGCAGAACACATTCAGAAAATTTGTCCTTAAGTTTCTATTCTTCTAGAACTACTTCTAATTCCAAAATCTGTATTATTCATGGTTTTCCAGAGAAACCAATCAGCTATAGATCCGATCAGATACAGATCAATAGATAGATAGATATTTATTATGAGGTATTTGCCCATGTGACTTTGAAGACTGAGAAGCCCCATGACCTGCTGTCTGCCAGCTGGAGGCCCAGGACAGCCAGGGGTGGAGTCCCGGTCCAAACCCAAAGGCCCTGAGGACCAGGGAATCCACTGATCCAAGTCTGAAAGAAGCCGGAGCACTGCTGCTAGAGGGCAGAGAAGAAGGATGACCCAGCTCAAGAGGAGAGAGCAGGTCCACCCGCCTCCAGCTTTTTGCTCCACTGAGCCCTCAGTGGGTTAGGTGAGGCCGATCCACATGGGTGAGGGCAGTCTTACTCTATGGATTCAAAAGCTCATTCCTTCCAGAAGCCTTCTCACAGAAGCCTCCAGAAATAATGTTTCACCAGCTACCTGGGCAACCCTTAGCCCAATCAAGTTGATGCATCAAATTAACCATCACAATGTCTGCTGTGAAAATGATTAATCATTCACAGAGCAGAGATTGTTACTTTCACAGAGGAGATAAGCACCTTGTTGTGATACTGTTGCTGTTCATAACAATCACAGATGAGAAGATTTCCTTCCTGAAAGGAGGGGGATCGGTCCTGAGGAGGCAGACCGGAAGAAGCCCTGGCGGCAGGACCCCAGCCTCCCCGATCTAAGCCCCCAGGTGACTGGAGTGATGGTTGTTGAGGTTCCCACACAGACAGTGCCCTGGAAGGCCCCAGTGGTGAGTGAACTGCAGGAGGGGCAGGGCGGGGGGATCCCCCAGCCCCTGAGTCACGGGCCGGCAGGAGCACTGGAGCACCAGAGCCAGACTTCTCAAGACATGCGAGTAGACAGCTGACCCTACCTCTCCGACCTTGCTCCCCACGGGCCCAAATGAACCTCTGCTGGAATCAGTGATGCGAAGCCCCCCTCGCCAACCACAACAGAGGCGAACCCGAGGCCCTGGTCTCCCCACCTGCCCACCCCACCGTGACTTGTTCTGTGGGCCCCGGGTGTGCCATGGAATTTCCAGGACCTATAAGTAATGCCCTCTTTTTTTCCCCAAAGTTCTCTGACAATTATTGCTTTGCAGCCCAGCTGCCCATTTCCTATTTGAAAACGCAACCCTCTGTAAATAAGTGAATAATCATTTTTCACGGCCATGAATGTTGGAAATATGACCCTCCACAAATGAGGGTGTAAAAGATGATAACTGGCTGCTTGGATCAGGCTCTAAGCATTCTAAGTTGAGTTCACAAGGAGAGCGGCTATTTCTCACACTGCTTTTAGCATTTCTGTGCTGCTGAGGCCATCACCAGCACTTGATTCCCCATGTTTCTTATGTAAACTTTTCTTGGGCTCACAAAGTAACATTCCATCATCACCCACATCTAACAAATGGAAAAGGCTGGCTTAGTGGAATTTGCTGAGGATTATACAATGCATAAATAGCATGTTTGGGGATAAAATCCCCCTGTCTCATTCTTCCAAGCATTGTATGTACAAGATCACTGCTCACAACAAAAAGCGAAGGAGGAAAATGGAATTACCCCTCATCAGTGAAAAGCAATGAACCACCGATATATATCACAATTTGGATGATTCTGAACACCATGCTGAACAAAAGACGCCTGATGCACAAACAGTACAGTTCAGTTTCTCTGACATTCTAGGACAGGTGACTATAGGGACAGAAAGTTTATCAGTTTTTGCCAGCTCCTGGGGGCCAGGGGAACTGATTGCCAATGTGTCAAGGGAAATTCCTGGGATGATAAAAAATGTTCAGTGTCTCAGAAGTCACATGGTGTGTGCATTTGCCTAAACCACAGTACATGGGTGTATACATTTGTCAAAACTCATTGAACTGGACACTTAAAATGAGTACATGTAATTAGTATGTAAGTATTAGTACGTAAATATACCTTAAAAAAATTGATTTTAAAACACATTTTTGAGGTGGGTTCAAAGCAATGTATTGTCTTACATAAGTTGTGTGAGAATAATAAAATCTTGTGGGGGAAAGAAAGCAAATTAATACTTGAATGGATGCCCTCTTGTCCACATTCTAAGAGAAAATTAGTTAGAATCTTGTAATGGTGGCACCAGTAAAAAAAAAAAAAAATGTACCATTGAGTCATATTGCTTTTAGGATCTTTTCCAATTAAATAGCAAATTGAAAATGAACTTAATTGTTAAAACTTGCTCCAACTTCTTAGTATTTTATCAGCCCAGAAGTTTCAACCTAACAGTAATATTTGAAATTATGTTTATTTTTGTTCTTTAAGCCATGAATCAGTAGTTTTCCTCTGATAGTTTGCACATGTATCTAAGTACCATCAGATTATCACATGACTAAATCATTCAAAGAAAAAAGATGCACTTATGGTAAAGAATTGTTACTTTACAGACCACCCAAAATAGGAGAATATTTTTCTTAGAAACAAAATTAAGAGAAAATCACAAATCAGGTGCCACCATACTACATGTGCTAAAAGGAAAGTGTTTTTGACATATTTTTAAAATTGAAGAATTAGTGAAGAATTGGTCATAGTCCTTTTCAATCCATTCTGTGGTCATAACTTCGCTTTGGACCTTGTGAACAGTTGGGCAGGTCTCATTTTTTTTTTCCCCCAGCTACTCTTAGATAATAAAAATCCTAAGTCTAATTTCAGTCGGGCTAGTTTTAGCAATGGAAATGTCTAGTCCTAGGTGAGAGTCAACCTTGAGACTATTCAAGGTCACAGCTTCTCCCCCGCTGGGCTCTAGCCTGTTACAGACTGGATACTTAACCACGGAGAATGCAGGAACACGGCCACTCTCCAGCTAATTGCCCCACCATGGGCCTGCCCTCCTCCTCCGCTCCCTTACTAGCCCACCACCGCCTCTTCTAGCTTCAGACACAGGAGGGGACTGAACACAGGGGTCCCAGCTGGCTGAGACTGTCGGGCAGTTTCACCGGGGGCTGACTGATGCTGACTGTCTGATGGGGGCCAGGGCTCCTCCTGGGAGGACGCGCCTACATGAGCACCTCCTCTCTGGCTCTCAGCACAGAAGATGCACTCAACTCCTGCCTCCTCTGGCACGCTTGTAACAGACAGGAGGCGGAGTCACCCCTAGATACGAGATATAAAGCAATTTTCCTGAAATCCAAAGTGGATACAAAAGTTTAATAGAAGGAACAGAATGGAGGACGTCACAACCACGGGGAGGGCCGGAGTATTGTAACACCTTGCCCTGCCAGATCAAGTGTCAGAAACATCCAGAAATGGAACTGCAGGGAAGGTGGGGGGCCAGAACAAGAGGCAGAGCTAAAAAACCAACAAAAAACAGAGAATAACCGAAAGATGATTAAAAATTTCATCCTTCAATCCTCACCATCACCTCTCCAACCTCATGCAAAGTTAGACAACTGGACCGACCACTGAAGAAGTCTCTACAGAAGGCCTGAACACACGCCGGAAGAGCGCTGCGGCACAGAACGGGTGATACCCGTAGAGTGAGCCTCCCACCCCGGCGAGGGGGCACCTCAGCGTGATGAATGGCCCTCCACAGGCTCAGCCTAAACGGGAGCCCTAGAAAACACAGCATGCAGAGCTTTCCGTGGGATTTTCCAACTTTTCTAGCACCAAAGGCCAACAGGGGACCGCCATGCTTTTGAAGAAAACCAACAGGCCAAGTCAATGAGGAAGAATTAAATAAAGAGCATTCATGAATATCTGAGCATCTGGTGAGTTAGAAGTGACCCACAAACCATCTCAAACTGGCTGATGCAACAAATGAACACGTCTACAAACAAACAAATATCTGTATTAATTTGCTAAGGCTGCTGTAACAAAGTACCATGGACGGAGCGACTTAGTAGAAATTTATTTTCTCACCGTTCTGGAGGCTAGAAGTCTGAGATCAAGGTGTCAACAGGGCTGGTTCTTTCTGAGGTCTCCCTTCTGAGCTGTAAGACAGCTAGATGGCTGACTTCTCCCTCTGTATTAACTTGTCCCTCGATATTAACTTGGTCTTCTCACTGTGTGTGTGTGCGTGCAAACGTCCTCTTCGCGTATGGACACCAGTCATACTGGACTAGGGTCCACCCTCATGACCCCATTTTAATCTAATCCCCTCTTTTTATTAAAAGCAGAGACATCACTTTGCCAACAGAGGTCTGTATAGTCAAAGCTATGGTTTTTCCACTAGTTGTGTGCGGATATAAGAATCAGACCATCAAGAAGGCTGAGCGCAGAATTGATGCTTTTGAACTGTGGTGTTGGAGAAGACTCTTGAGAGTCCCTTGGACAGCCAGGGGATCAAATCAATCAATCCTAAAGGAAATCAACCCTGAATATTCATTGGAAGGACTGATGCTCCAATGAAGGAGCATCAGTCCTGAATCTTCATTGGAAGATTCATTGGATTCATTCAGTATTCATTCAGTCCTTCCAATGAAGGAGCTGAAGCCGAAGCTCCAATACTTTGGCCACCTGACTCGAAGAGTCGACTCATTAGAAAAGATCCTGATGCTGGGAAAGACTGAGGGCAGGAGGAGAAGGGGACGACAGAGGATGAGATGGTTGGATGGCATCACTGACTCAATGGACGTGAGTTTGAGCAAGCCCCGAGAGACAATAAAGGACAGGGGGGCTTGATGTGCTGCAGTCCATGGGGTCTCAGAGTCAGACATGACTGAGCGACTGAACAACAACCACCTCTTTTAAAAAAACCCTGTCTCCAAATACAGTGACAATCAGAGGTGCCGGGGGCTAAGACTTCAATTTATAAATTTTGCAGGGACACAGTTCAGCCCATAACATACATCTGCTCCGTTAACTGCAAATACAAGGCTGAACTGAGCAGGAGGCACAGCCAGATTCAAGACTCCAGAGAGGGTCTCGGGAGCAGCCCCCGAGGTCCTCTGCTCAGCGTATCGTATCTTAGAGTAGGTTTGCACTGGTGGTTTAGTCACTAAGGCATGTCACACTCTTGCAACCCCATGCACTGTAGCCCACCAGGCTCCTCTGTCCATGGCATTTTCCAGGCAAGAATGCTGGAGTGGTTTGCCATTTCCTTCTCCAGGGGATCTTCCCAACCCAGGGATGGAACTCAAGTCTCCTGCATTGCAGGCAGATTGTTAGTTTAAAAGTAATTCATCTCTTAAAAAAAGAAAATCAAGCAACACATAAATCAAAGCTATTCTAAAATTAAACAATTGTTTTTCTTAAAATCGATTTCATCTGACCATCACTTCTTACACTATGGCTTCACCCAGTTAATCTTTTTAAGGCTTTTTTTTTTTTTAATGTGAAGTGAAGTGAAAGTCACTCAGTCGTGTCCAACTATTTGCGACTCCATAGACTATATGTCTATGTCTATGCGACTCCACGGACTATATGTCCGTGGAATTCTCCAGGCCAGAATACTGGAGTGGGAAGCCTTTCCCTTCTCCGGGGGATCTTCCCAACCCAGGGATCAAACTAAGGTTTCCCACATTGCAGGCAGATTCTTTACCAGTTGAGCCACAAGGGAAGCCCCAGAATACTGGAGTGGGTAGCTTATCCCTTCTCTAGTGGATCTTCCAGTCCCAGGGATCGAACCAGGGTCTCCTGCATTGCAGGTGGATTCGTTGCCAACTGAGCTATCAGGGAAACCCTACAGTCTTTATTGAATTTGCTACAGTATTGCTTCTGTTTCACGTATTGTTTTGCTTTTCCTGGGGGTGGGGTGTTTGTTTTGGCCATGATGCATGTGGTCACTGAGCTTCCTGACCAGGGACTGACCCCAGACCCCCTCTACTAGGTAGTGAAGACTTGAACACTGTACCACCTGGGGAGTGCCCACCCAATTATCATCCTTCTCACTTCTTCTTTGAATTGCAAACACGATGGTTCTCATTCATAAATCGGGCTACCATGAGAGTTGGGTGGATGCAATCGTGATCATGTGGTCACCTCTTGTAGCCTGGCTTGTGTCTGCCTTCTTGAGGGAGGGAGAGGGGAGCAGGGAGCGTGGAGGCGTGGGCAAGGGTGGCGATGCCTGTCAGGGCCTTCGGAGTCCCAAGTCTTGAGGGGGTAAACAAAGCAAAATCAAAGCTGCTCAGAGCTCGGGGCCATGAGACAGGCCAGTCTTTACACACCACCTTTGGCTGGAAATCACTTCTGGTTTTCTCAATTTGTTTCATACCATCCTATAAAAGAAACATATGCTTGCAAATTAAGAAGACAGTATGTTTTAAACCAAATTCAAAAAATCAATTATAATGATTGGTTTGGACCCAGGAGATGGATACACTTAAGAAACCATGGTATTCCTTATAAACAGTACCTCAGGACACATTTTGATATGTTTCTACATTATCTTGCTCTCTAAATTTGGTGCCTCTCTTTAATAACTTTTATAATGACTGGCTTAGGTCATCTATTCACAAGTGAATTTCAAAGTGTTTCAGGGAACTAGGCAATCAAAATTGACCAATTTAAAAGATGTGAAGGGGCACTATTGATTTTTTTAAATTCTATTTTCAAGGGTTTTCTGACAGTTTTAGTGGTAGTTGGAAGAATGTCAAATCTATTCTTTAGTAGAAGAATGGATTATATGCAAGAGGGCAGAGTAATGCTGTTTTCTTGATTTCCAAACTCATCCTGAACTGTTTTCTTCATTCTTATTTGAACTAAAGGAGTTTAATTTTTTAAGAAGGAAAAAGTGAATATATATATTACATTTTCCTCTGTATGTTCCTTGCCATGAATGGCATATAAGGTAAAATAAAATATAATTCATATATTCTAAATCAAGTACTAGTTCCTATAATAATTAGTAGATGAGATTAAGTAATTAAGTATAAACCTTTGATTTTTGCTATGGAGGGCTCTTGATTCAACACTCCAGCTGTTCTACTTTTCAATTTTAGGTTTCTGTTAATGAGATGCAATTTATGCCAAATACTATAACATGGATATAAGAAAAAAATGAAATTATAAACCATAAATTCTTATTTTATAAATAGAATATTATAATTATTATAACTTTATTATTTTAAATAGAACATTACAATTATATAAATAACTTTGTTATTCTAAATAAATAATTTTATATTGAAGAAACTCATGTGATCATCTAATTTCATCCCAGATTCTACTAAATACTGGTAATATTAGTAAGCTCAAAATTACATATACTGTCTTCTAGTTTATCAGAACTACATACTACTTATCAGAATCTAAAAATATAAAGAAATTGTCATTTTCCTTGTAATAGAAGTCATACTTTTATATTGTTCATTATACTGTCTTGTGGTTTCTCTGCATCTACACTGACATAAAATATGTATCTAAGCAGGATCTGGTGGGTATTAACATGTTGTATTATGTGTCTCAGGATAAAGTAGGAGATTGGGCATTAAGTGAATCTTACAGTAGCTGTACTCTGAGTGATTCTAAAATGGCAACATATTCTGTAGCTTCTTGAACTGTGGTTATTTCCTATCCTAATGTCTTCAGAGTAAGCCACCTACCATGGTAAAAACATCTCATTTCATATTCCATGCAGTGCAAATGGGGGGAAACCACCAACATTTCATGAGCTTAATACATTTTAAACCTTTTTTCCTCCAATTAAATTGAAGAATGGCTCTGCTTGCAAAATTCAGAATTTTCAGGGAAGAAATACGAAGTAACATCTGTTCTAAATAAAAGAAATTCTGCTCGATAACCTGGTTCATGTAAAGATAATGGAATCTTGAATCCTTTTATGGATTCTTTAGATTTGAAGGTCAGAAATATTTCTGCTACCTGTAAATTATACTGTATGTTAACAGAAATACAAGGAGTCATTCCACCCAGTCCACATTTGTTTCTTTTGTACTGATGTACATCCTCCTTCAGAGATGATTTATTTTAAACTTAGGAACACTAGTTTCTTTAAAAACAAAACAAAACAAAACTTGTATTGAAATACTATTAGATCACCAGGAAGTTGCAAAGAGAGTGGAGACAGTTCTCACACACCACTCAGCATCCTCGTTATCATTAATATCTTACATGACTGTGGTACATTTGTCCAAACTAAGAAACTGACATTGGAACATTAACTCAAGTTCTGACTTCATTCAGATTCTATCAGTTTTTCCTTTAATGCCCATTTTCTGTTTCAGGATTCAGCGTAGGATATCACATTAGATTGGGCTGTCAGCCTCCCCAGTTTCCTCTGATCCGTGACAGTTTCTTGGTCTTTCTGTCTTTTTACGACCTTCCAGGCATCCTGCAGAATATCCTCAGGGCAGTGTGATGCTTGGCCACGATTACACCTGGGGTCAAGGGTCTTGGCAAAACCACTACACAGGTGAAGTGCTCTTAGTTCTTCATAGCAGGGGTATATGATGTCAGTGTGACTATTAATGACGTTGGCCTTCATCCCTTGGTTAAGGTAGTTTGCCAGGTTTCTCCAACTCTAAAATTATTTTTTTTTTACTTTGCCCTATTCTGTTCTTTGGAAGCAAATCACTAAGTTCAACCTACATTCTATGGAGCTGGAAGTGAAGAGGACAGGTCCACGTTCTCAAAAGGGGATTATCTACATATATTACTTCAGTATTTCAGTAATAAGCGTGTGTGCTCAGTCACTTCAGTCGTGTCTGACTCTTTGCAACCCCATGGGCTGCAGCCCACCAGGCTCCTCTGTCCATGGGATTCTGTAGGCAAGAATACTGGAGTCGGTCGCCATGACTTCCTCTAGGGGATCTTCCTGACCCAGGGATTGAACCCACGTCTCTTGTCTGCTGCACTGGTGGGCAGGTTCTTTACCACCAGCACCCTGGGAAGCCCTCAGTAACAAGAAACTTCCTTATATTCATTTATTCAATTATTTATGTACATTAGTATGACAAATGCATATTTATTTTATATCCTGGGTTATAATCCAACACGACGCTATTTTTTTTTGCTGGAATGACCTCAGTTTTGGGCATGGAGAAGTCTTTCCGGCTGACTCCTGCATTGCCGCGACATAACTCCATCCTTCTGTTTTCTGAACCCTTCCCTGCTTTCTCATAACACAATATCCTCCAGGCTCATCTTGTATTTTCTCTTCTCCACTGCTAGACTGTTATTTCTCCAAGGACCCCTGCTTCTTTGTAAGAGAGTGGTCTCAGCATACTGACCTCTATCTAAAGAAGAGTAACTTTGAGTGAGTTATAGAGCTTGTCAAACACATTCTTAGCCAGGTGACCAACATCACTACCAACAAATTAAGTCATATCTTGATATGATGTGGTATAAATGGCATCTCACCTCTCTGATCTTATCCAAAACACATAACCCCGTCTAATCATAACATCAGACAAATCCCAATTGAGGGACATTTTACAAAATACTTGATGGTATCCCTAAACACTAAAAATATCACCCAAACCAAGCAAGTCTAAGGAACTGTCCCAGTCAAGAGCAGTCTGAGGAGACACGACGGTTAACTGATTACAGTATCAGGATGGGACCCTAGAACATAAAACGCACAGGAAGATAATCCTAAGGGGATCTGAGTGAAATATGGACTTTAGTTAATGAAGACGCATCACTGTCATTCTTTAATTGTATGCAACCTGCATACAATTAACCTGCAACCATAAGATGTTAACAACAGGGGGGAAAATATAAGCTATATGGAGGCTCCTCTGTATTAACTTCATAATGTTCCTGTAGATTTAAATTGTTTCTAAAACAAAAGTTTATTTTTAAAAAGTATACAGTGAATATGAATGACTTGAAAACAAAAAGTTAAGAAGTCTCTGACACTTTGTCCATTCATCAACTCTGAACGTATTAATCTGCAGATAACTGGATCTGAGTGTCATGGGATGACTTACCATGAATAGGTTGCCAAAGGTTTCTGTTCAAGTTTGAATTTATTTGAAAGTTTATCCAAATAACATTTGCAGTTCACTTATTCAGATTAGAGTACACTTTATTCACTTCTCCATTTATTTTTCAACTTTTAGAGTGATACTTAAACACTTCACATCAGTTCAGTTCAGTTCAGTCGCTCAGTCGTGTCTGACTCTTTGCAACCCCATGAATTGCAGCATGCCAGGCATCCCTGTCCATTACAAACTCCTGGAGTTTACTCAAACTCATGCCCATCGAGTCTGTGATGCCATTTAGCATCCTCTGTCATCCCCTTCTCCTCCTGCCCCTGATCCCTCCCAGCATCAGGGTCTTTTCCAATGAGTTAACTCTTCACATGAGGTGGCCAAAGTATTGGAATTTCAGCTTCAGCATCAGTCCTTCCAATGAACACCCAGGACTGATCTCCTTCAGGATGGACTGGTTGGATCTCCTTGCAGTCCAAGGGACTCTCAAGAGTCTTCTCCAATACCACAGTTCAAAAGCATCAATTCTTTAGTGCTCAGCTTTCTTCACAGTCCAACTCTCACATCCATACATGACCACTGGAAAAACCATAACCTTGACCAGATGGACCCTTGTTGGCAAAGTAATGCCTCTGCTTTTTAATATGCTGTCTAGGTTGGTCATAACTTTCCTTCTAAGGAGTAAGCGTCTTTTAATTTCATGGCTGCAGTCACCATCTGCGGGGATTTTGGAGCCAAAAATATAAAGTCTGACACTGTTTCCACAGTCTCCCCATCTATTTCCCATGAGGTGATGGGACCAGATGCCATGATCTTAGTTTTAGGGACACGCATTACTGAATAAGAGTGAAACCCAAAGTGTGTGTTCCCTTGGCCACAAGAAAAACTTCCTAAAGGGAGGGGAAAGAAAGTGCCCAGAGGTCAGGTGAGTAGCAGACACAGGAGGCTGTCCATAGCCTAGAGACATCTAGGAGCTGCCAAGAGTTCTTGCAATTAAGAAGACACTGCAAAGTAAAACTGTATTTTTAGGTGGAGGCCACGATTCCCAGTAGGAATAATTACAATACCATTATTCTTATTAAGTGTTTCAACCAACTGTGGCCAGGAGACTTTATGCTGCACATTAACTAGGAACAAGAGGGCTATTTCCACAAAGCCAGTTGGCTAGAGCCCAGATACTCTGAAGAGCATTATATTTACGTCAATAAGTTGAATTCTTCTGAAAACCGCAACAGTGTCACTCAAAGTGTCCCACATTTTAACTGTCTACACACTTGAAGGAGGGCTCACTGCCGTTTTGCAGCTGCAGCCTGGAGCCTGACGTGGAGGCCCGCCCAGGATGCAGTTGTGGGTGTGGGTGGTGGGCAGACGGCTCCTCCACATGGGGCGCTGATGCTGCCTGCGGCCTGCAGAACATCTGAGGCTCCCGGGCATGAGCGCCCTGAGTCCCTGAGCCAGGTGACAGGTGACGCAGCAGGCCTTGCACGCCTGGGGCAGAGCAGAAAACAGCAGAACTGGCACACCTTACTGGGAGCAGGTCCAGCCGTCGGGGCACAACCCTAGGAGCAGAATGGCAGGACAGGGGCTTCACTGATCCTTGGGTCCAGGAGCCCTTGGGATATTCTCTGACCCCCGCCTGCCTGACACTTGTTGTCAAACCACAGCCTTTACATCCTGATACAGCGTGGGCTGCCCTGACGAAGGAAGGGGCACTGGTGACCCCCGGGCCAGGGGGCCCGGCCCGCCCCTCACTGCACACTCCACGGCCGTCAACAGACTCCGCTGACTTCCTCACCAGTGCCTGAGTCAGTCACACCTTCTGGGTGGCCAGGCCCCTAGAAAAGGCTTCCAGTCAATTCCTGTCTGCTGACCTGGGCTGCCAGCAACCACAGAGACCCTCATCTCCATTTTGATAGCTCTGCTTTTATCACGTAAACCAACCTTCAGGGATTTCTAAAATGACTCCCCAATCTTGAGAAAGAAAAATGGGACTGGAGGAATCAACCTGCCTGACTTCAGACTATACTACAAAGCCACAGTCATCAAGACAGTATGGTACTGGCACAAAGACAGAAATATAGATCAATGGAACAGAATAGAAAGCCCAGAGATAAATCCACGAACCTATGGACACCTTATCTTTGACAAAGGAGGCAAGAATATACAATGGACAAAAGACAATCTCTTTAACAAGTGGTGCTGGAAAACTGGTCAACCACTTGTAAAAGAATGAAACTAGAACACTTTCTAACACCATACACAAAAACAAACTCAAAATGGATTAAAGATCTAAATGTAAGGCCAGAAACTATAAAACTCCTAGAGGAGAACATAGGCAAAACACTCTCCGACATAAATCACAGCAGGATCCTCTATGACCCACCTCCCAGAATATTGGAAATAAAGGCAAAAATAAACAAATAGGACCTAGTTAAACCTAAAAGTTTTTGCACAACAAAGGAAACTATATGCAAGGTGAAAAGACAGCCTTCAGATTGGGAGAAAATAATAGCAAACGAAGCAACAGACAAAGAATCTCAAAAATATACAAGCAACTCCTGCAGCTCAATTCCAGAAAAATAAATGACTCAATCAAAAAATGGGCCAAAGAACTAAACAAACATTTCTCCAAAGAAGAGATACAGATGGCTAACAAACACATGAAAAGATGCTCGACATCACTCATTATCAGAGAAATGCAAATCAAAACCACAATGAGGTTACCATTTCACACCAGTCAGAATGGCTGCTATCCAAAAGTCTACAAGCAATAAATGCTGGAGAGAGTGTGGAGAAAAGGGAACCCTCTTACACTGTTGGTGGGAATGCAAACTAGTACAGCCACTATGGAGAACAGTGTGGAGATTCCTTTAAAAACTGGAAATAGAACTGCCATATGACCCAGCAATCCCACTCCTGGGCATACACACCAAGGAAACCAGATCTGAAAGAGACACATGCACCCCAATGTTCATCGCAGCACTGTTTATAATAGCCAGGACATGGAAGCAACCTAGATGCCCATCAGCAGACAAATGGATAAGAAGGCTGTGGTATATATACACAATAGAGTATTACTCAGCCATTGAAAAGAATTCATTTGAATCAGTTCTAATGAGGTGGATGAAACTGGAGCCCAGTATACAGAGTGAAGTAAGCCAGAAAGAAAAACATCAATATAGTATACTAACGCATATATATGGAATTTAGAAAGATCGTAACAATAAACCTATATGCAAGACAGAAAAAGAGACACAGATGTGTAGAACAGACTTTTGGACTCTGTGGGAGAAGGCGAGGGTGGGATGATATGAGAGAACGGCATCAAAATATGTATACTATCAAGTGTGAAACAGATCGCCAGTCCAGGTTGGATGCATGAGACAAGTGCTTGGGGCTGGTGCACTGGGAAGACCCAGAGGGATGGGATGAGGAAGGAGGTGGGAGGGGGGTTCAGGATGGGGAATACATGTAAATCCATGGCTGATTCATGTTAATGTATGGCAAAAACCACTACAATATTGTAAAATGATTAGCCTCCAACTAATATAAATAAATGAAAAATGAAAAATAAAAAATAAAATGACTCCCCAAACGTGCGTGCTACCTCCTCACTGTCTTCCTCACTCTCTGGCTCTTTGATCAGGCTTTACAGATTTAAGTCATCTCTCTGTGCTGGGAATAATGGTTTCCATTCTACATGGCATCAACTGGAAAATAACTTCCTCTATGTCTACACAATCACTAAAATACCACAGGACTTCACATATGGCAGGTGGTTATTTGGCAGTGTTAATTGAAGAATTAGGGTTTGGGAGGAACAGAGTACGGGATGCATATGTTACCAAGTCCAAGTTCACTCTGCTCGCTGCAGGACAGGCCAATGAATCTGAGAGATGAGGGGTTGAGGCAAAGAAGAGACTTTATGGGGGGGGGCGGTGTGGATCACTGACTGGGAAGATGCCAGGCTAGCACCTCAGAATACCCATCTTTTTGGGGTCTGGATGCCAGGTTCTTTTCTAGGTCAGGGATGGAAAGGTGAGGAAGCAAAGTAAAAAGGCCGTTGGTCTTGCAAACATCTTCTAGAATGGCAAGCTTCAGGCAGGGGCTGTGTTAATTCCCTCCTTCTGCCATCTGCAGGTGGACAGGGCTCTGAACAAAGGCACTTCAGTTTAACAGGCAGAGGGGCAGGATTCTCTGAGGCAGGCCATTCTGTGTGATCATAGCAACGGAAGCAATGAAAGGCAAGTCGAAGAAACAGTCCCAACATGGAGTCAGAATTGGCTGCTTCTGAGCAACACAGAGGAACAAAAACACAGCTTCGAGTCAAATAGCACTCACCCACAATCTCATTCTTGAGTGATGTAAGCAATTAAGAAACACAAATCTCAGAGTTAGGAGACCAGAGAAGTTCTCATGCCCTGTGAAGACAGCAGAGCCCGACAGGAAGGATTCCGAATCTTCCTTCCCAGGGGAGGACTCAACCAAGGAAAAGCCACAGACCGGTTACCTCTCCTAGACCCCGACTTCCTATTCCCTTCTATAAAAGCATTTCCTTCCCTCGCCACCGGATGAACCCACCTGTGTTGGAGAAACCTCTGGCCGTCTGTTTGTTTTAGGTCAACGATGACTTCTGCTAGGGATCGCCCCTGTTTTACCCGCATCGAGTTCCTCAGGCTTCAGCCATCTGGGTGGTTTCTCTTGATTCCTTTATCCTTCTGTGCTTCTCCTCACTGCCTAACAGCCCTGAAAATTTCAAACTATTTGCAGTAACCGAAAGGCTGCCATGCTGTGCTTCCCAAAGACAGCAGCCGAGCTGTGATGCGAAGGGGTGTGGATACACCCAGAGCAGCGCCCTCATCGAGGCCTCCCTGTGCAGAACAGGACTCTGCCCAAATTTGAGAGGAGCAGTGTCTCTCCAGCCTTTACACTCGTCACCACTTTCAGGAGACACATCTCAGGGACGGCAATAAAGAGACATTTGAAAGGTCTGGCAACAAAAACTGCCTTCCCAGCTGTCCAGAGACGGGCTGTTCCCCTTCCCGCTGGTCCTGGAGAACTGCTGTCTTTTCAGTCCAGTAAAGAACCCGTCTGCCAGGGCAGGAGACAAAGGTTCAATCCCTGGAGGAGGAAGATCCCCCAGAGGAGGAAATGGCCACCCACTCCAGTCTTCTTGCCTAGGAAATCCCAGGTAGAGGAGCCTGGCAGGCTACTGTCCATGGGGTCACAGAGAGTCAGACACAGCTGAGCACTCAACTCAGCAGCCCACTTACCCACATCTTTAACTAAGAGACACAGACTGTTAAGATTTGCTAAACACCCTCTCTCCATCATCTCTCTAAAATGCAACTGGGATAGTGGCATATAGTGATGAGAATTTCCTTAAAAAAATGGGGGTAGGGTTTGAAACTGTTACATGGCTAGATCATAATACCTTCACTCATTAAAAAAGAGGACAAACGATTCGATAAAAGAATAAACACATAGACCACACATTCACTCATAATTAACAAAAGTGAAAACCAAGCCAACAATTATTGCATTCAAATACAACTGATAATCTACTCTCTCTGAAAATTATTTTATATTTGGTTATATTTTGACCTTTGAGGTATGTTAATGACAAAACACTTTATGCTTCCATTTAGCTTTTCTCATGAAGGAGACCATTTACAAACACATATTAGACACAGTTTCAACAAGGTATACAAATTCAGTGGAAAAACTACCAATTCATCTGGTTCAAAAGGTATCTGGCATATTTTCTAACAGAGAAATAAATGTTTGCTAAAATACCAATTTGAGACAGATGATTTATTTTACCTCTACCTGGAATTCTGTAAAAAGGATTTTAGAACACATGTTGCATCTTCAGAAAACTAAAGAGCTGCACTTAGATTTGTAACATCAATTATGTTGAAGGTTTTAGGTCAAAATTCATCAGAATGACTTTAATTTGAAACTAAATGATTTTATTCTGTGGCTCAAGAATGTTGTTTGCTTCCCTTTTTCTGATTTTAGTTCACTGTTCATATTCTACATAACAGACCTACCATCTTTATTAGGAGGAACTCAGTCAGAAAAATGCCTAATGCAAGTGTTTACCACATAATTGTTGAGTATAATTGCTGACTTGTGAGGGACAGTCTCTGATGTGTGGGAAGTATTTGCCTCTTTTATTACTGTAACTTTAGCATTTTATAAAACTGCTATTTTTATTACTGTGAATAAGCCTTTCAGTACTTCATTCAGGCAATTTTAAGGGCTGTGTTTGTATGGATTTTCAAGCCATGTACATATATGTGTGTATATATATTTATATCTTAATAGGTATATTTCTGTATGCTAATTCTGTATTTTTCTGTATATTCTATATTTTCACTCGCATCTTAGTTTTCTGTCAACATTTGTGCAGAATCAAGTTGAAATGAAGCTGAAAAGAAGGAGGACCTAATTTTGAACACATTCATAAAAATGTCAAGGTCAATGGGTAAATGTTATTTTAAACTATCACGTAATGCTGAGCACTGCTCTTTTTTATCTTTATATCTAAAAATATATGAGCCATGTAGTAGCTGCTGATTGAGAGTTTGGAAAAACAGGTGAAGAAGCCAAGCGCTGGGACTGGTTGATAAACCCCTTGATTTATCAAGGGAATACACTTCACCAAAGCACTGCAAAGCTAATTCAGATTTGCAACAGAAAGTTCCTCACTAGCTATGGAATGGTGATAGCCAGAAATGAGTGTTTGAAGAGTGAACATCATTCACTCACAAGGATACTTCATTTCTTAAGCAAAATCTTAACATTCTCCTCCTCTTACACCATCTTTTCCAACTCTGTGGCCTGACATGAATGAAAGGAGTGGAGTTGACTGGAGGCTTAACGAGAAAAGGCAAATAGAAGAGCTATAGACACAGGATACGTCAAATACCCATGAAGAGAGCTTGCAACACATTCAGGCATCAGCTGGTAGTTAGAATGTGAAGTGAGTTAAATACGCAAACACTACTGAAGGTCTTACAAGTCTAACACAACAGTTCGCACAACTAACAATTTAGATGTGAATACCCCAATGCCACAGCTAGGCACTATTCTGCTGAAGCTCTCCCAGTCTGAGCCCTACATCTCCGTCACAGGACCGTGGAAGGGCCCCTAAGAACCTGCGGACAAAACCCATCTTCACAATGACTCATCCTCTGGGGGTGACTCAAACAAACAATGATCCCCACTGTAGCTGTGAAATGCACAGATTTTCTTTGGCCACTAGTTACAATGTCCAGACTCGAACGATTTCAGACAGAGCTTCCTTTCCTATGAGAACGACACTGACTGTCAGAGAACTTCCCTACTTAGAGTCCTATGGTCACAGTGCCTTATATCCTCAAACGTCATCTGAAGTGACACTGAAATGATAAATGAATGGGTGTGCAAAAAACAAACAGAAGCCTCAATTAAACAGACTTGGGGGACCAGAATGGGGGTGGGGGGGGGAGCTTTCATGCCCTGAGAAGATAGCAGAACCCAACAGGGAGAAGACAAGGCTCCTGTGAGAAGCCAAGGACTCCCTGTTCCCAGCTTCCCACTCCCCATTATGAAAGTCTCCCTTCCCAGAAGGGGCTCTTAACGTGCCTCACCACAGGGGCAGCCCACCGCCCCGAACTGCAATTCTCTCCCAACCCAGAATAAACCCAACTTTGCTGGAGAAATAGCTGACAGTCTATTTGTTTCAGGTCAACAGATGAGAATATAAAAAAGGCAGCACTGTCGATTCGAGGGGAATGACGCTGGGTGGAGGAAACAGCTGTGATGAGGTCCAGAGGGTAGGGGAGAACTTGGCATCTTCATTGCCACCCAGTATAGCTGGGGAGTCCTGAGCACCAAGGCAAGTGGACCAAGTCCTGCTGGACACTGAAGAAGGCTTCCAGTCACACAGACCTTGACTTTCATGACATAAACAAGATAAAAATAAATGTTTCATCTGTTTTTTTTTTTAAGATGCAATTTTAAAACTGCAAATTAAAAATAAATATGGGGAGTCATGTAGCTCTAACAAAAATTGTAAAACCTTTAGAGTCACTGGAGTAACTAATTCCTAGTTTTTAAATGACCATCATCGCAAGCTCTGTGTGATACACATTTCTAATTGGGGTTGCTGACTCTAGACTTCATTAGGAAGCAAACTTTGACTCTATAACTAGGCATTCCCAAAGTGAGTTCTGTAGAATACTGATTTTAAAAGTTAACTGGAAATTGGGGAGAGGATTCCAAGGCCAAATTTTGCTCAGTATACACTGAGTATAAACAAAATTAATTCTCAGATCGTTCAACATGGGAATACACATTATATATGAATAACTACACAACTGTATGGCCATCGCCTTCTCCTTTTCCTGAACTATGTTGAAGCACTGATGATCAGGGAACAAAATTTGGTCATTGCTGCTCTTGGAGGCTCTAGATTCTACAACCATAAATCTCCCTTGGTTCTTATTAGCCCATTATAAAATACTGTGCCTTTTTATGTATTTTCCATTAAAATAATTATGAAAGCCTTAATCTTAAAGAACATAAAATGGGCTATTTATTCCGTTAGGCAAAGGAAATTAATTTGATGGCTTTATTTTGGATTTTATTGCTAGCTGAGGTCTTATACCTGGGTGTTGAAATTGTATAATCTGGCTGAGAGCAAATTAGGAATGTGAACTGCCAGGGAAATTTTCTCCAACAATTTGTAGGTGGGTTACTTTGATGTGAGGTCCTCTTAATTAATAATGGATCAGCCAGACTGGTATTTACTTGAAGTATATCAAGTGCTATATTAATTTGGCCTTATTTCATGAAATCAATGATTGTCTAAAATCATCACATAACCACAAAATGAGAAAGTAGATGATTCAAATACTCTTGTATTTCTGAGAGAAAGGGATGCATTTTAAGTAACTCTTTATTTCGAAGTTGTGTAACACAAAAGCTGGAGAAGTAGTCACACAGAGCTCCTGGGTCCCCTTCATCCAGCTCTCCCCACTGACCGTATAACACGCAGTCAAACCAGGAAGCTGAAGGTACTATGATACTATTTACTCGGGTATAGGATTTCAGTAGCTTTAACACACATTCTGTGTGTGTGGAGTTGAGGGTGGGGGTGCTTATCCTTTAAAGAAGGATTTTTCCCAGGGAGTTTTCAAAAAGACAGCTGCCCAAGCAAGCTAATTAGATATCCACTGCTAACAATCTTAACCTCAATTAGGTGAAGGATTCCTAATTAAATCCTTACAGGCTTTTGTGTTAAATGGTAATTGAATGCCTAAAAGTTCCTCACAATTATATCATATTAACAAGAATATATTTGCATTTTTAATGTTTTATTGATTTCCAATTCAGGACAGGGCTATTGGTTCTATTTTACAATGCCATTTGGAGGATTTACAAATTGTTCTTTAGGGTTGAAAAGCTGACAGAATAGGTTAAAAAAACCAACCAAGTTTGTGACCCGCTCAGGGTTTCACCGACTGCCACGTTTTAACCACTCCTTCTCACAATTCCTAGTGTCTGTTTAAATTTGTGGGTAGGATGACAGGGGGCAGAGTGAAACAGGAGACACTCCCCATCTCTAAAAACGCTTGGGTCAGAGCACGGTTTCTCCAGACGCAGGCCTATTTTTCAGAACTCTGTATAGCTGCTTCTGCAACTGCTCGTGAGTGTTAGACAATTTCAAAATAAAGTTATTAGTTGGCTTGACTAGTTTGTTCCACATACAAAATCTTTAGGTTTTAATTATGCTTCATATTTATTTATGCAACATGAATTTGTGATCAATAATGATTATCTGTGTTTTTAGGGATATATAGCACATGATCCTTAATATCATTTTACCCACTGATTTACCTAAAGTATTTACCTTGATCTGTTGACAGTACCTGTTTTCATTTATTGGTTCATTTCTTGTACTAGCTTTTCCAAAGCCACTGAAAAAAAGTTATACACACCAAGATTAAAAAAAAAAAATCAATGTCTACTTACTTTACAGTCAACCATGGGCCTGAATCTATCTTTCTCTATTAATATCTCCCAGGAGATTGTCAGATGACAAAAACTACATTAAAATAATCATTCCAGCTCTTTTAAAGGAATATCTTTGCAAATATATGTGATTTTTTAAAATTAGCATTCTTACCTAATGTTTCATTTATAATTGAACATGCATTTTAATAATCAAACACAAAGGTAATGCCAACTTTTCTCCTGTCATATAATACACCAAAGATAGAAATATTTTACCAGCTAAATTAAAAGTTTGCCCCAGGTTATAATTTTAAGTTTCTAGTATCACTTAAGGGAATATACATTTTTTTCAAAGTATTCAGATAGGATTAGAAGTGAACAATTATTCAGATCTAATTGTAAGTAAACAATGATGAACATAAATAAAAAACAGATGAACCAGCAAACGAATTCCTCCAGAAGCATGACATGGCAAAAGGTCCAGAGAATTCAGCTGATGCACAGAATGACCTTATGTCTTTTCTCTCACAGGAGAACAGAGCAGAACAGACTGTCTGGCTATAAAAAAGTTTAAATGTTCATATAGTACTTCATTTCTGTTTCATTGTATTAGATGCAGTAACACTGTCCACTAACTCAAGTTCTTGGAAAGTACTTTGAAATATCTAATTCTGGTGGTAAAATTTTAATCTAGTATTTAAAAAAAAAACAACATCCCTACTGATATGTCCATGTTTCTCTGGTCTGGTCTTTCTGATCACTTATGTAGTTACATTCAGTTGCAAAATCCTGTGTTATGCATTCACCTATATGAGGAATGCTTCATTTAAAAAATCCTGTGTCTCTGGTCATGAAATGGGAGGACTGAAATACTTCAGGCATAATACAATTGAATACATATAGAGTCATAAAGCAGATGTTAATTCTTTTCCCAAGTCTTACGATAACACGTGCTTATATACTTTTCACAAATAATTTACATTTCACTACTTTTACCAAATATATGATTGACAGTTACTATGAGAAGTTTAACAATGCAATTTTCAACTGAGTGGTTTTATCTCAGGTCTGTCCAAACTGAAACACCATCAAGTGTACCGGGTTCTGTTAGAGCCTCCTCAGATCTGCTCAGCTCACCTGGCCTCACCTGTTTGCATTGCTTTAATTCCCAAAGGGCCCCAGGAATGCTTGTACCATCCCATCCTTGTTCTTGAACATCATCACAACCTAAACCACAGGCTGTGTAGTGCTCCTCAGACATAAAGCCTGGACTGTACCACTGCCTACATCCTGTCTGACAGCTTTCACGCTTTCCAGCTCTCTGAATCACTATATCACACCTGCATAATCTCTTAAAAAAATTTTTTTTAAAGGGATGGTCCTCCTTGCTTACTTTATAGAAGTGTTTGTGAGATTCAGCGCTGTGAAAATTCTTCCGTTTATTCGTATTTTGACATTTACACACTGTATTTATTGTTTATTTACCTGCGGCTGAGCTGGGTCTTCACTGCTGCGCAGGGGCTCTCTCTAATTGCGGAGCTGCAGGGTGCAGGCTGCTCACCGCGGTGGCTGCTCTTGTTGCAGGGCGCAGGCTCTAGGTGCCTGTCTCCAGAGCTTTCAATTCCAGCTGAGCGATTTCAAATCCTGAAAGCCGATGCTGTGAAAGTGCCGCACTCAATATGCCAGCAAATCTGGAAAACTCAGCAGTGGCCACAGGATTGGAAAAGGTCAGTGTTCATTCCAAAGAAAGGCAATGCCAAAGAATGCTCAAACTACCACACAATTGCACTCATCTCACACACTAGCAAAGTAATGCTCAAAATTCTCCAAGCCAGTCTTCAACAGTACATGAACTATGAGCTTCCAGATGTTCAAGCTGGATTTAGAAAAGGCAGAAGAACCAGAGATCAAATTGCCAACATCTGTTGGATCATCAAAAAAGCAAGAGAGTTCCAGAAAAACATCTACTTTTGCTTTATTGACTATGCCAAAGTCTTTGACTGTGTGGATCACAACAAACTGTGGAAAATTCTTCAAGAGATGGGAATACCAGGTCACTTGACCTGCCTCCTGAGAAATCTGTATGCAGGTCAAGAAGCAACAGTTAGAACTGGACATGGAACAACAGACTAGTTCCAAGTTGGGAAAGGAATACATCAAGGTTGTATATTGTCACCCTGCTTATTTAACTTATATGCAGAGTGCATCACATGAAATGCTGGGCAGGATGAAACACAAGCTGGAATCAAGATTTCTGAAAGAATTTTCAATAACTTCAGATATGCAGATGATACCATCCATCCTTATGGCAGAAAGCAAAGAAGAACTAAAGAGCCTCTTGATAGAAGTGAAAGAGGAGAGTGAAAAAGTTGACTTAAAACTCAACATTCAGAAAACTAAGATCATGGTATCCAGTCTCATCACTTCATGGCAAATAGATGGGGAAACAATGGAAACAGTGAGAGACTCCAAAATTTTGGGCTCCAAAATCACTGTAGATGGTGACTGCAGCCATGAAGTTAAAAGACGCTTGCTCCTTGGAAGAAAAGCTATGTCCAACATAGACAGCATATTAAAAAGCAGAGACATTACTTTGCCAACAAAGGTCCATCAATATACAACAAAGCTATGGTTTTGCCAGTAGTCATGTATGGATGTTAGAGCTGGACTATAAAGGAAGCAGAGTGCCAAAGACTTGATGATTTTGAACTGTGGTGTGGAGAAGACTCTTGAGAGTCCCTTGGACTGCAAGGGGATCCAACTAGTCAACCCTAAAGGAAATCAGTACTGAATATGCACTGGAAGGACTGAAGCTGAAACTCCAAAACTTTGGCCACCTTGTAAAAACCAACTCATTGGAAAAGATCCTGATGCTGGGAAAGATTGAAGGTAGGAGGAGGAGATGACAGAGGATGAGATGGTTGGATGGCATCACCAACTCAAAGGACATGAGTTTGAGTTGTCTATGGACAGAGAAGACTGGCATTCTGTAGTCCATGGGGTTGCAAAGAGTCAGACATGACTGAGTGACTGAACTGAACTGAACCATACTTTGGTTTTCATCTTTCTAAATCTTTTTTTTCAATTCATCCATTTCAGTTTTAATTTTAGTGATGTTTTTTCAATATGCCTTTTCCATTTCTAAGAAGTTCATTCTCTCTCCAAATGTGCTTTATCTTGTGAAAAAGAAAAATTAGTGGTTACCCTAGAGTTTACAATATACATTTACAATTAATAACATTGTCAAGTAACACTATACTGTCTCATAGTTAGTGCAGACACCTCATAAAAGATAATTCTCAATTCCTTCCTTCCATTCTCTATAACAATGCTGTCATTTATTTTACTTATCCATATCATTAAAACAATTAAGAATATGATTTTGCCTTCATTTCTCCTTTCTCCAATGCTTTGTTTTTCTTTATGTAGGTCCAAGTTTTTTCTTCCTGAAATTTTTTTTCACATTTCTTGAAGGGCAGGTTTGTTAGCAATGCATTCTTTGTTTTAGTTTGGGAAAAAAAAATCTTTATTTCTCTTTCATTCCTGAAGAATAATTTTACTGCATAAAGGATTCTAGGTTGGTGTTTTTGATTTTTCCTTTCTTTCAACTCTTCAAATATTTCACTGTACTTTCCTCTTGCTTGCATGGATTTTGGGAAAAAGTCCACTGTATTTCTTTCCTCCAAAGGTAAGGTGATATCTTTCTGGCCCCAGATTCTTTTAAGATTTTATCTTTGTCTTAGTTTTTCCACAGTTTGAATGTGATTTGCATAGGTGTAGATTTTAGTATTCTCTGAACTTCCTGGAACTGT
The DNA here is from genome assembly GCF_023699985.2 of Odocoileus virginianus. NCBI lineage: Eukaryota > Metazoa > Chordata > Mammalia > Artiodactyla > Cervidae > Odocoileus > Odocoileus virginianus. The sequence continues at coordinate 55,779,334 of NC_069693.1, read as the reverse complement.
GGTTCGGTGTCTAGTTTTGGAAATGTCTTAGCTGTTATTGCATTAAATATTTGTTTCATTCTCTTTTCTTTTTGTGCTATTTTGATTAATCACATATCCTTTTTAAACTTTTCCTGCATTTCTTAGATATCCTGTGAATTTGTTTCATTCTTTTTCTTCCTTTTGATTTTCAGTTTAGAAGTTTCTACTGACCTATCTTCAAGCTAATAGATTCTTTGTTTGGCCACATCCAGTGAACTGATGAGCCCGTCAAGGGCACCCTTCATTTCTCTTACAGAATGTTCATTTTCTAGCATTTCTCTTTGATTCTTTCTAACCTTCGGTCCGTTTCCACCACTCACTGTCCATTCTTGCACGTTGCCTACTTTTTCCAGCAGAGACTAGTTTATAGCTCCAGAGCCTTCTGCTCCAGTAACCTGACCTCACTGATGCTCTGTCCTTGCCTGTAGCTTGAGACTCTGGGATGGACATTCACCCTGTCAACTCAGTTCTCTCATGTACCCAAGTCTTTGTTTTTCCAGATTTTTTTTTTATTGAAAGCACAGAAGTGACAATGTTTCTCTTTATATGTTAAAGCTATAATCATGAGTCCAGATCTACTCTGCTTTACCTCTATGATAAAGGTATTTATCAGATTGTTGTTCCTTTTCTCATGTTTTGATCCACTATCATTTAAACTTTTATAAATATTTTGTTTCCAAAAATTCCACAATCTCTAGTTCTTGGGTTCTGATTATGTTTTTCTTTTCATGACAACTCTTACTAATCTTTCTTCCCTTGTATATCTTGTAATTCTGAGTTATGATCTAATCCTTGGTGGATCTACCTGGGAAAATCAAACTCTTGGGTTGATGGAGTGCCTTCTCTTCTCAATGTTATAAACTTCTGCAAGGAAGCAGGTGTGATATCAACTGTGGATAAGTTTAAATGTATTTCTCAGCCTGAGTTTTTCCCAGTTACAACAGTATTGTGAGTTCAAACCCCAAAGACATATGAAGGCTTATGTATACTTATAAATCTTTAGGCAACTTAAAAAATATTTATAGCTCAGACTGAAATAGGTAAAGTCCCTTGATTATTCCTTTATTAACAGGATAATAACTGGAAATATCTGTTAGGATGTCTTTAAGTGTTTCAAATTCAACCGTGCTTCAATCTGAACTCTTCATCTTGTCCCTCATAGTTTATCAGCACTGCGATGGAATTTCTGCAATAATTAACAAGGTGCAATGTGATGGTACCCTCAGCAAACGTCACCTGGCTATAATAATATATCAACACAGTCAAAGAGTAACTGAATATACACTATGTTTGCTACAGTCACTTAAAACCACAAAGTTTAAACCATCTAGAGGAATTCGTGTCAGGCCCTGTGTTAGTCTTAAAAACCAACTCTTAAAAAAATACTTAAAAATTAATTACCAGTATATAAATATTTTATAATTTCTTCACAGCACAATGTCAACATTTCAATGTAGAGTCCCCTGAGCATGATTTCTGGTTCACGAGTTTCTAGGGCTAGAAGTAATTTGTTATGTTGAAGTAATTTCACCCATGAAGAAAACTGACTTTTCTAAAAATTAGTTTTGGGGACCTCCCTGGTGGTCCAGTGGCTAAGACTCCATGTTCCCAATGCAGGGGCCCAAGTTTGATCTCTGGTCAGAGTGAAGAGGAAAAGTTAAACTGTTATATAACCTCCTGCTCGTTCTGCCTCTGTAACTCAGCTTGCTCTTTGCAAAGTCTGGATCGCGTAGGTCACCTAGTCTCGGAAAGCGGGGACTTGCAATACTAGGAACTGGAGCTTATCTCACTCACCCTGCCCTGCTCTTTACAATCGCCCAGCCCCTGCTGCTGCTGCTAAGTCGCTTCAGTCGTGTCTGACTCTGTGCGACCCCATGGACAGCAGCCCACCAGGCTCCCCTGTCCCTGGGATTCTCCAGGCAAGAACACTGGAGTGGGCTGCCATTTCCTTCTCCAATGCACGAAAGTGAAAAGTGAAAGTGAAGTCGCTCAGTCTTGTCCAACTCTGTCCTAACCCATGGACTCAGCCTACCAGGCTCCTCCGTCCATGTGATTTTCCAGACAAGAGGACTGGAGTGGGGTGCCATTGCCTTCTCTGGCCCAGCCAATGCAAACCTGCTTAATCATGCCTGTCCAGGTCAGGCATCCCCCTCCCCATCTCGACTGCTGTTCCCACGTGTGCGAAACTGCTGAGTTTAAACCAGCCTATTAGCAGCTAGTGTTGCCCACTACAGTCTGTCTATAAAAACCCTGTAACCCCTGTGTTCAGGGCTCAGAGCTTGGCGTGCTAACCTCTCTGGGCCCAGTGGCGTGATGAATCTGAGTCTCCAGCGCTCCAGGCGTGGGGCTTGGTTTCTGCATCACTGCAACACGGGAACCAGATCCCACACGCCACTACTAAGACTCTGCACAGCCAAATGAATGGATACATGGCATTTAAAATAATTACTAGTTCTTGATTGTCCCTCCAAACCTATCTACCCTAAAGCAGCACCACCCCCTCTTGGCTCCTGTAGTAATCTGATCACCAATCTACACGCTGCTGCCTTTTCCGGGGTAGAGTCTGTAATCCACGGAACAGCCAGGGCAGCCATTATCATTTATTCAGAACACATCACTTTATTTGCTGAGTCAGACCACACCATACCCTGCTCATAACTCTCTGATGACTTTCCATCTCACTCAGAATAAAATTCCAAGTTCAAAAGCAAGATGCCTGCAAGACCCTACAGGATGTGACCAGAAAGCAGAACGTCTCGGGTCATCTGACTCCTTCTCCAGAGCCAGCTTCTCCAAGAGATGGTCTCTGGCCAGGGGATATAAAATGACAGCTCACCCTCCTGTCACTCCATCTCCTTCTAGGGCTTAATAGGTTTTGTCCTTATCTGTAGAACTAATGACATAGTACTTCTACAGACTTCCTGACATGTGTTTATTATCTATTAACAATTCGTCCCCAAGGAATTTGCTGTTATTTCTGCAGGAGCCAGATCACTGCCAGAAACAAAGAAGGGGAATTATCAGTATTTGTTCATTCATCAGAAAATATTTGCTTAACTCTATTTAGGGTTCAGAATAAGATGTTGAGCCAAATGCCATGTGTTTCACACGTTATTAAACCCAAACAGTAAAATAAAAAAAAATACACTGATACTGTAAAGAAAGTGTGTGAACAGGGTTTCTTGTCTACTCTAGGGAACATGAGACACTTCTCAGAAGAACTGTCATCTGTAGGCATGTGAAAGGTGCTTTGAGTGACAGGAACATTTCAGGCTGAGGATTAGCTTTGTGCAGGGGCCATGCGGCAGGATTTAGGAGCATGTAAACAAGAGAAGCCCAGTGTATCTGCTGATCACAGAAAAGGAAGAGACAGAGTAAAAATGAAATCATGGGCAAATCATGCAAGCGTGTAGAGACCTGGATAGAAAGTGTTCTTTATCTCTGGGCAGCTGAGCAGTAAGTGCGGTTTTAAGCAGGTGGTCAGCATTTTGAAGTAAGAAGACAATCACGCCTCCAGTGCAGAGATTCCAGGGACTCTGGTGGTAATCTAGGAACAAGAAGGTGACAATATGATCTAAGAGACTGATTCCAATCTAGTCATCTGTGCTTAGTTTTCTATAGATATTTGGAGGTTAAAACTAGCATGGCTGAATGACTCACTAAACTGACAACACAGGGCGGCATCAGAAACACCTGGTGGTCCAGTGGCTAAGACTCCACCACCAGCGCAGGCGGCCTGGGATCCCTGGTCAGGGAACTAGATCCCACATGCCGCAGCTGCAAGTTTGCATGATGCAACTAAAGATCCTGCATGCTGCCACTAAGACCCAGTGCAGCCAAATAAATAACAAGTATTTTAAAAAATACATCCCAGATGAATGAGTTTGTTCAGAAGCAGGGAAATGGACATTAGTTCCTGATTTGGGAGGGAAAGGAAAGTGCAAATTAATGAATCTGGACTCATACATTTTTCTCTTGCCTTGACACTGATATTTAGAGACTGTATTATTTGTTCCTAAGCAAAACTCTTCCCTTCAAATTATGAAAAATACCTTGATAAGAACACAGCTCCTTTTAAGATTATCCTCATTTGTGTGACTGGCTTCCCAGGTGGCACAGTGGTGAAGAATCCTCCTGCCAATGCAGGAGACGCAAGAGACTTTGGTGCCATCCCTGTGTTGGGAAGATCTCCTGGAGGAGGAAATGGTGACCTGCTCTAGTATTCTTGCCAGGATAATCCCATGGACAGAGGAGCCTGGCAGGTTACAGGTGTGCTTGCTAAGTCGGTTCAGTTGTATCCAATTCTGTGTGACCCTATGGGGTCACATGCACACACACATGTGTGACTGTGTCTTAACTTAGGCATAGTCCAAAACTGTCCTAGCAAATAACCTTACTGTGTCCCTGTGACTTATTTTTTCTTTGATGCTGAGGAGTGATTTACTCATGCTGTTTGCAGGAGAAGGTGGAGAATTTGAACTTCAAGAATATTTTTAAAGTAATTCTTGGCTCCACACAATTTAAAGTTTGGAAATATGCAATAAATAATACCTAAATAATAAAGTAATACATCTTTTCAAACAATTCTCTATAAGGAGCAAGGTCTCATGGATTATCTTCATTACCAATAACCAGATTTTTAAATCACAGGCAAAGTATTAGTATTGGTAGAAATATATAGAGATGCCCCACCATTTAATTTTAGTATATGGTACCTGAGTGTTTTTAAAATATATGAGACAAACTCAACAGAATATGTGATTAAAAAGCAGTAGCTAGTGGATTTGAAATAATTCTGTTTTACTCAAACATTATGAAATATGTCTTGAAGGCAACAATTTGGCTTGAATTATTAAATATTTAACCATTACTTTAGATGCTCTGATTTAATAAAAACCAAAATATCAGCATAGATATATATATTTTTCACTTTATATAGAAATGGCTGCTACTTTATAAGCACACCCAGAATTGTAAATATTATATCATTATTAGAAAACTAAATGCAATACATTAATTTTGCATTTTGGTTCAGAGTATAATGGGCTTCCCTTGTGGCTCAGCTGGTAAGAATCTGCCTTCATTCAATGCTGGAGACCTGGGTTTGATCCCTGGGTTGGGAAGATCCCCTGGAGAAGGGAAAGGCTACCCACGCCAGTATTCTGGCCTGGAGAATCCCATGGACTGTGTAGTCCATGGGGTCGCAAAGAGTCAGACACGACTGAATGACTTTCACTTTCACTTTTCAGAGTATACTGAAGAAACAAAAAGCAACACTTGATCTAATTCAGGGGTGAACAAATAACATACAACCATGCACCTAACCATTCTTCATTAGTGCAAAGACGTCCCTGATTTAGAGAGTCAGCCAATGTCCCACAGAAAAGAAAAATCACAGGCAACCTCCTTTGAAGTAGGTCTGACTTGAACTACCTAGAGCTTAAAACCATATTGAAAAAGAATCTTTTGGTGATGTGGAGAAAGTCATCTCACTGGTTTTGAGCCTGACTGGCTAATTAGAGTTGCAGTGGAAATCTGTAAGGGGAAATTGTTTAAAGACAGATTGGTTACCCTTGAACAGATATGAATAAGTGATAATAAGGCTAACTTGAAACATGGGGTTACCATCTTTGTCTTTATATAACACCTTGATATTCTGGAGACAATACCTATAGCAAAATGACTAGAATAATGTGTAATCATCATTTCATTACTGAACCCAGTTTGTTAGAAGAAACTCCTTACTAATTTAGAGGATTGGGATCTCATAAACAAAGCTGCTGTGAATGGGTAATGCATGTCTTTGTGTTGACATGTTTTTATTTCTTTTGAGTAAATATCTAGGAGTTAAATTTCTGAGACAAAGGGAAAGTATATGTTTAAATTTTTAAGAAACCCTGGAAATGTTTTCCTAAATGGTTTTATAAGTTTGTATCCTGACCAAGAATCTGAAGGCATTCCAGTGGCAACAATCACCCAGCATGCCTTGGTGAGTCAGGTGTAACGGTACTCCATTGTGGGATTAATGTGCAGATCCCTGCTGACTAATGAGGCTGAGCATCTTTTCATGTGGCTTAGTAGCAATTCATATATTTAATTTTGTAGCATGCATTTCCCAATATTTTGCCAATTTATTTAAGTCAACTTTTTATTTTAGAAAACGTTTTGGATTTACAGAAAAATCATGAACACACTATAGAGTGTTCCCATAAACCTCTACCCAGTTCCCTGATGATTAACATACTACATTTTCATGGCAGCTTTGTTAACTTTGTTGAACTGATACATTACTTAGTATGACAGTACATACTAGAATCTGCCTGCAATGCAGGATACCTGGCTTCAATCCCTAGGCTGGGAAGATTCCCTGGAGAAGGAACAGCAACCCGCTCCAGTATTCCTGCCTGGAAAATCCCATGAACAGAGGAGCCTGGTGGGCTCCAGTCCACGGGGTTGCAAGAAACGGACACAACTTAGTGAGTAAGGCACCATACTTTCTGTGGCCTTTCCTATTTCTTGCCTTATGTGCTTTTCCTGCCCCTGGATCCTGTCCATGATAACACAGTACACTGAGGTGTCATGTGTCCTTAAGTGCGTCTTACCTATGAGAGCTTCTGACTTTCCTTGTATTTGATGATCTTGAGAGGCTTTCCTGGTGGCTCAGACGGTAAAGCGTCTGCCTGCAATGAGGGAGACCTGGGTTCGATCCCTGGGTTGGGAAGATCCCCTGGAGAAGGAAATGGCAACCCACTCCAGTATTCTTGCCTGAAAAATCACATGGATGGAGGAGCCTGGTAGGCTGCAGTCCATGGGGTCGCAAAGAGTCAGACATGACTGAGCGACTTCTCTCTCTCTGTCAGCTTTGAGCAGTGGTCAGGGATTTCATAAAATGTTCCTCTGTTGGGGAGTTTCTGATATTTTCTCATGATGAGTGTAGGGTTACACATTTTGGCAGGAAGACCAAAGGGGTGAGGTATCATTTTAGCACATAAATGACTGTGACTCATCACTGTTGGTGTTACCCTGATCCCTGGGCTGAGGTCTTGCGGGGTTTCTCACCATAAAGTTACTCACTCTACTTGTCCCCGCTCTGCGCCCTTTGGAAGGAAGTTATTATGCATAACTCACACTCAGGGAGGGAGGTTTACGTTTCACTTCCTTGGGGGCGGAGTATCTATTACATAAAATACTTGGAATTCTTCTGCTGGGCAGATGCATTCCTTCTCCATTCATTTATGTACTCAATTATTTGCTAATATAAACATGGACTCATGGGTATTTATTTTATGCTTTGTGTTATAATCCAATCTTACTTTATTTTGTTATTCAAATCACTCCATCTTTAGCCAGTGGGGACTCTTTCACTTGGATTCTGTGTCCCTCTCACATACTCTCTCAATAGTCTTTGCTTGATGGTTTATTTGTTTTTAGCACTTCCTTACTCTGGGGCACTAAAGATAGCCAGGTGCACCGTGATCCCTGATCCTGTAATTAGCATTTACTCAAAGATGCCTGAATCCTTCAGAAATGTGGGTGTCTAGGAGAAATAATTTTCCCTATAAAATTTTAAGTGAACAGAGAAGAGGTTTCTCATGATAATCTAGGAAAGCAGGATCATCCAAATAATCTCTTTATCAAATTACTACTTTATATTTGGATATAGATTTTAGAGTCTATGCAATGACTCATCTTAAAACTTGCAAGAAGCAATGACACTTTCTAGATGTTTTAAATATTTTTTAAAAAGCAGTCTATTGCAACAGGATTTTATGACAAGGATAAAATTTACTGAAGTGGCCTTTTCCAGATGTTGTTTCCAGTTCTAATGTACCTGAGGGCATAAGAGAATCAGACCGAGGCATTCATTATGTACCGCCTTACGTGCAGTTTTCTTCCAGGGACCTCCCATCTGGTTGGGAAGATGCACAAATAATGCATTTTAAAGATGGCAAATTCCTGGATTAGGCCTGAAGAAGTTTCAAGCCCAGTTTCAAGTCTGCTCTACATTAGGTACATAATACAGATATTGTAAATATCATGATTTGGGAGCCTTTTTCTGTTAGATAAGGAAGTTAGATGAGTGGGTTAGTTAGCAGGACACTTTCAGGTGCTAACATTCTGCTCTGCAGAAGCAGCATAGCTCATAAGTAAGAGCTGAAGTACTGAGTGTAACTGCTATGTGAGTTCAGAGAACAGCAAGAATGGTGTGAGCTAAAACAACGGGGAAGGAAATAATGAAAAACGTGTGACAAGGATTTCAGGTAACCACGAAATATAGAGCCTCTGCATTTATAACCAAAGTGAAACATTTACGACCTGGTCATCACCCCTGTGTTTTACTTCATGTGACTACAGTGAGGGTAATCCACTTTTAATCAAATTAATCAGCTGCTTTATTAAATGACTTATGGCTATTATTAGACTGAGGTTTAACAGAAATGTAGGACGTATGTTTCATCTAAGAATAAAACACAGGGGTTTTCGTGGTGGTCCAGTGGGTAAGACTCCCAATGCAGGGAAGTAGATCCCACATGCTGCAACTAAGAGTTTGCATGCCTCAACTAAGACCTGGTGCAGCCAAATAAACATTAAAGAAAAGAAGAAGAAGAAAGCACAGAGGTTATTTTAAGCCTAACTTATTGTCAAGAGTAAAATTCCTAAATACTTGAGTCGTCTCTTAGAATGAACTGTTTTTAGTGCCAAAAGTCTTCCTTCTAGCTGGCGAGAGGGATTTTTAAATGATTCCCAGATGTTGAAGGGTTCTGGGTAGGTATTCTACTTGAGTTACTGTTTCTGGCCCCGAGATTTGTGCACATCCCCACTTGCCATCAGAGAGAAGACTGTACAAGGATCTACGAAGTGTGGCAAATGGTGTTTGCTCCCAACTGCCAACTGCTGCTCATCACTCTTTGACACTTTCAGCTCAGGATTACAGACTAAGGAAACATCCCCCATGGTGTTGAGAGGCAAATTCACAGAAAATAGCTGCCTCTGGTAAACATTTTAAGTGTCTGAAACAGTCATCAACTTCCAGTCCCAGGGAAAAAACCGCTAAGGATAATGATATTAATGAAAGGGATAGATGTGTTTTCTGGACTTAGAGCTATAACACAAGGGGATTCATGTGGTTGGAGAGAGAAGAAAATTTTATTTTTTGTCTCTTTCATTCCCTAAAAGTAAAATGCCCCAAATTAAAAATTGAGAAGTCTGTTTTGGCTATGTTAACATTCCAGGGCTTCCCTGGTGGCTCAGTGGGAAAAACAAATCCACCTACCAAATGTAGGAGATGCAAGGTTCGATCCCTGGGTTGGGAAGATCCCACATGCCACAGAGCAGCCAAGCCCATGCTCCACAACTACTGAGCCTGTGTCCCAGAGCCCCGCGTGCCTGCATGTCAGTCGCTTCAGTCGTGTCTGACTCTGCCACCCCACAGACTGTAGCCCGCCAGGCTTCTCTGTCCATGGGATTCTCCAGGCAAGAACACTGGAGTGGGCTGCCTTTCCCATCTCCACCAGAGCCCATGAGCTGCAACTAGAGACCTCACGCACAGCGACTGCTGAAGCCCGCTCACCCGACGGCCCAGGCTCTGTAACAGAGAAGCCGCCGCAGTGAGAAGCCCGGTACTGCAGTAAGGAGCCCTGCTCACTGCAACTAGAGAAAAGCCCACACAGCAACAAAATGGCCAAAAATAAACATAAAAATAAATGAAATTACATACATAAAAAGAACATTCCAAAATTACATGAATGGTATTTAAAGTTCAGATGCTAAAACCTTTTTTGTAATCAGTGAGACTGCTCTGATCGTTGCATTACTGAAAATAAACTCTCTCCGATTATAACCATCTTACAGACTCCCATGTGTTTTACTCTCTCTGCTAGGTTGGTGATTGTTACTTGAAGGATACTAAGTCTGTTCATGTAGTGAAAAATGAAAACAAATGATAGGAAAAGACAATAAGATGCAAATTAAATCCTAAATGATAAACCCAGCTCTTTTCAGCCACTAAAACAGAGGAGAAAGAGCTCTCTTTGCAGCAAATCAGAAAAAAATCAGCAAATAAGAATCTTGGCTTTACCACCAATACCATGTAGAAACTTAAAAGAATTCATGTTGTGCATCAGGATCTCAGTTCTTGTGTAAAAATGAGTGAATAGGAAAGGATCATCTGTAAGATTTCTTCCAGAACCAAATAACTGATGTTTATGTTAGCAGGAACACTATTGCTTGGGCACACTATTCAGATAAAAGAAAGACTGCACACTAATAAAGAAAACCAATAGAAAAATGAAGTAAAACTAACAAGATTACTAGTGTTACACACAAAATCCTGACAAGGATTGCATTTGTTAGGAGGTCAGTTCAGTTCAGTCGCTCAGTCGTGTCCAACTCTTTGCGACCCCATTAACTGCAGCACGCCAGGCCTCCCTGTCCATCACCAACTCCCAGAGTTTACCCAAACCCATGTCCATTGAGTCAGTGATGCCATCCAACCATCTCATCCTCTGTCATCCCCTTCTCCTCCCACCTTCAATCTTTCCCAGCATCAGGCTCTTTCCAAATGAGTCAGCTCTTTGCATCATGTGGCCAAAATATTGGAGTTTCAGCTTCAGCATCAGTCCTTCCAATGAACACCCAGGATTGATCTCCCTTAGAATGGACTGGTTGGATCTCCTTGCAGTCCAAGGGACTCTCAAGAGTCTTCTCCAACACCACAGTTCAAAAGCATCCATTCTTCGATGCTCAACTTTCTTTGTAGTCCAACTCTCACATCCATACATGACCACTGGAAAAACCATAGCCTTGACTAGATGGACCTTTGTTGGCAAAGTAATGTCTCTGTTCTTTAACATGCTGTCTAGGTTGGCCATGACTTTCCTCCCAAGCAGTAAGCATCTTTTAATTTCATAGTTGCAGTCACGATCCACAGTGATATTGGAGCCCATGTCAGGAGGTGTGTTATACCAAAATGATAGAATATTTGCATGTTGAAGCTGGATCTTTTAACATTTGATCTGATCACATAATGAGGAAACCAAGGCTCAGATGAGGGAGTGTAAAGAATGCACGACCCAAATCCAGGATCCTAAACCCCAGAAAGAGGACATCCATGCACCATGCTTGTTATTTCATCATGATTTTAATGTTATACGTTTGGCCTCATTCTTTTTCTCACTGCTATGGGAGCTTAGATGTTCCTCTCTAATCATTCATTTATTGAACACATCCTATGTGTCAGGGACTATTCTAAGCAAAGGCTATAATAGAGGATGGGGCATTTTTTGATAATTAGAAGCACCTGAAACAAATGTTGTACAAAAATATTTACCACCAACAAGGACTTGTTGTATAGCATAGGGAACCATACTCAGTATATTGTAATATTCATAGTAGAAAAAAATCTGGAGAAGAATATATTACATATATAATAAATATATAATGTATATTACATATAACATATTTTATATGTAAATATGCATATATAATATGTAAAATACATCCAGGAAAATATACTTCTGACTGTGTGGATCACAACAAACTGAAAAATTCTTAAAGAGATATGAATACCAGACCACCTTATCTGCTTCCTGCAAAAACTGTATGCAGGTCAAGAAGCAACAGTTAGAACTGGACATGGACCAACAGACTGGTTCCAAATTGGGAAAGGAGTATGTCAAGGCTGTATATTTTCACCTTGCTTATTTAATTTATGCAGAGTACATCATGTGAAATGCCAGGCTGGATGAAGCATAAGCTAGAATCAAGATTGCTGGGAGAAATACCAATAACCTCAGATATGCAGGTGACACCACCCTTATGGCAGAAAGCAAAGAGGAGCTAAAGAGACCCTTGATGAAAGTGAAAGAGGAGAGTGAAAAAGCTGTCTTTTAACTCAACATTCAAAAAACTAAGATCATGGCATCTAGTCCCATCACTTCATGGCAAATAGATTGGGAAACAGTGGAAACAGTGATAGACTTTATTTTCTTGGGCTTCAAAATCCCTGCAGATGGTGACTACAGCCATGAAATTAAAAGATGCTTGCTCCTTGGAAGAAAAGATATGACAAACTTGGACAGCACATTAAAAAGCAGAGACATTACTTTGCTGACAAAGGTCCATATAGTCAAAGCTATGGTTTTCCCAGAAGTCATGTATGGATGTGAGAGCTGGACCATAAAGAAGGCTGAGCACTGAAGAACTGTGATGTTGGAGAAGACTGTTGAGAGTCCCTTGGACTGCAATGAGCTCAAACCAGTCAATCATATAGGAAATCAATTCTGAATATTCATTGGAAGGACTGATGCTGAAGCTCCAATACTTTGGCCATCTGATGCGAAAAGCTGACTCATTGGAAAAGACCCTGATGCTGGGAAAGACTGAAGGCAGGAGGAGAAGGGATGACAGAGGACAACATGGTTGGAAGGCATCACTGACTCAATGAAGATGAATTTGAGCAAACTCCAGGATATGGCAAAGGACAGTGAAGCCTGATGTGCTGCAGTCCATGGGGTTGAAGAGTCGGACACGACTGAGCGACTAAACAACTATCATATATACATATATGCAACAGGATCATTATGTTGTACACGCAAAACACTGCAAATCAACTATGCTTCAATTAAAATATGTGTACCTACAGATAAAATTTCAGGCTTCTCTATCACTTCTATGATGTAAATAAAATATCAGTTCAAAGATTACTGACTTTATACAAGCAAACAACAACTGTATGTGGAAAACATGAATTTTGACATAATTTTGATATATCCCTTCAAATAAAAGTTTGAAATGGCAACCATCAAGGCAAATCTTTTTTTTCATTAAAAATATTCAGAAACATTCGTGATCTTAAATTGAGCACATACAGTGTGAAATTAATCCATTTAAACATGAGTCCTTCATCCTCAGAAGAACTAACTTGCTCTCAGAGAAATAAAAAACAAATGTACTTTTTCTAACATTTTGAAATACTTAGCTTATCTATTTAAATATTTTATTATATGTATTTCTATTCAATTTTGACAGGTTATTAATTATAAAGATCACAATGCCACAGAATTCAGTTCTCTAAGAGACTGCTGTATAATACAGAATATCTATGGTAATAGATAAACAAAAATAATAAAAATCCTAAAAGGGGTGGTTTTGAAGATTTACATTACTTATTCTTCCTCCTTCTCAGCCCCTGTTGTTATTTTTACCCATCTCTGGGAGATGTTAACTTGGCTTATGCAAAAGTGCTGACTAAACATGAAGTAAAAATTGAGTCTGCATTTTCTTTAAAATTCATCTAGCACCAAACAATATTATGGGCAATTCTGGTGTTACTTAGGATAATTTTACACAGTAGGAAATGAAGGATTTCTTGAGAAGATGCATTTAGATGTCCGAATAATTTAAATCAGGTAGTATGTAGTCAAAACACAAATAAGCAAGCAAACCACAAGAAAAGCACTATGTGATGAACTTTGTAAAACAAATAAGCCAAGCAACATATTAAGTAATTGGTATAATTGCTAAAATAAGTTTCCAGGCTAAAGCATACAGAGTAACAGATGTGTATGAAATTTTTAAAATCATGTCAAACAAATTTGGCTGTTTTTATGGATAATTTTCAAAATATTAGAGTGAACAATGAAAGACTTCTTAAACTCTCAGTGGGTAGCCGTAAATGATAACATGTTGGAATTAAACCTATGTATCCAATCTGATCATTTAGACCTCCCTCACAAAAGAATCTGCCTGCTTGCAGGAGATCCAGGTTTGATCCCCTGGGAAAGGGAAAGGCAACCCATTTCAGTATTCTTGCTTGGAGAGTTCCATGGGTCATACAGAGGCAGACACAACCGAGCAACTCACACACTCACAAGGCAAGTCAGCTGTGACGGATCAGTGTCAGAATCTATAATCATGATTGGTTTTCACCAAGATGTGCTGAATACTATCTCCAACTCCTTTGCCATTCCTGATTTCAATCTGCAAAAAGAAATAAAGTGACATTGTCATTTCCACCTGGAAAATACCTCTCCAAGATCTAAAATCCATTAGGTACATTGATTCTCTTTTTTACTAATCACAAGTGACAATTCTGTTGATGAACCACAAGTCACCATTTTTTTTTCAGCATCCAATAAAAACGTTTCTCACCAGGGCCCATATCTTTGCCAACCACATTTCTTGCCATTTTGTGGGGGAGGGTCAGCTCTGTCTAATAGCTTCCTTCTTCCCAATGCCTCTTATTTTAGATGCTTGCTATGGCAACATCCCACTTCAAGGTACTACTTCCTATATCATGTTTCTGCTCCTGCATAGCAAACCACCTCAAAGCTCTGCTGTTTAAAATAAGGACTGCTGTTGCTTCCTTGGTCTCTGGGCAGCCGGGCAGCCGTGGTCTCAGCGCACTCTCCGGCCGGGTGCTTTGGCGTGGGTCACGCCCTCCGTCTGGGGCTGTCTTGGCTCTGGGCTGAAGGCTCTCCTCCTCCGGGCAGCCTCCCAGCCCCCAGCAGCCTCCCTCAGTATCCTTCTCAAGGGGGTGGGAGCGTGCCGAAAGAGACGCAAGACGGCAACCCTCTCGAGTCCCAGGCTTAGAACTGACACAGAGACACTTCCTTTGACTTCTATCAGCCAGCACAAACATAAAACTGCCGAGATTCAAGAAATGGGGAAATGATTCTATCCCTCAAGAGCAAGACGCTGGACCTGGACTCCAGGGGGCAACAACAGGGGAAAACGAGGTCGGGTCAAATCAACGTTCCCCCTAGATTTCCTGTGCTGAGTTAATTAATGAATTAATTGACTAATTAACTAAGCACAGGAGCACACATGCCACAAAGAGCCTGTACTGACTCTGTATTATAAAAGAGAAAGATCCCTCCATCTGAATGATCAAAATCAGTATATGCTTCTAATTATCTGCTATTATACATACAATAAAGGGCTTCCCTGGTGATGCTAGTGGTAAAGAATCTGCCTGCCAGTGCAAAAGACAGAAGGCGCAGGTTTGATCCCTGGATCGGGACAATCCCCTAGAGAAGACTCTTGCCTGAGAAGTCCCATGGACAGAGGAGCCAGGTGGCCTACAGTCCATGCCGTCGCACAGAGTCGGACACGACTCAAGTGACTTAGCACACACACGCATACAGAATACACCTCGTTCATAATATTCCCGCTACATAAAATGTATGTAATGATTCCTATTTTCCTTTTCATACTTTCTTCCAAATGGTGTGAATGAAACTGATACCACGACTGGAGTCTGAATGCTGTCTGCACAAGTAATGTGATCAGCTTTTTGCTCTTCCTCGCGGTTTTGACATCATAAAATATGCTAGGCATGCCTCTTACTCGAATTCTCTCTTGTCCTAAAATCATCAAATTAGTTCCCCATGGAAATCCTTGTACCTATACTTTATTATAATGAAAAATGTGAGAGAAAAAGCAAACTTCCTGGTGATTTTAAAACAAGAGTTTTTGCAAACCTGCATTCATATTTCTTCAGCCTCGTGGGTGCACGTGGTTCCCTCTGATAAACCTGTGGTCCTGTTACATCATATTCACTTTTACTTCCTCAGGCACCCTCATTAACCTCTCACAGGCTGCTTTCTGAGCTGAAATCACACCAATGATAGGGAGATAATGCTTCCTTTTTTCATGAAACAAATGGAAGAGTTCCCATGAAGAACCCTATTATCACACCATTATGAGCTGGAGGTTAACTGTATTTTAAATATCTATAGACATGAGGTATACATTCTTAGCTTTTGTTTGCTTGTGTTAAAAACTACTGAGAATGTAAAGGCATAAAGGATTATCATAAAATGCTCTGCTTATATTATTTTCTTGGGAAACTTTAAGAGTTCATTCCTTTAAATGGTTGACAGAAGATTAAAAATCAAAGTTGACTCTTTATTTGAACATAAAAGACAAGCCATCATTTTTGCAAACAAGGGTCTAGTTTATTTCCCTTATCACCTAAATTCAAGGAAGTAATCAGTAATCATCTTTAGATACAGACTAGACCATTTTATATTCATTTAAAACTTCTTTGCTTTATCTCTGCAAGCACTCTCCCTACTTATTTCATCGGTTTTCAATGCTGGCGACATACTGGAATTACTTGGGCAGGTTTTAGAAGGCATCACCATACAGACATACCCCCTCAGGTATTCTAATTTGATTGTTATAAGATAAAACAATTATGTTTTAAGACAATCACTGGGTGATTCTATTGCTCAGCCCAACTTGAGAGCTATTACTAGCCACTCAATGAATATTACTTTAACTTATGTAATTCTTTTAAAACATAATTTTTGTCTCAGAATTTACTGACACATTTTGAATCAACATGCCATTCGTTTGTTCTCATGTGTGTACAGATCATCTTTCTTGATAATGGGTCATTGTCAGGTTATATGAGCTGAGTGGCCATACGACAAAGATATCAAGGCTCTGTACGATAGCATGTGCATGGTCTATAAATTGCTTCAACTAATCACATTTTGAGAACATAATTAGCAGCCTTGGGAAAAATAAACAGAGATAGCTGTAGGTTCTGATGCTGCATCTTCAGGCGGTAATCTCTCTGGTATGGGAAATCTAAACAAACGTATACTCCTTTGGGATTAGCCAAATGGGAGAGTGGCATACATTATTATTCAGCAACTTTGATGAGTTATGATATTAATTAAATGTTACAAGTAAAGGGCATTCTATGCAAATGAGGATAACTTTCTAAGGAGATTTCTTTAATCTGACCATCTAGGTCATAAACAGGAAGTTAATTTTTCGGGTTTCCATTTAGGCCAACAAAACTACATTTCTTTTCATAAAGTAGAACAACCCATGTCCACACATTGCTGAAATATGCATGCATACCAATGCATGATAGTCAATTCAATAAATTTATACTGAGCTCCTATATTGCTGGACACTGTGAGCTCATATATTATGTGAACCAAAAAGCTTATAATAATATTTTTGATGCCATTGATTATAAGGTGAATATTTCTTACATGTGGCACTAAGAAAAAAAGTTGCTGATTAAAGCAGCTGTCATGCTAAAAAATGTCCTAGAATTAGTTAAGAAAGAAACAGTAAAATTTATTGAACACTTACTATGCACTAGGCACTGTGCCAAACTCTAAACCTCACAACAACCACACGAGGTACCATTATAACTTCTAACCTACAGATGGGAGAGAGCAGGTTCAAAGGAATTAAATCACTTCCCAAGGCCACACAATAAATTACTGAGATTAAGGGTCCCTCTATAACAGCACAGCACTCTACTATTTAAAGTCTATTAGAGAAAGAACAAACTTTACTTTCCAAGTAATATACTATGCATACATGCAGAGTTGCTTCAGTCATGCCTGACTCTCTGCGACCCTATGGACCAATGACCCCTAGGCTCTTCCGTCCTTGGGATTCACAAGGCAAGAATACTGGAGTGGGTTGCCATGCCTTCCTCCAGGGGATCTTCCCAACCCAGAGATGGAACCCTTGTCTCCTATATTTCCTGCACTAGCAGTAGGTTCTTTACAAATAGTGCCACCTGTTACATAGGGCTTCTTGGTACATCATAAAAAATATTCCAGGCAATCTCTTGACTTCTTAGGTAGCATCCAGCAGACAGATGTGATTGTTTAAAATACTTTAAACAATAGGTGTTTCCTGAACACAGTGCTAAACATGTAAAGACAGTGTTTGCTAATTCACATGGGTAACTGTATTGTATAAAGAATATGAGAATTTTAGAGTTAGAAGAAGATTATAAATCATATAGCCCAGCTTTCAGAATGAAGAACTTGTAATCCTAGGAGGTCTAAGCACCTGCTGAAGGTCAAAGTAGCAAGTCATGCAGAGACAGTAAGTACAATGCTAATATTTCGGATCCTGCTTTTGGCCATGCCATTACATACAGTGCACGTTATAAATTCTGTAGACATGGTGACCCAGTGAGAGGTATTTAGACCCCCAATGTCTCAAGTGGTAAAGAATCTGCCTGCAATGCAAGAGACTCAGGAGACGCAGGCTCCATCCTTGGGTCAGGAAGATCCCTTAGAGGGGAAAATGGCAATCCACTCCAGTATTCTCGCCTGGAAAATCCCATAGACAGAGGAGCCTGGTGGGTTACAGTCCATGGGGTCACAAGAGTTGAACAAAACTGAGCACGCATGCATCTCCAGGCAAGTTAGAGACACAACTGGAATTTGTCTTATTATTATTATTGATAAAAATAAGGTTTTATTATTTTGTCAGTGTGATTGGTTTTGGTCAGAGAAAGACACATAATGGATTATGAAATAAGTCTCAAGGGAGCAATTTTGATACCTGAGACCACATTTGGTAATATCTAGAGACATTTTTAATTGTCAAGACTCAGAGGTGCTATTGGTATGCAGTGGATAGAAGCCAAGCCTGCTGCTGAACTTCTTAACGTGACTGGGACAGCCCCCTCCCCTAACACTCCCCCACACCCCCCCCAACTAATTATCTGCCCCACATGCTAACAGTGCTGAGACTGGGGAATCTTCCAGTGGTCCAGCCAACATCAAGAGCGTCTGACCTGGGCGGTTGCAGTGGAGTTAGGTTCAAGTTTCATTCACTCACGAAATACTCATTGTGGGTCTATTAATACTTCTGTGCCAATGACAGTGATATTTTCCCAATAAAAAGATGAAGATATGGTTAGTTTAGGGCAGCCGTGTCTCCACATGCCTCACTGCACAGTGGGGGATATTGATGAGTACCGAGCCATTGAAATACAACGTTAAGCGGTAGTGGTGGAAACGCAGGCAGTGATGGGCGTCCATGGAGGAGGAGGAAGACATTACACTTTTCATTAATTATAGCTGATCTATGTGTAATGAAAGATTCTACACAATGCTACAAGAGCAGTTAATGGGATGACACCTAACTTCTTGGTGTCTGTAATACTCTACTAAGAAAGTACAAAAAGGTACAATAGGTACAATGACAAGAGGAGAAGTGTCCTCCAAGTTCACAGAACCCCATGCGCAAAAACCTGAGTCAGAAGCAGGAGGAAAGGAAACAGTGGTGACCAGACCACAGAAAACACTGGGGGGAAGAGGAGGCTGGTGGGTGTCACAGTGGCAGGATCACGCAGGCCCGTCGTGGTGTTCATCCAGCAATGGAAATAAGTTGCTCCGAAGTGCTGTTCCAAAACAGAATAATATCCATCGATCCGAGTGGAAACTCTTGATTATACAAAAATGAAGAAAGCAACACTAAATGTGGCTAAGCATTCTGAATGGTATGGGGTGGGATTAGAGTTTTGGTTTACCTCCTGTCAGATATCTGGGAAGGTGATTTTTAGAATGGTCTTGTGAACTTTGGAAAGGGAGCTCAGTAACCTCACCACCACCCCCACCCCCCACCCCACCGCGTCTCCTCCCCCCCCAACCGACACACACACACAGGTATTATTGGGTGGGCCAAAAAGCTTGGTCACATTTTTTATAAGATATTCTGGAAAAATCTGAACAAACTTTATGGCCAACCCCAATATTTATTTAAGTCTCAACACATTCTTGGAGAAACCGTTGCAGTGGCTATTTATTAAGAGCCATCAGAATGAAAGAAAGCAAGCATCTCTGAACGTGGCATTTCAGTGAGTGGTGGCCTTTCAGAAAGACATTTTAAATTGCAAATGAGACTTTGAAGGTTTTTTTTTCCCTAAAAGAGATTACAACAACTGAAAGCAGGAGAAGAGTTTTTTTGGGTCAGTCTTATATATTCTGCTTAATGAAAATTGGTTTGGGAAAGAAATGCCATTCCTCTGATTTCATAGTATTTATTATTTGAAAGATTGTGCCTCTCCCAGGGGTAGTAATTAAATAACTGGAAAAAATTAAGATGATAGGGAATTAGTGGTGCACAAAGAATGTAGCTATTTCTCTCCCTCTAAAATACATTTGTGAGGTTTAGTACAGCCACTATATGGTAAATGGCAAACCTGTGTTAAGTGCTTTAAGTATTTAATGCACAATTTACCTGTGACATGGTTAAACTAAACAGTGAATTAACAGTTTGTTTACAAAAACCAAAATGACAAAGAGGAACAAGCCCAGACAAAATCTAACCAACCTGATTTGGAATCTGGGCTCTGGCCTCTAACTTGCACTATGGTTATGCAGTGTTGTGGGAAAGCTGGATTTAATTGTTATAGTGTCTAGGATCTGGTACTCAAAAAATGAATTATTGGTGGAAAAATT
This sequence comes from Odocoileus virginianus, assembly GCF_023699985.2. NCBI lineage: Eukaryota > Metazoa > Chordata > Mammalia > Artiodactyla > Cervidae > Odocoileus > Odocoileus virginianus. Next base: position 55,759,073 of record NC_069693.1, on the reverse strand, counting down.
ATATATAAAAGATAGAAAGCAAGGCATTGTATGATAACTGTGTCAAATAAATATTACAATTAGCAGGACAATGCCTTCTCCTATTTGGGGTGACTCTAATGGCAGCCCACTCCAGTATTCTTGCCTAGAGAATCCCGTGGACAGAGGAGCCTGGTGGGCTGCTGTCCATAGGGTCGCACAGAGTCGGACACGACTGAAGGGACTAAGCATGCGTGCGTGCATTGGAGAAGGAAATGGCAACCACTCCAGTGTTCTTGCCTGGAGAATCCCATGGATGGAGGAGCCTGGTATCGGCTGCAGTCCATGGGGTCGCTAAGAGTCGGACACGACTGCATGACTTCACTTTCACTTTTCACTTTCACACATTGGAGAAGGAAATGGTAACCACTCCAGTGTTCTTGCCTGGAGAATCCCAGGGACAGGGGAGCCTGGTGGGCTGCCATCTGTGGGGCCGCACAGAGTTGGACATGCCTGAAGTGACTTAGCAGCAGCAGCAGATGGCTTCAAGTTCATAGTAAGGGCAAGGTATCTCACCAAACTTGAATTATCTTTGAGAATAATTGCCCAAATCTAGTACTAAAGAAAAGCCAATATTAGAATGTAGAAAAACTGGACATGACCTCAACCTGATGAATTATTTCTTGCCTTTAACATTCTGATAATTTGAAGTTATTTTGGACATTAAGTTGACATCAGTTCAGTTGCTCAGTCATGTCCGACTCTTTGCAACCCCATGGACTGCAGCATACCAGGCTTCCCTGTCCATCGCCAACTCCCGGAGTTTGCTCAAACTCATGTCCATCGAGTTGGTAATGCCATCCAACCATCTCATCTTCTGTCGTCCCTTTCTCCTCCTCCTGCCTTCAATCTTTCCCAGCATCAGGGTCTTATCTAAGGAGTCAGTTCTTCTCATCAGGTGGCCAAAGTATCGGAGCTTCAGCATCAGTCCTTCCAATGAATATTGAGGATTGATTTCCTTTAGGATTAACTCATTGGATCCCCTTGCAGTCCAAGGGACTCTCAAGAGTCTTCTCCAACACCATAGTTCAAAAGCATCAATTTTTCAGCACTCAACTTTCTTTATGGTCCAACTCTCACATTCATACATGACTACTGGAAAAACCATAGCTTTGACTAGACAGACCTTTGTCAGCCAAGTAATGTCTGCTTTTTAATATGCTGTCTAGGTTGGTCATAGCTTTTCTTCCAAGGAGCAAGCGTCTTTTAATTTCATGGCTGTAGTCACCATCTGCAGTGATTTTGGAGCTCAAGAAAAAAAAGTCTGTCACTGTTTCCATTGTTTCCCCATCTATTTTCCATAAAGTGATGGGACTGGATGCCATGATCTTAGTTTTCTGAATGTTGAGTTTTAAGCCAACTTTTCCACTCTTCTCTTTCACTTTCATCAAGAGGCTCTTTAGTTCCTCTTCCTGTTACTTAAGTTGCTTTGATGTGGTTAAAAGCACACACACATTTTCTTCTTTTGTAAAAATGCCACTTGACTCACAAAACTTCCATCATTAATGATAACTAACCATAAGAAAAATAATGAAGTGTGTGCATTTTTAGTTCTAAGGAAGCTGAACTGTATGATATGAGGTTAGTGAATACTTCCAAATTTCCCAGAGGGCTGAAAAAGCTTGTTAAAATGTCACTTGAAATTCTAATGATAGAAAAAACAATGACAGCTGATGTCTTTGTTTCCAAAGAATTGCACTGGAACAAGGAAAACAAATATGAAAAACAAGAATATTTTCTAAATTATAAATTTGTTTCAAACTTGTTTGTATACTTGGGACACCAAGTTTAATAAGCTTCCTCTAATGTACAAGATTTAAGAGATGTGGGTTCAATCCCTGAGTCAGGAAGATCCCCTGGAGGAGGGCATGGCAACCCACTCCAGTATTCTTACCTGGAGAATCCCACAGACAGAGGAGCCTGGAGAGCTATGGTTCATAGGATCTCAAAGAATCAGACACAATTGAAGTGACTTAGCATGCGCTTATGCCCCCACCTAACTGAGTGATTAGAGTTCCTTGTTCACACAGAAGGTGAGCTGACCTGCTAGCTAAGATATAAAAGAAAGTGTCAGAGCTGCTAAAAGCATCTTTAACAGACTGGACTAGGAAGAGGGTGACGGCCAAGTAAGCAACTAATTTCATGGTTACTAAATCAATCACTAAATCCCCTACCATTTTTCAAGATTTTAAAGCAAAACCCATGATCATCAAGAGACTTCTGCCTTATAATTTAAGCATGTAAAACCACATCTGCTTCTTCAGGATAATTAGTGCATTGACATTCAAATCAATTGATAAGAGCACAAGTGAGTGACATTAGTTAATTAATAATTGAAGAAAACACGCGTTGAGGGCTGGCCATGTCACAAGGAGTGTACCACGCTCCAGGGACATATACTGTCACAGAAACCAGTACCAGAAACCAAGCACCACACCTGGAGTGCTGGATAACTCAGGTTAATTATGCCACCGGGCCCAGAGGAGTTAACACGCCAAGCTCTGGGCCCCGAACACAGGGGTCACAGGGTTTTTATAGACAGACTATAGTGGGCGAGACTAGTGTTAGTAGGCTGGTTTAAAATAAGCAGTTTGGCACACATGGGAACAGCAGTCAGGACGGGGAAGGGGATGCCTGGCCTGGACAGGCATGATTAAGCAGGTTTGCAGGGGCTGGGTGACTGCAAAGAGCAGGACAAGGGTGAGTGAGATAAGCTCCAGTTCCTAGTATTGCAAGTCCCCACTTTCTGAGACTATGTGACCGACGTGATCTAGATTTTGCAAGGGGCAAGCTGAGTTACAGAGGCAGAACGAGCAGGACGTTACGTAGAATTTTCACTTTTCCTCTTCATACATCAACAAGATACAGTCACTGACTCACAGAACATGTGGTCTGGTGGTGTGTACGAGCTGACACCTCTGATCCAAATGTCAGGTTTATCAGGAAGTGCCCGGGCGTCAAGGCTGGACACAGAGAAGCTGTCAGGAGCCATGAAGTTCAGGTATGTAAGAGAAGGTGGAGAGCGCGGGCTTAGGCTGTGGGGAACGCGAGGGCACACACTGTCCCAACACAGCGACCAAACGCAACGTGCCTGGGCAGGAAATCAGTGTGACAGCTCACTTGGGCTTGGCACCGCCTGCTTTGGGGGCCTCCAGGGCCTCCAAATACAGAGAGAAGTGGGAAGTCCAGGGTCAGGGAGGCTACAGCCTGCTGCTCAAGTGCTCACCTGCAACCAAAAACTAAACTGAATGGTCTACAACACAGTCCAGTCTTGGCAGCTGGATTTTGACTTATGCGTCAGGAGACACCACGACGATGCGCAGGCCACCTGCAGGGAGGGGGTTTCAAACTGCATTCAAAGAGTTAGGGTTCAGCAGGGTGGCCCTGTACGAGGTAAACGACTGGCCGCTACAGCCGACCACAGACCTCTCTGCTCTCTTTCCCCAGTGTAACCTGAGCAGCTCCTCTTTTGGCTTATTATCCAATGTATGAATGAAGGTGGTTTTTCTGCTTTTAGCATACGGAAACAGAAGAGAATAATTAGCTAATTAAGTACTAAATCCTTTAAAAATCAGTACACTTATATATGTATATATGGAAATAAATATATAAGAAGGAAGTAAATAATAAATATATATGTACATAATACATATAAACATATAATAGATATTTATTAGATATAATAAGTATAAACACATAATTTTATATAAATGTATATTTATATAAATAATATGTATGTATACATGCATATCTCATAAAAAAGAAGTCCCATGGCTCTTGGGGTGTCTCCTTCCCAAGATATCGGCTCCGTTATGTGCTAGATACATGCTCTTGGCCTAATTCATTGAAACCTCAGTTTCCTCTGCAAAGTGGAGGTATTAATGGTACCTGCCTCCTAGTATGACTGAGAGAATTAACTCACTCAATATAACAAGGGCTTGACTACAACCTCGCACAGAGTAGGCTCCCCATCAGTGTCAGATATTTTTCTAAGTTGCCAAAGGCACGTGCTGCATCAGGGAAGACTGGATTAATAAAAGAGAGGAAAGACCCAGCATCAGTTATCCTGCTTTTGATTTTTCACAAAGGCTTTTGAGCCCGTGATGTAATAGCTTTTGATGGATGAACAGGCTTTGCTCATGAGAAGTGAGTACACTAAATTTAAAATCTTTCTCCTGCATTTTAAGAACTAAGCCCGGATAATTTGGAGTGGGTTGTTTCACCACGAGTAATGATGTAGGGTAGCAGATTGAACGGCAGACTGGTTGAAAGTGCAAGCCCTGTGATCAGGATGAGAAAGCAGGGCGCCCCCTGTTGACGGAAGGCAGATAGGGGAGCAGAGGTGTCATCCCTAGGTTCAGTGTCCTGACCTGGAGAGAGGACCCCCACACTCCCAGCCCCTAGACTAGGTCAGGGGGACGTGAGTGACAGAGAATACTCCAGAACCTTCCACCGAGGGAGCCGCCTGCACGTTATCCCTCAGACGGCAAGAGAGCTACCCAGAGCATCGGGTGAAAGGTGAGCCAGGATGAAAATCTTGCAGTAGTCTCCTAGTCCAAGCCCCGTAAATGGCACTGCCCAGCACAGTCCATGGGGCTTCCCACGTGTGGCGATCAGGGGGCCATCAAGGGTACAGAGGGTGACTTCAACAAGAGGAAGATTTTTAAGTCTTCCTCTTCACCCAGCAGCTCTCTTAGGAATGCGGAGGAAGAAAAAGATAAAACGCATTATGGAGAAATAGCCACAAAAAGGGATTTCAACTTTGCTGGTGCTTTCTCCTAATGAACTAGAATTCAACAGAAAGAGATGGGTTTCAACAGGAAGAAACTATTGCCTTGAATTTATTTTTAATCAACCCTTGGTTCCCCTTATCTCCTTGGCATAGATTGCTAATTTTAGGAGTTGGAATCCACAACAAGTTACAGAACACTCACACACACACACACAAAAAAAAACCAGCAGAAACGGTAACAACAAGCTACTTGGGTTGAACATTTCAATTGGAGCAGGATAAAACCCGACCCTTTTATAGAACATAAACGACCATCGGGTTTTGCATTATTTAGCCACTGTAAATGGAGCCACCACATTCTCCATCCCCAGAAGGTCCCTTTCAGCTTGGTGAGGCCTCCTGCTCAGGGTGCAGAGGGTAACCTCCGTGGGACGTTTGTAAAGACAGTTTTTTGTGTACAGGCCTATGTCCTTCCCCAAGCCAAATTATCCTTTAATGGGCTCTCAGCGTTTGTCTCCTTCTGATTCCTCCAGTGAATTCCTCCAGCTGACCGTGCATCAGAAACATTTTTTTTTTTAATTTTTATTTTCCCTCCGAGTCACTCTAGTCACTAATTATGAACATTTAGCCTG